>NC_143012.1:281094642-282294642 GCF_055824585.1 Amblyomma mixtum | reverse complement strand
TCGCAAGAGCCTACTTTTGGCGACCAGGAATGGAGAAGGACGTCTAGTTCAGTGTGCAGCTTTGGGACGTGTCAAAAATCCCTCAGTGCACCATGCTATAGATATTTAACTATAAGCAGTTGTCATATGGATAACAGTGAACAACCAGTAAATGGCTTGCGTCTGGGCTATTTCGGTAAAAGCTTTGCTGCAAGAGCACCACCAAACACGCTACTACACAGTAAAAAAAGCAATGCACCCTGTCCTACTCTTTTTACTTTTTCTTTTTCGCATATTTTTGACTTGCAGATTTGATGTGAATGTTTGTGAAGGTGCTCTCAATGGCGCAAGAGGGTGCATTAGCTGCGAGCTAGACACCCGCTACGCTGAAACTTCCCTGAGGCTAGCACAGCTAGCCGTTGTTTCTTTTATCAGCTACGTTCTGTTCTCTCACTTATTTTCGACTAGACGCTTGTTACCCTTGCGATCAAATTGTTCGGCGCCCCCCCCCCCCCCCCCCCCCCCCCCAGCTTGCTGATATCGGTTTCTAAGGCACCCTGATCAAAGCCAGGCTTCTTTCGAAACTCTGTCCATTCATGCGCTGTCTGACGCAAACACGCAAGTGCAGTATGTCTAGCGATGCATGGGCTGATATGCCACGTCCGCGGGTACAATAGTAGTCACAAAAAGGCAGTCGAACAACTGAAAAACATAGTGAATTTCTTTTTTTTTTTTGCTTTTATTTTTTGCTGCTGCTCTGTTGCTGTGAAGCTACAGTCCAAAAGATCTTGTATTGCCTTTTCGGCTGTCTAGAAATTCAAGACTTCTATTTCGCCACGACAAAAAGAAAGAACGCAAAGGGTTGGCGCACCAAGTGTGACCGAAAGAAGTGACAGAAGTGCCCTCTCGCAACCATCAAAGTCCGGCCTGGTCTTGGTGCGCAATGCCAATTTGTCCCTGTAACTTATACATTCCTTCTCTTATCTCGCTTATTGCGAAATGCCCTGGAGTGTTGCGAAATGTCAAGGGAACTTAGGCGAAGAGCCAGCGCGTTAATAAGGCTTGCGACACAAAGAAACTTCTTGCAATGTGAATCACGCCGCCAAGGCAGGAAAGAAGACGACTGGCGAATGTCCTTTGACACAGCTTGTGTGCACGAAAATAATCGGCGGTCTTGAGCAATGTTGCACGCCGAGGAACTTCCCGTGGGTAGCATGAATCGTTCTGTAGTGCCGTACAGCGGGGATTTGTTTCTGACTTCGCCAACGCGAGAAAAGAAAACTAAGAGATATAGGCTGGCACCAAATTTTTAGCGGCGCTGTTTGGAAACCTCTGCGCACATGTTCCTTCATTTTAAGGTGACGGCAGTGCTGTGGGTTGCTTATTAATATAATTAATAATTTAAACGCCCTTGATTTGTATCTTTGATACCTCGCGAACAAATCTACGATGGATAAGGAAAAGCTTGTGGGTTTTGTTTCGTGATTTTTTTCGCTCAGTCTTTGCTCGATCTATATTTGTGCCAACACGTAAAAGTAACATGTTAGAAAAAAAGTTTCTGAATTTCGAGAAAGTTCTACTGAGGCTAAGGTCCCTGGCGTATGAATCAGCAAATCGATTGGAATCACTTCACAGAGGTCATTAGATGACGGAAACACACATGAAATGTCTTTGTTAAAGTGGAATACTAAACTCGATTTTGTGTAAATAATAAGAAGTACTTTTCATGGGGTGCAGTTTTCAACTATAAACATGATTTTGTGTCTTGTCTGCATTTGTTGTCGAAAAAGGGGCTGACTTAATAATGTGCTTGCTGCATTCCACCCATTCAAACTTCACAATGTCTATTTGGATCTGCGCTAAACTAAATGTTATTGCACAATTAAGATGAAGTGTGCATACTAGGTTTAACATAGGGCCTCTGTTTGACTTTGTTGAGAATTAATTGTGGTGAATAAAAACATATAGTAGAGTAGTTCTAACGAGAAGCTGTTTTAAGGAAAATATTAATACTTAAATGTGCTAATTATTCATCATCATCATCATCATCATCATCAGCCTGATTACGCCCACTGCATGGCAAAGGCCTCTCCCATGTCTCTCTAATTAACCATGTCATTGCCAGTTGCGGCCACCGTATTTCCGCAAATTTTTTAATCTCATCCGCCCACCTAACTTTCTGCTGCCCCTGCCACGCTTGCCTTCTCTTGGAATCCACTCCGTTACCCTTAAGGACCAGCGGTTATCTTGCCTTCGCATTACATGCCCTTGATAGTGTGAATAAGTTCGACTGCCGGGAACCCTTTGTAAAGGCCAATCTTGCCCTTTGGGTGATTGAATTCTGATGCTGTCGTGATTTTAGTAGCTACTACCTATGTTAATACTTTGTTGGTTATATTCTACGCATTTCTGTTTCACTTGACTGATAGTGCGAATAAGGTCGACTGCCGAGAACCTTTTGTTAAGGCCTATCTTGCCCTTTGGGCGAATGATATCTGATACTGTCGTGATTTTAGTAGCTACTACCTACAAGTATGTCAATACTTTGTTGGAAATAGACAGTAAGTTGATTAGTCGCTAAGTTTTCGAGTTATTGACAGCCAATTTCTAAAAAATTTAAATAATGTTAGCCTCCTATGGATAAATCAATTTTATATATCTTTTCTATCAAATGAGTCGGTCATGTAGCTTTACCTCAGAATCTTTGAGGCGTCGAAGACACCGGAAGTTGCTAGTCTCTACTGCAACTTTTGAAATGCGTGCGCAGGAAAAACAAAATAAAACTAAAGATTACGTTTTCTTATTTCAAATATGTTTAAGTTTTATTTTCCAGGGATCACTGTCAGGTCTATTGAGATAAAATCTATATTAGCGGCTTCGGAATGATATGAAGCCATTGCAAGGCAGGAGACTGTTATAAGTCCTTGTCAAAGACAGTGCATAGAGAAAAGAATACAATACTAATTGGATGCACTAATTTAGGCATGCCCATACATTAAATCATCTTTCATGTGCCGATAACCGACTCAGCCCAGTCTTCAGAGACAGTGACGTAGTGAAGGACGCAAGGAAGTGAGCAGAAGAGAGGTTAGCTACTACGCTCCGCCACTTACTCAAGCGGCAATAGTCCCTCGCGCTCGCCGCTACGACAGCGGCGAAACCGAATACCTTCCTTGATTAAAAGGCGCAGTTCAGGGAAGCCCTATATTTCCTGCACTGAACCATATTTTAGGGCCAAATGAGACCATCTCCGCAGCAACTTACAGAGGAAGCTCGAAGAAAGCGTGCCCTGGCTTGCCTTTTCGTGAAACTATCCTCCCAACTCTCTGTTCACCGCTCTTGCCGTAGCTACGAAGTGGCTGGAAGCATCTCGTTAACCCAGTCTGCCTAAGGTTTGGAGCAGAATGGTATCGCGAGCACGTGGGAGAGAGCACTGGACCAGAAAGGGCGCCCGAGTGCAGCATTATTCTACTCCCTTCGCATTTTACTCGCGCGTGCAACGAGGTGAGCAAAGGAACAGATGAAAGAAGAATAATCGCACTCGATTGCGCGCGTTGGGACCCGGCGGTCTACGCTAAAGGAAGCCTCTTTAGCCATGATGTTCCTTTCGCTTGGATCTTACGGAATAAAGTCACTGCTCCGAGGACTTTGCTATCAAAGGAGACCTTCTCATTCGTTCCTGTCTTATGGCACGTGCAGGAATGGAAGCAATAAGTCAAGCACGAAACTCCCGAATCTGACCCGTATTCAGTACTGAAAGGCACACGTTAAACTCTTTTTTTTGTGTTAACGTTAAAATGGATGACTTGTTGTAACTAATAATTAAAAATTTTATTCCGATGAAGCTACCCTGCGAACTGTGAACCAAGCCGTATGAAGTGGGCCTCGGATGTTTGTGAGGCTTTTTGACATGCTCAGAAATCTAGGTAGACAGGTGTTCTCGCTTTTCGCATTTCTCCTCAGTTAAAATGCCACCACTCTGGACACGATGCTGTGCAGGACCTTGTTAACGGCTACTGCGAGAATTGGAATGCGCCTTAGTGAGGCGGATCTATCACGTTAATTTGTTTGTTTTGTACTACTACTATGTTGCGGATTCTTTTCTGAGCAGGTGGGAATATCACGACGGAGTTGGAAGCTATCACTGCTGCAGTGTAACTGTTGTATTAAAGTTTTAGAGGGCAAAACGAAGTACTTTCACGGTATTCGAGAGCTTCTTGCTGGAAGAATACTCAGATTGAACTATTTTCCGCGTCAACAATCGAAATCATACAAAGCTGGGATGCTCTTTTTATCCGGGGAATAGGCACTCAGCTTCACCCAGTTCACTTGTGTTAAAATATACTAAAGGCGTCAGGCTAGTGAACTTAAGTGTGCCGAAAGCAGTTTCTCGGCCACAGAAGACTGGATGAACTCTGGAACAATGGGTGTAAAACAAAATAAGAACCAAAATTTTATTAGTCGAAACTAAAACAATTGAAAGTGAACGTGACGGTGCCTTATCCTCGACCTCTCAGTCCTGAAGCAATCGTCAGAGATGTAATTTTAGTTAACATGGGTAAAAGTACAGTTCCCGCCGAAGTGAAATTAAGAAAAGCAAAAAAATAATATAACGCGGAAAAAAATTAACAGTTCCTAAAGCCGGCAGGCGACCCATGTTAGCTGGCACGGAGGGCATCAAATAAAATTGCCGCAAGTAAACGACAATTTCACTACGGCATGTCCTCAAACAAACGCTCAGCTATGCTGTGTAAGAAGTCAAGCTCAGTCCGACGTTACCAAATTATCAGGAACGCAAAAAGTCCCCAATTCCTCATTTCCCTGTCAGGCAATGGAGGAACAACATAATTTCATAGGGACAGCTAATTAACTTATGTGTTGGTAATGAGATAGCATTAGAAGCTGTTTATGTTTGTACCAGTAGTGACGTCACTCCCCTCCAGCCAATGAGCGCATCTTATGACCGATGACACAATTTTTCCCAATTCGGCTAGATTGCGGACGATAAAAAGAAATGAAAACAAAACTGTACTGCCTGCACATTAGTTGCAACAGTAGGACCCCGAATGTAATGGTAGGCTACCCGGCAGGCGCTCTCATCGAGCATGAGCGATGTTTATGTTCTAAACCACTGGTAGCACGAAAAGCACGCAGCAAAATGCAGTATTCTTTGATATTTGCTAAGTTGTATTGCTTGTACTTTATTTTTATTCCTCCATCTAGAGACCGTTGAAGGGCTTGCTGCAGTCGTCCATATGGCGTTATCTTGCGAGGAGCAATAAGAAGAATGTCCTTCATGTAGTTGAGAACAACTGGAAACTGATCTTAAGATCGCCAGAACTTGCGCTTAAATATAGCCAGAGGTTACGTGATCATGAATGGGGGACTGGAGTAGCGAAGCAAGCATAACGCCTTGATTAATGTTCTAGTCGCCTGGCTTTGTGCCGCAAGTTGAATCTCGTAGAATTCCGAGCGTGCGTATAGTTTTGAGAACACTATTGCATTATCTAGGCTTGTGGCACTTCGTCCACGGCTGGCACACAATGTCGTTCAATTTGACAAATGTTTTCAGGTGTATTAGGTCGACACAGACGCGTACATCACCTTATGGCTTCAGAACTAGTAAAATGAGAGCGCACAAGACTGTTGGCTATTAGAATTTGCGAATCATATTTGGATCCTCCATGTGCTCGAGCTCCTTCTTTACCTTGCTCACATGGAAATCAGAATTCCCCTGGGGACCGCAACAGGCTACAGCAACGTTTCGCCAGTTAGCGGATGGTGAGCTCAACTGGTATGCCACCATTGGAGAGAAAAGTTGCTTGTGTGCTATGCTGTAGTCCCCCGCTGAAACGGTATCGATGACTGGTAGCCTCTGCAATCAAAGCAGAGGAGTGCAAAAGTTGACGACGCGTAGAACACCTCTTGAGCGCACTCTATTCTTCATGTGATTTCAGCTGTCAGATTTCCAACAGTACGCAGCGCAGCAACTTTCGATGCTGGTAGGTCCTGTCCTAACGCTCGGGAATACGTCCCTGCCGACCGCTACTTTATGTCGATACCCACAGTTATACTTTCGGTGGGAAAGTTTTGGCCGGTATGCTGCTTTTTCTCTGTTTTACTTGGGTCCTTTGGAGCGCTTAAGACAGTGAGTGGTCGAGCAGGCTCACGGTGTACCAGTCGCGAACAGTCTATTCCTTCAAGTCAAAGAATTCGCACCTAATTGCCGGTTCGTGGAGTGCTGTCGAAAACACGCCACCTTTTCAACAGCCTTCTGCTTGCGGTGATCGAAACGGGCGCTTTCGTAACATAGGTTTTTGCTGGTCACGAAGTGCGCTTGGAGCTTTGTTTTGGCGGCTTCATACCTCACGATCTCTTCATCTGTGTAGAGGAGTGAGTACAGCATTTCTAACGCTTTTCGACCCGCGTTTTTGTTGCGGAAGCAACACTACGCTAGGTGTGAGCGATTTCGCGGAGCCTCCGAGCGCCCCAACTGCGCATGCGCGAGGAGTGAGTGACGTCAGAGCTGTGCAAAGCCGCCGCCGACTCCTCCGCTGCGCGGGTGACTCAGAGGTTCTGTTGCCGCTGCGCCAGCAGTGCGTTCTCCAGGATGATGGACGTCACACGGCGCACAGCTGCGGCGCTGGGCCACCGCCCACTCCTCCGCTACGCGGGTGACTCAGAGGTGCCGCCGCCGCTGCGATTGCCGCGCCGTTGCTTCTGCAATTCTACTCGGGATGGCCATTGGCCAAACCATAGCAATGTTTCTTTTCTTGCAGTTCGGTATCCTTCTATCAAGGTTCCGAAGAGTAGCTTGAGTTTTCGACCTCTTCTGTCCATGCTGGCCCTTCACTGGGGTTCGTGAAGTGGTTTGGCTATGCAGGCATAACGCTTGCGATTTTTTTAGGTGGGCACTTCAGTCGTTGCATCTAACCCCCCCCCCCCCCCCCCCCCCCCCCCTTTGCGGCATGTTATCTTTCAGCGCTTTCATAGGCCTTGCGACCGCGTCCAGTTAGACTGTAGGCCTCAAGTAACGACACCCTAACTCCTGACACCATGTCTGGTCGGGAGCCGAAACGAAAATGTGTAATTAGTGCTGCGTACCTCACGCGGTACGAGGCCGTGTGGCCCTTAACGTAACATATTTGCGATCCATTAACCGGTTAAAGCTTATACACCCTTAAGGAATTCCCCTTAGGTTGGAGCAAGCCATCTATTCTTTTAAAAGTTCTGTAATTCTTTGCTTCAAGCTTTAATATTCGCGTAGTTACATTTCCGTCCGCTAAATGCACGCAGCTAATTCAGAAGTACGTTCTACTCGTAAAATTCGCGAACCTGCTTATACCCCTTCCGTATTTTCGTCTGAAAAGGAACAAAGAGTGAGTTCAGCAGACAAATAGCAACCAATAGTTCGCAAATATTTTTCGCAGGTCTTTCACCTGCGAAAGCGAGAAGAGATGAAGGGACAAGATAAGCGTGCAGCCCGAAGCCATCTCTCGTTAATCAATATGTGGTTGCCAAGGCTCGGGGTTTGGCCTGGGGACAGCGCTGCTTTATCCTCACCGAACGCTCTTCCGATTAGACAGCCAAATAAAAAGGTGCAGAAAGGCTTTCGCACAGAAAAGCGTTGCCGTTATGCCGGCTGACAGGAAATTTTCCTCGCTTCAGCGCCCATGCACGAAGCGTCAGTGCAAATCTATTCAGAGCGGTGGACAGCTAAAGCCAGGACGAGCCCAACTTTGAGCACAAGTTTCTATGCGCGCAAAACGAACGGCAACTGCGTGAGAAACTCTTTGAGAAAAGCTTTCTTTGGGGCTTGGTTCAAGTCTTATTTTTTCTGTTCTTGCTTACTAGGGGGCAATCCTTATTCGCTCCAGATACTGCTTTTTCTATGTTTTGTTACGCTATACTGAGGCCCTTCTATGGAAGCGAATGGTTGCAATAGACTGTCAATCATCGAATGCGCAAAGCCGTTCGTATGCCCGTTTGGTTCGTGATTGGAACATCCTGTTGGGTTGCTGACCCATGATAGCTTAGAGATGAGGTTTGTGACCTTTCTTACAATCCTCATCTGCTCTTCTACTCGAAATGATTTGTGAATCGTGGAGCTGCATTTTTAGGAGTCTTTTCGCGATCCACCCCCTTGGGTTCCTGTCACCTAGGACGTAATTACTTAAAGCTAAAAAGGACTAACACATGACGGTTTTGGTATCTGGTTTGGTTCGGTTTGTGGAGTTTAACGTCCCAAAGCGACTAAGGCTATGAGAGACGCCGTAGTGGAGGGCTCCGGAAATTTCGGCCACCTGGCATTTTTTAACGTGCACTGACATCTCACAGTACACGGGCCTGCAGAATTTCGCCTCTATCGAAATTCGACCGCCACGGCCGGGATCGAACCCGCGTTTTTCGGGTCAGCGTCCGAGCTCCATAACAACTGAGCCACTGCGGTCGCCGTTGGTTATGATATCTAATACGGATTTGAGTAACAGACGACTAGAGTAACTCGAGACAACGCACCATGCAAGACTGTGTCGAGCTAACATCTGGTATTGTCAGTAGTGCAGTCTAACGTTCGAGCTGTTAGTACCACGAAAACTAATAAGCAAGTGCTTTTATAAGAAGTTCTGTTAAGTTTAGAACTGAGTTTTGAATTTGTAAAGACATTTTTTTTAGCACCACTTGCATGGTTTACAGCATTAGCTGCCCTTTACGTTGGTGGCGGTAATAGAAGCAAATATGGACACATTACTACTGAAAAAGTCACCTTACAGGAGTTGTGCGCATAGTGAACATGTCTTCCAAAACTGCTTTCTTGCAACAAAAGGGCAAACGTTTTGAAAGCGGCAAGATAAAATGAGATTCTGCCCTCCGTTCACCTAACGTTCTTGCTGCACTCGTGCCAAAAAGTTTCCAACTTTTCTATGTAAGATATCGTAATAACCAACAGAATCGCATAACGCAGTCGCTAGGTTCTGTCGATTTCACTAGTTTCCAATCCTTCTAAACCGTCCGCAATTTAATAGCACTCTTTCTTCTAATTCAAGGAAGAGAAAATTATTATATATTCTATATCAAATGAAAACTTAAAAAGTAAAAAAGGAAGAAGAAAAACAACAAAATTGTCACGTGCTACCTTCGCCAAGAAATTCAGCTCTTTATTTGATAGGTCCACAGACGATTTGCTCACACATTCATTGCCTACCCTTGCCATCAGTTACGCTTCCACAATTTCCCTGGTTAGACTGGTGCGGTGATTATACATTCAAATCGTACGGTGTTTCAGAGCCACACCTCTTTCAACGGGCCGCAAGCTTTCCGTCAGTGGCAACGTTTCTGACTTTCTTAGTGTGCTCTTGCAGCCGAACGTTCAAGCATTCTAGTTCGGCCTATATATAGTGCCTTCCACGTGAAAGTGGAATTTTGCAGACGACGGCCCTCTGGCAACGTACTAAGGCATCCCTATGTTTTATTGTGCAAATTGGTTTCCGCGTACGCATCGGGCCACTTAAACTACACAGACTCATGAGCATCTTTGACGGGGTGAACAAGAACAAGTAGGAAACCTTCTCCTCTATCCTATATTTGACCAAACAATCTCTTCGTATGACCACCGCACCCGCCTTACCGGGGATATTGTGGAAGCGTCAATGATAGCGCGGGATAGTGATAATTGTATTCGCAAACCTGTAGCTCTATCAAAAACATAGCTGTATTTCTTGGCGTAGGCAGCACATGGCAATTTTGTCGTTTCTTTTTCCTTCTTGCCCTTGTTTACCGTAGGTGTGTGTAATTATACACCGGCACCGCGATAAACTTTTGTTGAAAGCAGCTGTTGTCCTGTCCTCGTCTCGCCTTCTGGTTAGTGCGCTATGCTTTCTGTGTAACGATGAACCAAGACGCCCAGACATTGAAGGTGGCTTCTTCGTTGTGCATGAATTTCTACTTCAAGTGTTGTTACAAGCGCTGTTCTGTGTTTTGATGTGCTTTGGGTGCAACTTACTTGAAGCGAACTGGATTGAGTGTTACGAAAAAAATATATGAAACACCAAAAGCCCTCGGGAGTAACCAAGATCTCGCTTCAAAACAGAGGTCGTGAAGCAGTCCGCTGCTGCAGGGAACTTGCAACAATATCCACTTCGACAAGTGTATCATTCCTTCGTGCCTCTTCCACCTCCTTAGGATTTCTTTCGGAACTCCTAAAACTCATAATAAATATTTACTTAGTGCAATGGTGTAATCTGCTATTGAGCAGCTGTAGGATTCTTGGACGTTACGTGATCTGAGAGGGATAAGAATGAACCCGAAAAAACATAGCAAACGCCCTTATCTAGAAATTGGCACCATGGACTCTGAGAAAATTCCTCTCTTGATAGCACATACTAGACAGTTTTTAAGGAAAGCAAATAAAAATTGGAATTTGTGTAGGACTGGAAATTGGAATAGGACTTGCTCTGACACCGCCTCCGGGATTCAGTTGAAAACAAAGCGCAGAAAACCAGTGAAAAAGCTGCTCTTTGAAGAAATTACGTTTTTTTTTTCGTCCAGCGATGTCTCTGGCCTCTGCGTGCTAGGATGCTGGCGTTCTCAAGTACGACCTCCTTCACAGTTGCGCAAACTGTGTTTCGCATGTAGAGTCAGGCTGGCCTAGTCTTCTCACTGTTATAATGGCAGTGCACTAGACAACATCTCTGGTAGAGCATTACACCTCTTTTATTAAAAAATCATTAGAAAAAAAAGTGGTATAGGTACTTTGCGCGAGTGAATCTTAGAAACTTTGCAGCAGCTATGGCGTCGTTTTCGCAACTTCTTCGGCACTGCAAATACAGAAAAAATACGCGCATGCTCCTGCCTTCCGACCAAGAAGCTCTTCTCTCGAGTGTCACCACCGGTTTCGTTTTTACTTTGCGGCGTCGACGAATATGCACAGAGAAAAAGAAATAAAACCCCACTAATATAACGTCTTCGAGCGCAAAATTCCGCTCCTTTATCGACCGTGCTGGTAGTCGCAACGCTGTGCTTCGGCGTGCAGAGGTCAACTTTTCTATTTGAAGAAATGTGAAATGCAAAATTCCTCTGGTAGGCGACAGCCGAGCTGATGGCACACCCAGAGAAGAAGTATAGCAAAGTAAACAGAGAGAGGAACTTTTTAGAGCTCTACAAAATGCGGAAACGATGTTTCATGGCGGCGCGTAGCAAGAACTTTAAAATGATAGGAACAGAGGGGAAAAAGGAAAGAGGAATTGGAGTGTTAAAAAAAGAAAGAACGAGCAAGAGAGAAAAAAAAACAGCGGTAAGCGACCACAAATTTACATCGACGCGGTTGTTTTCGCACTGACGCAGACCGATCAGGCTCGCCTCTATTGAGACGCTCATGGAGCACGGGTCGGCCCATTGCTGGGTGCTACGCTTGTCGTCTTCTCCCGAACGACAACAAGAACAGACAGGAAAAATTCCCTCTGCAACACGTAGAAAACTCTTCTTACCAACGACGCTAGCAGAACAGCGGGTGCGCTCCTTCCGTCGTAGATTATAATAAACCGTTACATTATGCAAAGCATGAAGGCGGTGAGAAGGCAAGGGAGGAGGTGGTGGTGACAATCTTCGCCTTCGTGAAAGCGGTTTCGGTGACTCGTGTTTATGTATGTATGCATAATAATGCAGAGCTAGGTCTGCTGGCTCCGGTTATTCGTCCGCTGCTTTCTCTGTTCCAGCGTTCGGAAAGACTGTGTCGACGTATCGATTGCGGCTGCATGAATGCAGCTGAGGTGCGCTTCGCTGTGTGCTTGTCTTGCTGTCATTTCATGTCGCCCTGTGCGTTGCGAATACTGTGAACGTGGGCTACGAGCATAACCTGAAACGCGTACTGGAGCTCGTTGGTGCCACGCGTATAACGTGTGCTAGGGCACGCCTGAAGTGGAAGAAGGTATATAGAGGCGGGTCGGGAGAATGTTATCGCGGGTTAATGCGGTTACAGTAGCGTTACGACACCACGCCAAAGCTGCTCTGCGTGAGCAAGAAGTCACGCTGGAACAGAAGCGTGTATTTTCGGTGCGTGTGCTCGGGTTTGCTTACTGTTTCAGAATTTGTGTCGTTTTTTTTTACGTCTAGTTCTCTCCACCAGTTGTCTTGCGTGTTACGTAAGCCGGGTTTTCATCGTTAAGAGAGGCGAAAGACGTGAAATGTTCCTTCCTTTTTCTCTTGATTTCCCAACGCAGGCGCGGTTTCTCTGACCTGTTTGTAAATCTGCCTTGGTTGCTGCTTTCGAGCAACGAGGTGGAAAAAGTGGAATGGCGTGAAAAATTCTTGAAGGGAAAAAAAGATTTCTTTACCAATAAATTTTATCTATAGCGTCTGCAACATGCATATCTTTGTGTTCAATACTAGTACTAAAGGCAGTCATACTTTTCATCGCAATTTGCTCCGAGTTTTCTTTCTGTGAATTTTTCTTTTTGGTATAACATTTATTCTCCTGTTTCGGTTTCTCGACTGACGTATTTCTTCTAGTTATTACCTTTCATTTCGTCACGATTGTGTGCAGAGATTTCTTTTCGCTGTATGCGTTATCCCCAGCTTGAATCAAATTATTGTTGCCTCTGTGTACCATTCCCCTTAATAAGGGGTATTAAAGATAAATTAATAAATTAGTACATAAATAAATAAGCAATAAATACCTCCATTTTTTCGCAGGCTATTATATAGACCTATAACATCAGGGAAGGCGTGCACGGCAACGCTGTTAGGTGAATACAATGATGGAAGATGTAATGATGCGTACAGGGTTCGTAAAAAGTCACCAGGCCGCAGTGGTACCTGTTGAAACGCGTTGTAGGCCGTTTAGAGCACTTTTTAAGCTCGAAATCTTCAGTGTGTAAGCAGAACTGTTGTACTACCCCCCGTTTCTAAAATCTGAATTTTCAGTATTGTCATAAGTGCAAGATTACAGCGTTCCATACAATATTACACTGCCTGTCATATCTATATATATATATATATATAGCACAAGAACATAAACGTACTCGGTTGCTAGAGATGAACTGCGAAATTGAGAAACGCTACATTTAGGTAAACATTTATTGGGGGTCGACGTTTCAGACAGAGCCTGTTCTTGGCTCTGTCCGAAACGTCGACTCCCAATAAATGTTTACCTAAATGAAGTGTTTCTCAATCTCGCATACATATATTATAAAAAATACTTTAATATACGACACTTTTGTACATATATATTTCCGCAGCGCATCTATATGCTCAGGAAAGCAAAAGACACCTATTCATTTTGTACAAGTTGCTTGAGATTCATCCGATTTTTCGGAAAGTTTGGCACTATGTGCTTTCTGTTCATCCTTCTGACAAAATAAGTAAGCCAGCTATCAACTGCTCATGCCTTCTTTGAACCCTACCTACTTCTCGTTTCATATTATTTTGGTACTTTTAACTATTCAGCCATTGTTCCCGAAAAAGTCAAACTTTCTGCCACTGGTCATAGTGGACATATGCTCAGCGCAATAAAACAACCATTTATTGGTAAATGCGTTGTGTAATTAGGTAGCTGCTGCCATCAGCCAGCTGACATGTTCCAAGAAACTTTAGCCCACGAAATGGAGCAGTACTTTTGAGGAGAATGAGAGCCGAGCTACCTTAAAAGCACTTTTCAGAAAATTGCATGTCTAATGCAACTCATGATCCTGTAATAGCAGGCCAAATTGATTTAAAGATGAAATATGCCTAGCCTAATTAAAATATATTAAGCTTTCCTGTTTAATAGATAAAGGTGTGGTGCATGTTTTGTTCTAGTTAAAATAGCTGCACTTATAAATTGAGAAACCTCGCGACGAAAATAAAGCGTAATCCGTACCGGCCTAAGCGTAAGGAGTGCACAGGAGTCCATTCATGATGAACTTTAGTGAAACCTTCCAGTGTCTGCAAAGTTTAGGCAGCTCAATATCAATAGCGTGAAGCACATTAGTGTTGTTTTTATATGTTAGCCCTGCATGTTTAGACAAAAACATCAAAAGCGTTTGCATGTACTTAATTAGTCGTGACGTTTGAAAAACAAAACGCCCAGCTGAGAAAGTTTCTATAAATGGCATGCAAGATCCCGCACGTGTCTGTGCTTAAATCGTCTGTCGAGCACACTAACCATGCTACGCGCAAGAAACTTCAATGCTAGTCCAATTTCGAAATTTAGTGCCTGTTAGAGAGCACTGGTCAATGAAGAAATACTAGAGTGTCTGGGCAAGCGATTTTTTCAAGTTTCATTTCATTCTTTAGCGAGGGCTTTTGTAAAGGTGACAGGTTCTCCTCTCTCAAATAATTTTTCAAATCCCGTATTGAAAATGAGCCTGCAGTCAGCGCGGTCGACTTGAAAAGCAAGCGACGTTTTTTACTGCATACCTCAGAAAGCATTCACGGGTACTTGATTCCAGAAGAAGTTTTTTTCTTGTAGTTGAAGCATGAAGCTGACTTGAAAGACAAATTTCTCATGCTGAAAATGTGCGCATCAAAAATGAAATGAACTTAGGCATATTCGGTGAGCAAATCATAATTACAAATAAGGGAAGGGAAAAGAGGGGCTCGTTGTGGCATCAATGACGGAAGTCGACAGTGACTAATAGCAAGGAGGATAGGAGATGGGCGTTTCATAATTAAAAGAAAATTGTGGCGTTCTTCAGCGGGCGGCTAATAATTATATGAAGATAACAAGTAAGCAGAAGAACAAAGCGCCAAATGCCGCCGGTCGGATCCAAACCCATTCCCTTCGAATTACGCGTCTGGTTGATTTTTATTAAGAGTTGGGTTTTTATTACAACCTAATGTTCTTTGAGAACGTCTGCTCTTAAAAATTCTCTATTGTCTCCTACCTAAAAGCTATGCAGGCGTTTCTCAAATATACGCAAGTTCAGATTACATACGTGGCTTGAAGCAGTAGGTTGTGTGGCAGTAGGAGACCACATAGATAATGTTGAGTACTGCAGTCTCTTCAGGTACCTGGCGAGCCATCAATCGCAGCCCGACGAGACGCGCTCCTTTAAGTGTCCTTCTTCGCGCAGTCTGTTTCCCGCCTAGTCTTAAATAATGTGAGCATGATAAATACTGCGTATTTTCAATAACATCTCGAATACAAGAGCAGAAGCTGCCTTGACGGGGCCTGAGATAACTGTGGCTCGAGCGCCAGCTTAACGAATAGCTTTCGGGCCCTCCTATGCTGTGTTTTCTGAATAAACTTCACTGCGTGTCACGGACGTTTTCTAGCAATAAAACTGTCAGCTTTTTACTCCTAATATAATCCGAAGCCTGCGCGAAGCCGTTACAACTTGGAGGTAACTTCCGAAAAGGTAACTCGTCCAGCGGTCTTTCAAACTCAAACAGGTGCGGTCAAAGTTCCAATTCTTGCGCGAATCTATCCAACTGAGGGGTATTCGGTGTATACATTTTCAGAAACTGCTGAATGGAATGGGTGAAATAAAATCTAAGAGTAAAAGAGGAATAAAAAAGCAATTGCATCTATGTCTTAAGTAGTAGGTCGTAAGGTTGCTCTTTTTAAAGTTAAAGGTTCTTCAGCTTGTGAGCAGAACGCTTGTAGCAGCTTCAAAAAGGCGAATGTGGTGTCTGCATGCTGCGTTTTGAAATAGTCTGTGCCCTCAATAAATATTTACTCCGGACTTTTCGCGAGCATATAATTTATGTTATAGGACTATCAAAGCCTCATCATCATGTCCCGGTTCTTCTGCCACCGAGGTCCCAAGGAAAGGCGGTAAAGCCATCTAAATGCATCATGGGAAGTAGCGGGGCTAGTTGGTTCATTTTTCAACTTAAAACAGTGCGCATGGACAGGACACAGTCAAGAAACACACAGACACAGTGCTGTGTCTGTGTGTTTCTTGACTGTGTCCTGTCCATGCGCACTGTTTTAAGTTGAAAGCCATCTAGTGGTGCAGATTTTTCCTCTGTGAAGAAAACGGCCGAAAGCTTGCGCTTTACGAAAAGCGCTTTTTAAACCCAATAAAGTACGAGTAGTTTAATTGCTACCCAACTGGATACAAATAGTGCATATAAAAACCGAGCCTAATATCCATCGAATAGTAAGAGGAACTAATCGACTAAGAACCGAGAAATTTCAAAAATATTCTGAACTTTCGTGTATGTTCGTACAGAACGAATGCGAATGCCACATTGCTAATCTTTAGCAGAGGCGATGCTGTACGGCACTATCAAATTTTGAATTTTAACTATAGGTGCCAGAATTGACCACAGTGACCTCCAAAAGGACTGCGCAACACGAAATCAGTACGACTCTATGAACGTCAAAGTGTCAAAATAAGAAATTTATATTTTCCCATCGGTAGCGACAACGGTATAAACTCGCTCCGCATTCCAGCAGATAACAGTGGCGAGAGCCACTTTTAAGTCATGGATTCCGAGGTTGGGTATCAGGTGTGGTTTGCTAAACTCGTCTCGGCGGCCAAAGCTGTGCCATGTCGCCTAATGTTGATGACATTTATATGCATTCGGAATGCCACTTCATGAATAGACCGCATCGCTACACTGAGCTTGCTGTGGGGTACCGAAGTGGGCGTGGTTTTCGAAATAATCGTAGAAGAAAATTACGTCCAACCTCCAAGGAGACTATTCGATTCGCTATTCAAAAATATCGAATATTCGCACACCCCTACCTACAGTTCTGACGGCAGGAAGTCACCTTCAATCGTGGTCATTTAGTCCAAATTATTATTCCTGCCGACACCTTCGGCCAAATGCATCTATACTCAAGGATTTAATAGTTGAAAGCGGGTTACTGGTTGAGCTCTGTGCGAGTTCTGTTACCTCCCGCAACACTCCGCAAGAGCGTCAATTCTGTGTTATTGAGCGTTCTTTAGCGCAGAGAATTGAACTTGTATTTGTATGTGTCCCTCCCTGTAATAGCCCTCATACAGAGGGTTAACAGTAAAAATAAATAAATAAATAAATAAATAAATAAATAAATAAATAAATAAATAAATAAATAAATAAATAAATAAATAAA
This sequence comes from Amblyomma mixtum, assembly GCF_055824585.1. NCBI lineage: Eukaryota > Metazoa > Arthropoda > Arachnida > Ixodida > Ixodidae > Amblyomma > Amblyomma mixtum. The sequence continues at coordinate 282,277,643 of NC_143012.1, read as the reverse complement.
TAAATAAATAAATAAATAAATAAATAAATAAATAAATAAATAAATAAATAAATAAATAAATAAATAAATAAATAAATAAATAAATAAATAAATAAATAAATAAATAAATAAATGGGACGCTGCTGAATCACCCGGAACAGAGGCAGGAAATAAAATATCACCGCGCAAAGAAAAAGCGATCGAGAACATTTGGTACAGCACTAAAGCCAGTGCCATCAGGCCTCCAACCCGCCCGGGACGTCGTTTATGGGCTATTTCACACGCGAAGTGGAACACAACCAAAAACACCACAGCGAAAACATCCTATGAGTGCTCTACTGTGAAATGGGGCAAGCATGGAGGATACCGAAGAACAGGAGAAGGTTCTTGTAGGCCTTGGCGGAGTGCGGCGGGTGAGGAGGGTGATTGCCGTAGCATGTCTGCAAAGGGGATTCTAGGGGAGGGGTGGAGGGAAACAACTTCCGCGGCATAGTTTCTGCGCATTTTGGCAGGAAATATCCCTTGAGTAAAGCACCAGCGGAAGTGTCGGAAAGGGTCCCTGGAGGCGTCATTTCTCGTATATCACTCCTGTAGGACTAAGAATCGCTGCTTCGTCTTGGGGACGTACACGTAGGAAGGGCTTTTTCCGGAAGACTACTCGACTTTGGCAGCACAGGCGACGTGCGTCTCTGTTCGGTGGTGGTAGTCTCGTGGAAGAGGGGCGACGAGCGGAGACGCAGGCTCTTTTCGCAAATGCCACACAGCTAAGGAACGACTAGCGATTCGCAGCAGCGTGCTCTCTCCTGTAGTGCCGTAAATCTCTGCCCGCTCTCAGTTCTGCGTCAAGCAGGCAAGCAAGCACGTGGGAGTGGAAGTGTCGCGGTGGTGCCCCACGAAGAAATAGGTGGAGGAGGTGGCGTTAGTAGCAGTGTCGAGGCTTCTTTGGAGTGTACGATACTAAAGAGGAGGCTTGACCGTTTACGATTCGATCGGACTGTAGCCGCGCTTAAGCTCGCGTGCCTGAACCATGTGTTCGGGCGAGTCGGTCTAATAGCTTTTCCTCTGCTGAGCTCACCGCGACTCCTCGACGCGCCACATTCCCGAAAGCCCGTACCGGGCGTTTGAGTAGACCTGGACTTTTGGCCCTTCCACCTCAGGCGCGAGAGTGCTGCGTGGCCTGATAGCACTGGTAACTCTGGCGATCGCATTTGACTGGGCCTGCACTTTCCGGCGGCTTTTAGGCCGGTGGTTCTAGAAAGAGGTCGCCCTCGGAGAGCCACACAGCACGACACGACTCTGGCTAGTCGGCAAAGTGCCCGACTCCTTGTCGTGCAGAGCAATGTGCTCTGAAGAAAACTTTTCGCTCCTTCAAATTTTTAGCCACTGGGCAGAAAAAAAAAAAAAACGTTAAAGCTTTTCGTGCACCATGACCTTGACTTGTGCTGTCTACTCATAGAGTTTCTTACTACTACCTAGAGGGAAAGCTGGCGGCGCTGCACTTCAGCCAACATGGACGCCCAAAGCATCATGGGGCGGTGAGCTACTTGTTGCGGCACAGTCGTAGTTTTTCGGGAACACAGAGTGGCAGTACTAAGGCGTTTCATTCCGAAAACGTAGTTCGTGTGTGCGCAGACGACTTTCGCGCGAACGCAGTGTGCAAAAGCCATAGTAGTGAAGACGCGACGACACACGACGCCAATAAAAGGTTTTACTCTTCCGAAATGCCATTAAAAAACCTCTTAAAGTATCTAAACAACAACATTTTTTTTGAAAACATATTTACTTTTAAAAGTGCGCCTGTTAATTACGAAATATTAGTTTTTTTAGTGTTCATCACTTGGCCAATAGGAAAGCTAGTCATGTCTTATTTTAGGCAAACTTTGCACTTAAATGCTTTTCTGCTCGTTTGTTGCAATCATTAGACAAGATATTGAATGTTAGGACGTTTATAGCTATCAAACAGCTTTATTTTTTTATCATTTTTTGGCCAAAAGTTACAGTTCCGCAACAAGTAGCTCACCGCCCCATGATGCTTTGAGCGCCCATGGTGGCTGAGGTGGTCACGTGGGGTCTCCATGCAAACTCCCATAGACGGCTTGCCAGCTTTCCCTCTAAGTAATAGTAAGAAACTCTATGTGTCCACTGGAGTTAGCGGGAAAGACGATCGCAGCTTGCCCGCGACAGGGTTATTTTGAAACGGTATGAAAGTGGCCTCTGTCTAGCAGGGGGCGTGCTTTGGCTGATGATGATGATGACGTTTGATGATCACTTCTTTTTGAGAAGAAGAAATTGCCATTCAAAAGTTTCGGCTTCTTGCCACCTCGACAGAGACGATTATGTGTATAGGAAGCAATATCCGTCCTGCGATCATATTAAAAGTACTAAGAAATAAATTATTTCTTTTTTATTGATATGTTAAACTAGAACACTGAAGGAGCAGGTAAAAAAACAGCTTTTCAAAAATGCGAACACATACGGCTTTATACCATCTAGCAGAGTTTATTTTGAACACTTTTGGAGAAAACATTTTCACTTTGCCGTTTCGTTAACGACTATAAGGTTTTACACGGAGCTTTGGTTTAAAACATGCTGATTTTATGGTATTATTTGACAGGGCTTTGTGTGTTTCCTTTCCACCACCCTTCTTTTATTTTTCTTTGTTTCTTCGACAGTGCGATGGCAGCCCTCCTGACGGAAATTACAGTTTCTCCCGAAGGCATTATTGTGTAAACATCAAATTAGTGGAGCAAATAAATTTAGACTTCTCAAAATTTCTTCGCTGTCCTAAAATTTCCTGAAATGGAGCTGCCAATTGCGTTTATTTGTTCCAATGCATATCTGATAAAACACAAAGAGCGAAAAAAAGACCAGGTACGAAAAATCATACACTCGCCATGAGGAACTTGTCGTATGTATTCTTTCTCCAGCCTCGGTCCTTTTTTCCGCAATGAGTTTTTTTCAAGTTTACCTAATTTATTACAAATATCTTCAGCGCCCATGAGACATCATAGTAGGCGATTAACACATATAACTTTACACGCAAAAAAAAATATCGGGAACATGTCAGCGAGGTAAGAGAACATAAGAAAACAACAAGTAATGGATTTAATCTTACCATTCTTGGCTTTCTAGCTTGTTCGTTGGGCCGTTCACAGTGTTCGCTTCGTGGTATTTTGTTTGGTCCAGTTAGCTTTCGCAACTTAAGCTGGAGACAAGGCTTCCCTATACCAGTGCCCATAGCGCTGTGTCTTAGTTTTGATCGCGCAGCAATAACCGTCAATCGGAGCGAAAAACATTAAAAGAAAACAATAGCACACACAAGGAATACTGAACTGGTAGGTCCTAAAACTGGGATACAACGCTCTGAGGAAGCTCCAGGAAGGAGCAGCAACAAAGAGAATGAAAAAGTCGTGGCGAATCGGCACTGAAAGAAAGCAAGAACACTTTTGGACCACGGGAGAGAAGCCACACTGTCCCCCCCCCCCCTCCTCCATCCCCCCTTCCCCCGCCCCAGAAAATTGATCGCGTAAGGGCTCCACGCTACTCGCAATCGTTCACCTTTTCCTCTTTTTATCCTACATGTTCTTGACATAGGGCTGCTAGTGGGATTAAAGGAAAACATGCAGTTACACCTATTTTTATGGCTTGGATTACCGTGGCGCGGTTGTAATTTCTAATCAGAGATGCAGAGCTGGCCGCATATTGTCGACTTCTTACTACGCCACCAACTTCACGGAGAGCGGCCCCATTCAACTGCAGCGACTGTGACATGTTGCTGGAGACAGTCGTGGTAATGTCACGCGTGTTGCGCTTTCTTCTTTACTTTCGCCACAAACACTCGTAGTTATTTTTCCTTTCCTGCTCACTGCGGAAATGCGGCGCCAATATGTGCCTCTGCGAGGACTGTTTTTTTGTTTACTAAAAGAACAAAAAAAATGGCTGAGCCTTAGCTAAGGTTAAGCCTAGTCAGATGCGAAGCATATTGATGGCTAGGCTTGGTAATACATGGCTTTCCTTGGTTGAATACTTGGCCATTTTAATACAACCACTAGAAGCCTTCGTCGTAGGGGAAGACAACGGCATGGCTGCAGGGGAACGCCGACTAACCCCGAGACGCGCGTTGGGTGAGCGCCTGGATTGCCACGGAAGCCGCGTCCGCCTGCCCGGTAGAGCGAGCGTGTCACCTACACCGAGTGTGAACGCGCGTTCGAAATGCGCGGGAGTGTGACGTCACCATACCACTTGATTCACACGGCGTGCAACCGCAGCGAGGGCACAAGTTGGAGCCTCGTCTGTCATCTGTCGTGACGTCATTGTGTCACGTGGTGTGACGTCACCATACCACGTGGTCTGCACGGCGTGCAACCGCAGCGACGGCACAAGTTGGAGCCCCGTCTCTCATCTGTCGTGACATCATTGTGTCACGTGGTGTGACGTCATCATACCACGTGGTCTGCACGGCGTGCAACCGCAGCGACGGCACAAGTTGGAGCCCCGTCTCTCATCTGTCGTGACGTCATTGTGTCACGTGGTATGACGTCACTATACCACGTGGTCTGCACGGCGTGCAACCGCAGCGACGGCACGAGTTGGAGCCCCGTCTCTCATTTGTCGTGACGTCATTGTGTCACGTGGTGTGCACGGCGTGTAACCGTCACGAAGGGCTTGGGTTACCTATTGTAATATGCTTCGCATAAAAAGCAGAGGGATGGGTAGTGCCAACCACACCCGGTGCAGTACCCTGGCCGGTCACACCATCTCCTCACATGGAACGCCTCCTTAATCTTTATGCCGCGGGTCTTCACCTTTCCCTGTACTGCACCCGGGATGCTGCGCCCCCGCCGCACCTCTCTTGTGAAGCCTCTAAGATAACATAGTGGCCCATTGACGGAGCGACAGAATTAAAGGAGCTGTGGAATCATTGCCAGTGGATGGTGATTGCTGTTGAGTATTCTACTGCACAGAGTTTTATTTTGTTTTTTTTTTTGAGCAGAAAATTAAAATAAAAAACCCATTTCCCAGCGTACTCCTTCATTATTGCTTAATTCGATTTTTTTTGTTCCTCGGCGCCCTTTAAACTCATCATGATCACCACTATCATCATCATCCAGAAAAAAAGTCTAGTGAAGTATGTGCCATTAAGCCTGAGGACATCATCATCATCAAAAGCCTGTTCTAAATGTATCTCCCATTAATCTTGCACATTGCAAATTCCGGCAACCGCATACCAGTAAATTGTCTAACCTCAGCGGCCACCTGAATCTCTGACGTCGCCTTGAAAAGTAAAAACACCAAAAAATGCGCGAACTCAGTTTTAAACTAGCCATTAAAAGGCGAACGAAGAGATGAGCAAAATCTATTCTGCTTTGATCCTCTGGCCACGTAACTATGCGTGGTCCGACGTTACAGTGCTTTTCGTTGACTTTTTCAATCCACTCACCTGCAGAGTAGGCGGCAAATGCACACAGTGACATTCCAAATATAAACGCATGAGCGCAGTAAAACGGACCGTTAGGTTGTTTTTATCTATGGTCTCGCTATTTTCCGAAATAGTTATGTCGTTTGTAATGAAACCTTAATTTCCTTCGGTGGGAAGAATAGTGAGGTTGCCAGTCCTTTAACTACAGTGCCTAGAATAAACTGGATAATGCGCCGAGGTAGCACCGAGAGCAATTACTGCAAGCACATACCGAATAGGGGCGGTGCCGGCAGGGAGAGTGCTAATGCCTGAGAGGAGTGCGCCTCCCTCATGAAAAATGCTATGGCGGATTTCTTTCATTCCGTCATTTTAACGTAGAACATAAGAACCACCCCTTTATCCCACAGTATATCTATTACTCTAAACAAACTGCAATCCTCCCTGTGACATCATATTGTGACTTTGACGTCACATGTCCATTCTTACAAGGTCGCTTTACTTTCGAGATTCTCGTTATATGAGAGTCGGATAATACACTTACCATACAAATGACTCGCATCGAAGAAATTCGGCAAGCTCATGGGAACGGCGGCTGACCTAAGTGACACCGTCTGCTAAGCGAGATCGTCGGCTGGCGACGCACACTTCCTGCGAGTAGCGCCCTCAATTGGCACCTGTTAACAGTCATTGTAAACGGCTCCTCTTTCCCGTGGCAAGCTGCCAGTACTTGACGATCTGAGCAATACATTTTGACACTTTACTAAAACAAAAAGAAAGAGGCAAGGAAGAAGAAGGGGATGCAAGGCCATAGCAAACGGGTCCATACTGACGTGAACTCACAGCAGCACAAACACGCACGCGGCTCATGCAGACAGGATTTAGACACCTGTTTGAACGCGCTTAAAAGAATCAAGGTTCGGACTCTATGGAGAAGCCTCCACTTCTCATCGGTTAAAGACAAAGAAAAAACTGGAATCCATTAGTATCAAAAACTGCAGTGTCATTACCAGTCGCTGTGTCATTAGATGCATCGCTACTGCGATGATTGTTCACAGTTTGTAAAAGCACGCAGCTAATTTGTCAAGTTAATCGACAGGTCGCCAGCATGTTTGGTGGTTGTCGTGTGAGCAGCGAGGACGTAACATCAGCTCATGGGACCCCATTTTTTTTATGACTTGAGGAGCTGCTAGATTGCGGCTGATTTTGCTCGCCGCGGGTAATATGAATTTCGTCTGCGGTTTGGAAGCGTCCTGAATAATGGAGCAGTTCTGAAATTCCCCGGTAGTCTGAACATTGTAGTCTTTTTATTTAGACTTGAAGGGTGAAAAATATTTAGGTACATGGAATGAAGGAGAACCTTACATATTTCTGTTTTATGGAATGTGCGGTAAATAGTGCTTATGGCTTGTTATTAGCGGTTCTTTCGGCGGTGATGTGCGACTACAGCGCGAAATTCACTTTGGTGTCGGACTATGATAAAAAATAATTATCTGCCTTTCCTCTGTCTGACTCTCTCTCCTTTTGAAGGCCAAACAAGTCATTGGGAACATTTTATTACAGAAAATGAAATGTATATTAACTTCACACTCTAAAAAAATTTCATCAGGATCTATTCTTTCTCTTCAGTGCGCGAAGACATTAGCTAAAAGAAGAAATACGCAAACACAAATAATTTATCTTTAACTTAAACAGGCAGCAGATTCCAAGAGAGTTATCATAAGTTCGCAAACAGCTCATATATATTTTCTCGCAAAAACATAGTCAGCTAAGTCGCAGTAAAGATCAAGAATAACTTATTTTAAATCTTTTCGAAGGACATAGCTCGCTAGTTAGTTTATGAAAAAATGTGTTTGACAAACAGAGAACGCTAGGAATCATAATGAAGGTTTATTACGAAATAAAGTGGAGCTGTAGTGATCTGGGCCATGATAGCAAGAAAGCTTTGATCGGCTTAAACTGCCGTGAAAGATTTAAAACTCATTACCTCGAATCTTCGTTAATAATGTGCACAGTCAAGGCGCCGGAAGGCTGCAAGAATTCGGTGCTCGTTAATAGAAGCTGTCGCTTCACAAATCTGGTCAAGAACGCCCTGTAATGAGTGTGCTGTCGATAACCCAGGAAGCATGCACAAAAGTTCACCAAGATTGCAATGCATAAAAAATAATTTAATTCATGTTTGATTGCCACTTCAGTGTCTAACAAAAGCAGTCTTGCAATGATGAGAATAATAAAAAAAAAGCAAATTGTTGCCAACAGAGCTTCAAAATGACTACCTCTGATTCGAGCCCAGCCATTTCGCTTTTGCGTTAGTGCGCGAAATATTCGTGAAATATGGAGATCAAATATTGATGAAACTCTGCTTCACAACGAGCCAATCACATCCGCAGCGTATTTTCTGCTTTACCACTTTAAGGCGACCAGCGAGGAATAGAGCGCTTTCCTTAGCTGCAGAAATTCTGGATTCGATAATCTGACGAGGCAGGATTTTGAGCTTATAACTTCGTTCAGAATTTTTTGAACAAAAATTTTGGTTGTCTGTTTTGCGTTCTAAGAAGTGGTTCGGCACTGAAAATGATATTTAGTGCATCGTAGAAAGCCAGAAAATACTTGCGAGTTAAGAGGGTGAATGCGAAGAAATAATTGTGCGGATAGTTATGAAAATTTGAGTATTGGTTCTCCGGATGCCACTTTGAGCGAGCAAAAAAAAACTGCCGGGGCCAATAAGTCTGCTTGCGTGCTATGAATGTGAAGCATTGTGCACTGCTCTGTTTTCGCTTGTGCGTTTGTGGTTTGTGCTTTAGTGTAACTTAGTTTTCGTTGGTCACCAAACCGCACACTATTCGGAGCTCCATGAGTTCATATGCCCTTATATACAGAATTGTCCATACTCTACGAGACATTCATAGAAGGCGGCGAGTTCTCATACCATTACCAGCGCAGCGGCTAAGCGATGCGGCACTACACTGGTAGCTGTCATAGCCACCCATAGGGATTGTGCGTCACGTGTTGCTGTTCACAAGCGACTTCTTGCGCTGCTGGATCGACGCGCCGCCAAACTTAGCCGAGCTTCCTCCTATTGCCTTCTGCTTGCACGGCGCTCCTCTGAACTTACCTTAGCCTACCCGAGTATGTACCCGAGCTTACCCGAGCTTCTTCTCATTGGCTACAAATTGCGCGGCGCTCCTCCGATTTTACCCGAGTTCGCAAGTTATTACCGAGTAACTTGGTTGCCGAGTAAGCTGTGGTAAGTGTCCACATTTTCTGTACACACTTTCTGTGGACACTACGCTTCAGCTAAGTAATGCTCTCGCATTAATGATCACCAGAAGTGATAGCCCATTTTGAAGACGGAAAGAGGATTATCTAGGCAAAGCGCAGAGCGAAGAGGGTACAATGAACTTGCATCTAACCATTATAAAAGGATATTTTTTAAGCAATATAGATTTTTATTTTTAAACAATGTAGTAGGTTCGTCAGTGCAGTCTGTCGACCAGGATTGTACAGCAAGTCACTCAAGAGATGAACTGCAAAGCATGATCAATGAGTTAGACACGTAGAGCAGAACGGTGGGTATGACAATTACGTGCAGAAAACCAAAGATATGTTCAGCACTCTAGCAAGGGAAAAGTAGTTCGCAATTGGCAGCGAGGTGCTGGAAGTAGTAAGGCAATATGTCTACTCAGGGCAGGTAGGCACGCTGATCCGGATCATGAGAGGGAAATAACTTGAAGAATAAGAATGGGGTAGAGCGCATGTGGCAGATTCTATCAGATCATGTATGGCAGTTTGCCAACATCCCTCAAAGGAAAAGTATATAACAGCTGTATCTTACCGGTACTTACCTATGGGAAAGAAACGTGGAAACTAACGAAGAGGGTTGAGCTTAAGTTAAGGACAACGCAGTGAGCTATGGAAAGAAAAATGATAGGTGTAACATTAAGAGATCGGGCGCACGCGGAGTGGGTGAGGGAACAAGCGCAGGGTAATGACATCCTCTTCGAAATCAGGAGAAAGAAATGTGCTTGAGCAGTGCATGTAATTCGAAGCATAGATAACCGCTGTTCTTTAAGGGTAACAGGGTGGATTCCAAGAGAAGGCAAGCCTAGGAGGGGGCGGCAGAAAGTTATGTGGCCAGATGGATTTAGGAATCTGCGGGGGTATGGTGCCCGCAGTTGCCAAGTGCAGGGTTAATTGGAGAGACATGGTAGAGCCCCTTGCCCTGCAGTGGCGTAGTCAGGCTGATGATGATGATGATGATGTGGAATTGCAATTGGCTCATTTCGAAAAACAGTCCTGTATTTGCAACCCTGAATTATCGAGATTGAAGTGAGAGTTTTCTGGAAGCAGAATAAAATACAGTGGTGTCTAAGGTAGAATGAAGGTATATAACGAATAAAAGTGTGTAGAAGAGAATGAAGTAGAACAGATGCTCCTTCTCCAGTATACACGGAGATTGTTGATGAGGATAGCAACAACAATAACAATAGCGCATGCACACAAATAAAGAGAAGAATGCAAGCCCCGCAGAGGCCTGCTCTAACTCCTTCCGACGCGCGCTCAACAGGAGACAAGATTAGTCGATGCTGGCGACTTCCCCGTCCCGGTTCCACTTTTGGGAAATGAAAGGCACGCGTCTGACACACTTTCCTGGCAGGGCTCGGCGGCACTCACTTCCACTGGCACGTGCTGCATACAAGCACAGGCAGCCGCAGTTGTCACGCAGTAATTGAAGGACATTTATTCGGAGGCTCTCCAACGCGCTCCGGTAACCTGTGCATCAGTCCAGCGTCATAAAAGGCGAAATAAAATAAGAAAATGGCCAGTACCTGAACAACTGTGGCGGCGGTAGCTTTGCGAAAACGCCCTCCTTACCTCAAGTAGGCTGATCGAGTTTTTGGTACCAGCTTGAGATATGAAAGGGCGGAGTGACTTTGACACCGCCGACGCAAGGACGACGGATCCCGATGACACGTGCTTCTCCGAGGTCTGCACTAAGGCAAAGGGCACTACAGAATCGACCAGGCTTCTTGTTCATTTCTTTTTATCGAAAACTGCGTAGGGCTTATTTCCGGCTGTTTTTCGCTGTTACCTCTGAACAATTAGATTTGTTCGGCCACAAGTGTGTTCCTCTCCCTGCACCGCATGTATCATTGCTGCCTCCGTCTTGCTTTGTTGCTACATGTTTCTACAAAGAGTGTACAGTCGTTAAACAATGTAGTAGACAATTTTTTGTTTACTTTGTTTATCTTTACCTATTCCATGAACTCGGCGGGGTTTCACCGCTCAAAGTTGTTAATAATATTTTTCGTTTTTTCCTTCATTTGTCTTTATGGCGTGTTTGTGGATTCTCAGTAATCATTAATTTCCACGATGTTGTGCTGTAAAAATGGCTTTAGAATGTTGGTAAGCGCGGTATTCTTCTTTCGCCCAAATAAATGTGCCAAGTGTTGTTCAGAAAATGACAGAGATAAATATTTATTGGCCCCTCCTCGATTAGTAATCACTTCCGTTCGTCTGTAGTGCTCCACAGGTTCTTTCCCTGATAGGTGTCGCTAAATATACGGTTTAACTCTTATTTAAAGGAAACAAGGGCAGGGGTGTGAGATGCTTTTTAAGGTGTACTACATACTAAAGCCGCCAGCAGTCACTTAAATCAAATAAAGGATTGGGAGACGTTAGTTTTCTTTAAAGCTGTGTTGATTCTGCAATAATTGCAGAATAAATTTAGGCAGCACATAATTTTACGTTCAAATATAACCTGATGTAAGCGATGCGAGCCGTACCCACAACTTTCACATGTTGCGTTTACTCCTCCATCTACCTAGCTGAGGCGGAGAATACCTGGTCCTCTAAATTCATCTTTTCTAGCGAACTTGCAGAACCTATACACTGCACACGCTGCTAAAAATACACAGTAGACAAAATATTACCCACGACAAAGCAAGACACCCGCTAGGCTTATTCTGTGTAGTTTCTGGGTATTGGGTTCAGTGTGTAGCGTCTAAAAGCTCTCCAGAAAATATGAACTTAGGAAGCCATTACCAATCCGCCCAAGAAACGGTGGTAACAATGCCTGGCCTCGCACTTTAGGTAGAATTACTTTTGCTTTAATACCCAGTCTGGTCACAAATGCCAACCTGACCATAATAGGTGACCACGACATTCTGCCTCTCGCGCATTTATCTCCTACTTGAAAAGACTAGGCAGATGCTGTATTCCTGCTCAAGTAAATGTCCGCAGAGTAAGGGGAGTGGCGTACGCTACGTCAGCATGCTCTAGATTTCAGTAGTCTCCCTAGCTTTTCTGCGGCCGCACTTCACTGCAAGTAATGTCTCCAGAATAGAGCCACTAAAGACAGATGGCACTACTTTTGCTTCGCAGCTTTCGATCGGTTTCGGCAAACAAGACTGAGTAGCACTGCATTTCTTTAATCACGGAGTGGTCCTATTGCCAGCTCGAGACATACCACTGTTCGTCTAGCACCCGTTTTCATTGATTGATCATCACTGCCTGCGCTTGCAGACAGACGGGACATGCATGTACTGTACCAGCGATCGGATGTGTTGCATCGCTTATCTTATAATTGTGGGTTGTAGCGAAACAAAAACATCGGACAAATTAAGAAGTTATGTAGAGTACGGTGCAGTAAACTCGGTCTCGGAAGCTGGCGCCCGTTCTACTTATAATTGTGTGGCTTGTCTCACTTCTGTTTTGTGAAGAAACTTGCAGTTACGTACGTAGTTTCACGAGGACACAGTTTTTTCTGCACACTGTCTTTTACAAGAAGCAAAAAGCTCAAATCAACAACTTCTTGATTAGGGACGACCTTCTGTCACGTGCAGAATTCACTGAGAAGAAGCCGAAATTCGGCTCCTATAACAACGCGGCCGTAGTTTCCGCGAGACTCAGCCGCGTACCGCTTTCTGCATCAAAGAGGCTTGGGGTGTCGCTGAGCCCGAAGTAATTGCAGGGAAGCGGGGTGGCACAGTGCGCCGAGAAATTTCAGCCGATGCACGTTGCGGGAACGCCCTTTTCTCGTAACGCGAAACGTAAACAAGGCTGTCGAGTTCCAGTCTACCCGACTCTCATTTTGCCCACCTCATTCGTCTTGTAGGCTTTACATTTTCATTTATTTCATTTATTTACCCTAAGGGCCCTTTCGGGCATTACATGGGGTTACTCTCCACACTTTATCTTTTTCTATAAACGCTTCGCGCCATTTCTGTTCTCTTCCCCTGGACACCTAATTTCATGGGACATCCTTTTCCACTGTCGCGATTTTACTCTGAACGTTATTGTTTTTTCCCGTTCTTGACCGAGTCAGGAACAATAGGGGATATTCAAAATTCCGCAAGTGCGCTTTCGCGCATAACAATGTTGCCCCCAACAAGATGGCGGACCATGCGTTTCCAGCTGAAACAAAGCAGGAAAGACTCGTTTTTTGTTTGATTCTTCCTAAATACGTTTCTTACATTCTATCCACACCTTTAGCGCCTGTCCTGAAGCCCATGTAGTTCCTTTATAGCGAAGTCGGCCATCTTGTTAGGGGCAACATTGTTATGCGGGAAAGCGCACTTGCAGAATTTTGAATATCCCCTATTGACTTGGCGGGCGCTGTTCCGGAAGCGGGACATCACGCTGTGTGCCAGCTTTAACTTAACTTTCAGGTTGTTCTGTGGAAACACATACGCAAAAGAGAAAATAAGGCGTTTAGAGGCAGAAAACGGAGAGTATTTTTTTTTTGGCCAGGGGACTCTGAAAACAAGGGGCAAGGCCACTTCACCTGGCTGCTTCTGATCACATCCAACTGGTTTTACCTCTTCTTGCGTTCCTTTACAAGAACAGCTCGGTTTCGTGGAAACCAATATGACGAGTCATGTAGGGGATTTATGGCTGAATTACGCTATGGTTGCAGACAGTTACGGAAAAATGGATTTTGCACGTTGTTCTGAAGGTATAACCCAGCTTTAACCAGCAGATATACACTCATATGAGGACATGCATTACATGCATTGTAATAGCGTGAACACTGTACACATGTGCAAAAAAATTGTAATTTCCCTCTTCATCTGTTTTCGAAAACAAATCGATGGTGTACGACAGGCTTCTCTCATCAAGAAAGCTGAAAGTGACAAAGTGCACAGCGTGCACGCTATAATAAAGATATAATCCGAATCAATGTAAACCAGTGCTTTTTTTTACTGCGCACAAGAATGAATGTAGCGAAACTAAAGTGAACGAAAAATATCCTGTTATACAACGTCCAAATAGTGTATTGCTGACGCAGTGTTCGCCGTGAGTGACTACCCGTGCAATATTATACTGCTATAACGGAAAGTCGCACAGTTTTATCAAAAAGTCCGAGTTAAGTAAATTAATAAAAAAATTCTGATCGCTACAATCGTTCCTCTAAGGACCACAGGTAGAGATACCTCTTTTTGTAGGCACTCAATTTAATCGTAGCGGGGCGAAATTGAGTTTTAGTGAAATGTGATGGCCTTAAAAATGTATTTTCGAGTAGAATCTATATGGAAGGCTACCCCTGTAATATATAGGCTTTAAAAACGTATGATAAACGTTACGAACTTCCAGATTTGTTCCCACTTGTCTTCTTCTTTGGAGAAATGTAGCGGGAATAAATGTTATTATAGAAACTTGTTCTGTGTGCAGAAATCAGAACTATTAGAATTTTTCGCGCAGTGTACCACAGGTGCTACACCCGAAATCGCAGTCTGAAAGTGACTTTTCATCGCTTCAGAATACATGAGTAGGTAGCTGCTATCCGGAGAATTCTGCTTTAATCTTTCGCCCATAGTTTTCATTTAAAGAAAAAAAAGTCAGGATGATGTATCACTCTATATTCCCATTGTAATTCCGTTTTAAGAAGCAGACCTAAGTCTAAAGAGGACGCCATTCCGTGACATTCTGCCGCAGAATCTTATTATCTGCATTTTACACGGTCACGTAGCCATGTAAGTACAAGCTATCAAAGCTTGCTTAACGGTTCAAGTTGCTGAAATCTCAAAGCTGCCTGCTTTTTTTTCCAAATCGCATTTATGCCCTAAATAATGAACCTATATGAAAAAATTGTGGTCATAGACTTTTTCGTGTTCGAAAATGTTTTTGTCCAGAATTGTTGGATGTGACTTAGAGTTGCTTAAGGATCATGATCCGAATAAAAAGTTTTGCGGACTGCTAAGCGCAAATGTAATAGCACTTTCTACACGTAACCATGGATCCCGCTTTGGCCATGTGAGTAAATATAACTACCTGAAAAGTTTTCGATATATTCCAGAAAACCACTTGAAAGCAAAGTTGGCGAAACCTTATAACTTAGCTCTCACCAGCGGCATCTAAAAACATCTCTTTCTTCTCCAGCCTTTTTTCTTTTGGTAGCATGACGACATTAACAGGAGACATCCTGCCTCAGCAGAAACTCTTTTACAGGGCCATTGAAAAGCCATTAGGCCCGCCAACAAATACATTGTAAAAACGCGTTTCGCCACCACTTTCTCCGTAACCTTGGTCGGCCAACTCAAGAAAAACTTAAGACCAAAATCGTTCTGAGTCGTCAAAATCTTTTAGCCTGGGGCATTGACTGTGCGTGACCAGCGCCACAAATTGAAAGTAGGCTCAGGAAGTAGGCACTCATATTTGCTTTGGCACACATGTCACCGGACTTCACGTCATTGCACGAGTGACGATAGACGTTACCCGATATACTGTACGCGCTTCAATGTGCTTTAATTACAGAAGATCATTCTCGGAGATAGTATAAACGAGAGAGGCGAACATAGATCGATGGCAAAAATTAGTTCCCAAGTTTAGCACAATACGCCGAGAACGTCTCAAGGAAACTGAGATGCGAGGCATAAAATCACTGCAGGTTGTTGAGAATTCCTTCGTTGAGCATTTTCCTGCGTGTGAGTAAAGATGATTTGTTAGCTAAAACAGCAGCGATGCTCAAAAATTCACGATTTACATTCTCGCATTTAAAGCTAGACGTAAGGACAACAGTGGCATTTCTCTTGCGTTCTTGCTGAAAGTGCAGCTCTCCAAACAGCCTGCGTTCCATCTGCTCACCAATGCTGCTTAGTGCCAGACAGCGCAACTCATTAGACGCTTTATTTATGAAAAAAGCCTGACGGGACATTAATGTACTCCTTGAGTCCTTCCCTCTCAGCCACCGTGGTGGCTCAGTGGCTATGGTGCTCGGCTGCTGACCCAAAAGACGCGGGTTCGATCCCGGCCGCGGCGGCTAGAATTTCTTTGGAGAAGAAATTCTAGAGGCCCGTGTACTGTGCGATGTCAGTGCACGTTAAAGAACCCCAGGTGGTCGAAATTTCCGGAGCCCTTCACTACGGCGTCTCTCATAGCCTTAGTCGCTTTGGGACGTTAAACCCCACAAAACCAAACCAAACCAAACCTTCCCTCTCGGCTTGATCTCCAGTGGTCCGGGCAGTTAAGTTATGAATTAATGAAGGTGCATTTGTTCGCTGTTTTAAGCGCATCAAGAACTAAAGCTACTTCTGGCTCCTGGCTTCTGGCTGTTCATACGAAAACACCTACATTCTTCTAGGAGTTTGCCGCAATATTTCTGAAGGAGCAGGCACACTTTCTGCGGAGCAGTCATTGTTTCGAGGAATTTTTTGCTTTTTATCTTGCGCTGATGATATTTAGAGCAATAATTTATTTCTTATCATTGGTAAGCTTTGTTTTCAATTTACTCAGTCCAGGCTGCCATCATAATTTATTTGTTGTTAAATTTCTACTTTATTTTTGTCGTTTCTATAGTGCATGTTCACATGTCTGCATCCTTTCCCTTCTATTATCCTTTCTGTAAGGCATTATAAAGGGGAGCAACTTAAGGTTTCGGAAAGTTTTCTTCGCAGCATTTTATTCTGTTCACCAATGCGCAGCTGTTACGAACGAGATTGTGTGTGCAATTTCCGTCATGCTCCATTGCAAGCATCATGGTACCCGAAATAAACATGTCACAATGAAGAACTTAACGGAATGATCACCTCCACCATTTTTGCAAATAGAATTCGGACAACTCAAGTGTTTCTTTCCCTGCAATGGTCACGAGATCTTCTCTGCACGCTTATATGCAGATACGGCAACAGTTGCTTGCACTGTCAGTTTGTGGCCGCTAGTGAGAAGAGGAGAAAAGTTTTGGCGAAAATTTTGGAAAGGCAGTGTGATTGATTGCCTTTAGAATCGAGTCCACTTCTAACGAACTTGAGGTCACGCGGATTACCTTCTTTGTTTTTGACGTTTCTAGTAAGTGGACTTCTTCCTTTACAAACAACAGTTGCGTTTGCTTCTTGAAAAAGCACGTTATACGAATCTAGACACTTTACAACTTCCCTTCACAAGCTTTCTCTATCCAGAGACGCTATCCCCAAAGACAGCACACACGCACACACATTGTCAGACTTTTTAGATCGCCGGCGCTTGCTTCCTTGGCGGTTACTCATTTTCATGTTCGCCTTTTTTATTACTCTGCTCTTTTTTACCACATTCTTGCGGTGAGAATGGGTTCACTGGGACTGGGGAGAGGCTCTCCGCGCTGGCGGCAAGCGCGAGTTTTTCAACTCAAGGGCGAGGCTACAGTGCCCCCTAATTCGCCGTAACAGAGCTGTGCTGTCACGCTTGTTCGTTTTATCCTAGACGGAGTGCCATTGTCCTAATACAAATTTGGACAGCAGTACCACCAGTGCAGTTCGTTACAACTGCGGCCGGTATACGTAGGCTCGACTGTATTTAGTTAGTCTCGTGCTATATCCGGGCTGACTTAGCACTTCGGCCGACAAAAAAAGCGTAGTGATACACAACACGCCAGTATGCAGGCATGCCGTAAAATAAAAGAGCAGTGTCTTACCAAATTTCCCAACTTGCATGGTCCAAATGGCCAACGACTCCCGGACGCCGGCACGCAGCGAAGTAAGCGGCGTCGGTTCCCCCTGGGCAGGGAGTTGGATGGAGCGAACCGCTGTACTCGAGGACGTCCGTCATCTTCGCCCGGGAAAACGCGGGTAGCAAGCGTTATAGGAACAAAGTGTGTTTCTGCCAGTCATCTTGGGGGAGATGCGTGAATTAAGTGCTTTGTGCGGGCGAACTGTCGACATTTCGTCCTGGTCTAATTCGGCGGACTTTCCTACAGGCCGACAGAGAAACGCAAGCGGTGTTTAGGCATGACCTCTTATTACCGCCTGCGTAACTGGCGGAGAGGGAAGTTACGTAAAGCCTGAGAAGTACTTGGCACGACAGCAAAGAAAAGCGTGTCGAGAACGCGATAACTTTTGGCAGTAGCGATATCGCTTTTTACTTCATTGCTCATCTTGCATTCAAGTCCATCGTACTTCCAATACTAGACTATACTGCCATCATTTGGGACTTGTGCACACAAAAAGCAATATGGATAAAATTGAAGGTGTGTAGAAAAGAGCCGTTCGCTTTATATGCATGGAACATCTTCCGGAAAGCATCGGCAAGGGCATTGCTAACAAGAGCAGGTATAGTTTCGTCAGTTAAGAGAAATAGTATGTCGCGTCTTAAATGTTTGCGTGAAGTAATTAACGGACATTACAACGTGGATTTCGGAAACATTATTTCTTTTTCATGTGGGTATGGAACAAGGCAGCGTGTAACCTTACAGTAACCTCTTCTCGCACAAATAACACATTTAGGCACTGATTTTTCCCAAGAACTGTCACTGACAGGAATGTACTTACCAACAATGAAGTTCTTAAGCCATCCTTGAAATTTTGTGAATGTCGCCTGAAGGTTTCGAGTAAGTTTTTGTCACAAAAAGTTTTATTTTGCCTTTTATTGCAGATTTGAAAGATGCCGCTGTTTTCATTTATCACCCCTCCTTTATAATTTACTTTTTTATGTATTCCCATCCTGCTAAAATCCTTCCACGGGATTACAGAATAAATAAATAAATGAATAAATAAATAAATGAAACAATAAATAAAAAGATAAATTAAATATTCCATTTATGTACTTCAACTGTTCAAATAAATGAATCTCTTTTTCATCACAGTACGAAGATACCCGAATTCGAATGATATTTGCCCATAATTTATTAACATATAAGGAGTGTTTGAAGCATAAGTGGAGTAGCGTGTAGGCGGATAACATGCCTGCACAGTTTCGTGTAAGAACGGGGCGGATCAGAAGTCTGGGATTGTGCTCACGAAACATAACTACCTGCAAAACTCGGCCGTTAAAAATCTAGAGTTCCCAACCAGAGCGTACACTGCAAGAACGAACGTCAGAAAAGTTTAAAAAATTGTCACCAAAACAGAAAATTAAGTGGCGTCATGCTTTGTGTTCAGAAAATGCGGCTACAACAGCAGCCGACACGGCAGTGGTGGCACTTTCATCGTCTGGCATGTTCAGCGGTGTGGGGATCGCAACATTTAGCCTCCTTGAGTTCCCTTCCTCGCTGAAGTGAGCCTATGTCCACTTAGGGTAAGTTAATTACGTAAACCAATAAATGAGGAGGTAGCCCTTAGGAAAGATCCTACTAATACGCTTAACGAGTCCGGGTTTCGGTTTGAGCTGTCGCTGTTGCTTGGCTTGCCGGTCGTGCGCACAGATGTGTTTAGTCACTGGTTGTGTGTCTCAGCATTTGGCCGCTGCTCGCATCAACTGCGAGCAAAGAACCAGGTTTGCGTGCACACACGCGGAGTGCACAGCATTGAGTGGCTACTGTTATACGGTACGACGGTCTTCAAAGCTTCTGTCATGTGACAGAATGGCTCCCCAAGGCTCATACCAGTAGTGTATCGCAGCACGCGAAAGCTATGGGATGTTTTCAACAAACGCCATTTTGCATTTTTTTTTAAATTGAAAAGTAACTGGCTATTCGTGCACTATAAGTGTGAAACAGACTCGCGCCTTTTTACCTAACGATAGCTGGGATCCCGTGAGGCAGCAGAGAAACACTTGGACATACTACGCCGTCTCATTCTTTTCTTCAGAGCATCAAAGTGAAGGTCAGTAAAGCGTAGTAGAGCCGTCCTTCCGCATCGTTTAGAAATAATACAAAAGAAGCGAACCTGTATTAATGGCGCATGAAACTATTTGCATCCCATCGAAGATGTTGCTCCAGCTGTTCTGTGAACTGTTTTGCAGGCAAACTCGGTAGAAATGTTTTACCATGGATCGAGGTCAGTTATTCATAAGAGAGAAATAACATGCGCTGACGATATAGTCAAGCATGCCGTAGTAAATGAGTTCAGATAGGGTGTAGCACAGAGAAAAATATAAGCGCCGCAGAAGATTAGAATCCCCCCCCCCCCTCCATAAATCCCTTCGCAGCCGGGGTACAATTTTCTTCCTACTGATGAATATAACTCTGTAGGTTTCGAGCTATGACATCTAGTTTTGTTTATATCCGGGTGGCTTCGACAGCCAAGGCCACAACGCTTAGATTTCTGCCCACGAGGAAAAACAAAAAACAAAGAATTCGCCAAAAGTATTGAAAAAGAAAAAGCACAGAGACTGCATAATTTCGGGAGCTGGTGCGTTTTGAAGGAATTTTTTTTAGACTTCTGCTCTCCGATGACGATTGAGAAATTGTGTACAAAGATGGCCATATTCAATACCTACTGATTCCAGGGATTCCAGTGTTATTGAGAGGCGTGCGCATTTCGAACGCCATCTCGATTAACGCATTTCATGCTTGAAAATACTTGAGGCAAACATTAAAGCACATTAAACATGTTTAAGCCATGAATGCATTGCATGCCCGATTTCAGTGCGCTCCTTGCGACGACAAATCCACGCACGGCGTTCTCCTGTGGCTGCGTTAATCTCGCTGTCGCGTCATACGCAACGCGGCTTTTCATATCCCTGACGTGAAATTGAACGAAGGCCTCTTTAAAAATCGCCTTCAGCCCCTATCGATTCCCTAATGCACTCCTCTTGTAGGGCAAAGCTAATGGCTTCATTAGTTGCCCACCGCGACATATTGTGAGTGCAGGTTCGGTGTCGCTCAACTTGAGGAGGCTAGGGAGGTTTCATCCAAAGCTTGCTCGGGAGCTCATCACACTAAAACGGGCCCAGGTTGGGCGGTGTTCTTAACTCTCTCCCGTTCTCCTCCTCGATTGATGACGAAACTGTGAACGAGTGTTTCTGGCCATGCTGCACCATGCATCCAAAGCATGTCTCCTAATATCTATGAGTGTAGTCGCATAGGACTCATGTCTAGGCAATCATGAGTTTATAAGCCTCCATTCTGTACTTGGAAGAAGCTTGGAAGAAGATGAGGACGCGGAAAAAGTTTCAACCTTGTTGAATTTCTATTTCTATTAGCATCGCAATCAGACAAGCGTTCAGTGGACGCTTGATTTCGTTTCGTTTTTTTTTACCTTCAAGCACACCAGTGCAGTAGGCTTTAGACCATTTTCAATCACCTGTACATTTTAACCCGCACCGAAAGCTGGGTATGCGGGCGTTTTTATATTTCGTCACCATCGAAAATGGGGCCCCTGTTGTGAGGACTTAACCTCAGAATTCCTGCTCCGGAGCTGTACGCCGTAGACTCTCAGCCGCAGTGACGTCCAGCCTACGATTTGCAATGTAGTAAACTTGGAAATCACCTGAGTTTGCAGGCTTCGTTTTCATCTTCAGTGACAATCCACTTAACATGGTGAAGTTTCTTCATTGTCCTTTGTGATTTTTTCCCTTGCCTATCGGTTGCTCAAAAAATCTGCTGTTTTCTGTAAGTGTATCAGACATTAAGTACACTTAAATTAAGAAATGAAAGCACAAACGAAAAGAAACAAAGAGGCAAGTAAATAAGCGAGCAACGAAATATATCTTAATGGAAACAACTGTACAAATTCACTCTTTGGGCTTACCAGGCTTCCATGCCTAAAAACTCTGTTGGAGAAAAAGAAATGCACCCGCATTGATCAATTTTATTTACGCGAAAATCGCAGACAGTGTAGCGGAAGCCTTTCCTTACCTATCTGTGTCTATGGAGACTCAAATCCTTTTTGATGCCCGCAATCTTCAAAGCGCGCATCGCCAAATCCCATTTTGTTTCCGCTGCGGCCTCCAGAAGCCAAGCGCGATGCTGAAGGCGCTGGTTGAAAAGCGAGTATTTCACCGAAAATGTAAAATAGTTAGATTAAAATACTAGAATACTTAAATGCTTTGCTGCGTGGCGGCTGGTGAAAACCCATCGCGGGCTAGTTGGTTCATCACAAGGGAGAACAGCGCAAGCTAGAAAGACAGGAAAGTAGACGCTGCCTATATAAATGCTGCCTTGCATGACTTCTGGCCACTACTACTCCCTTCCCTCTATAAATGCTCCTCTTTCCATCCATTCACCGCCTGTGTCTTGGCCACTTCCCCGTAGTGGGGACCGACCGACCGACCGACCGACCGACCGACCGACCGACCGACCGACCGACCGACCGACCGACCGACCGACCGACCGACCGACCGACCGACCGACCGACCGACCGACCGACCGACCGACCGACCGACCGACCGACCGACCGACCGACCGACCGACCGACCGACCGACCGACCGACCGACCGACCGACCGACCGACCGACCGACCGACCGACCGACCGACCGACCGACCGACCGACCGACCGACCGACCGACCGACCGACCGACCGACCGACCGACCGACCGACCGACCGACCGACCGACCGACCGACCGACCGACCGACCGACCGACCGACCGACCGACCGACCGACCGACCGACCGACCGACCGACCGACCGACCGACCGACCGACCGACCGACCGACCGACCGACCGACCGACCGACCGACCGACCGACCGACCGACCGACCGACCGACCGACCGACCGACCGACCGACCGACCGACCGACCGACCGACCGACCGACCGACCGACCGACCGACCGACCGACCGACCGACCGACCGACCGACCGACCGACCGACCGACCGACCGACCGACCGACCGACCGACCGACCGACCGACCGACCGACCGACCGACCGACCGACCGACCGACCGACCGACCGACCGACCGACCGACCGACCGACCGACCGACCGACCGACCGACCGACCGACCGACCGACCGACCGACCGACCGACCGACCGACCGACCGACCGACCGACCGACCGACCGACCGACCGACCGACCGACCGACCGACCGACCGACCGACCGACCGACCGACCGACCGACCGACCGACCGACCGACCGACCGACCGACCGACCGACCGACCGACCGACCGACCGACCGACCGACCGACCGACCGACCGACCGACCGACCGACCGACCGACCGACCGACCGACCGACCGACCGACCGACCGACCGACCGACCGACCGACCGACCGACCGACCGACCGACCGACCGACCGACCGACCGACCGACCGACCGACCGACCGACCGACCGACCGACCGACCGACCGACCGACCGACCGACCGACCGACCGACCGACCGACCGACCGACCGACCGACCGACCGACCGACCGACCGACCGACCGACCGACCGACCGACCGACCGACCGACCGACCGACCGACCGACCGACCGACCGACCGACCGACCGACCGACCGACCGACCGACCGACCGACCGACCGACCGACCGACCGACCGACCGACCGACCGACCGACCGACCGACCGACCGACCGACCGACCGACCGACCGACCGACCGACCGACCGACCGACCGACCGACCGACCGACCGACCGACCGACCGACCGACCGACCGACCGACCGACCGACCGACCGACCGACCGACCGACCGACCGACCGACCGACCGACCGACCGACCGACCGACCGACCGACCGACCGACCGACCGACCGACCGACCGACCGACCGACCGACCGACCGACCGACCGACCGACCGACCGACCGACCGACCGACCGACCGACCGACCGACCGACCGACCGACCGACCGACCGACCGACCGACCGACCGACCGACCGACCGACCGACCGGCCGGCCGACCGACCGACCGGCCGGCCGACCGACCGACCGACCGACCGACCGACCGACCGACCGACCGACCGACCGACCGACCGACCGACCGACCGACCGACCGACCGACCGACCGACCGACCGACCGACCGACCGACCGACCTTCTGGCACGCTGTGTGTGTCTCGTCTACTTTCTTGTCCCTGTGTAGCTTACGCGGGCCTGGTGAAAGAAAAGATTTCCTGCAAGCAAGAGATGTGGAGAAAGGAAGCATATGGAAGAGTCGGAAGACGTAGCAAAAAGCAGTGAAGAATGTTACTGTGACGTTGAAAAAAAGAGCGAGAAGTGAACTAGGAAGCAGAAAATTTAAGCACTGGAATGGAGACCGACGGTTTGCGAAACAATTTTCCAACTTCTTGTTTCGCTTTACTTTCAAGATGAACGTGTTGAATACAGCAAGTTAGTGCCCCATACCGAGAGTCAATATTTGTTCTTTCATTTTGGGCTTTGTTTGCACTTTTATACTTTTACCGACCAAGCAAAATTGGTGCGACTAATGAATGCGTAGCAATATCATTCTTCATGCCCGAAATCAGAATTTTTTTATCCGAAAGCAGACAAGCGAAGCATAGTGAACAATCATGACTAAGATCGAATATGATCAGCATAGGCATATTAAACAAATACATTGGTAAAATGAAGTGACAAACTTATTCTGATCGGCACCTCTAAACATGCTGAATAACCGTTTCATTTCTTTGCGCACTTCTTTGTATCCTCTAATCACGATGATTCGTTCTTCAAAACAATGGTACTGAAATATTTACAACTGGGCAAAGTCATAATTCTCCTGTGCAGACTGCCTCTTCGGCGCCATCGAGCCAAAAACTGTAGGCGACAGCGAATTCACGCGGGATTGAGCTCGGCAAGTTGTTTTGTGTCCACCTGTCAAAATATTCCGGAATTCTTTTCTTATTTTCCTTTTGCCGTAGAAAACGATGACACTTTGGCGACTGCAATCTCATCAGTAGCATTACCGACTGCTACAAATATGACCAATGACAGGTTGGTTTCAAGCAGTGCACTCGACCGATCAGTGACAGCGGGCATGAGATTGCGTGCCACGTGCGTCATCATTAAAGGCCGAGGTGTTGGGGGAGAACGCAGGGACTGAGTCGCCACACGCGGGCAAACACTTATCCCGAACGTACGGTGAGGTATTCTAACAATGTTTGGAACGTAAAAAAGGCGATACTCTAGTACCAACGATCCCGATGTGTGAAGTTTCGGCTCATCCGTAATTAGTAAAAAGATATTGTGGGAGGTGCGTTACGAGTAGGTAGTGAAGAGGGCGCCTACAGTGGAAACAAGCGAAGCGTAAATAAATTCCAGAAGAAACTCAGATGGCCCAAAAAGGGCGCACACATCTCTGTATGCGCCTTCGATTTCTGCAAGAGCTCACCTCATTGAAGAAGCCCAAATTATATTTCACTGTGCCCACATATTTTCTTTCTCTGCTGACTTCTCAGTCTCCTTCCGAGTGCCTTGCTTGTGGGCCAGCTATTCCACGCGGAACAAAGCACCTGCAGCAAGAGAACCGACATATGTAGAGAGAGTAATGTGAGAAACTCAAACCTAGGTTCAATCGACCCGCGTAAAACAAAGCTCTTCTGCAACAGCCGAAAGTTGCCGTCGAGATATTTAAAAGAAAACAAATCAATGCGTCAGAAGTGCACAAAAGAAACCTACATGACAGTAACAAAGCTTGAGTAGCATGTTTCGCTAATAGGTAAAAGATGGGCAGTTTTATAATATTTATTTACGCATTACGCATATTAGGTTTAAGTAATAATAATACGTTGCTTTATTGGTGCAATAAGCCCAAAAGCCTAAATATGGTCCGGTAAAAACCTCTTATCTGTAAATAGTGTAACACCTAGGCAATACTTTTTTTACCCAGAAAACGAAAAGTGCAGTGAATTCGAACCATTACACTATAACAACTAACAGATTGAAATAGTAGGGTCATTTAGGTCGCTTGGCGTAATATTCAAACAAGAGATGTCGTGGGATGACGACATAACCTATGTAACTTTTAAAGCATCCAGAGCCCTCGACTTTATGGCGCGTTTCCGAAGTTACCTCCCGAAAAGTAAAGCTGCTGCTTAACCATGCATTGTTTCGCTCACATTAAAACTACGGCCGATTAGTGTACAGCAATGCTAAACACACCAGTGCGTAAAAACTAGCGGTTCTTGAAAAGCGGGCTCTATGAATTGTTTACAAGCGGCCAAATAGACGCTCCACTAAACTTGTTTTCCATGAATAATTTATTCAACATTTTATGTCTTCGTGCTTATACACTCCGGCGCACGTATAAGATAACAAAGCGAAAATGCATAAAAAATATATCGGGTTTAGCCAACATTCCGTTATTCAGTTTAGCCAACTTTCAGTTACATTCTACACTGGGTATTACCGCCCACGAGGAAAACTATGGTGGCCATATGGTGGCATTCCAACTTTCATTACTGCTTAATAAACTAACTGATGCGAATATAAAGATAGAGAGCATTAGCTACACAAAAATCCTGGACTTCTTTTTCCGCGAAACATTCCTTTCTTAGTGTTTATTCGTAATGCACTTGTAAACATTCCCCTTTACAATAACTGTTTTACAAGAGTGGTTTTAGTCGCAATTATTTTTGTAGTTTTGAATCATGTGTACTTTTTTCTCAGCAAACTGCTTTTACGTGCTTACGGTTATGTCAACTTTGCCTTTTATTATTTTTTCACTTATTTGTTTTCTATTGGGATAGAAGTGCCGTCGCATGCCACTACTCACTTGCTGTAAAGGCGGCGGGAACTCTGCCAAGCGTTAATCCCTTTTACTCCCACGCGCTCCATTAACGTACGGTGATGTAAATAAATTACTAGTGTTATTATAGTTACTATTATTAAACTATGACCCATGTAGACTACCATTAGGCTAAGGGTTATGTTTACGCCCATATCTCGTCTGCACGAGGGCCTCGAACCTGGCCGCCATTCTGCCGTAGGTAGCTTAAGAGGGTTATCGCACAGCTTCCGCCCTCATCCCCTCACCATTCGACCGTGCGCCTACCTGGCTCTCGAGATAATACAGGACGATCTACGTCCGCCTCTATGGACGAGGGCGGAGCTGTGAACACTGTAAAGGCTAGCTTGCTCTACACATTAATACCCCTGAAAGCAGCAGATTGAACAGCCGTCGCAGTAGCTCAGTTGGTAGAGCATTGGGCGCGGAATTCGGAGGTCGTGGGTTCGGATCCCACTGGTGGCATTTGGTAGTTTTTCTTCTGCTTTTATTGATCGCCCGCTTATGAAAAACTACAAATTACAAGAAATACAACCCATATGTTTCTTGATTTCGAAGACTGCTGGCTTCCAATATGTAGGCCATAACAAGGACTACTTTTCCCTTCCATTCTATGCTTAACTGTATAGGCAGAAGTAGGAACAGCCATGATGATAGTGCGTACTGAAGTTACGGAAACCTGTGGTTAAAATCCATGAATAATCCACTCTAGCACAGTCAATTTTCATGGTATAAACACGGTGATACGGAACCTCCTCAAAGTAAGGCAGGATTTTCTCAGGGGCCTAACATACTTAAAAGAATCTCACTAAGCCTAATTTTTCAAAAGCTTCGCTCAATATTTTACTCTGCATGGGGACTAGTTCATTCTCTCCTCCTAAATTCTTCACAGAAATTAGTTCTGTAATCTCTAGAGATAAACGAAGATGTGATTAGAAAGAAGTAGTGGAAGGATTTTTCGGAACGCTGATTTTGTGAACAACACTTGGGATAGTACGTCGCGTCATTTTGTCATGAAGTAGAATAATTAAAAGCTTTGCGAACTCGAAGCTATTGCAAATGTCACGCAAAATAAAAAATGAAAGTTTTTAAAGAGAAACCAAGTCCACAAACGATGTCGTTCATGGATATTGCAAGAACTAGTGCAGAGAGGAAGTACACTGAGAAGAGACAGCGTTTAGGCTCTAACAGGTTCAAAGAACTCTGCGTTAACGTCAAGCAGAGAGAACAGTAACACGGGAACGCCGGAGGTAAATACGGTGTGCCCGTCGGAATACGCAACCAGCAGTTCCTAGGCGGCACTGCATTTGTTCTTTTGTACGGCTAGATTCTGCTGTCGTCAACCACTTGGGCCACCTCAAAAAGTCAAGACCAGATAATGAACGATTATGAATGGCTTTAACACACTACATTTCTGGCGTGCTCTTTACGTAGCCCACTTAGATGACGCATGTCGCATGTAGCTTCAACAGTGCGCGAAGCTCACGCTTATAAGGCCAAGTAAGTGGCGTGCGAAATCATTGCGAGTGTCTCTTAAAAATGCTTGCTCCTCTCGCTAGGCTTTGGTCTAGAGCACTGCGACCGACACGGCAAGCTTCATCGTGGATAGCCCAAGGCGACAACTGCTCCCCTCCTACCACAGGCGCCACCTGGCGACCCTCAGAAGGTAGAACGAGTTGTACCGCCGCAAGCAATTTCTTACGCCACTCTTGATCCAACGAATGCCCAGTTACCGTGCTCAATCCTGTGACATCTGAGTATTTTTTGCCCCTACTGGCGACAACGACGTGGGAGCGTGTGCCACACAATCCGGCAGATTCGATGTGCATAGAAGAGTTAGCACTAGCCTCTGTTTTGCTCTTTATTTGCTAGTGCAGATCTTCCTCGTGCCTGTTTGCGCAGTGGTGGGGCGGTACACAGTTCGTGGGCTTTTTACCGGCAAAACTAACTTCAGTAGCTCCTTGGGCTGCGGCATTCAGAATTTCTCGGAACGAACCTTAGTGCTGCTCGTTTTGTGCTCCGCCAGTCGCGTGGGTGCTCCGTCTTCTGCGCAGACTTTCCGCGCTGCCAACTCAGAGACGAGTCTTTGTTCGACAGGCTTCGTCCGCGAACGGGATCCCAATCCGTGCGTAATTGAACTGCTCGCTGCGTCTCGTTCGGGCAAAAGAAGAAACTAGTAGCCGTATTTATTCCGCAAAAGCACCTAAAGTGGTTCGGACATTTTGTAGAGACAGCTACGAAGGAAACTTTCGCTTCGGAAAACGGCTTCGTAACCGTAAATGTCTGCGTTGAAGCAGTGACTCTTATAAATGATATTCAGGTCGTCCTCTTAACGAATGTATATCACGTTTTTACTCTTTGACTTTGCTACAGGCGCATCACATCTTCACGATAAAGAAGTGCACTCGCCGAACACCGAGCACAGCCTAAAGGATTTACTTTAATGATTGCGTTAGTCCAATTCGAGCCAAATACGCAAGTTCGGCCTGATTTTTTTATACGTAGGCGAACTTTCTTTGAGCAGCGGACGCTGCTGTTTACGTGCGCCACACTCCGACAGACGTTGGTACAGAACATCGTTCGCTACAGGGTCTGTTTACCAAAATGACCTGGCCAGACAGTGCGCAAACTACAGCTGATCAGAAGATCATGGGCAAATAATATGGAAGAACAACACCCCCCCTAGTTTCGGAAAGCAATGTATTCCCATTTCTGAGCTAGTTCTCGTCCCTGCTAGCGTGGACAGTTTTTAAGGCTTAATCTTTCTCGGTGAAGTTGCAAAATAACTCTGTGTGAAACATTTTGCCTCGCAATCAGAGCATGCTACGCGTTTAGCACTGTGCACAGCGAACAGGTGGGGGTGATGAGACCTCACTTCACTGGGCTTTAATCGTAATGGCTTCAGAATGATTAGTCCAGATGCAACAGACTTACACAAACCGTGTTTGCTCCTTAGTGACAACGGTTGAGCTGAAAACCGAGGCGCCCATTACTTTTCCACATAGACCGATATCACAGCTCAAGAGGATGTTTGCCAGCAAAAAAAGATGTACGCAAAAGGGAGAACAACACAGGACAACGGCTCGATTCATTTTGTAACTTTCAACATGGTAACCTAGCCATTACGTAGCATTGACTCGCGTACAGAGACCAGTCGGGAAGGCGCGATTTCATCAGAGAGACATTATGACGACTCTCCATGCGGTCATTAAAGAAGGTCAGCCTAAACTCCAGACCCTCTCCACGAACGCTTTCTCCTCTTCCTTCTCTCTGATATTACATGTTTGGGTGAATGACAATGTTGCCTTTAAAAGCTTAGAAATGATTTAGTAGCGTGCACTAATTGTCCTTTCCGTCGGAATTACATCGGCATAGTTCGATGAAAACCTAAGGTTGTCAGGTAGTTGTTTCTGCCTAAATGGGACGAAGTGTCTGATTTGGAAGAACTTTCAGCCCTGTGTACGTTCACAAAGTAAATATCGTAAAGAATAACAGACGCATTTGTACGGGGCGGTCCGGTTACAACTTTCCTGCACTCCAAGTCGGCCCCTCTAGTCATCTGCCAACCCGATCGGTTCCTAGCGGTTGGAACAAGTGTGTTGCACTGACTGAGCCAATAGCGAAAATGGGTTGGAGGTTGTTACATTACTTGCGGCCAGCCACTCTCTCATGGCGTCAAAGTGGCGGCGCTCTATGCGACTTCTTTGCAGAGACATTATTTTTGAACGAAAATTTTTCCAAAATGAAACGAAGCCCAGTGGAAGAGAGAGACGGCGAGAGATAGAGATTGATATGGGTACCGGAGTTAACCAAAATAACCTCGAGTTAGCTTTGAACTCATGGAAGAGATGAAATGAGTGAAAGGGCCGCATATAAAAAAGGTAGACGCTGAATGGCAAATGAATGCTTATACTTCAAACATAAATATGATGTAATAAAAAGTCATTTTCAACCCAGCTTTAATAACCAGTAACAAGGTAAATCTAAATATTGTAGTCGCTCTCACATAATATTAGAATGACGTGAATTTAGAAAACTATTTGAAGTAAAAGTTTTTAATCAGAAAACAATTATAATCTCATATGCTCGATTCCTTCCTTGAACAAAGTAAGTAAAGCCCGTTTTTCTTATCTAATAATAAAATACGAGGTACGCATTGCAGAGTCACGGACTTCTGAAAGCACTGATATGTTTGTTTAATGCTGGCAGCCGCTTTCTCTCTCTCAAGGAACTGCAAACGATGAATGTATGAAGAATATTTTGAGTTTCACTATATTTTATTTATCTGAGCTAAGGCAGAGATAAAGCTAAATGGATAGGAACAACAGACCTTGGCATTCATTCCTACATACGTAAAAGAGATCCTTCTCAAAGCTGCTGCTTATTATCGGTTTCGCGCGTGCAATAAACCACGCACTTCACTGAGTATTAGGCACTCGCATCGGTTGTTACCAGCCGACATGCGGCTATGCGTGCGCAGAAAACAGTAAATCAGAAGCAAAAAATCGGACACGGTTGTTTTCGTTGCTTTAGCTGAATACCTAAACACTTACAACTTAGTTCTACAAGATTCCTACCCTTGTCTCTTTCCTGATTCTTTTTTTAGCTGTGGTTGTAAGCCAGCTAAGGCCTGCAAATAGACGTATGATGCCTGTTCCACATTTTATGCGCGCGCTTCGACGCGCAGCAGAAAAGCAGGAGTCACTCACAACACATTATAAATAGGAAATAGCTTGGTGTCTAATGCACTACGCTTTCCAAAATTGACTTCTTTTCCCAAATGACTGCGGTATCTAGATAGAATACCAAAAAAATATCTTCCAGCTTCTCAGAAAATACGACTATGTGGAATTGACTTAAAATGTATTGCGGCTGCCGTCATAAAAATTTTCGACCGAAACAACTTTAGGCGCCCGGTCTTATGATCCGGGCGCAATATAGTGACCGAACATCCTCAGAAAAGCAGCCAGATTCCAAAACTTTACCTGGTGCTTGGAAAGCTGAACGCATCGCAATGGGATATTATCTGAACATCCTAAGAAGCGATAATGGAAACGATAATTCGCGGCAGTGGTAGCTCTACCAGAACATGAACACATTGAGAGCCCGGTCTTCGGCAATCGGAAGTAGGCAGTTTTGGTCCTAACGGCCCATGAAAATTTTCTGAAAAAATTGTGCTATTCTCTAGCGTTTGTACATTTTTTTCATTTATGGTTTTCAGGAGCTAAGTAGAACCTGAGTCAGTGCCTTGGAAGCAATTTATCACTTCAAATATACAACTTTACTACAGCGGTGGTTTGGAAGGATTTTGGTAGGTAGTTTCAAATTATATCGTGTAATACTGACTATTTCCCTTCATGTTGACACTGTCAAGTGCACACTGCCTAAAATATTAATTGGTGTAAAGCATGACGCTAAGGGCTACCGGCGCAGGAGCAATTAGCACCCATTTGCGTATAAGGTTATAGTTTCTGACATCCCTTTTCAGGTGAAGACAGTCGGGGAAAATGGCGCCATTTAGAAGCCAGAGGTGAAACATCCCAGCCTGACAGTTGTTACCAATAACTTCCATTCTCGAACCGCGTTGAATTTACCAGTCTCAGAAGACCTAGAGGCGTGCATGTTTCTATTTCATCTGTTTAAAGAAGTTTCGGAATATTGCCAACAGGTTATCGATGTGTTCGATTGTCTATAACTATTTTTTGAATAAGTTAAAGAGAATGACTGGTAAGGGGAATAATGATCGTTTATAAGACAGCTTATCGCGGTCTTGTGGCAATATGCTCGTGGCTTTTAATTTCTCCGGAACGACAGAGGCTGGTGTCAGGTTGCGAATTATTGCATGTCTACAGCATTTGTAATCCTGGTCCCGTGTGCATAAATCCGGGCCACGACAAACTGCTTCTAGGTTACCCCGGGATAGGGAGGAAAGTACTAATGCCACCTATGAAATAGGGAGAGCAGGTTACTGTAAGTTTGGCGTCGACGGTTGGTATACACGAGCTCTACACCATTTTTTGCGGAAAAGGAGCTATTTTTATGACTTCTCAGGATCCGTTTACGGCGTCAATGCCCACGCCTTCCTGTTCTTACGATGTTGTTATTTAGGTATAATAGCATAAACCTCAGTTTGATGATTCGTTTCGGAGCCGCCGTGGTGGCTGAGTGGTTATAGTGCTCGACTGCTGACCCGAAAGAGGCGGGTTCGATCAATGCCACCGCGGCGGCATTTCGATGGAGCTGAAATGCTAGAGACTAGTGAGCTGTCCAATGCCCGTGCATGTTAAAGACCCCAGGTGGTCGAAATTATCTGCACTCCTCCAGTACGGCATCCATCATAGCCTTAATCCCTTTGGGACGTTAAGCCCCATAAAACCAAACCAAAAAAAAAGTTTATTTTGACATAAGGCTCTTTCGTGTGGAAGGCACGCTAGCAGGCACTCGACGGCATTGTGTGGGCTCATCTTGTATACTAATTTTCATTTTGTGATTTTACTGAATGCACTATAAAAGCGCCGATAATGCACCATGTAAGCACTAGTGTACAATAGGCTCTAAGCGCTCAGCTAGTTCTTTTTTTGCTCTCAGCCTCTCTTCCTTTCTTTCTTCCTCTCTTTCTTTCTTTCTTTCTTTCTTTCTTTCTTTCTTTCTTTCTTTCTTTCTTTCTTTCTTTCTTTCTTTCTTTCTTTCTTTCTTTCTTTCTTTCTTCCTTTCTTTCTTTCTTTCTTTCTTTCTTTCTTTCTTTCTTTCTTTCTATCTTTCTCTCTTTCTTTCTCTCTTTCTTTCTTCCTTTCTTTCTTTCTTTCTTTCCCTCTCTTTCTTTCTTTCTTTCTTTCTGTCTTTCTTTCTTCCTTTCTTTCCTTCTTTCTCTCTTTCTTTCTTTCTGTCTTTCTTTCTTTCCTTCTTTCTCTTTCTTTATTCATTTCTTCCTTTCTCTCTTTCTCTCTTTCTTTCTTTTCTTCTTTCTTTCTCTCTTTCTCTCTTTCTTTCGTTCTTCCTTTCTCTCTCTCTCTCTCTTTCTTTCATTCTTCCTTTCCTTCTTTCTCTCGCTCTCTTTCTTTCTTTCTTTTTTATTCCTTCCTTCCTTCCTTCCTTCCTTTCTTTCTTTCTTCCTCTCTTCCCTTCTTTCGTTCTTTCTCTCTTTCTTTCTTTCTTTCTTTCTTTCTTTCTTTCCTTCTTTCTTCCTTCCTTCCTTTCTTTCTTTCCTTCTTTCTTTCTTTCTTACTTTCTTTCCTTCCTTCCTTCCTTCCTTCTTTCTTTCTTCCTTTCTTCCTTTCTTCCTTTCTTTCTTTCTTTCTTTCTTTCTTTCTTTCTTTCTTTCTTTCTTTCCTTCTTTCGTGTAAACAACGGTACGCCATACAGCAAAACAGGTTGTGTACTAGCTCTGCCGTCATTCAAGGCTCCGGTCAGTGGCACCTTTGTTCTTTGTTGGGCCCTTCTTTAAAATATTGTCACTGACGAGCGGCAGTTTTGACTCCAAGAACCATTTCACCCACCGCGAAACAAAGATTTTATTTTCTCAGAAGGCCGCACTTGTTTTTTCGGACCGGTATGGCGAAGGCCGTTTGCATGTTAAACACTAATCGGCAGCGCTTTCATTTCTACTATACAGTGAGATAGAAGTGTTGTTGGGGCCCTCGACAATCATATTGAATGTAGACGTCTGGTTGTGACTTTTTTACCGCGATAAACAGTACTTGTAAACCACTATCTCTGCCTGGAGCGCAGTTCTTTAGCTAGTCTGTGGCTCGCTTTTCGTGTCTTACGGCATATAGCATCATATAGATAGAAACCGTGACTCGGGCTTAAGCTGTCTCCATCCACCATCGCATTGCAGGCCATATTGCCTACCAGCGTATATAATATCTTTCCTTTTTTTTTAGTTTCAGTCTTTACATCCGTCTTTTTCTAGTTATGTGAGG
Organism: Amblyomma mixtum; assembly: GCF_055824585.1. Taxonomy (NCBI): domain Eukaryota; kingdom Metazoa; phylum Arthropoda; class Arachnida; order Ixodida; family Ixodidae; genus Amblyomma; species Amblyomma mixtum. The sequence goes on along the minus strand of NC_143012.1, from coordinate 282,243,533 downwards.
ATGTTGTGCACGATATTTAGCCTGAAGCATGTCATTTCCATACCTTCACTTAAATGCTTGGCCACATCGCTTATCAAAAACAAAAGCGAACAAAACGAGAAGTGAGCACAACTTACTCGTGTCGAAAACGTCTGCTCGGTACTTAAGCTTCTTTCAGCGAGCGCGACAAAATTTCCCTTAAACATTAATTACAAATCATCGCAGCGAAGAAATTAATGGGAAAAGCCGGAACGGAAGAAAGCAATAGGAAATATCGGCGTAAGGGGAGAGGACGGAAGCCAGTATTTAAAACCGCCTTGATTTCCTCCTCATAATAACGTGAACTGCCATTACAGGCAGTCGCGACTAATACTTTCGCCTATTGTTCATGAAAACGAAGGCAGCAGATGTGTGGAACAGAACGCCTGGGGAGCTTCGGAGACGGGTAGAAAGGAGAGAGAAAGAAAACGGCAGAAATTTTAAAGTAATAAAAGTGACAACTATTCTGAAGGTCCTGCAAAAAAATTATTAGGGCGAGGACAGGCCAAAGGAGGCGACCATATTGTACCAGGTCTGACAAGTTGCCCCTAATCCAAAATCGCACATTCTTCTATTCAGCGACGTTGGTGGGCGCGCTGAAGGCATTTATCAGGCTTAGGGCGTATATAGTTCACGTGCCCAAGCCGCAATGACTCCTCGCATCACTTTCATCCCGGCCGCCAGCGCCGATCAAGGTAGCAACGCATTTCTTGACTCCGCTCGCGAACCCTTCCGTGGCTGTTGCCGCAGAATCGTTGCCACTCGTCTTTCTCCAAAGTTATCAATGCGCACAGAAATTAAGAAAAATGTGACACCTCATGCACACTGGTTTGTGCATATTTTCCGGCCTGGGAGTTGTTTTATTCTTACGCCCTCGTAAATTTAATATTCGTTGACATGCAAATAACGCCTGTACTCCTATTCATTCTCGCCCTGTGAGATGACTTTCTCTTCCACTTGTATTTTTTTTCCTGGAGAAAAACAGGATTCATTCAATAGCGACAAAAGTTTTAGGGTACAAACCATTCGCGAAATTGATTGATGGCTTATTTATTACATAATTCATTACTTGTTAATTTTTCTGCCAAGTGCCAAGTGAGCTAGACGCGCATTCCTCGAGTTGTGGCGAAATAAAATCTAAAAAAGATTCAAAAGAAGTTGATAATGCTGGCACTCTCTCTAGCACGCACTTTTTACACTTTGAAATGTTTGTCACGCTCTTGTTATTGTACGCTGAAATATTTATTCGGTTGTCGTGAATAGCTGGGAAATAACGTTTCGCCTTGTTTGCTTTAGCGCGTTTCCGCTGTTCTTTTTAGTCTTCTTTATACTACTGTTAATGAATAGCCAGAGGAAGTACGAAACAGCAAATCCCATCTCCCTTAGCAGAAAGACGCTTTCGTTTCAAATCTGCGCGGCTGAATTTGACAGCCCAACAGAGAAGCTCCACCGGTTTAAAGTGATTAGAAAACAATAATTTATGACTGACAAGCCCTATTACTTGAAATATGCTACCAGCACATATTTTATTCTTATTTTACAAAACAAAATGAGACGGGTGCGTTTAAAATAAGCTTAAAAATTACCTCGATGATAAATCAAAATGTTTATTGTTCTTGAACTCAACATTTACCGCAGATATCTGCCTCCATTTCTTTCAAATATAAATTTGGGGCGCAGTTGAGGGTTGTCGAAGGAAGACGTTCGCAATCTCATCAGAACATGGCTTTTACCCTGTTTTTGTCAGCCTCCGTGCGGCGGCTATCAGGGAAATCGAGTGCGCCGTGAATGTCAAACATTGCGAGGGTCTGCAGCAGTCCGCAGGTACTGATTATGAATTACAGAATTGTAACGTGAGTGTTTGCGCTCAGCTGGCGCTCATAATCTGCGCTATCCCTCGCGTAAATTTCGTGGGTTTTATTCATATCACGTTAAATGTGATTTAAGGTGTTGTCTTACTGAATAAAATACAAACTTGGCCGATTTCGAATCTGCATGTTCTAGCTCCAGCGTAGTGGAAGATAAATAGTGAAGAGGGCAGTAACAGCGCAAGATTCCTCCAGTAAAGAATAAGGAGTTCGTGCAAGCGGTACATACGGAAGCAGATAGCTAATTCTTATTGTTTTTGAAACCAGTACCTGGTAACGCGTTTCCTTCGGACAAAAAAAAATGCACCACTATGCGTACTAGGCTGCATTGGGTCGCTGTTATGAAAATAATAAAGTTTTTATCGTAAAAACCTCTTAATCGTGTGAGTTCTAACGGTCTTTTCCTAGCCTAGCAGCTCGCACAAACGTTTTTTTTTTTTTTAAACTCTTCCAAAGCCTGAATAATAAAATCCCACTTAAGAGGGGTTAGTGAGACGTCTTCAGAGTATTGGGTGAAAATTCATGCCTGTGTACACTGCCACAAGACCATGATTGAAATTTAAGGCGGAAGCCTTTAATGCCTCATCGTTGTAAGCAGGAGTTGTCGACAGAAAATGTCACGCTTTTCAATTGGTCGAAATGCTCGTGACGTCACAGTGCGCGAATTTCAAATGGGGCCAATTGTACTTTGGCTAGTAACCGTGCAACCAATCAAAAGGATCGTATAGTGATGCTCCAACTAAGTAGGACTGAGTTTAGTTAATTGCTTAATTAATCAATTAGCCTAATTAAGATAGAGGAGAATGAAGAGGTCAGAAGACAGAAAGAAAAGACGCGCGTCGCAGCGACAACAGCGTCCGCGGAAGGAGACGCTGCTGAAAAAACAGATAAGTACGAAGCCGCGTTCGCTCCACCACCACGCACTTCCCCACTCAGTTCGACGTTGCTCGTTTGATATACGTTGTGTCGAACATCCTAGACAGTTCTAACATTTGACAGGTGAATGACAGAACACGATGGATAGAAATACAATGATATAAATATGAAATAGCCTAGTTAACCTTTCTAGTTAGACCGCATAAATCAATAAAACCGAGAACGAAATTGGTCAGCCGCCGCGGTGGCTCAGTGGCTGTGGTGCTCGGCTGCTGTCCCGAAACACGCGGGTTCGATCCCGGCCGCGGCGGTTGAATTTCTTTGGAGGAGAAATTCGAGGCCCGTGTACTGTGCGATGTCAGTGCACGTTAAAGAACCCCAGGTGGTCGAAATTTCCGGAGCCCTTGACTACGGCGTCTCTCATAGCCTTAGTCGCTTTGGGACGTTAAACCCCATAAACCAAACCAAACCAAATTGGTCGAGTTGGGGAATCGAACCAGGGTCTCCGGAGTGCGATACGAGCACGCTAGCCACTCCGTAATGCCAGCTGAATGGTTTGGAATGAACAAAGGCGCGTCTAGCTAATACGGCGTCTTCGTTCACTCCCATCTTCCCCCTTTCCCTTACGGCGAGGTGCAGGTGTCCACCAAGATATGCGAGAGAGATACATTTCCTTTCCTCAAAAAATAAATTTACCGTCCAGCAAGGCGTACAGCCGAATTGGCGATGGCGTTCTGTGGACTCCCTGGCAGCGTTGCAAGACGCTGTCGCGTTCCACTCTTACAGGCGAAGCTTAACATGTTAACCATACATCAGTAACACACGCAGACAGCCAATGGACGCGTCATTCGCTGGTAGCACTTGAATCATCATTCACAACCACATTCGTGGCAGAATAATGTACTCAGGCTTTCGCCTTGCACCACTTTAGTCGCCAAAGTGACTCCTAACTTTTTGGCCCACTTAGAAACAGAAAAGCTTGCAATCTCTCAGTGCTGTTATTAATGCTGTTTTCTCTTGTCGTAGCGTCTTATCCTGAAGGATTTCAAAAGGCCTTTGACAAAATAGCGCGAAGGCTCTCGAGATGTCATTAAAGAAACGAATGGCTCCAGTCTCATGGCCGGATATTTCCTGGGTCTTCATTTTATTTCCATGAATGTGAAGCCTCTTATAGCGTCATAGAAACTTCTCTACTAAACGTTGATAAAGAAAAGGACTCACCTCATTCCTTTTTTCCCGTTCGCATGCACCAGATGCTTATATGTGGTATAATTTTGGAGATTCTCTTACGTGCAATCTTGCCAATGGAAACGAGCGCTATCGAGTCTCTCTTGTTGGCGCTTTGTTGTCGATTCATGCGGAAACCGGGTTAAGATATAATAGATAATAGTGTTGGCACTCATCAAACAGGACATTTTTCGAGCCACATGTTCTGTGGCGACATTACAGCTACCTGTGTTGCAATTATGTTATAATAAAAAGCAAGGTCTTTAAATCTCGTTGTTCAGACGACCGCAAATTAAGCATAAGCACTTTTGAGCAAGTATGCATGCAACTGCCAGTGCAGTCAAGGGCTAACCTGTGTCGAGGAACTGGGTACTGCGGGGAAAGCCTCGAAGAAGGAGCCAACGTAAAGTAGAATAGCATGCCAGGTTTCAGCTCGCTATAAGAATAATTCCAACTATAAGATGTGAAATGGCAGCTTGGCGACATTCGCAGGAGTGGGTAGAAAGGCAGGCCGGGAGACACTGGGAATAAACTTTATTTCACGTTTCTTTCCTCCTCTCTCTATCGACTGAGGAGAGGTTTTAACGGCTGCAGATGTTGGAAGACGCATTCTACAGCGGGGAATAAATCCTCGCCAATCTGTCATGCCAGCAGTAAAGAAACAATGGCAACCGCAGCAGACCATTCTCCAATAACAGATGAGAACAATCCAAGATCTAGACAGATATTTTTCCTTCTAACCGCTGAGAAAAATTTAAACAAATAGCTCCTTTCATGTGAGCTCGCTAATCTGGAACGGTGCTGGCTCCCCACCCACAACTCGTTCACCTTCTCGATCGACTTGTGCCTCTTGAGGAAAAAGAAAACATTGGGCGTCACAAAGAATAAAGAACATACGTGTAGCGTAAAATCGGATCCGCGCTACGGCTACCTTGAAAAGAGAGTTCCTGAGGCACGTGCGCACGACGATGGTGACCCGACATCAAACCAGGCGTTCTAGATTGCTTCGTTCTCAGCGTTTATTGAGTTCCCGAAGCTACTATTTCGGCCAGCGACACCACGGCTTGGTTTATTCTTGTTACCAATCACGCCACTGGCGCTGATTGCACCGCTGGCGCGTGCCTGCCTTGCCCTTGCTGGTTTCCCTTCTCTTTCTCCGAATCTCACGCCTTGTTACGCCGCCGCTTGCGTTAGAGACAGTGGAAGCTGCCCTTTTCCTTGACATAAACATGGGTGTCAAAGTCGCCACTACTCGGTTTTCTTGTTTTTTACGTCATTCTAGGAAAGGTTGGTTCGTTTCACTTTATGCGGTGATGCTGTTTCTTTGAAGGTCGTCTCAATCTGCAGTCACTTCTGCCTTGCTGCAGTGGCACGTGTTGTCACGATATTCTCATAGGAATATATTTTATCTTTGCTGTTGTAATTTAAGTAGAACATTCAGTTAGAATCGCGCACTTAAGTGCTATTGAACGGCAAACACTAAGTGTCCATGAAACTTTTACAAGTTTCTCAAACGAAGCAGAATACGACACAATAATTTCCTTCATAGATGAGACACGTACTGCTAGAAAACAGGTTATCATATTCTAGAATGGTTATAAAACTACCAAGAAAGTTTTCAAGAAGCCTTAGCATAATTATGCTTTTTGAAGCAATATAGTAAACTTAAAAATCATTTCAAACAAATTTGAAGGCCTACCCGCATGGTTGTACTCGAGTAGGGCCAGGAATCGCACCTTTTTCTCGGCGCAATATTAATGAATTTGCGGAATGCGATTTATCTTACCCGAACAACTGCAAGGCTCCATAAAACCGCCAGGAAAATATTATTGTTATGCACGTTATCGTAATCAGGCGTGAATAGCTGCATTACCTAAGTGTATGTTCATTTTAGCTTTTTTCTAGTTATCAACCCGCCCGTCCTTCCAGATGTCCAAAAAAGTTAATTTATTATTACCGCTTTTAATCATATGAAAATGAATTCAACGCTGCATCCCCATCAGCTGTTCGGGTGGCTTAGCTCAACCTAAGATGCGCACCAATACTCGAGAAGCGCCCCAGAACTGATGTCTTTATTACGACATCTTCGTTCCATTCGCGTAGTGTCACAGCCCCGGCCTCATAGGCATGAAATGCGAGGTGTGACAGCAGGTACGAAGCCAGTGATCTTTTCTTAGCATCCTTACCTGAAGTGCGCAGATATTTAGGAGTGTCGGAAGGTTTAAGATCCGAGTACGAGAAAGAGATATTAAAATTAATAATGAAAAGTTGATAATTTACCCGGCGTGTTAAAATCCCAGACATGCAACTCTGCGTGGGGAAGGGAATTGGAGACAGGAGGATGCAAGATGAGAGGTGCTGGAAACGGTAAACGAAAAGGGATTCCCAGAAAAAAGAAGACATAAAAATGTGGTCATTGAATTCCGGCTTAGGGGCATCGAGTAGTCTTCGCAGATAGTAACCGATGAATTGGAATGCCCTACAAACGAGCTGAAAAAGTTCTTGCATAAGGAATGAATAACGATGAGATACCAAGAGGTTCTAGAGTTCGTATAGTAGATCAACGCTTTATGAATTGGCGAATAAAAGTTACTTGCATGTTCCTGCTCGGTAAGGCAGGCAAAATAACCTATTCACAGTCCACTGGTAGAGGCACTTGGTTGAGAGTCTGCATTCGATTTTGGTAGTACGCACAATTCATGGCATATACTGGGCATTAAATCAGAATATGCCGCACTTTTTCGATTAGGCCGCATTTGTCAAGAAAACTGTGTAAATGGGTACTGAAGAAAAACTGAGCTTCCGATGAAGTTGTTGAAAATTCCCACAGAAGCTGCGATTATATCAAATGACTTTCCATATTTGAAGTGTTTACGCGGATGATGTTATTTGCTTTAAATTTCGCGCGGATGGCATATATTTGCACTAAATTGCAGTGCCCGGTTTTGGCCGAAACGCAAATGTATATATTTTTATCAATTCGCATTATTTGCCGAGTCCACCGACAGTGAATTTTTCTTTTTGGAATTGTTGAACTTTTGCAGCCGCCGAAAAGAATACACATATTGAAATAGAACTATAAAAGCTTCTTGGAAAAACACATGATGCCCAATAAGCGGTTAACGAAAAGCTCGCGCTACCGCTAGAGTCTCCATTGTCCGATGGCATGTGCCGGCACCTGCTGCATACTGATGTACCTGAAATGTGCAGATACTGCCCTCTTCATCCTTTGTTACATTTTCTTATTTCTCAAGAGCGTTTTTTCTTCTTAGCTTCCAAATGTATTATGTTAATCGTTTATCCCATGGGGCCGCGATTGAAAATGTTTCCTTCTAGGAGCGGACGCTTGCTAAATTAGAGCTATTTTTTTTCTTAACCAAGGAAAATACAAATAGCATCACAATTGTCGCTGGCCATCCTTTGTTCTCTTTTCCTCTAATTGCATTGGATTGTCAACTTTAATTTCCAACAGTTTGAGGAGCTTTAGACCCTTCGCCTAAACGACGGCCAGAAGGTCTTGGCTCCTGGCGGCGTTTTTGTTCAGTTGGACGACCTTTGTCTAAGTCTCCGGATCGGACTTGTATAGGAGAGGCTCTCATCGGTCAAGCGTTTTTTTCCTCTAAGAAAAAAACTAAATAAAAACCCCATGGAAACCTTCCACACGTTTCATAAACCGAGTTAAATAAATTACCTTGGCTTAACTGCCAACCTCTGGCCGCTAAACGTGTTCAAATGTCGCTCTCACCTTTAATGCATGGATTATCCCATTTCTTGTTCCAACTGTGGCGCAAATTTTTGTTCTCTGTCCAGACCTGTTTTTTTGCTTGATTGTTTCTTTTTTTCATTACTATGGGTGCGTGGGGTGATATTGATGCTTTGCAGTTGTTAAAGGAACTGATTTTTTTTTTTTCAGAGAGGTGAATAAAACACCTAAACGAAAACGCTAGCGCACATCAAGAGGCATCTACGGCACGAAATGCATTATGCAGTTTAACCCAGCATGCAAGTTACGTTAACAGCGAATGGCAGACGAAGGGAAAAAAGAACGCAATGTAAATCATAGTTTGTTGTTTCGTTTTTTTTTTGTGTGTTGTTACGACCCAACTTGAGACCCGCGATGATCACGGTGGCGGATTCAGCAGTGGAAATTTCTATATGTCGTTTGACCTCACCAAAAAGGATGACTAGCTGGGAAGTGGCCGGTGGAGCTCTTCCCCCGCTCGGCTCGGTGCGAACGACCTTCCCTTCTAGAAGCGACCGTCGATGGACCGACGACAAGGGAAGAAAGGATTCACCTCGTCTGAGAGGAACCGGAACGAATCGAAGGAAGCCGGCGCAGATGCGGCCGCGGCGCCAGCATGTCTACGCCACACCTGTATTCGACAGACACGTACTGCTTGCAGTGATGTTGCACCGCAGTGCGAAGGAGTTGCGGACTTGCGTTTCCTCCTCGCCAATTCCCACGCGTGGACTCTGCACCAGGTGCCTCCGTGCTGTGCTGTACTGTGCCGATCTGTGTGTCGTGTTGAATTACCGCCTGGTAAAGGGGCGGAGCCTTAGGGTATATAACCAGCGCCCTAAGTGAAAACGGACGCTCTGGGCCCTGGGTAAAAGGCTCATCCAGTCGCTCGACGTCATGAACTCTTAATTTTTGTTTCTTTGCTCTTTTCTTCATTATGTAAATAAGTGTCTTAAAAAAGTGCCATTAAACCTGCTTGTTTTCGTATCCCCAACCTTCGAAGCTTCAGACCATTTCCTCATCCCGGACGAGCCCCCAGAGATACTCAACAACTGGCCATGCTACCCGACTTATAACAACTGGTGGCAGGGGTGGGATGCTGCTACACGACCCCCAACAGTGTGTGTGTGCGTGTGGGTTTTTGCACTTTTTTTATTTCCATCTTTCGAGGTAGCTTTGTAGGCCACTTAATTACTAGCTTACTCTCACTCTGAACGTCATATGTTTTTATTTGGTGCGATCTGATGAGATTTGTCTCGTTAACGTTTATGTCCGAAAGCAACGCGATTAGCTATAAGGTACACCGCGGTACCGGGCTCAGGATCAATTTCGAACGCACACATTTCGCTAACATGCTTGCAAGCCTCAGCACACGATTGTTTTTCTACAATGCAGCACCGAGATCCGGTACCAATAACTGAAAATCAAACCCATGAGCATGAACAGCCAGTAGTGAAATGCCATGGGCAGTCGAAAAACACAGCAGGAAATTTTCTGTCGTGGTAGCATATTTTCTTGAATGTTTTTGCCCATAATCTTGCAGTAAGAACTGAATTTGTCCGTAGTTAATACAGAGAAGTACAAGAGAACTGCTATGCGCAGAAAAATGCTGCAGCAAAAACTACAGTACTACACAAAATACTACAAAGTAACTGAAAATCTCCCATTACGACCAAAATACATAATAGTTTTTCTATTTTGAATACGGTTCTGTCGTGTTTTTCTAGTGAGTAGCAACTGAGCCACTGCGTCGGGCTGTGTCATTGCGTGTCATACAATTATTGTGCCTTTAGCCAAGCGCCCTTTATCCAGCCTAACAGGCGAGCGAATGGTTCCAGATGCTCTTGCGCAAAGAAATAGGCACGCCTGCAAACCGAAGCCGTTTCTTTCTCTCCTCTGCAGGCTGAGGCTTAAGGGCGGCCCTATGCATCTGCCATCGGGGTATTACAGGAGGAATACCGCATTAAAGAACGAAACATAAACCCCAAAAGAGAATTAGGAATTAATAACAAAAAAAGGGGGGGGGGGGGGGACAGGAGAACAACGTTAACTCCGCTGGGAAACCACCCGCATGCCACGCACGTTTCTTTCATCAGGGCTCAACGCGCCAGATGCCTGTAGTGCGTTTCGTACAAACACAACTGCAGTGCTGCTTAGCGCTCGATACACCGGCCGTTTGCGTTAGACTGTGTGTTGGAGGTGGGTGGAAGCGAATGCAACACGCAATATACCGAGGCAGCCAGTTCCGCAGCATAGCCAGGGGCAGACCACGTCTTTTCTACACACATCTGTTACCTCTTCTGAGCGACCGCGCGACAGCCAACAGCCAATAACGGGGGACCGCTCTATTAGAGGCGGTCAGTGAACAAGCTTCGAGTAAATAAAGACTGTTTGTCGTCTGTCGGCCTTCACTGGAATGTTGGGCTCCAGTATTGGGCCAATATTACGCAGCAGTGTTTTCTCGGCAAAGGTCCTATATAAACACAGTCCCAGTCGGGGACCTGGTGAGCATGAGACGAAGGAAAAACGAATGCCCGATGATTCTCAAGCAGGCGGAGTCTGTTTCGTTTTAGGACGCTTAGTGGGGCACAGCACGAACTAACTCCGAAAAAGTAAAATCGTATCCTGTAGTGGTCGAAGTTGAGAAAAAACATTCAGTTGACATTGAGTTGTTAATGTGTCATGAAAGATGAATGGGACGTTACTATGCGGCGGCACATGGGTCGAAGCAAAGCACTAGGAGGGGCTCTTGAAATAGCATGCCTTTTGATAAAAAGCACAATGTTGTCTCCAAAATTGTTGGTTTTGTTAATAGATGGAATAGTGGACTTAAGCATTGGTGACGCCTGGGCGTGCAGAATCTTCACCCAGAGGGTGGTGTATTTTATGCCAATGCTGTCTTTTTTTCCCGCCACCGTGTTGTGAGAAACATAGGCTAATACGAAAGTGACACATCCAGTATCTATAGTCGGTAGTAGATTTGGCTTAAGTACGCAATGTGAGCAAATTGATTCGCCTAAGAGAAGACATGTCCGGTGGCAGTGTTATCAATGAAACAAGTACATACTTATGAAAACCTCCTTAACAACTATTAAGAATAAAATCCTGTCATCAGCTAGTAATTTTAACGACCGTACCTAATAAGGCTAAGAAAAACACTGACACGCCTTATATCACTGAACGCTCAATTTTGTAAGTTTTGTAGGTTTTGTTTCATGGAACAGAATTTAGAGAGTGCCAGAGCTCAAGATACCATACAACATTCCCGAGCCAAGCAGCTCCTAGAGGTAGCTAAACCTCAAATGCGCCGTGTTCCAACCTTTAGTTGGGAAACAATCCAAATGTCTCGCCCATTCCTAATGCAAAGCCTTGTGCGCTAAACAGACGCTTCTAAAGCCAGGCACGTCTCCGCCTTAGCCGTGTTTATGCAACGGGCCGTGCGATCAATGAACTGCGGAGTGCCGGGAAAACCGTACTGCACGCGGACTCGCCGAGTCCTCAGCCCTCTCAAGATGCCATTATCTCGCGGAAAAAATACCGAATTCTCCAGGCCGACATTCAGAACACGTGCGTCAACTGTCGATGGGTTCTCGAATGCCCTGGGTGCCTACAGTACATGCGTGAACTCTCACTACTGACCAAATCGACATTCACTAATCTAGATGTGATATACGGTAGATACAGTAGACGAAGGAATTGGAGCCTTTAATTCCCTGAAATGCAGAGCACTGAAATTTGTAGTGTATGCTCTTGACTACTTACCAGCAAGCAGTGGGCATAGGATTAAACTGTTTGGTTAAAAGTTAAATAAAAGCAAAAGAAGGAAGGAAAAGGCAATTTGTCTTAGCTCTGAGGCAATGGGATGATTGTGATAGCTACATGAAGATAGCCCTGAGATGGCGTAGGTGCCAGCACCTGCCTATACTTGTTCATACGAGAGGAAGCCAGGATGTCAAGGATTCGTCTTAGTGCGCGTCTACCGCTCACAAGCTGGTCAGAGCACTCGAGAGATAAAAGAGCAGCGAAGGCGAAGGTGAGATGTTATCAGCAGTCAGGTCAGATTTGCCACCTTGCCCATATGAAAAAGATGAGAAGAGCCGAGAGGGAAACGTAGATAATGTAGAAAGAGAGAAAGCAGAACAAAGATGTAGCACGCATATAAACAAGCGCAATCATTTCGCAGAATGGGCTTCAAATCCGGCGTTCTCAGCTTGCGAACAATGTAGCCACAACTGCTTCGCTGAACACAGAAATTCAAAGCATTTTCTCATGCACACAGACAGTAAGAGCTCAATGCAGTTCCAGTCGATTTTCCCCTGGCTCTCCCCACCTCCAACACCGGGGGCAACTAGCGGCATTAGTTATTTGGCTATCAACGATGGATTCACAGGGCCAACTGAAGAATTTGCAAGAGATGAGGTTAGGGTGAGATTCAGTTCAAAACAGTGCTTCACGTATCACTTTATGACAAAACAACAAAGAAAAATGCAAAAGAATAAAATGATTTCTTTGTGGCCTATGTAGCTTAAGCTTAAGCTAGAAATACAGTTATTCTTCAGCACATTAGTGGAAGGTGTACAATGTTTTCATGGTAAGAAAAAAAAAATCGAGCTGCGCCTTTCGAGCTCCAGAAAGGGAGGGCCAGAAAAAGCTTGATTACGATAATTAAAACCTTTCCCTTCGTTTTTTGCCTGCATCGGGGATAGCCCTCTCCAACCTTCTATATCTTCAGTCAGCTTTCAAGTTGAAACAGACACTGGCTATTCACATTTTTGAGTCGTAATTCGCTGCGTCCTTCCGCCGAAAGTTCAGGCTGTGGTACTTTACATAGGTGTTGACATCAGGGCTTCCAGAACAGAAAATATAAAATATAAATTTATATTTATATTTATGATTTATAAATATATATTTATAATATAAAATATAAATATAAATATAAATCTGTAATTTACGACCTCGTTATGTCAAAGAAAGATTATCGCGATGCTTCAATTTTCACAGCAAGAGTAACTTCCATGCGAGAAGAGATTGGCAGTAATCTTTCAAGCCCTTCAGCTCACGAAAAACAAAACAAGAGCGCAACAAAGCCGGTTCTAGGATGTAGGATTGTGCTTCGTATAATTGAGAAACGATATTACTCGAAGCGTATGCAATACCTCAATCATGTATGAGGGTTCTTTCTGCCATTCCTGCGTCTTTTAAAGAAAGCGCAACTGCCAGCTGCTTCCCAGCAGAAAGAAGGTAAGCCTCGAGAGGATAAACTTCGGTTCGTCTTCACAAGCTCCATCTGTCAATGGATCACACATCATAGAGTGAAGAAAGGCGAGCCAGGGACGCTTTAATATTGCTGTTCCAATTTTGCAGCCAGCTATAATAATGGCAGATTAATGAAAGAAGAAGGGACGACGTGTGGCAAATTCACGTGGCCACTGAGAGCTTCTAGTGCTTTCATGGTACGGTTTAGGCCTATTCGCGCTTTTCCCCTGCGCCTTATATCTGATGCAAAAGTCTCTTCATCACCATCATTTTATTGTTGCAGAGAGAGCGCGCGATTCCTTGCCCTCCATCGAGTGCTTGAAACCTATTCCGCTTCCGATGCAGCCCTCTTTCACCCTGGACATATGACGAAGGCAGACAAGGAAATAAACAAACAAAATATGTCTGCTAATGATTTGGTCTGCTCTTGAAATAAAGAGAAATGGTCTTGCGGAATTCCAGTTAAATGTGCGAAAATTTTAGGATGTTAAAAGTAAGTTAAAAGAGTAAAACTTTTAAAAAATTATGCGCCACGCGAACCTATTCGGAGAACGTTAAATTCATAAAAACATGAAGTCATGGCATGTAGGGGCAATGATACTGAATCAGGCCGAGTGAAAATGAAACGTAGCATTGATAATAGTACCAGCGCCTCATCGTCCACCGATTACCGCGACTTCAACCGCTTCACGAAGAACGACGTCTATCCCATGCCTAGAATCATTTTATGCATTGGGTTGCATTTATGGAGCCAAGTACCTTTCTTCAATCGATCATTGGTGTGAGTACTGGCAAATCGCTGTCCGTTTCATAAACCGCAAAAGACGGCTTTCGTGCCAAGTTACGGCTTACATCAATTTGAAGTCACGCCGTTCGGCTTATGCAACGCGCCGGCTACCTTTGAACGCATGTTGAACTCACTCGCGGCTTGAAGTGGTCTACCTGCCTTTGTTATCTAGATGACGTTGCGGTTTTTTTGCTTACCTTTCCGCGCACCTTAACCACCTCATAAGTGTTCTCGCAGTGTTCCGTAAACTCGGGCTCCAGATCAACTCCTCAGAATGCAAAATCGGTCGCCGCTGTTGTGATGCGTGGTTCATGAGACGCGCGCGTTCATGAGCGCGCGTTCATGCGAAGGAGCAGACAAGTTTCCAGGGGCGAACGCTGCGTTTATTCCCGCATGTTCGTCGGTGCGTGGCTGGCCGATAATAACCCCCCCCCCCCCCCCCCCGTTGGTTGCGGCGCAGGCCTTTTATTAGGTTATTGGCGCGCATGCGCATTAGCGACGGCGGCGGCGATAGCCGGACACCACAGCCACCAACTGATCATTCTCGGACATTTGGTTGACAACTTAGGAGTTTGGCCAGATCCCGCAAAGATTCAAGCCATGAAAAGATTTTCCTCTTCTACGGTTGTCTAAGAACGCACGAAGCTTTGTTGGCCTCAGTTCATACTCCCATCATTTTATAATTGTATTGGATTGGAAAACGTTTATTGTCAGCACTGAACCCTAGTGGGCATTATACTAGGTGGCTTCGAGCCCATGGCTCTTGGCGACCTTGTGAGCCCACTCAGTGGCCCGGACTTGCGTCAACGGGTCTGAGCTGGCCAGTATAGCCTCCCACCGCTCTAGAGAACGGACTGGTAGTAGGTCCGCCGGTGGCGGCGCCTTTTTGCAGCTCCATAAAATGTGGTCATATCCGGCTATCTCGCCGCATTGTTTGCAAGTAGCGTTGTATTGTGTTGGATACATGTGTGCTAGTCTCGACGGGCTAAAGAAGGCTCGCGTCTGGAGCCGACGCCACGTTACCTCCTGGCTTTTGTCGAGCTTTTTGTCTGGTGGCGGATAGATCCTCCTTTCCAGTTTAAACTGATTGGTGTATTCATGAAATGATATGAATGCATCTCTCGTGAAATTTGGGGACTCAACCCGGCTCACTGCTCGGCTGACATAACCTCGAGCTATACTGTGAGCCAACTCGTTTCCCCTGTTCCCCGAGTGTGCCGGCACCCATATTAGTTCCACCTCTCTTTGGTCCCAGTCTTTATCTCTTAGGGTTCGTTCTGCCTCCTGGAAGATCATACCCCGCGCAAAATTGTTGATAGCCACCTTGGAGTCGCTAATTATGGTGACTGCTTTGGTGCTGGCCATTGCGATGGCGATAGCCATTCTAGAGGCCCGTGTACTGTGCGATGTCAGTGCACGTTAAAGAACCCCAGGTGGTCGAAATTTCCGGAGCCCTCCACTACGGCGTCTCTCATAGCCTTAGTCGCTTTGGGACGTTAAACCCCATAAACCAAACCAGCTTCCTCCGCTGTCCCTGAGTTTTTTGTTTTGACCGAACCGGCCGTTAATGTTTCACCCGAGTCGTTCACGGCCACGACCACAAAGGAGTCGCCTCCTTCGTATTCTGCCGCGTCTACATAGGTTGTGTATTCCGAGCCTTCGAGCTTGGCTTCAAGGGCCTTTGCTCTGGCTCTCCTCCTGCCTTCGTGAAAAGCAGGGTGCATGTTTTTTTGGAAGTGGTTTAATAGTGAGTAATTTTCTAACTTTGGTCTGTAATTTTGCCTGCGCGTTTCTTTCCGGAATTCTATCATGTAATCCTAGGTTGCTCAGGATCTTTCTCCCCGGGGGTGAGGTCGCAAGCCTCCTTAATTGCGCAAATATATGTGCCTCGCATAGTTCCGTGGTGGTGTTGTAGATCCCCAGTTTAAGAAGTCTTTCCGTAGGAGTGCAGTGGGGCAGCCCCAATGCTGCTTTATATGCCTGCCTTATGATCCCATTTTATAAAAGATTACCCCACCGCGGTGGCGCAGGGGTTACGGCGCTTGGCTGCTGGCCCGAAAGACGCGGGTTCGATCCCGGCCGCGGCGGCTGAATTTTGATGGAGGCGAAATTCTAGAGGCCCGTGTGCTGTGCGATGTCAGTGCACGTTAAAGAACGCCGGGTGGTCGAAATTTCCGGAGACCTTCACTACAGCGTCCCTCATAGCCTGAGTCGCTTTTCGACATTAAACCCCCATAAACCATTTTATCCAAGATTTCACCGGCATTGCTCGTCCTCTCCCCGATCTTCTTAAAACTGACAGACTGTGTACCTGGAGCCCGGCCCAGGGGAACGCCTTTTCTTCGCCCGTCTTTCTGCTAACCACTGCGCTAATTTTAGCTCAATTCGATACGTCTGCTCCAAATGAAGTTAATACCTACGCCTGCGGATACGGGATTGGTACCGTGCTCGCTCAACGTGCCCACTGTGACGACCACGCCTTTCCAGCCGCCTTCTGCCCAATGCCGAAAAAAATTACCCAATTACTGAGTGCCATTATCTCTCTCTTGTCTGGGCAGTAGCCAAATTTAAGCCCTACCTTTGCGGCTGTTCTTTCACAGTCGTCACGGACCGCCCCGACCTTTGTTGGCTTTCTACAATAAAACACCCCACGGGTCACCTTGGGCGCTGCTCCTCCAAGTATATTCCTACACCTTCGTGTACAAGTCAGGGCATCTTCACCAAGACGCTGACTGCTTGTCTCGCTACCCTCTGGAGCCATCTGGTCTTCGTGAAACTGATACCGAGTCTTTTCACTTGCTATTGCTAATCCGCGCAACATCGTTGTCGAGCAGCGCCAAGATTTTTCGTTACGACCCCTCATTGATGGCCACAGCTCAGGAAACCCGAATCCGTCTGTGAAAGTATATGTTCTTCAGAATGGCATTCTGTACCCTCGAAGCCTGCACCCTGATGGGCCTTCGCTACAATATCGACAACGCCTCTGGCACTCCTGAGTGAATATTCCGTCTTGGAAGTAATATTTTGAGCTAGGAGCGCTGTAAAAACGCGTTCTATGGGGTCGCAAAAATGCAAGCTGACGCATTATCACCGCGGTTTCTGTTTTTACTACCTTCGGGCTCTAAGGCACTGTGAAAGGCAAAAGAAAGTAAAATACGCCGGAGAAGGCATAGCTGCAGTTCAGGCCAGAAAACCGGTGGACAAGATGTGACGTGCTTGACAGTGCAAATACCCCGTCATGTCGACTTTGAATACATCGAACAGGCAGCACCGGCTTCGCACACCCTGGAGGCAGAGCCTGGCTCAATTCGCGACAGGCGGGCGCTGTCAGGCCGTGACAGCTGCAAAGAACGTTGAGGCATTAGGAAGAAAAGCTCTTGGGCCGAGGCTCAGTCAGATGGCTCCCGTTCTGGTGAAACAGGGGCGACGGAGTGACTAGCGGGAGGAGGGGCAGGTAGAAAATGACGGGTGGGGTAATAGTTCCCGAGCGAAGCTTAACTTGTGGCATTGTGCTGCGGGACAGACATTCCCTCTTTAAGTAGAAAGCAAAGTACAATAAGAAAGAAAGACAAGAAAGTAATGTATCTTTAGTTACCCGTGTCAGATTCTTTCAAAATAAATCCCGAGGCATCTTAGAAGGAGTATTTTTGACAACCGAAGAACGGGCATAACCGAGTATTAAAAACAATTCTTATAGAGTGTTTACATACTAAAGAAGCCTCGGCAGTTACCCGTATTCGCGAGGCAAATTTTTTATGACAGAAGGCACTCAGTTAAGATTCTGCAATTATGCTATATAATTGAGCTTGTACAACTGTATACTGGAAGCAATAATAGCTTGGGTTATCTCATTTGAATATTGCAGCCCTCATAGAGACGTTTATACTTTCATATATTGCAGTAGAGGCTCTTTGAGGCCTTTTTTCTTTCAAGCAATATTATATCGATCAAATTATTTTTCTGAGAATAAGTGCAGCTTTATTAGGACTAGGCGGTTTAGAGAATCTGTCGGCCATCTCTTCAGTAAAATTTTGCGCTTGCCTCTCTGATATTTATTATTGTGGCATGGTGAATAGAAAATATTTTCTACTAAAGTAGTTTTCCTTGGATTAGGCTTGATAACACAGGAACACAGGTCACTGTTCAGGCAATGTTATCTGCCAAAATAGTTCCCGCCATTGCTATATTAACAAAGCTTTGCGTTATTAGATGTAACGCCCCTCCGAATACGCGTCTTTGTTCCTCGTAAACCCTGGTGGTTTGGGCTGAGGTCCGGCCAAGCACACTCTGCCATCATTAGTGACATAATTTAGCTTGGAGAATGCAATGTCTTATCAGCTTCAGAAAATAAAAAAAAATCAAAAGCAGCCATACAAGATGATTCTCAAAAACGCGGTCAGTAACAATTTGAGAACAAGAGTTTTAATTGTAAGAGAAACAGCACGAAAGACATAGACGAAAAGTATGGAAACAGGACGAGCGCTGTCTTGTTCTCCTGCACTGTTGCCTTTAAAATATATCTCCAGTTACCATTGTCAGCTGCAGTGTTTAAGGGCTTTATGTGCCCGTTGTGGAAATTGGGATGAGAGCTGCGTCTGTCGCTGCTTCGTCTGCCGTTAACTTTAATCTAAGGAGGCCCTCCGTGTGATTCAACCTGGAAGGGAAGCTGCGGAGAATAGACAAGAAAACAACCCCTGATATTAAGGTCTGATGCTGAGCGGCAGGTTACTATTATTGTCTAACGTAGCTGCAGGTAACAGTGCAACAAAACTACCCTTGTACCCTTTCTCCGTGCATCATATAAAAAGCTTTCAATGTTAATCACGTCCTAGAAAGGAATGAATGCGTCTGAGAACAAAGCATGAGAACAGAAAGAAGTGCGCCAAACAGCCATACCGCATTTCCTGAAGGCGCGTTTAACAGTGCAATTTATGTTAATTAATCTGTCATGAAGAAAAACGGCTCCTAGCATAGCATGATCAGTGTTTCTATAAGCAGACTAAGCCATTCACTCTCCCTCTTCAAGGATTAAATTAGCTAGCATAAAATACGTCCTGCATAACTAAGAGGGCAACGGAAAACGGCTTCTTTGCGGTATTGTGCTCGGCTCGATACACTGAGTATTGACTAAAACGTATTTGGTTTCGTTAATATGCTATCACATCCGCATGATAGCATTAGAACATTTTACACAGCGAAAAATGACGGTGGCTGAAGCGAACGGCTGCTCTGTGCTCTTCAGCCGACTGGGATGCAGATATAAAAAATTTTATACACTGCACCTCTGCCGTTCATCCAGGCGGTGTCCGGCTAGCAATGCATTCCAATTAGGTGAATCATGCCCTTCGGCAGGCTCTACTGGTGCGACTGCACCCCCATATACAAGAAGGCGCAGCTGCCGTAGAAGCTAGAAGGGGATCGTGAAAACAAATGCTCAGGCCAAGCGCTTATACCAGTGAGCCCTGGTTATAAAGAAAACGCACCCATCAATTCATATAGGCATGGAAGTTTTTCTGGTATTAAAAACTTTAATCAGCGTTATCAATCCAACCTGCATTCGTCAAGTAAATCTATATCGCATACCTGACTTCTAAAAGATGACATACGACTTTGTAGCTTCAGTGAGAACGCAAGGTTATTAGAACGAATATAATCTCAGGATAGTTGTTCTCGTCCCTCCTGTGTAATCAGTTTCGATTAATAAACAAATCAAGCAGAAAAGAACTCATCTTTGGTTCTGCCTGCCTTGGCATTAAAAAACCATTCCTGGACTTGGGCTTCGCAAGCCTTCGTGAAAATCCGTGTGCTTTAAAAGCTCACGACACTGACATTGCAGCTGGGGTTGAAAGCAATTTAAAAATAAGGCCGAGATTATATAACTGATGGACTGACGTTTCTTACCGGCATTATACGGTTGTGTTTTGTGTTAAACTAGTAAACCGCTGCTACTAGCTGACTTAATGGTGTATAGCCCCTTGCGATATACATATACAGCCCCTTGCGATACCATAGTATACTAGGTGAGACAAAGAATGAAACAACGGCTCAGTGGTCTAGGGGTATGATTCTCGCTTCGGGTGCGAGAGGTCCCGGGTTCAAATCCCGGCTGAGCCCGCTTTTTTTTTCATGCCCCTTGGTGTTATCCTGATTACTTTGCTTTAATAACGCAGAGCTTGAATGCTGTACATATGCAAGAGTGGCCTCCCTCGAACTTCATTGTTTAATTTATACTCCTGCGGCAAAATTTAATGCCCTTCGTCCTTCAAGGCTGCTCCCGTACTGAGAATACTTCAGCTGAAGTTAATCTTGCGCTCTCCTCCCTAGCAGATCCTGTAATTGTTTGATGTTGCGGCCTATTTTAATATCCCGCTTCGCACTCAACTGGAAGACCGTCAGTTTCACGGTATTCTTGAAAGTACATTTTTTGATAAATTTGTTAATTCAAATGTTCGCTTCGATGACAATACCTGAAAGATAACTACGATAGAACCTTCCTGTGAAAAAGGCACGATGTTCTCCCAGATGTGGATTTGTTATTGCAGCCTCTGGCTCTAATATGAGAATTTGTGTTGTGATTCCCGTTGCGGTCAGGAACCCATAATTTTTTTCTGGTCAGTATTAGCTTTTTCCTGCCCTGGTTCTTAGCTTCTGTCGGTGTTTGACCCCAACTCGTGCAGGCGAGTCACACTAGCTATATTCCTCTTCCCAAAAGTTGCTGTTGCGGCATTAAGTTCAAATTATCATCAAGTCTTCGTTGTCCACTCGATAGCCAGCCACCACGACTGGGGGGGCTGCCTTGCCACGCTTTGTGAAACCTTACCATCATCTTGCGGTTATATCAAGTAAGAGCCTTATCGAATTAATTGATAAATGTACAATTTCAGGCATACGTCGGCCATTTCTTAGTTTTTGTGGCGATGCCTAGCTGCAGTGGCAGTATTTAATCAACTCAGAACTAGTGTTCAACTTCGATATGATGAAGATGAAGACGGCCACTGGTTTACTCTTTATAGCCATTGCTTCGTTATAGCCGTACGCACGCGAGCCATTTGCCGCTTGCCTGTTACAATTTATACTGAAGACAACGTACCTGGCGTTTAGTGCTCTTCCAACATGCGTTGGGAGAGCCTTCAACACATTCAGTAATCTCCCACGCCATGCCCATTTCTCCCACGACCCACGTGAGCCTCAGTTCCTAGAGAACAAGCCTTGGAGGAACAATGCAGAACATTTAGTTTCGTTTTGGGACTGGTGAAGCTGACAAAAGCTGCAGTAAAAGAGAGCGCGCGGTGACAGTCTCCTGAAAAAAAAATCCTTTTTTTGCGACTTTCCTGCATTTCCTGCAAATGTCATGAGCACACGGGGCACAGGAATTTACCAAATGACAGGACTGAGTTGTGGCGACGAGTATGCAAGACCGGAGGCTTCTATGATGGCTGCCTTCGGGTCAAAGGAAATTGTTTCCCGCTTTTGTTTCCTACCACTTCGACCCGTGACACCAGTGGGACGTCGACACCCTCAAGGGCGGCAAGAGTGCTGCCAAATGGTTCTCTCCGAGAGAGAATGCTACGAAAACGAGAACTAAGCTGCACAAGGAATTTTCGAAGGAGGGCACATTCGCAGTGGGTCATGTTTATAGAATAAGGCGAAGAATGGAGGAGCTCCAGTCACCGTGGAAAAACTCTGTCGAGAGGAAGACGGTAGCGCCCATCGCGCAGCATGGCATTGTTCAGCGGGCCGCGTAACAACTTTTCGAAGGTGGGAGAGCCAGCGTCCAACCAGCCGCACAGATTATGCAGACAAACGCTCCTTGCAGGCCCCGCTGGAGGCGGCGTAAGTTTTCTTCGCGGGTTGCGTGATCCTCGATAGAGCCGGGCATGCGCCGTGATTTTAGTTAGCAGCATAAAATCGGTGTGAAAGAGTCGGGCAGCTTGACACATCGACATGCGATGCGCGAAATGGCTGGAGGGGCTCACTGAAGGTTCGTTACATCCATTTGTAGGAAAATTTTACATTGCAAGAAAGAGATATTATGCGTACATATGTAGGCTTCTATGGGAACTTCCAATTGAATTGGTTATTACTTCGTTAATATTGTGTTAAAAACCGCCTTCTTATGGCGAGCTTTCCAAGTAATAGAGAATGAGGACGCCAGAATCATATAAGCAACCAGGAAATTTTCCTTAACCCAATTTTTGAGGCGAAAGCCTTTAATGGCTCATACTCGCGGCCACGAATATGTCCGTCTGTCCGTCCGTCCTTTACATAAAACGCCTGTGATTTGTAGCGTTTACAACAGATGGCGCCACCCATCCACATGCTACGACGACTCCCTGCCAAAGCATAGGCGTTACCCTTGCCTAGCGTAAGGACGCTGGACAGCGTTGCCGGAAAGGCTTTCGCCTCACCGCACTCTAGATCACCAAAGTGCCATATTGAAATTTTCAGTGATCTCATTGATAATTCTTGCGCTAACTTCTTCACTTCTTCAAATATCTCCACTCATCATCGACATCATCGTCCTTGTCTCTTCACCAATGGGGAGGAAATGTTTATGTATAGGTGGGATTAACCTTAAAGTCGTCGGTCGGTAGCTTTTTGCCTGATTCATTAGATTGAATGAAGGCGTCTTTAGCCCTGCTCTATAAGGACAGCGTGTTCTAAAAGCTTTAAGAGCACTTTTAGCAGGACTAGTCTAAGGGTTCATGAACAATCTTAGTATATGATATCACGACGGTGTCCAATGTAAAGTTTATTCGGCTGAGGTTGCAATAGAGTGCATTATCTCTAATAATCAGGCCAAAGAACAGTTTTCTCTTGTGAACAAATCAGGGATACCGTAGTTCAAAGCTAGCAATGTGTTTCTGAAACAGTTCTTAAGGTGGTCACATACAGCTCCTCACGGCGTGTTTGATTTAACGTCCCGAAGAGTCAAGCGGCCTATGACGGACGCATAGTATGCTGCGAATTAATTTTACTACGCGGGAACCTGCAACGTGCAGTGATATCGTACAGCTAACTGCTGTTGTCGCATTTTGCTTCCATCAAAACGAGGACAACGAAGGCGCCGTGGCTGATCCGTATATCTCAGCAATTAGACACCATGGGTACTGTGCCATCGTTGAGGGTGCAAGAACGTTACTCATACTTCCGATACTGAAACATGCGTAACATTACATCTCCGCCTTTTTGAACAATTATTCTGCTGTCTTAGAGCCGGAAAGGAAAAAAAAAAGATTAGTTTAACCAATACCAAAACAGGCACCTTGGCATGCTTCTACCGTCTATTTGCCCCGACGTGTTGATGGTTCAATGGAAATGGTTTACGTCTCAATGACGCTGCATATCAAAGCTATTCAACAAAATTGGAGGTTTCTGTTACGCGTGATTCTCAGTAGCTGTACCTGTGCAACGTAAGAATCTGTCTTTTTTTTACATGCAAGCACCTTTACGGAAGTCTAGTCAGCAAGGACGCTCCAGTCACTCATGGTGTTCAGACCTGGCCCAGGCTTTCAAACTGCTTGCAGTGCGGATGGTCTCCCTGCATTCGTCCATTCCGCAGACGTTCTTTTATGTTCTAACTTCTTATATCTGGGACTTTATACGACTTAGTAGATACCTCTGCGTAGAATGAGGCGTTGAAAGCGTGTTATTTTTTTTTAGACGAATACCTTAGAAACTACGAAGAAATATTTCGCATCCTCTAAGACGGCGATATTGAAAGAAAAGAGGTTAAAATTTCGAATTCATTAAAAAAAAATTGCCATATACTCGACAGTAGCCTTAGATTCCTATATATATTTTCAGGCATTTTACAGTAATATATTTGTATTTACTTGCAAAGAAAACTTAGCAAGAACAGCAGCGCCCATGAACGCGGAAGTCCACGTGTTCATCATCAGAAATGTTTGGTGCTGCTAATATTTTTTAGAAAAGTAAATCTTAATCCTTTCATTCTAGTCATCGAGCTATCGCAGATATAACGCATAAAATATTTATTTATATCCAAGATGTCCAGCAGCTACCATTGCATTAGCTTATTTTAAAACGCTCATATGTGTCTATTTTAAAAAGGAGAGTGTATTCGCTTTCGCTCACTCAAATCGCCGACGCATTGGCAATCGTTCTTTGCTAGAAGCAGCGGCAATGCGCTTCTTTCAAAATAGTTAGAAACCTGCTTTTGTTAGCGTGTTTTCTTATTTTAATAATTCTTAAGGCATTACTATACATCGATTACTACCTGGTATCTTCCCATGGCCGCTAAATATCGTATATTCGAATTTTTTTTCGTGCTGTTTCGGTTTTAAGAGCCGAATGATAACTTTGATGTCAAAGTGTGTTTATAAGGCACCTGAGAAATAAAAAAAACTGCAATATAATCACTGCTTCCTCATTTGTTGTCGTTCTGGCTGTTGAGGAAGGCTGGCTTCAGCACTGTAGTGAATTAAAACGTTGAGGCAGCGATGATACCTACCGTTTTTCATGCCTGAAGCTTGACATAAAACCGCTCTTTGACGTATCGTTCGACTGTAGAAGCCGAAACTTAAACAGCTTTAGAGAAAAATACGTTTTCAAAATATTCAGCGGTCGTATGTCAATACTACATAATAATTCATGCGTAGTAGTGCCTTCCGCATCAGTGTTGAAGAAAACATGCCATCAAAATTAGATGTCGATAAACCTTTAACGTAATTTTATTATACCTAGTTGCGCTCTGTAAGCTTTTCCTGCTACATCCTCGTCACAGTTAGAGTTTATCTTCAGAGACGGGCCTTAAAACATAAATTGCCAGAGGAAGCAGAACAAAAAGTTACCTGAATGTGGCCGCGTGGGACGATGTTTCTAGTAAGCAATATTTTATTTCATCACCTTTAAAAAGTCCTCTTGAGGGGTTAAAATAGGACGGAGTGATTTTAAGTCTTGTGACTATTAAAAAAAATATACACTCTGGCCTTTCTAAAGGCACAGGTAGCACGAAGGAAAGAGATGGACGCCAGCACTGAAGCCCCAATTGCATAATATCGTGGTTCACTGCTTGTGTCCATGTATAATTTCCTTACGTCCTGCCAGCTTCCTTTCGTGCAGTTTCAGTGACGACCTAACGCCTTTTAAGTTTTGCTACACGTTGCAATAACAGCGGAATGAGAAATATTGTTTTGTCTTGTGCGCTAAATAGCCGCCTGCGCGCAAGGCATTTATTTTTAAGTTAGCAGGAGTGAGTGCTTTAACTGTGTGTAATGTTTACTGGCTACTTAAACTGTCCCCAAAGACAACACCCGAGGTTAAGGCCATTGTTGTCCAGCGCGGAAACTGTTCTGGCAACTTGGAGCGACCGATTTTGATAAATATACCACGTAACGACCGAATACGTTTCTATGTGAAAAGCAAGGACGATTAGGGAGCGTGGCTGTGACCTGTTGTGTAAATTGGCACAAAAATGAGAAATTCCTTTTAACGTGTCTTTGAACTTTAACGTAAAGGCAACTGGAGAACTGAAACACCCAAAAATGAGCAATTTTACTTTCTACTTTGATATGTACTTAAAAAGCAACAACCTCAACGTTCTATCTGATCTGATCTAGAATGTTGTGCTTAATTGGGGGCATTCAAGAGCATCGTTGGCGCTTTGACAAAGCAAAGCTGCTTCTGCTTGAGGAGAACCACCGAAAAGGGCAGGAGCTCGAAGGAGCGTTGCTGACGGCGCTATTAACACTATATACTAGAAATTACACGGATGCTGACGTCTTCATTCATGCGTATACAGTTGCCGTCTTGAGAAACTTGCGTCTTGTTATTCAAGAGCGCTTGCTTAGCCGGAGTTTCTAAGTGCAAAGAAAAAAGAAATTATCAGCGAGCAGTATAGCGATAGCCTTCATGCAACCAATTTCAGCCCTCGAGAAGTGCTCTATCTTCAAATAATTACTCGGGGGACCCGGTGAGCCGGAACGGGGCGTTTTCGCGGCGGTTGAAGACCGGCTGAATAAAGAAAGGGAACATCGGGGGTTGAAAACGAATACCACGAAAAAAAGAAACAAGGAGATGCAGTGCGCTGTTCGCGAACGAAATCCCGACGCTGAGACCTTTCAAGCATAACGAATAATTCCGCAGTGGGGATCTCGAGCGATTTTAGCAATAAATGCCTTTTTTCATACATTAACGAAAGCGAATCTAGCAACACACAGTTAACGCAGAGCCAGCAAAGAGCCACCGCGGAGTTGTGTGCATGTTCTCTCTACTGCTGCCGTTAAAGAAGATGAAAATTACCTAAAGGTTATGTTTTATTTCTACGGCGTTCTGAATATTGAACCGAGATGTAATTGCTCTAGATTTTAGTTCAAAACCAGAGCTTAAAACGGCCTTATATGCACCGCATTGGCTCAGCGGCTACTACATTCAGCCGGAGGTCACGTGGTTACTCCAGGCTGTGGTGGCCACATTTCACTAGGCAAAATGCTAGCACGCCCTTGCGTTATTCGGTGCCCGTGCGTCTCGAAGAACATTCGACGGTAAAAATTAATGGTGTTGTCTGCGCTTCGGCGCCTGTTAGAGCGAACGTGAAACTCCCTGTGTTTAAAGGCAGCATACCCAATAGAGTAGAACCCGACCGAGGGATTGACATGCGCGAATTCTGAACAGCGCAAAACGACGTCACAAACAATCGAGACAAGCACAGACAAGGCGCGCACTTGCCACTAAACTTCGTTGAAGGAAAGTGTCTCCAGCAAACGTAGACAGCTGCCGTTCACACCTGAAGCCCGCTCCCCGCCACTTCACTCTTCCAGCGCAGGCGGAATAGAGGATATGTCACGTGGTACATGCGCCACGGAGTGAGGTGAATTGATGGACAGTGTTGTGAGCTCCCTAAAGGCGCGCAATTTTCCAATGGGGCAACAAATGGTCGAAATTTGTTCATCCACAGCGCGAGAGTAATCGTATTTTAGGATTTTAAAAACTTATATTAGTATTTTAATAGCGGGAAACCAATCTCTATTTTCATTCCTGGGCCTATCGATGATGACTGAAAAATTACCGATTAGAATTTGTCAGAGAAGGAAAGAGAAAAGAGGGTTCTCATTACGACATACATGAGGGAAGCCAACAGTTACCGAAACCAAGAAGCATAGGGGATTTTTAAAAATTTGTCGTGTTGATGAATGCGTGGTTACTAGGACAATATTTTAAAGAGAATTGATTAGAAAGCGGAAGAACAAACAACCAGATGCCGCCGGTTGGATCTGAATCTACGACGTCCGAATTTTGCGTCCCGTGCTCTACCAAATGAACTAGTGCGAAGTGCGATAGCTGTCGAATTTTCTGCTTTCGGGGGTATTTATGTGTAAACGAACCTTGAGAGTGTTCACCACTGCCACCGTCGTCCATAGCGACGGACGAAGTACGTCCTGTATTAGCGGGAGTGCACCGTAGGAACGTAATCGAACGGCGGTGAGCTTTGCCAGAACCCTCCTATGCTACCTCAGACATCAAAACTACCAGAATCGAGGCACTCTTTAGCTATTTGAGCAGATACGGGAAGTGAAAAGAGGGGCTAGTTATGACATACATGACGGAAGTCAACAGTCACAGGAACCATGAAGCGTAGGTGATTTTCTTTTTAATTTATGGGAGACTAGCTGAGCTATCAGCTCTACTACATTAGCTCCTTTATTACATACTATCGCAGTCTTCACACAAAATCATTATTTCATTTTAAGTGCTAAATACGTATTGAACCATAAATTTGTAATTTGTATTTTAATAACATACCTTAAGCTTAAACCTTTACGTCTCTGCCCCTCAGTGGGGGTGCGTCTATTAAACAGTTTGGTCATTTTCATATCTCCTTTCTTCTAATAGCCACTGCTTTGCCACATAAAAGGAACTCAGAGGGCGCAACATACGACCAAGGTGTTGTGAAAATCTTAAGTAGATACAAAAAATCGTGTTGTATGGCAAACAGAGCCTTTTGATACGCGCATCAATATTGTCTTTTTTTTTCATTGGGAACCATATGCGGTACATTATCCGTGCTGCAAACGGTCACCTATTTTATGAGATGAACAGTGGCGTTTTTTCGCGTCCCTATGAAATAATAATGACCACCTAAATAGGCGACAGTTTGGTCTGTGAATTCCGACCATTAGGCTGAAAACACCGCCTGCCGCACTCAGGACAGTGGAAACGGGCAGGACGCCAGTTCTCCGCTCTCCCCTCTGCACCGAGGTGGATGGTCAGCTGCATTCTACACTTGAAATCCCTGCATTTAACTTTTTCGGAACATGGACATCTGGGTTAAACTACCGCTGTAGCATTCGATGCCTCTGTAGTGCATAAAATGTCATTATTCAGCTCGAAAAGAACATGGCGGAAGGTCGTTGTTCCTCATGTACTTTTTTGTCGTGTTATAAACATCTCTGAGCACACCCTTCCAAACTGTTCATCCCCCGTCGGACGAATATACGGAATATTATAAGCAGTGTCGTTTAGTATCGGAATCAGCCAATAATGTCGACAGAAAGTAAGAGGCGGAAGGCTTTAAGAAAAAAAAAATCGTTCTCTAGATTGTTGCTGGTCATTGCAAAGTATACTGTGAAATGTTCTGTGCTCCCAAGCACGGCACCGTCATGGAAGCGAATCTGCGAGTAAATTCATCGAGACTAGCGTAGGAATAAAAATGCACCCAGTCTGGTTTTGTGTCTCCTTGCCGGAGTCCCCATGAGCACTTTACGAAGCGCCGTTTCACTTACGCTGCGCTACAGCGATTGCCCTCTATGCGAGGACTTCCTCGTGTTGTATTATACAGGTATATTGCTTCCCAGAGTCCACAGGAGAAGTAACACTCTTATTCGCCCCCACCGAAAGCTGAGGAAGGGTCACGCGCAGTGCGCAGTCGACTTCACGTGCTCAGATACAAGTGTAAGCCTGCACACGCGTGTTCAACTAAACGTGACCTGACCTGAGTTCCCGTTAAACGAAAGGAGAAGTTAAAGTTGCTGAATTTTGAAGTGTCATCCACTTAATGAACCAGCTCTAACCAAGATCTCCGGGATGCTTCCTGCATAAAACAAGAGTTAATAATAAAAGTTAGTAAAGGATGCCGTTAACGCGGCATTGCCCGAGTACAAATTATTCCATCGCCGGAACTCTGGATAAAGAAAACAACACTGGTGTTTTTACCGCAATTCTAATAGCATGAAAATAATCGCTCCAGAAGATTGTGATGCTGATGTAGAGAAGTATAATTACGGCGCTTTTAGAAAACTGAATGTTACTAGAGCTTGATTATTTTAGGTTAATGGTTCTAGGGGAAAACGTTTTGGACTAAAATTGATAAAACGTAATATTTAACAAGTTCAGCATTTAACATGACAAAATATTGGGCTTAGAAAAGGTTAGGCATTATTAAACTTGCTTCTCTGAGAAAATGAGTGATCATAATGCAAGCTCTTGAAGCAAGGAGAGCATACATTTTTTCTCACAACATATACGTATATTATGGTCAAAGAGTCCGGTCGCCTAGCACAGCGTCATCCTTTAAACTAGTATACGGAGACGTTTTATAAAAACATGTTAAAAGGCATGCTATATTGTCACCCAGACTTCGCGCACTTTAACGTGGGAAGCTCCCAGACACCCTTAGAGCGTGTGGGGATAGCGGCCTCGGACTCGAAGGAGATGCCCTCGACTCAGCGTGGCAAGCTCAGCAGAGACCGCCACCAAGTGACAAGAGGTTTTTGGGCGTTCGGTGCCCAGCTTTCGCTGGTCGCAAGCCAGAGAATGGGTCGGAGCCAAAGGTTCACAAAACAAAACAAAGTTTATACAGCCAAGAGACGATACAGAGGATTACACAATCACTAGTACAAACACATACAAAGTGATTAACGAAACAATGCAACTCGTGCAATGTTAAACTCGCGAGAGAATACAATATATAGGCAATATTGCACCTAAAGTGCACTAACACGAGAGAGAGATAGACAAACAAAACACAATTTGTTCACCGTGCACTGCGGCAGTCCGACGACCAGAGTTCCTCGACGATGCCGTCCCGCAGACTGGCGACCGTTGCCTCGTTGGTCCGATGCTGGCCGAGTGGTGTTTTCCCGGGAGTCGAACGGGCGCGCTCCAATGAAGCTTAAACGGCGGTCCGGACTGACTGATAGCTGTCAGCGTCCTTTTTTTATAGGCTCGCTCTCACGTCTGTTTGTTGTATGCGCCAAAGTAGGCGCGCACATACACGCAGTATCTCCCGTGTAGTTTCCCTTCCTTTCTCTTGCCGGCCGCGCGTCCTCATTGGTTAAAGTCAGGAGTCGTTTCGCGAAGGTCCCAGCGTGTTCTAGCGTGGCACCGTCGTGGCGGCGTAGCCGACGTCCGATGCAGAGGAGGGGGACATGTCTTAGTGCACGCAAGGCTACGCCCTTTTCCTCCGGTCAGCAGTAGAACCGACTCGCATGTTCGAGAATATTCGGCGTGGATGACCCATTCCTTCGGCGCACGCCGTGGCGATGGAGAGAGAGGCACGCGCTCGGCTGGGGCTTTCCCTCTTTCCCGTTGGGCTCGCGCCGGCGAGACGTCGTGCGCGCGGCGGTTTTTCTTTGTTTGTTTCTAAAATGCGCCGAAGTTTGTGACACTGCCCCTTCTTTTAAGAATATTGTGTAACAATATTCACAAATCACAAAATTCGGGCGCTCATGCATGCGCTCACAAAGTCAAGGGTGAATGCCAAAGTACATACATCAATACCTTGATGCTTTCACATCCATAACACAGTACAATAGACAGATTGCACTCCAAAACACGCCGCAGTTCGGCGGTACAATTCGCGCGCACATGCATGCGCTCACAAACTATATGTGAAAATATATACATCAACACCATGATGTTTTCACATACACAACTCAATGCAGGGTTCACAATGCACATAAAAACACGCCGAGATTGGGCATTACATTAACATTGCAAACAGGAAGCACACAAGTATGAGGCATACTTTCGCCTATACTTCCAGGTTTGGCCTACAAAGTTGGTTCGGAATAGGAATGTTTCGCACAAGCTTTCGGCCGCACTCGTGGTTCTCTTACGCACGCGACTCTGCCGTTTCTTCCTGTCGTGCGTTCTAGTCTTCTTCCGCCTCATGCTGAGGCTTCTCTTGCGAACGCTGTTGTAGCCCAGCTTCCTATTCGTGCTGCTCTCTGTGCATCGGTTCATGCTTCGAGCTCTTCCTCTTTTCCTGTGGCTAGCGCGTCAGTTGCGAACAAATTTTACGCCAGTTCGCTCATGACGGCTCCACTTCTCGTGCTTTCCTTCTTGGCGTGCGCCCGTTTCTTTGGGCTTTCGCCTCCAGACGGTGTCGTTGCTGAACGCTGGGCTTGCTCGTCTCAGCTTCTTTTTCACTTTGCTGCGATGCTCGTGCAGCTCGCTTGCATTCGGCTCGGCTGTCTTCAGCTTGGTTCTGTCACTGTTCTTTTTCTTCCTGAATTTTCTCCAGGGCTTCTGCTTTTCGGTTTCACCTCCTTCGGTGGTGTCCGACTCATTTCTCTTCCTTTTTTCTTTCTTCCAAATTCTTCTTCGGGTCAAGGCCGGTTCACTGCCAGTTGCGTCATCCGAGCTGTTCTCTCGTGATGAAGCCACTCGTTCAGCTTTCTCTTGTTCTTCGAGCACTGAGCTTTCTTCTTCCAAGTCCTTTTTCCTTTTCTTTCGGAGCCTTCCTTGTGGGGGGCATTCTGAGCATTGCTCATTAGCCGTTGATGACTCATTCTCCTCACTTTCGCTCAGTGTTGCTTCCTCAGCTTTCTCCGATACTTGCCTGAGCTCGTTAGTTTCAGTGCAGTGGTGCTCCATTCCTTGTACTGCACTGTCTCCTTCCTCCGAGGCACAAATTTCCTCGCCTTCCTCTTCGGGAAAGCCCTCCTCGCTGCGCGAGGGTTCACTCGGAACGGCTTCCGGGTCTTCACTGAGTGCGCTTTCCTCAGGTATTTCTACGTCTGAGCTTTCACACTCAGTGCCATTTAACCACTCTTTCTCGTGGTCTTCACTGCCGGACTCAGAGGTGTAGCACTCGGACTCCTCCATAGAGATCTCAACTGCTTCTTCGTCCTCAGGCGGCTGCTCTAGGGTCCCCTCTGACTGCAGCGTCAGGTCGGCCTTTACCTCAATGCCTACTACCTCGGTAGTAGTAACACAATCAATTTCTAGAGGAAGCGGCACTCCTGTTTGTTCTTCACTCTCTGTGGTTTCAGTTGCAGGAACAGGCTGTTCCACAACCACACTCTCACTAGTGGAGCTAGTTACAAGCTCTTCCGTGGTTGTCAACAAATTAGACTCGTTAGTCTTCCACCCGGCCTCTCCGGGGTTAAGCTCCACTGGATCTCTGACGCTCCTCGAACGCCGAATTGCGGCAAGCTTCTTCTGAATGATTGCCATCTCTATTTCAAAAGCTCTTTCGGCTGCTTCTTCTCGCCTTTTCCTTTCTCTCTCTTCTTTTTCGCGTTTCTTTTGCCTTTCTTTCTCAGCGGCTTCTCTAGCACGCTGTCTTTCTTTCTCCCTTTCTTCTGCTTTTCTCTGCCATTCTCTCTCTCGCTCCAAAGAGAGCTTCTCCGCCTCTTCTTGTCTCTTCTGCCATTCTCTTTCTCTCTCTTCTCGAGCTCTCTCTCTTTCTTTCTCGGCTTCTTCCCGAGCCCTCTCTCTTTCTCGGCCTTCTCTCTTTCCTGGTCCACCCATTTACGCAGTTCGGCTCCGGTCATCCCCATCTGGAGACCGATCTCTACTAGCTCCTTTAGCTCCTTAAAGCTCATGTTTGGAGACCGAACTCTACATTCAAGGCAATGAATACCTCTACACGGTGAACATCACTAACCGCTTCGGCGCGGCACCTCACAATATCGCTCTGCTGCTAACACTCGTTTACGATTCGTAAACTCCTTCTGACTCTTTCTCCGTTCTCTGTGCTTGCAACACCAAACGTCCTGTCGTGGACGCCAGAATATATTGTCACCCAGACTTCGCGCACTTTAACGTGGGAAGCTCCCAGACACCCTTAGAGCGTGTGGGGATAGCGGCCTCGGACTCGAAGGAGATGCCCTCGACTCAGCGTGGCAAGCTCAGCAGAGACCGCCACCAAGTGACAAGAGGTTTTTGGGCGTTCGGTGCCCAGCTTTCGCTGGTCACAAGCCAGAGAATGGGTCGGAGCCAAAGGTTCAAAAAACAAAACAAAGTTTATACAGCCAAGAGACGATACAGAGGATTACACAATCACTAGTACAAACACATACAAAGTGATTAACGAAACAATGCAACTCGTGCAATGTTAAACTCGAGAGAGAATACAATATATAGGCAATATTGCACCTAAAGTGCACTAACACGAGAGAGAGATAGACAAACAAAACAAAATTTGTTCACCGGGCACTGCGGCAGTCCGACGACCAGAGTTCCTCGACGATGCCGTCCCGCAGACTGGCGACCGTTGCCTCGTTGGTCCGATGCTGGCCGAGTGGTGTTTTCCCGGGAGTCGAACGGGCGCGCTCCAATGAAGCTTAAACGGCGGTCGGGACTGACTGATAGCTGTCAGCGTCCTTCTTTTATAGGCTCGCTCTCACGTCTGTTTGTTGTATGCGCCAAAGTAGGTGCGCACATACACGCAGTATCTCCCGTGTAGTTTCCCTTCCTTTCTCTTGCCGGCCGCGCGTCCTCATTGGTTAAAGTCAGGAGTCGTTTCGCGAAGGTCCCAGCGTGTTCTAGCGTGGCGCCGTCGTGGCGGCGTAGCCGACGTCCGATGCAGAGGAGGGGGACATGTCTTAGTGCACGCAAGGCTACGCCCTTTTCCTCCGGTC
The DNA here is from genome assembly GCF_055824585.1 of Amblyomma mixtum. Taxonomy (NCBI): domain Eukaryota; kingdom Metazoa; phylum Arthropoda; class Arachnida; order Ixodida; family Ixodidae; genus Amblyomma; species Amblyomma mixtum. The sequence goes on along the minus strand of NC_143012.1, from coordinate 282,209,933 downwards.
AGCAGTAGAACCGACTCGCATGTTCGAGAATCTTCGGCGTGGATGACTCATTCCTTCGGCGCACGCCGTGGCGATGGAGAGAGAGGCACGCGCTCGGCGGGGGCTTTCCCTCTCTCCCGTTGGGCTCGCGCCGGCGAGACGTCGTGCGCGCGGCGGTTTTTCTTTGTTTCTAAAATGCGCCGAAGTTTGTGACATATATTTACATAAATAAAAAAAATCCAAAACTATATCATGAGGGGTACTTTAATTTGATAAAATGAACTCTCCAGAAAAGCGCATTAAATACATGACCGCTTTCGTAAGAGGCGTCTCGGAAAATTTTCCTCTTGCAACGCATCGAAAGTTTGTGGTCTCTGGATCAGTGACCACGGACGATCATTTTTCTGGCAATAGCTGGAAGCGCTGTTCATTCGTTGCACAATGCTGACATTATGCACTATATCTCAGGTTGCATAAGACGCGGGGAAGTGAACCGCTCGTTTCTTTTTAGAACTTTTTTTTTTTTGCTCCATATTCTGCCTGTGCCGCAGCGAAAGCTTGTGTCATTTTGTTGCTTGTCCGCAAGGCTGAAAAGTGTTCACTTCTTGAGAAAGATTCCTGCGCGGAGACAACAAGAAAAAAAAAACGTGAATGAACCTGTGTGCTCGCTCTGCTCTCAGCCAATGAAAAGATGCTGGCCCTTCGATGTGTGCCCCGTTATACACGATGCCTGACGCAATAAGGATAAAAAGGAACGTGGCGGTGGGGTAACGCGGGTCGCGTGCAATGCGGCACTCCTGATAGCAGCGATTTCAAGAGCGAGCTGCATTAGCGGGAAGTCGTGCAGAAGCACACTTGGCTGCATTTCCGTCGGCGTCACCATTTGTTCTATGAATTAGAAGTAATGGCAATGGCGGGCCATACCGAGAAAAAGGAAGGAATAATCGGATCATGTCGATCATCGAAAGGACCAACTGTTCCTAGACCTCCGGGTAACCCAAGATGACGCCGCGAAGCAATCTGTACACGAGAAGGGAAGTAGCTCAAAGGTAACTCGTAAGCAGTACGAAGGGGAAGTTGTCACCATAGTATAGGGTTTTTCGTCATGGTGCACGTCTTTGTGGACTTCCATTTTCGCATGCATTCGTACTTTTTTCCTGGCAAGCCCCTGAACTTCCCCGGAATATTTCACTTGTGCGATTTTCTTATTCTCAAGATGTGTGAGGTTAAAATACCTTTCTATAAAATAGACATGTCCACAAAAGACATGACTTTTCGGCGCAATCATTAAAGTGCTAGGAGTGCGTACTTTTTAAAAGTCATGTTACATGTACATGTTACGTCGCTTCTACTTCTTGTTCCGTGGCAGAGAATTCGTTTGAATTACCGAAACACAAATTCTCTCTTTAATGTGGCAATCGTAGAACTATAAAGTACAATCCTTCATCGGCTCCAGAAGCAACCTACGTTAGTGATAAGTTTTAGGAAGCATCTCTCGATGCAGTTCAGTTAATACTAAATACAGCTGACTAATACAGAATAACTCTCGTTGAATATTAAACCCTGGCTAACCCAAAATTGAAAAATTCGTGCAGCATAAAGTTAATGAAATGGCGATACTAACTATTGTGTGTCTTTCCCCTTGTTGTGCTTCTGACAGCTTGATCTCAGAAAGCCCCAATTACAGGCAAACTTTTTTTTTACACTTAAAAAAAACGGTGTTCTTTCATAATGCTTGCAAAGCATTATGAAAGAACACAATGCTTGCATCTACAGGGACTCGGTCTCTTAAAGAATTTGGATTACCACTAAGAGGTGCTAATGGCATGCAGCATTCACTGTGGAGCTGAAGGTGTAATACCTATGGTGTAATACCTAAACGGTTTCCGGAGGGACAGAGTGTTAGGTGCGGACGTCACTCGTCTTTTATCGGTGCAGTTAAATTCTAAACTTTACAGTGGGCTTCTCCTGACCAAGAACTACTTTAGAATTCAAAATTTCTCAACTAGGAAAGCAGAATAGTAAAAAAAAATTGCCCATGTCCCTGCATGGATACCGCGGTAGACGAGAGTTTCTTTATGTTGCATTTTAGATACATTTAATGCATATCTGTCTGACGGCTCTGCGAGGGCTGAGTGTTCTGGAATGCGACTTTTGCTACGAATGACATTCATTTTCTTGTCTGGAGGTGGATATAAAGCAGTTAGGATTGAGAGTTTCTTCTTTTTTCAAAGAGTTTAGACGTATGTTCTCACAGCTATTATGTTATCGAAAATATAAGAAAATGCCAGCGCTTGGACAAAGGAAACTTCGGTATTCGTTGCGCAGGGGACTGCTTATTTGAACTCCGCATTTGAACTGTCATAGCACAGAGACAACAACGGAAGTTAAGAGAAACGACTTTTCCCTGTATTCTTAACTCAAGTGTTATGCTTTCTACAGCACATTTACTTTCAGTTCGAAAGTCGGCGATGTGCGCTCGGGAGCAGAGTGTCTTTAAAGGGTCTGTTCGGTCATTCGTCTTACTTCGATCTACGGGCCAGCGTCAAACTGTTAGAGATTTCTACTTTCAAAGGCTAAAATCTGGGGCAGAAGATCCTAGGTGAAGTTAAAGAGTAATGTGGCTTAAGTATAGGAAGCAAACAAAGGCTAGAACGCGAGACAACAAACGTTGTTTTTTTTACATGTTTACATTCATGTGCTTGTTTGTGTAGTATGAAATTCTTCACAAATGCCACACATCTTAACGACTATATATATTAAGTTAGGCTGCGTGCCTTATTTAGCTGTAGATTGTTACCTCATTTGGCGGTAATAATAAGCCAAACCACTGAAGTAACAAAGAAATGGCCGAAACAAAAAATCACAAACGAACAATGCCATTCATGCGGAAGATAATATGTTAGCGTTAGTTAGGAAGATTAAATGCTAGCAACTGTTCATATGTTATCGGGGCATTGAATGCAGAGTTACCATCGTAAGCAAGAAAGAGATGCAAATACGCTTGTGCACTTGTAGGAGGTCTCGGCTACCTGTGGCGAACTCGCACCATTTTAGTTCAGATTTTACGACCGGTCTTTCCAACGGGCCTCCGCAGGGCTTTCTCCTTTCATGTCATTCAGCCTTACGGTATAAAAAAAAATATAGCTAGTCTTTCTATAAACATGCTTTACCGAGTATGCGGCAGGTTTCAGCATTCATCCGGTAATAATGATCGGCACCCGGGTATTTCGCGAAACAGTTATGATCCGTTCATCTTCCTCCGGAAAGCCTATGTTCTCGCATTTTGCTGAACATGAAATCCTCTGTCGTGCTCTTTGGCTACGTTCAAGAATTCTAGTATCAAATTGTCTTCATTCCTGCAGCATTTTTTGTTTTTCAAACTCGTGTGGAGTAACTATTGCGTCTGTTTTTAACTATCTATATTCTTTTATGGAGAAGTGTCTGTTTAATTTTAAGGTGGCTAGAGACAAGTTCATGGCATTTCAGCTAATCAATAAAGGCAGCAGTGCACTAGTGATTTGAATCTATTCGCGAATAAAGACAATTCGAATATGTGTTTACTCTGTACAATTGGCGGTCATTTAGCGGATATTCTCGTGCTATAAAAAGGGGGAACAGGCATAGGCATTAAGTCGTTGAAGAAACTTAATTACTAGAGTAACGCAGTATGTTGTCTTTCGTATTGACGCATCGTTATCAATGATTGAAAATAAACTCCTGCCAAAACGACAAAACGGAAGGGATGTGCAGTGAACAAAGGAGCTGAAATAAAATTGTTATAGCTGAAAATGCAGCAAACATTAAGAAGGTCTACACAACCACAAATCATTCAAGACAATGCAAAATTTGAGCACAATAGGGTCTGTGTGCAGAAGTTCAAACAAAGTTCATCTGTGCGCGCTACCGTTATAAGTACTTTTTTAAATCATACCGGCAGCGAAGAAGCACACACACACACACAGAGAAAAGGAGCACTCAAAACTGTTTGTGTGTGTATGTGCTTCTTCGCTGCCGGTATATATTCAAGAATGTTACCAACTTGCCCAAAACGTGTTTTACTGAAGTTATAAGTACGCGCGCTTTTTCGAAATGCTTTGCAAAAAAAAAGTATCTCCTTATGATGTTTGAGGTGTTGATCGGTGGTGTACTTGCGTGGCCTCTGTCCAAGTGCATTCCAAGCCAGGCGCGGCTGAATGAAGATGACATGCGGCAGTGTGTTATTACCATGTGTTAGTAAATAAAGAATGCGCTGCTCACTCAAAAACCGGAAAAAAGCACATGCCGGTGAAGTCACTTAAAGCTGCAATATATTTAAAAAAGCGAACAATAAGCATAACTAAATCTATTGCACAAAAGAAAAATCGAAACGTTTTAATGCCTAATTGTTTTTCTGGTGGAACAGTGCGTGAATTAATTTTTTTCTAATGGCGCATAGTTGCAAGGAAGAGAATGCTCAAGTTGGGCTCTTGCTTCCGTTTCGCGTTCTTGAAAACTTCCTTTTGCGGCTTTTCTTTTCTTTGAATATCAGTACGTGTTCTTATTGAGACGCTTACAGCATTCAAGAATGTTGATTGGAAGGCACTAAGCGCCGTAGAATAATTTGCTCGCTCAGAGAATTTCTCCTCACTGGCATCATTTGGACACGGGTCCTGATGTCTCCCCCATTCAGGAGAAGAACATTTTGGAACTGCTTTCTCCAGACATTAAAGTTTCAAGCCGATAAAATGGGCTTTCGCTTATTTCCGCCCCACATTCCTCTCTCCTCTCCGCATTCCTCTGGAATAAATAGAACAATGTGCGCTAAAGTACATAACTTTCGCGGTTCTCTGTAATGGAGTGGTCAGAATCACAAATTTCTTGCTGATTTCATGCAAAATATTCCTTTTCATCTGTTCCGCTAGAGCCTTTCTGTCTGTACTCGCTGTCCAAACACGTTAACCTAACAAGCGTGAGCTAGAAAATGCTGTTTTTCGGAAAGAAAAGAAACAAAACCTTAAGTTCCGTTCAATACAAAACATTAGCACGAAGCGCCTCTAACCAGTGGTGTTTCCTCAAGGGCCACCTTTCGTCCGAACCAAAGTTAAGGCGCAATGTAATTTAGCCACTCCTATTCCCGTTCTTGTTTGTTCTGATTCTCTGTGTGCAGAGATAAGAGGGCTCAACGCTGTTCTGCTTGATCCCGGTGAATAGGATGGGACATTACCAGGAATCTTGTACAAGCGGTTACAACTCCCTCGGCTGCCGCCAGCAGGCGAATATCTTTGAGCATCAAAAAATAGCGTGTTGAGACGTCTTGAAGTATGGAACAAAGAGAATGACGGATTAGTTGCTAAACAGAACGTAACAGGGCGCTAGCTTATCGGCACTAGCTAAGAGGCGTCCCAACTCATTGGCAATGGGAGGGAAAATAGCGTCAGCCTTCAGGAAAGGAATGACGTATGCCTGTATGTGAGAGCGGGCTTTCATGGTGGCTTTTATTTATATATGCCACGTTGCATCATCATCCAAGAGGAAAAAGAATGCACGTCGAATGCGACACAGATGTTGTTTATTGCGTTCCACTCTACTGCGGAATGAAGTATGTTTGCCAAAAGGGCCGTTGCACAAATAAAAGGCTTTGTAAGCACGCTAACAACTGTAACTCTATCATGCATTCAGGAAAGCTGGCGAGGCATTGTCTTCGGCGAAAAGAATGGAAGGCTATGTTCGAAGGAATCACAATCATTTCGCATTCGAATAAAAACTAGAAGTAGAGATCGCAGAAGCTTTTGAAATCAAACCTGCTGATGGCGAAATGTGTATCACCACTGTCATTGTCGTTGTCCGAGAAAGAAGGCTATCGCGATGAGTGTATTTTGTAGTGTGGATCTGCTTACGATTGCTGATATCACTATGTTCTCTCGTTTCTTTTTCTGCCACTGATGACACTCACGCATTGCGTATACAATAACACCCATTTCCTCCACTGTGTTTGTGTGTCTTCACCTCGTTCTGTGAAAAATTGAAGCGCTTTGAACCACCAGTACTGGATTCCTTATGCCTGCAGCGATGAGGCTGAAAGAGATGTGAATGTCAGGGTAGAAATTTAAATAGCAATATCTTTCCTCTATATTATGTAGGGGACCTCGACATTCATACTGAGACAGAAACTGCTGTTACTATAGCACATGCGCTTTCAGAATCTTCGAGGTCGGGAAGTGGTTTGAGTAGCCAAACAAACAAATCATTTGAGAAGTATAATGCAGACAACGTTGGTGAAATTAGAAACTCGTTATGAAATGCATAATAAGGAAGCCTCCTGAGTCCTCAGAAAGCTTGGGTTATTGCTTCTATATTTTTAATATTTTGTGGTGTTGATTAGTGGTGCATTCGTTTCATGGCTGAGAGTAGTTGACTGCAAACCAAAACAAAAGAGAACACCACGCAGCCTGTTGGATCCGAATCTCCGGCCTGCTTATGTGGCATACGGTGCTCTACCAAGTGAGCTATGATTACTTGTTTTTCTTTTTCATTAATCTACAGGTCTACTCCCCAATCTAGTTTTATTTATGTTACGTGTAACCTAACCTTGAAGTGTTCAATAGCGCCATCGTCTTCCACAGCAGCGGAAACCTCCGATTAACATGAGGTCCCGTAGAGGATGATCGAACAGTGAGGTGGCACCTGTGCGAGAACTCTCTTATGCTACCAGTGGCATCAAGAATACCATACCAGAAGGCCTCATTAAGGCACTCAGCACAAAAAAAATGGAGAATAAGGCACTCTTTATGACATCCATATTAAGGGAGGTAACAAACACGGAAACCGAGGAAAGCAGAAGAGAGCGTTCTAATTTTGATATTAATCTGTGGGGGTGAGATACAGGAAATAATTAGCGCAATCATTTACCGACTGAGAGGCGGTTCATTAGAAAATAGGAGAAAACATTACCATGGCGAGTGTGGGATAAGGACCAACGGCCTCCGCATGTCGCGTAAGGGGCTCTACCAACTGAGCTCTGCCTGCGGCCGTCCAAGCTTTTGATTTCGGGGGGATATATGTTACGTATAACTTAACCTAGAGAGTGTTCACCACCACCGCCATCATAAATAGCGGAGGAAATAAAATCTCCATGATTCAGAAGCAGTTGCTGCGTCTAGCTCTAGAACATTCTATTCAAGAAACATTCCGTTAGCAAACTGTGCCACGTATTGGGTTGTCCCGCTGGCGTAGGTCATGCGACGTGCGTCCTTTGAAAGCTACTGGAGCGCTCGCACAAAAACATCTTAGAGAGCAACGACGGCGGCTTCGTGGAGCCTTGTGTAGAAAAATAATGGTCGGCATCTTTAAACTACGGTTTCCGAGTTCTTGATGCCTACAGGCGCTTTCGCCTCTGAGATCAAACGACGTTCCGCACGTGTGCGCACGTAAATGGTTCCGCGGGGCATGAAGGTGCCAGCGGTCGTTTCACTCGGACCACTCCCGTATAAAGCACGTTTTGCTACTAGAGAGGAGGTTATGAGGCTTGATGGTTTTTTATTAAGCGAAATAATGTAAGGTAAATAGAACTTTTCTGAACATATTTGCATAAAATTGAACAAATTTTAAATTCCCCGCACTCATTGAAAGTTCGCAATACCGCTATTAACAAATGATAGAAGAGAAATACTTCTTTAAAAAGCTACACAACATTTTGCTTTTGTACTCCACACCAGCTTTAGCCAGCGTACTATGAAGAGGTCAGCAGAGTATTCTGCGCTTGCAGTTAAGTATACAGACCAGTGGGAGCACCAAAGTTTCCGGCAAGTGGGCGTCATAAAGCTAATTTGGTAGCACCTGATCCCGCCAGTGCCATTTACATTAGAAGTCAGGAGCCTTTACAAAGTGCTGTCCACAGCTTCTACACAGTATTATTTATCAAACTAAATATTTCCTTTATGGCTGCTTCAATACAAAGCTGAAATTTCTGTGTTGTCAAATATTTAAAATTGTTCAATTTTTATTGGACATGACAATGGAACCCCAAACATGCTCCAAGGGAATGACCGGAACAGTAAAATATGTTTGCAGGTTTTTAGCGGTTATTTAAATCGACCCCGTAGGATTTTGCTTTCCTGGTTTAGTTTTCAACAAGTATTTTGTTTATAATCTGGGTATGTCTCCAAAACGACAGCGCTCTTGCCACCACGACCTATGCCTTGTTATTGCTCAGCTGCTTGTAAGTTTTCGCCTGCTTTACTCCGAACCAACTGGACAGCATATTATCACGCATGACGTTGAAGAAATCGTACATTACAACGCAGCACTTGCGTATGTATTACGTAGGCTGAAAAAAAGATAGAAAAAATGAACCGCCTTTTTGACGTCTTTTCACGAGCTACAAAAAGGAATGGCTGTGGGTGCTGCATTGAAAACATATTGTTGCAGTGTCTCGTGAAGAGTCTGGGCCGCCCATAATTACAGAAAGCCCCTGATATTCGAGGCCCATAAAGCGTGAAAACAGAAGGACCGAATAATGGAGCGGAAACGAGGTTAACCGAGAAATGCTCCGTTTGCTACACTGGAGTTGGGAAGAGGTAACAAGGTATCAAAAGAAAGAAAAAACTGTTTTCGGCGATAATGTTTCCTGTTAGCTCAGGTACATCGTTTTCCATCCATGAAACCATTTAATATATACAGCTGGGGGATATTTTTTCCGCTTTTATAACTAAGTATTAATCTTTATTGGAAGAAGGCCAATATTTTCTTGATTATTTTTTATTTGTAAAGCATTCGACACAATTAGTGCTCTTTATTCCAACGGAGTGTTCTTGTATCTAGCATTCAACAGAAGCGACAAAATAAAGCAATAAACCTCAATGTAAACAGGCAGGAAGAGGGCAGAGTGGGCTACGGAACAAAAGTGGGTTACTGGCAACCTGGTCGATATAAAGAGGGAGAAATGGGCTTGGGCAGGGCATGTAATGCGACGGCAAGATAACAGAGTGGATTCCAAGAGAATACAAGTTAGCAGGGGGCGGCAGAAAGTAATGTGGGCGGATGAGATTAATGAGTTTGCAGGAATAAAGCGGCCGCGGCTAGTGCAGGTCACTGTGAATTGGAGAGGTATGGGAGAGGCCTCTTTCTTGCAGTGGACGTAGTTAGGCTGGTAGTGAACACATCGGTTGTGGGGGAGAAATACACGGTACGAACGCTATAATGGCTGTTACTGCTTCCTAAGGAATGACTTAGTAGCAGAGCAGTCGTCGTGCTGCACCCTTTTTTGTGTTGAATATTGATTACATGCCTAGTGAACAAATATTCCCGTCAAAAATAAAGAGCGCACATAGAACGCACACCTAAACAACAAAAGATAACAAACGGTGCATCAGTTTCTTTTAAGCCGAGTCAGATTTCAAGCACTTCGCAGTCGGCCCTTAGAATTATTTTTTTTATTTCTCTCTATAAAACGCACATTTTGTCGTTCAAGTCCTGCAGCGTACTCAATGTCAAATCCAAATTGTCGCTAGAAGATTTTTTTTTGAAGTCTTCAGCTCCATTTTAAAGAAGTGGAAACTAAATATGTCTGGCTGCCAGTCAGTTCTGTCTGGGCACAAAACCACTTATTCTGAGTGCAGAACTTTGTATAATCGCAATCAGGTTCGGGAAATGAATTAGATGGCAACCTTCTTAAACTTAATTTCAAGGTAATTATTGCAAGTTACAGCAATATAATAAACGAATTACACACACACACCTCTCCCACACACCTCTGGTCTAGATTCTTTTAGCGGCCACTCGGACTGGCATCAAAACCTCTAGACAGAGGGCGATAAGGCAAAATGTTATGTATATAAAACCTGGCGTGTGGTTAATCTGCATAGTCTCAAATTATTTCCGTCTGCGTTTTGCATCTAATTGTTTCTTTACATAAAGAGGGAATGATAAACTGTTGACAAGTAGAAGGCGCCTATACCAAAAGGAGGGATGGGATGAGGTTTCTGCGTCACCACGGGAGCCGATTCCGATTAGTCGGAACGACGGAAACTCGCCCCCAATCTACGACAGGTGCCAGGGTTGGCCCATGCGCCGTGTATAAATAAACGACGCAGCTACGTTATGCCTCATTGTGAATAAGGCTTCCTTGGGGGAGGCCAATCGTCATCCCATCCTTTCTTTTGGTCGGCACCTTCTAGTTTCGTAATGTACCATCCGACCGGACGGGTTTCCGTCATACACTAGACTTCAAGGATAAAATGCTGATTCGGCGAGATTGACACCGTCATTCCCTCCGCGTTTCTTTTATTTCAGTGTAACGACGACTCGGTGGCCAATAAAAGAAGCACAGTAAATTATTATTATTATTATTATTATTATTATTATTATTATTATTATTATTATTATAATGCCTTGGTCTTTCAGTACGCCGATGATACGGTTTTACTTACGAAGCATATTTCCTACAAAAGTGCTGTTGCTTTACTGAAAGAAAATATCTGTATCGCAATGAACTGGTTTTCCATGAATGGTCTTTTGGTAATCCAACAAAAAACAAAACTGGTTTGTTTTAGAAACCCATTGAAGACAACAGTACTGAGTGAATCGGTTTTTTTGCACTCCCACAATGATAAAGACTGCCATTGTACTCCTGTTGAAAAGGCTGATTGCATAAAATATCTGGGGATTTACTTTGATAGCGACCTCTCATGGCATAGTCACATGGCTTACGTTTGTGGCAGATTGCGTAGAACGGCATGGCTACTGTTCACAGTTAAATCTTTCCTACCTTTATCGGTAAAAAAGACAATCATGCATGCACTTGCATACAGTGTTATTAGATATGGCATCACACTGTTTGCACACTCTTCGCAAAGGTGGCATGATCGGGTAGACGCTCTTCTAAAATATATGTTGAAAAGTACCGCCTGTGAACATTCCTTTCCCCCTCATGTAAACTTGTTTAATTTTCTTGGTCTTCCGTCCTTTGAAACTTTATATAGGCACACTGTTATTCTTCGGCACTTTTGGAATCCTGCTTTTAAGACGAGAGCAGTTTCTGCTAGAGCACTACGGAATTGTCAACGCTACACGGTCGCCAGATACGCAACCAGATATGGCAAAGCAAGACGATGTGTTTATGTCCCTACAATCTTCAATACGCTTCCTGATCAGGTGTTGACCGCTACATCTAAAGCCACCGTAAAACAAATGCTCAAATCTGTGAAGTTTTTATTCTAAATTGATGCAAGAAACTTGTAAATTCCAATGTGATTTTTTTTTTCATCTCTTTTATACAATGTATCTTCCTTAGTATTTGTATTTCAGTGTTTGTGCACTTACCCTGATATTTTATTGCCTTTACTTTTCGCTCGCCAATTTTGCCGGGCCTAGTCCTGCAAGCCTCCCTTGGCTTTGACAGGCCCGAGTTTGTATGTACCACCATGTGTTGTGGCAATAAAATTATTATTATTATTATTATTATTATTATTATTATTATTATTATTATTATTATTATTATTATTATTATTATTATTATTATTATTATTATTATTATTATTATTATTATTATTATTATTTATTGATATCGCTAACCCTCGCATGAGAGTCGTTTCAGGGTGGGAATAGAACTCAACACAATTAAACGCTATTAAACTCGACACCCCATAGCGTCAAGGTAGATGACCGCGACCCGAAATATCAAACATCAGAATTGCTGCTTATCTGTTTCATCAACAGCATCAGCAGGCAAAACGTTCTAGATATCAATGACGTTAGGAAAACAAGAGTAACGAAAAACATCAACACGTGTATCATAAAACACATCCTATGACACACAAGACATTGACAGAAGACCAGAGCCCAGCATCAGAAACGTCAAACGCCCCCTTTGTCATTGCCTTTAGCGGTAGAGAAAGCGCCCATAAAACTGGTTTGTCTCGTAGCGAGCAAGCTTCTATATGCATTGCCTCGAGAGGCACTGATACACCTACAATTATCGAAAAGTAAGGTAGGTGACAGCAGAGAAGGTAAGGCGGATGTGGTGGCCATGTATCGTGTTCTTCGGAGGGAGTGCAAGTCTGCTCACGGAGTGGAAGACAGCGCTGCAATCAAAGACTTCGGTCCGCTTTTCGGGTGAAGCGTTCTTCGTTCACATTCGAGATTAGGTGATGGTTACCGCGGGGTCTGCACTTCTGAAGTGGAACTTCGCGTGCACCTTGCTCTTTTTTTTCACCTCCTAAGAAAAGAGTAGGCTGCTGACACAACCGTGTCTCAGGCTCATCACTGATTGCGGCTCGGACATCGTCGGCAAGAAATTTTCGCGGCATCTGCCATTTATGCTACTGCTGGACCGCAAAAATCAAAGGAATAAATGCGAAGACATGGTTTCGTTCTGTATTTTGAGGAAAATATTTACATGTATTTGTTGAATAAGCAGTTAAGGAAACGCATTTCTATGGGAGTAATGCGGCTCTGTCGCGTTTTGTGTAATTCCATGACTTAGAAAAATATTTACATTGTTAAAATATGAGTCGTAAAGCACAACAGTAGGATTTAGCGCAATTCTGGTTCAACCACAATACAGTACTTCGAAAATATTTGAAGCAGTATTTTCAGTACGGCTCCTTAATGATGCTATTTTTTTCAGGCATAAGCATTAAATGCTGAAAGAAGGTTCGAACACATAGGGCAGTGGGGTGAGAAAATTTCACTATGGAAGAACTAGTTCCCTTTTCTTTACATGGATGATAAGGTTAGCAAATACGCCTTCGAAGGAGGCATTTAACTATTTTTGAATATTGAAATGTTTGGACCTCCTTTCTCAGATGGCATCATCTTGCTAAAAGTGCTTTTTTTTTTCGACCGTACGCAGCCTCTCGTACCCATTTTATGGCAGTTAGGACTATGGGTCCTCTTCCGTGCTGTTGTGGTCACAACACCTTCACATGTTCCACACAAGTTGTGGTAAACCTGGTGCACCACTCAGTTTCGGCATATAGGAGGCAAGACTGCGAGCAGCTGCCCTAATGCGTCTGATTAGGCTACCGACCGGAGGCTATTAATCTGCTTGCCACATCGACCGAGTCACACACAGCGTATTACGCAACCCGTGATCAGACAACTACCTGTAATGTATTTGGCCTCCCCCGTCTTAGTCAGTTTTCTTTCCTTTATCTCTTCCAATAGCAGAGTAGCAGGATGGATTAATCAACTTTTTATATAGTTTTCTTTCTATGCGACATATATTTTACTCCTCTTTTAGATCTCGCCCACACTATAATATATGAATGCATGGATTTATGCATATGTTCTGCGCTTCTTCCTTTCAGTTTGTTTTTTCTGTGAAATATGTCTGCCTATTAAATCAAGCTGCCCACATGTTTGCAGTCTGCGAAGGGTAGCCAATTTAAGAGATCGCCTGAAAGAATTTCAGCTCTCTAAAGCGTATTGCTTTTTCAAGTTAGCGCGAGCATTACAATTGTAATGACAAGGCAAATATAACAATATCATTGAAGTCTACCAAGCTCTAGAAATTTGAACCGAAAGTGTCAATAATTTCAAATGAGCAGAGTTTCCTTTGCCGGTGGAAAAGCCTACGGTGAGAACATTAGTGAGCAAAGCATCGTTTAGTACCGGCGTGGTGCTATGTCGAGGCTACTAGCCGATTTCAACGAAAGACCTAGATTTGGACAGTCGCCACAGGGGTAAACCTCACGCCAGTTAGCCATTGCGCTTTCCCGATGTCGCAAGCTATCCACGTACAACTTGGCCGTGTTTGTCTTTATTTTCCTACAGCAAGATTCGAATAGTGATTGCCCACACGCCATCGCCACATCGCCTTTTTGGTGCATTACCTCAACGCAGCAGCACCCTTGAGTTCAGCGCTCTCGTTAGCACCCTCGAAATAATCACCGTCTAGCACCCGGAATGAAAGTGGGAAGTTAATGGCCCCGCTTCTTGCTTGGGAGGCGGTAATGGATGGAGACGATCGGGTGCGCCGATCCCCGATAAGGCTTATTAGCGTGGGTTCCGTAGCCTCGTGGAATCACCTGCACCTTATAGTGCGGGGCCGGGAGAGTACAACGTGCCAGTGATTTGCGCTAAACGGCTGGAGCTCGCTTAGGATCTACCTGTCTTTTTGTGGCTGGTTCACCGAGAGGCTCAGTGCGAGATCGAACTCCGTCCTCACAGGGCCTGCTCACTTTAAAGAGTACTTCCTTCAACGCACCATGTGTTTACTTGAAGCCAGCCCATTTGCTCGAACACTAGCCCCAACGAAGCAGCTTGAACGCACGTGTTTGTTCTCATAGTTTCTTCACGACTCTTGCAAGGTCGGTCAGTAGACTGCACTCAGCACTGAACAGAAGGCTCTGGCTTTCTTGAAACTTCACGGCACTTTACTTCCTGGCGCCTGAATAAAATGAATTGCTTATTTGTGCAAATAGACCCCGTTTAGTGGCGCAGTCATTTTGATGTAATGTTTAGAATAAAACTGCATGTGGCTTCCGTCAGCATAGCTAGTATGGTTTGCAGCACTCTCTGATGTGCAGTCATGTGTGTTCAAAAACAGCATGTGCAGGGGGAGAAAACTAATAGCCTGGCGTCCTTTTGCATTTAACACAAAAATAAAGCTTTTAGATTCACGAGCTGCTGAATCTTTCAGCACAAAACACCACAAACCAGTGATACAGATTATCACTGTTCGTCTCCCGTTTTCTTTGCTCTCACCCCTCTCCCGCACTGTTTTCTGAACCTCTGAAGAACCAACTTGAAAACTCTTCACTTCTGTTGAAAAATAGCATGAATGCCTCCCAAAGAACCATGTGAGCCTTAGACTATGGTCATATTTAACAGGAATGGATACATCGAACCATGTACACTGTATTGTATCAGTTGCGCCTGCGCTCTCTGTATGGGTTCTGGCCAGCCTGATCTCTGTAACCCGTGGCGGTTATCATGCAGCCGCCTGTAGGCTATATATACCTGCAAGCAATCGCTAATAAACGTTCTTTTTCTTGCTGCTTCCACTCTGCGTGTTCGTTGTTGGACGCCGGAACATACACGAAATATTCAAGAAAACTTTGTGCAGAATGACACAAGACGGAGGGAGAAACACGTACACACACACGAGCGTGAAATACACGAAAGTGTGTTTGCTTAACAGCGTAACATGGTTAGCCGGTACACGATAACATGCAGTGAATATAACATTAGTGCATCGTATTTTCCAGGAAGCAAGGCATTGGCCAACGAAAAACCGAACTTGCGCAAAACAAGTTTCTGGTTTGGTTTATGGGGCTTAAAGTCCCAGAGAGACTGAGGTTATTAGGGACGCTGTAGTGAAGGCCTCCGGGAATTTCGACCTTCTGAGATGCTTTAACGTTCCCTGACATCGCACAGTACAGGGACCGCTTGCAGTTCACTTGCATGGATATGTGACCGCCACGGCCGTGATCGAATTCGTGCCTTTTAAGTCAGCAGCCAACCGCCATAGCCAGTGATGCGCCGCGGCGGATCTATAAAAAATGTCGCGAAATTTTTTGAGAGTACCCATACGGCACTGCCATGGTGTCCGCCAGCGTCAATATGAGCTGATTTTGTGCATTGATGGATAAAAATTTGAAACTAATAACGCTGCCCAAAAAAAAACAGTGCCTCCGGCTGAGCGTGGAGGCTGAAGACAAGCGTATGTTAGTAGTCGTTGCAGTAGAACGACGGAAAGAAAATTCTATGGAACCCCGTGGTGGACATCCTTGCCAATATATGTTTTTTTTTTCATGTCTCAGACAGCAGTTTCTTCGGCTAACAAAGAAAAAAAAGGGGAAAAAAAGGCAGCATAAACAGGCTTCTGAAGCAAAAACTGAACAACAGTGTGCAATGAAAAAAATTAGCTTGTGTCTGTTGCATTTACTGTGTTGGTTTTACTCTTCGTCACAAGTAACTGTCTCGTGCATATAAATAAATGAGGTGTTAGCCCTAGTCTGCCTTGAATCAGAGATCAAGGAGTTGCAGCCAAAAATCTTAAAATCCAGCTCACCAAGCGTTTGTCCCAGAATTTGGGCAGCTTCAATTGACCTTTTCTCTAATCTTACCTCGTGTATTCGGGACGCCGCATTATCTATTTTTAACCTTTTAGCTCGATCCCGTTATCTTCTGTTAGCTCTAACTGTGGAGCTATAGTTGGTTAAACTAATGCTAATTGCAACATTTTAGGTGATATTTTATCTTCTTCTGGTGATAACATCTGCCATAAGAAAAAAAAGGGCGTCAAAGAACTAAAAACACACTTAACAACATAAAAGAGCAAGTTCTGCTTGAAACACGCAAAGCGGATTACGTTTTTTTCTTCCGAAATTAAATTACATGTCTGGTCTCCTTCACGCCAGCTGACACGTTATAGTTTCCGCGGTTGTTTCCTCTTGCTCGAAACCCAATTACGCCGCTGTCCAGATACTACGATTGTAAAAAGTACAACTTGCGTTTTTTGTGTGGGTGACAGCTGAGGCTAGCTTAAACCATCGCAGAAAGAGTCCAGTCAGGCACTATTTCGCGCTGACTTAAAGTGCAGTGGTTCGAGATATGTCGAACATAACGGGATTAGATGATGGTAAAGTGGTTAATAAAGTTTTTATGTTGTTATTGTTTTTTAATGATGAATTTTTATCACCGGTAATGGTGTTTGGAAACTCATCTTATTACCAGAAGTTTTTTGCTTTCTAAAGGCATTTATAATGTTTTGGTCGAATATTTGATTTTATCGATGGCAAGCTTACAAATTTACTGCTACTCATAAGGATCCAATGAAGCTAATAATAATTAAAAGTATACACCCTGCCGCGGCGGTTGAATTTCTTTGGATGAGAAATTCTAGAGGCCCGTGTACTGTGCGATGTCAGTGCACGTTAAAGAACCCCAGGTGTCCGAAATTTCCGGAGCCCTTCACTACGGCGTCTCTCATAGCCTTAGTCGCTTTGGGACGTTAAACCCCATAAACTAAACCAAACCAAAAGTATACATTAAAAGGCATAAATATTTGGCATCCGCAATTGTCTTTTTATACGCAACCGATTCCCTGAATTTCTTGCTGCTGAAATTATTTCATAAACTTTTTTATTCCTTTGATTGAATCAACGATTCAATCAACGGGAAGATCTATTATTCAGCGTCGTTTACAAGGTTACAAATCCAGCTTGCAGGTTCCTTCCAGCACACGTTGTAGACCCATTCAAAGATTCTCTGAAGCAGACATAAATAGAAGATTTTTGGAAAACTGTCAATACAAGTAACTTGCAGTTCGGGATGCGCACCTCAGGCTTGAGTATCAGTTATAACGACGAAAAAATGTAGGGCTTGTCCGGTCGTTGTTATGTTCCTTTGTAAAGCTGCTTTTTTCCCACTGCCTGTGTTTTCAGTCGAATAACCAACTAATTCCGTCGTTATAATGTCCAAATGAAAAAGGCAGACAATTTTTTCCCGCACAACTATCGCTTAAACGCACACTGGACGCATTGAACCGCTGAGCCTCCTTCAATCACGAAGTTAACCGCTGGTGACAATTCCTTTTTGCTTAGCTGCTAAATTTTTTCCCCAAGAGCCTTGTTCTCAATTTATCTCCTTTCTATGACAATCGAATTTGAGCAAGCTCTTAAACGTATATTTTAAAAATGCGGAGTTTAGCACTTAATTTTATGACTCACTAGGGTTTTAACGAGTATGAAAAGTTTGACATATGTATTTATTCTTTCTGGCAGTTTATGATCACTGAAAGACTATGCGGCCAAAGCAGATCAGCAACTCAGTATAGGGCTCACCGATTCCAGTCATCCTAAATTTGACAGCTGCGCCATGTTCGCCACTGCTGGACAGTTGTACGTTAA
Organism: Amblyomma mixtum; assembly: GCF_055824585.1. NCBI lineage: Eukaryota > Metazoa > Arthropoda > Arachnida > Ixodida > Ixodidae > Amblyomma > Amblyomma mixtum. The sequence continues at coordinate 282,192,117 of NC_143012.1, read as the reverse complement.
AACCGAAAGCTTTCTTTTTCTCTCTGAGAGCTAAAGACATCGCACGGTACGTTACTTGCAGTAACAGTGCTCAGAACAGCAGGCTAAAACATGAAGACCGAAGTGCTGCTTACCGACACCTAACTTTGTCTTCATGAGTGTTCTTTTTATCCCACTAGGGTAGGAACAGAAGGAGATTACATTCGCCGCAATATAGACTCCTGCCATTGCTCAAGAAACGCTGCCACCGATGATGTCCTTCACAGTCTGTTCACGTTCCTTTCTTGGTGAGCTCTGCAAACTGGTATTGGGGATCAATGAAGTGCGGACGTCAGCAATATGGTTTGTGTGCCCTGAGGCGTCCAATCCTCCTAAGCCTTAAAGACATCGCTTTCTCGTAGAAAAGTCCGTTATTCTGAACAGATCTCCGGTGCGTTTATCACCCCAAAAGCTGTTCACGGGCTGACTGTTTCAAAAACATCGCAGGAAAATGCGACTGAAAGCGGGAGGTGTGTCCTTACGTCTGGCAGAGAATTCTGTTGCGAAGAGCGGCTGAGATGTGCTTTTGAAAGATGGTTTCCAGAGAAATTTTCGAGAGGTGGAGAAGAACGCTCTACCTTACGGAAGCTCGAGAGTTGGCCATGCCCTTGATGAACCAATCATGTTAAGATTGTAACATGATTGGATGCTACCGATTATGGGCCGGGCCTTTAGGTCTTTAACACCGAGCTGCGGAGCCGGAAAAAGGGTTCTGAGCCAAGGTCAGGTGCTATGCATCTTTGGCTGTGCCGAGTAGGGGCCTCCCCTAGTGTTAGCCAGTTCCACGTTTTTGTTGTTTCTCTTTTTGCCGCCTAATTTGTCTCCAGTGGCTAAACTAGTACGTAATGTAAATTCCTGTACATGAACTTCAGGTATTCCTTTTATCCCTGCATCGTAATTCATCGCAAAGACCGTCTCTGACGGGGCACCCCTGGTGCGAAGAAGGAATACAGAGAACTTGTGAAATTTACTGTCGGTCCTGTGGTTGGTCTTGTGATCATACAGCCTGTGGATGATTCTACCCTGGAGCGGAGTTCCTAATGAGACAGGCGAAGCCTTTTGCATAAAAATTTGCGTATTGTCACCCGTTGGTCACAATAGTTGTTTTATTTTCTTTATCCCTTTGCGTTAAGTGGATACATAATTCTAAAGGACGGGAAAATTTTGCTGATGAACGGGATTTGATTTTTTTAGGACTCACAGTTGCCTTTGAGCCTGAACATATGCCAGGCCTTGTTGAAACTGCCGGTTCCTCATCGATTTCGATGTTGGACTGCAATCCCAGCAGCTGCCTTTTTCTTGTCGACAATATATGAATGTTGATGTAGGTGCACAAAATTTGCCTCAGAGCGCTTTGAAGGGAGTTTACTGTTCCCCATCGTGCCCACTATGTGTTACAAAAAAAATGTAAAATCCTAGGTCATCAAGCAAGTTCTCAAAGTGTAAAAACCGACTAATCGATTGCTCTTGTGATCAACCGAAGATTGAAAGAAGCGTACTTGGTTGCCATCTTGATATCCTCAAAAGTTCAAAAGCATGCGTATCTGTTTATTAGGTTTATTATAATCAAAAAATAAAAAATTAGAGATCACTGCAGCGACGCGCACTTGGAGAAAGCGAAAGCAGTGACGCGTCCTGGTCGCTCATCGCCTCTCTTTATCCTTTTCGTTTTTTTGTTAATGAATTTTACTACCAAACTATTCTAATTATCTTATGCTTCAGTTAAAGATAGATTTATTTAATTTTCTATGATTATACCCAATTTTATCTTAATAAACCATTTTGATTTTTCAAATTTGGCGCCGTGGTTGCTTTCCCATCCAGCCTGTTCAGCTGTCCAATGGTTTTTGCTAATAATTAATTAACTAATTAATTTAGGTCAATGAAACTTTTTGTTCGATTACTTATGACGCATCAAATGCATTTCATTTCAAGCCTCATTTTCACTCCTTTGCGTATTTTGCTACTGTTTTGCATTCACGGCTGTTTTCCCGTCCACTCACTATATGGGCGTCCGCGCCATTTTGGCGCTTTTTACACATTTTAGGCTCTAATTATTAACTAATCATTATATCGATATATATATATTTTGCGCAGCATCCTCACTCCGTCCTCTATCGATCACAACCTGTGCTACCTCTTCTGAGACCGTCACAAATGCTGCGGACACGTTGTGCGGACAAGCTTTGGTGACACGACCCCGCCGACATAGACTAGAAATGCTTTCGCATTAATAGGTGCTTCACGTACGAGCCTCTGAACATGTGCTGTGCGTGACTAGCTGGTTGTCACCTGCGCCACGAAAAACGAATGTGCTATGTGGAAGTTATCATAAAGTAGCCATTTGGAACATAACACTTTGTTCTCTTACTTATTTTCGAGTGAACAATTCAGGTATTTGTCGTGAGGTCTGTACGGGGGACAGAATTTTGAGTTATTTCTCAGCAGTAGCAAACACGAACGGCTGGCAATTATTCTTAATATAGCTAGTTCGTCGAGCTAGGTGTACAAGCTTTACTGGTGACATCTTCCTCGCAAGCTGCTCTTTTTTAGCTGCGAAAATAAAACAGTCCCAAAGCGAGGTTAAAAAGAACATAAAACAATCTCTGTGTTTGTCCCGCAGTGGTTGATGGGGATCACCGTTCGCAAAAAAAAGCAAAACTATACAATAGAAGCCGAACTCAGTTTCCTGCAGTAAGATACAAATCGTAGCGCTCCTTCTAGACAGCGTCTCTGAGCCACATATCCTCAGAATTCTTTTCAGTGCCTGTCATTTACCTCTGTTTTGTTTTTTTTTGTTTATGTCAAGAACTTTTTGTCCCTGAAAAGTTTTCTAACGCCCACAATTTTTATTATGTCCCATTGTGAAGGAACGATAACACCCTTAATCTCGTTCAACCGCAGTACTGCCAGCAATCGGCTCTCGCGAACTTTTTTTTTTTACTTTTCCGCTGCAAGCAGGCCGGGCAAACACATATACGACGGCCATCTAGATTAGCGCTTGCCCCATAGTGGCTCAAGGAGATTCCGTATTGATTGTTTACGCGTCTTTTTGTTCTTTCTCGCATGGGTGGGCTGAGTGGGGCAGAAAAGAGCAACTGTTGCAATGAATGAGTCCGAGATTAGCGCGACCAACCGCGACTAGGGATTACCAACTCATCCCTTTGTGAACGCTCGTTAGTCCTGGGAGAGCCTGTGCGCGGCCTCCCAGATTGTCTAGTCGGTCCGCACGGCCGACCGACCGGAAGACACCGACTCATCCTCGGCGCCAGCCTGGCTGGATGTGGTGGGAGAACAAACGTTATAGCTTTTGCATTGTACTCTGGGCTTCGCCCAATAAAGCTTCCCTCGTATTACCTTCTTCTTTCTACTTGCAAACATCAATTATTTGCTTTTCTTTCCATGCTTCTTTCATCGTCGGCCGGGTAAGGCTGCCAGAGCACGTAGTCGGATATTGCCGCGTCAGCGGATTCCGATCCGCTGTTATCTCAATTAGGCGCATCGTTCTTCGAGCGTAGTGATTGGGAAAGCACATTGGTTCTGTTGCTGGTGCTGTCTGACATGCCGGATGGGGCACATGTCTTAAGCTAGTTGTGTCGCCGAGACCATTAGGCCACTCTGAGGGGCGTACATTGTTTTTCTTGGTACGATGTTTTCTCTTACAGTCGTTAGTGCATGGTAGACAGCAGGAGGGCATTGACCACAGAAGCGCGGCATTGCAACCTTAGGCAATGCTTAACTATACTTTATAAAATCGCTTGGCGGGTGAAGATTCCCGTTACAGCACAGCGAGGCAGTACATTTAATAAACGAAGGTTCGATTACTAATTCCGATCGACTCTAATTTGAGCAGACCTATTCAAAGTTGTAGCATGGTCAGTAATTTGGTAGAATGAAGTGTGCTGTAGGCAGTGGATTTCTGCGAAAAAATATTATTTGCCAGTAACCACAGACGGCGGTAATGCCTGACCCCTAGCTTGGTGATCGGCTATATAAAGGGATAACAGCAAACTACTTATTTGTTATTTTTAAACGCTGTGTAATTCCCGCACTGTCGCTTTCCTTCGGTAATATAGCTTTCTCTGATGTGTGTGTGTATCTTTCTGCGATTATAGAACTGGCAAACCTGGGATATAAGTACTCATATTACAGCCTGAAACCGGCGTTACAAAGTCGGAAACACATTACGTAAAACAAGCTCTCTTGCATATTAAACGAAACTAATCGTTCACAGTGTTTTTGGTGCATTTTTTGAGAGCGCCAGGTGAAAAGTAAGCAAATGCTCAAAGCTTAAATTGTTTTAGTGTGACCGTTATATTTATTCTAACAAGTTTACAAAGTCAGCATAAAATTGTCGCGGATTCAATTTTTTTTGTATTGTCCAACTGCATCAAAGCGCAGATTGAAAGAAAAGAGCGAGATTGGCCAGACAGTTTTTCCTATTCAAATATAGTTCTTAGGCATTTTTATAAAATCTTACAGTAAAAGAAAGCAACTTTTTGTACCTTAGCCCAGGGTGCCGTTGAGTCAAATGCCTGCTAAAGGTTCCTTTATGGAATGCTAGCGAGCTTGTACATGCAGCACCTGGACAAAAAACAAAAAAACAAAAAAAAACGTGGCATTCAGTAAACAAAGAAAAGCAGCAAAGTAAGCACTTTGCAGGCTCTGCAGCGTTCATTTCCATCGTCCCCATTCCTCTCTGCTCCCCATCTTGCACTTTTTCCAGCAGGGTTGCAAGACCAGCCGTTATTTCTCACTCGAAGCTGCTTTGTTCCTTGCTGATGCTTCTTCTAGCTGCGGCGATTTGTCAGGCGGCCGATGCTCTGCTCGGTAGCTGAGATCAGTGCGTTGCTTGCGCCTGCTACGGTCCACCCGAGCTGCTGTGCGCAGCTGGGAGAACTGTGGATACAGCGCGCCTGCCTTCGAGTACCGGCCTAAGCTCCGGAGGCAGCCTTCAACTCATTCTTACCGTGGGCAGGCAGCGTCGTCGGCGTTCTCTTTATCTTTCCTTGCGAGGAGGACCAGTGCTCGCCGCCCAAGCGTTTACCGCCAGGTTTTAGGCGCAGTAGCTAAATCCAAGCTGATAGGTGGAATGAAGCTTTGACTCCAGGGTTTGCGATCGACCCTGAAACGGCATTTCTCAAGAAAGCGAGGCTACTTGCGTACTACATTGCGGCACATGCTGACAGCAATAGAATATAAACCTTGTTGGGCGTACTTTTAAAACTGGAGCACACATTTTGTCTCATATTTTTCTCTTAGAAAATTCTGCCATTGGTTGTGCCTTCTCAATTACCAATTAAGCGATTACATGAATTCTAGTATGATGTTCTTTCTCATACTTCCTGAAACTGAATCTCGCCGAATCTTAATAAAGTTCAGATTAAAGACAAGACCTTATGCGCGCTAGTTCCGTCTTTCCAATTGAGGGATGCCACTTGGGATTTCGGTAATAAATGTGCCATTATTGAACTCCCTGCTAACTAGCGTTAAGAACGCGTAGTTAATCCTGAGGGCATCAACTCTTCATTTGATGAGGGCACCAACTCTTCAGAGAGTTGTTCGATGAAGCAGCTGTGTTGCGTTAAGCGGCTTGATCTACTGAGAAATATAAGCATATTTACAGCGATATTTTTGTTAGCCGTACTTCCAAAGAGCTTGCGCGCTCTCGCTCTGAAACAAATCAGAGTAGCAATCATTTATTTCGTTGGTTCTCATATCCTAAAGTTCCACCTTGATTTGTCATTCTTTGCTGAGGTATTGACATTTCAAATGACGAAAGACACATGCACAACTCTCATCTACGTTAGCACACGACTGAATACCAACGTCTCGTTATTTCGACCTACGACGAGAGTTCTTTCGGCATGAAATATTCCGTGCCATTATCTTTTCACGCCGAATACAACAGAAAACTAAGCTCACCGAATTATGCAGTCACTTCTCTGTTATAGAACGCAGTTAATGAAGGTTGACTGCATATTGAAGAACCGCCGACGAGACAACGCATTAAACAAGGCCATTAACTGGCTCCAAACTTTTGATCCACTCCAGGAAACAAAGCAACACAAGGCAACAATGCCGACGGGAGCGCGCAGAAGTGAGAAGAATTTACAATGGATCCAGGGCATTGGGACGCGCATAAAGCCCTCTTCTATCAACGAGAGTTGCTGCGGTGCTGCAGCGTGACCGAGGAGCGGCAAGGCCGGCACTTCCGCCCCCCACGGGAACCATGCATGCATTCCCATATAATTGCCGCCCGGGTCTCAGAGGATGGTGTCGGCAGACGGTTGTTCTCAGTGAGCAGAAGGGCGGCAAAAAAAAAAGGAGCAGAAATGGTAAAGGTACGCCTCGGTACTGTTCGAACAAGCAGTGCACGCCTCTCCGCTCAAGCAGGAACTCCTGGAGCCTAGCCCGCAAAGCACAGCGGTGGTTCAAAAACCAGACGATGGAGCCCGCCGCATTCATTCCGAAGGGGAGTAGCAAAGTTCTTCATCTGGTCCAGAAGAAGAGAGAAAAGAGGAAGAGAATGAGGATTGGTACATATATATGCTGCGATGATTTACTACCTCTGGGATCTCGCGGAAGGGATCGGAGACTGTTCTTCAAGGCACCGTTATCATTCGTCTCATTATATGAGCCACCGAAACCGGCGCTCAAAAATCTCACTCGGGTATGCACCACGAGCGTCATTGGAGTGTGGCGCGTAGAGCTCCAACGCTTAGTGCTTACCGAGCTTCTTTATAGAGAAGCGTATATATTCGCTCCTGCTTAACGCATGCGTTCGATATTGCGTCGCTCATTTCGGCCGGCGGTTCTGCTAAAAAGGGGTTCCGGAGAAGTAGGAGGAAGGCTTTGGCCAAGCGAAATTTGTGTTAGCAGTATGGACTTATATATACGACGGCCTCAGTTTTCTGCCTCCTGTAGATCTCAGCATGCGGTATATGTAGAAAAGTAAGCGAGTGTTGTTACTTATGAATTCCGATGCCACGTGCCAGTTCACTCTGCTTGCGTCAGATAATACAAGAACAAGCCGAAACACGTAGGGAACTTTGACCGAGCAGAAAAACACTTTCATTCGTTCCGCTCTTTATCCCACAGCCCACCTGCAATGCCGTACTCTGGTAGCGCACTGAAATAGGGAGCCATGTAGAGCCCCGACCATTGCCCCCACTCCCCCAATCATCGTGTCCTGGGTGTCTCAAGAGCCCTCAGAGTATAGAGAATCGCGAGTTGGACGTTGACTTGTTTAGTCCCCCACTGACCGGCGACGGTGGGACGTGACCGGAACTGCCTAAACTCAGTCCTTGGGTGAATGGGAAACTTTCACCACCCACGTATTCATCCCATTCAGTTCCTCCCACTCGTCATTTGCTAAGCTGTGACTCTCTTTTGATTGCGTTGGTGGAGCAATCAAAGAGAGCGGAGTCTTTTCTCCCCTCCCAGGAGCTTTCATTTGGGTAGCGCCTCCGGCTCCGGATCTTGGCGTTTCCCGTAATGATCCCTCGTCACTGCTCTTTTGTGGTCTCCCACAATCTCAACCGAACGCTGCATCTCCTCTTTCACAGATGCGCGGCTGGCAGCGGTGAAACGAACCTTTGTTTGACGAATGTTTATTCACGAACATGATGCTGCTCCTATTGGAATTTGAATTGCACTCACCCTGGCTAGCACTCAAAGAAAAGAAGAAGCCATATTCCGTGTGTGTGGAACCCTTCAAAAAGTCAAGATGTTCTTTTCTATATTTTCCTGCTTGCATTTTGTCCAGTTATCCGGTCGCATGTTAGAACAAAGAAAACACTTCATTACGCGAAGTATCTTTTTATATTTTAAAATAAATGAAAACGTAACATACCGAGCTTGCCATCAGGTCCTTGCTCAAATTTTTTTTTTAAAGCAAGAACGCTCAAAACACTCAATAAGGTGATAAGTTTTTCCGAGTACTTAAATGTTCTAGTTACTACAAAGAGAGGAGTTTGGCTGGACAATATTTCTTCTGTAGCTTTCTCTCAGACGAAAAGTAATCGCTCTGAATGAGTTGAAGTGCGTTAGCAACACGAGCCTATTTTAGCAAATGTTGAGACTAGAAGAAATTTTAGAATATTGCTTAAAATCAATGAGGAACACAGGTTTTTCGCATGTGAAACCTGGAAACTACTTAAATGAACAGTACTCTTTTTTCGCAAACTTTATTGTTCCTCATAGTCAATTATCGGTTTGTTTCAAGGAAGTATGAACAAGTGCGGGAAAATCGCGTTTGTATAATAATTATACACGTAAATGAAACGCAGCGGTATAAAATAGAGTGAACTACGGAACCCGCATGTTGTCGGCAACTAAAGAAATATTCAACATCTCTACCACCTTTTTACAGCAAGCTCACTCATGGTGGAGTCCTGTCGCTCGCAATTGTATTTTATCGTTACGTTCGTACTGACGTTTTGCAGTGACGCTTTTAACTTCATTACTCGGAGAATGCGTATCATATACTTTGTTTCGTCATTTTTAAAATTATTTCTCTTCGAGTGATTATATTCGAACCGTCTGCAATACAGCTAACGTGTATATCTATAATGCTGTTTTCACAAGGAGCTATGCTCATGGCATCTCGGAAATTGAGAAGACATTAATGAAGGGTGCGTGAAATATGCCTCGGCGAACCGCATGATTTATAGCCGAAGCGAAGGAGTGCACTGTTTTATATCGGTATGAGGAAGAAGATACAATAGGCAGCGTCCTCCGGTCATGTCATGGAGAAAAATTCGAGGCCACCACTTCGCCTGCGCTTCCTAAAGATCGGACGCAGATCAAATGTTGTTCAGTTTATTTACGTACTTTCATTTCTGAGTAAAAGGCAGAAAAGCAGTCGTGGAGGCAAACACGCAATTCGTAGGCTTATTTGGATTGTGTTCAATGCAAGAGAGTAGAAAAAAAAAGTTTTTATGTAGCATATCTCACAGCCGGCTTTTCTCAACCTGTAATCAATTAAAAAGAGGACATCCAAGGTGGCTTGGGCTATTGCAGCTACGTAGTGTGGAATTAGAAACTAAGAATTCAAGAATATAGATTTCTAGTAGTGCTGCGGAATGAGTAACAGTTAAAAAAAAAAACTCCTTAGTGCCATTCCGAATTGACACTTCTAGAATGGATGTTGCATATAGATTTTATTTAGAGCGCTTGTCAATAGGGGAGCTGCAGTTTTTAAATTAATAACTTTTTTCCGTGAATAAAAGCTGAAATTGTTCTTTTGAGGATTCGGGGTGCATCATGGACTCTAGTGTATGATGCTTCTAGGTAAAGCAAGAAAAGTTTCTTGAACTTTCTTGCATGAAGTCACCATAAAGAAGACTACTAATTGCTTTTTAGTTCCACAACTGCTTTTCTTCCTTTTACTCCTAAATGAAACAGGTAAGAATTCGATCCGCGTCTAATCTTCGGGAAAGACGGGCACAATAATGGGCTCGCTTTTTTTTCTCGTATTTTTGCGCGAGCATATCGAATGGTGACGTATTCACTACTTAGCAAAGCGACGGTGTTCAGCCGTCTGCTCCCTGCAGCAAAGAAGTCCGGGAACCGTCCACATCGAAGCTGGAACCAGTTCTTATATTCTCTTTATCGCAGCGTAGATCGAAATATCTAACGTTAAATCTACGCGTTTGAAAGCTCGTCGAGTTGGGCTTCCCGATTTCCACATTTGTAAAATATATCGCTCGCATTTCTAAAGCCGTAAACATAAACACCATTTGTGTGTTTTATGATGTTGGAGTAGTTAACGAAGTTTCTGCGACAATACTTCTCGCAGCGATGCCAATGTATGAATACGCAATGTGGTATCGCCAGCTAACTTAGCTTTGAAATACTTAATCTTGATATTCGACGTTTCAAAACTACAATGCCGATAAATCCGCCTGCAGAGGCCGCATGGACGGCTCTGAAAGCTTCAAAAATAAGAATGTGTTACGTTGAAAGGAATCGCCATGCAGATATATGTAATGCCGTTCTTTATTTCCACAAATGCAGATTAAGCCCCCAGAATCAGACACTTCTGAATACTTGGGGAAGTGCACCTTATACTGCGTTTTTTCTGGCAGCTTTGTACAAACGCAGATTATGGCCCCATTTGGAACTTCTTATATATTGCGCACTCACTTAGATGGCTAGCAAACCCCGGTCCGGCATCCTATCCTTCTCATGGGCAAGAATATTCAGTAATCTGGCCGGAAATTGGAATGTCACCTCTGCTGTTCAATTTCAGCACGCTGCTACTAACCCACGTGGCCTGCTCAAGATTTTGTCATACCCAAATGCAAATATACCGGGCCTATGATAATCACGTGCAGCTGCATGAACGTAAGCTCTGCAGCCATAGCGGGGCCCCCACAAAGTTTGAGGCTGCTGAAGAAGAAAGTCGGGTGACCCGGACATTCAAACTTGAGGCCCCATTCTCGACACGGAACGCTGTCTTCACGTTACTGTGCCTTATGCTGCCACCTGGAACACAATCAGCAGAAGAGACATGTTCCGAGAAGAAAGGATAGCCGTAACAAGAGCATCCTTATACAGTGTGTGTGTGGACTTGCCAAGTACCATGTTTGCACAAAGTAATCAGGCAACGGGTTTGCTCCTCAGCCTTACAGGATCTCAAGGGACCAAATGGTCTCGAATGGCGAGGAATATGATTCTCCCTAATTTGCATGGATTTATAGCTTAAGAGATGCCATAAGTGTTCACGCGGGTAAGGAATAAACCGCGTTGCTTAGTCACATTTGGCAAAGGCGATACTTGACTATGTATAAAACTAAACCTGCGTTTGCATAGCCTGAAAATGAGGCTATCCGTTAATGCTGCAAAATGCCAGCCGCTTGACTCGTGGAGAAAAAAATACCCCGGTGAATTTTTCTGCTGTTGGAAAAGTGGGAGCAGTATTTTGAGGGCTACTAGAGCGAATCCTGCATATTAAAAGCACAGTATCGTTAGGGCTACTAGAGCGAATCCTACGTATTAAAAGCATCGTACAGGCCTGAAGTTTCCCACCAAGCGTGCCCTTTCCTCTGAGGTCAACAGAATGGCGTCGATGTTTTCATGTAAAGAGCTAGAAAAAAAATCTTCCTTCGTTTATGCAGCACTCACACTAGAAAGCATAAACGCTAATTAAAAACTGTGTATCACTGATAACGAACAATATTTATGATGTGGAATTTTGTTTTATAAAATGATTCTCCCGTGTATCTTTGTTGTTATTGTTGACCTCAGGATTTGTCAAGCTGTATATTAGACTTTTTTTCTTCGCGCGTATCAGCAGGCTGATATAGTGCAAGAAAACGTCTTTCTCTGCGCACTCAAGAAAAGTAGCAGATTTGAAAAATTGTCACATTTTTCTGCCTTAGAGTAAATGTTGTGCAGTGTGATCTTTAAAAGAAGCGCCGTGCTTTTTGCTCCGGCTTGGTTTGACCTTTAATTGCACTAAAAGCAAGAAAGAGGATCCGACGAGGGACGAGGGCCTAAAAAGTGTGGTACGAACAATGGCTTCTGTCGATTAGGCCACGGCGAAAGTACATAAAAACAGCGCTAAACGACAGGACTAGAAGAGGAGTAGACAAACACGGCGCTGACGCAGGGTTTGATAGATCGAGATTCTGACACATAAAAGATGCCCATGTACAAGAAATGAACTGTAAAAGAACGGTAGATTGGGCGAGTTGGTGTTCCATGGCGAAAGTACATAAAATCAGCGCCGTGTTTGTCTACTCCTCTTCTAGTCCTGTCGTTTAGCGCTGTTTTTATGTACTTTCGCCATGGAACACCAACTCGCCCAATCTACCGTTCTTCTACGATTAGGCCACTGCAGAGATACTGAAGGTGAACGTTCAGATATTTAGGTCAGCACTAAGCTCAATGCAAAGAAATGAACTTTTTTTTTCTGCGTATATCATTCAGTAATCTTCCAGTTTCTTCATATATAGTTCCACGGGCTTGTTTATGTACTCTTCAATTTAGCGTAAAATAAATCTTGTATCATATCTTATTGGAAACAAAGTTGCCAGGTCATTTCACTCTGGGCGACACTACATGGTCCGAACCGTGATGATAAAAGTGGGCTTCTTGTCGAATCGTTGCAAATCGATGAAAAAAAACTACAACACACTGCATAAGTTACTGAGACAAAAAACACCCGCGTGCATAAGAACTGAGAAGGAAACTGCAGAAGGCTTATTGACTTCAAAGGCAGCAGGCCTTGGAGCGCCTTGTAGCAACATGTGCTCTGTTTGGCCGTAATGGACTGTGACCGTTCGAAGGCCTCCCTAACTGCTCTCCTTCTCACGAAAGACAATACCAGAGCACTGAGCTTGTCCAAGGAATATCAGGCTTGATTCATCTTGCTTGCAGAGGTGGCCGGCTGTGTTTCTTTGAAACGATAGGGACGACTTTTCCCGGCCTCATTTAGCAAATGCATCCGTTATCCGCAGAAGGTAGAAGAATCCCACGCCACAACAGTAAATCATCGATTTTCTAGATTGCCATTAGGAGTCGTATCAGGTCTTCCTCTTTCTTTATATACGAGTGATCGCTCTCGTTTGCAAGCTGGAAGGAAAAGAAACCATTAGCAACACAGCTGTTTGCCTTGTACCCCACTGGTCCTGCATCGTACCATAAGATATCTCGCACGACAGAGGCTGTGATAAGAGCTGAAATGCTGAAAGCTAGAAAATCTCTTTTGGCAGAGACGGAAGATAAGCGCTGAAATTAAATTCGCCATTTAATCGAAATCATAAACTTTTTATTTGATTTCGACTGCGCATAGATAGGTACCACACTCGCACTTACGCTCCAGGTTGGCGACGGACAAGGCGTTGTTGCTACCAGCCGTCGTGTGTCTGCGATATAGTTCAGAGCACTAATATTTTAAACGCTGAATCTAGCACTTGGCGACTTCTTTATTTATTTATTTATTGGAAATACCTGCAGCGCCCGTAGGCATTATTGCAGGGGGGGTGGGGGGGGGGGGGGGGGTGAGGATAATAAGAGAAGAATAGGCCAGAAAAAAGAGAAAGAAAAAAGAAAAAAGGCAATACAACAAGGCATGACACAGCAAGTACAAAATGAATGAATATGAAGAAACAACAAGGCATGACAAAAAAAAAGTCAACTGCGCACTCATACATCCGACAGCAACGCGCAGGACAGGTTTGGAACGCAATAAACAATGTCATGGGGCACGCGATTCCAGTTATGAATGGTAGATGGAAAAAATGCATTTCGATAAGTTTTAGTTTTACATTTAATTTCTCTAATCTTCCACCCGTGGTCATGTCCGTTTGATCTGAAGTGCGGTGGAAGCAAATAAATTTCTTTATTTTTATTTTTCGCTGAAAGATTTTATACAAGATTTCTAACCGGGAGTTCGTACGGCGTTTCCGTAACAGCTCCCATCCCAGCGTTAGTTTAATGTTAGTAACACTGCTGTTAAAATCGTAATTACTTGAGACAAACCGAGCGGCAAAGTTCTGAATACGTTCAAGCATGTCGGTTAAATTTAGAGTTGGGTGGTGCCAAACAACACAAGCCGAAAATTGGCCAATATTGGCCGAATATTCTTCAGCATCACAATATTCAGCATGCAAACGTATTTTACAAGTCATATCTTTAGAAATGTCATTAATATAAACTAGAAACAGCAGAGGCTCTAAAACAGACTCCTGCGGTACCCCCGAAGATACAGGAACACAATCAGACTGGGACCCATTAATCAATACACGTTGTTTACGTCCCTGCAGGTAACATTGAAGCCAATTTCGAAGGCGAATTAGAATCTTGATTAAAGATAATTTATACAGTAGCAAATCACGAGGTACCAAATCAAACGCTTTCTTGAAATCTAAGAAAATACAATCCGTTTGAAGAACCAGCTCTCAGGGCGCGTGAGCCAACCCTCGCCGCCTCTTTGTCTTCTGATGCCACCTGGGGTCACCTGGTGACATTATTCCCCTTCCCGCGAAAAAGAAAAGAAAAACGGAAAGCCATTACCATGCCACGAGCTAACTGAAGGGAGTAGGGGAAGAACAATCGAAGGGGCAAAATGACAGGAGGAATACGGGCCTGTGCGAGAAAAAAGCAAAAACAGAAACAACAGTGGAAGCGCTGTCAGCCAGTGCTTGAAATAGAGCTTCATGCGGAGTAGGTGCACTACTTCAGGCTGGGGTCGACGGCGCGCACTCTGCACAGAACCGTTGCGCAGAACTTCATAAGTCACATCTGTGATGTGATGCAACGCTCTGTAGGAGCCAAAGTAGCGGCATAGGAGTTTTTCCGACAAGCTTGGGAGACGGACAGGGGCCCAGCACCGCGCGGATGAGGTCGAGCTGAGAACTTTTTACTCAGGGCAGGAGCAACGAATGAGATTCATACATGAGGTTCGTTACTGATGATGCCATGCTATGTCCTCGCTTCTTCATGAAAATTTGTGGTAGCTAATTAGCTTGCGAATTTTTGTAAAAATAAAAAGTTGGTGCCATTATCTATGCGAAGGTTGGGCTATTGAAAAAAACATATTTACATATCATCAAGCAGCCCCTTTGATCTGTGTTCCCCCACAAAGGCTTCCGGTCTGGTTCCTAGGCTCTAAACAGGCGCTGAGAGTGTTGGGTGCGTCGTAGCGAAGGCAATTTCAATTGAATTGGACAGTGAAACTTGCTGAATGTTGGAGAAAAGCAGAAACTACGAATACGAGGAGCACATGCTTGAACCTCTTTATAACTTGAGCAAGGAGAGGGTTTTAAATAAATTAACGAATCGGCTTTTTATCCATACAAAGGTGCTGCCGAATAAAAGGTTGGAATTATTTCTTCCTTCTTAAAAAACTATTATTGAGCAAACAGATCAAATAGAAATAAAACGCGTCCGAATGAAAAAATCGTTTACTCAATATGAAAAAAAAAACATTTTTGAATGGTATTATGATATACGAAGTTTTCATGCCACGATGATATGCTGCATATGAAAATCAATAAAGTTATGGTACAAAGCATTCGAGGAAAGTGGCTGTATTACTGCTTCAGTACTGGAAGCACAAGCCATCAGGGTCTCGAACCACGTTAGGCAATCTTCGTTGGCTTTTAATTTGTCCCCTGTAAAGCATGATCTGTTGCTGTAATACTTCTGCAGTGGAAAAGCCAGCCTCTAGCTGACAGAAGAAGAACCTAGCGGCCATCCCTCACACTGCCCGGTATCAGGTGAGTCACAATCGACGCCCTCACCCCTGTCGCACCCTTCACAACGTGCACTCTTTCTTCCTTTGTCTCTTCGTCACCGTGTAAAAGACGCAAACCAACAGCCCTCTGCCACTCCGGATTTTGAAATCAAAACTTCTGGTTGGAGATGCATCGCAGTTTGCAACAGGCTCTCATAGCAAACAAAACAGGAAACTATCTCAAAATCTTAGCTGTCAGTAATTTACAAATAAAAGAACACACATTACTACCATTGGCACCAAAAACGGTTCTTTGTTCCGAAACAATGCACAAGTACCAAGATGTCTACTTTTAGTTTTGTCCAATAAATTGTTTTTTGGTCAGAAACATGAAAAAAAATTCTCCTGGAAGCTTAAAGCAGACATTTTTGCGGAAATATATTTTGTTCATAAAACAAACATTTATTTATGAATACCACTGGTGTCAAAGTAAATACAAGAAAGCGGCGAAATTAGACTGCTGCGGTAGACATCAATCATAGGTATTTCAAGGAATGCAACTTCCGCTCATGAATTTAGTGAACGCATCAGATAAGAGCTCCAAACTAATATTTCTGAATTTTTAAAAAAGTATTAAACATAATTTGGCCGCTTCTTTATCCTGAGTTTCTTTTCTGAAATTTTTTCTTTGGTTGCCTTACTTTGTTTTTTACGTGCCTTCATATTTTCAGGCATTAGGTATTTTGTGTTTTATGCTTTTCGTACTTTATATAACTGCTCCCCTAGCCCTCTTTCCTTATTTATCACCCTCTTTCACAGCGTGTAGAGATTTTCAATAAAATGTAGATAAGGTTGTCACAGAGGTCAGTGTCAAGTGCTTTTTTAAGGCTTAGCAGTGAACGCTGCGCTTGGCATTCCTGCAAAAAAACAACAACAACAAACAAAAATAGGAGACAAAAAAGTGTTGACTTCTATAGTACTGAATTTTGTTGGCTTTACAAGTTATCACTTTAACGTTATCAAATCGTCTAATTAAGCTGTTTTAAAGCAATTAATGTTCCATGAGAAAGTACATTGAAATAACGTCTCCATTATTTTTCGTGTTTTCAAAAACATTCTTAGTAGAGCTCCTCGATCTACCCGTCGTTTATATATATTTTCTAAGAATTAATAGGCTCCTAGTCTATTCTTTTCATCATTTCACTACCTTGAACATTTACGTCTTTTTCAGTACCAAGACCATGACATCAGTAGAACTGAGCTGTTTTCTCTCTATTTCACAAGAAAGAGCTTGTCATTACTCTGTACTCTGAAGTATGGCTCACGCGCTTCATTGATGTGTCATTGAGTATTCGAACTGCTTCATCGTTCGAGCGCTTTGAAATGACAGTTTTCGTGAGAAAGGTCTTTCCGTCCGATACATCACTCAAGTGATGTATCGGACAGTATGCTAAGATGTGGCTGTTAGTGAATATATTCCAGCTAATGGCTGCATGAGTGTGTCATGCTTGTCATCGTAACTGCGGATTGGGGCGCAATTGTTGCGAGTGCTGTCGAGTCCGTCCTCTCATTGATCCGAACTTTGATCGCCATTAACAAACACGTGGGATTGATCACAGTTTGGCAGTTCTGCATTACTGTGCTCTAAAAAAGGGAGCATTTCGTCATCAGCGAAAATACTTCCATAAACTTTACAGAAGTACACCTGGGTTACTAAGTACCCAATTAGGTACATGTAATTTAAAGCACTGTTGTCATCAATATTTTCGCCAAAATATTCTGAAACTCACAACGGTGAGAGCTATAGTTTTTTTTAAATCACTTTCTTTTCTGCGAAATTCTGCGGAAGTTCCCAAAGGTTAATTAAGAAATCACAGCGTGGACGAAGGCAAGCTCGTGTGATTTTACACCGCCAACTTAATCGAGATGCAGTGTTCAAATTCCAACAGTGGAATTAACATCTGAAATAAAACGCTAACAATTCTGTCTGTGCAATCGGGTGAGTGGGTCTGAATACTGGAAGTTAATTTCAAGAGGAGCTTTTAGCCTTGATTTTAAAGTAACCACTTGGTACCTATGGGACGGAAAGTTAGGAGCAAACAAAGAACCGGACCTCTCTGTCGTACAAGCAGCCTTTGTGGGCAAATTACTTGCAGCCTCGCTCGCACTTAATCTTAGTCTTTCCTTACCCATCAGAATAAGTCATACCGTTTTCGCAGCCAACCAGTGCGCCCGTTTGGCAACACAGAATGCAGCGCACTTTATTGCGCTGGGCTCTGTAACGTGATACACTCTAATAAGTAAAGTTGAGTTGAGTTGAGTTTAATAAGTAAACTCTCTTATTATATCCGTCCGATTCGCAATAAAAGCATCATTTCGAAAGATAAGTAGAGGGAGGCTTATTTCGAGAGAAAGGCCGTCCTGAATGAGAAGTGGTGTTTGTACCGAATATCTTGGGACTTTCCACGAGAACTGCCTTCATATAAGCCGGAGAATCTTATTGCCAATAGGGTCCGGAAACAGTGCTGTGTCTGAGGCTGCTTCTGCTGAAGCACAACAGTCTCCAAAACGCTTTCATTGGTGCCCCACAGTCAGCGATGCCTCGTATAAACGAACGTTGGTGTCTCCTCTTCACCTCCATTCTTCTGCATTGGCATTGCTGTGTCTGTACGGATTTTCGTACATACGGACGAACGTCGAACTGGCGGAAGTTTATAACCCTATAAATGTTGATCAGTGCACGTGAGGTCGTATAAATTGAGGTGGTGAAGGCAGCACTCGAAGTGACAACGAATTCTTAGATCGTATTTTTTTTTTTGTAGAATGCAGTGCTTTTTTCCAGCTCCATGCGTTTTCTTTTCATCTCGCTTCCATGATATTTGTAGAAACAAATGCGGGCGCATTCCACGGCCTAAATTCCAGTGTTCCACTTTATCTGTTAAAAAAGGAAGAACACAAGCACAGCCATAATGTGGGGCACGACAGGCGAAGAGAACCCTGTTTCCGATACGACAGAGGTTGGGTTGTCCTTAGAGTGTTGAGGAGTACCGGCTCTAGTGCGCCGCCTTTTCTCGGCTGTATGAGGCTACGTTTCATTAGTTAGCATCCGTTCTTTCCATCTCTTGTTGAGTTGGGCAATCGAAAGCACAATTTACTTTTAACCACCTGCTCATTCAAGCACTCTTGCAAGCCACCTTAATAGCCGTATTGGTTCCCATGGGCGAAATATAATTTTCATAGAACCTACAAAAGCTAGACAAAGCAATGGCACGTTAATTTTCATATCTTAAATTGGATGATGTACTAGCTGAAATACCATTATTACATTTCAAGCAAAAACGAACAGGATTGCTGAAACAACTAGAAAATTTTCAAGCTACGATGCGAGCCTACCTCGTTTGCGTTAACGTCGCCATCAGAGGATCCGTACGTTTGCGGCTTTAATGCAAAGAAGAAAGGTATGTCAAAAATTGTCTTATAAGCGCAATTTTCTTTGTTTTTGCTTTCCAAAAACTTCAGTTTTCAAACAACTCAGCGATCCAAATTTATTTTTTACACTAAAACTAAAAACCGCTCACACTATTATCTTGTAACTGAAATATGAGACGTCTTTGCGAACGTAGCGTTACGTAGGAAAGTTTTGATCGGCTTCGATAGTGTTACACAAGGCTAAGAATTTATTGATCCGTTAAGACTTCTTAGTTCTGGCGGATCTCATTAATGTGAAGCTCACTGGCTTGTGAGGGTCATATATGATGGCAAAAAAACTGGAGGGGTCCCTTAAGCTCCACGTAAAGTGTTTCACTTGATAGAGTTAATATGTAAATGCACATACTTGCGGAATGGGTAATTACCTATTTTACATTCATAGATCAGAGGGAGTCCTGATACCACTCCTGGCACAGTGGTGCAGCAAGTAAAGCGATGCACCACTGCCCTGGGATGGTAGATGCTGCTGCTGGTCGGGCTTGTGAGACCCATATTGCTCTTCCCGTGCAACCGTTCTACAAGTAGTTAATTTAACTGCTACATGCCATTGTGGTCAGTTTTCTCACAATCTGGTGGGAAGGTTGTGAATATGCCACGCTGTCATGTGTCCTAGGTGTCCCGTCTAGGTTGCCGGTGCAACCGAAGGAGCCGGCCACTCTGGCTGCGAGGCTTCAAACGATCGCCAACGCTAAAACCGGAAATTTTTTTCCTGCAGAGCGTTAAAAGAGGTTGAAAACACAATCGAATCACGCCTTCAGGAGCGAGCGCGAAAGCAGATTTTTAAAATTTAAGGACTCTGATCGTAATAAAGCATCCGAGACGAATTTGCAAGAGAGTTGCGCTTATGACCTCCTATTTTAAGCAGACCCAAAGCAGGTCGGTCTTCATGAGTTCACCCTGTTTGAGGCAAAATAGAGAGTGGCACTTTGTACCAACTGGTTTTACAATGGGTACAAGACTTCTACAGCAGGGTGTTCGCCTACTGTGGTGCAAAATCTTGAGAAAAGGGTCTAAGAACAAACTATTGTGTGGGCGGTTCATTGATTTGATGCAACTTCAAACACACTTAATCCGGCTTCGGCGGTAAAGGAGATCACAGTGGTGATTCGAGCACAGCCCTGTCAGTTAGCGGGTGGTTTTCTTGTATAGATACAGATTCTCGCGGAAACATCTTAAGATGGGGAGTAAGGTGTGGTGGTGGGGTTACGTTAGCATGCTTCCTGCAAGCGCTGACTTCCATACAGCCACCATCTGGTTGGACACTTGTAGCCATTCTAGTGGACCCGGATGTTATGTGGCGGCAGGAGTCGAACATCCACATCGTTATGCCGAGGTGGGCGATCAAGCCACTATCCAATAAAATAAGACATCGAACTAGTATAAGAGGTTTGAGGATGCTTCCAGCGTCACTAGCTTTTTGTGATGTGCCTGTTTTTCGAATTCCAATTCAGAAGATTCCATTCTATTTCTGCTGTCGCCAGCAGAACTAAAGCGTTATTTCTACGTCAGAAGCGAAAGGTCAAAGGTGCTTTACGGTGCTGAGTCTTAAATTATTCTAAGAAGCTCCCCACGCGGCAAACCAAGAAACAGCGGGAACATATTTTCATAAAGAAAGAAGGGACGCTGCTATGGAATGTTGAAGAGCAAGAACTTCAAGTTCACCAAGGAGGCTGTTAACTCAATACAAGAAAACATAACAGAATGCGGGCGCGTCAACATTTCTTTTTGGGTGTCATAAAATTTTAAACATTTATGATGAAGACAAACTTCTCCGCATGTCTGGGCAAGATAACTTATTTAATTGTTCCAAGGGCCTTCTCTCACTTGGTTTTGCTTCGTTATTAGATTAGCGCTTGGGGATCAGAAACATTTTTTACAGGCAACGAACCCGGGACCTTGTTATACAATATTTCTAGTTATAAAAAGAAAAGAAATGAACTTAATATAGGAGCGCTGGTACTGCTCTCCATCGCAGGAATGACCTCGTCGCTTCTCTCCGTATAAGGTGAAAGTTGTAATTGTTTAACTATTTTCATGGTCATTCCGTGAGTATGCTTTACTGGACGTTCTACTACTCTTTTTGCCATATATTTTAAGGGCCGCTTAGAATTGGTGTTAGTGTCCATAATGTTTTATTCAGCGGTTCTTTGCCGCTCTATATCAAGTGTTGGCAAAAGAACGTATCTACGCATTTGATGGGTATGGGGAGAGAAATTAACAGGGGCTCAGATGGTCTGATGGGGCGAACTGCTTAAGTCAATTGAACTTTTAGAATGATTTGATGATTTTCTATTTGACGCTTTTCCATTTGGTTCTTTTCCATTTCGCCGCATCCAACTGCCTGAAATTTGCGCCAGTTGGCGTGACTTCGCTGGCGAGTGCGAGTCTCAAACGATTTATTGTTTTCCATTTGCAGACTTTACACTTGGCTTCACTTTAGCTGGCTTTGCGGCTGGCTACAAAATTTTAAGGCTTTCAAATTTGTTGCGTTATTTACATTTCGCCTTGGCGCACTACGTTGGATCAGCCAATGGGGCGCGCTCGCTGACGTGATACGTTGACGCGCTCTCGCTTTCGGCACTGCTTCCGCTCTCTGCGACCTCGCCGCAAGATTAGTGGTGTTGCTGCGCTGACCTCTCCGCTTCCACCGATGCAGAGTTTTCTCGTCGCCTCTCATCAGGAGCGGTCCTTGCTCTCGGCTCGATCGCGGTCGGTTCGATGCAGGCGCCGGAAGCTTGTCTTGGCGGCCAGGCAGACACACACGCCGGCATTTCCGAGTTGTGGCTGTCATGCTGGTTACGCAGTAAAAAGTACGCAGAAGTGACGCGCAGGTAGCGTGAGCACCGCGCCGCTACGATAGGCTGTGAATTGTGAAACTGCTGTTACGCAACTAAGGAAGGAAACACATTTCTTCTGAATATGAATTCATTTTGAAAGGGGCTTAAAAATTTTTTGATCCAGCACTGCAGAGGACAAGGCTGACATGGCGAGAGACGTGAGATAATTTCTTGCCTTAAACTTCCGTTCATCATTATAGTCCTCTGCAGGGCATCTCACAAACAGGGACCGTCGTAGACAGTGCAACAGAAATACTGTGATGACTATGTAATTTTGCTAATTAATCTCCTACATCTGCGACAGCGCGCGATGTTTGCCAGTTGCTACAGAAACTCAGTACTCATCATCGTGCCCACTATCTCAGCCCTCGGTTTCTATCATTAAAATGCCGTAAGCTCGAGGGTACATATACTTAATAGTTCGTTTGCTCGAAATGCGCCTGCTACCTGTTTTTGAATAGTGCATGGACGCCAAGTTTAGAATCATCAGTGAAACTGTGCATCTCACTGAACTGAGAAAAATGTCACTCTTTAGGGAGAAAACTTAAAATTTACTAGAAGGAAATATAGCATGCCGTGAAGCGTTAAAGAATGCGAAGCACTGGAAAGTGGACTCCAATCATTTATTAAGTGGTTTGGGTAAACGGTTGGAAAGCATCCTTCTTAATTTGTTTTTGTTTTATATTTGTGAGTAATACGTATAAATAAGTGTAATGAGGTTGAAGATTTGTGAAAGTGTGGCGTTTTCCTCACTCTTTTCTAACCTTCAAAACCGCGTGCAAAGGCGTTGGTATTTCGTAATAGACCGTGCTACCTTGAGGGTCTTCCTCATACTTAGTGAAAGAACGGCTATAGTCGAGACCTATCCGAACATACCTGCTCGTTTCAGCAAAGGTGCCACACCGCAAACACCACAGCTAAAGCCGCCGTCGCCGTTAACTGTTGGATAGTGACTTACGCGTGTTACTGTTCATACCCTTTCTGAGACAGGCTTGCAAACAGTTGTGCTTGGTGTCAAGCTGATGCTCAACTATTGATAAAAAGAAAAACATCAGGCTTACTGAAAATAACTTTATATTACGGATGTGAGCTTTCTATAAACCGGAGCCAATGACGAAACACTTGACCTTATAACCGGATATCTCACTCGAACTGCTATTATATGCCCATTAGGGCCACTAGGCCACATCGTTATCTCAGAGTATCTTAATGAGGTGGCGTCCCTCTGTCACCCCCGTAAGGACGGTGGGTTGCGAGATTTAGGGATAAAGCCGCTCTTTTCAGTTCGCAACAAAATCTGGGTGCACCGCTTGGTGGGCTGCTACTATCTGCACGGGAATAGGAATGTTTCCGAGAGAGCCTACGTCAGAAAGACTGTGTCTTGAGTGGTGTCAAGTTGAAGAATTGGCGGAAGAAAAAAGCGTTTTTATGCTATTACAAAGGTGAATATGTGTGAAGGAAGACGTGCTACCACGAAGGAACTTCAAATGCTGCAGCACAGCGCTACACCCCGGAAGAGTGTGATGTCAAGACCAAGACCAGGGGTATATCGCCGTATCTTCATGTAGGAATACATCTGACCGCTGATACGGATCATGAGAGGGAAATACCTAGAACAATAAGAATGCGGTAGGACATATATGGCAGGTTTCCTTAGATTATGAATGGCAGTTTACCAAATATACAACAGCTGCACCTTACCGGTACTCATTATAGGGCAGAAATGGGGAGGCTAACGAAGAGAGTTCAGCTTAAGTTAAAGACAACGCAGCGAGCTATGGGAAGAAAAGCGATGGGTGTAACGTTAGGAAATCGGAAGCGCGCAGAGCGGGTTAAAGAACAAAGGCGTGTGAATAACGTCTTAGTCGAAATCAAGAAGAAGAAATGGGTTTCGGCAGGACTTGCTATGCGAAGGCAAGATAACCGCTGGTCCTTAAGGGTAACGGAGTGGATTCCAAGAGAAGGCAAGAGTAGCAGGGGGCGGCGGAAATTTAGGTGGATGTATGGGATTTAAAAGTTTTCGAGGATACGGTGGCCGGATACGGTAGCGAGGATACGGAGGACAAATTTAATTGGAGATGCATGACAGAGACCTTTGCCCAGCAGTGGGAGCAGTCAGGCTTTTAATGATGATACCAAAGCCAGTTTGCCTCTCGAAATTGGGAGTTTGACTCTTGAATTTTTGAACCACAATTCGGACTCACAAAATTTAGAAACTAGTCTAGCCTTTAATGATGATGCCCTTCTAATTCGCAATATAATGTATCGCCCTAAAAGCAAAATTAGAAACTTGGATATCTATTTTATTCAATTAATCAGCCTTTAGTTAAGTTCTATTATGCACATAATGGACGCCTTGCTGAAGAAAACGCTGGCTCAGACAACACTTGGGTATATTTCACGGTTTATTATACACAAATCTGTACACATTAAAAAATCACCGAACTTATGTACTCTAGTCGGTAAGCATGAGAGGTAAACATTGCCCTTATGTTCAAACATTCCAAGACGGGGTGCTAAAGCTTCTAAATTTTAAAACCGTGAGAGTTGAGAACAAGGCCTGCAGAGAGAAGCGATCCCTGATTAGAGAACAGCGCTTGACTATGAGGTCTTCTCGTTCGCACCTGTGATTCAGAGCGGGCCCTGAAATATCGTTTATTTTTAGTTTCACACGCTCACGGCACTCGGGTCGAGAGGGAGTAAGACAGAAGAAAAGAGTGTGATTAATAGTCGCTGGCACCAGCTCGGTGTGTGCAAATGACGGGCTGCGCAAATTCGCAGAATGATGAACACGTACCTAAAGAAGAGACAGCAAGAAGAAATGAAAATGTTGCAGGGTCATTTATGCGCGGTTCGGGCATAATCTGTCATACCAGTGCGATGAAATGAAGACTAGTGTATTTTTTCTTTATTTCTCCCTTTAGTAAAGGGTCTGACCTGATAACGGCAGGAAGTTTGCAGCGTACTAAAGGCTACACGGGTCGCTATCTCGCCGGAAAAATTGGAGCGGCAAACTCGGGCGACACTTCTCTTGGGCGACACTTCGTGTGATGCATGTTCGCGCGCGAACGTTTGCTGCTTTTTCCTGGGGCAGAGTTTGGTGAAAGTGGCAGTTAGCGCAACCTTGTCGCCCTTCTATACACCAGGAGGCGCGCTGTCATCGCCCAAAAGTGGCCAGAACTTCCGGCTTCTAAACTTGGAACGTCAGGATGCGTACGGTTGAGCGACGGCTAAAAATAATATCGATTATTCTAAGAAAGTAAATGGCTCAAGTAATGACCTAGAGCAAAGTTTTAGCACAGCGAACTGTGAAGGAAGCACCCTCTTTACTACAAGCGTCATCAGAAGCGACTCTGCAAGCTTCGCCCATTTATTTGCGTTCTTCTCGCCATTGCTTACAACCTGATAGACGGTTCCGCATCAGCAAGACGTCGGGAGCGTTGCCATTCTACCAAATTTTAAAAGGCGCCTGGCGCATGTTTGAAATTTTTGGAAGCCAAAAATAATGAGTATTGCTTTAAATAGACAACTCTCATAAAATTCTTCGCAGGCACGAGGCACGATATATGACCGTCGTTTGGAGTTACATTCTTGCGCACACTGTCATGTCATTTTAGGGTCGGATTTTGTGAAGTCAGGGTCCCTCTCAGCGTGTATTAAATGCAGTTAGGCCTTTATGAGGCGCGAGTTGCATGCCTGCCTCATATGCACTCAGATTGTCAAAGTGCGCTCAGAATGACTGCAGAAATTGGGTTAAATTACTCTAGAGCTATTTCGTCCACAGGTTTTGAAGAAACAGACAGGTACACGTTAGTACCAAACTCTTCGGAAAAACACCTCAAATGTTGTACGCATTCGTGCTTTGCTCTTACCGACCTACAGGAAAATTTGGAATAGAAGTGACTGCAAGAAGCACTGCGAGAAAAAGTTGCCGGACGGATAAGGCTTAAAAGCATAAATTTTCGAATTCTGGTTTTCACTGCAGTATAAGGTTCGTCTAATTTCGCACTCGCGCTTGTAAAAACACAACAAAAAAAGAAGAAAGACGAGAATACGCTGTCAGCGAAAGACGAGAATACGCTAAATGACTTGCTTGCTTTGTCGCAAAAATATACGCAAAAATATGGAATATTGGTACACCATTGCCTTTTTACCGGCACTCAAAAAGCAAGGGGGACAACGTGAGTCCCGCTGCCCTGCGAAGGGTTAACGAAGCGATTGGCGTAATGAAGAGAGCTTTGTTCGCATTCACGTACTGGCCGTTGATCAGTGCTGTTTTTGAGGATGATCCGTCGAAGCGGCATTCTGAGGGACGATTGGTGTGCGTTTCACTCTTATTTTGCAGTGCGCGTTGCGAAGAAATGCACATTATCTAGACTGTTTTAAGAAGAGGAATCCTATCAGTAGTTGGAAACGTAAGCAGTAAGTCAGCCGACGGCAGCCAAGATTCATGACAGGAAACTGCGTGCGTGAGTTGGATTAGTTCTTCTCTCGTATGCTACGTTTTGATATCGCATGTTTCAAACTGTTTGTATTATTTATAGCTTGGAATTGGTACAGGTGCCTCCAGAATTGCATCGAAGTTTTTTGACTACCTTTCAGAGCTGTTATTCTATCATTCTGGGTGGTGCATAGTTACTAACAAGTACTCATGAAGCGTTTAGGCCTAAACAGACACAAAAAATTGTTCAGTGACCCGAGGTCGCTGCCATATCTAATTGGCATTTTGTCTTCTTTTCATAACTGTTACCACGGCATATCGACTGCATTTTTTATAACCGCTCAGTAAAGCCAATTTACATCCATGATAACCGCAATGTTAAGCCGCTCGTATGGTACGAATGCAGTAGAAATAGGAGGTTTTTTCGTGTTTTCAGAAATGTGGCAAAAAATGCTGATTTTCAGATAGAATATGACACCACTTTTTCGTTAAATCATGTTATTCATCAGCATGGTCGTCATTCTCTGGGCAACCATTCGGGAAAATCGAAAGAAGTTTTCCACAAGGCGAGCTAGAACGAAAATAAAGGAAGATCCCTCTAAGCATCACCTTCTAGTGTGATGTTTAAGGGATGATCTTGTCGCAGCCCCTTTGAATACTATGACCTCGGACATCACCGAGCAGCACGACAGCCCTAAGCGTCTTGCGTACCGGTGAACCCGATCTGCCGGATGCAGCCTGTCCTATTTGTCGCCCAGGGAGCCTATGGTTGTCCAGATTGTGATGTCGTCCATATATGACATGTGCCTCATGCCCTGAATTTCATCCTTCTCTTATGTCAGTGCTACTATTGCGACATTAAAGAGCAGCGGCTGTATCACTGATCTATGCAGCGTTCTTTTATTTCAGGTTTGGAAAATGTCTGTTCTCAGCCCTCTATTGCCTACGGATTTCGTGCGATTTGTAAGAAATGCGCGAGCATGATCACGCACCTTCTTTTTGTAGTTTAGCTCGCAGAAACCCGATAGCACTTTCTTGCGCCTGACGTGATTAAAGGCTTCTTATAAGTCCCGTGCTACTATCATGTGTTCTTCGTGTTGGGGCGCCTTTTTCAGCACCTCTGCCTCAGTTAGCAGGAGCACGTTTTAGGTGGACAGTTTAGGCCGAAAACCGAACGCTGTATGTGCCTTGTGGCCCTCACCCTATAGGCGGTTTTCTGCTGTATTGAGCACGATCCGATCGTACGCTTTTCCCATGAAGGATTTGAAGAAACTCGGTCAAAGGCTGTTGCACTCGTAGTCTCTCCTTGCTTGGGATCAGTATATCACTGCGTTTTCATTACTCCTGGACCGTCCCACACCCACATCGTTCGTTTAGGAATTTAGTAATTTCTTTTACAGCATCTTCATCTAGGCTGCGGATTATGGCGTTAATAATTTTATCCACTCCCACTGTTGTATTCTTGAAGGCTGCCTGAATCGCATGAGGGACCTCGTCCCTAGTGATGTGCTCGTCCAGCTTCGAGTTCTAATCGCCTTGATATGCCGTCTTGAATCTTGGGATGTTTGTATTGCCTATGTATTTCACTCTGATCTTCTCGATCGGTTCTTGGTCACTGCCCTGGAAGTTGTAGGCCACTTTTTTTAGGGTATTACTGTTTGCTGATTTGAAATTGGTCGGGTCTATGATGTTTCTTAACATAAGCCACGTCTTTCATGTCGCCAGACTACCCTTGAGTTGCTCGCAAAGCTGGTCCTAGTTTCGGAAAGACAGGGTGAGGGCGTACTCTGTCTTTTGGGCGATGACATCGGCTAATTCTGAGTTTAGATTGTTGGGCTTTGGTTTCGGTCATCTCTTTATCAGACTTTACGGGCTTCCGACAGGCGCAGCAGATGTCAATCCACCTCGGAGCTTGATCCGTAGGGATCACTTGTTTGGTGTGCGCTTCTCACGTGCTGCGGACATCCTCCCTCTCGTCCTAGAGCGAACGTAGTCTGCCTGTCTCGGCTGTTTCAAAACGTTTACTTGTCGGTGGCTGTTGTCGTTCCTAATTTTCTTTTAACAGGAGATGTAGCGACTGATGCCACCAGGATGTTGTTGTCACTGCTTAGTTACTCGCCCGTATTTTTCTAGTAACATCGTGCGTATTCTTCAAGGAGGTCAGGTTTCGGAACGTGTCCCTATTGAAGCTGTTTGTTATTCTTGCTGCCAGTGTGTGATATGTGGTGAGCTCAAATCACTTCGCATTTACTCTCTCGTCTTGACTTTTGCGGTTTGGTGTTTTGCGGCTGTGCCCGTAGCTCTTGTGGCCTGCATTGAAATTTACCAGAATGAGAGTCTCTCGGCTTAACTGTTGCCTCGGCCTGTCAGAAAGGACTCCGAAGTTCGTAACTTTTTTTCTCGGTGGACTGTATACGTTGAGTATAAAGGTTCTGTCTTGTCTTGATTTATTTGTGTTGACTTCTACTAAACACCTCCTCTAGGCCTGTGTCATGCACTTTGTATTCGATTACCGTGATCTTTATGGACACCAGGGTCACTCCCTTCTCCTCTGTTGGCCGAGGTAGGTGACGTACTCGAGCAGCTGCGGCTAGCATCCGGTGTACTCCAGTGGCACAATATCTGGTCATACTAGTTTCTTAGTCGTGCATTGCTTGTTTCTTTCTTGAACAGGTTTAAGACGGCGGCTGTCCCACTGGAAGAATTCAAGCCCTTCGTCCTTGCTAGTGTGACGCTCCCCCATCACGATTAAGTAGCCTGTAGCTGTAATGGGCATTCAGAAGCGCTTGCTAGCGACTGTTTGCTGTATGCCTCCTATCTCCTTTCATTCATGTTGTGTTCCTTTAGAATTTGGTCTTGGAACGCATTGAATTCTTGGGCAGGCTGTGGTTCGTGTGGTAATTCTTGAAACTGCTGTTGTCTCTACTCGAACACTGTCGTCACCGTGTTGTCATAGTCGTCATACGGATGCTCTAGTACAGCGGGTCTCTCTGTTCTCTACTCTAGCATGATGGGCGCCATGATGCCGCCTACCGTTACCGCCGCCAGTTCCGGTTTGGAGATGCTGGAAATTTTGAACATCTGGGTCTTGTTATTTTTCATTCTCTACCTCAGTGAACCCTATGAAGGTTTGCCTTCTCGGCTCTAACTATATTGAACATGCGCACGAGTTCCTTCAATTTGTGATATCTGTTTAATGTAGTTGGTTTGTGTTTGGACGATAGTGAGAATTTAGGAGGAGTAGAAGAATGAGAAGGAAAGAATTGCGCTTTCCAGTGTAGAGTGCTGTCCAGCGACTTCTTGTTTCTTTCGACTTGTTCCAGGACCACTCTCGGGGCCGAGAGCGACTGGGACCTTGACCTGAAGAAGGGGCGAAGTAGCGCTCGATAATCTCGAAATCAATGCCTCACTGCCCAAGCTGAACGCAGCGCCTCGTCGCCCCATTGCCACCGTCCACTTTGCAGTCCTTCTTACTGCGCCTGCCACTCTGCGGGTTTCACTTTCTTAAGTTTGACAGTCCTCACCCACCTAGCAGTTCGGGCAGGCCTTGGTGTCCGGCGTGGGGCACACGTGAGCGTAATGGGCCATGAAATGGGTGGTTTCAGACGTACACGTCTGATCATTATTCCGTGCTTAGCGTTGAGTGCAAGCATTATAAATAGGCTTCCCTTATCCTTCAAAATTTTTGAACTTGAGGCAAACCGATCTTTTTTTAGTGTAATAAAAAGCGAAGCCTCACCTTTTGCCACTGACAAAAGCCAAGAGGACCAGTGCAGAGTTTCTACGGAACAAAGGCTTCGTGAAGTGCGCACTGGCTTTCAAACACAGTTTTATCTTTTACAATGAGTCCTAGATCCCGGTAAGGTAAAGTTCAAAATGTCGCCTTTCCAATTCAAGCTTACAAAAGTGTAGTTAGGTACAAATGAGATCTCATGAGTTGGTCTAAGTTTCAAACTTCCAATTTCCCTCCACGGACAACTACGTCCGACGCATGGCGACGGCAGCCCTGACTACAACAAGAACAACAACAAAATGTCGCGTTGGCGAAGTGACGAGCTGCATATAGAGATTTCGCAATCAAAATCCGGCTAAGTCTTGTGCTGCACGGGTCCCCCTCATTGCATTCTGTAGTTACAAGGGTTGCAGGGGAATGCGGCGTTGACGAGGATCCGGCTGCCAGGCGCCTTGCGTGGTTTTCTGTAATTACGAGGGGTGCGAACGCCAAAGGGCCCATTTACTCCCCATTACGGGTGATTTCGTAAACGTCTTGCACTATCTGTCTCATTGCGTCCACGAAATTCACGGTAGACGCGGTGTTCCAATAGGGCAAGAGTTGTATCCTAACCACATTTGGACCTTAACGGAGGTCATTAAGAAGGCCTGATGGACACTTTTATTGAGAATCGACCTCCATTTAAGGATGTTTGCGGCTGTCATAAATTGAGTATCTTCGCTATCCAAGTCTTTAAAAACACTCATTCTCTGTCTGTAATCTGCCCTCTGTCTTCCTTCTGTGTCGAAAAGATGAAAACAATTCCAAACAATGGTTTTTAAATTTGATTACGACAAACTCATTTTAGTCTCACCACAATAAGTGCGGGATTAACGACTCTGGCAATTCTTTTAAAAGTTTATCCTTCAACCTTCCGCGCTAATCTCTCCTCTGACTCCTTTCAATCCTACGACGACTGGACGTCGCGCATCACTGCAGCGCTCACGTCCAGTAGCCGTCGTGTTCGCTCTTGTCACCCAGTCCCAGACCCAGATCCTCACCTACTCCGTTTATGGCGTCGCCGTAAACGTCTTCAACGCTCCTTCCGCTGCCAACCCCACAATGCCCAACTTTCTTCCCGGATCACTGCTCTGCGGGCCGAGATCATCGCCCACTGCGCCTCACTCGAGCACTCTCGTTGGAGTGCTCTTTGTGACCGTCTTGACTCTGCATTGCACTCGCGATCCACATGGTCTCTGTTCAAATCCCTCCTTGGCACTAAGCCTGCCCTTGCTCCCACTCTAGCTAAAGCCCTCACTCAAGGAACTCCCTCCGATGTTTTTGATCAGCTTGCCTCTCTCTATCTCCCGCCCCCTCTGGCACCCTCCTACCCGGTGTACTGCGGTGGACCTAACCCCGATCTGAACCAATCCTTCACTCTCCGGGAGCTCGAATCGGCTCTGGCTGCTAATGCTACACGCTCGGCTCCCGGTGAGGATGCCATTACATACACCACACTTCGCAACCTTCCTTACTGCGCCAAAGAATTCCTCCTTAAAACCTACAATGATGCATGGGACAGCGGCTGCCTGCCCAGCTCCTGGCCCTCCTCCCTCATTTCTATGATTCCAAAGCCGGGCAAGCCTCCCTCTCTCTCTAACCTCCGCCCAATCTCCCTGACATCATGTGTTGGTAAGACCCTTGAGCGAATGGCCCTGACTCGCCTCTCTAATTTTCTCGAGACGAGGGAGTTCTTCCCTCATTCTCTCATCGGCTTCCGACGCCACGTCTGTGCACAGGACATGTTTCTAGTTCTCCAGCACACGTTTCTGTCACCTACGGTGACCTACCCCCACTAAAATTCACGCACTTGGGACCGTCGATGTTTGCAAGGCCTTCGACGGTGTTTGCCACGACCACATCCTTTCCCAACTCTCCTCCCTAGACTGTGGCTCCCGCATGTACTGTTATATCCGCTCATTCCTCTCTAAACGTGTCGCTCGCTTTCGAGTCGACACCTATCTGTCCGACCCCCACAACCTCACCCGAGGCACTCCTCAAGGTGCTGTTCTCTCTCCTACCCTTTTCAATCTTCCTATGGCCTCTCTCGCCTCCCAGCTAGCTGAAATTCCCGACCTGCATCATATATTTTACGCCGATGACATCACTCTCTGGTGTTCGTCTGGCTCTCCCGGTCACGTACAGGACACCCTGCAACGTGGCCTAGATCTCATCGACTCCTTTCTCACCACTGCTGGCCTCTCTCCTGCTCCTGAAAAATCCGAGCTCCTTCTCCTCAACCATTCCTCATACCAGCGCTCACACAACCAATTCGTCTCTCTCCACCTTTCTGGCTCTCCCATTCCTGTCGTCACGCAGTGCAAAGTTCTTGGCTTTCCTTTGCATGCAGCCAAGAACGTGCAAGCCCTCCACCGTGCTGTCACCACCTGCCACTCCGTAACTCACCTCCTGCGGCGCGTGGTCACTCGGCGCTCAGGTCTCCACGAGGCTCATGCGTGCCGATTTGCCCACGCGCTGGCCCTCAACAAGGTCTTGTAGTTTGCACCCTACGTTTCCTTCAATCAGACTCAACTTAACGCTCTTGAGACTGCCCTTGTGGGCCTCTACAAGGCAGCTCTCAACCTCCCTATCACTACCTCTACTGCAAAGATCTTTGCAACAGGCCTCTTTCATCCTCTCCGTTCTCTGCTCTCTCTCCATCATGACTCGCAGATTGCCCGGCTTTCCCTTACCCGTCAGGGTCAGTGGTTACTGACTCAAGCGGGTATCTCGCCCATTCCCTGCGCCCCGTTTACCTCTCCTATTCCCACCCCGGCTCCCAATCTTCGGATCCTCCCCCTTCCGTCCAACATGTCCCCCGTTCTGCACGCCGGCCGTCGTCATGCGGCCGCACAGCACCATTCCCCTCTCTTTGATACCCAGGGTGTAGCATACACGGATGCCTCCTTCGTGGCTCCTCGAGGTTCCTGCGGCTACGCCCTGTACCACCCCCACCTCCCCGCTCCTGAAACTCACACCAGCGGGCCGTTTCTACGCCCTCCGGATGCATTGTCCCTCGAGGTCCTCGCCATTGCGCATGCCCTCCAGTCATTTGCCCTCCTTCCCTCTCTTCAAGAGTACACAGTCTATTCAGACTCACAAGCCGCTATACACCACATACAGAAACGCACCCTAACCCCTTCTCTTCAACAGGAGGTCGAACGAGCGGTCTCCGCTTTGCAGCCTTCCATCGTTTTCCTCCGCTGGGTCCCTGGGCATTCAGGGATTGACGGCAATGAGCTGGCTCATCAGCTCGCCCGTGACACACTTTTCCGAGCACCGTTGATCCCCTGGCCCAAGCCCTCGGAGGACGGTGGGAGACTCACCCTTCGCCGCACCATAAAAGAGGTCTACCTCGAATTCCGCCTCGACAAACGCCTTTACCCTCCCCCTCATCCATCACTCACAGTGCCGGAGGCTCGCCTTCTTCGGCACGTTCAAATGAATGCAATCATCACCCCGTCTCGCCTCTTTCTCTATCGCTATCGATCGGACCCTTCCTGTTCCAACTGCCCCTGTATCTATGCGGACCTTGCCCATTGCCTCTTCTATTGCCCGGCTGCTCAGCAGTCGGGTTCCTACCCCCCACCTTCTTTATCTATCACCACCTGGCTCGACTGGCTTGGCGGTGAAGGGGAGGAAGAACAGCGACTTCTGGTCGCCCAGGCGGTCGATATGCTCGGCCTGTAAATTTTGGCCGAATAAACGTCTTCTCCTACTACTATCCTTCAACAGCTGAAGATTCTTTGCATTTTATTTTTTGTTAAGAAACACTCTAACGAAGCAGTTCGGTCAGTTCATAAAACAGTGACAACTATGTAAAACTCAACCAGTCGCATGAATCTAGACTTTGAACGCAAAAATATCAGTTTTTGCTGAGTGGAGGGCACACACACGTTTACTTCTCTGCTCCTCGCCCTTTTACGCTCCCGCGATGGTTCTATTGCCTCGTGCCGAAGTTCGGCTTTACTCTGCCGCATATGTGCCTGAGGTTCAGATTTATCAATGCATTTCACCATTTGAGGTAGTCCGTACGCATGAAGGCCTGCAAGAGGTGCGGGTTTATGGAAAAGATCGAGCATATTGTCTCATAACCCATGCTTCGTCCTGCATATCACCGAAAGGCTATCGTCTTCACGTCCTCGAAGAAAAGACGCTAGCTGCGAACGAGGGGCGCAACTGCATGCTTTGCTGTAGTGGCAACTTGAGAACTAAGTAGGAGAAAATACAGACTAAATAAGTAATTAAGCAAACAAGGGAAGGGGAGTGAGGGGCTCGTTATAAATATGAGAGAAGCCAACAGCCACAAAAATGACATGTTCAGTAATATTCTAAATTGATCAACACCACAAAATAAATAAATTAATTAAAAAAAAATCCCCTGTGCCCCTTGGTTTCTGTGGCTGTTGGCTTCTTTCAGACTAAATAAGTGTCAGTTTAGCGTAACCCAGCTGGACAAGAGAACAACATAGGCGCTGCGCAATTTTATCTTGTTTATTCCGGTTCTTTAGCACTTGTGAGCTTTTACCACGATAGCAAACTGATTTTCTAAGTGCCTGTATTTCAGCTTCGAGTACTACAGCAATTTTTGTTGCAGCTGATACTAAGTTTCTGAATTCGCACTTGGAACACCCGTGTGTGGCAGTGGCACCGGATTTGTAGCCCATAGCAAAAATTTTGTTGAAAGCAGTGTTGTTCTGTTGCCACTATAATGAAATTACAGAAAGCTAATTTCCTAATTTTGCTTGCTATATGGCAAGTCATTTTTCCCGATCATTATAAATATTCAAGTTGAACGTCGTAAAACATATCAATTTCCTGAAGAACTGCGCGAACTTGGACGAGGAATGAGAGAAGACACAGACGGGCACTGTTTGTTCACGTCATGTTCATGCTGTTCTTCAGGAAAATGTCGTACCAACTCGCCCAAGCATCTATTTTAATGATATCAATTGTCGCCATGGACTACCAATAGACCAGTTATTCGTTATGCTTTCAGAAAAATTTCAGACTTTCAAAACTATTTTTCTGCCTTTTCGGCCAGTGTATGTGATAAATAATAGAATGTAGTGTAACCTAAACACGGCTAAGCTGAATAAAATGATATCATGAGAGCATTTGTATTCGAGATACAAAGCAACTAGACCCGCAGACGAGCTCTTACTGCTCTTCACTGCCTTAAATTCTAATCATTATGCTTACTGGTTACCACACCAAATCATTTTTGCTTATACACGTCACATTTGCTTGAGATTTGCTTCTTGGAATATATTTACTTAATGAAACAGCGCACCCTTTCGAGCTTTATTTATATGTTGCTTACTGAACATGCAAGTTCCTTTCGACTAATGTGGTAACCAAAACTAAAGGGCACCTCGGTCGCTCCGGCATGCAGTCCACGTCAAAGAGAAACATAAGGTGTTACTGAAGAGGCAGAATACGGGCTGGTCGGTACGTGTTTGAAGAATTGGATGAAACAGCGCAACGGAAGACGAGACAAGAGACGAGACGAGACGAGACACCAGCGCTGGTGTTTTTCCTTCTCCTGTCTCGTCTTTCGTTGCGCTGTTTTTTTCCAATTCTTCAAATAAGGTGTTAGTAGCCCTGAAAAAATACATGAAAAAGGAAGCGGTAATGTTCTGAGAATATTAAGCGTGCAGTTTTTTTACTGCACTTCCGAGAAACTGTATTCGCTTAGGAGGCCTTTTAGAATACGGCTTTCATTTTTTTTGCAGTGTAATTCTTATACCTCCCAATGGACACCGCTTGTTATTCTCTATTTTTGGTGTTCCCAGCTTCCCCACCCGATAGCTTTCCTTCTTGGATAAAAGAACCGGCTCCCGAAACAGACAATTGGATTACTCGAGCTGGAGCTGCAGACGCCAGCCCATCATTAATCCGATTACGCCTTCGATGTAGTAAGCGATAACCTGTTGACCTATCTTTATTTCTTTAGGTCACCTTTTCACTATGCCGCTTTTCGCTATAACTTTGCAATACTACAAGTATGCTTTGAAGAAAGTATGGCGGCGCTCGCAACACTTCAGACGCTGCCCCAGCCGTTCTCTCTTTCTGACACCTCCCCCTCAAAAAAAAAAAAAAAAAAGAAAACTGCCATCGAAAGCACAGCCCTTGCTCTCTCCTCCGTTTTTCAAAGGTAGTTGACCTTTAACGCTGTTTACTATATTTACCTTCTTTTGCTCGCCGCACACGTACTTACCATCTTTGCCAAAGGTGACCTGGTAAGAGGGTATTTTTCTTTGCCGTGAAGAGGAATACTTTGTCTTCCCTTATGCATTGAATCTGTGCATGGTAAGGAGAACCCTTGTCATCACTTTTCGAGGCTATTTGGCCTTTAAGCGTGTTGAACTTTAAGAACGAGAAGCAAGCCCTGCTGCGTGAATACTTATTGCAGAACTGTACGTTCATCAAAAGACTTTCATTTTATGGTAGCAGAGGAGAAAAACATACTTACCACAAAATCCCAAAACACTTTTTTCGGCTTACGTTCACTGATTATTTCCTTTAAGGGAAGTAAGAAATAAAAATTTGCTAGAGCCTACTTCCACAAACTCGAGACAAGTGGCGGAGAGCGTACGTTGAGATGTGGGCCGCAGAAGCATTTTTTTCTTTCTTTTAAGAAAGCTGGAATAAAAAAGTAAGCCTTCAGTGCCGAATGACAAAAGTTGTGTTGTAATATACACTGCGCGTTTTATTTCGAATGTGTTTAGAAGTGACAATGTTGGCGAAAAAAAGACATGACGTGCACACGGCACTTAAAATACTTGTTTTCTTCAAACTGCAGAAGTGCAAATTTTTCTTCCAGAGCAAGCGTAAGTTGGCATACAATTCTCTATGTCTTCAAGGCTTCAGAAGATATCAGGAGCATTTTTATCAGAATGAACTGCACCGGTAGCCCGACGCTAAATTTTGCTGCTCGCGTAACCCGTGTACTGCACTCCTTCGCCATCACTTTGTGCTTACCAAAGCGGCTCAGTTATACCGACTGCTCTGCGTGGAAAAGGCAATTTCAAAAACAAAAACATGCGAACTCCAAGCATATGGAAATTCTTGTTAAAACCAAGTTTCAAGCATCGTGATGTTCATGGAATGTTTTCTGTGCGCTCAAAACAGGTACGACAAGCAATATTTGCAGATGCCTAAAAATAGACACGCTGCTTTTGCGGTAGAAAGCTGGTTGTAGACTCGGCATGCAGTGAGGAGCCCTATATTGATCGATCGGTGAAATATATTGAGATTAGAAGGCACTCGACTATTGGGCATATTGGGGTGACGGGCAGGCTTCACCCTTGATTACTGGAGAAACCGCACAACTTACGACGTGGAGAC
This sequence comes from Amblyomma mixtum, assembly GCF_055824585.1. Taxonomy (NCBI): domain Eukaryota; kingdom Metazoa; phylum Arthropoda; class Arachnida; order Ixodida; family Ixodidae; genus Amblyomma; species Amblyomma mixtum. Next base: position 282,155,023 of record NC_143012.1, on the reverse strand, counting down.
GAAGATCCCCTTCGTAGTACGGTTTTCGACAGACACACAATGGTCATTGCCTCACCGTTTTGGATTTCTTGCAATCCGCCCCTGTCAACTATGATGCGACGCAGCTTCTATAGCCATGACGTAAAAATACGCATAAAAAATGCGGATACTCTGCGTATAATGAAAATTCTTGAGCTGCGAGGACTCAAAAACAATACTGTCAGGCAAAATATTCTGATGCAGCGCTCAACTTCTTTCGGAACTTCAAGATGTTATGCTTTTGTGTGCTTTCCTCAACGGGGAAAAGGAATTGGAAGAAATACGAGGAGGAAATGCTTCGGCGAGCGATCGCAAATCAAACAAAACCAACGAGCTGAAAACTGAGCTGAGCAGTAGGTCTGTATATATAGTGGAACTATAGTATAATGGCATAGTCAGTATAGTGACATGACAAGTGGTTATGGCGATTTACGCAAGAACGCATAGAATCAGATATAAGAATTGCAACAAGTATGTATTTAGGATATCTATGAATCGATATTTCCTTTGTAATCAAAACCCTATTATACTCAAGAAAATATATCACAGGCGCCATGAAGGGTGTCTTCCTTTTTTATTTAAATAACGTGAAATGCTGGAATATGCTGTCCATACGGACGGTTGAAAGGTTTTTAAAATATGACAGCTTTTTATTCTCTGATAAAAGTTTTATTAAGATTGTATTTAGGAAGCGAGACGTAAAATAATTTTTACATACTTAGTCAGTATCAAGAATAATACATCGATCTTGTATATCAAGACATGAACAAAAAGGTAAGCGCTACAGTGCCTCATACTGATAGCTTCCTTGACTTTAGCAGAAGTGCGACAGCAGTTAAGTATATAAGGCCTGAATAAGATCATAGAGGCACGTAGTTACACGAAATACGCGTTTCTTGATTATATTTGAAGTAAAAATAGTTTGGCAACGTTTATTTATTGTTGTCTAATCTACGAAATGCACGAGAGCTGTTTGAGCGCTTGATATGAGCGATGTCAAATTCTATTTGCTTGTTCAGCCTCAGTACACACTTTTCATGACGCCTACGCTACCGGTGTTGAGCCTGCCATAGATGCGCTATGCATCTATGAAGAACTACGAATGAGCACGGATGAATTTGTTGCAGTAAGCCAGTCAGGTAGGACCTGCGACATAGTGTGTCGCTTGGCATGTTTGACGACATAGCAGCCTTTGTTCTCGAATAAAATTAACCACGTGTTTTACTTGCGTTAACATGTAATCCTGCTGTTTCAGGGCGGGGTGCATTAGCGCGGAACGTTCAGGGAAAAAAAAAGGACGCAGTGAACAGTTTACGGTAACGGAAAAACTGTCGACCTAGTTTCTGGCACCCTGCAAATCTCGACGGAAAAACAACATGCGACCGGGCAGAACGATCACGGCTATCGTATACTCACGAGAGCACGAAGGCACATGGTCTGCCTGCCCACCGGATGAAAATTTCTTATCAGCGGCACGACGTGCTCTAAACAGTCTCGTCCCGCCACTTCGGGCTCAATTTTGTCTCTTTTCTTCTTGACTTAATTGTCGGGTGTCACTGTGTCGTCGGTCAGCGTTGTTTATCACGTTTTCATGTCCAGCCGGGCAGCACGGTCAACTGTTATGCGCCGTGATTTTAGTACCAGCACCCTCTCTTCGTGTACACAGCGCCTACATAAGCGCCAGGAGAGCGTCCCGGTGGAAAGGTGAAGCGGTGTGCGATGCATCTTCGCTTGAAAGTGGCCGCAACGAGGGCTTCATAGCAATACGTAATGAGCCCTACTAAGCTCGTTACATTAGCCCTGTCATAGAAGTAAACTGTGCAGGCCGTTTTATAGGAATGGCTACTAGATCTCTTATAATTTATGAACGGGCTCCTTTGACAAACTTCAGTAAAGGTGATGATGCCAGGCCTGCCCGAAATCTGGAGCGTAGCAGCACCAGGAAAACTAAGGTGCGTGATCTTTCACGACATTTTCAGCGGGGAGGCGCGGAGCGCTGTTGAGATCCGCTTCGCCTGAGGTGTGAGACCGCTGAAGGTGCGCCGTAGAAGAGGGAACAAAGCAAGCTGGAGGCGGGTATAGTGGAAACAGAAAGTAGCACTCTGTTTACGCCTTTTTAACATGGCGGTTTGCGTTCAAAAGGTGTGTTTGGAGACCAACAAGACAAACGGCCTCGTTTCTTAACAGTCAAGAAGACAGTGACTGAGTACAGCTATTTGTAAAGTGACCGTGCCCTCCCCATCACAACTGGGCCCTTGACGTCAGTGTCGCCGTCACTCAGCACCTGCCTGAAGGTAGCACCAGGACCATACTCTCAAAACTTCAACGCAGCGGGTTCCTGGGAGGTCTTCCGAGATGAAGCATAATAGTGCACGTTCAATTTAAATAACCCGCAGTTTCCTGGCGCTCAAGTGTTATAAAAAGTCGGTGCTACGACACAGCCGATTTCTACATGCGCACGCTTTCAATTACACAGCGCTAAAGGCGAGAAACAATAGGCACAATCAAGGTAAGAAATTTGCAGATATCAATACCGCCGTAAATTGCGAAAACATCAGCAGCTGCCGTTCGCAATGTAATATGCCACTACATTTTGCCGCATCACTTACACCAAGTTTGCTATCTCGCGTTCATTAAAAAAAACTTACGTGTTAATTGTACGTCCACATTTTGAAATGTCAAAGTCAAAGCAAGACAGAATAAGATTATTGCATCTATATTTTTTCCCCCTTTTTCTGTTCAACTGCCGCAGACGCAATCTTTAACAGAATTGCAGTTAGTGCATATACCTTACTATGACTCTGATTTTGTATAACAGTACTAGGGCAACCATTCTGCTTCAATCCTTGCGAAATGGAAATTTCGTCTTTTGCTGTCACGCTAGCTAGTATACATGCAATGTGAACTCGAAATAGGAGAAGAGGAGAACTGCCGACAACAGCGGAAGCACCAAGTCGTGTTTGGCATATAGATTGTCTGCTCGACATAAGGAAAGAGAAATGCCCCAAACTGGGCAACGCCTCTTGGAGAGAACAGAAAACGTGAAACTATTCTGTAGAAACAGCATAGGACGAAGCATAAACAACGACAAAAAACAAGCACCTCTGCGGAGACTTTTTTTTTGGTTTGATATGAAGCCGGATTGTGGAAATTTACAGATGCACAAATAACATCTGAACGGAGAATCGAAGTTCTCTGACTACATCTGAATCAAGATTTAGGGGAAAGTGCCTGCGTATCGACGTCAACGGGCGTCTTTTGGTGGGAAGCGTTTGCATAGAAACAGCTTTCCCGGTGCACAGTATAGTTCACGTCCATCGGAGTGTATTTTAGTCTCCACAAAAGCACTGTACCCGACCTACAAGGCGCCCGCCGAGGTAGCTCGTTCATTAAGTTGTTTTGCTCTTAAGCACAAGACCATAGTTTCTACCTTGAATGCTTTGAACATACTCCCACAGTGCAGAGATGGAGAGACTTGCTATGGGTTAAGATATCTGTTCCGGCTAATGAATACCATGCGCTCAACGAATAATCCAGTCACTACGGCGCATTTCGTATATCGTCTAAAACTTTAGTACGAAACAATCCATTGTGCTCTTTACTAATAGCTGCTAGCCGAGGAGAGAGGAAAGAAAGAGATCCTCGAAGATGCGAACAGGGTGAAGACGGGGGCATGTTCCACCGCCAAAGGTCCTGGCATCCGCTACTGTGCAGTTACCACCATCTATCACAGGCACTTGATGCGCTAAGCATTTCGTGCAATGCACGGGATGCTTACGGCGGTTTTTGACGGATAGATACGATAGCACTTTTTTAAGTTGGCCAACACTACATGGGTCTCCAGCGAAAAAGCAGTGACTCTTCATGTCGAAGCTGCTGAGTAACTCGGGTAAGCTCGGGTATGATTGGAGGAGCGTCTTGCCAGCTACAGCCAATGGGAAGAGCGCTTGTCCTGTGGTCTATGTTTCTTCGATGTCACCCCGGTTTCCTTTGACCTGCCATTTTACACGGCATTGTTCTTCATAATAACATTGTTATATCTTTTAATGTTTTAATTTATCGACGTTTTTGTTGCTGGAATAAGTACGTATTTCTGATTTATTTACTTCTTCATCTCTAGATGTACTTGAACAGGTAATGCATGCTACAGACGTTATCTCTGCCCCGAAGAAATGTGTTGAGTGTGAAAGTGGCACAGCATTATGTTTTGAAAAATTACGCTTAAAATTGCTGACGGTGATTTTGCGGTCGGCAGTAGCGCATGGTTTATCTAGTACATACCTCTCTGCTGATTTTAACACTTTCTCGAAAGGAAACAGGATTATAAGGCCAGTTTGACGTGGAAGACAATGTCATTTTTGTGAATATTTATTAGCAGTATCTAGATAGCAAATGCCACATTTTTGTCATTTTTACTTGATAAACAAAACTTGAGTTTTTCAGGAAAAGGGGAATGGCATTAATTACACAGGTCTAAAATAGTTCACAAGAGAAACATAAAACCCATAATGCAGAGCCCTATATTCACCTTATGAGCCCACCAATGCTATATGAGCTTGGTGTGTGATACACCTAGATGTTTATGCGCCACAAAACGCCAAAACATCCAACGCAACATGAAAGCTATACAGAACTTTACATAATGACGTCGTAGGCAAGTGCATAATATTTACTTTTCTGGGAATTAAACCACTTGTGTGGTATATGTGTAAACTAAACCACTCCTTTATGGCGTCATACCCTTAAGGCGGAGGGTAAGTGTCCCCTCCAGTTTTTTTCTGTCGTTGCATATCGGTCTTAGTGGCTTTGGCTGTTTCGCGCATAATGTTCGAACGGGTGCATTATGTATTCCGTTGAGTAGGTGAGGCCAACAAGTGAAAAAAAAGGTGATGACAACGTTGATTCATGTGACATATCGAGTAATGGTTAGCGCACACACGACGGACGCTGTGTAAAGCGTATTTTCAGCTTAGTTGCCCCTGCTCCACGAATCTTCCACCTACTAGTACGAGTATTTTAGAAGAACTTCTTGTTGGGCGAGTTGGTGCATTGCTTTGAAGGACCACGTTGCGCTTTAAAAAAGACAGCCACAGGAAAAAGCCAAGGAGACAGAAAGAGACAGAAATTGCGCTCTTTCTGTCTCCTTGGCTTTTTCCTGTGGCTGTCTTTTTTATAGCGCAACTGGTTCTTCAAAGTAGTACGAGTATATCTAATGCTTAGCGCAGGACCATGCGCACACGGCCAATAGGCTGTGACAGGGAAGTGGTACACTTGCTTTTGTGACAGTAGACAATGAAGCTAACGTTATACAAATTGGCTGTCGAGAGTTTTTTTTTTTTCAAGAAATTGTGAAAAATCGGTACGCCACAAAATAACTGCAACTGCACGCGACAACACTTCATCGCAAAGGGGCGGCACAGTTTCCAAACGCTTAAACCCTGTAAAACCCAAGCTGTGAGTCAATTCGGTTACTCGTTTCACAGCTGGAGCTGTTTTTGAAAGATGACCAAGGGACATTGACGCGTGGCTCCGTCCATACAGTTGCCTAATTTAACTCCACTTCGAAGGAAGCCTCAGCTATGCTCTTGGGCGGGGACAATCCAGAGTGGCTGGATTAGTTTGCGGAGTCACCACAGGAGCACGGACTGCGAAACGGCCGACGCTTCGCACCGGGCGCGCACCTCACTCCGCCACGTGGATACGACGGCGCATAGCAGCGGATGAATGAGGGGAAGCACAACCAGTGCACAAGGGTGGATGTGGTGCGAAACCGTGAGGAAGACACAGCGAAAGCTAAGCTGCACGGGGTAACGGACGCTAACTCTACCCACGGGTGACATAAAGCGGCGGAGAGTTATGGGTATGAGAACGATTTTCTCATTGCCCTTGTGGGTGAAGAATTGCAGACATTACTAGGGAATGGCTGTGCCACTTAGGCAGCATTACCTGCTGGAGTGCGGCTTTGGATATATAAACCGCTGTGTGTGCGGGATCACGATCACACGCGCACATGCTTCAAGAAGTTCAGTACGCGTTGCAGATTCAACGCGCTCTTCATGTTGACTAACGGATGGTGTTTGTGCCGTGCCCGAAACTCATATTCTTGCTCAACTTCGAGCATTAATCTGAAACGGGTAAACAATGTACAGTGTTTCTCTCTTTTACCTAGTGAGTTTTATGCCGCTACTCCATGTTTTTAACATCGAAGAGTACAGCACCCGTTAGAAAAAAGCTAAGTCCGTAGAGGTACAAGAAATTCTAAATCTGTATGTGAGTCACTACTGGATGCGAGATCGACGTGGCTATGACATGGAGTCTGCTTGGCGACTACACAGTGAACTTCGCATGACACTCGCCCAAAGTCTCTTCGTGCAGTTAATTTCAAGCATATTGTATTGAATCTGGGCCCGAGAACAATGCACTGCAGGACATCAGGGCTCTAAGCCAATAAAAGTTTACCATTCTATGTTGTAAACTCTAAAGCTTAATGATTGCTTATATTCAAGCACTTGACGTATCATAGACCGGAACCGCAGCTCCGGAAGCTCTGTGACAGGAAGTGCTTCGTAGCATTTGATCTTCAGAGCATACACGTGGCACCTTTAAAGCCCAATTAAGGTCGTGCTCCATTAACTTTACGTGCTCTCACCTTATTCGTGTGACGTAATGCCACTTTTGCTGTAGGCGTCATTCTGCCTGTGACATCACTTTGCCTAATGTAAAAAAATTAATGATTATCGCGAGCAAAGGTGCACAAACCAAGAAGCGCACTAAATCTGTAGCAAACGTTGAATAGACGCCGTTACTGGAGGAAGATATTGTAGTCTATGGATACTCTAAATCCTATTAGTAAATCCATAAGGCTTGAAAATCTCGCTCGTCATAATATTGTTTATATTTAGTTTTATTATCGCTTTTTGAGTAAGAAATGTCTTTGATTGCCAGCGGTGTTTCGTTTATATGACAGGCAAAAAATTTTTGTAATGGTGATGAAGTATCCTGTGGCGTGTCATCACTAATGTTTTGTAGAGACGCGCGCAACCCCACATTAAGCCCGCTTTACAAAATATAAGAATGAGATGACTCAGTAGAAGAGACCTAAAAGTGTTCCTGGGGCAGGAATAAAATCCTGGAGCACATACGCCAGGTTTAACCGTCAACAGTTATACTGCCAAGGACGAGGAATCTCAGAAAAAATCATTCACTTTCGGGGCGCCTATTGGAGGAAGTCTACAAATAACTGTCAGGTCTGCCTCTTATAGATGCAAAGAATGTGAAAGATTTTTTCCGAGATCGCTCTTTGAAAACGGAAAAAGCATACATAAGGGCAATTTTGGGTGCACTATCGGTTGATTCCAGCGAAATAAACATGAGGAACGCAAGAAACAAACATTCCGCAGCCATGCGCCCCACCGTAATTGAGCGAGAGTTGCGCACAATTTTTTTTTATGATCGAACTTTCTATCAGGGCACCTTGAGTGCAACGCCCTAAGAAACAAGGTTTTTCGGAGAAAACAAATTCACTTTGTCGTCCCACACTTTTGTTTCCCTTTCACGCAGGATGAACTCGGCAACGCATCGGTGCCAAAGTTTTTGCGGCCTAAGACCGAAAGACCCTTTCAGCCACTCTGACCGACTGTCGCCGCCTGTACGGCTCAAATGCATTTGAGCTCTTACACGAGATGCGAGTAGCGGGCGCCATGCGTGCATCCATGGCTACATCACGGGCTTTTTGTTTTTGCGCTTCAACTGCATCCTGACCTTTTTACACCTCTCAAAAGCCTGAATCCCGACCTTTAATCCCTTCACTTCTCCTCTCTCTCTCTCTAAGCCTGAATTAAAGGTTTCTTTTGTTAGCTTATACATTACTGCTCTTTCGAAGGGTAACTAAAGGTCCGAGACGCAAATAACGCAACGATAGCCGCTCTGCCCAGCAGCTGTCTGCCCTCTACCGGGTTCTGGACATACCGGACAAAGATGGCTACAAGCGTTCCCCATCCCCGTGTCGATTTCTTTCTTTGCTGTCACATCATATCTAACGCTCACACATTCGCGACATCCATTCGTAACCGCCCTGTGATCTCTTTTTATTTCTCGGTTCACAGCGCTGTCATAAGCTAACCAAAACAAGTACCTAAAGTTTTCAAGTAATTCAGGCATGCCTGTGCTAATAATTTAAACAAGTAAAATGCGTTAAGAAGGTTAATATAGCTTTTCACTATTGCCTCTAATTTTTAGTCTAGATTTTTAAACCTTCGGATGTATGCGACGGCATTTTTAGCGAAACAGCGGAAATCATTCACCTTAATTTTTCCATGCATTAGTGTTGCTCTACATTCTAAGTAAATATGTAACCATCCGATTTATTTTTAATTCATGAATCATGTTTTAGCCGAATTTTCATTTTGCGAATCTGGCGTGATATCAGAAGTAATTATGTACCGTAATCCTAGGTTGCCGTCTACTGGAAGAGCGACTGAAATTTAATCGAAAAAAAGCAAGGTTTATCTTTTGAATAAGTCTGAGGGTTTATGGCGGCTGGACAGCTTTAGTAAGAAGCTTTCTAGGCGTAAACTGCTCACTCACTTTTACTGGAAAAACCTTTCCACACAAAGACATACTCTACTCATGTCAGATGCTTCTTGCGCTTGATGTCAAAAGTGAATGAAATAACGGTGTGGACATTAACATGGGTAATTTTCTATAATCGTCAAGTGAGTCTCACCAAAAATACAAATAAGTTAGAAACTTGTTTAGCTACACCTAAATGTAAGGAGCAATTACTTAGAAATTGTGCGAGCCTTTCTTGTGGTGACGTCACATTGCAGAACTGTTCATTATTCGCCCTCTGTAGCGGTGTTTATTTTTGTATATGTGACACTCTATAGAATTCTTTTTCCGCTCTGTTGCGCCGAAAACATTGTTCGGGCTATCAGAGTACCGCAAAAACATGCATGAAAGGCAGTACCGTAAAGTGACCTGCTCCTTGCTTACACTAAGTGCTGTGGCCTTATATGAAAGCCATCCGACCCCTCAGCACTGCATTATGAAAGCCTATTGCGAATGTGTTCATTAAAAGGGATGGCGCTGGCTCGAATTTTATGCCTAAGTTACAGCGGCGACTATGTTTAATCAAAGCGTTCTATTAACAAACACTGATGGCAGCGTGGAGCTTCTCAGAAGGATGCAACAGCGGTAAACACTTATTTGCATATGGAAATAGGCTGCGTAAGTGCCACCACTCCTCATGCCATCTCGTGGAGGCTGAAAGTTTAATAGTGTCGGAACCTGCGACTTTTCGAGGCGCCGAGGTCCAAAGGGCGCAAGGCTTTGTCGTGCTCAGTCTCAATCTACTCTAAATTACTCTGCTCTTGGCAAGAGCTTTCGGACATACCTATAGCTACGGTAAAGTAATTCGGGGCTGAATGTTTGCATCAACGAAGATTACGTCAAAGGAATCTATTTAGTTACATTGATTAGAACGCATAGAAAAAATGTTAAAACATATATAATATTTAAAAAATATACAATCAAACCGAACTCATCACCATTTGGGCGCTTAACTACGCCTGGCTCTGATGTTAGTGAGGACCGAAGTGGTTAAACAAAAATTCCTACCTTTGAGATTCATAGCATATTCGAGAGGCTGTTGAAGGCTCAACACACAAATTCGAACGGGTCAATGTTCCGTTAATGTTCCAATGCACAAGTGTTACAATCCTTGTTCGCCTATCGCTTGTGCATGTATTAACTGAAACTGAACTGTACGGCGTGGCTTGGAGAGCGCTTCAAGGGGCTTGAAAAACTGTAGCATTCACGACATTGGCGCCGGTTATTGCGTAGCCACCTGAGCGCAGCCGATGCCTTCGCATACGCAAGTAGTGCATTAGAGCGTTGGCACTGGCGCGTATTATAGCGGATCCAGAAGTTCGCATTAAATTATTGTTTTGTCGGTGACGCTTCTGATCTGCTTATCATAAAAAGTACACTCTTGTTTGCTCTCAGTGGAAGCGAGCAACATTATGGGCTTCATATTCCTTCAATAATTTCCGCCTGTAAACTTTTATTGGCTGAGCTCGCGTAGCGCGGGGCACGCTGTATATGTTATTGAGGTCAGCAAAAAGATGGAAAAGTAGTTTTATTCGTAGTTTCTTTTTCTAGCAAAAGCTTACGAAGTTCAGAGTGTGAAACGACTGCTTGACATATAGGTTGGAGGACGGCTAGTGCAATGCAATTAAAACGTGCTCTGGAAACCACTATTAATGAACAGGTGGGCTCAGGGGCACAATGTCTCGCGAAAAAAAAATAATTTCGAGAATGCTGAGCAAAATGCTTTTTTTTTTTTGCAAGATAAGCGGTCTGGTAGAAATTTAAATAAAGCTTTATATCATAATACTATTGAGAGCTCTTACAATTATAGACAATATTCGGAATTTCTTACCTTTCTAAAGATGCCAAAGTTAAGGATGCCATGCAGTAACGAATGTTTTCTTTCAGATTAATAAGAGAATGCGACGAACGGTGTGGTCAACAGCATGCAGAAAAGCAATAGTCAGTGCTGCTGCTGTAGACCTAATTTTAGTTTCTTTATAATATTCCGCCGAATTTTCTAATTGGAGAGCAAATATGGGCCCTATTTCGAGATATGACCTAAACGCCGGTTGCATGATCGCGTTCTTATAAAATATTTGGGTTGTTTAAACCTACCCGAGAAAAAAAACCACCTGAGTGTACACAACAAAGAGTAACTTACGTGATGAGCAGCACCAATTTCTGAATACCATGTTGATTCGCCATTGCAGCTCGGGTGTCTCCTGTTGTGGGAACATGCATTTTGGAAATGAAGCCAGAAACCGGACCGTATCACTAGGATGAGACGCGATGAATCAACCTTACCCGACAAAGGGGTAGTGTCTCATCTCTCTCTGATGCGAAAAATAGAAGCGCTTTTTCTTAACTTACAAACATAAAGTTCAGCTACACAATCAGCAGAATATCCCAAGAAGGAATGCGACGCAAGTCTACCTGGTGTCTCCTGCCAACCGAGTCTCGTGGTGCAGAACATCATCGGGGACTTTCTTTGAGCCCGTCTTGCTTTATGGGGGTTCAGCGTCCCACAGCGACTCACGCTATGAGGGACGCCATAGCGAAGGAATACGGAAATTTCGACCAACTGCGGTTCTTTAAAGCGCGCTGACATTTTACAGTACGCCGGCCTCTAGAATTTCGCCTCCATCGAAATTTGACCGCCGCGTCCTGGATCGAACCCGCGTCTTTCGGGCCAGCAGCCGAGCGCCATAACCACTCAGCCACTGCGGTGACGTGCCCGTCTTGGTTTCGTCATCATTGTGTACAACATTGTTCACAAGTTTAAACGTGAACTCATTTAAATATGATTCGAGCATAACTGCGCCTGTACTGTAACACCATGCTGAAGTTTCTCGTGGCCTAGCAGGCTGATTTATGTATTAATTACAGCGGCAGAGAGAACAGTTTGCTGAGCATTCGAGAATACAAACGGCTAGAGCTGTAACGTCTCATTTTTTCTAAAGAAAAAAATTATCTTTTCACGCGCGAATCAACTTTCAGTCGCGTATAAAGGAACTGGGTGCCAACGCTATCACGCGACCGGCATTACCGCGACAACGCTGAACAACACCACGTGATCGTTGCTTTGAAATAATATAGAAGTGTGCGCGAAAATAATGGCGACAATGCTATCCCTGCTGCCACGGTGGCTCAGTGGTTATGGAACTCGACTGCTGACCTGAAAGACACGGGTTTGATCCCGGCCGCCGGCGGCGACTTTTCGTTGGGGGCGAAATGCTTCAGGTCCACGTACTGTGCGGTGCCAGTGCACGTTAAAGAACCCCAGGTGGTCGAAATGATCCAGAGCCCCTTATTACGGTGTTCTTCACTGCCCGAGTCGCTTTGTTACGTTAAACACTATAAACCGAGGGACCAACATTTCGACGCGGAAAAGGGGGCAGAGATGCCGCCGTATACGGTATTTGTGCAGTATCGCTAACATGGAAAGAAATTAAATGACACTGATGTGCGCATGCCTGTTTGTGTGCGTGCGTGTGGGATAATGTCGGTATGTACGTGTGCAAGTTAGCCGCGTGGTCAGTATGTTGGATTAGAAGTATTGTCTCATTTAAGGTAAAATAATAGTGCGACGGTGTGCTGGGCCCAAAATCGCTTTACGCACTTAGTTTGGCAGGCTTGGGGTGACACCACTAGCCCGTAGTTTTGTCACACTCTGAACCAGGTGCGAGGTGCATTGGCTCCCGGAACTCACACGCATCGGCCCAACCCGGAGCAAAGAACAGGCTTCGTGTACCATGAACACCATCTTTTATTACTGCTCTTATTCAACCTCTTCCCCACTTCTACAGTTTCTGTACACACTAATGCCGTATCCACACTATAATAAAGAGCCACCTCGTATTCGTGCTTCATGATTGCAGATCAGCCTGTCAGAAGAGAATTGAAGGTACCATGAGTGGATTTTGTTGAGCCTGATTAGCTTTCACCGCGTCAGGAACGAAGGAGCCTACACTAGAAAGGTTTCCAAACACGGTAACGCAGACATGCCACCCACAGGCAAGCGGAAGGTACCAACCTCACATTGGAACTTTACTGTTCGAAGTCGATAGATGTTTCACCATAAGGAACCAGATTGTTCCACTTTTATTACTATTCTTTCCTATGTCGCGTGCGCGACTCGCTTATTTAGGTAAATGATTCAAGGCGACGCCATGAACCTACGTTAGTTAAGCAAGGATAATGACGCCTGGTAATCGTTTCCCTAACCGTCTGAACTAATGACTTCTGCGAATGCAGTCTATATTTCAGGTCACTTATTTAACGCACTCTTCCGTGGCATGGTCAATAATGGCAGTGTTAGCGCTAATAAATATGACACTTTGGGCTATGGCTGTTAAAGAAGGAAACGAGAAATGTCACTTCAATTGCAACCAACTTTTTTAAGCGCCAATATCGTTGAGTACAAGGGAAAAAAAGGTAACGGTTTAACGTTGCTAAACCGAGTAGATGTGCGAAATCATTTGTTTAACTTGGCTGGCTCATAGAAAAAGCTTTGCTTTTCTTGGTCGTCGTCGAGTCTGGCAACAGCGTTAGGCTCAGGTTAAACTCTGATCAAGGTTGAGTTTATCTGACTTGTTCGCGCCGCAGATGGAAGTGGACGAAGACGACGATGTGCAATGCACATAGCGAGTGTGTGTTGCAGTTAAACACGAGGCGCTATCGGCTGCGGAGATAGCATAGTGCTCTCGTGCAGTGGCCAGCGAAGCTGATGTGTTCGCGCCGAAGCTGACTCGAAAGGCAGTCGCGGCAATATTTACTTTATTTCTGCATGGACTGTTGCTATGCTCAGGTCTTGCCAAAGTCAAATTCAAGGTAAAACTTTCTCTCAAACTTCGTGAGCTGGTTGTACATCGAGAAGTAGGGCTTTCGGACTAAAACGCCGTGAAACGAAAGTGGTATGATACAAAAAAGTCAGTGAGCGAGAAACAAGCCACTCAAGCGACGCAGGTAAGCGGACCAATATTGAAAATGAATTGGCGAAAGCTGGTCCTACAAAGGACCAGAGGCAAAAAAAAAAAACGCACACAAGAACGAAAGGAAGGGCACGAAGGCAGATGTTGATCGTACTGCATATTTCAATTTCGCAGCCTTAATAACAATGTGATGAAAATGGTAATTGAAAACCACACCTTCAAAGGCGTGCCTGCTGCGTTGCCATGGACAATACTCGATGCGCCTCAAAGGACGCTTGTAGAGCGCATCGCCCGTCGGCGCGTTCTTTGAACAAATGATACGAAAGTGCAATCGATTTGTATACAATATTTCCAGTGGGGTCATTAAGCATACAGAAAGGACCGCTACTAATAGCCAAGCGGCTCTCCTTGAACGAAGTTTCGGCGAAACTGAAAATCTAGAAGCGCGGTTGAGTGGCGTATGCCATAGGCAGGCGATGCGAAATGCGGATCGAGCTCCAATGAGTAATTTCAGGCTGCATTGAAATTAAGCCGTTCACGCATCATTATTAGGACCTGATTTTGTATATTCTACGTATTTGTGGGATAAGGGAGCGAGTATCATGAAAATTGAGTTTACGCCAATAAAAAAACCAAGCGAAGGTGTGCTCGTTCCTTACCGCCCCCACCCCAACTCTCACAAGTATGTATGTTTGCGGTCTGTCTGTGTGTCTGGTTTTTGCGTCCAGTATTTTTCGTTCCCTTGAGTAGCGCACTAATGAAGTTAAGTAAAGTCGGTACTACCGCTTGCATGTATGTTTTTTATTGGTTCTTACAAAGAATCACGTCCATGAATCCCTTCCCCCCTCCCCTCTCCCCGTGCATAAGCAAGAAGGGAGAAGAAAATGAGATCAATGACTCAATGACTGCAGCTTATGGGCGCCAAATGTGCGAAAGGCATATACAGAAAATAAAGTACAAAAGTAAAGAAAACAATCAGAGTCCTCGTCCTCGTGATCAGTCGAGCTTTCACGGCACACACACGCCTAAACAGAGGGCCTGAAACCTCACACCGCGAGTCTTTAACTTGGAATTTGTGAGAGCTCTTGTAAAACAAGTGTTTTCGAATCACCAGGCAGAGACGTGTTACATGACTGGATGCCACGAGCATTGGCTTATCCTTATAGCAATCATATTTTGTTCCACAAAATATTCGCAGTGCCGCTGCTCTGAATGCGTCCAGGAAAACTGAGGATAGATCTAAGTTTCCCTGTGTCTATAGATTAAAACATTCTAGTGGGCACACACTGAGATGACTGATAGGGTCGGTTTTATAAAACAGAAAAATATAAAATTCAGGCATCACCACAAACTGCCATCTACGGAAACCAAAGCAGAAAAAGTGGCGGCAAGTCTTTTTCGAGTGCCAATATCTGAGCCCAGCCTACAGCGCCATAGACTTCCAGTTTGAGATCACCGAGGATCCATCGATTTTGACGTTAGTATATTGAATCAAAAGGATGAGGAAAAAAAAACGTTCTGTTTTTAAATCAACGTTTCATACCAAGAAAAATGCATGTTTGCTGCTGTGCAATATCAATGCAATGAGAAAAAATGATGATTCCAAATCTATTGAGGCAGCCGCGATGGCTCAGCGGTTATGGTGCTCGGCTGCTGACCTGAAAGACGCGGGTTCGATCCCGGCCGCGGCGGCTGGAATTTCTTTGGAGGATAAATTCTAGAGGCCCGTGTACTGTGCGATGTCAGTGCACGTTAAAGAACCCCAGGTGGTCGAAATTTCCGGAGCCCTTCACTACGGCGTCTCTCATAGCCTCAGTCGCTTTGGGACGTTAAACCTCATAAACCAAACCAAACCAAATCTATTGAGACCCAAACCACCCAAACCCGGGTGTTGTTGTTCTCAATGCCATTTTATTTTTGTGACGTAGAAAGGTAATTCAAAGCAACTTTTTTTTTTATGCGATAACTTGGACCGCCATGTACTACGCAGCGTGTTTTGTTAATCTTCTTAGCCTTTTTGAGCATTAAGAAAAATAGAATGACAGCACTAAAGCGCGGCGAGCAAGATGAATGGAGGCGATAAATTTATCTCCATAATGTTTTGTAGCCCTCCTACTAGAAGATAAATTTTTATCGTCTGGGTCGCGCACCAGATTTTGATAGCATGCTTTGTGTGTGGTTTGAGAGGCGAAAATGTGTGCAGGAAGCTTGATATGACCAGAGGCTTTCAGTTGACGGGTATAAACAACCAATATCTTTGTGTAGTTCACTGGGCTGCTATATTGTAACGCTCCCATGTTGTGAGGCGTGGTCACCTTCTACAGAATTGTTATAAACAAAGTGGTACATTTGTCTCAGTTTTCCCGAAAAGAGCAATTTAATGTACTCCCCACTAAATCTATTCAAAGCATTACAGTCATTACTAAGTGTAGACATGATTTAGCGGCATGTGAAGTAATCTTCTTTGCCTTAGGCAGTGTTAAAATCAAGTAGTGAATCCAAAGATAATGGATTACATGGCGTAAAGTGTAGGTGCCCCTTAGAAAGCAGCATGCAAGAATAGCAGTGTGAGATTGAAAGATTCTTCTCATTGCGAAGACACTGAAAACACACAGAACGTTCGGACGTTTTTACGGCTTCGAAGAGCAGTGTAATTCAACACAGCGAAGAGCAATGGGCGGAGAAAATTCCGCACCTTGTAGTCCATCAGGTGTTTCAGTAAACAGCGAACAATTAGGCGCTCCTTGTTGATCAAATTCACGACGCTCGGTGGAGCATACCCTAGACAAACTGGCGGGTAAATAACAAACATATAGCAGGCAGCCTCTCTCTGCTACAGTGTTCGAATGTCTGCGTGCCCAAATCAATCTTGCCAGTGACAATGACATCATTCGGTGTCATTACAGGAGCTGTGCTCAACCGAGAGAACATTCTTGTATAAATAGCGCTTCGTTCATAAGACTAGGCTGGCGGTCCTTCCGTCTGTTTAGACTGAAGGTGTATCGGCTGAAAGGCATGCGGGTAGTCTCCACAGCGAAATCTTCTCTCAGGAATCGGCGGAACTTTTCTCGTTAAATGAGGCAGTTACCATAAAATATTATGTGAGTTACCTCGCTAGAATGGCAGTGCCAGATAGAAGAAGCATGAAAATAACGCCCTGAACAGGTCGATTTTCTAATTTCCTGAGCCCATCACTAATTTTAGTATTCAATCTTGCTTTCTATGTTGCTACCACTTGCTTGCACATTTCGTACGCGATCAATGTTTTTATAATCCACACCGCTGTTATTCCTGCAAGCACAACGTGCAGAGATGCCAGAATGGAAACGTAATCGTTTAAGTGCTATATCTGCATCTCTTCGCAACAACGCAAAGTGATGGGTGAGTTGGTAGGACATATTGGTGTGTCTCATCTTCCCTTCTGCAGAATTGCTGTTCTAGCCTTATGATTGGATATCTTTTCTAGATGTCGTATGTTTACAGCAACAAGAATGTTACAGCTTAGTAAATAGCCTCCTATGGCATAATGGAAGGCAAGAAGAGGAAAATTAATTACAAGCGTGGTTTATCGGATTAACTTCGCTGTCATGCAAAATAGTCGCCGCTATCGACTGGCTAGCCTCCTTTGTGGAGCTTCTGTAGCTTCGGTCTTTACTTGTATTCGATTTAGTAACCTTACAGAAAAAAAAACTGTGATACTCCCCAAGTATTTTATACCAACCACAATGCAGTTCTCTTTTCTTTGGTGGGCCTCATTAGATATGTCGTTAAAAACAATACTTACTGTATAAAAACTTCAAGAGTCAATTGAAAAAGGGATGTTCAGGGTTTTGAAATGTAAAGATCTTAGAAATGGATCCCCCTAAAAATTATCTCCGTATGGTGTAACAACGTAGTTACACTGATATGGAAGATTGCTCACACTCGGATGTCTTCACTTGCGTTATAGAATGTAATGCCATAATTTAACTCTGCCCTTCTTGTGAACACCATTGCGTGTTAGAAAGGAGCTTTGATTCTAATGATCAATTCAAAAATGCTTTGGCTGGCAGCTTTGGATACGCGGACATAGAAGCGACATGTGTGTAAGCTGCATGCTGCGTATGCTTTGTATTGATTCTTCATCTTATTTTAACCTCTCACCATCTGTGCTATTAGTTGTACGGCATCGGTGACATGTAATGTTTTGTCACACTCTTTCAGGGTACTACTGACTTTGATCGAATGTAAACCTCAGCGTGACATGTCTCAGATCAGTTTCTTTTCTTTTCTTTCGAAATGGCCACAAATACTGTTAGTCTACCTTTCTTTCAAACGATTATTGCACATACATTCTCACAGCTTTTTGAAGTCGCGCCATGATACTTGTTTATTTGCTGTACACAAAAAACCGGCTCAGGGCCTCTGAATAGACTTTCGGTGGGGTGTCAGCCCATATGGCGCGCGCTTAGTGAAGGTGCTGCACTTAACGGCAACGTGTACGACAAAGGCGTCTCCTAAAGGCAGCACGCGTCGCAGGAAAAACGACGCAACCGAGAGATGTAGCGCTTCAATGTGTAGCGTTCTATCTTTTATCGCCTCTGCTCTGTCTCTTTCGTTGAGGAGGTCACAACCAGATAGGCAAGCACGGCGTCAATTTCACGCTCAGGTGCTCGCTGCTTTAGTGGGCCATATTAAATGAAGAAGGTTTCAAGCAGCACCACCTCCATAATTTTCTATTTGAGTTAACGTGACTTTTCACAAAGATCACAGACACAGGGCGCATACTTAGGCCCGTGTAATGCGCCAACTTTTTACTTTCTCTTGTATGCGATTTTTATCGTCACCAGTTCCGAGTGGCAGATACTGTATAAAAGTAAGGCTCGGCGCTCTTGCTGTCATTGTTGAAGAAGGAACAATATATATGGAAGAGATTTGGCAAGACGTCCTTTTCACCTCTTGGGCCTTCTAGTGCAGTTTCACGCTGAGCGTTTTCCTGAATATTTCCCCCTTTCGCAAAGGCCTGAACTGTTGCCAAAGGTATGTGTATCTTCGAGGTTGTTAATGTCGTTCTCTGTAGGCTCAACCCCGGCTGTAATGCTCGAAATTGATTACCAGTTTTTGTTTTACGGCATAGCTTGTTTCGCTCCTAAATGAACCCAAAATAGAAGGGCTGAGATTTTTGGAAGGACGTCGTCTTAGTCGGTTTCAAACATATTTTACGCAACAGCAGAGCAAAAATGATAGCCGGAAGAACTCTTGAAAAGCTTTGATTATTGATCAACTGAAATGAAAGAAAATGCTTCCTTATTTTGAAAAAAAAAATATCCCAACATTGGTTGCGTGCTCTCCAAATTTAAATTGAAAATATTTGTGTCGCTATATTTGATTTCTGATCCACGGGTCATTTTGATGTCATTTATTTGTGCTTTAACTGGCCTCTGCACAGACGCTGACGAGCAGACCTTAACGGTAACGAATTGCACTCCTAGATTCTGGTCGGTACCGCTGTTCTTTTGCGTTTAACACGCTATAAAAAGTTCTTACCGGGATCTTCAGCTCAACGAAGAGCGCCCAAAAGAAAGAGGTCAACAGGGCCGATTGAAAGATCAATCAAAAAGAACAATGAACTAGCCACTGTGCTTTAAACTCATATTGAAGACGTACGCAAAAAAAAAATTATAAAGTTGGTTTCTGAAATAACCAATGCTAATCAATTCTTGATACGTCTATCATTGAGCGCAGATATGAACCAGCCACCTTAACCGCTTTTATGAAACTGCTGCAAACGTACGTTTAGGCATACATTCGAATTTTTGCATTCGACAGCAAATTTTCTATTCTGACCAAGCTAGCAATTTCGATCATCTGGTTTTCGCAAGCAGTAACCAAAGGAGAAGTTATTACGTGTCTGGCGCCGAAGTTCCTCCAGTGAAAATTTGAAAAGGTCGCAGCTGCGAGAATTGAATGCAGACTCACAACTCCAGGCACGCGTGTTGGCACTCGAGGATCTGAAACGCAGGAAGTAATTTGCATTGCGAGCGAAGGAACAACGTCCCCGAGCAAGGAAAAGGAGCTAAAAACAGGTGCTGCACACTGAGAAACAAGTCCCTCTGGAAGAACACCATCTGGAAGCAGATAGAGGATGCTTATTGGCTAGAAATCCGAGAAAACGAGTATTTCTCGCAGATTGTACTCACTGCGTTTTTTCGTGAGGAAACAAGCGTGAAAAGAGCGAATGGAAATTCGGTCGCGAGACTCGTTTGCGTCTTCTTGGAAAGTACATGCGAGATTCAAGCTGTTCGTATTCGAACCCTAAAATAGTTTCAGTCGATATTTTAATTTCCAGCAAGCCGGGTGTGTTCCTTTCAAACACTGAAAACACCAAGATTATAATTAGGAATGTTTACGGACGTAGTGGTCTCTATAAACGGGTATAAATTTACACCGAAATAAGAAGCAAAGAAAGGGTCAGTATCAAATTGAAATGCATAATTGCTCAGGTAGACTTGTTTGGCAAGCAAATCTGCTATTTTTTAGGCAAATTTGTTTCAGCAGAT
This sequence comes from Amblyomma mixtum, assembly GCF_055824585.1. Classification (NCBI taxonomy): domain Eukaryota; kingdom Metazoa; phylum Arthropoda; class Arachnida; order Ixodida; family Ixodidae; genus Amblyomma; species Amblyomma mixtum. The sequence continues at coordinate 282,134,943 of NC_143012.1, read as the reverse complement.
CCGGCAAGAATTATCTGCTCGAACGTAATATTGGGGCAAGGTCGTAAATCAAGAATGCGAACAGTAAACGGAACAGTGGAACTGAAGCTTTACAAAATGGTTCCCTAGAAACGACAAAGACATCGAATAAAAGGCTTGGTGATACTATGACCACATAAAAAAGAATATACTTTGTCTTTTAATACCCTAAGCCTACAAAGTGAATGCACGTTCTTAAAAAGAATACAAAAAAGTGCATTTAGTGAACGTTAGCTTCAAAATTCACCAATCCAGACAACATGTTATTCCTTTCAGGGGTTCTGAAAGGCGGACGACTTTAAGCAGCTTCTCGACAACAGGTCATGAAGACAGGGTTGCAATTGTCTTTTAATACCCTAAGCCTACAAAGTGAATGCACGTTCTGAAAAAGAATACAAAAAAGTGCATTTAGTGAACGTTAGCTTCAAAATTCACCAATCCAGACAACATGTTATTCCTTTCAGGGGTTCTGAAAGGCGGACGTCTTTAAGCAGCTTCTCGACAACAGGTCATGAAGACAGGGTTGCAATGTCTATTTACAAATGAGGCACGGACGAATAGCTTTCGCACTTTGACCTAATTTTTTCTACCCCTTTTCAGTTAGGATACAATGAAAATCTTTAGGGTTTGATTAGGAGAGGCAAAATGCTACTTTCAAGCGCTGCGCATTTTGCGTATAAACAGTTCCGCCTCTCGCCTTTGTCACAGGACCTTTTTTTAAAATTTTCTGATCCCAGATATTCTTGAGGTGCTTGTAGAAGAAATCCGTTTAACAGTGTTATCTGTCTAGGAAAAGCTGGGCAAGGTCATCCCAGTCTTCAAGAAAGGAAGCCGATCATTGCCGAGTAACTACTGCCCGATTTCTATAAGAAGCGTTTCTTGGAAAATAATGAAGCATGTTTTATACTCGCATATTGCTAACTTCCTATCGTCCGTTCATTTTTTTTTTCACACAAGCCAGCATGGTTTTCGCAAAAATCATTCCTGTGACACCCAACTGGCACTCTTCCTGCATGACTTACATTTAAACCTTGATCGTAATATCCCGACTGATGTAGTGTTTTTAGACTTCGAAAAAGCGTTCGATAAGGTCCCCCATAGTCGTCTCTTACTAAAGTTATCGCAACTTAATATTCACCCATGTGTTCTGAACTGGATTCGAGGGTTTTTATCTAACCATCAGCAGTTCGTATATGCAAATTCACACTCTTCATCCTTAACACCTGTGCTCTCGGGGGTACCGCAAGGAACGGTACTCGGACCCCTCCTTTTCTTGATATATATTAATGACCTGCCGTGTAACATATCTTCTCATATCCGGCTCTTTGCTGATGACTGTGTCGTTTACCGAGGAATTACTAACTCCACCGACCATTTCGCATTACAAACTGACCTTATTCGCATGAAGTACTGGTGTCAAACATGGCTCATGTCATTAAATATTTCTAAGACCGTGTTAATGTCCATTCACCGTCGTCGTAATTACGTACTGCCTAATTATAATATTAATAACCTGCAGGTTGGAACATCCGAATCATTCAAATATCTTGGTGTGCCTATCTCGCGTGACCTAACTTGGACCTGTGATATTAACCACATAATAAATTCTGCTAATTGTGCTCTAGGTTATTTACGCCGTAAACTTTCACTCGCTCCTCCCGCTATTAAACAGCTTGCTTTTCAAACCTTTGTGCGACCCAAGCTTGAGTATGCTAACGCTATTTTTGATCCGCCCCACAATAACCTTACTAACGACCTCGATTTGGTTCAGAACCGCGCAACACGATTCATTCTATCTATATATTCCTACCACTCAAGCATCTCAGCACTAAAAGCTCGAATCAACTTACCCCCCCCCCCCCCCCCCCCTAGCCTCGCGCCGTAGGATAGCACGTCTTAACCTTTTTCATAAAATTTTCCATTCTTTGCCTTTTGATTACATAAAAAGAGCCCACCGCATCGCGCGGTTCAGCCACAGTAATGCAGTGTATCCCCTACAAGCCCATACTGTTACATTTCAGCACTCATTTTTTCAGCGTACTGTATGAGACTGGAATGAGCTGCACACCGAAGTTGCCATTGTCATCAACCAACTAGGATTCAAGGGGAGCATCGCCAACCTTTCGTCTTAACATTTTCTTACCATTGTTTGCCAGATACCGTCCACTCCCTCATGTAATGTCTCAACCGAGACCTTTGAGGAAATAAATAAATAAATAAATAAATAAATAAATAAATAAATAAATAAATAAATAAATAAATAAATAAATAAATAAATAAATAAATAAATAAATAAATGAATAAATAAATAAATAAATAAATAAATAAATAAATAAATAAAAGCTACAAGATAGAAACGATACAGATGGAACGAAACAAAAAGTTTGCAGTTGTTCAGATGAAGTTCATGGAAGAAAGACTTGCAGATCTCTTTATAAAGATGACTCCTGTTGCTTTTTTTAAGCGAAGGACGCTAAAACAGATCTACATTCTGTTCGCCCTCTCTTAAACACACTGCTTAACCGAGACTTCAATTCTCCAAACATTAAATTTCCAATTATCATTATGACCACTATATTATGATTAGTTCCATTACGGAATCATATCTGGTTTTTAAATTCCGTCAGCCCTTGTGTGTTCTTGTTTTGTCGGTCAGCACTATTGTCCATCTTATAATTCTACTGGAAGCCTCGTATCCCCACAACTCGTGATACAGTTGAAGCGTGGCGCTCACTGTGTCTAAAAATTTGAAACGTTCTCTTTTTCTCAAGATGGCATGCAGTACTTCCTCTCCACTGATGCGGTAATTACCAAGAGCTGTGCCTGCCCAGCTGAGGCCAGAGTCGAAGCCATAGCTATCGTGCCAACTTTCTTTCTCCCCTCAACAGAGGGAGAAACAGAAGACGAACTTATGCTGCAGGTAATCGGTAAGAGATCAGTGCAACCAATCGAGACTAGGGATTATCTACTCATCCCATTGTGAACGCTCTTTAGCTCGGAAGCACGGACACATCCCTGAATCTTTAGCCGGCCGGCGAGGTGGTCCAAGCAGAAGAATCCCACTGAGCTTGCACGCCATCCTGGTCACCCCCGTGACAGGCAGTAAGCATGAATCCTGTTCTATGATCTTAGTATTTCATATCCGTTATTTCCTCTTTTCTTCGCTTTCTTTTGCTTGCCGTTGTTGCGAACAGGGTCGTCAGCACTTGTCCCCGGATGTTGCTGCGTCAGTAAATTCTTAGCGTCTCATATCTCAATTAGGTACAAGAGAGCTTAGTGACAAACCAGTTAAGGAAAAACAGCATTCCTTCCAGTCGGCTCTTCTCTATAGAGTGATGTGCACATACTGAGTAACTGGAGTCACGAAGCCATTATTCGAAACTGTAAGCGGGCACAGTTATCTTATTTTTCTCTGCTCTCTCGTTTCAATTGTAAGTGCTTCTTGAGAGATGAATTAAAGTTCCCCAAAAAAGATATAAAAAAGTTGCTGTCTGTTGCATAGCTGAGATCGAGTGAACGGCTGGGCTGTTCCCAGCGCAAAAAGAGTTTGCAGTTGGGAGGCAGGTAGGCCGTTGTCTCAAGAGTATTAGACTGCCGATATGCTGTTGTTTCCTACGTTATATGGCACGAAAGCAAGAAGAAAGCAGGACTCTAAATGTACCTCTCATCTTTTTTTTTTTTTTGGGGGGGGGGGGGGGGAGGGGGAAGCGATTGCAGCAGTTTTATCAGCTCCCGCCCACGAAATAACTGGCTGTACGCCTCTTTACATGGTACTGGAGCGTCACAGGCACATAGTCATAAATGGCACATTTTCTCCGGCGAGCAGATAAACACAGCTCTGCTTGCTCTTCATTTTTGAGGAGGTCAGCACATATTCCTCGGCACAATTTAGCTTTCTTTCAAGACAGACACACTATCATTCGTGCTACTTGTACTGTGCGTAGTTCTTGCCACCACGCCAAGAACTACGCACAATCTCAAAACTAACAGTCTACCGGAGGACGTAGAGCCTTTATCAAGCCGTCGACGCATGAGTACCATCTGTATAATGCTCTCGAAAAAAGGTTGGAAGGAGACTTAAGCTCTGTCTTAAAAGTATGACGCACTAGCGTAATGGGTTGATTCCCACATATGCTGGATTTTGTTCTCTACTTTACGCACATGTTTCCCTGGTAGTCTTCACACGCCTCCAGGCGCAGTTGTTCAGCGGTTGAATGATGCGCCACCACCCCGCGATGACAGGTGCTCTCAGCGGTGGGCCTTATGCCCCCCACCCAGGTTGTTCTTCCGGAGCGACCAATCATTAATTTAACTCCTGCCTGCCACAGTGGCCAGTTCGCTCGCTATCCGGTGAACAGGTTGTGATGACGCCGTAAGGTCACGTAACTTAGGTTGCCAACCTAGGTTGCTTCTTCGAGGTTGGCGGTCTGGCCCACCATACGCCACCCTATTAACCACTGACAACGCTGACAATGCCGACGCTGGATTTTCTGGGTAACGGGCCTGTAACAATCGCGTTAAAACCAAGCACGAAATTTCTGGAAGCGGGCGCCGGTGCCGAGATAGGAAGCAGGCACCGCAGTTCGCGTCAAGCTGCGTCGGCTCTCGAGAGGGCTCGAACCATCTCGAACCTTAAGTCAGCGTGCGCCGCTTTGCCAAGGTCGCGGAGGGAGGCGGGGCGTGAATTTAGCCGCATTAGCGAGATCACGAGCCTTCGGGCGTGCTCCCGAGCACTTTCCCTTCATTTGTTTTTTGCCGGCGGTCGCGCAGCGCGACCTGCTTGCACGGTACCTATTCATCGTCGCGCTGTCTTCGCCATCGCCGTATTTCGTCCTGCGCTGCCCTCTGCGTTCGCTCTCTTTTACCATGGGAATTTATGAAAATTGGTGCGGCCTGGCGGGCCTGAAACAGCTTTCAATGTGATTAAGAGCTAAACACAATCAGTGGGAGTGGGCATGCACGATGAGGACATGTTTCGAGATCTACGCCACTCGTAAATGGCACAAGTGTATTCCTCAACGCGCTGTTGGAGCGCTCGAGATAGGCGTGGAGACCGCTGTACATATCAGTAATATAATGTGAAAACCAAAAACTTCTGCTCCTCGTAGATAGGAGCATAGACAGAGGGAGGAATGAATGGATGCTTTTAGCGCTATTTGATAGAACTCAGAAAAGGTAAAGATTACGCTTTAAAAGGTGAGCCGCTCATTGTAAGCAAAACGAATTGGGGGGGGGGTTACGCTTTGGTCGAGAGTTGCGCAGCGTCTTGTTTAGGACATACACAAGAACCTTAAATCGGTTGTTCGGGCGTGCTTAAAACGCGATCATTGGCCCTTGCGTGTGAGGTTCCACTTTTTCAGTTTGGAGATGTGCGGTCCAGTAAGCTTTTTCTTAGAAATTAATGTTCCCAAATGTACATTCGTCACCTAAATTTTAAAATGAAAGTATGAATTCCAATTAAATTGGTGGCTAAAAAGAGTTCGCGCAAAAACTGAACCCTGAGTTTTTTATGTCATTAAATGCCGGACATTCTGCTAAGTTCTATTGTATATATCCGCTGTTTTCTTGCGAAAACGACAGGCGCTTTGCGAATTCTCAATGAGATTTAGGAGAAAACTCGCAGCGAAAATAAGACCTTGCGACGCACAGAAGCTTCCTAACCTATTTGTTTGCATAGCTGAAAAAAACAACAACAAAAATATTGAATAAAATATGAAGGCGTTCATCATTTGACAAAGCCGCAGTACGAAGACATATTCCGGCGTCGTGTGCGAAGTAGTGATCAGAGACGCCTCACGCGGGAAATATGACTTACTTTTCACTAGCAATCAGGATTAGAAGCAAACTGCGAATCGGTTTTACTACTCGTTAAAACGCAAGAACCGTCCGTATACGAACGATGCCGGAGAACTTGCGTAATTTGCCTTGACAATGGCCGCTATAGTGTCGAAAAGCATTCGTTCAGTTCCAGTGCATATATTGCTTGTTTATTAATAAAGTAAAGGTACAAGTTACGTCTCTAAGACCAGCTAATGGCAGCTGCTGCTTACCAATAGCTATTATTTTTCAACTAGTAGTACACCCTTCACGTTTACCGCTTTAAATGCGGACACTAAGAATTTAGCTTTGTTCTTTTCGCTGGCATATCACAGCAACAAAAGAGCAATTGATTATAGCAATGTAATTCTGAGCCTTGCGAGCCGCAATGTTTTTGCTGTTTGACTCAGTGCAAAATTGAATGGTAGGAATACGCAAAATAATACACGATAACTCTTTAGTTCATGCTTTTTCGGTAATATATTTGCTTTAAAAGCTACCATGTCGTATATATTCCCGCCATAGAGGTGTTGTAGTATATTTGTGATAAATAGTAACTCCAGGGATGTTGCATCTTTGATACAAAAAAAAAGCTGACCAAAAGAGCAAATTGTTGAGAGAAGTCTTTCCGCCTACAACAAAAACACCTCTTTGGTGGCTTGCTACCAGTCCTAGAAGTAAAAAAAAAAACACCACGACAAAATCCTCTGGAAGGTGTACACAGTTTGAAGATTTGGGAAGGTAAATATTTACCCTTCTATAGACACTAATTTACTAACAAAGTAGGTTTCTATGAAGCAGTTCAGTAGTACTTTTGCGCTTTCATTTCTTGAGCATTTCGCGATCTGCTAACTTTTCGAGTTGGTGCAAAAGAATCACTTTAATTTCCCTTCACTCCCGGGCGTCGCTCATTGTCTCCTCTGCGTTAGAAATTGCATCGAAAATCCATTTTCGATTTTGTTAGGCCTACTCTCTTCCCTGCAAAAAACATTCCGTGAATTTTATTTTCTGTATATTCTAGGTCAAGGAACACACAGGTTGCAGTCATTTACTCCAAGTAGGCTCACTTTGCATAGTGCAAGAAAAGCCCACCACCTTAATCCCAGGGCGAATATTCACGTATTCCGCACCAAGAAAGAACAATGTCGGAAAAGCATACATATGGTTAGGTGATGACACTGATGTAGCTAAAAACACATCGGAGAAAGCAGCAAAGTAAGACGCAAGCTATTCGAAACGAGCAGCCATCCGCATGAAAGGAGGTGGGGCGATGGGGCTGCGCACTGACCGGAACGACGATGGCTACGATGCAGATCCTCCAATTTCCCTTACTGCCCTTAGTCCCCTGTAATTAGAAGGTCCAGCTCAGTGGCTGCCCAATTTTCCATAGTGAACCATATTTTAGGCAAAATGAGACCAGCTGCACGAAGCCCATAATAGAAGGGGCTCGCGAGGAGGGCGGCCTCGTGTACTTCCTTTCATTAAGCGTCTCTTTCAACCGGAGCTGTCTCTGCAGCTCTTAGAAGTTACGGCGCAGAAGCACGCCGCCTCTCGTTAACCGTCCGCCTCCGATGTTTCCCTCGACCTGGAACGCACCGAGCACCCGAGCTGAAAACTCAAGTGTGAGTGAGCTCGGCAGGCGGTCGTATCATTTTATTATCTATGCTTATTACCCGAGGGCGCCACAGCGTGCATGAAAGAGGAGGTGATAGAAGGAAAAGGGTGCAATTGTATGGGAGTGCGCGCGTACGCTGCCGCCGTGAAGGCTCAGGCTTTTCGCTTACGCTTGGTGGCCGTGGTAAGAGGCTCCCATCACACTATATTGTGCACGGAAGTGATCACATCGTTCTTTGTCGTTATTCTCCGCAATACAGAACAAAAGCAATCTGGTCCAGTGCCCCGTCCTTGGAGACTTCAAATAACATGCCGGGACTTCCTGCCGGTTTCTTAGCTCTGCACGAATTTAGTTTTATTTCCTGCCTCGTGCATAATTACGTCGCGGCACTCGGCTACTGAGCCAGATTCTACATTAACAGCTTTTTAAAGCGATAGCTATATAATATATATATATGCTTGCGTATGTATGTATGTGGGGTAGTTATAATATATATATGCGTGTGCATATGCATGTATGTATGTTTGTATGCCCGTGTGAGTGTGTGTGTGAGTCAAAATTTGTTCGAGATACGCGGCAGAGCCGAAGGTAGCATGACGTAAACATAACCCCTTGCGTTTACAAGTTAGTCGATGAGAATATTGTCGAGATTGGCAGGCCAGAGTGCCGTGCTTGCAAGGAAGCTTTCGTCTTGTGGGCTTTGAAAGGGGCTCGCATCCAAATGAAATGGAGCTGAGAGGTTTGATATATCTATGACACTCAACACTTTACGCCGGGTGTATTGTGACTCGTGTGGTGGGTAGTACTTCAACAGAGACCGAGTAGCTTCAAGTGGAGGCTAAAGAAAAATAAAATATTGCTTTTTTGCCCCAGAATTCATGCCTAAGTACTTTTACCTTCTTAGTCCTTACACAGATCACACCCCAAGCCGGCGCGTGGATGGACGCCGCCCGAGTTTACCGATCGAAACGGCCAGCAGAGAAAGAAGAGGTAACAAATTAAAGGGTGGGGGTGGGATAAAGAAGGCGAAGATAGGGATAGGACATGAATAAAAGCTGTTGCCGAAACAGTGATTGCAGAAAAAGTAACAAAAAAGCGGTTATCAGCAGAGAAGGAAGTAGAGAAAAACAAGATAATAATAAGTGGGGAAAAATGACATTACGCTGTTGCAGAGGAAGAAGTAGAATGATCCGAATCACAAGCGTGCCAGTGATGCCGCCAGCCACTCGCTATCCCCGCCGTGGGTATGTGCCATTCAGCCCGAGGACATCATCATCATCATCATTATCGGAACCGCGAAGGTCACTGGCCACGCGAACCATTATAATCGGTTCTGTGGTTCTCTCTTGCCCCCGAGCGGCTGCAGTTGGGAATGTGCTCGGTGGGAGAAAGCTCAGTCCGGGTTCCCACTGCGGGCTGCACGAGCAACAAAAAATTCTCCTAACACTTCTCTTATCCTTTCCCAGTTCTACAATACCTGATGCAGACAAGTTCATTTTAGGAACTTTTCAGTACATTCTCCTCGAATTACCATATCTCGCACTCATAAATGAAGCCGCCAAATCTAATGAATCTTTCGCACGCGATATGCACAGCGATGAGAAATTGCAGTCTCTCTCGTACCCGACAGTAGATGTAAACATGCAAGCAGTATAGCGCTGCGATCATTCTTGAAATGTTTCTCGTTCAGGTAACGCCGCGCCACAGCACAACTCACTTCGGCTGCCGATCTCGTTGTGGCGGAGAACAAGCCAGGGACTCACGCGCTAGTCAGGATGCTCACGGGTCAACGCAGTGTGCTGTGTGCCGAGGCAAATTGAATCTCGTTTCAAGGTCTTGTTTGCACTAAACACCGCGATATGCTGAGCGGCAACGCTGGCCGCGACATTGTACGCCCCGCAACTATCCCGTACCGTCGCCATCACCATGCTTTTTTTGTGGCTTTCCGCGGCGGTTGTTTATCCCGAAGCTGGTGAGCACTTCAGCGCTACCTCATAATTTATGTCACTTCCACACAGGCTGGCTTCGCGGGCTTGGGAGCAATGAGATGGAATCGCTTAACTACGCGCTGTCGACAGGAACCCATTGTCACCATGATTGCAGTGTTCGAAGGACCGCACAGTGCGCATCCGTTCAGACTAAAAGTTAAGGAAAGCTCTCTGCTCGTTTTCTCTCGCTTCTTCGCCGCGCTCCCCGGACAATCTTCGCCTAAGTTTGCCGAGAAAAGGAGCGAAAATAATTTCATTCTAAATTCAAAACCGAAAAACTGCGCACTTGGGTACCGCAGCAGCTGTCAAGCCGCCTTGCTATGGGTGATGGAAGCGCGATATCGACGCTCACGAGGCTCACCTTCGACTAGGCCCAGTTGTACTCACCGCCAAGCGAGACACCAATCGACGCTTCAGTAATGCCGAGGAGCGGTGACTGTCGCAAAATCCAGCGCAATTTTGAAAAACAAAAACAGCGCCGCGCGGACGGCTCTCGCCGGCGCGCGTCGTAAAACGGGGGAGAAAGAAACCCCGGAGAGCTATATGTGTGACTGACTGCCCCTCCACCACCGCTCGCAGAGACGGCGCGCGGGGAGGGAATGAGTCAGCCATGAAGTCGATTTTTCTAGAATGTCGGAGATGCTTCTACTCGAAACTGGTGGAGAGGGCGTAGCCTTGCGTGTGCTAAGACATGTACTCCTCCTCTTCACTCGCACGTGAAGCGTCACGACAGAAATTTCCAGATGCCACTCCCGGCTTTTGACCAATCAGGAACGCGCGCCCAGCGCGAGAAAGAGAAGGAGACTGCACGGCCGATACTGCGTGTATGTGCGCACCTGCCTTGACGTTTAGAACAAACAGACGCGGACCAAGCCTATATAAGAAGGGCGTTGACCGCCGTCGCTTAGGTAGAGTATCTGTTCTCGCTTCGGCGAGCGCGGCTTCGGCCGCTTGTATCTGTTTTTTGAGCAGCGTCCGCTCCGGCAGACGCAGTTGTTGCTGCGACGCGCGTCTTTCCTTTCCTTTCCTCTCTCTCCTTCCTCTGATCTTTTAACTCTCCTCTATCTGCACGTGGCAGCGGTGGTGGCTTGGCTCGAGCCAGTAGCAGGCCCGTGCAATTTCCTTTTCATCCTTCTCTCAGTCACAACAACAACAACCGTCGCTTAGTCCGAGCCGCCGTTTAAGCTTCATACAAGCGCGGCCGCTCGACGCCACTCGCCCAGCCACGGTTCAACGAGGCAGCGCGCGCGAGTCTGCTGGACGGCGCCATCGTTAACCTCTGGTCGTCGGACTATTGCAGTGCCCGGTGAAAAAGTTTTGTTTTGTTTGTTTGTCTCTCTCTTGTGTAAGTGCACTCTAGGTGCAATATTCCGTTTCTATTGTCACCTCTCTCGAGTTGAACTTCGCACGAGCTGCATTGTTTTTTTAACCATTTTTTATGTGCTTATACTAGTGATTATGAAATTCTCTGTATCGTCTCATTGCTGTATAAAGTTTTTTGTGAACCTTTGGCTCCGACCCATTCTCTGGCTTGCGACCGGCGAAAGCTGGGAACCAAACGACCAAAAACCTGTTGTCACTTGGTACCTGCTCGCCGCTGAGCTCGCCACGCTGAGTCAGGGGCATTTTTATTGAGTCCGAAACCACTACGCCCAAACGCTCTTAGGGTGTCTGGGAACTCGCGCTAAATGTGCGCGAAGTTGGGTGACAGTGGCCGACGAAGATTTTGCACAGGTGAGACCGGCGTCGACGGCAGCGAGTAGACGGTGAACCTTCAACTTACAGCCTTCAACTTACCTTCTGGAACCTTCAACTTACAGTTCCGGAACAGCCATCTAGAGGGAAGTACGTGCCAGGGAGGCCACGGTTGAGCGACTACGTGGAAGAGTCATTGCAGAGCAGCCACCACTTCTAGCAGGTTGTTTATCTTGGCCTTTGATGAGTGCACCAAATTTTTCTTCGCAGAACGACAAGGCTGAGTGCGATGGCTGCCTTTTTGAACCCTGAAGTCTTCAAAACGCCCATGTATCAAAATCCGACGTAGTTTATTAGAGGGAAAGGGTCGATTGTTGCTTTCTCGCCGCCATCAGTCAATCAAAATGAACCTGTTATGTCATGTAGCGTACAGGCAGACAAAATAAATAGGTTGCAGCAACTTGCTATTTATTCATGCACATGCACCACATTTACGGGATTTATTGCAACGCGTTGTGGGACAGCAAGAAACACCTTAGAAGCACCCTATTGAGGAATGATCTTCAAATCTGAAAGGAGTCTCAGCGATTGTTTTCTGCTTCTTAATGATTGGCGCAAAGTCTATACAAAGCCCAGCGTAAAGCGTATTCATCTGAAAAGTAAATGGTGTTACGAATAATGCAGTCATAATGCACATTAAAGCAACCGCTGGAGGGTTCTTCATTTTAGTCGGCTGGAAAAGGCAGCTATATATAACTACCGAAGACTTACCATTCAAAATTTCAACGGTGTTTTTTTTATAATCGCGATGTTAATTACAATCGCGTTCAAGTGAAACGCAGCCTGCCCTAAGGAGAGCGGCTGCTGAGCCATGTAAAAACGCTGTTACAGACTGGCGTGAGGTAAAAAATATATATTTTTTAGTTAATGTAAGGACTCTGCGTTCAAACAACTATGCGAATACTATCTATATTTGCGCAAACCTTGTTGTTCTGTTAAACATGTTTATGGCTCAATTCTGCATGATGCGCAGTAATTCTTTCCCAAATGCATATTTTTTAAACCGACGGAAATATGATTCACGCGTCATATGTTTACAAGCACATAGGTTTTAGTTGTTCACCTTCAGCCAGTATTTATCGCGTTTAATCTGCTACAAGTTTCAGAAATGAATTCGTCCAGCATGCGAATGACCTCATATCTTCTAAGGAAGCTTTGTTAGCCTTCTGGCCATCGACTAAACAGTGTCCTTGTTGAGCCACAACACATGCTTGTATGGCACAAAACTCGACCGTTTTAGATAGTTGCCAGGACAGGTAGCGCTCGCCGCTTTGGTCCTGCTCATTTACTGATATACATTTTGTATAATAAACAACGGTTCCTGGAAATATACTTACTTAACTTTAAAAATGAAGTAGGTTTTATTCTAAGCAATGCAATTTTCCGCCCCTTCGGTTTTGTTCTTACAATGGAAAGTAAAGCGCAAATCATATGACGTAGGTGGTTTAACGTACCTGAGAAAAATTAGTAAGAGAAGACCTCGTCTTCAAGCAGTTCTCGAGAAGGAGACAAAACAAAGTGCTAAGAATACAGCGGAAAAGAATTGCTCATTTCGCCGCACATTACTCAACGACGCGCTGTCAAGCCGGTGTGTTGTTTACTAAACAAAGCAGCGACGTTCGCTTGAAATCTGCCTCAGGCGAATGCGCTTTTCAGTAGATATGAGAACAAAAAGTAACTCAGAAAACAAAACACAACCGCATTGCACCATGGCGTTGTGCCAAGCGTTGGTGTTCGGGAGGAACAACCCTAATGAGGGATGGCAGCGAATTTTCCTCGCGTCAGTGCCGATACATACAACGTGAATGCAAATCGATTTCGAGCGACGGGCAGCTAAAGGCGCGCGTCAAGCAGAAGCTTGGTAAACATGTCGCAGAAACCACGACAGGACACGTCCCGGTGCACAAGACCGTCAAGGGAACGGTTGTCTTTTTGATGAGTAGTCTTGTTTTTCTTTGTATGTCTCGCTATCGTGCGCATCGCTGCTACAATAATTTCTCCTGATTGATTTTTATCTAGAAATTCGTTTTTGTTCCAAAGCAAGGCCCTATTAATTTAATTAGATATCATAATTAGTTTTTTATACACAGGTAGAAGGGCGCCGACGCTTTCAGCTTTAATGCAGCACCATTGAAGCCGCATGAGGGCAACATGTGTCGTAGGACATAAAATTCGTTCATTGGCTGGAAGACAGTGACGTCACTAGACCGGAAATGACTCAAATTCCTTTATCAACAGCTGCTAATGGTGTCGTATTGCCAACACAAGATCGAATTAGATTTCTATGTGAATTTTAGGGTCAACCTGACACCTATACAATGCATTACAGCCACTCGTACAGAGTTGGATGGGCCTTGGACCAATATTAACTTCAGTGAGAAAAAAAAGTTTTGCGATCCTCGCAAGTTTATCGCCAAACGTTCTACAAAACAGGTTGATAGACTACGGAGAGGTTACGATAAAATTATGTTGAGAATCTTTCATCCCTGATAGAGCATGCTTTCAGGGACCCCTTCATTGTATCTAATTCTGTGGAGCAGTATTCTGAACTAATGAGCGAAGGTACATCAACGCTTTTGATGAGGGAGGCAACGTAACTTTCACACCTTCGCCTCTGAGCCCCTTCAAGATGGCATAAATGGGTTGGCAGCAACGAATAGCAGCCATTACATCCTTTTACATGGCAATAATTGGCATTCCAACGACGACTTTTCTTCTAATATTTAATGATTTTCTGGCGCAATGGCGCGAAGAAGGTAGCTTTTGAGCACCTCGCAGCAACGGGTTTCCAACCAGACAACGCGGCGTCTTATATTGCTTTCACGCAATAATAACATCACTGACTTCTTCATTTGATTACATCAGCGAATTATTTTTGTGCATATACTTATTCTCTATTCTTACCTGAAGATAAACCGGTATAAAACACTGAGTTTGAATTAACCGCATAATGAGTCCTTGTAGAGTCCATTATACCATTGCAAAAAAACTCAGGCTTTATTGAGCTCGTTGGATAAGACGTCAATACGTTAACTTCTGATATGCATCAACAGGAAGCCAATCGCGCACAGGTCAGCTGAGTTTCATTTGAATTGGAGCCAATACAAAGCATTTGCTGGCCGGTCAGTTCAATCTCGGTTAATTCTGATCCGCAATAACTTCTCGGCTCCTTAATTTTTTTTTTTTTTTTCATGCAATCCTGAATAAAACGCTTATAGTAGTGTTGAAAGTGGAACGTTTCCGTGTTGTGTATGAGACAATGACTTTGAACGAAAGGAAAAATAAAAACGTTTCAGACTAGGAAGTATACGTCATGCATCGATTTCAAGAAGTGAATTGTACTTTTGTTTCACTGTGCGTGTACTATGACTTCGCTTCAACTAACATTTATTTGCAGATAAACGACTTGGATTGTGCAGCCCATAGATTGTATCAATGTCGCTGAAAGTGTTTTTTAATTCTCCGGTTATTAAAAACTCATCAATAATACCAGACTCTGCACCGTTTATAGCGACTATATAACTGTCAGCACCTAGGTTTGATGCAATGAATATTGGGGTCCAGGATGTTTATGCCCTGTACTAATGCCGCCACCATGAGCTTTTTACTTCCCACATTCTCAAAACCGGCCGAAGGCCTTATCTGTTAAACTTTGGTAGTTTTGGTTTAAAAATTGCTGTTTGGCGTATATTGTTGTTTTGTAGAATCTTCAAAGAGTGTCATTGCTTAGTATGCGTGGCGTTGCCGAAAAGATCGAATATATTACGTAATGCTAACTTTTGTGATGTTTTAAACAAGAAAAAAATTGTAATCTTCTGGTACTGTTGACGTTCACTTTCCGTTCAAAAGAACTCATCGAGTGTAATCAACTGTGTCTCAATTGCCACAATGCATTGCGGTGCTGTTTGAACGCGGTGCCCAGTATGTTACAGTAACTCAGTAAAACACCTTAATACCAAGTTCATTCATTATCAAAAGGCCCTATTCAGCAGACTGAATGACCCGTTAGAATATAATGGAAGTATTTTTGTAAGGAACATTCGCTTTATGGACTCTGCGCGCAAAGAATGAACAATATGTAAAAAGAAAGCGAACGTTGAAGATCTGAGTGAGTACTTGCGAAATGAAAATATATATATACCCGAATTTACAGAAAAAAAACCCAAGCATCATTGCTGTATGAATGCGTTGACGTCGTCCTATACAGCATAGATAAAATACGTCTTCTAGCGCACCTAAAGCCAAGAAACGAAGAGGTCTAACACGCTTTGTGAAAAGCCTTACAACGATAGTATCTTAGAATATGAGGCCAGATATTTACAGAGACGGACAATTCTGGTGAAAAGAAGCAGTATCGTGTCAAACAAAAAAAATTACTGTCCACCTAATCAGCTCTACTGCGGCAGAATGCTGCCAAAAAGAATAGAGGAGGCTGCCTGGAGCAACGAACACCTTTTTTTGTTCGTTGTTTCTTTCTAATGAATGCAAAATTCTGCTGTCTAAAGGCTTGAGCAGTATTTTTTCTCGCCCGAGGTTCTGCAGTCAGTTGTTGGGAATATTGGACCGTTAAGTCCTGATCATGTTTAACATCACGAGGTGACGCAAGTATTCTTTTCTTACAGTAATACAAGGCGGTGTGTCCCGGCGGTCTCAATGATACTGCAGCAAACAGTTCTTGTCGAGTGGAAACCCAGCAAATACTGCGTCTGGATAAAAAAAGAAAAGAGAGAAAAAGAAGAGCAACTACGGGGACAACACGCCTACACACATTCCTGCTTAGACATTGTTTTCTGGGTGCGTGTTTAAACACTGCGAACTTCAGGGAAAAGCGCCAAGCGGTTCTTTCATGACAATTATTGACCTCCTGTGGGATGGCACTATCAGCGTTCCGCTCATCATATCTGCAAAAATCAGAAGCCGTCGTATGCGAAAAAAAAAATCGCACGAATGGAGCGCAAGGGCACATTTTGCTGGTGTAGCACCCACTCCCTTCATCGACTGTGCCGGCGGTCGTTGTGCGCCCCGCGGCCGATGGCTTAAGGAAAGGTCAATTTTCTCGGCCAGAAGAACAGTGTAGGTGGAACGTAAAAAGGGACGGGATGACGATGCGCAAGGAAAAATGCAGATCCATTTCACAGTTTGGGCTATAAAGGGCAGATCCATTGTTCGGCGCAAGGCGCGGCGAGCTGCGAAAAAAATCAAAATGACGTGCTTTTTCTCGCGCTAGGCAGAGCAGCCGGGCGCGTCGCCAGGCAGGGGAGAACGCGTCGCGGTGGCATAATGCGCGCCGATTAACGCTTTCGCCCTTCGCAATGAGTAGAAAAACGAGGGCGCGAAGCGGCAGGGCAAAAGTGTCTTCTTCAGCGACGAAATAGCCGTAGGGTCCCGGTCGAGCGGCGTCTCCGAGGCAGCGCGATGCGAGCGAATGGTAGATTATAATCAACCACTTCATTATGCAGAGCAGGAAAACGAAGGAAATGGGTGAGGGTTGGTGGACAGGCAGGAGTGGGATGGTCTTCGCTTTTGCGCTCTCTCCACTCGGGGAACCAGACAGCACTACTTGTTTATGTGTGTATGCGCAAACGATAATGCTTCGCGAGCGACGGCCACGTCGTTTACTTTTCCGGCTCACTGTTTCGTGGTGTTGGGGAGACTCTGGTGGCGCATCGATTCCATTCTGCGTCGAAAGCGCGCCGTTGAGCTGCCGTTGTTTTCACACACTGCGCCCTGCCTCCATAGCCCCGGCTTATCCAAAACTTTGAGCTCCGCCAACAAGGGCGCTTTTACTTGCATGCGCGGTCGTCACAACGGCAGCCTTTGTATACAGCATACCAGGACGTACGCGCAGCAATAGAACAATGAAGGTATTAAGTCACGAGAGTATGTCGCGTCGTAAATCGGATTATGGTAGCTTGGAAAGCCTGAACAGAAATGTAGTTTTGGTGAGTAGGCAAACGTGCTATATGCCTATTTCGAGCTTTGTTTCTAAAGCATTTAGTGCATTCATGCTGTTGCCGTTTTCATAAGAATTTGGGAGATATGTGCGTCATTACTGATGATCAGGAAAGCCAATGAGGAATTACTAATATATGAACAAAAAGGAGCATGTTTGTGAAGGCATGAAGCCGTTCAAGGTCTGTAGCGCTGAGAAGAAAAATGCAGTTAAGAAACAGTGATGCAACAAGAGATGAAAAGAGGACATAAAGAGAAACCTGACTGAAAACGCGGCCGCCGACGCACAGTAACTCTAACGCCGTGCAAAACTGCTAGCACTACTGCCCGGAAGAAGTTTGAAGAGTCTGATATAGACTACTACGACGCATCGATAGATACGGCTCGTGAATGGCATCCCTGGCCTGTGTAACCCGCCAAACAATCCTTTTGTGAGCTATAACTTGTCCGATTGAAAAATACCCTTTAGAATGCCTAAAAAGTACACCACTCTTCGTATATGCCTCTAAACGTGCAATACGAAGACGAGAGGAGACAGGAATAAACCAGTTTGCAGTATCCGTTTTTCGAAAAGGACTGAGAGAGAAAGAAAAATTATTTTGCCTCTCAGAGTAGGTTGATGTGAATGGGTTGAGGCTGGAACTCGGCGTAGTGCAGCGATTACCCAACGCGTGTGTGATGTGAGCCACCAGAAGCGGTGTGTGTTGGCCGCAGTTCGGCAGGAGTGCTCACAGATCTGAGGGACATTTGCCACGATGAGTGGTACGTAGTAATGCGGTTGGTATCTTCCTGGAGAGCGACGTGCTGGTTAATAGAGCGGATTTTGTGATAAATAATACAATCGTCGGCGAACAATCTGATCAATGTTTATTGGCAGGCTACTGACGTATATTACAAAAACATAGTGGGCCATATTACACTGCATTGGGGTTGGTCAGATGATACATCGTTTGAGGGAGAATAATTGTAAACAAAACTGCACTGTTTATGAAGCGATGAAACTTTCTTGTCCTAGAAACTATTAAGGAATCGATGCGCTAAGATGTTATCTTGGGTACTCGACGCCACGTGGAACGGGATAAAACTCTTTAGCAAAAGGCAAGAAGTGAACAGTCGATTTGAGTACGTACTTCCACCTTCAAAAGTAGATGGCTCGTAAACTGGTGCAGATACCTCCCCTTAGACGGCTAGTTACATGCGCATGTGTCTGGTTGGCGGGTTACAAGGACAACAATCAGCCAGTGCGGAAAGAATGCGGGCTACTTTAACCGAACAAGGGAGGTGCCCATTCAACAAATGACCTTATGTGAGCCGTTTCACGTAAAAAGAACTTCTTGAAAGGTTTTGCGATTAAAGCACCTGAGGAGGCTATTAGCGATAACTGTACCCCGAAGGCTTACGGAGTTTGCAGCGTCATTGGCGCCAATATGCAAACAACACTTGGGACTATGATAACAACGGACTATTTTATGACCATCTAAAAATGATATTTTCAAGGACCTTGGCAATAGAGCCAACTGTCGAAGGTGCACGTACAGTAATCCACATAACGACGCACCGGCGAGCACGCTTCCGTCATTTACGAGTGGTCTAGGGCAGTAAACAAGAGCTTATTGTGCATCCACATTGCCATGGATTGTGTCTTAGCTCCTTATGTATTGAAAAGATATGCCGGGTCTGCCAAGTTGGGATGATTGCCATAAATGCATAAAAGGGCGCGCCGTTCGAGCACTCTAGGCAACTATGTCGACGACTGTACATGTGGAGCAGGTGATACAGCTGTCGTTGAAACATTTTAGAAACATTATGATGATTATGACTTTATTTTTATGGTTCAAGGAAACCTTGGCGAACAAGGTTGACATCCACAATAATACCGGCTAGGTTTTTCATGAAGGACAAACTACGGCCAAGAAATTTGAAGCTCCTTACAGTGAAGGAAATGAATATATAAAATTGCGACTACAGCAAGACACTTGGGTGTTGAAGTAGCACGGTGAGTGAGTGGAATGTTTTATTTGATTTTATATCAGCAGGCAGCCAGCAGACACATGCTACAATAAACTACAGCATCAGTGAGGCTGCACTAGCTCTCCTACACCCTCAGCATGGAGAGCTTTGCATTCGAAGAAGTGTAAATTTTATTACTTTTAGGCTTTTTACCTAACGCATCTTCTTTCGGATTAAAGCTAGTCCAGTAAGCTTCACAGCAAAAATAGCACAATCGAAATTTTTTCATCAATTCCTCTCATTGTACAGCACTTGCATATTGCCCATACGAGAACAAAAAAAAATACATGGGCGATTAAATGTTTTTATGCGTTGAGAGTGCGTTATCATTGCGTCTCCTTCCTTTAGGTTGCTTCTCTTATCTCTTATTTTCCTGTCATGTTTTCCTATAAGGTTTTCATTGCATTTATTTGGTCAATAAGCGTCATTTGCTAAATCTGAATCTATTCTTTGCCTGGCATTTTTTACTTCATTTACGCCCTGTGCTTGCTCACATCTGCCTACATGGTTTGTACATTTTGCATCCTGCCTGGCAACTAATGCGAAAGTAATTGTGGCCTATTATGTTTTTCAAACGTCCTGCCTCTCCCTCTCCCTTTTTATTTAGTACCTCTCCCAGAGGTCTTCAAGGGTCAATAAATGATCATGACGACCCTTATTCATTTTAAATTTTACTGACGTATTTTGCGTTATTTGAATTTTGGCAGAGTTGTTTTAGTGACGAGTCATCAATGTTAGAAAGTCATTGCTTTGTCAAATTTTTTTTGCAGCCACAATCCGGCCTCTCTAGCCTCTCTCCTACAAGCGTAAGGGGGACAGTTTCTTCCATTCGCTGTTCCCTGCCAACCGTGCAGGTTTTGTACACAATAAAACAAGTGCAGACGCCACGGTTCCAGGTGGAGCTCCTAATGCTATCCGATTTATAGTCAACTTTGTAACGCACAACGGCATGAACAAAGTGACACGGGTTTTTGCGCTTGTCATGCGCCCTGGGTTTTTTTCACTGTTATTTTGACGCGTATGCCGCGTCTTGAGTTCTTTCACTGCCATGTGACATATTTGGCAGAGGATTTGAGTGCAGTCATCGCATCACCGAGCTGAGAAGAGGAGGTCGCCACGTCTAGATTACGTCCACGTCGTGACACAGCGAGCAACAGAGCACAATTAGCGCTCCTTTCGAGGCAATAGCGCCTCCCTGTGCCTCCGGCATCTTTTCTGATTTGAAAGGCACTGGCGTTGAGGATGAGCTCAACTTGTTTGAACAAATGGCTACGTATAGCAGATGCGACTCCATTTTGATTGTGGCGTATGTAATAACTTTCCTTAACGGCCCGGCAAGGCTGAGGTACAAAACGCATGAGCGCAACGTAATGAGCTGGCACACATGTAAAGAGAAACCGCGCCATTAATCTGGACGGCTCAATGACGGAAGCCCGCCCTGAAGACGCGGCTTGTGTGACGCGCCACACTTCCACAGGCAGTTACGTCGCTTGCATCCGAGACGCCTTGGACCTTTCCCTGTCTGAAGATGTCTATCTCAAGATGTCGAAGTGCTGAACATTTCTGATGAGCTGGTGATGATGGTCTTGGGGACAATAGGAAGGGTGGTTTAGCAGAAGGACCAATCCGTGATTAAAAGTTGCTGTCAGTCCACAGATAAGCGGAAAGCATACACTTCGTGACCGGCGGTAGCCTGTTGTTTATCGACGTGGCTTCTAAATTCCCCCCCCCCCCCCCCAAAAAAAAAAAAAAGGAGAACCCAACTTTTCCTTGATTCGATAAATCGGATTGAAGATTTTTCAGAACGTAGTGTTGCGCGGTGAAACGTAGGAACTGAAGAAACACAAAGCTCCACAGTGATGTTTCGCTTGTGATGAATTATAGAACTGAGACATGAAGAAAGCGCCGGCACCTTCGGTTTCCTCCTGTTCTTGTTGAATATTCATTTATTAGGATGAGCAAGACCACAGGGCTATGAGTGAAAAAATTAAACGATTCTTATTGTTAAAATATTTACTCTAGGTTTTGGTCTTTCAACCTAAGACTATGTTCGTCAGAAGAAAGACATCTGCACTACAAGAACTTTTTATTAAGTTAATCTCATCAGAAATCCATGGTGCTTAAATTTTGTACATGCAAATGAAACTGTTGAATACTTGTAACAAGGCAATGGAAAAAATTACACCGCGTCGCAACAGCCAAACCTTATTGCATCTAAATATGTTTGAAAGAAATAAAATGGAGCATTCTCATTATCACACACTAGGACTACAGTTGCAGAAACGAAGCGTTTTTTTATCACAAAAATTTGTTAAAACAAAAGTTGCTAATTGAAGGATATGACAGGAATTTATGTGCGCAGTCGAATGCAGGGAAAGTTGATGAAAAAAAAAGTGCTATACATGCAACTAAGAATGAAAGCAAAGACCAGCTGCGGACGGAAAACGGTTTTGTTCCTACGGTTTGCGCTGCGCCATTCTTAAGCGACCATTGGTGACACCCGGTCTGTTGTGAAAGAAGGGTGTGCGCTTTGCTTCAGTCACCTCGAAATTCACGGATTCGCAAAGTCTAACTGCCATTCACAGTCTATCTTCATTTAATCGGAGCCAAACTTGGCCAATTAGATTTGCTGGAGCGGTTTTTCTTTTTTTTTTTATCGTATCACTGCGTGAGTTCTAAGTCTGCGAAAAATAATGAGGTTCAGTAATGCTGCGAATCAATTTTAAGTACACAGGTGAAAAATACGCTTGAAGCTATAGCCATTAGATATATCTCTCTATTAATTTGCTTCAACAGTTAGCGTGCTAAGTGCCAATGAAACTTTGTGTCCATGCAACGACTGCATTCGTTCAGTTAATTTGCTATAATTTTGAATGCTGCGATTGTCACTACCTTTAAACTGCTTGTCGGGGCTGAAATCGTATTAGGTTTTCCAGCATTTCTTTTTGCTTTTGATGAGCTATGATAATATGCTGAAATTAAAGAAATGAAACGCAAGACGATGGAAACAACTATGACGCTCCAAATGGTCTCTTCTATACTTTAATATTGGAAGCAAAGCAGCCTAACAGTATGAAGTTAGATTCTGTAGAATATTAACGCGTCCAGAATTGTATTCTGAGTTCAACTCAATTCAATTCTTCAATTCAGTTTTTCTGACACTTTTTTCATTTTAACAGTGCGCTGAAAGAGATTAGGGTAGAAAATTAGTATCAACAATATTAGTACCAACAGTACCAACAAATATTCTTTACGCGATGTAGTTATGTTGCCTTGCATTCAGGATATCTCGCTTTCAATCACAGCAGTTCGGTCATGGGTCTCTTGGTTACGAGTGCGTTATACTTAAATTGTTACATGGAAGCTCTATTAAGGAATCCTTTATTTTGTGGGATAATAGCCAGTGGCAAGTATTTCAATGCTGTCATTTAAAATCACGCTGAGACTGAGAAAAGCTGCCTACATGTTCCTCCGAACTTTGCCCACAAAGTGCTAGTGGGATTAGAGCTTCTTGAGAAGATTGCGTGTTTGTTATAGACTTGCGGGCTCGGAGAACTCAAGATCCATTTAGTGATTACGTCTGAAGATAGAGCGAGGCGAGTTCTCAAGCGCTTCCATGTATTAAGGTTTCGTCACTAAACGCGCCTAGGCCCCTGCAGGCTGTCGTGCTTGCGCAATAGGGGCTGTGGGTGCCTGAGTACATTTTTTATGAGTGACGGTAATTAAGTTTGAGCAACACTCAGGCATATAGCGGAGATGCCGGATCTGTGGGAGATGTCGCAATTTGGAGAAGTTCTAGCTTGTCCCCAGCCGGGGCACAGGACGTTACTTGGATCCGGCGCCTTCGCAGAGCCGATATAGTATCCTTAGGGACAATGTTGGCCTGTCAGTATGAGCAGTGGGTTACTCTCTTGAGATGCCGTTCTATATTTCGTGCACGCTAGTGGTCCGTGATTTACACACCTCGCCGCAGCGGCCTTCTTTCTCGAGGACACCATACTAGTGAACGTGAGGGCTGGCTGCGGAGTACAATTCACAGGAACGGTTCTCTGACCCTCTCTCTTCCATATTGCTCGAAGGGAGCAGCGGAATTGTGTTTATTTTACTCACACTATTCACTTATAGTGCTGCAGTTGGTTCTAAAGAGAAGTAGAAATGCAAGTGGCAATAAAATATGCTTTCAATGTTCTCACAATTTGTAGCTGTACGAAAAGTTAACTGCGTGGCTATGATTTCCTGTGCACAGTTATAACAGTTCGTTAAACCAGATAAAACTTTGAAGAAGGCATCTACAGTCAAGGACAATAATTTTCGTTAAACAAGTATTTAATAAGCTAAAAAAGCCCTTATTTCTTACGTTAGGCTTTTTTACATGTGACAAATTGTACGGCATCGCATGGCAATGGGTTATCCTTAGGCCACATATTAAAAAATCTCCAGCGCTTTCGTGCTTACAGTATGCGCATCGCACTGGTATGAGAACAAAGAAAGTCTAATCGAATAGCCTACAGGGTTGAACGGCTCTGACTCGGACAAGCTTTCGTTTAAATGCGCGCGAAGGAGGAGAACAACTCTCGGAGAGCTCTAACGAAATCGCGAAGTGCGGCTGTCAGACTTCGCGGAACCCAAGTTCGTTAGAATAATTCTCCATCCTGGTCTAAACAAAGATATGGTCATTAGATCACCTTCTCGCTAGAGTATATTCAGGAAAGGCCAGTAATACGTGGCATGAGTGCTCATGTTGGTTTTTTTCTAAGAAGCAAGGAAGAAATGAGCGATGCAGAGCTGAAGGATGTTGTCGAAGTGTAATCAACAAAGTGATTGAGTGATTTCTGTCTCTTTTGGGCACACTGTGGTAACGACCTTTCCTGAATGGCAATCTTACATAATTTTATCTTCAAAAGTGTGTTCAGCTTAGACGTTTTTGTATTGCATAGTCGCATAAAAAATTACTGCTAAAAATAGGTCATTACACCATTTCTAAATATTGTACAGTGGCTGTTAATGAAAAATTATTGTTTCCACTTGTTGTGAAATCTCATTACAGCACCTCTCAGAGCCAGAGGAAGCGGTCTCAGGAGTGAGGGTAAGGTTAATCGCAGTAATTTTTTCTCGCAATATTGTGCTGGCTGCAGATTGGAGTGCAACACAGTGGTAATAACCATGCACTATGTATCACTCAAAGAAGCCACAGGAGCTAAAGGCTTTTCCTAAAATACTGTAAACTGTGAAGCATTTGTAACTATAGGTGGCCTTAAAACCAGAAGAGAGGGTAAAGAGAATGTGGAGAAACACTCATTGTTCCGCGATAAACGGGAGTGCCACCGAATTACGAAGCCGTCATCAGAGACGGACATGCCATGATAATGGACAGGGTCGGCCGAGGAATTACAGAATGCATGGAATAGGTGAAAACGAGCGGCATGGGTTGCATTTGAAAGCGCATCTCGGAGCCCAGGTAAGAGCCGGGTCTTCATGTTTGGGCCCTTTCCTTTCTTCGTCTCCTATCTGCCTCTTTGACCAGGAACAGCAATGATACCTCATGAGACAGTGGGTCCAGTCGTAGTGTCCTTGGCAAGGATAAGGGAAAAGCTGTCGATAAACATTCAGTCACGGGGTTCCTGTCCCGTCATACGTGGCTTGGCTGCAAGATATTAGCAACAAACAACAGCGAGAAATGTTGCTTTGTCTCTATGCGTCCGGGAAGGTGGCTTTATGGACAACCTTGGAGACCATTGTTGAAAATACAGCTGAGCGTTGCAGCCGCAAACGTTTATTCAGCATTTTTTTTCTTTTTGCTACATATCTCTGCCACCTTAAGTATTTAGTGGTAAGATTTTTATTCGAGAAATGTCAAAATATAATTACTCACTATTGAAGGATTAACGTACAGTGAAGTAAAATACCTTTGCCCTCTATCGAAAGAGCGTACCAACCAAAAGGCGATGGAAGAAAAGGGTCATTTGTCAGTTCTGCTGTAGTTGCGACACCTGTACTCCTGAAAGCGGAAAGCGTCAATAAAAGAAAAGAAATGACTGTTTACTCTGATGGATTAGCCACCGACTAACTTTAGGGAAGGATTTCTTATGGCCTATAGTATCTTATTTTTCTTTGAATATTCTGTGCGCAGATATCTCACGTTAGGGATGACTGCTGAGTTTCTGAGTTGAAATATAATTTACTTATAACCGATATGCTTTGCTGAATAAGTTAAGGCGGTGTGAGATAGCTTTAATTTAAAAAATTAAACAGTTTGACGCATTTCTGCTATTATTAAAAAAAATTAAACAGTCTTACGCATTTCTGCTATTATTCTAGTGGGGACTCAGTGCTACCAGCTGTCCTTGCTACGCTGGTAGCCAGTCAACACTGTTATGAAGACCGCGTTGTCGATGCGGCCTAAGATACAGGACCTGCGACAGTTTGAAGGGCTGAGCTGAGGCTCAAAGATAAACAAGGATTACAGAGAATAAGCGCAGCATAGCGCTCATTAAAGAAGTCGTAAGCCACATTGAGGACAGTATCAAGTTCAGCTACGCAAAAGGAAAAACGTGCAGCTGTGAGTTATTCTGATCTTCAAGGAACGCAATCCTTTCTCTGGACTCCAGACTTTGGGAGCGGAAGTTGAGGGATATTGTGGGTGATTGTGTGCATGGTGAACAAGATCTGCCAGGTCACAGATCTGAGCTTTAAATTCCAAATCATAGCTAGCGCCTGAGTGTCCTTACGGTGGAGCAGCGGCCGGCAGAAAGATCTTAAGGCTAATTAATACATCTAGTATTTCTCAAAAATCAGAAGACACCTCAATTCAACTTCATTTGCCTCACACCACTTCCTTAACATACCTCGAATAAGGACGCTCATCGACAATATTTGTTAAGATAAGCTCTTATTCGCAGCTTGTTCATATTTTGTCACACCCTAAACTTCCTAGTTAGTTAAGTGGAAAGGATTAGCATATCAGTAAAAGCAAGAAAAGGACTGATTAAAAAAGCGAACATAAACAAGGGCGTAAAAGATGAACTTATAGTGCTCAAGGAGCTGCATCCCCATGCCATAATAGGAAAAATTGAGGTTGTCACTGAAACATAGATACAAGCTTCAAAACATCGTCTGAACAACGGGAATAAGGCACTAATTCGCAAAATACATATATTTAACGAAACGTGAGAGCAACATTTCTTAGGCCTTCGAGGCAGATATACCAGGGCTATGACGTGGGAGATCACTTCAACATTTGATGGCACTAGGTAATGCAGATGTCCTGACTTCAGTTTTTTTTTTCTTAAAATGGGTGGTATTACTAAATATATTGTAAAGATTTCGGGGCATTGTAGCGCCAAAGGCGTTAGGGTT
Source organism: Amblyomma mixtum (assembly GCF_055824585.1). Taxonomy (NCBI): domain Eukaryota; kingdom Metazoa; phylum Arthropoda; class Arachnida; order Ixodida; family Ixodidae; genus Amblyomma; species Amblyomma mixtum. The sequence continues at coordinate 282,108,432 of NC_143012.1, read as the reverse complement.
GCTTCCTAGTGAAATCTCTGCACACAAGAGAGCCCCAGAGGTGAACACAACAGGGAATTTTTTAAAAAAGTTACCTCTAAAAAACTGCAGTTCATTAAAAAGTAATAAGATTGCGCAACTTGAGAAAAATTTCCTCTGAATAGATAAAGCAGAATAAAAAAAAACAACGCATAATCTAAATGTGTTGATTAATTCCGTAGCCAATATCTATAAGAGATTTCGCCAAAAAGGTCTTCCTCGGAAGAGCATATTAAGGCCAGAAGAAATTGAAGATTGTTTATTGGAGTAAGTGGCAACTTTGAGGGCTCTTAATTATTCAGACGAAATGGTAATCAGTGCAAGAAGCTACTATGGCGTTGAATCACTGAGTTCCAAGCTTAAACATGAGCTTAGCCCGCTCTAATGATGGCCACCGCATCAAAGAAAAAAGAATACACTGAAGCTGAAGTGTACATTTGGAGGAAAGACTGCAGGTTCGCCGAAGGAGTTTAGGAGGCAAGGACCTCCAAGCTAGACTAAGACGAGAAAGTACATTCACAACATTCACAGCTCCAGAGTGTAGGCATGAAGTGAGCGAGCAATGAGACAATGTTACCTTGTCTTAGACCAAACAGTTGCCTTGGCGGATGAGTGATAAGTTCCCCTGCCAAGCAACCATAAGTCCGCCTCGTGCGGCATAAGCCCAATTTGTGGCCCTTTTTTTCGCTTTGTCTACACGACTCTGCCCACAGCGACGGGATTTGAAGGCGCAGGCTCCTTTCCCAAGCAATGTAGCCCTAGTAAGCCGAGCACCAGGCCGGGCCATAGCTTGTACCCATTTTGAGAAAACCGGTGGGTACCCGGCCGGCGGCGGGAGTCGAACCCACCACCTCCCGAAGCCGAGGCGGGCGCTCTGCCACAAGGCCACGGCAGCAATGAGACAATGTTTTATGTGCAACGATTGAAAAAAAAACGAATAGGTAAGAAGATACAGGACGAGATAGAAAAATATTGGGTGGAAGCTGCCATGCACATATGGCAGTTCGCCAGTGTAAAGAATGATAAAGTTTGAATACTAAGCGAAGTACGGTAATACTGCAATGTTTCCGGAGGAGTATAGAAAAGCTAGAAATAAAATCACGAAAACAAATACGGTGCTTGCATAGAAGGATATGGGCGAGGTTTATGTCATTTGGGAATGAAGAAAGGCTGCTGGCTACACTATCTACGAGGAAATAAAAAAATGAATATTTCTCGCGTGAAAAGAAAAAAAACAATAGCAGCAAATTTGAGAAGACGAGGAGGAAATGGAACGTGATGTGTGCACAAGATTGATAGGTGTGATAATTTCGTTAGTGGAAATAAAAAAAACACAAAAAAATTTGAGACAACTATAAGCCGAACGAGGGCGCTAGCTCCATGTTCACAACAAAAATATGCGAGATGCAACTGCAGAAAGAAAAGTAACAGAAACGTAAAGAGAAAGGCTTTGGGACGTTAAACCCCACAAAACAAACAAACAAACAAACAAACAAACAAACAAACAAACAAAGAGAAAGGTAAGGTAAGGTAATTTTCGCCCGCACAAACACATTTAAAAATAGTTACTTCCCTAGAACTGTATCCGAATGGAATGCATTACCTTTTCATATTTTTCTGTCCAGCAATTTTGTAGCAGAGTTGGAACGTTATCTCTTTATTTCATGAGTTTGGTTTGATTTGTGTTGCGATGCCTGTCTATATCTTCAATTCTGATTGATTGTCTGACTTATTATTATTATTATTTTCTCTAGGCATATGCTTGTCATTTCTTGTATTGCAAAAATGTTTGAATGTGCCCCTCCTGCTAGAACCATGCATGGTCCGCAGTATTTCAAATAAATAAAGTTATTTTTCCACAACTCCTCTGTTATTCACGCCCTGCTAACTTTTTTATAAGCAAAACATTTACTTTTCCACTATCGGTGCCGAGGCTGCTCGAGGTGGTTATGTGGAGGAACACGTGTTTCGGCTCTTCCGCTCCTTTATTACAAACGTGTGCTCTGTGACTTTACGGTGAGCGTCCTCAAGCCGCCTTTTTGGTGTATTACTAGAGAGCGTTCTCAGAATAATGCTTGGTAGAAGAGGTAGTACTGTAAGGCGCCTGTGAGCGATGTTTATGACGGAGAGTTTGACTCATTTTGTGGGACACAGATCAGAGCCGGAAAAACAGCATGTGAAGGCGTTATCATTCTTTGTTCCGCAAGTATGACATTGTTTGCTTTGATTGATATATACATCAGAGCGCTAGGAGTAAATCTAAAGACTGCTGCGGGGAATTAAAACAATTTTTTTTTGTCATGGCATTGAGAATGAGGTTCCTCGAGCAGTACTGGCAATTCATCGAACCTTCCTAGCCGCTTCTGGTTCTTGCCGATATTTTTTGCACATATGTCATCGCAGAATTAATGTTACAAATAGCTACAAAGACAGCTTTTATACTGTCCTTGAGGCTTCAGTCGTTTCCTTGACATATATTGGTCTAAATCCTAATTTCAAGAATGTCTCTCTGTGTCATTTCTTCATATAATGCGCATAGGTTTTGCTACAAGGTATCTGCAGTGTACAAAACGACACATAAAAATAAAAACCCAATATTTACCTCGTCTTAAAATTCCTAAAACCATGAGAACTGGTTGAAGCCTTTTATTATGGCAAATTAAAGAAAATATTCAAGTTGGCTTGATCAGTCCTGCCCTAGGGTTCTAATCTGAGCACCTGGTCTCTGTGTGCAACGTCTTCACTCTACCAGCTTGAATGAGAATCAGTTTTCCGTCATGATTATTGCTCGCAGAGGCGTCGAAGTCATCGTTGCAACATCCTTAAGGAATAAAATAACCATTCTAATAGCCTACCACTGATCAACACCACGAAATAAAGGAAAGAAATATCCCCTAGGCTCCTTCGTTTCACATTTTTCGCCGTGTTAATTGTTGGCTGTCAATGGATCTGCTCTCTTTTAGCTTACTGACTTCGCCTTTTGCCCCGCAGGTATTTTACTTCTTTACATTTCTTCGCGCCCCTCTTAGCTGTCTTTCCTGTCTCCTATTTTTCGTTCGCTTTTACCTGCACTGCCCATTTTCTGGTCCCCATTTCTACTCTCTAGATATTATGTGCTATCGGTCACACTGTTTTTTAGTGTTGCACACACGAGCTGCTGTTATTGTTTTTATTTTGTTCGCCTTTGTCGTGTGACCTTTTTTGACCCGTGCATGTAGCGATGTTCTTTGCTGGTGGCCGTCTATTTTTGGAACGTTTTAAAGCCTCTCTTGTCGACATCATTTAAAGTTACTTATTTTACGTTCTTTTGAGAAAAATAAAGAGTTCGTTAGTTCAGCAGCCATCCTGTCTTCTGAGTTCCCTCTGTCCACGTTTGTTAGCTGTGTGGTTTCGGTCAATCCATTTTAATGGTTCAGGTTGTTCGAACATGCACCGAAAGGTGAGTAAAATGTCGTCTCGCATCTTTGTTTAGTGAATCTAAATGCAGCCACCCTTCCCGGGATGGAGTGTGTGGCTTTATGCGCAATAGCAGAACGCCATAGCCAATTTGCCTTAGGGACAGATGACAGATGGAGCTTGACATTGCTATTGATCATACGTGCAGTTGTACTAACGAACAAAGCAAATATTTAGGGCAAATAATAATAAGAATTACTTGGAATATTTTACGGAAAGCGAAGACAGTATTGATGCTTATTCATTTCCTACGAGTCGCCGCGGTGGCTCAGTGGTTATAGCGTTCAGCTAATGACCCGCCAGATGCGGATTCGATCTCGGCAGCGGCGGTCGCATTTCGATGGAGGCAAAGTGCTAGAGGCTTTGTGTACTGTGCTATGTCAGTGCACGTTAAACAACCCCAGGTGGGCGAAGTTTCCGGAGTCCTTCACAACGGCGGCCCTCATAGCCTGAGTCGCTTTGGGATGTCAAACCCTCATAAACCAAACCTTTTCTTGAGCATACAAAAGATTTCAAGTACATTGTCTTTCGTACAAACGGCAGAAAAAATAGGGAAAGTGACAGCACAAAACTTTGGTGCAAGAAACTCAAAATTATTCAGAATTAACATAGCAGGCTGAGGATGAAATGTTAATTCAGGTCGGATTTATGCGAAGAAACCCGCTGATAACCTTCTGAAGAAGTACTGCGCAGTAGTAAAAAAAAAATGCTGACACGCAGAGAAACAGGCAGAGAACGGAGAGTAAGGGGGGATTAGTAATTTAAGCTGGGATCTGCAACAGCACCGGTGAAAATAAAAATAGAATATAATTCGAATCGTCACAAACAGGCGGGGAAGATTTAAAACTCATTAGTGCAGGTCCTTGCCCATATGCTAAACTGTCACGCCAAATAAGAGTTCGCAGAAGTAATTGCTCGTTAATGCAAGCTCTCGCTTCATAAATCCCGTCATAAAAGCCGTATAGTGACCGGACTTGAGATGAATAATCAAATGTACTGAAAGAACAATTCGCTTAAAATTACAATAAAGAAAGAGAAAATACTGTTTAGAATTTTTATCGCCCATGAATTTGCAGAGAGGGCCTTTTTAAAACGTGCCTATAAATGAAAGTGATGTTGCATTAGGTTTTATGGCGTATAAGCGAAAGATACTATCGTGCACCAAATACCTAAAAAGGGCGGAATCAAACACCTCCGTTTCCACGCTAGTTGCAATGTCGCAGTCATTAACGAATTCACACCAACTAGCCCAACTGTCTTCCATGATCATACTCCGTATCAAAGCCAGAAAAGATTGCTGCTAATATAGAAAAACCGTTTGCCTCTCTGCGTCTCTGCTTGTACGGTTTCCAAAAAACGAAGTTGAATTATTGAATTATTCAAGGAACTGATCCTCCGACTCGGCTAGAAGCTTAACCAGCGCGGCGGTATTTTCTGTGTGTTTTTTTAGCTTATTTTGCTCTATTTGTTTTTTCTTTTCTTGTTCCAGGAAAAAAAAAAACACGATGGGACTGTCAAAAGAGAAAACGAAAGGTGGAGAGTTTAACCGGCCTTAGCTCTCGATTTGCTACGCTGCGCTTTGGGAAGTGTACAAAAGGAGCTTTAACAGTCAAGATTTAGACAAAAAATATTCTGTTGATCATGCGCATAAACGGACGAGACCTGCTGACATAGCTTCAAAATTAAGAGAGTAAAATATTGCTCTTGTGTCTTTAGTAAAAAATATTTCCGGAGTATCTCTTAGAAATACGCTCTGATGTACTGACAGAATAATTTGAGCAGAAATCTGGGGCGCGCGTCGCCTTCGAGGTGCGGTTCATTAAACAATAATAAAAAAGCGACTCGCATCAAAACACACCAAGCAAGCATTGACAAGATCGGCGACCTGTGAGCCACTAAATCCCCTTCCCTTGTTTGCTATATATATATATATATATATATATATATATATATATTAATCTCCACACAAAAACACAAACGAAAAATAACCGTTTTTTCATCTTGTCATAAAGACTAGACGTCTATTGCGGAAAAAGTTAAATGAATATGACAAAGCCTCTGTTAGTACTCTGAAGTAATAGACAACAAAGAGCACTTGTCTTTCTTTGCGAGGATGATAAATTTTCGCTTATTGATCTCAGGGCTTCTTATTTATGTCGCGTCGTTTTCAGCGCTTGAATGGGTGTCACCCGTTCCTGACAGGCATGAATTTTTCAGCAGCACCTTTGAAAGTATTTGTGAAGCCGAAAAGCAGAGCGAAGCCGCTCAGTTCTCCAAAACTACTGCAGCCTGTCGCGTTGCCACGGATTGCACTTTTATACGATAGACAGCTGTCAAGGGTGGGTTGATGAATTCGATTTTGAGTGGATGCCTTTAGATACTTTACATGTTCAGTGCGCTATTTGCTGAAGGAATATGCAACGAGACTGAAGAATATATGGCACTTTGAATTGAATTTTTCACGCCTGGCACTCTCCTTTGTGACTTGTTTTAGGCAGTAGAGGGTTTAAGGCGTTTGAGATTACCACTAATTATATCATCAACTTTCTGTTTTGGGATAACAATAACGGATTGTTTCCGCAAATTCTGCAGTCTCGGTTACATGTCAAAAGTTTTTCAATCTACCTAATATATTACCATAGAAAGTTTTCCAATGGGAGTTTAAGGCTCATGCGATGGTCCACGTAATACTCGCATGCATGATCATATTGCGGAAGAAATGCTGCCATGCACTGGACCTTCATAACAAATGAGCCGTACGAAACATTGGTTATATTTTTATAATGATAAGATTTGGGATAAGCGCGCCGTTTCAACAGGTGAAAAACACTGGCTGCAGCATTGGCATTTCGTTCATCTTTTCGTTCCTCGCTCCTCGTGGTGAACAAAGCTTAGTGAATGACCTTTACGCCTTCTTAACTTGGTAAAAAAAATAGGAGCCTGTTTTTGACAAACGGTTAAAGAAACGCTTTGTCAGGGAAGCGCTATTTTTGCCGTACCTGAATAATTTCATCACTCTTGTGTGTACTTTAGTGCTGGCTTTTTTTATGGAAATGACTTGATCTTTAAGCTAAAAATATGCCTGGAAGAAGGTTTCGAGTAAAACGGCCTACTTAAACATGTTTTGTTTTGCCGAGTATTTATCTGCGTTTTACGGGCCTTTAATTACAATTCTGTAGCTGTCGAGAAAAAATGTGTACGAGCTCGAATGACGCATTTTTTTTTATTCGCAAAGTGCGCCATTAGGCGTAAATTCAGAAACGGGGAATGGAATGCGGGATATAGAAAAGTGAAAAGAAGGTGTGAAGTCCAGTGTGGGTGAGGTAGGTTTAGAGAATGCTGGTCCGGTGATTGTCCATTGTCTTGCCCTCATAATCACATTCGCGGTTCCAGCGCCAGCCCACCTCCCTAAGGAGCCATTTTATAACAGGCGCCGTTGCTGGGCACGCCCGCAACAAGTGTCGCACATCACAAATCTGTGGAGCAGGGGCACAGATAGGGTACCTGTCAGTTTCTGGCAGGTCTTTTTCACGCCACCGATGACGGACAGATGGGGTCAGAGGTGTCCCTGCTCGAAAGCAACGCACGGATACCTCCTCCTGCCGAGTACGACATGCCGGGAATAGATTGAAACAAACTGCCAGAAGTTGTGCGTGCGTTGTTGTACATGCAATATGTCATGAATCGTGACTGCTATTATGGCTCATACATACATAAAGAGCTGCCAGACACAGCATCAGGTCATCTCCATGCACCGATAAATACTACCAAATCTCCGCGGTGACACCACGGCGTCAACGCAAAATGGTATGATGAGCTCTTTGTGCTATAGCTTAAAATGAAATACGAACAGCCGCAGTTCTGGTATTGGTATTTTGCGACTTCTGTTGCGGTACCACTAGGCAATGCTTTTGCTTCGGCGTAGCGGGTCATGTAGTCGGTGGCCACGATGATCCACTTGTTTCCTGATGAAGAGGTCGGAAAGGGGCCGAGGAGGTCCATCCCTATTTGCTGAAAGGGCTTAGTTGGCGGTGGTATGGGGTTCAGGAGTCCGGCTGGTCTAGTCGGAGGCGTTTTGCGTCGCTGACACTCACGGCACGTTTTCACGTAATGGGAAACGTCGGTAGCTAGCCGTGGCCAATAGTACTTCTCCTGGATGCGGTGCAACGTGCGAGCAATCCCGAGATGTCCTGCAGTCGGCTCATCATGACATGCCTGCATAATTTCTTGCCTGAGATTTTTGGGCACGACAAGAAGATGCACTGTCCTGTTCGGCGCGAAGTTCTTCTTCAGGAGGACATTATTGTGAAGGACGAAGGACGACAGTTGCCGCTTGAACCCTCGGGGAGGCGATGCGGTATTGCCTTTCAGATAATCAACTAGGCTTTGGAAGTCGGATCCGAGTGCTGCTGCTGCGCGAAACTGCTGGCGCTTACCGGCCCTAAGAAAGCGTCGTCGTCTTCCTCTTCGGGTGCTGCGTCGACACGAGCTCGTGACAAGCAGTCTGCATCGGAATGCTTGCGGCCAGATTTGTAGACTACAGTTATGTCGAATTCTTGAAGACGCAGGCTCCAACGAGCAAGGCGGCCGGAGGGATCTTTCAAATTGGCCAGCCAGCACAGAGCATGGTGATCGCTCACAACCTTGAATGGTCGTCCGTATAGGTAGGGGCGAAATTTGGATGTGGCCCAAATAATGGCGAGACATTCTTTCTCTGTCGTCGAATAGTTGGCTTCGGCTCTCGACAGTGAACGGCTAGCGTACGCGATAACTTTCTCCTGTCTGCCATTTTTCTGAACGAGGACCGCTCCTAAGCCCACCCCGCTTGCATCGGTATGAACTTCGGTTTCGGCGTTTTCATCAAAGTGCCCGAGCACAGGAGGGGACTGTAAGCGGCGCTTCAGCTCGTTGAAAGCTTCTTCTTGTGGCCTTTCCCATTTAAAAGGCACGTCAGCCTTGGTAAGTTGAGTCAAAGGTTCAGCGATGCGCGAAAAGTTCTTGACGAATCGTCGGTAATAAGCGCACAATCCAAGAAATCTGCGTATAGCCTTCTTGTCATTAGGCTGTGGAAACTCTGCGATCGAAGCCGTCTTCTGGGGGTCTGGGCGAACTCCATCCTTGCTTACGACGTGACCAAGGAACAGCAGCTCCTCGTAGGCGAAGTGGCATTTCTCTGGTTTCAGTGTCAGGCCTGAAGACTTGATCGTTTCCAGCACTATCCGAAGCCTTCTGAGGTGGTCTTCAAAGCTTGAGGAGAAGACAACAACGTCATCTAAGTAGACTAGGCAAATCTGCCACTTCAAGCCTGCGAGCACCGTATCCATTACTCGCTGGAACGTCGCTGGGGCAGAGCAGAGGCCGAATGGCATCACCTTGAACTCGAAGAGTCCGTCTGGCGTGATGAACGCAGTCTTCTCGCGATCTCTTTCGTCGACTTCAATTTGCCAGTAGCCGCTCTTCAGGTCCATCGATGAGAAGTACTTAGCGTTGCACAGCCGGTCCAGTGTATCGTCGATGCGGGGGAGGGGGTAGACATCCTTCTTCGTAATGTTGTTCAGGCGGCGGTAATCGACGCAAAAGCGAAGGTTGCCGTCTTTCTTTTTCACTAGGACGACCGGTGCTGCCCAGGGGCTCCTCGATGGCTGTATGACGTCGTCACGAAGCATTTCCTCAACTTGCTTGCGGATAGCTTGGCGTTCTAGCGGCGATACGCGGTAGGGGCTCTGTCGCAGTGGTCGCGCGTGTTCGTCTGTGACAATGCGGTGCTTGGCAAGCCGGGTTCGTCGCACATTCGATGCTGATGAGAAGCAATCGGTGTACCTTTGAAGAAGACTGCGTATTTGGTCTTGTCTGCTCCGGGGTAATGCCGGGTTGATGTCGAACGTGGGTTGATGGCCTTGGTCAGATGGTTCTGCGGGTTGGTCGGGTAGGGCAAATACGTCTCTGATGTCTGCCAGCTCGTCGAGGAAAGCGATTGTCGTACCTTTGTTTAGATGCCGGTATTCTTCCGTGAAGTTGGTTAGCAACACCTGGGCTTGGCCATTTCGGATTTCGGCGACTCCCCTCGCGACGCCCAATCCTCGATCCAGGAGTAACTGTGTGTTCCCCTCGATAACGCCTTCGGCATTTTCGATGTCTCCAGTACCTATGCCGACGAGAACACTTGATCGGGGCGGCACGCTCAATGCTTCATCGAGGACGTTTAAGAAAACGTGATGAGTCACGCCCGTCGCAACAGGTATGGCTTTTTCCGTGGAAAGCTTGATCGACTTAGATCGAAGGTCGATGATCGCCCGATGTTCGTTCAGGAAGTCCATTCCCAAAATCACGTCTCTCGAGCATTGCTGTAGGATCAGGAAGGTTGTCGCATAGGTTCTCCCATTTACAGCAACTCTCGCGGTGCAGCGTCCTGACGGCGTAATCAGGTTGCCACCTGCGGTGCGGATCAGCGGGCCATCCCAGGTTGTTGTTACCTTTCTGAGTCGGACAGCGAGTGGGCCACTCATGACAGAGTAGTCAGCTCCCGTGTCCACCAAGGCAGTAACCGCGTGACCGTCGACCGTAACTTCAAGGTCACTTGTTCGCGTTCTCGTATTGTACGTTGTCTTCGGTGTCCGATCTCGGCTTCGTCGAGTAGTGAGGCTGCGGTGGGCGTATAGCGACGTTACTTCACTGGGCAGCGGTAAAAGCTTCAAGTCTGGCCGCGTCGTCGTCGTCGGTGTCGTCGTCGTCGGTGTCGTCGTCCTCGGTGTCGTCGTCGTCGGTGTTGTCGTCGTAGTTGAGGCATGGTCTTGAGTACTCGTCGATGGAGGATCTTTGTCATTGCGCTTAGAAGCAACCTCACCTCCAGAGGCTGCTTTATTTAGTTTAACCTTCGGGGGCTGGGGGAGCGTCCACGCACGGCGTAATCTCGGCTAGGGGATACAAAGCGCGGGGACGATGGCGACGGGGAACGTGATAGGCGGCTCGGCGATGAGTATTCTTCCCGACGTAAAAACTCCTCGATTTCGGCTGGTCGCTGGCCGGGTCGGGGTCGTGGAGCGTCGTAAGAGAACCCTCGGATGCCCAGTCTTCTGTATGGGCAGTACCGGAGGACGTGACCGGCTTCGCCACAGTGGAAGCATAGTGGGCGGCGCTGGTCGGGAGTTCTCCACTCGTCCCATTTCCTCGGCTGCGCGCGTCGCTCGTAGGACGGGCGGGTTGGGGCGAGTGGGCGGCGGTCCAACGCAGCTGGCTGAGGGCGATAGGGGCTTGGGTCCCGTCGTCGAGGTGCAGGACGGCGCACAGCTGCGGCGTAAGTCATGGCTGGGGGCTGCAGAAGCTGCGTGGGTGTCGGCGTCACACCCAAGGTCTGTTGAACCTCGTCCCGGATTACGTCAGTAAGTGATGTAACCTGCGGCTGCGTTCCATTTGGAAGCAATCGTCGGAGCTCTTCTCGTACAACTTGGCGTATAACCTCCCGCAGGTTATCGTTGTTAGCGGCGTCCAGGCAGTTTGCTGAAAAAACGCGCTGCTGGCGCTCATATTGGCGGGCTCGGGCGTCAAGAGTATTTTCCATCGTGGAGGCCTCTTCTATGAATTCCGCCACGGTTTTCGGTGGGTTCCGTACGAGGCCGGCAAAGAGTTGTTCTTTAACTCCTCGCATAAGCAGCTTGACCTTTTCTTCTTCCTTCATGTTCGAGTTGGCACGCCGGAAGAGACGCTTCATCTCCTCAGTGTACACTGCAACGGTCTCGTTTGGGTGTTGTATGCGAGACTGTAGCAGCTGCTGGGCTCTCTCCTTTCTCACGACGTTTGTGAAAGTCTTGAGAAGCTGCTCTTTGAAGGTTTCCCAATTCGCGAGGCTGGCTTCCTCATTCTCAAACCAGACTCTTGCTGGTCCCTCCAGGGCAAAGAAGACGTACCTAAGTTTCGTGGCATCGTCCCAGCTGTTGAAGATAGCCACACGGTCGAACTGCTCCAGCCATTCTTCGGGGTCGGCGCCAGGCGAAGCGTCGAAGGTTGGTGGCACCCGAGGCTGGTGAAGAATGATTGGAGTCGTCGTCTGGGGCAAGCTCATGGTAGACGTTGCGGCTGGCTTCCGCTTCCGGGTAGGGTCCGGGAGATTCCCGAACTCTGGTGCGTCCCCTTGAAGGCGTCGGCTAGCGCGGTGGACTGGACTCAGGTCCTGCGGTTGATGACTCAGAGGGCTGGCGTCACGGCTTGTAGGGGGTGTCCGGAACATGGGAGGCTACACAGCACCTCCACCAGATGTCACGTTGTAGTGACGGCAGTCCAGTGGTCAGGAAGACACCAGCCAGTCTTGGAAACGAAGCTCTTTATTTGGGCTGACTTGCGCCCGCAAAATAACTGAATCACTCGGCGGCGGCGTAAGCAACAAACGTGCTCGTCGGTCGTCGAACTACGAATGCCCGCTGCTCGTGGCATCGTTCAATTTAAAGCCGGCTAGGAAACTTCGAGATAACAGGTCGAGATCATCTAGAGTAATCTAGAAACACGTAGGCGAAGCTGTTCATGGCTGTGAACAATCGAGATTAGTCCGGTCGCTTCTCGCGTCAGGAACAAAAATGATAACAGCCCTTTCCTGCAGCCTTGAGCGTGAACGAACAAACACTACAATGATACGTGGCAATATATTGGTTCATACTAACCCGGCCTATTATTTCCACCTCAAATAACCAATTAATTCTCGATAATAAACCTAAATGCATTTTTTAGGGTGCGCTTGCATCCAAAATTTTGGCGGTCTACTGGAATTTTTGAAGGGTGGGCTGAATGACAATTTTTCGGTCACTCATATTTTCAAATTTGTCAGTGCCTTTTGGTTGGTTCGTTGGTGTTCAGGTGGTATTGAAGACGTCTTGACCCTCTCAATTGCATTAATGTATCGCGGGAGTCATATACCACTAGCAGCACTGTGGTGCCGCGGACAAGCGATGCGTTTGTTGCCGGGCAGGAGGCTATTTGAAATACAGCCACCGGTGATGCTTGCGACACCCAGGTTGCCCTTCACGAGCTCCCGTAAGGCTCACGCGCGTCTCCACGGTGGGAAGGTGGAAAGTTCTTTGAATTTGGCAATGGTGGGCGGTTTGGCAACAATCCGGTGGAAAGTTTGTGTTGACGTCACAAGATCACGCCACGTCTCTTGACCAATCAGAAAATTTGAAAAGCCGGGAACTTTTGTGAGATGACAACCTAAATGCTCTTGCATTAAAAAACAAGCACCCTCCTTTTTATACGAGCCATTCACCGCTTGGGCATCGGACTTCAAGAAAGTGAGATAAGTGCAATGAAGGAATTGAATGTGCGCCGGAAGCGTATCAGCGCAGAAAAGGCAGCCTTCCACAGAGCAATTCAAATGCACTGGAGCATTTTGCGAAAATTCAATACTTCATAGATAATAAGTAAAGGCTCACGAGAAAGCAAGTTTAATAACTAAAGGCGCTGGGGACATTCCCCAGTGGTCCGGCTCAGTGGTCTAGGTGTATGATTCTCGCTTCGGGTGCGAGAGGTCCCGGGTTCAAATCCCGGCTGAGCCCGGAAAATTTTTTTCCTCTTTACAATCAGACACAGCGCTAGGTGGTACCTACGGCATAGTTTTAATGTGTGAGTATTTGCTGTTTCACGTAGGCATCGAAATTCCGAACGCATTCCGCGCTTGTATTAAGCACTATATCTTCATCGTCTCTAAAAAGACTAACTTTATTGATCCGCTAATAGAAAATGCATGTGCCAACCACTCCCCGAACTATTACGTCTCGCATATTGCTGTCTGAGGCGCATGACCTGTGAATTTTTTTTCTAACGATTGTGCTTCGTCAAGAAGTTTGTTATTCGGCACCTTGTAAAGGCCGCTGGGTAGTTCCTGCTTAGTTTGAAAGAGCACCAACTGATCCCAAGTCTCAGAGATTTTAATACACGGGAAGACCGCTCTTTCGTATGCCATGTGGCTGTATGCAGTTTTACGCGCCTGTCTTTTGATCTAGTATCGTGCACCAACTAATGCCGCTACATGCTTTAACTTCTAATCAGAAAAGAACCTTCACTGAAATGAACGCTAGCTATCACTCTACGAATTGATCTATTTAAAAGTGAAATATAACCTCAAAGCAGTGTTCAAGCCAAAAGAAAAATAATGACCCTAGGCCCCCTTTCCCATAGGCTATAGACTCATAACTTTTCTTGCAGCTTATTAGGCTTACCTACAACTGCGATGGTGTTGCAGACGTTCGCTGGTATTAATTTACTCCCAAGCAACAGTCTGGTTCACAGCAAAGTTGAGAGCGAGTGGCAGAACCTAGGAGAGCTTTACTTTGTTTCCTTTCAGGCGCAAATTTCATTTCTACCAATAATTTATGGGGTAAATGAGTGGTGCTTAAATTACGTAACACGAGGCGTGTCCATAAAATAACGATGCGCAGAGCAGCAAGGCTGTGCAATTATTTTTTGGAGAAAGCTTTTCGTCCCAAGTAATCATAACAAATAAACCATTCAGTCTTCAACGCATTTGCTTATTGCAGTAACCAGCTTTCGGATGTCGGTCTTATAGAACTCTCCCCCTGCCAAGTAAACAACATTTCAGCTTGTTGTGCTGGCTGGTTGTTGCCGGTGGACCGTTACTAAGCGAGATGATTTTTGACAAGACAAAAGCTAAAGTGATATCGCCCGCCAGCTGAGGCCTAGACGGTCGTTAACAGAGCCCGCGACTTAACTTATGGGGTGCATCTGGCTGTTAGTACCGCGGTGCAGGCCACGGCCTGTGCTACTTGGCTTCGGCAGCATAGGTGACATAGAGCAGTGGCACCACCGCAGCCGGGGATTAACCAGTGACGTGTGGAGGAGATGAAACATTTGAGCCTACCTGTCGACTTAGGTCCGAAAGGAATGACTTGGTGTATGCAAACCATACGAAGCTGTCCGCAGCACACAGCTTTTAATCCTTGCAGGTTTTTTCGGACCAGCGGTTTTCCCGTCCAAGAACTTAAGCCCCTGAATGCAACAAAAGCCTTTTGTCGGGCAGCAGCGCTTGGATATTCGCTAATGTCGCCTGTGGGACATTATCCTCCTAGAATGTCCATACCTCACATCAACCAAATAAAGCGGTGTTAGAGCCCGGTTTCTCTACCTAAAATAATGCCATAGTGAGATCACTGGCTGATATACAAGCCAAGCGCTTTTTTTGGTTTGTTTTGCCTTGTCAGAATCCATGTTGTTTGTTCAGATTTGTCGTGACCTCAGAATGAAGGAAGGCAAAAAGTCGAGCTACTGGCTGATATTCTTTACCTTTCCCAGCTGTATAAGACGATATTCACAAGGAGCTAAGTGCGAAGCTGATATGTTCTTCCGTTCATTTCAAAACAGCGATGTAGGAGCTGCACCATAGTGGACAACCGCAAATATACGTTTCCTCCTCTTGAATGTATTAAACCTACTAAGCCAAGAGTATGGCCGAGCAGATTTTGTGAAGAGCATGCGTTGTCGGAAGAGTACAGCTTCAGAACGTGCTAGGTGTTGGGGTGAAAGGCTTTTCGCCGATATGTTGCCGAATCAATGCTTTTGCAAAACATAAGAACGAGGCATGCAAGAAACAGCCCGCTTCTTTTAATCGAAAAGGGAATTTGTTTTCGCTACCGTGGCGGAAGGTGACGACGAAATATTTTTAGAAAGCGCTTATGCGACCTGTGTTAGGACTGGTAAGAGAGAAGATGATTTATGGTTGTTTTTAAATCTGTAAAAGTTGTAGAAGGAGTTTTGATATTCTGCAAAAGGGTTCTCCTTTCGATGGACGTAAAAATAGATGGGTGTCAACATCAAAGACATAATAATTACAGGCAGAAAACGGGGACTTTTTGCAATCATTTCTCTCTTTGCGGTGTCCTACCAGTTAGAAGCGACCGTTGCGTTGGCTCAGGGGCTTTTGTATTGTCCTATTCAGAATGAGGTTACGTACTCGAATAGGGCGGTAAAAGTTGCGTCTTCGTTTTTTTGCTCTCCTCTTCATCCCACATTTTCGCGTCATTACTTTTCGATTTTATTAATCGCAAATTATCCGCAACAGCATGACTAATGGTGTGTTCCTCGCTTTTCGCACGTTTGCATGTTGGCACTGGGGGGAAATGGCCCCCCAGAAACTGCATGTGTATTAGGACAGACGCCATAACAAAGTGCGAAGGAAATATTTTCGGCACACAGGGTACTTTACACTTCACTGACATCTCTGAGCACCAGGTAATTCTGGCACTGCTCCTGCGTTGGGCAGCTGCCTAAGCGGCGAAATTGTCATCTAGCGGTCTTTGGGTAAGCATGTGAACCAACATTGGCATAAGTCATTGGGACGGGTGTGTTTTTGCAATAGTTTGATAACCAAAATTGCACGAAAAATGAACAATGTAAAACATATCCACGTTGTTTCTTTGCTGTCCACAACTTCGTAAACTTATAAATTCTATATACTGAAAAAAAAAAGAATAAAGCATCATTGATTTACTATCTTTTTGCAGCAGTACACGCCAGCTAGGAAGTGCATGTGGTATTGAGAAATGTTTTGTTCCAACTTGATACGAGGTGCGCCTTTAATCTTTGCGTTAAACCTACAAATTATTTGTACTGGCGCATCGTGACATTTTTTAGGGTAGCCCGCGCGTCATATACTGAGGTTTTCAGCCTTCTGTTATGTGTTTGTTGTACAAGATTTCTTTTAAGCACAGTGGTCTTTGTTTCATGAAATATGTCGAGAAGCTGAAAGTGTTGGCACAAAAAGTCCTGGATTGAGATATTTCGGACATGTAGATACAAGGTTGTAGCTTGTAGGGCATCCAGAAAATAAATAGGGGAGAGTAAAAAAATCACCCTTTCGTGAGTTTAATTTCTCTGTTCCCTTAGTTTCCATACCCGCCGTTTTCACGTTCGTACAGTGAAAGGACTGCTTTCATCATTGTCTAAAGCCTTTTACTGGTTTGTGCACTTGAACAACAAGCAAAAGTTATCTTCTCCCGAAGAAATCCGAATACAGGTTGCAGGCGCGTCTTCTAAGAATTTGTGGTTGCGATCCCTCTTACCCAATGCGAAAGAAAATTCTGTTTATTCAACTTTCGAAGAAATGCAGCTGGCTATTCTTTGTGTTGACGTAAGAGTGTCGGCGCAAATGCTTTTGCTCCGAGAAAAAAGCGCGTTCTGACACTGTCACATTTCCACAACGGGTATTTTTTCCATAGATTGTTCACACATACCCTCAGATTCAATTTATTCAAAAAGAGACAGCATATATTTTTCACAATCCTCCAGGTGACAGCTCCTGCTTCGTTATTTCAGTGTGAACGGAAAAACAAATTGGCCTAGAACTCTCCTTCTCTTGCGCATCGGGCCATGTAGGTGGAAAACTAAACAAGCCAGAGAAGAAGGTCTATTTCCCACATTTCGCCTTTGCCAGGTCACGATAAGGCAGAGAAAATAACATCGTAACATCGGTTTCCCTGAGAAAACCCTGGCGTCTACATAAGCTGCGGGTAGCAATATGACAGCATTTGCTGCAGGGCTCGGCTTTGTTTCGGTTAAGTCGGAGAAATGCTTCCAACACAAAACATCCCGCCAGAGGCATTACCGGATATCCAAGCGTCTCTTCCTGACAAAAGGCTCTTGTTACAGGGAAACGGCTTATGTCCAGGAATGTGAAAACTGCAGCAGCAAAACTCTGCGAGAGGATTGCGAGATGCAAATGAGCTGCAAAAGGCAAGCTGCGCAACATGCGAGCTCGGTACGGTTTGCATTCAGGTTATATTCTTTCCTGAACTCGGTGCTGGATGTACACCAAGCATTCCATTACCCTTATACGTCACAGGCTATTCCCCAAGCCCCTACGACGCTGGAGGGCTAGGCTACAACCCTCTACCGTCTCGGCCTCTGGCTGCTGTAATCTTACAAGGGCTATGCAACAGCAAAGAGAATGGTCTTGAATCTTCATTCTTGATGCGATAGGAGGTACATGCCAAAATGAATCCAAGTGTGGCCACAACCCACGATATACTGATACCATCTCAAGAAACGCGAGCACAGGCAACTACAGGAATGAAAATATAGTGCCTCGAATCTTTGTAGAGTTTTTTTGTTCTCTTTTCAAAGGCGGATCTTCTGGACCCCTCAGGCCACCTCGGTCGATGGAGCCTGCGCCTCCAGGAGTTTGATGCCACCGTCGTTCACAAGCCCGGACGCAAGCACTCTGACAACGACTGCCTGTCACAGGCCCATGCAGATGTACCACCGCCGGGCGACGATGAGCCCACCAGCTCCATTTCTTTTGCACAGCAGCAACCCTCGGACCCCGACCTAAAACGCCTCATCGAGTACATGGTAGGCAATATTTCTTCACCCCCCGCCTCATTCAAGCGATGATTATTTTCCTTCTGTGTACAGAATGATATCCTCGTGAAGAAGAATTTCGCAGCGAACAAAACCGCCTACCTCCATCTGGTACCTGCAAGGCTCGACGAAGAAGTTCTACAGGTTTCACATGACGAGCTGAAAGCTGGACATCTCGGGTTTTCTCGCACCCTCGGCCGCATTGAAGACAAGTGCTAGAGGCCCCGACTTTCCGCCGATGTTGAACAAAACCGGCCGAGGCTGTCAGCGACGAAAGACCTTTCCCACATGACCAGCAGGATTCCTTAACCCTATTGAACCACCTCAAGGCCATTTCAGTAAATCGCCAAAGACATGCTTGGCTTTTTCCCGAAGTCAAAGTGGAAATATGTGGTTCAGAATGGCGAGCGACTACCTGACCCGCTACGCTGAGGCAAAAGCCTTACTGAACGGAGCAGCAGCAAAAGTCGCCAACTTTTTTTGTGTGTGTGGAGTGTATTCTTCTGCGCCATGGCGCCCCCGACGTGCTCAACCTGGACAGAGGAACAGCGTTCACGGCGGAATGGACGAAAGCCATTTTGAGCAACAGCCAAGTAAGCCACCGGAGAACAAGTGCTTACCATCCGCAGGTCAACGGACTGACGGGGCGCCTGAACGGAGCGCCTGACATGGTCGTTATGCATGTGGATGCAGAACACAAGACGTGGGACGTCATCCTGCCTTACGTCGTCTTCGCCTAAAACACCGCAGAGCAGGAGACCAAACAGATGACGCCTTTTAGGCTCGTCCATGGCAGGGAGGCCATGACCACTCTTGACGCCATGACGCCCTACGTTACCGAAGAAAACACCGGCGTCGCCGCCTGCCTTTAGTGCGCAGAAGATTGGTTTGGTTTATTGGGGTTTAACGTCCCAAAGTGACTGAGGCTATGAGAGACGCCGTAGTGAAGGGCTCCGGAAATTTCGACCACCTGGGGTTCTTTAACGTGCACCGACATCGTACAGTACACGGGCCTCTAGAATTTTGCCTCCATCGAAATTCGGCCGCCACTGCCAGGATCGAACCCGCGTCTTTCGGGCCAGCAGCCGAGAGCCGTAACCACTCAGCCACCGCGGCGGGGAGAGCAGAAATTAGTGTGGTGGGTGGGGGGGGTTGCGATAACAATGCCGAGCCAGCTGCTAGTCTACTGCCAGGAGAAGCCTTTCTTATTACTGCCATAATGGTTAGGCTGCACGGACACTTTGAATAAGTGTTCCACAAAAGAAGTCATTGTTAGTAGGAGAGATCTGTGTCCAAAGCATGCACTTTGCCTATTTTCATAAAAACAAAGAGTGGTATTAACTGTGATAAAAGCACGCACTGTCCGCCGCTCATCGTGCACAGAAATCACTTTTTTTTTAAATCTAGACGCCAGACATATCCCACGCTAAAAAAATAAGGAGCGTAGTAGAAAACATTTCGCAGTGAAGCAGAATGGATAGATGTGTGTTTAGTGGAGCTTTTATGCCTACTTGCGTAGGACCATTCTGACATAGGGGCAGAACATAGAGGTGCACCTTCTATGTCCATTCCATTCAAGTGAGAGGCACATGCTGGGTTAAAGGTGATCCCTCTGAAGGAACCCTACATTGTTCTATATGTCGTTTTTACCAGAAAAATAAAACAGTGTAGTAGTCGATTTAGCCAAATGAGGCATGAAACACAGAACGGGCCATTTATACCGAAGTCTTCGTGGGTACTTCATGCACCATTGAACACCGCTTTCGATGGATGAGCGTTCCCATTCTCTGAATTTATTTCTGCAATTTTTTTCTTACAATCCTGCTTTTCCTGAAACTTGCAAGCGATAATAAAATTCAAGCATTTTCTTTCACCGCAAAAAGAAAAAAATATAGCACCACGCCAGCCCTTGAAGACCAGCGGAAGAGCTGCATCCAGGCTTACGTGCCTTATGACGTAATATTCATCGTTGCAGTGTTGCAGCTTGCCCATAACTTGTTTTTTTTTTCTAGCTTGATTTAAGATTTTTGTCTCCATATTCGTCACTTCTTGCTGTATTGCTAAATTTATTTTGAAGCACCGCTTCTCTGCTAACATTGCAGAGAAGACCTTCAGAGGTATTTGTAAAAATGATTTAATAAGCAAATGATGTCCCATTTCAAGTACGCTTAAACGAAGCAGTTACCAACTACTTAAGACCCACCTTGTCATTCTTCAACAGAGCTATGCACTTCTCGTCAGCCCACTTCATTGCGATGCATCACAACCACTGGCGGAGCTAGCAGAGTAGGGACATTGAAATTATGCACAGTCAAAGGTGAAAGTGTTCAAATTGCACTTTCCGGTCAGGGAAAAACATTATGCCGGCTCAAAGTATCTATATGGGCAACGCAGGAAGCTTTCTTATCCGGCTAACTGGATTTCTAGACCGTACAACGCTCTCTACTTCTACAGAATTTTTCCACTCTGTCAGTTGTTTCCTTACGCTCGCGTTCTGCATAATAATTCAAACTTGTTCTCTTTTTGATACGCTACTGCAGAACGTATTATGCGGTGTTATGGGTGTCAAATGCTGCTTCCTAGGATTTGCGGCGTTTTTACGAACTTTAATGGTGAAGGAAAACTTACGAGTGCATACTGCAGGGCACTTTTATTTCTCTCTCTTTTTAAAGCCTTTTCTGACATATGTCAAGCTTTATAATTGCTGTTGCTGCTTTCAGAAATTTATATTTGCATGTTAAAGTGTACTTCATTGAGGTTTTCTTACTTGTTATTTTATTTATTTTTGTAATTTTCCATGCCAAGCGCAGCTTTTTTTTACAAATAGCCAAATGAATAACTTAGGTCCAGATTCCCTTCGTGTCAAGCTCAGACAGCGCATTGGTTTCGCAAGTATTACTGAGCCTTCGTCTAAAAACATTTCCGACGATTACGCTACTCCCCAATGACAGATTTGAGCGCAGCTAATCAGTTGTTTTAGCTTTTCGATAGATTGATGAAAAGAATTCGAGCAAGACATGTATGCATAATTACAGACAACTTGTTATTTTTCGCACACATTCCTTGTTCAAGAAACACTCCACTAGCAGTTCTTCATTGTCATGAATATCCGGTGCTCCGATTGCCACCGCACAGGGGTGGCATTAAAGGAGGAGCGAAGAGAGCAATTAAGTTATCGGGAGTTCGCGGGAGGCAGCGCGTGGAGATTCTCTGTATTTAACGTGTTCAGTGAGTCGTGGGTCACAGGCGGGTCACGTCGTGTACTTCTCCTGTGCGACACAAATACTGAGTGGCGCTATGTGGCCGTGCGGCCCTTCAGATTTTTCAAAAAGCCTACAAAAACAAACATGCCAGGTGCCTATAGCCAACGGGTGTCAGTTCCAATAAGTTGACTTCGCCGGAGGTACACTGGTGAGAAAAGCCACACCCCAGGAATCTAATGTTGATGCGCTGGAGGGCCATGACACACAGCGATTAGGGCCCGGAAAAATCACTGCCGCAGTGAATGTGTTAGTCTATGGGGCACGTTAGAGCCAAAGACGGCGCTTCTGCGATAAAGCATGGAAAAACAGTTCAGGGTAGACATAAAATTCCCCAAATTCATAAGAAAGGACAAGAAATATAAGAAGATGGGACGTCTCTGCTTCATTCGAAATGCTAATTCTCATCGAACTCTAATCCTCCAGTGCATAATGAGACAAAATAGAGAGAACAGTTTTATATAGTTCTTTTAAAACTCCTTTTGCTAAGCCTGTCACACAGCGTCCCAGAGAGAATGATCAAAAAGGATCTCACACATGGTTGGTTAAGAACATTAAATTCCTGCCTGCTAACCACAAAGGTTCAGCCGGGAGCGCAAACACCGAGTGTGCAAAGAAAAAAATGCGCCAAAGCCATTTGGTTTTTTCAATGAGAACAATCAGTTTATTGTAAACACACCATAGAATTTATATGGAGTCCACGTAATCTCGGTAAAAGGGTAATGAAATCAAGCTTGTGAAGCCCAATCTATGGTGAGCAAATGAACTTCAAAGTGGTTCATTCTTTTCGCGCAATAGATAAGAAGTTCCACATCAAGATCAAACTTCAAATAAAGTTTTAGCAGTAGGAGGTCCTTGGCCGGGATTACTTTGATGACGGTACCCGTCAAAAGCAGCGTAGCTGTAGTGCGCAAGGGCAGAAAGCGGTTAGGCATCACGGATCAACAGTCCACTCGTTGAAAGCCTAGGGGGCCAAAAGTGGTGCCGGAAAGCAATCAGCCGCTCATGGTGCTGGCGCAGGGCGGATCTCACTACCCAATAAACGTGTGCCGCGCACTGGATGTGGGGAGTTGTGAAGACGGAAGCGTCATCCACTGACGTGACTCTGAAGTGGTGGAAGCGCCTCTGAATAGATCTGCTAGCTGGGCAACGAACCATGTTGTTGTTATTCTGTTTACTTGCAACGTAGCTCCTTTCTGTGCCTGGTGAACAAAATTATGTGCTGAAAATCGGGACGAAAAGGAGCCCTGGGGGAACGTAGAAGCTAGCTAAGGGGGTGTCACTGTTTACGGCCCCACTGCGGATAAAGGAGATGCTCTCGTTTGGTGAGCCTGATTGCAAAGAAATTTGACTCGGCCTAATTGCCACCAGAGATTCTCGATAAAATATTAAACGTTTCGGCTTCCCCACGGATGTCTTCTTCACTGAACAGAAAGCTTGAAGCATGAAGATTAAGTGCGTCGCTTTAATAGGCCCCGGTATCTTGAGTTCCTGGGTGCACATGGAAGATTACCGTTGTCGGTAGTTAGGTTTTTTTCCCTTGTCTGAATTCTGAGGGACTCTAGAAATCTGCGCAACCGCGAATTCTTTTCTCTTCCGATAATAGTTGCTTCTTCCCGGGCGATCTTATGTGTCGCGGCTTCTACTGTTCCACAAGCTCCTTGAATGCAGTCGTATTTATATCTAGTTCTTGAGATTCCTCAGTTGTCTTTCGAAGTTCCCAGCGTTTTCTCTGTGCAACAATACGGCAGAAATTTTTATAGAGGACGCCAGAAAACTTGTTATTTAGCCAGTACTTAGCATACTGGAAGTCATGCCCCTGCTTGCACGCTGCAACGTGAGCGACATGCACGTTCTAATTGTGCAAAGCAGGCTCTAAATACTAGCTTGCCCCAAGTACATAGCGCATGGAGGCTCGGGCTCGGCGACGAGGACCAACCGGTTCTGAAGGGAGTGATGAGCATCGTAGAACAGAATCTACGAAGTGCTTAGGATAGCCGCACTTGTTGAGCTCTCTTCGCACTTGGCGTAAGTCCGAAGCGTGATCTTCAGGCCTGGAGATTTTTTTAGCACGTCGGACAGGATAAGCAGTGTCAGAACGCTACTGGCCTGCTCTATAAACAGAACTAAAAGGATGGTACCGACTTTTCTAGGTGTGCTTTCTGAATAAGACCTTTCAACGAAAGGCGGTCGCCACGTCGCTTTATCAAGACCTCCTAAAAAGACGACGTCCAACAGCCTCCTCCTCGACAGTGAACGGAATGTAAACTTCTCGGTTGTTCAAGTGGTCCGTGGAAGCAGCTAAGGAGTTTTTTTTATGCAGAAGCAGTCTTCAATGTATCGCAACAAAAAAAAAAAATTGGGGCACTGCTCGAACAAAGCCTGTGCGCGATCTTCTAATGCTGCAGGACCATGCACTGTGTGATGTCATTGCACGTTAATGAATCGCAGGTTGTAAAAATTATTCGAGGCTTTACACTACGGCATCCCTCATTGCCTAAGTCGTCTTGGGACGTTAAGCGTAAAGAACAAACTTTTTAAGCTGCGGAGAAGAACTTCATTATTGCGGCTTTGAGAAGCAGTGCATGAGCCGGGTAAGAATAGCTTTGTGACCGCAACCCAAACATTACGCTCAATTTTCAGACTTATACTACAATAGTTCTGTCTGAAACCCTAAACGTGCCAAATAAAAGGTGCATTTGTTCAGAGCTTCCGTTCTCTTCTAAAGAATTGAGGAAATAAGCAAGATCGATAGCCTAGATCATCGATATGGCGCTGATCCTACGACCATTAAAACTTGGGTTAGAAGAAGTGTACAAGTCCTCGCAAACCGCATCAATGGTGAACAAATGATTGCAGTGCAGCATGTTGAAAGGAAAGACAGTCCGCGTTCGACTGCCAACGCAAGATTTGGCGAATAAAGTACGTGACTTGAATCATCCGCATAGAAGGGCATTGCACCTTATAAAGCAAACAGAAAGCAGTGCGAACGAAAGGAGGGGGGTTGCCGCGAGGAAATTGTAGTTACGAACCCTTCAAACTTACTCTAATGCCATGGGTTAGAAAAGCTTCTGGCGTTTTTTCGGAGAGACCAGACAAAACGGCTTGATAGCTGTGTGTAGGTATTGGTATGTAGTTCCGATCTTTTTTTATACATCACCATTTTAGAGACGTCTTTAATCTTCTTAGGCTCCTTCTCGGAGCACGCATGTGCTCTTCGTGCGTCTGTGATGCAAAGGTGCATATTTTTTCTTCATACCAAAATAGGGCACAAATGAAAGATTAGTATCTGGCTCGCGTTCCACCGCCAGCTGAGCTATGTTTTCAATCGTATTTTTTTACGTATGCTGCACAGTAAATATCACGGCCTACATGTTGTGCGGCATGTGAAGGTAATGTTTTTTGAGAACCATGCCCGATGTTTCGTTGCAAATATTTGCCGGTTGAAATAGTTAGGCATCAGCGGCCAGGAAATGAGTCAGCGCGGTATTCTTTGCCGCAACGCGATGCCGAAAAAAAGACCGGAAATGACTCCATGAGGCACTTCAGCAAGGACATCTTTGGATCAGTCATGAGAAGGTGAGTGTTCCAGAACCATTCAGCAAGATGCCGTGGTGGCTAAGTGGTTAGGGAACTCGGCTGCTGACTCGAAATACTCGGGTTCGATCCCGACTACGGCGGTCGAATTCCGATGGAGGCGGAATTCTAGAGGACCGTGCACTGTGGAATGTCAATGCACGCTAAAGAACCCCAGGTGGTCGAAATTTCCGCTGCCCTTCACTAAGACATTCCTCGTAGCTTGAGTCACTTTGCGACGTAGAACACCAATAAAAGAACAAAAATAGTCTTGAACGTTCCTGCAAGAGTGGGCGAGTCAGCGTAAGCATTGAAATATAAAAACAAACCTTTCTAGAGTCGTCTCAGGGTGCAAATAATGTGGCCGCCACCAAATGGAACGCCACTGTCATCTAGGAATATGGTAAATGTGAGAAATACGGTGTAATCTAATTGCAGCAACCTCGTTATTACGAGTACAGCTGGTTGGGTTTGTTGGTTTTCTATTCTGAAGTGCGCTTGTTTGTTTATCACAAGGTAGTATAGGAGCCTTTATTTTGTATGGTGGCTATGAAAAGCTTCAACAAACATCCGAAAGTGAAAGTGTAAATTTTTCTCGCACTTTGTATTTGTTTCGGAGCAATCGAATGGCAGTGATCGCTGTGTCTCTGCACAGTGGCTGACCACAATACACCTATGGTCGTGGCCGTGTCGTAAAGTTTTGAACAAAAAAGTAGGAACCCGTAGCACTCGAATTTATTGTCACACCAAGTGCTGTCAGTGAGTACCATGCTGGTCACCGCCGCCAAAACTCATCGTGATCTTTTCTTAACGATAGCATAGTTACTTTTTTTTTCATTATATGTGCAGCTGTAATGAAGGTCGACCTTCCCTATATATAATTTTTCAGACACGGATTTGCACTAGATGATCTCTGTTAGGGTTAAGCACCAGCCTTCAGCAATTACCAGTAATCCAAAGCATGAACACCAGGGACTGATGAAACCTAAACAAAAATTTCTTACTGAAGTTAATTTCCAGCTCATTTTTTACTTTTCTTCATACATCGAGAAGAGATGTTCGCGTTGCTGGCAACAAGACTAAATTCGATAGCGCTTAGCCCACCTGTGAATCCAGAAGATCACTCATTGCAATTGGGTACCTGCTTCCACTGATGAGAAAAATAAAGTTACACATCGCTGTCAAAAAAAGAATATTCTTGTGGAGTAGAAGCCACACGCACAACTCTCGCTTCCATCATATGCCACACTTCGTGTTGCGTCATGTAGATATCATAAAAATCATTACCTGATGCTATTTTTTGCTCGGATGCCTTGTCGAAAGCTCGTCTAATAACGTATGAAGAGGATATAAAAAAGAGTAGCGCACCAATGAAGTTAAATATAAACCGACTAGGATTATTTGCTGCTTTACTTAGATAGAAAAAGAGTGCATGACCGACACTTCAAGAAGGTATAAACGTCGCTATTCGCTCACATTTATTATCACAGAATTCTACAAAGCACCAACTACTCATTTGGGTCCTTCAGTGGAGCCTCCTGCGCACGGATTACCACAATCGACGAGAACTTTTGCAACACCAATGACAATAAAAGTTTTCGTTTGGTCGAAAAAAAGTACAAAGAAGAGGATACTGGCACAAAGTTTTGCAAAAAAACAGTCGACCACAGGCGCGCAAGTGTCATCAGAATTTGACCATTGCCTAATATGTGCCAGGAGAAAACTATGCGCTGGGCAATTTCTTGGATCCTAAACACCAGGCACCAAAACTGGATCTAGTAACGATGCCCTCTACAAGAGCACCAGCGAGCCGTGTCTCTTTCAATTTCTCCGCTTCCTTAAATTTCTTTCTTTTTTTCTCCATTCTTTGGAGTTCGCGGCTAGGCAGAAAGCATTTACCCCTTTTCTGCATTTTGCCTTCTATGCACTGTGACTTCCAGCTAGATGCTAACCGGCTAACACCCGGTTGTTTTTCTGCTGTGGTCTCGCGCCATTTGTGTTCATTTTTAAGCTGCCCTTTGGGGAACAAATTGCGTGCGCGCATGCATGTATGCTCGCATGTTTACATAACCTGGATTTGAGTGTGATCTTTGAAAGTATTGAAAGGCTGCGTTTCCAGGATAGGGCGAGTGGAAATCTGGAAATGATATCAATGCCTAAAGAAGTTCATGCACGAAGATTCAGCCACGCAAAAGAGAACAAAAATTAAGGCACCTACTAGAAAGTACGTGGTGTAGCCATTCTGAAGTGCATAAAAAGCCTCGCAGTATCGAAAGAAGCTGGGCTCGGAACAAAAGAATAACTAGTTGTACTGAAACGATCTTACAGAAAAATACACAACACACAAAGCTCCTTGAAAAGTGCAATGGGGATTCTTCGCCTCCTCCGCCGCCGTCGCCACAGGTCATGCGATCACGCGCTCGTGGTTGTTGGCTACATTCACTCGTTTTAGCGCTTCTGTACCTTCTTTCGTAACATTTTTGTGTCTCGTGGGACGCCAACGTGGAAGAGAAACTACACGAAGTTTGAAAGGACTTGCCCACACCGCTGCACCAGCTGCGAGAAATAACCGACGGAGAAGGGAACTTCCAGGGATCACGAATTCGTGTTTTCCTTATTTGGCATCAGATCAAGCAGAGTAAACACACTGTGAACGTCAAAGCCTCCTGCACGGACGCTGAAGTTCGCTCCATATTTCAGTTAATGTTGGCATTTTCGGACGCTCCAGCATAGTGTAGAAAAAGTCGAGAGCGGGGGGCTTGCTTCGGGACTTTGCAGCTACGCTGTTTTGTGAGCGACCGCCAGCTGGCTACGGTTTCGTCTTCGAACCGCGTGGGGCTGAGCCATGCCTTTGATCTCAAAAGACTGACTTTTTCGGCCACTTTCTTCAGCTGGTTTCTTTTTCGTTGCCTTCGTAGTGCCTTTTTTTTCCCCCGAAAAACCTTTGCCGACGCGATTCTTGCTTTTCTTTCCGACTTTAGTAATGGTCCCTTCCTTCAAGAGGATAGCTGCTAATCGTGCAGTAATAAAAAGAAGCAAACAGGCATTTTCCGAAAGCGCCAATTTATGGCAGTGAACGGACTTAAGCAATCCGACTATTTACTTTTTTCTTTTTGAAGATCTGTGCCAACGTTACGTACTTATAATTATAACACCAGCTGCGTCGGCACAGAGCGTCGAGTGCGAAGAAAAACATGGGCTCAATAGAGTTCAATAGAGCACTTTGCTTTCATATTTACGCGAGGCTAATTACAAATATGCTCAAACAGCTGCTCTTGCGGTACATTACGTCGGACGTCGTCGGCAGAAGACCCGACAAAAATTGACAAGAAATTGTCCAGCAGCGTAACATTCAACAAAATCTTCTAGAAGAAAAAAAGATTGTCACTATAGTGGATGAAGAAATTTAATCCTAAAAGAATACGTTATGGCACAAAATACAGCAAAGCTCTTCCTGTCTACATCTTCAAACTGTAGAGGGAGGTTTTTCTTTACTGCCAACAACTCCATGAAGGAGAAAAGAGCCCCTCTGCGGTTGGAGCTCGTCGGCCATCTAGAGTTCGCGCTTGTTGGCTGCCCTTAGTATTATTAGGAGAGGTAATAAACGAATATTTTACTCAAGTGTTTACTAACCCCTGAATTAAAAAAAAAAAGATTGGACGAAATGCTGTTGGTGCAGGTGCAAGACAAAGTAAGAAAAAAAAAATTCCATGGCTTATGTACAAGATTTCCTGCGTTGGAGGCGACCATGTTTACATAGGTGAGAGTAGGAATTCTGAAATACATTTAAAAGAGCACACGAAGGACATGGAAAACAAGAAATCTGTTTCCAGTGCACTTGAGGAGGACGTCGTATCGGCAGAACATCACGTCTTCTAGGAAAAGGCTTCCGTCGTCGTCAGGGAAAGAAACAGCCCTTCACGTCAATACCTTGAGTCAGTGGTGATTCAGTAAACAAAGAAAACACTTAATTGCAATGGAGGTAATCTTTCGCCAACGTGTGAAATAGGCTTTGAACGATTTGTGAGGCGTATTTAAATGGGGCTTATTAAGCTTAGTTCGTATCGAACAATGCTATAGACCCAAACAATTTATAGACCCAAACCTTTGGTGGGCGATAACACTTTGGTTAGAAAATAATTTTATTCCAGACCAGACTAGATTTCGTCATACCTTATATTTTATGCTGCTGGTGTCGATGAGAGATCGAACGCTAAACGTGACAAAATCTGTATCACCCCAGCATTTCTGCGCATTCAATAAACCCACAGAACGTACATAACTTTGCTCGTGAAGTTCAGTGCTGCTATACAGATTCTAAGAAGGCGGGTTAATGAAAACGAAGCTCAGGAGCAATGCTCAAAGGAGAAAAAGAAAAAAAGAATGCATGGGTGGAAGCCGCGCGAAAATCTCTGTGAAAAATCTACAGTAGAAAAAGCAGACGTAAAATTTTCTTTCTTCTTAACCCCTTCAGGTGCAATTTATCATTTAGATGGAAAACAAAAATTTATCCCCTTAATAGTATTTCCATATTTGAAGAAAGTTCGTTTATTTGCCAGCGAAAAACTTCGATGCTTAATTTTAACATGCATATTCAGCATTGCTTAGAAACCGTTGAAAGAGTCGAAAAGAGCAATATTAGAATACTGAGATTTATTAAATTTAAACCAAAAGATTCGTGAAATAAATTTGAGTGTAGAAGGTGCTAATGAGGCAGATAGAAGTTAAGAAATAATGGCATCTGTTTTCGTAGCAAAATCTGCCGGCCATAACATGGCAAACGCTGTGTTGCTAATCACGCTTCTTTGTGCAGTACACATCATTTACGGCATTCGATGGTTGGCAAGAAGAAGCATCCTAATTGCAAGATCATGAAGTGCTCAATACGCTTGAAACGCAGAAGTCAGTGCTGTGTAGAGCGCACTGTAAGAAAAATAGAGTTCGCAATGTACGCAGTTGTGTACAAAATGCCTTCAGAGATTAAGCACATATGGTCGTATCAAAAAGATTAGTTTCTCGACACTATTTGTTTGAGAGAAGTGTGGTTTCCGACAGCACTTATGCCCTATCACAGAAAAACAAACCGCCTGATATGGTCATTGTAGATGAAAGCGTATCGCGAAGTGGCCAGAGTAAATGCCCTCCACATAATTTACCTTCCTACATGCGCCGAAATTGATTCTTTCACTTTTGTTCGGGTACCTACTCTCTTTCGATGAATAGATGATTTTTTGAGAGTGTGATGAAGGGAACAATGCGCGTGACCAAGAATATTCCGGAGAACTGATTTAAATTGCTAAAGACGTGCGTGTAAGTGAAAATGATAATTCTACACGCAAATCAAAACACCTGAACCTGCTTGCACTCCCCCAAACCGCTAATATCTGTTAAGTCTGTTTCTTCGATATACGAAAGTATTCTGATACTTACATGGCTGCAGCATACCGGGTGATAATGACACATGCCCCACGCCTTCCTTGCCTCTTTTTCCTCTGCGGACCATATGAACGTTATCTCTGTTTACTTTAATTTTTCTTTATTCTAAGGGGTACAAAAAAAAAACAAGCAACGCACGAACTTGCACCAGTGAAAAAACGCCACGCCGATTTCCTCTGATTATCGTCAAGCCCGCCCCTTCCTTATTAAAAATATCATGGCGTTAGTTTTGACCAAAGTAGGCGCTCAGAAAAAAAAAGAACAATCGCTAATTGGCGTGGATAGTAATGTGGAACCAGAACACAACCAATGGCTATGACATCACAAGGCAATCTAGTTTCTATTTTGCCTGCTTATTTCGAATGAAGTTTCCACAACACTAAACTCTAAAGGATACTAAAGAACAAAAAAACTCGAATTTTCCCTGTAATGTTTCAATAGCTGTCGACAAGCATAATGTTCCTTGTTTTTTTTTTCAAGAAAACCTTCACTGGGAAGTAACCAACCTCTCTCTTTCCAGCCTGCCGACACTGTCATAAAAGCGTAAATTATAGCCCCCCCCCCCCCCCTCCCAATGCCTAAGGCGCTTGCTGCATTCAATCATGCATGCCTTTTTGTGTACCACAAAGGAACGCATGAAAACAATATAGGAGTTATTGACGTGTAATGGCATGAGAGAAATTCTTGTGAAATAACATCTGGATCTGTTGTGGTATATTTCTGCACGGGGGTTAACCGCGAGAAAAGTCACTTGAGTGGTTGATGACCAATGACGCAAGGAAATCTTCTGTATTAACGCAAAAGAGTCTCTGATGAGTTTTTATTGTCGAAAGACATGAATACCTGACTTCGTGGTGACTCTCTAATGCGTCACAAGGAATGCATGAACATGAGACCAGAAACTCAACGCTCACTTTTGTAAGATAATGCTTTACGTGAAAAAGTTAGAAAAAAACACGGCTTAGCCACGCAGCTAGTAGAACACGACAGCGTCTCTTGAAAAAAGAAACCATAGTCTGGTGCTTACTGCCATGGGCATCTATAGCACGTTGTGGGTTGAGACAGGTGAGGGTGAAAACTGTTGTACATCATCAGCACGCACTACTGCTCCGCGGATACTCTTAGGACAGGAGAGATATATCACTGGCATGAAACAACTCAAAACACGGGGAATGCGTTCAAACAGAAAAGATGGAAACATTGCACTCAAAAACGGCTGCAGCAATGGCCTGGGGACTTGGCATCTACCTTGCGAGCTAAAGGTAGTCGGTTGATATGTCGATATTGAGTGGCGCCCGGTTTGCGAGAGATCAAAGATTACGTTGGACGGAGGCTCGGCATCCGAGAACGTAAACGCTTCTGAAAGTGTCACCTAGAAGTCATTGTGAAAATGAGGACTATTTACGCTATATTTAATGGGGTTGAGCGCCCTGAAGTGGAGCGGTTTGGAGTTATTTAGGCCGACTGGGGGTCTTTAAAGTCCGCATATGTCGCTCAGCGCGGGCGTTTTTTTGTTTCGCTTTCAATCGAAATCATATCCAGATTTACTGGACAAGCGAATTTTTCAAAAAGTTGTTGTATGTGAATGACACTTTTGCGCATATCGAAAGATTGCGTCATAATACTCAATATATTCGCAAATCCCTCCTTAGACCCATGTAGGTTTCTGCTATTTATCGTCGCAAGTGCCGGCGCATGTGCCGGACAACCTTAAAAAGGAAGATTTCGCTGCGCAATTGAAGATGGACCAATCCCCGAAATATGTTCGTAAAGGTATCTTCCAATGTTCCACAGTTGTCTCACAATTATTATTCAGAACACACCCAATTTCTTTCCTACAGTAGGCTTAAAAAGGAACAAAAGTAACAAAAGCAACAAACTTAAAGAGCAACATTTTTTTACTCATCGGAAGGCGCGACCATGTCCATCGTTATGTTCATAACAGTATCTTAGAACCCGACCCTGACAAGGTTTTTTGAGCGCTAATCTACGTAATCTCATGTGCGCTTGGAAATATGGCGCCGCTCGAACAGGACGCCCAGGACTCGAACAGCTTGCACGAACGTGACTACAGCCGGCAAGTTTTTATTAAACGACTGGAAGCGCATAGCGCGGGTCTTTGCTTTGCTTATCTGCGTGCCACACAAAACTGCATAAGCTTCCAAGACGGCAAGGAATGCATGCAAGTTGTCAATGTCACGGACGACGTCGGAAACGTCATCCGCATAAGCGCAAACCATAGCTGTCTCGTGGCTCGCTTTGGAAAGCACCAGATTAGCGGGTGACAGGCGAGGGCTCGCAAAAACGGATCCAGTGACAGCGTAAATAGCAAAGGCGAAAGGGGCCATTACTGCCACACTCCCCTGGTATGAGACGAGGTCCCTGTAATAGTGAAATAAGCAGAAGCTCACAACTTATTCCTGCATGAAGTGAGCGAGTGAGGTTAATGAATTCACGAGGCAGGCAAAGTGGCGCAGCATACAGAATAATTAGCTGTGTTCTACGCTGTCCAAAGTTCGGCCTGATCTAGAGCAACCAAAATTCTGCTGTTGATCTTTTTAAAGCTAAACATCCCTTGTGAGCAACAGTGAGGCTGAAACGGATCTTCCGGGTACCGCACAGGACTGGTAAAGGATGGCAAACTCCTGTAGGTAATCGCGGAGACCTCCGACAAGTAGTTGGCTCTTAGATGTTAGTTCGTGTTGAGAAGAATAATCGCCCGCCAAGAGGGGGAGCGGGTGGGCACGACGGCATCATAACCTCTATTCTGCGCTACACGAGGAGCCCTGCTCTAAACTAGAGTGGTTTCGGAGCGACAGCATCTTAGACTCGAAGTCGGGAGATGAAGGCTAAACTAAAAGAAAGGCGCAGTGACTGTCATACTTCTCGATGGACCTCCGGGCTGCACAGTGAGCGAGGTGATGAAGGATGGGCTGAAAGATGGAACAGAGAAAGAGGCGCCGCAGTCGATGGCTGCGGAATAATCAATGCGCGAGCATTAGAATGCTCATGCGAACGAAAACCCGACGTCTGTCTGTCCGTATACAGTGAATTGAAGAAGAGGAGTTTCCATGATGTCACGAAGGAGGAAGCGGAGAACGCGTAGGTGCGAGGTGGCTGAGGGGAGGCGGAATCAAAGAACCGGCAAACGATAGAAGGCTTTGGAATTGAAAATAGAATTGCAAGAATTAAATTTGCCGACAAAGAGTTAGGAAACATCAAAATAATTTGCTAAAAAAAAGCTTAGTTTGCCCCTGTTGCGAATGAATTCAGTCAACACAAATTCAAAATTAACAGTGAGATAAACTAAAAAGGCATAGTTCTCTGCCTCTTTCCACAGTGAGTTGCTTCCACACACATTGAATTCAACCCCAGCAGTAGTCGATATGCATCTAGCTCAATAGATTCATTCATAGAGCCTAATTCGTTGCGACTCTCTTCAAGCGCTGCTGGCATGCTAAGCAGCGTGCATGCGTTTTCGGCGAGCAGAGGAAGGTGTCTACAGAAGGAGCCAGCAGCTTATTCATAACTCTTCTGCTGAATGAGGCCTTGTGTCAAAAGTAAGGCCGAAAAATACTTCATGATGACGCGCTGAATGTGAGCGGGCACAGACGATGCAGTGCCAGACGCAAAGGTGTCGCTCTCGACGCCTGCCAGAAGGTCGCGCTGCAAAGGACCAGGCCATGATTAAGCTCTGCCATAACGTCGAGTGGTTTGCTAGAGGCTGCCGCCAACCGCTCCGCGCACAGACTGTCCTCGAGGACGAGATGCTAAGGAACGCGAAGTACCGCAATGTGCTTCCGCACTGCGAAAGTGAGCTCGCCGCTGTCGCGTATAGCACACATGCGGCTCAGGACACCGTTGAGCTGGGTAGTAGCACCAACAGGCTGCATTTTCTTGATAGTAACAAGCACATGTCGCCAGCAAAACTTCAGAGCATCCCACATCGTGGTAGCGAGAAGTGAGACTCCAACCGCCAAGTAAATTGATTAGGCGCGTACGACAGCAAGCTATTAATTGTCTTGTAATACCGACACTTCCATCCACAGGATCAGCAAGTTGTTCACCAACAGGCTGCATTTTCTTGATAGCAACAAGCACATGTCGCCAGCAAAACTTGAGAGCATCCCACATCGTGGTAGCGAGAAGTGAGACTCCAACCGCCAAGTAAATTGATTAGGCGCGTACGACAGCAAGCTATTAATTGTCTTGTAATACCGACACTTCCATCCACAGGATCAGCAAGTTGTTCATGCAACTGGGCTATACACGTAGAGTGACCATCACAGAAAGATGTTCGCTCATGTTAACTGAACCCACCGGAAACTGGATCAACCCGCAGTCGGACGAGCTATTGGCTAGAGTGGAGGTGCTCTAGACAAGGCCCAGCCGTCTCGCACTCTCGCCCCTGGCGCGCGTTGATGCGCACTCTCCATAAAGGCTGCGCCACGTGTCCTGCAGACGCTGGAGTCGGTTTCGCTAACTGCTTGGCATGATATCTGGAAGCGCCTGGTCCAGGCCCCCTGATGTCGCGTGGTGTTCAACATGCAGTTAAGGTTGCCTTGCATAACTTCAGGGACATCGTCAAGGAATTGTGATGAGCTGAACCGGAAGAAGTCGTTCATCAACTAGTGTCACTGGCGCGTACACGTTCACGTAACGAATTCTCCGGCGTTGAAGAAAAATATCTACCGCAATCGCACGACCTGCCCTCCGCGGTGGCTCAGATGTTAGGGCGGTAGGCCACTGGGCCGGAGATCCCGGTTTAGAACTCGGCCGCAGCGGCAGCATTTCCATGGAGGCGAAACGCAAAAGGCGCCAGTGTGATGTCAGTGGAGGTTAAAGATCCGCAGGTGGTCGAATTTATTCCGGAGCCCTCCATTCTGGCACCTCTTTCTTTCTTTCTTTCTTTTTTCACTCACATCTTCCTCTCTTCCCTTACGGCGCGGATCGGGTGTCCACCGAGACGTCAGCGAATTACTGCGCCATTTCCTTTACTCAATAACGAAATTAATTAAAATTTACGCATGACTGTGAATGTTGACATGCCATGAGCTTTCGACCTGTACGCATGCGGGGGAAAGTTTTCTCCCATGCCGCAACACCGTGAGTTCGTTAGGGAAAAGGCAGCCTGTTCAATAAAATGCGAATCAGAACAACAGCCGCAGGAGGAGAGTGGAAACTGCATTCCTAAAAAAAAACGTAACATTGATGTGATGCAGAAACGGAAGGGGAAACACTTCCAGTTTCTTATAGGAATTGCGAAAGCCTTGTGCGTTAAATGCAGGAACGCGAAACACCACGCTGGTGAAAACAAACAAGTAAACTAGAATAAAAAAGAAGCTACAAAAATGGTAAACTAGATAAACAACGGACTCACGGTACAGTTCTGCGGACGAAGTCTTTGGGCTGGCCCAAGCCCAGGCATTGGAAAGGCGCTCTGGGTGCTGGCGACGGAAAGGGACTGGTCGTGCTGACGCTCCTGTCGACTTCTTCTCAGGTGACGGCGGTAAGGCGATTATACGCTGTATACTGCCAGCCGTGAAAAAGTTAGCTCTGTGCTAGCCACTTCACAACGGAGAACTTAGTCACAAACGCATTTGCACATATTGCTAACCCCGCATAGCCCATCGTTCGCCAAACGCGTTATCGAAACCGAGGCTGTGGTCAGCCGGGAGGTATAAGCAGTGACTGACGAGCGATGCAGGTTGATCAGCGCCAGAGACGGCGCCATGAGGGCTGCGACTCAGTATCCGAAAAAACCTCCTCAGGGCTGGCTATTACTGTCCTGTACTTCTCGGGGCTGATGGGCCGGATAATGACACACCGCGATTCGCGGACGAAATCTGGCGATTCGTCTTATCAGTTACTAGGAGTAAGAGACAAGCTCCTTCTATTTGCCTCGGTTGCAGCCAGGTAGCGCACGTTGTAACATTAAATAATAATGCATTGACACCACTCGAAAGCAAAAAAATTGCGGCAACAGTTGAGGTACGTTCACATGTTCTGGCGGTTCACAAGCACCTTTTTAGGTCATTCGGCCAGAGTAACGCATCCGCCACACCAGACAAGTTGGCTTTCAACACCACTGTGCAATATTAGACGATTATGTTCTGAAAATGTCAATTTCGAATATTTCCCAACGTGGTCCTCAAAAAATCTTAGAGGAGAAAGCTGAGTCCCTCCATTGTCAGTTTCCGCTACCAAAAAAGAAATTCAGCAGTACCTTCTTCACAAGTCCAGTTTTCGTCTCCACAAAACATTTTGAAATTTCGGGTGTTTCTGTAGTATAGACTCTCATTGTTAAAAATTAGAAGGGCGTGGGAGCAAAATGTCGATCAGACACCGGGCCGTTGCTGCGTTCACATGCTTTGGAAGGGCACTAAAAAAACCTAAATCACCTGCCGAAATCCAGAAATCGAGACATGAAAAATTTGCGTCGCCGTTCGCTGAAGCGTTATTGGCCTCGTGAAGTGGTGTGAAAGCGCCGGCAACGAAAAAATTCAAAATTTTTCATTGGTTTGGTCTCTCTCGTGTAGTTCGCAAATTAGCTGCGCGAAGTTAGCGTCATGTCGTGTATTGAGGCATTATACTATTTAAAACACTAAGTTTCCTCTTTAAAAGGAAGAAGTGCGGAAGTTGGCCAAGATTTGTCACCCCTAACCGCGACTGCTGCGTTTACGGGGCAATTAGCCGCAGCGCGAGACATAAACTAATTATCAGAAATGCGGGACCTAGAGAAAGACGTAGTATATAGCTGTGTATAGGCAGAAGCTGAGGCAAGTTGGTGCAACATTCTAATGAAATTTACACCAGCGCAAAACACGTACACACAGCGCGTTGTGTGTCGTTTTCTTCCTTCGTCCCGTGTTTTGTGCTGGTTTACCTTTCTTAAGTAGCATATAAGTTGGCTGAATATCGCTACTTCTTTCTGTGTAGTCCTGATTGCTCTTGGCTATCTTCTGGGCTAGCGAACGATGCACGCGGGAAGCCGTGAAGGGGATGCGAAAAAAGGAAGCGGTTGAGGACGGTAGATTTTTGGACGCCAAGCATTCCACAGCTTACGCATGTCAACGGTGGCGACAATGAACAATCGAAGGAGGGTCATAAACTTTATAACTGTAGCGCCCGGCGACGCTATAAAGCGCCGGCGCTGAGATCGGCGTTCCCTCGCTAGAGGAAAATAAAGACGGACAGCGCGTGCTCGTGGCGCACGCCCGGCACGGGCAGTTCGAAACTAGAAGCCTGCCACGCTGGTCGTCTCTTGCTGGTGCTCCGCTGCGACCCCACAAAATCCTCAACAGTGGTGACCTGGTGAACCGTGCCTTCTATCTCAGTGGCGTTCCAGCATGGCGTACTGGCAGCACCCAAGTTTCGACCCGCCGCTCCCGGCGTTCCGGCCTGCAGGCGTCGGCGGGTGGTTCGCCCAACTGGAGGCTGCGATGTACCTGAACGGCATCACCATCCAGCCGTTCAAACACGAAGTCCTTTGTGACATCCTCCCGGCCGACCTCCTGCGTCGGCTCACCTACTCTGCTTTCGGCGGCCGGCCATACGATGAGCTGCGTGCGGCCGTCTTGGCGTACTTCGGCGCCTACTACGTTCCGCCGCCTCTCTACGACGCAGCGGACCCGTTTTCGCCGCCGCCAGCCTCTGTCCCTGGACCGGCCTCGCTCGCGCCCACGCAGCCTTCATCAGAACCCGGCCCGCCTCAGCAGCCCCTCGCCGCATCGCCGCCACTCCCGTCCAGCGTCTCCTGCCCGGCTGTCTCTCTCGACGCCACACCAGGTGGGATCCGCACGAGCTCCGCCTCGCGTCCTGCTCCCACTACTATCCGACCCGCGTCTCTAGCTCTGCCTCCTTGCGCTTCAGTGGCACTGTCGCCAGAGCCTCCTGCAGCCAAGGACAACTCTGCGGCAGCAGCCGTGCCGAGGTTTCCGGCATCTCCACCTACCTCGTCACTACCGTCAACAGCTCTGCAGGCCTCTGCTGTGAGGTTGAAGCCGCCACCACAGCATCTGTCAGATACCAATTCCTCTACCCAGGCAGCCACACCGCCTGCCCAAAGGGCCACGCTCCAAACCCTCGGTACTGTCACCCACTTCTCGGCGTCTGACCCTGGCAACTCGACACTGTCGCAGCAAGCGCCTGTTTTGGTGCCTGACTTGAGCAACCTTCAGCACCGAATGATCAAGTTACCCACACCGAGTAGTGCGGCAACTGTCCATCCACCAGCTGTGTCTCTTGCTGTCCGCCAGCCGTCTGATGTAGCAGTCTCAACTACACGGCCTGTCACTGCCACAACCTTCTTGCAGACACCCACAGCTGATCATGCCCACACGCGCATCGACACTGGCGAGGTGCTCCGGACTGTCACTCCCGTTTCATCCAAGCACCTTGGATTGAGCCCAGCAACTTGCTCCGGCATCGTCACAGCTGTCACCGTTGTGTCGACGGTCCCACCACATCTGCTGTCAGTCCATGGAGCCGTTTCGGCCGCTCCTGTGCTTGTGATCGCGTACACGGTGCGTCAGATCCCCATGGACATCAGCCGCAACACTCCAACATCGCTGACACTTGTGTCAGCGGGCAGCACTACAGCCGGTGACGGCCTGACCATGGCCTCTCCTGCCTCCATGTCCATTGTCAGCTCGCTACCCTGCATCATTCGCCCGTTGCGCAGCAGCCAGGCTCGTCCACCTGAGCCCGCGTCCTCCACCCGACGGCTCTTCCCGGACCCTGACATGAACTTACTGGACACTCATTCCCTCCTCTCTTCCACCGAGTCCACATTTCGACGTTCCGTCTAGGCGGGGGGCCCTGTAGCGCCCGGCGACGCTATAAAGCGCCGGCGCTGAGATCGGCGTTCCCTCGCTAGAGGAAAATAAAGACGGACAGCGCGTGCTCGTGGCGCACGCCCGGCACGGGCAGTTCGGAACTAGAAGCCTGCCACGCTGGTCGTCTCTTGCTGGTGCTCCGCTGCGACCCCACAAAATCCTCAACATAACTATGTTTTTTTTTTCATCATTGATTGACTTTATCTTTTGCTGTGATGTGCATATTCTAGAATGACTTTATTTATGACGGTCACACGCAGTGCAGTAAGACGTTCTGGGGGGTAGTTGGATATGAAGTTCCATAAAGTGAGCAATGCAGTCTGAGACACACACGCAGTGGGTCTGTGTTTGTTATTATTTTTTCATTCTCAGCGCTCTGCTCATTCTCATTCTTCATCCCACTGTGTGTCTCTCTCAGACTCCGCTGTTCACAACGCTACATGCCTTGCTCGCCATACCGATTTTATCCAGGGTTTTCTCATATAATCTCCTTGGGACTTACACAAAATTCATTACGATTTCAATGCTTTTAGCATTTTTGAGCATTATTGTTGTGAGTGTCCTACAGAAAAAAAGAAAACTCATAGAAGGGGCCCCCCTTCCCGAGCACACACGGTCGCATCACCTTGTGGCAGGCACAAGGAGATGGCGATGCGATAACACACGTTTGCGCCCGATTACCGCACAGGGCGGCACGTGCACGCTAGCACCAGCTCACAGAGGGTCATAGGCCGTTAAGCTTAGCCTCACTGGTGGGCGCGGGGTTTCTGCGCACGACAGATGCCCGTGCGGTGCGCCATGGAGGCATCGGGTTGCCTGCTTGCTCCGAGAGGCGACAAGAGGCCTTCCTTAGTTATAGCTTGGAGGTTTGCCACCTGGCGCACAGGGCTCACAAACCGTGAGTCTTTTAGGGGCGCCTGGGAGAAGGAAGCGCAGATGAAGCTGCGTGTGCCTTGCCCCCAAGGCTTTGGCCTAAATGTCTCTGCCTGCGAGTTTGTCGGGTCGGTGACCTCAGACGTGAGCTCAGGTGAGGCCTGCTTGTCTCGCGCCTCAAAGTCTGACACGTGATCTGCAGTAACTTCGGAATCGGTCGGTCAAATGTTTTAAGAAAAACCCTCAAGGTGGAATAGATTAGTAATCAGGGAGTAATTATTCAGCCATACAGCTACAAAGGAAAGCCATACAAATTTCTTAGAAACTTCGTAGTTAAAGAGAAATTCATCCTGGTCCAAGGTTCAAATACGAGACCAACACTTCACCGGAGGAGTCGCTTTACCAACTGAGCTAACATGCGACGACAAGCCTACGGTAGGGCAAGAGCGAATTGATCAATAACTCAAAGTGGAAACAGTGTGTGTCAAATCGATGACAAATCGGCGACTTCGGAAATCGCTGACAGAAGGTCGCCCGTCGTCGTCTATGGGCTCTGTGAGGCCACGGGAAAACTCGTGCAAGCCCTGGAGCCGGTCTGGAGCGGCAGGCCCCGGTGGCTTTGGAGTCGTGGTGGCGGCAGCCGCGTATGGTCACTGGATCGTGCTGCTAGCCGCCAGGTCCTCTCGACCGGACCGCCTTAAGATCGACTGGAAACCCGAGGCATAGTGCTCGTAAGCGCCGCATCCATCGCAGTGCAATGTAGTGTAGCTCACTGAGTGGTCCGCCTCGGCGCTGGGTTTCATGGCGCACTACTCAAGCATGGCTCACTATGCGCAAATTCTGTCCTTCCCGCTAACGTCTGTCCGTCCAGTCCCGTCCTCTAGAACTTGTGGAAATGAGGAACATGCCAATTCAACTAAGTGCGAAAATTCTCTTATCCTGTTTACTTCAAGTATTAATTAACTACATGGGCTTTTAAGTCATCACCTAAAGCACCGCCATTGCGAAGGAAGGTACGCACAGCATCACAAAGAAATTGTTGTACTGAAAGGTCTAGGCAGTGGCAGCCCTATACGTTCCAAAAGCGCCTTATTGGCGCCATATGGCGCCATGTGCCGACAAGGTAGGTGCAGCACGCGTGACTCGTCTCGAGGAAGCAGTGTGTGAGCACTTGCGGCGCGTGATAGGCTAGCGGTAGCGGCACGCGCTGTTCTAAAAGTCTCTATCAAGCTTGTGCCAAAGCTACCGTCACTGTTTCCTTCGCCGCTTCCTTCACCGCCTTTGCCTCACGGCACCGTTCTATGGCCAACACCCCCCCCCCCCCCCCCCCCCCCCCATCCATCTGTTCAGTAGGCTGTCCGCACAGGATTACGCTCTTTATAAACATGCACTTGTAGCCTACACTGCCGCTCGTCGCAGCAGCCGTAGATTTCACCGGGCGATCGTGATGAAAGGACCATTTCGGCGCACCCCGGAAAATTGCGCGCGGGAACTGTTTCTATCCCCTAAGGCAACGCGTCAGTATGCATGCATTACCGCAGGGGGTGGTCTAAACAT
Source organism: Amblyomma mixtum (assembly GCF_055824585.1). NCBI lineage: Eukaryota > Metazoa > Arthropoda > Arachnida > Ixodida > Ixodidae > Amblyomma > Amblyomma mixtum. The sequence goes on along the minus strand of NC_143012.1, from coordinate 282,067,064 downwards.
ACACCACTATCTTTCCGGATATTTTTCATTGAAGTTATTTTCCGGATATTTTCCATTGTAATGTTCGCATAGCACGCATCACAGTCGGAGGCAAACGTTTCTTGAAAAACAGCGGACAAGAACAGGTTGCATATGTAGTCGAGTGGGAAAGGGCGTCGAACGTCACGTGATCAAACACGATAACACACCCGGGGATCCTTGGGCATGTGGCAGCAGCACGCTACACAGAATAGCCATATCGGCATGTTATCAGGTTATCACACTTATATATATATTTTTTAATTTTCAGTTACACTAACGCCTCGCTGCTCGATAGCCGTAGGAAGGGGGATGAGGGAGAGATATGTAATTTATTATGGATATGTTAGACACCCCCTGGTGTCTCAACAGTACAAAAGACAGATTTTCAGAAATAATATCTTGACTACATTCTCTGTCTTTCTGTAAGGAACTTCTCTATCTCCAGAAAAACAGGCAGCGTTTCTTCTTTTATTCACTGATTTCAGTTTTCTCCTTTAGCTGAATCCATCTGGCGGCGCATGGATACGACAGCTTCGCACCTTGAGGCCGGTAGCATCCATTCAGGACTATCCCTTTCTGCCAGCGCCTGCATTTCGAAAATTCAGTTTATCTCAGTCCGCGAGGTGTGTAAAGGCGGCGTCACACATTTCGTACATTCATAGCCGGCATGACAGGTGGCATTGCAATGGCAGCGAGATAACATCTCGGCGCTGCTTGGAACTGGAAGGGAAAATTTTGACGCTCACATTTGTGGTCCTTTTTTTCTAGCAGCTCATGTTTCGGAGGTAGAAAGTACAAATGAATCTCAATGCGCTTCGAATGCAAGAGTTCTTACTTGGCCGCCATCTGCAGTATGAATGGCCAAAGAACACCAAAAAAGGTTATTTTCTAGAGACTAAAAAGAAAGCTCCACCGGAGATGGCAATGCAGCCAAAGCACTACCAATGCTAAGGAGATTTCTAGTCTACTGCATAAAAATTTAACCTAGAACCCACCCTGCGAGACATACATTATGAATGAGCTTAGGGCACTGAGTTGAAAGTTTGGGGACTATAAAAAATGTTTTTTGCTAATCACTACACAAAGCATGCTAAATTTGAAACTTGTAACTCTTAAATATTTGATTACCCGTCTCAATCTTGACTCAGCCGTCGCAAGTTTGATTTATTGCAAGAATGACTCCTCATGTTTGTCTCCTTCGTTACTAGAAGTAAGTCGATGAAGCTACTCCCATGCGAGGAGAAGAGCCATCACAATTATTCATGTGTAAGGCCGGCACGCGGATAGACTTCGCGGGGAGATTAAACGGCATCAGAGCGCCTGACGTGTTTTATTTGGCTTCGCGTTTGAGTTGCTGCGTCTTTTGAGTTCCCGCGTTTGAGTTGCAAAATTTTTTGCTTCATATCAGGAATAACAAAGTGCGTTGTAACTAAATCAATGCCTTATAAGTAGTCGCTTTTTTTTGGACTGCAACCGTGAAAGGGTACAGTGAAAGCGAGAAAGCGAAAAAGTTACGGTCTATACTCTCGAAAAGAGCGGTCGGCAAAAATCGAGCTTATCATTCATTTTGCAATACTGTGAGAATCGAAGCGATGATGTACGTTTCGTAATGCGTCTATACCGTTAGTGAGAGAGGCGAAACAGGGTATATTTCCACACACACACAAAAAAAAATGTTGCGGTGCGTGAGCGAAAGAATAAACGTCACTAGCGGTCACAGTAAAGCGCTCGCAGAATAGACCGAACCAGAACAAGATGAAGACACAATAAGAATTTCTCTTAACTCTATCTCACCTCCTGGGATAAAAAAGTAAGATTGAAGTATCGAGCGGTCCAAGACGGTGCGCGTGCCATTGTTTCCCTGAACAGTGTCTCTGAGCTCAGTGCGCTAGCATATCCGGTTGCTCGGTTGCGATATGTTTCATGGTTGCATGGAATGAATTGCGTCAGTCTTCCATCGCCGCATGCTCACTCATGCTTTTAAAATCTTAGAGCTACAATGCAGCCGGGCTTCATTTCTTTGAACTTGGACGCCCTTATTATTTGCATCCAACAACAGCGTCTAAGTTGCAGGCTTTCGAAATTGGGTACCCTTTCCGACGTAACTTCGAGTAAGTTGCAGTCTTGAGAAAGAACTCTTGGTAAACTGGTCTGATAAGAAAAGAAGTCGTTGCTACAAGTAGTGTTCACTGCTAAACAAAATGGTCACGCCTCTCCATCTCTTAGGATAGATAGATAGATAGATAGATAGATAGATAGATAGATCTTTATTTTAGACAAGAAGGTCTCGGATGCAGGGGCAAAAGGCAGATGCACTCTGCCTGACGGGGCCCAAGCACCCTACACAATGCTCACGACAAGCGGCAAAAGAAGCAAGAGCTTCATACACTCTCATTACAAAAAACAACACATAATTATACAAGGTAAAAGTAGGAGGAAGGTGCATACTTTTTCAATGACATAATTAAAGTAAATATTTATAAGACACATCACAACAAGAAAAACACGAGAATTCAAAGAGTTGACGGAAAAACAGGGACATCAAGAATTTTAATCATTCGGGCGAGAAAGGAGGTAAGCTTTAGCATTTCTATTGAATGACTTTTGGGAAACAGATTTCTGAATAATTTCTATGGCCTGTGTATGTTTATTTAGAAGACTGGGAATTAAATATGAAGGCATTTCGGTTCCATAGTTAGTCCTTACGAATGGTACTCTGTAACTGACGTGCCTTAATTTATAAGGCGCGTCACTACTAGAGTTTAATTGAACATATTTAGTGGGATGATGTTTGAAATCGTTAAACACATAAGAAAGCAGTTTCAACTCAAATAATTCATTGACTTTTAGAATAGAATGCTTAGAGAAGTACAAACCTGTATGATCATTGGATGCAAGGTTTTCGACATATCGTATTGCTTTTTTCTGTAATGTTATCAGCCTCGTGAGGTTAGTTTTCGTTGTAGATCCCCAAACAAGTAAACAATAATGAAGATGTGATTGAATTAGGGTATAATATAACTGCCACTTCAGCCATTTCGGAACAAGGTCTCGAAGTTTATATAATACACATAATGACCTTGATATGCTGGCATGAATCTTATTAATATGCAGGGTCCAACTCAAGTGTTCTTCAAAGATTATGCCTAAAAATTTGTAGGAAGAAACACGCTCAATTACGCTATTTTTGAATGTAAGATTAATTTCACTGTTATCAGGCTTGTTACGTGCCTTAAATACAATAAGCTTTGTTTTATTAACATTTAACTCTAGTTTATTTATATTCAACCATAAAGACAATTCTTGTAACCATGCATTTGCCTCAGCCTGAATATTACTAAGATGCATGCCAGAAAAAAATACACTGGTATCATCTGCATATAAAATAATTGTGGGAGTTCGAGGGATGGCTATTATATCGTTGATATAAAGAATGAAAAATACTGGACCCAAAATAGACCCTTGTGGGACACCGTATATTAATTGACCAGGTTGTGATTGATGACCATTCAAACATGTATACTGAACGCGACCGGAAAGATAAGTACGGATCAAATTTAAGGCAACTCCTCGAATGCCGTAAAAAGGTAGCTTATAAAATAAAATATCATGTTTAACTGAATCAAATGCCTTCCTGAAATCTAAAAAAGTCCAACTGTAAATTGTTTGTCATCCATATTAGAAAATATTTTTTCCTTTATACTAAGCAATGCCATTTCTGTTGACTTCTTCTCACGAAATCCGAACTGTTCGTTAACAAAAATTTGTCTGTCGTCAAAGAACTTACACAGTCTGATTTTGATCAAATATTCCAGCAGTTTAGAAAACAAAGGGAGTACAGATATAGGTCTGTAGTTGTTTATATTGTCATAAGGGCCACCTTTGTGTAAAACAACCACTCTGGCAATTTTCATACCATCCGGAAAAATACCTTGAACTAACGCGTTGTTACATATATGCTGCAAGGGCAAGCTAATTAGATCGGCAACAGCAATAATAGGCTCGGCCTTAATTTCATCTGCGCCTGCCGCAGTGGATTTGTCTAGGCTTCTAAGAAATGTGAATATTTCATGTTCGCTGCAAAGATTCAAGAATATGGAACTACCAATTGGAGAGGCAATATACTGAGCAATTTCATGATTTCTATCCTGCTTCTGAGATGATTCGCCAGAGGATAGGAAATGAGCATTAAACTTGTCTGCCAAAGCAGCGCCACTGTATTCAACACCATTGAATGTTAATGTGCTGGGAATATGGGTTGTCGCCCTTCCCATGAGGTCGCTCAAACAATCCCATATTTTCTTAGGGCAATTGGAGACTGCTGAAAATTTATTCTGATAATACTGTTTCTTAGCTTTTTTAATATCAGAGCCTAACTTATTTCTAAGTTTTTTGTATTCCTTAAGTATGACTGGATCTTTTGATTGGATGAATTTGTCAAAAAGCCTGTCACTGGTTTGAATTCGTCGATATAACTCTCTCGTAGCCAACGGCTTTCGAGACTTTTTGTGAGTTTTTCCCACTGTCAAAGGAAATGCGGTATCATATTTGCTTTTTACTAACTGAAGAAGGATATTGTACGCTATACTAGGATTTAACTCATTGTAAACTTCGCTCCAGGCAGTGCTTTCCATCATGGATCTAAACCTAGCTAAGTTTTCTTGATTGAAACTGCGATATACTATCTGGGGAGTTGGTACTTGCTTCCTTTTTTTTATCGCCCGAGGAAAAAAACAGAATATAGGCAGATGGTCGCTCAAATCAAATGTAAGCACACCTGATAGCACTCTTGATAACTCATGATTTGTAACACATAAATCTAATAATGAGTCCCTCTCTAAGGTTATTCTTGTTGGTGACTGAATAACATTGGTGCAGAGAAATGCATCAATGGTTTCACAAAAAAGACGTCGCGGGGAGCTGTTTGTCAAAAGATCAATGTTAAAGTCTCCAACCAAAACAACAGGGATATCTATGATACAAGCATATTCAAGAAGATCACGCACAAACTTGATAAATTCGGCACTTTCACTAGATGGGGGCCGATAAATGCAAGCGATCAGTGTTCCATGACATTTTATAGCAACCGATTCGTAGTGGGTATCGACAAGAGAAAAATCTGATAAAACTTCATAGTCAAGGTTTTCTTTAACATACAATGCGACGCCACCTCCTCTACGGTTTTCTCTGAACACGCCTTCAAACTTGTAGCCACGAAAGAAGATAACATCATTTTGATTTGTGAACCATGTTTCGGTGTACGCTAGTATATCAAATCTGGGATTCAGGGAATCCAAAGCTGATTGCATTTCAAAGTGCTTATTTTTTAGACTTCTAATATTCACATGAAAGACTGACACCCTGTCATTTTCGTGAACAAGACAACTGCGCACCGCAGAGTTAAAAGATAAAGCATTGTAGTAAAGAGGCTTTGTTTGTGATGCCATCAAAGAAAAATAATGAAAAAAACTGATCAGTAAGGCGAAGTAGAGGCGGTGCCTGCTCAGATGATATTTTCCAGGTCAGCAACACACGCGATCCGTATTGCCGTTTCACCCTGGCACTTGCGCACAAAAAGCTTTCCATTACTGTGCCAAGCATATTCGTACTGCTTTTCTGTGGCCCTTGTCCTCATCATCCACATGAGCTTTTTGTTCTGCGCTGTTAAATTGTCAGGAAAGTACACTGTGGATTCAGCTTCCCGCATACTTTGCTTCTTTGCCATCCATTGGTCCTTCATTACACGTGAGGAAAAGCGAACCAGAACTGCCGGGGTTTTGCCACGTTTAGCGGGCAGTCTATGAAGGCCTTCAACGTCGTGCTCAGTCAACTGAGGAAACTCTAGGTCCTGGGCTATAGCATTGATTTTTTGGAACAAGTTTTCATTTTTGGTTTGCGCAAGTCCATGTACTTCCAAGTTATTGCGCCTGCTGTACTGTTCCAGACTGTTTATTTGCTGCCGTAGTTCGCAGACTTCGGTGTTAGTGTTCTCTGACTGAATCTGTGCCTCAATCTTTTCAACCCTTTTCGATAAAGTGACAATCTCAGTGGACTGAAGCTGCATTTTGGCCAGCACTTCATCATACTGATCTGAAAGATGCTGAACAGACTTTTCCATACTTTCCACTGTCTCTTTTACCTGGAAAAGGATATCTAACTTCTGTTTGATTTCCGGTAGTTCACAGAGCTTTTTGTTGATTTCCATTAGCATCCTTTCTGTCAGAGACTGCTCCTTCTGTACCTTTGTTACAATTTTTGAGCCTCGAGCAGCTGAAGCTACACATGTTTGACACTTCCAACTTTTTTTATCGATATCTGCCATTGCTTTGTAGGCAGCTTTCGTCGTATTAGAACAAGCGCCTAAGTGTAACCGTATCGGCATTCTGAGCAGGTAAGGGACGAGCCCTCTGCTGGAAGTGACTGATTACAAACCAGGCATATATCACAAACAGGATCACCCATAGCACTCGCGATGGAAAAGCATGCGGCACAGTAGAAAACAACTACAGCAACAGCACAGACTCAAGCGGCGGCGGCGTTTGGCAGAAGGTTTCTTATGACTTCAATAAGTGAAAGCACACCAACCTGCAAAGTGAAGGATTTGCAGTTACTCTGTGCCGCTGTTGCTTCCGCCACCGCCGCTGAGCAAGTGTGGGGGGCACAGGTGAGCCTTGTCCTTTTATATGCTCCTGGCTGGTGCTGCTTGTGTCGTTATCTTGCGGGGCCGATCGTCGTCGCTCTTGCCACTTTAGTTCACCAGGTGTATCGCTGCAAGCCTGGCCAAGAACTGCAAAGTGAAGGATTTGCAGTTACTCTGTGCCGCTGTTGCTTCCGCCACCGCCGCTGAGCAAGTGTGGGGGGCACAGGTGAGCCTTGTCCTTTTATATGCTCCTGGCTGGTGCTGCTTGTGTCGTTATCTTGCGGGGCCGATCGTCGTCGCTCTTGCCACTTTAGTTCACCAGGTGTATCGCTGCAAGCCTGGCCAAGAACTGCAAAGTGAAGGATTTGCAGTTACTCTGTGCCGCTGTTGCTTCCGCCACCGCCGCTGAGCAAGTGTGGGGGGCACAGGTGAGCCTTGTCCTTTTATATGCTCCTGGCTGGTGCTGCTTGTGTCGTTATCTTGCGGGGACGATCGTCGTCGCTCTTGCCACTTTAGTTCACCAGGTGTATCGCTGCAAGCCTGGCCAAGAACTGCAAAGTGAAGGATTTGCAGTTACTCTGTGCCGCTGTTGCTTCCGCCACCGCCGCTGAGCAAGTGTGGGGGGCACAGGTGAGCCTTGTCCTTTTATATGCTCCTGGCTGGTGCTGCTTGTGTCGTTATCTTGCGGAGCCGATCGTCGTCGCTCTTGCCACTTTAGTTCACCAGGTGTATCGCTGCAAGCCTGGCCAAGAACTGCAAAGTGAAGGATTTGCAGTTACTCTGTGCCGCTGTTGCTTCCGCCACCGCCGCTGAGCAGATGAGGCAAGCCCTAGTGATTCTCTTTTTTAACTGATTTCTGCTCTTTGATTATCACCAAAGCTTCACCAGCACGGTCTGCAGATTCTTATAAAGTACAGGGGCAGTCAAAATAAATGGAAGGCGATATTCACGAAAAAATTTAATCACTGGCCCCCCAATTCATGCTTCCTTGAATACATATGTGCAGCCTGATTGAGATTTTGCGAATTGCACTGTGCACCAACAAGCATGGACCACTATGCTGTAGATTTAAAGAAATTAAATTTTTTTGATAAAGTCGCCTTCCATTTACTTTCGACTGCACCTGTACATGCTTTTTTTATAGTGCATGTCGTATAAAAAAGATTTGAAAATAATATCCGCAGAAAAGAAGCGCTAGCATGAAAATGCCTGAAATTTGTTCAAATAAAGTGTTATTCAGAGGCTATGATGCGGAAGCGCTGTAGCAAAGCAATTTCTACGACACAATTCAATAGGGGCTCCACTTTTGGAGAATGCGCTCTTTCCTTGAACGCGTAGCGTAGACAAGAGGAATAAAAAAAGTGAGGATACATTGAAAAAGTGCTGGCGTTCCTTAGGGCTAAAAGACGACTCAAACATTTTAATATTGGTGCGTTCTATGGTTCCATTAATGCCAAGAGTGTTGATTGAGCGCATGCAACCTTCTCTTAATTTGTTGCCGTCATAACAAGAACCTCAGCTGTACAGCGGGTGGACACTCTTCAGCGCAGAGAAAAGTCTGCTCTCCAAGGAAGTTACGTAAAGAGCTACTTTTGAGCCACTGAAACGCATGTTACGACCGTTACGTTGAGCTCACCGGAAAAAAAATAGCAAAGAGGAAATGGTAAGTACGGCTGAGTTATCGAAGCATTTGTATTCGGTGCATATCCCCTCACTGTGCGAAAGCCCGTAAGTGTACTTTTGGTGCATGTATACACTGTAAAGGAACGTTAGTGAACAGGGCACCTCACACGAGGGGTGCCACGGGCATGATTTGGGAAGACAGATTCGTTGCTATGTTCTGTTCGTCGCGAAATGTTGACAAAAGACTCCAATCTGATCGTTTCCGACAACTTGGGAGGCAGTCCTCCGATCACGTAAAGCGCTGCTCAGTGAGGCTATGTCACTCAGAGATTTTCTCGGTGGCTTAATGAAACAGCAGCAGCTGCTACGCTGGAGTGGTTGTGGCATTTATGAACATCGACATGCTTGATATTAGTTTTTTTAGGCCTTAAAGGTTTAGAACAACTCTTCAACAAATAACATGTGCACGCGATGTTCTATATTTACCTGGTTAAGCTTAACCGTGACGTCTACCGTATCATTGCTAAAAGTGCGCACTTTCGCGTCCCTATTGAAGCGAAAGCTTCACTAAGAGACCTCGGGCTTCAATCGCGGATCCTGTAAATTTGACCATCAGCTCAGTTAGAGGTAAAACAATGAAAAAAAAAAGATGCCCAGGCTTAGCTTGGTTAAGCGAAGAATGCGTTGCATATTGCGCGGTCTTTTTTCGCGAGGTATTGCTTGGCGGCACTCGATTTTTTCAGCAGCTTTTCCTCCGTGACGTATAGATGGATGTATGGATGGATAGGAGCGCCCCCTTTGAAACGGGGCGGTGGCAACCGCCACTTTTTTCTCTTTTTTTCTTTTTCTTTTTATTTTGTTTTTGTTTTTTTTTCTTTTGCTGTGCTTGCAATTCTCACCAAGAATCGCCATCATCTTTACCTACGGTTTTTCCTCCGGCTATCGTGACGTCACGTCACGTGGTTTGGTGGCTGCCCGGCCGCGCCCAAGGGCTGAACTGAGTGATTGCAATATGCTACGCATAAAAGAGAAAAAAAATGCAGCCAATATCGCGAACAGATCTATTTTAAGCGCCGCTCAGCGAGACCACTAGGCTATCGCCGCCGCCAGAACGCCTCGTGTTAAACTGCACCACACTCTCGCGCTGTGCTTTGGAGAGCGCCGTCTTCATAAACTTCCATCTGCTCCGTCTCGCGGCACTGCCTGCTCACCTTCGTCTTCTACGTAGCAGAAGTCCATGGTTTCGTTGTGATTCGGGTGTATAGTAAACATTTTCTGTACTTTTTTTAGTTTTCTAAGAAAAGTGATATCTATGGGCGCCCTTGTTGAATTCTGAACGAGAACAGTAAAACAAATCCATGTGTGCGACACATGCGACATCGTGGTCAAAGGATATATGCGCAGAAATTCTGAACAGGCATTTTCTTTGTGCTTGATTCCAGGAAGAATACAGAAAAGGACTTCGAAGCGTCAGGCGCTTCCAAAGTTGTGTTAATGCATAACAGATGCATCCAGCTTTACCACGAACTAATTCTGTAGCAACGCAAAAGATCAACACAAAGGGCCATGGTCGTCCATGAAAACCAGCCTTCCGAAAAACACCTAATTTTTACGCGGTAATGCGTGAACAGACGCAAACGAACGTCTATGTGTAACGCCTACCAAGGTCTTCTTGCACGCTATGCGTGATGCAAACCGTTTTTCGAAATACGATTACGGCCACCGTTCTTAACCAAAAACTCTGTTTCACCTAATTAGTTAATCCAGTTCGGTGTGCGTGCTCCGAGCAGTTTGCTTGTATTAACATTGCGACTTGCATGCCGGTTACCTATACCTATTACATATGCATGTTCTGTGTTTCTTCTCATTACGGGACATGGCGAGCGCCCTGCGGTTCTGCCGATTGATTCTTGCTTGCAGTCTGTTAGAGAAAGTGGAGTGGCTGCGGAAGTGATGGCAGAACCCGGCACAACTGCATATCGGCGCTATATTATGGCGCATGCCTGTTGTCAAGATAGGCGCATTGCACCCTCCCTAATGTGGTGGCCTGTTCGTAAAGGCATTTCTGTAGGACACGGCGTTTTCGACTGAAAATCGGGAAGGGAAAGCGGTGGAACTTCTGCGGTGGCAGTCTATAAGGGCGGAGGGGTTAGAGCGGGCGAGGCTGTTTTGCCTGTTAATCTCTATCGCAAAATGCTATCGTGGCATAACTTGCCGCGAAGTTTCTAGATATGCTTCTGCATGATAATCCGACTCACCGCATTTCGTCAATGGCCAATATTGTGATAAATTTTGTTCTGTGCCGCATCCTCGGAACTGAGCTTTAAGATCCGCCGTCTTTCATTTAATGGCACGGGTGGCGGCTTTGCAGGAAATTTTGCAGGAGATGCAGCAAGAGGCTGAAGTAGAGAAAAATAAAACATTTATCACTACATTTCTGGATGAAAAAACCCAATCTGCTCATGCATTTAATTTAAAAACAAGTGTAACCTATGTGAAGAACTAAAGTGGCCAGTGCATGTTCAGTTGCAACTGACATCGATGTTCTTTGGGACCAAATGACAAAGATGGGGTGTCGAGACGACATGGCAAGGCTTGGACGTTGAGTTACAGGGTACTGGAGAAATGCTAGCGTAGAGTACTAGAGACTCCTGGTCACTGCGCCAGACATAAGCACGGGTATAGCTTCGCATAAGAACCACCAGTGATGTCTGCCCGTGCTTCCTGTTCCTTGTTCAAGAGAACACGAAGCGCAGACTGGTTCCGTGGTTGCAATCTTTAGGACATTATAAAATCGAAGCAGCGCTAATCTTTAAATACAGCAGAATAAAGCCTGTCACTGCTCCTCCGTTTTACCGATATTAAGGTATGCACAAACGAGAGCTCCGAAGTCATTTTGAATATTTGTTGGCCCTTCACAACACATACTTAATAATGTTCAGCATAACACTGAAGGGCGTCAAATGCAAAGACTGCCAAGGCTGAGGTAGCTGAAAAGTAGCATCAGTATTCTTTAGGACGGCCGGTTGCAAGCGGGTCACCTTTAGGTGCGCAAAAAGCCATCCGTGCGTTTTCTTACTTGCGTATTCGCAGGCAACATAAGAACGCAAGTCTTGATTTGTTCGGAATCATCTAACCACCAGGAAAAATAAAAAATTGCACCAGAAAAAAAAGTAAAGCATTGACGGGCTTGGTGCAAAAAAGTAACTGAGCGCCATCACACTTCCGAGTCCGCAAGGACTGCTTTTTTTAAGACTGCTTCGTCCAAGAGAGAGAACAAGACCCAACATCACAGTAATATAAAGGGCCCATCCTACGACCTTTTCCGCAATACGTCGATATCATACGTAGTAAAGCAGGGTGCGAAAAATACGGCAGTTGTTGAGCAAAGGCGAGCATTAAGGTAAACGCCGAAAGAGACAAAGGGGAAGAACTTGGAAAAATTAGAAGGCGCATCCTTGATATATGATTTTTAGGTCGCTCCTTGCCTGAGTGAAGATGCCTTAAAAGCGGCTCGCCTTCCTTCGTTCAATTTTTAACATGTCATGCATTTTTCAACAGGAGGAAAGGACCTCCTTTGGAGTCTCGTTTCCTTGAGATAGACGCAACGCTTACTTGTTTCTCACATGACCTCCATGACCTCAGCGCATGCTTCATAGGCACTAGCACTGCGCTTGAGCAGTATGGCGTCTGTTGCCGCTGCGGCGACGCCAAGTTCATAACTGGTTGGTTGGTTTATAGGGTAACGTACGTCCCAAAGCAACTGAGGCTATGAAAGACGCCGTAGTGAAGGGCTCTGGAAATTTCGACCACCTGAGGTTATTTAACGTGCACTGACATCGCAGAGCACACGGGCCTCTGGAATTTCTTCTCCAAAGAAATTCAACCACCGCGACCGGGATCGAACCCGCGTCTTTCGGGTCAGCAGCCGAGCACCATAACCACTGAGCCACCGCGGCTGCAGAGCTGGGCACAGCGACCATTCGCAGCTGCCGCGGCACTGCAACTGCAATTTACACAATGGGACGTTGAAAGACAATGTTTTCCTACCAATCCATCTCGAGCATTTAAACAATACGACTAAAATGCAAGAACAAAAATTGGCTGTTGTTTGACCGATGGCCACCTCGAGTATTAGGGTCGGCTACGTTAGCGCAGTGATTCTCAACAGGCTATCCACAACTGCGATGCTGGCCGTATCTCTTGCCAGGCGTTACACAATCTACATTTTACTGCACCCTCTTCTACCTCTCGCTTACTTCTTTGGGCTCCAGCCCACGAGTCGCTCAGCGGAAACGCCCTGAGCTGCCGAGCCGAGTGTATGATCAGCCTCCCTGCTTCCTCTGACACTGATATCTCACGCGTTTCTCTGGTTACCACCCACACGGACATACTCTAGCACTACCGGCTCGAAATATGTCTCTATCCTTCCGCACACCGTGATCTAAAAAGACACGAGGCCGTCCAATGGCGCAAACTACAAACTAACAGTTTTCCAAAACCCCTCTTATACAGCAGGATCTTTCCTGAACAGATAGATCCTATGTGCAAACACTGCTCAACTCTGGCCACCCTCATACACATGGTGTGGACTTGTACACATTAAAACACAATTAACTCAAACACCCCAGATACGTGGGAGTCGCTCCTGCGCACTTCCGGGCCAGCAGACCAAAGCCGGCTTATCCAGCGTGCGGTGGAGGCCGCGACATCCCAAGGAGTCCCCACCGACCTCCTCTAAGCCAGCGCAACCTGTCCTTGGACTGGTCCTCCGTTTTTGGGCATAATAAAAGAGATCACCACCACCACCACCCCGAGAATTGCGGAAGCAACGGCGCGGCAATCGCAGCGGCGGCGGCCTGTCGGGGGGGGGGGGCACTTTGACTCTCTGAAGTGCGTAGAGGCGAAAGCGTTTTCCGCACCACTTTGTCTGCCTCTGTAGCACTAGTGATATTCCAGAGGCCCGTGTGCTGTGCGATGTCAGTGCACGTTAAAGAACCCCAGGTGGTCGAAATTTCCAGAGCCCTTCACTACGGCGTCCCTCATAGCCTGAGTCGCTTCGGGACGTTAAACCCCAATAAAGCCTTGCCTTTTGAACGCAACGCTTTTTGAGGAAAGGAAATGGTGCAGTAATTCTTTATCATCTCGGTGGACACCTGAACCGCACCGTACAGGAAGGGAGGAAGTCGGAGTGAAAGAAGAAAAAGAAAGAGGGGCCCTAACGAAGCAAATGACAATTGTATTCGAGGAAAAGAAATTAAGCAGTCACTGTCTCACACTCCCTCCTCGTTCATGCGCAGTTGGGGCTCTCCGGGGCTGCATGAAATTGCTCACACCTAGCGTAGTGTTGCTTTCTTAACAAAAAGCACACACAGACGCGCGCGCCTGAAAACTAACACAATGTTATAAATGTTTACTACCTTATTTACAATTCTGAGAAATATATTTGTATTATTAGGTGCATATCCTCGATACCTGCGGAGTACAAGAGGTTCCTTAACTCTCCGTGGTGGTGGTGGTGAAAAACTTTAATCAAAGATAGCTTGAGGGTTAAAAAAAAAAAAGTAACCCTGCTGCATGGTCGGTATCCTTAGTCCGGGACACCGCATGACGAGGCCCCGTCTCGCGCCCGCTTGACCAGAGCCCTTTGGGACTCCAGTGTCGAGCAGTTGAGGAGGGCAGTCTCCCATGCCTCTCGGGTGGGGGTGGGGGTGGGGGAGGGGGGAAGGTGAGGATTCTGAGTACATGCCCACACCATGTTAAAGATATCGCAGATCTCTCCACAGTGCGGGCAGCGCCCATCTGTGTTCGGATCGAAGTGTTTTGCGATTGCAGGACAGAGAAGGGTTCCTGTCTGCAGGCGCCGCAGAGTTCGCTCCTCCGCCTTACTCAGCCCCTTGGCAGGTGCCGGGTAGAGACGGTGGCTGTCGCAATAATAAATTAGGATTTCGCGGAACCGCAGAAGCGGTTTATGAGCTTCTGAGCCATGAGAGCTAGGATGAGGAGCCCGGTGTGTGAGCGCTCGGGCGGCCGCATCAGCGGCCTCATTGCCTCGTAGACCCTGGTGGCCAGGAGCCCAGATCACTTTTTTGCGAGTTGGATCGGCGAGAGCGCGTCTTAGAATTTGCGAGGCCAGAGGTGATATTTCGCCTCCAAGATAATGTTCACAGGCCCGGCGAGAGTCTGTGATAACCGTTTTCGATTTTGGATCGGCGGCAGCGAGAGATATTGCGACTTCCTCCGCTCGTGTTGAATTTGGGGCCCGAAAAGATAGCCCATCGACATTTATTCCCCGGTGGACTACGGCAGCCGTGAAGAATCCCGCGGGCGACGGCCCTGTGATGTCCACGTAATAGACGCCCTCTTTATAGCCATATTGCCTCTCAAGCGTGCGAACCCGCGCTTGTCGTCTGGCTTCATGTGAAGCCATGTCCATGTTACGCGGGAGCGGAGCGACCAAGAGCATGTGGCGCCACAGCACCGGGTTGTTCTCCGTCCCCTCTTGTATGCATGTGTTTTGGATGTGTAAGCGGTTTAGCAGGCGGCGCCCAGGCACCGTCTGTGATAGCCGCGTATATTGGTTCACGAGGTGGGCCTCCCGCAACTCCTGATCGGAGTTTACCACTCCCAACGCCTTCAGCTTGGCGTTGGAGGTAGCCACCGGGAGGTCCAGTGCTCGCTTTGTTGCCTTCCTGATGATGGCGTCAATGCGCTCCTCTTGTTGTTTGTTGGTGCGTAGGTACGGCACGGCGTAGAGGATCCGGCTGGTCACGAAGGCATAGGCGAGCCGTAGCGCGTCCCTGCCCCGCAGACCACCCCGCTTGTTGGAAACACGGCGGATCATGCGCCCTACCTGTTCACCTATGCTCTTGAGTTTCGCTATAGTAGTGTCCGGCCTAAGTTTGTTATTGATGAACAGACCCAGGATCCGGAGCTCCGCCACTTCTCTGATGGGACCGCCCGACAAAGATATGTGTAGAGACGTGTTGCCCTTGTGGTTTGTCCTGACGTGTAGAAGCTCTGATTTGGCGGGAGCACATTGGAGACCACAGTCGGCAGCATATGCTTCGACTATGGAGGCGGCCTGCTGAAGGCGGTCCTCTATCTCCCCAAGGCTCCCCTCGGTGGTCGAGATTGTAATGTCGTCTGCGTAGAGTGCGTGTTTTATGCCATCCACCTGAGCCAGTCGGTCGGGAAGGTGCATCATGGCGATGTTGAAAAGGAGCGGTGATAACACCGCCCCCTGTGGTGTATTTCGTGTACCCATAGAGTACGGGCCGTATTCCTCGTCCTCGATCCGGAGGAGTGCCTGACGCGCAGAGAGGAAGTCTCTGACATAGGCGAAGACCTTCGCCCCGCAGTTAGTGGTGTTCAAGTTAGAGAGTATGGTGCCATGTTTAACATTGTCAAACGCCCCCTTAAGATCGAGGGCGAGAATGGCCTTGTCGTTTTGTTGCATGGCTGTGGGTCGTATTATGTCCCTGTGTAGTTGGAGTAGGACGTCCTGTGCAGACATGTGCGGGCGGAACCCGAACATAGTGTCTGCAAAGAGGCCCTTACCCTCCATGTACGGAGAGAGGCGATCCCGAACCATCGTCTCCATGAGCTTTCCCACACACGAGGTTAATGAGATGGGTCTCAAGTTGTCCGTAGTCACGGCTTTACCTGCTTTGGGGAACTCTCCGTGTGCTTCGTTACCCAAGGAGCGGCGAAGGACGATTCTAAAGTTAATGTTGGAAGCCTCGCTTCAACACACCCTTGAGCTAAGGCAGCTTGAAGGTCTGTTCATGTGAGGCAAGGAAACTCGCCATGAACTTCGCAGCGCTTGATGTACCGTGTAAATACTGCTCTGCATCCCTCCACACATCCATTGTTACCACTATATACAGTACATACAGAGAAAACAGAACAGACCAATGAATGAACCATGTAGAAATATTAAGGCCTCGGCGACAGCCTTCGTCAGAGAAAATTAATTTGCAGGCACTTTCCGACTTATACGACAATTGCAGCTCTGTCAGCTTAAAGTGATATAAATTCATACGCTGGTGATAATCGTTGAGTGACACATTCTGAAAAGTGTGACTAACGAAATTTCACATCTTCCAAATACACGTGCCGAAACGCCAACTTAGATTAAGGCGATATGAAGCGAAGAATACGCAGCATGCAGCAAATTAAATAAAACCAACGCATACAGAGATTAACACATGGTGGCTGGATATCCAGAATTATTACAACCAGGAGACACATATCATTGCACGGTCCTCAAAAATAACAGTCACGTCTCTATCGACAATTAAAATATTGGCATGGCGTTGAAAAACTGGAACCCTGTGAAACTAGGTTTTTCGGAAGGGCTTGTCACCGATTTATTTTTTTTCTTAACGACATTCCATTGCAACTCAGACGCAAACAGGTCTGCGTCTCTCACGAAGGGACGAGGGACTTCCACTGCGCCGAATCGCAAAGAACGGTGCCTCCGAACAGTCGCACTTTACTTTACGCTTCAGTGCGCGTTCTTCAGCACATGGTCTTTGTCTACAGCGACGGAAGAGCATTATAATTTAAATCCTACCATTTTTTATATTTTCCCCCTGCAATAAACTTTTGCGCCATCAGTCTAAACTGCAATAAAGCAGCGCACCTTTGAACGGAATAGTCTGTCTGGGTCACACTGCCATGTATGCTTATTTGCTGGATGCAAGGCTATTTCTTGCAACAAGGGCTTAAGGTGTGTCAGTATTTTCATTTACTGACGCGCTCTTAGGTGAGAACGTTTCTTGTTAAAGTGTAAAATGGAGCTGCCTTCGCAATCCTCCCCGTTATTTCAGTGTGCAGAGATATTGCGGCGACTGCTACAAGGTTCCACGTGACCAAAATCCAAAGATGCTTTAAACTTCACAGTTTCTCACGACGTCAACTTGCAAACACTTGAAACCTCGCTTCAGTCGCGTTATTTTGGGTGCCTTGAATTTATGTATATCCGCAGAAACGCTTAAAAAGTTTAACACCGCGAGTCACACAAAAATGCACATATCGCTCACATTGCGTAGTTTTTTTTTTTCTGCGCAACACTATCCTGTAGGCTTTCACGAGCTAATAAAAAAGGTCAAATATTAGCATTTTCACCAAATAGACGCTGCTACGTTCCCTACGCTTCCACCCCTTCTTCCTACGCCGAGCTGTCACCTAATGCAAAGCCAATGTTATTTTACCTTCTTATCACTGGAACACACTTCTTCCAACCAAACGTACGGTCGGAAGGTTTTGCTGCCTCCAGCTCATGGTGATATCCTCAAACGTCTGCCTCGAAAACATGTCTCGTGGCGATTAAGGGAACCATAAACCTGTGTCTACTGACCTGCGTCTCTGAGTAGGAAGGGTAGCCCCCCTGCCTCGAAACACCGTAAAAAAGGAAGTGCACTGACCTGCATTAGCAGTTCGTGACCGTGCTGTGCCTTGCGGAGTTTTACTGTGTTGCAAGCCTAGGCTGATTTTTGCAGCCCGCTCTTAGGCTATCTGATGCCCCCTGGAAGAGGTTGAGCAAACTCTTAACGGCAGTACAGTCGAGACTGGTGTTGGCGTCAGCCTCTTTAGGTCGAAGCCAATTGAATGCGCGCCCTCTCGTCGAGGCTTCTCTTCGCGGGTAACGACTGAGCACATGTCTACAACGGTAATTTCCAATTCCTTTAATATTTTTTCTCCACTGAGGAGTATTCCATTGGAAGTGTCAGGTCTTGCTCATTAAAACAGACAAAACAACTTCTGGTGCTGTCGAAAGGGCTGCATTCATAAAAACTACAAGGTCCTCACAGTATGCGCTGCTTGCATCCAGTGATCAACTAAAACGAGTGTTCTCGGTTCCCATCCTCATTGTATTATTTTTGCTTAACTGTGTGCCCATTCAGTGCTTCGACATCTTACAATCGCTTACAGCTGCAAGCAATAAGCACAAACCTTGCTCAACATAGGACAGAAATGCATAAAATGTCCTCTGAGAGTAGAAGTTTAAATAAAGTGGCTACAAATTTCATTTACCTGCGAGAATCTCAGGCCGCGCTCTTTACTATCCTGCTCCCATAAGCCAGTGAAGTGATTAGTAAATAAAAGCAGTTAACAACAGTACGTTTTGGTCACAACCAACGTTCTTTTTCTGTTCTCATCCCTTTTCGTTTCTACTCTGCTATATATATTTTGCCGGCGCGGTGACTCAGTGCTTATGGGGTTCGCCCGCTGACCCGAAAGACGCTGGTTCAATTCTGGCCATGATGGCTGAATTTCGATGAAGGCGAAATACTAGAGGTCTGTGTACTGCGCGATGTCAATGCACGTTAAAGGATTTCCGGTGGTCGAAATTTCCGGAGTCCTTCACTACGCTGTCCCTCATAGCCAGAGTTATTTTAGGACGTTACCCCATAAACTATATGAAATTATATATATTTCATTCTATCCTGTCATTTTACATTGCTCGTATATTGATGCGCGAGATTTAGAAACTCCTATTTGGAAAAATGGGTCCGTCGACAGTGCACTCGAAAGCTGCCAGCTGCCATATTTCACCTGCCATGCCTGTCGGGTGGTGAAGTGCAGAGCGTGAAATCTCCTTGTCAACTTTTGGGAGGATTAGGAAGGAAGAAGGAAAGTGGGAGAGAAGACAAAGCGTGCGTTTAGGGAGACAGGTAGCCAGTTACACTGTAGAGGCAGGGCAATCTACTTTCCCCCCAGGGAAGTATGCAGAGAGAAAGTGGAGTAGGGAAGACAAAGCGAGGCGATGGTTGAGGGGTGGTGGAGAGACATTAATTAAATTTTTCTCTCTCACTCATCCGCTGTACAAAAGAGACCCCGAAATACAGATATCAGAACCCAAAGACCATATGCCCAAGAAATACATTTCTGCGGCATCGATTTATTTATCGTCTGTTTCTTTTTTGCTGGCCTAGAAGAGTTCTCAGTGCCCACCGCGCAGTGAGGCAGTTATGAAGTCCGCGGCCGTTTCTTTTTACTACTTTTAAACCACCGCTACTATACATTACGCTTATCACGAACTGGGGAGTAGCTCAGTTGAATGCATGGAAGGCAGGAAAGCCACTCAAGCTTCGCGAAGAAGATGAATGAGCCTCTGTGCAACCCATGCCGTTGTAGATGTTTTTCACATTCAAAGTAAAGCAATATAAACGCAGATGTGCATTCTTCTATGTCCGTGGTGCGCGGAACAAACAAAATATGGCCCGGCTCTATTCTGCATGCGCCACAAGGGTCGTGCGCAGAAGTTGCAAGTCGCTTGTCTTATCATAGCCGACATCCAAAGTAGCAGAGTGAGACACGCCTGAAATGAACAACGCTATGCACTCAGGCATATTTCCCTTGCACTGCTGGAGAGCTAACAACAATTGCTGCTATTTCGCTGCAATTCTGTAAGAAAACGCATGCGGATGAATGCGCGAGGTTTATTATACAGGGTCGGAAAATATATATTATAAAACACCCCATTTCCCTTATAACAAAAGACCTTGCGAAATACTGCCTCGTCAGAAGTAAAATAAAGAGCGACGTTATGCATCGCTGGTTAAATTGAAATAGTGAAACATGGCCGTAACAACCTCTGTGTGAGGCGCAGAAGTCTTGGTTCGCACAAGAGTTCCCTACGCGGTTGCAGGCTTCTGTTGTGCAAACTTTAATTTCCTATACAGAAGAAATAAAATTGTGAAATTCATGCCAGTATCAGGCTTTATGGTGTGCTGGCGGTATAGCGAACACGCTCGAACTCATGTGGAGCGATTACATTTCTTCAGAGAGAAGTATCAATAATTTTGAGCAGTGTAACTTGTTGCTTACAAGAGCGAAATGTAGAGTTGAATTCTTCGACTGTTATCCTAATTCCGGACAATGCTTAGGAGTTTACATGCGCACGATCGACCTGTATTTATATATTTATCTTTGAATGTTAATAAAGTTGTAATGGCAATATTTTTAGATTTTTTTTACGTACTTAGAAAGCAGTAGACAAAACATCAAATCGAATAAATAGACAATATGCCGACATATTTATTCTCCTTCGAGTCACGTGGATAGCTGTTCCTTTAAGAATGACAGTACTCTAAGCAAAGACAACTTCCTCTATTAATGACTTCACATTCGCGAACTAAAACCTTTAAACAATGGCCGTTTAAGCAGGTACAAGCGGTGCCTGTGGGAAGAAGGCGACGGAAGGTTCGGAGAAGAGGGTGCGATAGCTCAACATAGCAGCAAAGAGGGTTCATTACGGGAAATGCTGAGGGCCGAAGCCGGAGGCGCTACCCAAATGAGTTCTCCTAGGACGGGACCGGCGACTCTGCGCTCCGTGACCGCTGCGCAAACGCGCTCGAAAGAGTGTTGTACCGCATCGAAGGGAGAGTGAAGGGCAATGAAAGGGGTTTACACGTGGGTGGCAAGGCAGCTTTTCATTCCCCCCGGGGGCTGCAGCTGGGACGCCCTTCACGTCCCGATCACGTCGTGCAGTCACAGCCAGTGGACTAAAACGACCAGGTGTGAGACAATTAAACACGTGAATGTCCAACTCGGAACTCCAGGGACCCGACAGGCAGAGAAGGAAAGTTGCGATACAGCGTGGCTTCTTAACTCAGTGCGCCATTGGGAAAGTACATGGAAGCTTGCCGCTGGTGAATGAAGGAAGTGGATTAATGGGAAATTCTACACGTTGGCGATATCTCTCCATGTGTCGTGGTTGTTTCTCACTGTATTAACGTTGGCCACGCAGCCTGTCAAACCTGCGTACAACTGGTGCAGGTGCGTAATTTGGTGTGTGCCGCATGCGGTTTGATCGAGCTCATGATAAGGCCCCGCAGTTATTTGTGTAACCGAAGGCGTTCTATTTACAAGTTTATTTTTTTTCGCTAGAGTTAGTTGAGCGCGATTCGATTCTTAATTCGTAAAATGCGCCACTTTTGTCAATTCGCCTGTTCGACTTAGCTTGTGCGTAGGGAATTCGTTAGCAGCATTTAGGTTCGTTAGGTGCGTTAGAGGACACTTTGAATCGCGGCCTACAGAGGTTTGCTCCTGTTACTTTTTTCGCTGTTTGTGTATGTCAGTTCCTGTTCTCAGGCACATTTCCAGGCTGCTTTCCTTGTGGACTGGTATATAGTGCATTACTTCATTGCAATTTTTTTTTTCTGTAAGAGTGGAGAGCTTTACATTTCACTCCAGGCTAGTATAAGACGGCGAAAGAAGGTAACAGGAAGTAAGGTTTGAGCTGTCTCTTGCCAACTTCAGAAAGCATGGCGCGCAATAGTAATCACTTTTGTACCGGCACTGACACTAATGGATACGCTGGAGCTGAAGAGGCGTTCTTGAACGCGAATAGAAGCCAATAAATGTGGGGAATTGCAGCACATCAGACACGGACCCAATCACGCATTTACACCGGGGCTTAAATTAGTGTTCTCTCCTAGCCAAGCAGCTTGCCTTGATATAAACTATGCCACTGACATCATCGCAACAATCTAGTATTCGCGTGATATTTATATTCTCGTTCTACTGAAATGAATTTGGATACAAGCAGCTGGTGCCAGAAGCATTCCTGCGGAAATTGTGTAAACTATATTTTTTCTGCTTTATTTTTTTATGAACATTATCTCTTAACTTCCCCTTACGACGCGCGCTCTACTGTTAAGTGGCGCCACCCTGGAAATAAACAGCTTTTGTTGTTTGCGGCCCGTCTGAAAAAGCACGACGAAAGCTGGGGGCAAATCGTTGATCCAAAAAGGTAAGCATCAAGAGTCGCAACTTTTAGATTCAACAGAGCTTCTTCAATACCCCGTTAACGGTCACAGTTATTTCACACTCCCGTATATTACTGACGACTTTCTACAAAGCCAGAAACGAGAGAACTTTGGTTTCTTTGCAGCAAAGGACATTAGGTCAAGAGAGACGGGAATCGTACACTTTTGAAAGGAGTTTACTCCAACGGGATGTACTTGGACATGTCTGCTCACGATTACTGCTGGTGGTCGCTGATTAACGAAGTAATTATTTTACGAAAAATTGCTCAGTTTTTGATGCGTTCCTCTCTACTTATCGTAATTGTAATTAGCAGCAGCGCTTGTTTCGAAACGGTAGTCTGGGTCAGCCGGAGCTTGCAAAGTGCTGTGTGACCTCTCCACCTTTCCCTCATTAAAATTCCTTTCTCTCTCTCTTTCTGCGTACTATCTAGGTCATATTAGTACAGGCTTAATGTGTGGAGACGGCAGCTGGTTGCCGAGATCGTTTGCACTAATCGTTGTTAAACCCTACGAAGCTAAAAAAACCTTCTTTATTTACCTCATTGAATAGCACGCCAGCGAACTTTCATAGTATGGCATACCACATCGGGATACTCGCTTCGCAGTGACATTTTACTGCCGGGGTGTGAAGAATGTACTGTGAACGGTTTACGGTTGTTGCGCCTAGTGCATCTGTGGCCCGTGTTCATCCTCTCACCTGAACCGCTGTGGTAGCTCAGTGTTTCAAAGGTTGACCACCCAGCCCCCGACCGCAAGGCAAGACCGGTGAGAGGCCTGTCATTCATCGTCTTCGCGCCAGAAAGCTTTCCTACAACGCCCAGGAGACCCACCTTAACCGCATCGCTTCTTGGGCGAAAGGAAAAAAGTAAAGCAGTCGCCGAACCATCCGTGATCAGAAGAAAACAGAACTCTTTTTTTCCTATTATAGCTGTTTTTCTGGAGCACTTAATTATCCCTTCCGTTATTACCAAGCACTAACCTTTCCTGCCCACAAATGAAGAATATTCATCGCAGGCAGGCACGACTAGACAGCGGTTTTATGCATCAGATTCGTTTGATGCTTGGTTGTTCCTTGAAAGGAGTAGCTACTTACATGACCGATGATCAGGAATAAATCGTGAGCTGCTAAGAAACTCGTTATTTCCTCGCATTAAAACAAAGCTATGCGCAGTTTTCTAATGAATATCTGTGCTGCATCCCAAAGCATGCAGAACTTCTGTAGCTTCATTTAAGAATTATTTAATGACACAACTGCCGACATCTCAGGTAATGGCGGTATTTAGTGTAATAACTGATATCAGAAATGTTGTGAGGTCTTATGAAGGTGAGATACCGCTGCCTATTTTATGCTATACCCCATAGTAAAGTCAACAACAAAGGCAGAAAAGTTTACCTTTACTGTCGACCAAAAACATGTGACAAGGCGATTATAAACAGCTTATACTCTTTTACAAAAGGCAAACGTTCATATTCAAAACAAGTTTTCACCTTAGAATTTTTGTAGAAAGGAATCCGTGAGTCTTAGATTGTGTATATTCTGTCAACAGCTTGAGAGGATTCTGACACCATTCCTGGCGCATCAGAGTTCATTAGGGAAGGCAGCGCATGTTTTAAGCATATTTTTTCTCTTGATGGTAGCGAGCTTCTGTGGATTACTTGGGCGCTGAAGCATTTCCTCAATAGCGTTAAGCTCAGCAGAGCAACTTTCCAGTTCCCTTGTACTTTCGATTGCCCGCCATCTCGCTTGCCGTCTGCAAGCCACAGCAGAAACGAAATGCCATCTCCCATTCCCCGCTTTGTAAGATTACGGCCATCAAAGACATCTTCAGCCGCCGAAAATGAACGGGATTTGGAACGTCATTGATGGTGCTGTAAGTTTTCTTTCCTTCGCGATTTTCTTTTTTTTGGAACAAAGAAAAGGGGCCGCTGCATGTGGAGATTTTTGACGACCCATTCGAATTTAGCGCCGACTGACAGCTTCATTTTCCCTGTTGCTTGCACACGGACCTTTTGTTTATTTCTTTATAGTAATGCGCACGATTTACTGTGTAAGTTGCAGGTCATGATGCTGCTAATTTGTGATTTATTTAAAACACAAGTGCGAAAAACCTACGTGATCAGATTGTTTTGCCATTTATGAGCCGAAGTTTGTGGTTACTTACAGTGTTATGGCTTCTTTATACAACAGTTACTATCTTGGGCTGTAACTCATTAAGGGGACCTGAAAGCTTCTGGTACTATGAATTCGACATGTCTCACGAAGCGCAGGTGCTCATTGGAAGTAGAGTAGAAACCTCAAGACAACAAGATGCATGACTGTGTTATGTACCGAGCACGCCGCCAACATCTTCATGTAGGGGTCTCGGTGTTTCTCCCTTGTAACCAGTACCTTTCTAGCTGGTGTGCGGGCGACTGCTTCGGCTTAGCCTGTAAAACTACCACGTCAATTTCTACCATAAAGACACTAGAGCAGCTTATTCAAATATTTTTCGCATGCCAAACGAGTTTCCCCCTGGTCATACATGGAGTAGGCCAGGGCAATACCACTTTCCAAGTGCAAGTCCCTATAATTGGTGGGTCCCCGCACCAGAGACTGCTCTTTTACCGATTTAGGTTTGGTCATCCACGGGCTCGAAAGGCCCCCCAGCAAGCATAGTGGACTGATCAACAACTGCCACCTGGTTGGCCGTGTAAGGGTCCAACCCACGAGCTTCGGACAGGCGGGATCGCTACTCCCCGTGGTGGGTTTCCGTCCTGCGCACCACTGGCGGACGCCGAGGCGCCCTCGACTTCGGGTAGTCTCTTCGTGCCGCGCTTCAAACAAGAGCCCGATTCTACCAGCTCTTAATAAAAGTCTTGGATTTGACGCCGGCCCTGGTGTACTAAGTCAGGACCTACCGCCTGCGTACTGGAAACGTGAGTGTGGGCTTCATCAAACACCCCTATGGTCTCACAGCGGAACTGCTCACTGACTCTCAAAGATCTCAAGCGTCTGTCATCTAATGCGAAGGCAAGATAACCCCTGATCCTTAAGGGAAACGGAGTGGATTCCAAGAGAAGGCAAGTGTAGCAGGGGGCGCCAGAAAGTTAGTTTGGCGGATCAGGTTTAAGAAGTTTGCGGGGATACAGTGGCTGCAGCTGCCAAATGACAGGGTTAATTGGAGGGACATGGGAGAGGCCTTTGCCCTGCGGTGGGATTAGTTAGGCTGATGATGATGATCAGCTTAGTTAAAAATCCCGAGTTTAACTCTTCCTTATTAAATTTTTTTCGTCAAAAGGTGCTCTACGATAGCCTTGCCAATTAGAAAGAAATACTTGAAATGAATAAAAGGAAACCGAACATTTGAGGTGCTTACAACAGAAGAGACAGTGAAGTCTAATTAAAAGTTTCCCTTTACCAATAGCTGAAATACCGTGGGTCTTTGAGGTTTTCGGGCGCGATGGCTTCATAGATAGCTATGAGTGCTGGTTTAGGGTCAATAAATAAAGCAAGCACTGTTCAGTTGAAACGGAGCTCCCTGCATTTAAGATCGTTTCTGTTTATATTAATGGAAATATTTCGTACATGGTTTCATAACACCAGAAGGACATAATAACATATATTACAAGGCGTCTAATCTGTCTCATTTTCGCGTATTGTAAGAGAGAAAAAAAATATTTTTCCATCTCTTCAGCCACTTATGCGCACTACGAGCTTGAATACTGAAATATTAAAATAACAGTATTTCAGTCTTCCGTAAAGACAACAGTACACGTACTTGTTAACTGTCACAAACCTCAGCAGCAACTAGGATGTGCGCCTAACGAACCAAGGACATCACTGCGGATAGCTGAGCTGGCGGCTTGACTGAGTTGATTCAAAATTCAACTTTTAAGTCACGTCCAGCCGAAACGTAGGCTCACTGGAAATATTTTCTTTTCGTTGGTCATTTCTTAAACAAATTTAGTGAAAACGGCGCTTCTTTGTGTCGTTCTGTTTACCACACTCCTAAAGATAGTTGCCGTTTTAAGGTTTGTCTTTTCACAAAACCTCGAAAGTTGTCCATCCTGTTTCGGCGACTTTTTGAATTATGTTCTTTGTTGTTTGAATTCTCCCATCATAAAGGAAATATTATCTCAAACGAAAAGTTCCGAAGATGTACAACGGGCGGGAGCAACAATGGCATGCCAACTGGCAATGTTGGCATGCCGCATGAACGGGTTGAATTTGTTGAGGAGCTTCACAATCCAATGAGCCGTGCTTGCATAGAGGAATGCTCTCCACCCGTCTGTTTATTATTTGCTGTAAATAAAATGATACATACAGGCTGCAGTGAGGACAAAAAGATATGCCGTGATTTATAGGGATACCCTTGGGAGAAAACACAACAAATGATGCCTCTCTGGACGCGCATTTTCATTTTGTGAGATGCGCTGGGTCTCAAGAAAATGGTTTCCGAATGTCCACATGTAGTGTGAAGTCTGTACTTGGTCAACAAATGCTTCAATTTGGGACAATTCTTTCGGGTTGTGCGCCGTTGTACTTGTACCCCATGAAGAGGCGGCATTGACAGTCTCATGCCATTCCGCGCACTGCAGCTGTAAAAAAAAATATCACTGCAATAAGAATGCAGAGGAAAGTTAGCCACGCGACGAGGTTGATGGCACACCACGTTATGAATATTTGAGCAGTCTGCACAGTCACTTGAGACAACCTTTCAATGAGAGTGGAGTTTTTGAAAGCTTAGTATTGTGTTAAGGACGAAGAAAGTTGAGTGCGCGTCTTTACTCTAAAAACATTTTGAGGTTCGCTCTCAGGAACTACACGAAGAGTGAAAATGAAACGATTTATACCTTGATCCCTACAACTCTGCATTCGGGTGTGATGAAATCTTGGTCCATTTTCGCGAACCTGTTTGCTGCTCTTTCACGCTGTGGTCGTGTTGAGCAAAAACATTTCATAATTTCTTGCAACGTGTCTTGTGGCGTCTGCTGTTAACTTCTTTACGACACACCACTAACTCTCTCGCCACAATCTTCTCTAAACATACCGACATGGTCGAGGATATTAAGGATCGCGAAGAAGTTTAAGACACGATGTTTTCTTCATGAACGACATCACTGCTGTGCTGAAGTGCTAAGTGGCGACGTAGTACATTCATCAGTGCACGCCGGTCGATGTTTCAATCAGTCATGATTCTATCACATCACTGCTGTGCTGAAGTGCTAAGTGGCGACGTAGTACATTCATCAGTGCACGCCGGTCGATGTTTCAATCAGTCATGATTCTATCACATCACTGCTGTGCTGAAGTGCTAAGTGGCGACGTAGTACATTCATCAGTGCACGCTGGTCGATGTTTCAATCAGTCATGATTCTATCACATCACTGCTGTGCTGAAGTGCTAAGTGGCGACGTAGTACATTCATCAGTGCACGCCGGTCGATGTTTCAATCAGTCATGATTCTATCACATCACTGCTGTGCTGAAGTGCTAAGTGGCGACGTAGTACATTCATCAGTGCACGCCGGTCGATGTTTCAATCAGTCATGATTCTATCACATCACTGCTGTGCTGAAGTGCTAAGTGGCGACGTAGTACATTCATCAGTGCACGCCGGTCGATGTTTCAATCAGTCATGATTCTATCACATCACTGATGTGCTGAAGTGCTAAGTGGCGACGTAGTACCTTCATCAGTGCACGCTGGTCGATGTTTCAATCAGTCATGATTCTATCACATCACTGCTGTGCTGAAGTGCTAAGTGGCGACGTAGTACATTCATCAGTGCACGCTGGTCGATGTTTCAATCAGTCATGATTCTATCACATCACTGCTGTGCTGAAGTGCTAAGTGGCGACGTAGTACATTCATCAGTGCACGCCGGTCGATGTTTCAATCAGTCATGATTCTATCACATCACTGCTGTGCTGAAGTGCTAAGTGGCGACGTAGTACATTCATTAGTGCACGCCGGTCGATGTTTCAATCAGTCATGATTCTATCACATCACTGCTGTGCTGAAGTGCTAAGTGGCGACGTAGTACATTCATCAGTGCACGCTGGTCGATGTTTCAATCAGTCATGATTCTATCACATCACTGCTGTGCTGAAGTGCTAAGTGGCGACGTAGTACATTCATCAGTGCACGCCGGTCGATGTTTCAATCAGTCATGATTCTATCACATCACTGCTGTGCTGAAGTGCTAAGTGGCGACGTAGTACATTCATCAGTGCACGCCGGTCGATGTTTCAATCAGTCATGATTCTATCACATCACTGCTGTGCTGAAGTGCTAAGTGGCGACGTAGTACATTCATCAGTGCACGCTGGTCGATGTTTCAATCAGTCATGATTCTATCAAATCACTGCTGTGCTGAAGTGCTAAGTGGCGACGTAGTACATTCATCAGTGCACGCCGGTCGATGTTTCAATCAGTCATGATTCTATCACATCACTGCTGTGTTGAAGTGCTAAGTGGCGACGTAGTACATTCATCAGAGCACGCTGGTCGATGTTTCAATCAGTCATGATTCTATCACATCACTGCTGTGCTGAAGTGCTAAGTGGCGACGTAGTACATTCATCAGTGCACGCTGGTCGATGTTTCAATCAGTCATGATTCTATCACATCATTGCTGTGCTGAAGTGCTAAGTGGCGACGTAGTACATTCATCAGTGCACGCTGGTCGATGTTTCAATCAGTCATGATTCTATCACATCACTGCTGTGCTGAAGTGCTAAGTGGCGACGTAGTACATTCATCAGTGCACGCTGGTCGATGTTTCAATCAGTCATGATTCTATCACATCACTGCTGTGCTGAAGTGCTAAGTGGCGACGTAGTACATTCATCAGTGCACACTGGTCGATGTTTCAATCAGTCATAATTCTATCACATCACTGCTGTGCTGAAGTGCTAAGTGGCGACGTAGTACATTCATCAGTGCACGCTGGTCGATGTTTCAATCAGTCATGATTCTATCACATCACTGCTGTGCTGAAGTGCTAAGTGGCGACGTAGTACATTCATCAGTGCACGCTGGTCGATGTTTCAATCAGTCATGATTCTATCACATCACTGCTGTGCTGAAGTGCTAAGTGGCGACGTAGTACATTCATCAGTGCACGCTGGTCGATGTTTCAATCAGTCATGATTCTATCACATCACTGCTGTGCTGAAGTGCTAAGTGGCGACGTAGTACATTCATCAGTGCACGCTGGTCGATGTTTCAATCAGTCATGATTCCATCCCCATGAAAGCTTCTGGAGACAAATTGTCTGCGAATTTCTGGATAGGATTAGAACAGACGTGGGTTCTGTTCGGAAAGAAAAAGAAAAGAATTCGACGATTTAAAATATATTGATTTTATAGTGCGACAAGATCACGGTAAAAAAGAACGTTTCAGCTGTAGTGTAAAGCGGCAGATAAGGTATTTATTGGTGATTTTTTGAAGCAACAAAGGCGATACCGTTTAAGACAGCAGACGTAGAAACGAATTAATTTGCTTTAATTATGGTGTGAATTACTGGACATTCACACTCCGCCTAAGACTCTTATTATTCGTAGTCACTCTGGAACTGGAACAAATTGTTGCCCTATGTTCAGATGACATATAGCACGTACCTGTAACTTGAGTAAGCGCCCCAGCGGTCTACTTCGTTCTGTAGGCAAGACGGGCGCTTCGTTCTTTCCGTGTCTACAAGCGCTACAAAGTTCGTTCATGAAGTCGGATGTTTAAATCTCCCGAGTGTATCTGCCCTATGCAAATATTTGTACAGACAATCATAATACAGTGTCGTAGCTCAGCACCAATAACAGCAACATAAGTTTAACTTTACATTATTTTCGAGTATTTCAACTCCACTACGTGGAGATCGCGTTGTAAGATGCTAATATTACGCATTTTTCGCTCCAGTTCGTTGAGAATTTAAGTGCGCTACCACTTACTTAGTATTCAGCGATCACGAAAACAATAAACTGATTTCTTGATCACAAATGCAGCGAAAGCATGATACTGCAAGGGGCCAGCCAAAGAAGAACCCCTGTCTGTGATCGATGCCGTTTAGCAAACTTGGTAAAAGGGATGTTTTTTTTAATATACTCGAAAGTACCATATGCACAATGAGGAGTACATGTTGATACTTCAAGCTACCATGGCAGAATAATTTCTTGGCGCCACTTTAAATGGTCTATATAAGACGGAAGGCTGTAAAGTCAATGTCATGAGCCGCAGAAAAATACGCAGAACAGATGTGATGTACCTGTGTCTTGAGTAAAGCAGGCGCTGAGTGATTAATACAGGCTCTTGCATTAGCTATGTTTGGGTGCAACTCATTTAACTTTTGTAATTTGACAGTATTCCCAAAGTAGGTCATTTCTTCATGAAAAATTTTAGCTCATAACTTCTTGCTCAAACTCTGTATTCGCGAAAAGGCCACTCTTTTGAAAACAATATATCTTCCCAAACTCAGTACTCTGCTTCTCCTCTCTCCCACGAGGAAATCTAGTGAGCAGTGGTCGTGAATTATTTGATGCGATTTCTCTAATCATATGATATGATAAAAAGAAACATATGGAAGTTTATTATAATTTCTCAACGTCTTCATAACCGTGTGGCTCAAGCAGTGCAGAACAGAGAGGGGCAAATTTAAATTTATTATCATTTTCTTAGCTGTAATTTATCCCCTCGGGTGAATTGAAATTATCAACTACTGTCTTTATGCAAACGTAATCAACCTTGGAAGATTTCTATGTGGACATTGGAGCAACACCGTTCCTATTTCGAGTTTTTGACCAATTCACTCTTGCCCTACGGTATTCTAGATGTCTTGGTTAGTTCAGTTGGTACATAGAGTGCACCGGAGAGGCGGTGGTAATAAGTTTGAACCCCACAGCTGGACGTATCTTCCTTGAAATTCGATGTTTCTGTGCACGCTACAAGGTTCACTTTGAAGCCATATGGCTGCGGTTGTGTGGATGCTAATGACTAATTACACGCTTGGTATACTTAGTATTGCAGACAAATGAATTACGAGTGCTCAAGTGGGACATACTGATCATACCCTCGGGAAACATGTTGTATAAAGAAGGCGAGAAAGGGAGCTATGTGGCACAGTGCTTTTTCTTCCAAGCGTTATTGCACGACATTTTTTTTATTTCAGGCTGCAGTCGCCGACACCCCTTTCTGTCATGCTTTAAAATAAAATTGTAGTCATTGCTTCACCTTCTACGGCATTCTTCACGGCACTGACCTGAGAATAGTATAATTAGTATCAATTCTGTCTTGTTGCTCCTGGAAAAAAATAATAATTATTGAAGACATTCCGTAACTAATGCGTATAAGCAATTAAATATTGACCATACGAAGAAGAAAAGTTTTTTTTCGCTTCAGCAAAAAAGGTGAATGCAGAAAGAGCTGTTTTGCACTGCAGCTTGACAAAGCTTTGACAAAGCTTTTTTTTTTTAGTTTACCCTTACGGTGATGCGAACTTCAGCGACAGATGGCCTGATGCGAAATGAAGGTGGCAGTTTATTTACCTTAGGTAGATTATTGGTTATCTAATATAGGCAAATTGACTGCCACCTGCCACAGTGCGAAGTTCGCTCACAATACAGTGGGCAGGTTGTGATGGCGCCACAAGTTTTCAGGATCTAGGTGACCCACCTGATTCTTAAGTGGCTTCTCTTAGGACTGGCTGTGGATTTTTCGCACATGGTCAACACGCCAATGACGACGATGGTACCGGATTTTCTGCAACATGAGCGCCTTAACGATACCGCGTTAAAGTAAAGTTTGGATCACGATTACAAAAAGGGAATGAACGTATTTTAATTGTCTTTGCCATTCAACTTAGCTCGCTTGCGGGATTGATTTTTTCTTCGTAAAGTCAAATGAAAGCCGTCGATTCTACATTGCAAGCTGTCGTTGAATTTTCGAACAAAAAAACTGCCTATCATTATGATCATGGTACTTAAGAATCCAAATTGCTGCCAGTCATTTCAGAAACTCCTTGTAATCGAAGCACACACCTGTACTTAGGGTCACGAATGTGTTGTAGTGCTCACTTCCTAGGAAGTAAGCCCAAAGAGAAGACTAGAAACATCCGTTTAAAGTACATGCCGGTGCGCTCCTGCTCTTGTAAGTCGTGGGCAGCAATTGTGGAGACGTGAAAGGACTTTCAGAACACCTTAAAGGCTGTTCTTTTTCGGGGATCCTCACTGTCCACCCCGGCTGAAGCACACTCTCTTCCAGTTAAACAATACCACAGTTTACTAAAGATTTGTCTTATTTTCTCCGCCGGCCGCAGTGAAATAACATTGGCATCCACAACTATGGGCACAAATATATCCTAGGTTACTCGGACGCTTGTAACAAAATGCGCTGGGACGTTTCTTTCGAGTCTGCTGAAGTTTCACTACGCTGCTTTTAGTGGCGCCACCGATCACCTGTAAGCACGACACCGGAGACGGCACTTACAAAACTCGGAGGCAGCGGGTCTGAATGAGCAGGAGCCTTAAATGCATTAGAGGGATCTCCTAATTAATCCTAATTTGGTGCCCGCCTGTGTCAATGAGGAGTGGGACTCTAGGAAACACAGTGCTTCAAGCCGCGCCTTAATGAGCCGACGAGGTGCCCAACGCTTCCTTGTCCGCTTATGTCGCGGGTTTTGCGTCACGTCGAGCATGTTTTCTGTCTTCTTTCATTTGCTCACTGTCCTTCATGTCCAATATTTTCGGACTGTTATGAAAATATTGAAGGTAATAGTCTATGCTTCCGATGTGTAGAAAAATCTTTTCTTTCAAATTTTCTTCCATGGCTCGCAACGAGCTGTTATGTCTACCGTAGAAAAGAAATTGGGAACGCTTTTGACAATAGAAAAAAAAAAGTTAAAAGCAAAAACATTCAAGGACGATCAGAGTAAGTGTATCTTGGCTACAGAGTCGATGAAGGGCGGAGGCCAGGCATGGATCGATGTCACCTTCATATAATTTTCCGCTGTAATTCTCGGGGTAGAACTTTCTGGTCAATGAAAACAACACGACAGGCTTAAAACTATTGTAACATAGAGCGCAATGGCTGTTTAGATTATAAAGAGGAAGAACATACATAAGATCCTGGTTCTTTAACGATAATGACAATGCAATAGGACCACTGTATGGGTTTGTGGGGGTTTAACGTCCCAGAGTGACTCAGGCTATGAGGGACGCCGTAGTGCAGGGCTCATAAAAGTTCTACCACCTGGGGTTCTTTAACGAGCATTGACAGCAAACAGCGCAGAGAATTTCGCCTCCATCGTAGTTCGGCCACCTGGCCGGATTCGAACCTGCTTTTTTCGAGTTAGCAGGCCAGCGCTATAACCAGTGAGCCACCAAGGCGGCAATTAATAATTGATGAAATAACGTAAGTAACATGCAATATCATGTTTTTTTTTTTAATCAGGCTCTGTATGCCGTACGCAAGGCGACATGCCAAGCTCGACCAGTGTGGTCGGTATAATGTGTGCTGCCCTCTTTTATATATAGTTGGAAGTTTAGTATTCATTTTTATTTATTTAATAATGTACTTTTGGCCTCACTTGTGACTGTTACAGGAGTGGGTTCGGATGTGAAAAAAAGTACAAATCGACAAAGAATGAAACAAGCACGCATGAATCAAAGCAAGTTATTCATAACCGACACATTGGGGAAGCTTGAACGGCATGAAAATGAAAAACTCACTTAAGGCGTTCGTCAACCTTGCTTTGTAAGCTTCACATGGCTTTTATTTGTTGTGTTCCGCCCTTGGGTTTTGAACTCAAGTCACAGGAAATAATGACAACAAGGTGTTTGTTTTTGATTACTGTTTAAGAACTCCATTGATACATTCACAAGAGGAGCTGAGTTTTGATTTCTGATTTTTGACTGACATACCCACAATTTTTTTTTTACATTGATTGGTCTTCAGATGAAAACATACCCATAAATAATTGTCCGCCTACGTCAGAAAACTGCAATCTCTGACAGTCACCTCAAGGACTCTAACTTAAAAATTTCGGACGCTCTAGGGCTTCCGATCAATCGGAAATTCTGAGGCTGTGGCGGCACAAAGAAGCTCTGTACCGCAGACATCAGAAACAAACCTACAAACAATTGTTGTAATTCTTTGAAACCAATTTTTTTTCGTGGCTATTTCATTGTTAGTTTTATACAGGTGGTGGGCGTGTAGCTTCGTAGAGCTCCGGCACCACTGCGTTTTTAAGCGCACTTTGTTACTGCACAAAACCTAAAAAAAGTGGTGTAACAGCCCACAAAAATAAAGGAAGTCTTTTGGAGATTGCTGCCAGGAACACCCAAATGTGAGAAACCTGTCAGCTCACTTTGCATTGGTGGACTTTGGCGTGGAACCTTTGTAAACTAAGAGCCTTTACACAGAGCACGGCAAAATCTGAAAACTGGTAGTACCTTTGTGGGGCACCACCTCCGAGCGCATGCAAAATGTAATAAGTTCACACCTTCAGGCTCAATGCCGAAAGCTTTGTGCTCAAATTTCTCGCTTGCAGAAATTTTGGCCGGTAAGGTAAAGTTGCACGTCCACTCGCATTTGCGCTGATCGAAGAATGGGCGAGATGGGGGAGGGGGTTTGGAGAAAAGGGTGACCGATGAGATTTAAATACGTCTGTACTGCCACCAGTAGTGTTGTCGAAAAACTGAGTGGCGTAACATGAGTCGCAATTAATAAGGGTAGGTATTACAGCATAAGACTTCAGAAAAAAAGCATTACAATTTTTCCTTTCTCACTTTACTTGTTCACCCTGGGTAGCTTCATCTCAAAGAGACTATACCATGACTGGTAGCAATGATTAACGTAGTCACTGAAATCGCTCGTAAAGAGCGCGCAGAGCGGGAAGGGGGGGGGGGGGGGGAGTGGGGAGTGTAAAGTAAGTAAGTGAAAATTCAAATTAGGTTTCAGTGTTCTTCACTGGCCTGCCCTCCCCCTTCTTTCTATATACAGAATCTCCCAGCTGTCAGGGATATATCAGATGGCTTCGAAATGAGTTCAGGGCGTCTGTGCCTTTGTTTTCGACATTTCCTTGAAAAAGGCAAAACGTCCCGTTCAAGTATGCAAGGAAAAAGTTTTTGGGCGAATTTTGAGCCACCGAGCTGGAAATAACATTTTTCATTTAGTCACGCAGATCATTTTATACTATTCCTATAAGACCGTTGAACTCATCTGTTTCTGCTCACTTTGGCCTGCGAAAAGTATTTTCGTGTCACTGTACTTGTATATATTATTCTCGAAGATGCTCACGCTCAAATTTACACGAGCACTTCACAGAAGAGATGTATAGAATGTACACGCTGGCTAAAAAATAAACATCAAGCGCGGATTTGTGGCTAGTCGTAGCTTAAGCAATGTTCGCTGTTCTCT
Source organism: Amblyomma mixtum (assembly GCF_055824585.1). Lineage (NCBI taxonomy): Eukaryota > Metazoa > Arthropoda > Arachnida > Ixodida > Ixodidae > Amblyomma > Amblyomma mixtum. The sequence goes on along the minus strand of NC_143012.1, from coordinate 282,031,610 downwards.
GATGATGAGAACGGAAACATATATTCAGTTTTTTTTTGACAGTGATGAAGATTTCTTTCATCCAGAAAAATAGGTTTTTTTAGCTGATAACCTTCTTTCCACGTCCTCTTTTTTTCGCGCTTTTCCTTAGAAAACCGATAACTCTAAAGGCCATACGGCCAATTTTCTCATGATCTTAAAATAGGCCTGAATGAGCCGCAGCTAATTAGTAACAGAAGGAACTCAGGGCTACAACTGAGTTTATTACTTTATCTGAAAACTTTTGTTCGTCTCTTCTCGCTTACGGGTCTTGCAAAATGTCTAAATTATACAGCAGTAATCGTGTTTGGCAGCGTGGTGTAGAGGCTGGGAAATGTTTGCAGGTATACGAAAATCATTATATTTCATTTGTGACGCATATTGTTTCTATTTCAGATCGAACAATAAATAAAAACCGTCTGGTATTTCACGCCTAAATTCTAGACCTAATCAGCATCACCATTCCATTAAGCCCCTAAACATGTGAAAGTAGGAGTAACTATACCATAAATGGTTTCCGCCCTCTGTTGGCAGGAACAAAACGAAAATTATTTGAGCGAATTTCAAGCTTTTCAGGCGAATTTATAAGGTTCCGAATATTGTGTTTCGAAAGCCATCTTTAAAAAAAAAAACAATTATTATCTTCAACAAAACATGAAACGGATATTCAGAAACTTCTTGTGATTCCTTTTGTTCCATGCAGCAGAAACATGGCATTTATACAGCACGCAGCCGAGTATCATCGCCCCCGAGGAACATGCATTTCCTCTCCAACCTCAGCAGGAACGCACCACTGGGCATCTCTTAGGCGGAACGATCGGCAGTTTGGGCACGTAAAACGCTTTGTCCGACGCTTCTCGTGGGAAGCGTGGTGGCCGTGCACTTTACTCGCTAACACTGGCACTCCGCGGCTCATGGAGCGCGTATGATGGATGACGGTCGCTCCACTAACTCCGTTCACTGCATCACATATTCCCTGTGGCCAGCGGCGCCGCTACCTTCAGCCAGCACTCGTTCGCCTGACGAGGGCTTGCAGGGCTGCACAATGTGCAAGTTGCAGCGATTGGGGACCGTCCCTAAGTTTCTATTTTTTGCCTTCTCGCGTACACGCGCTCTATACCTTTCAAGTGTAGGCTCTTCAAGCGGCGTTAGGTGGAGCATGCACAAAAAAAATAATGCTCCATCTTTTAGCTGTTTAGTTCTCTTACCAGTCGAGTAATACGCGCCGTTGTTTCATCACCGGAGTGAGGAAAACCCTGGAGTTTCATGCACAGTACTACGTTCGGGCTACCTGCCTCGATACTTAGCGGCAAACGAAAAAGAAAGTAAAAGTCGATTGCCAGAAAACTCCTCGCCCTGTTTTTGTGAGATCTCTGGGATTGAGACCATATTTGCGAGAATGGAAGTGAAACATTAAATGACTACTGTAATTGGTTCGCATTATGATGACAGTTTTGGTAATAATGGCAGTAATACTATACGCCATAAAGACATGAAAACCTTATGCACTACAGATGGGCCCACCATCAGGAACAGTGTAGATCGTATTTACAATACCTTCTAAAAATTTGCCCATCTTTCTGAAAGGGAGACGCCATATTCAGCACATAGCACATGACGACATGATCCCTGTAGCCCACCTGATAAGGCCGAGCATCGCAGCACAGCACACCATCGCAACATGCAGGAGTGAGAGCAGCCAGCTTCGAGTAGCACAGGACGTCTAGTGACTTGAATTTCCAGATGTCTGCATTGCATTAATCGGGCTCCGTAACAACGTTTGCACACTTTGTTCCTAGAACAAGCGTTCCCGGTATCGCTCGAGCAAATGTCCGGTGCAATTCTGCTTTTCTTAACAAACAAATAAAATTTTGTGCACCGATTTCTGCGATTCCCAGCATGCCTGCGTTGACATGACAAAGCTTACACTCTCGCAAGAATCGAAGGGCGCGATGATGTGTTTCCACAAGTTCGTGAGGTTTAGCCTGAAAAAAACAGTCCTTGAAGCCGTCTCCTGAAAACTTGTCCACCAGACTCCCGCGTGGCTCACCATCTTGAAATAGCTTCCGAGAGCCACGTCCCAAGAGAAGTTACTGCTACCACAGTTGCTGCCACTTAAATACTGGGCACAGTGCAGAGATCGGAGTCTATCCATCGCATGTATTCAACGCAGGCCACAGGAGTAGCGCACCGAACAACACGACTGGTTTCTTTATGCTGGAAGTGGCTAAAGATACCTTGAAAGTCTTTCAGCTTTAAAATACTATTGTCATGAAATCTTGTGTAACATTTTTAATATCAAGTTAGTTGCGCAAATCACGCGAAACAATCGCATCTCCGTACCTTCAAAGTTTCATTTTGTTGGTAAAAGCGACACTCAAATATATAAGAAAAAGAGCTTCGAACAGGGCCACGGTCTAAGTGAGACGCTGGACGTGCTGTTTTTCTCTAGCCCAGACATCGCTGATCTGCAAGGAGTTGCACAAGTTCATTCTCTATGCCGCAAAGAACAAAACGACATTCACTGCCTCTGAGATTGAATGGGACGCGCGAATAAATAAGTGCGTTGGGTAAGCGAGAGGCATCTTTTGGGGACAGGCTGATTCAAGTTTTTATTCTCGTACAATGCATAGGGCGTGTTTTGCCTGTCGATAGACCTGGAGTGGCGCCCCCAATGAGGCCCACGGTGAGAGTTCAGACTGCGACGCAACTGTGGCCTAGGCGCCAAGCATATTGTGCCTGGGATGCATCGGTTGCGCTGTGTGACATGAGTATGCCGCGTGCTTCTGAATTCTGAAGCGAAGAGCTGAGAAGTAATTTTTTTAGCAACCCGTGACCACGGGTGTTTCGTACCTTCGCCGTAGTACAGAAACTCCAGCTTGAAAACTGAGCTTTGTTTAGCGAAGATTTTGGATACAGCCATGCTGTTAGGAAATAAAAAAACAAGCCCGCGTAATTTGAATAAAGCCGAGGTCCAAAACACAGTTATTTGTGAGGGCATCAAGGGTATCATCTTGTTGCGGCTGCACCGACTTTAGCTACCAGTGTTCGTTTGCACCTGAAAAGGCTTGGAGTGAGACTCTATTGCTGTGTTTGTCAAAGGTACTATAATGCATCTTATAAGTTCCACAAAGGTGATTTTCGTTTCTTGGGGTTTAACGTCACAGAACGATTCACTGAGGCCCGCCGTACTGAAGGGCTCTGGATGAATTCGACAACTTGGCTTCTTTAACATGCACTGACTTTGCACAGTACACGGACCTGCACCATTGCGCCTCCTCGATATGCGAATGCTGCAACAGGAATCGAACCCACGTCTTTCGTTTCAGAGATAAGGCTGCCAGGATTACTTAAATAATTCTCATCCAAACTTGTGGTTAAAATAATCAAGCAGAGAAGTACAGGGCTTCACAATGAAAGGCAGCCAGAGGATTATTCGCCTCACTTCGCTAAAATTGGAATTTGAAATGTAGAATGCTCTTAAAATACAAACTACGACAATACTCCAAAACTAAACTTGTGAGATGAGATCACATTTACCGCCATCTCGAGTCAGGGCTATTCTAACAAATGCATGCCGTTGACTAGTTCCGGTATCGCTTCCATACCTGCGACCTCAAAATAGATTTATTCAGATACAAATTGGCTCCTTTCGGCAGTAAGTGGTTTGAAAACCAAATTGTGCTGCAAAAATGGGCGAAACCGAAGAGCTGTTCTAGAATGCAGTGTTTTAAAGAGCTGCGGCGAGTGATTTCGCCGAAACAGCATTTTATAGGGCATGTGTACTATATATATATATATATATATATATATATATATATATATATATATATATATATATATATATATATATATATATATATATATATATATATATATATATATACCTCTCACTCCAGCGCATTACGCATTATAAGCACATAGGCCAAACTGCTCGTTGGGTATTCGGCAGTCATGACGGCACATAAGAGGACTTGGTGTGAAGGCGATATCAGAGAGCAGTTTTCTGTAGACTTAGATCCCGTTGATTGTATCACAAGGGAGGTGCATAGTCCTTTAGAAGGGAAGGAAAATGATGCGCCACAAGCTCCTTCGACAAGTTATCTAGTACTGGGGAATTATGCAGAATACTTGTTCAAGGAGTCTACACTACTCCAGAGCGATGCATCTGTGCCCAAAATCTTGCTGTCTGGTCTTGATTTATTTTCTAATTTCCACAGGCCCATTATTAGTTTAGCATTTTTTTGTTCCGTAGCGCCATGCCATAGCTAATGAAATCACCACAATCGCAAGCTACGCAAGCTATTCTAAATTACAACAAACTTCTCTTCCAATGGTCAACTGCATATTCCGTTTATATGCGTAAAAATGCCCAATGAGTATCTAGCCAAGCAATACACAGAAATAGAAGCGCAAACCGAAAGCGGACTCAACTCATTTCGTGGAGGTTCTTGCATTCTGCGCATTTGCATTTACGTTATGTAAGTTGTTTGCAGTCAAATTCAAGACGCTTCAGCGAAATGAAGACAAAAGTATTCCCTTTGGCACTAACCTGGGAAGTTTTTCGCCAGCTTTTCTTAGAAGGCAAACTATCAACGCGCTTATTAAAATATTGCATTGTCAGTCAAGTCATGAAAGAAATGAAGTGGTTCTTTTCTATTCCCTGGCATTTTTGAAAAAAAAAAGTAGATTAACTAGCCAAAATTCTTGCCGCGCTGAATTGAGGCAAATAATAAGTAATTTGTTTCAGCAGGCATGATAAGGGTTAGAGATTTGGAGTAAAATTGAAAACCAGCTCTTCATACTTCTGATAGTCAAGGTTTTGCCTTATTTTTAAAGCGGCTGAAACCATCGCGGACAATTTACGGTGCAATAGGAAGCATAACTGCAAGGATAGAAAAAAAATACGTTCATTACCAACTCAAGGGTGCAAAGTTTTATCTGAAATAGTTTCTCCCTCCTCAACGCACGTTCACAAAACCTTTGTTAAACTTTCCTCAAGTGATTTAAAAAAGATATGCGTACAAGGTCACGTTTCTATGCTGGCAATGTCTCCCTGCTCACCGCTGTCGTATAGCTAGACAACGACCTCGTTGTTGCGTCTTTAAAAAAAAAAAAATTGAAGTATTCGTCTGTTTCTTAAAACATGAAGTTCAAAGGGCGTTTTCTTTTTTTCACAACAGATAGCGAAACAGTGATGAATATTGCAGTATTGTTCCAGAAAACAAGTAATATTTCAGCGTTCCCTCATATGCAACGGTGGGTAAGCAAAGCTGAAGGGGATTTGCTTCAATCAGGGTTAGGTTAACGCGAGTAACAACAATTAGGAGTGCAACGCGAGTAATGCGAAAACAAAAGTTTTGACGTCGGAAAAAGTGTCCCCCGTACACCCCCCCCCCCTCTTTCACCCCGTCCTCACAAAATAATTATAGTAAACTTGCGAGTCCATGTGACACTACAAAAAAAAAACACAAAAAAACAAGGCACGCGGAACTATTAACGCAGGCTGCGTGAAGTTCACGCAGCCAGGGGAAGTCTGGGTTCCCGCACCAAAAAAACAGCGCTAAGAAAGGCGATATCTGTAGCGGGACTCGCTGGCGCCCTGCGTCCGTTATTAGAAATTACTGCCGCATAGCGGAGACACCGAAGCCATACCACAAAGGAAGGACTAAGTTCTTCCTTCGTCCCGAACAATAACCTTGGCAGCACTACTGAAGGAAAAGATCACAAAGTATAAAAACAAAATAAAGTATCAAGCGCGAGTCATGCGAGGTTTTAATTTTCTGTGGAGAGATGTGGGAAGCTTCTTTAATCAGATATTCTTTTTCGAGCGCAATTACCTCTATGTTCTATTTATTCTGCTGGATTCCGGTGCGTTCTACCGCCTACCATGCTCCGCCGTTGGTTTTGCTTTGCTTTCTTGCGCACTTCCTTTTGCGGAGCTGCTCTTTGGGGTGCTTCTTTCTTTGGTCATTGTGCGAGACGTATGTACAGTGGTGAGCAGCCTTGTCTAGAGCGCTCGGGCGGTGCACTTCCTTGCAAACAAATCCAGATTTTGTGGCAGCCTCTAGGGTCCAGCTGCAACGCTTGCACGGAAGTAGCGCCAGATAGCCTCGTAAACAAAGCAGGGACGAAAACTTTGCCCTGTAATGAGGGGCTGCTCTCTAATTTCGGTTTTTGTTGCCAAGTGCGCACTGCTCAAGCGCTCTAGACAAGGCTGCTCACCACTGTACGACACATGCTACGCGAAAAGGAAAGAAAATTAGCAGGGAAACAACGGCAGCACATAAAATTAGTGGCAAAAGGTATCAAACGGAAAAAGAGGGCTGCCATTGCGAGGGCTAATGATCGGAGGAAGCAAACCGAAGAGGATAACAAAAGACCCAAAAGTGCAATAGCGACTTGTGCGACAGAGCCATGAAGATGTTCAGCATCGCGATGCCGTTGAAGTAATGGCCAGAGCGCGTGTAATTTCACCTGCCACCAATAAAAATTGAAAAAAGAAAACGATTACGTGATGGGGAGCTCAATGCCAAGAATATTTTTAAAGACTATTTTAACAGAGGTAGCAGTGGGGCTATCTGGAACGCTGGAATAAAACTTGCAACAAATAATTTATATCAACAAACGCTCAAGACAGGCCGTAACTCAATGTAGTCAGATAGTAGGACGGTCGTTACATCGCTTAGTAGCACAGCTGGGCTTAGTGTTGGCGCCAACTATCTTTGAAGCACAAGCGGTACTCATATCCGGCACATGTGTCTGAGTGGCTGAAATGGCCGTTATTGCATTATTGGAGTGGAGAAATTGAACGCCTTCGTAAAAACGCAATTAAAAATATTTCCTAATCCCAAGACGACGCCTTAAGCTAAAGGATTGTTTTCATGCCTGGTAAGAGCCCTTCCGCACCGTACAATGAACGAAAAAAGCAGATACGCTTATAAAAAACGATCGCCAGGACTTCGTGTAAAGGTTACTACTTCGTGAATTTTCTTCATAAGGCAAAGAAGAACATGAAAAAGCTTTTGTTCTTTGATCTCTTCCTTTCTTTCGTTCTTTCTTTGTTTCTTCCGTGTCTTTCCCTCTCTATTTCCTTGTTTCTTTATTTTCCTCCTTTTTTCTTTCCTTCTTTCTTTTTCATTCATATAAATACTTTTTGATCCTTTCTTTTTGCCTTCTTTCACTTTTCACCGCCTTCCTTCATTGTTTTTGCATTTTCTTTCCCTTCCTATTTTTTTGTCAGATGAATAACCGAGCACTAGAATCCATACTAAATGTTGTATCAATAGCAAATTCTCATAAATTGCCAGATGTCAATTTGAATGCTAAGTTGGAAATGTGATGAAATGACGTGGCTCATAGGAGGTCCTAAAATGATCAGTAATGGAATGATTATCAAAGGATTTTTGCAGTTACTACCTATTTTATAACTATATTAAATCGTGCTCACAGTGGTAGGGAAGCACCAATTTCTATTTCGTTTTCATAATAGCCAATGCTTCCACATCTAGAAGGATTTTACATTCAAGGAACCAAGCATAAATCGAACAATGATGTGAGCTTCTCTTTAAAAATGAAGAAATCGGTATGCTCGAGTAAAACGCACAAAGCCGTCAATAGATAAATCGTGGCAATAAAATTTGTGTGTAACATTATATTGTATTTTTAACTTCGAGAGAACAGTGGAGAATGGAATGTAGTCATATTAGAGTGTATTATGAACGCCGTTCCTACCAATTGTGTTAAATGCAATGTGCCCTGTATTTTTCTGTTGTCAATTGATTTCGAACAAAATCATAATTGCCTGGTTTGTTCGTTTTTTTTGTATGGGGATTTAAGGTCCAAAAGCAACTCATTCTATGAGAGACACGATAGTGAAGGGCTCCGGAAATTTCAACCAACTGGGGTTCTTCAACGTACACTGACATCGCAAAGTACACGGGCCTCGTGCACTATGAAGTAGCACACTGCATATTGGAGCAAAACTAAGGTGTTTTAGACGCGTTCTTCCTAAACATGCGCATATTAATTACCTGCAATAGCCTCACAGATTAGTTTCCGGAGATCTTGGTTTTCATGTCCACCATTCTCGGACAAAAAATTTGAAAATTAGAAAACTGTGAGGTACTGATAAGGAAATACTAAACACAATGGTCCATTTTTCTGTTCTGAATCAAAATCTTTCTTTTAGAGTGTTTCCATCGCTTGCATCGAGCAGTTAAGTTGCACAAGGTTCGAACAATCTATGAAACAATGTTTTTTTGCGCAAAATTGATCCGCATGGACCACACACTGGGGCTGGATTGTATACCGAAAATTACGGTACCTTCAAAATCAGCCGTCTCCTGTATTTTTTTTTCCTGAAAAATTTCAAGCTTTAATTTAATCGATATCAGTTTTTATACCACACTGGTTTGAGGCCGGCCCCTATCGTCCCTAACTAATTACAGTATAAAGTGTGCTGAACACTACATTTTCATTGTGAGCTTCGTTTCTTAATCTCCGCGGAACCAAGAAAACTCTCGTCATGTTAGGATAACTCGTTGCCGTTAGAAAAGGAACCCAGATAGCCTACTAGGTAGAGCACACAAACACCATTTGCACGGGCAGAGCGGAGCAGCCACGCGCCAGCAAGGGGCCCTCTTCCGCTCCGGTCGGGCCGGCGAGATGCGCCGAGCAAACAGAGACAGCCAGCGGGGATATGTCTAGTTCCCGTCTACTCGGCTGCGCAAACATCGACCTGTGCAAACAAGATTCGCGTGTGTCTGTCTTGAGCGTGAGTGCGCACCCTCTCTGTCACTGTTCAGCGTCGTCTTCGTCCAGTATCGACTGTAGTTGTCGCCGGCTATCTCCAAGCTCTGAACCATCGTTAGGCCTTTTTGCCTTGGTTAGGTCCAAAGACTATTAAACTGGTTGGTGTGCATAAATTAGCACGCTGTACCTTTGTGTTCATGGCAGAAGAAAATTAGCTACGGTCGTAGAAATGTTATTTAACAGGCGAATTCGGTGGCAAAGAATTCAGGTCGTTAACTCCGCTGCCATGAATTAAGAGGAACTGTTGCGAGTGTGTGCATTTGGTTTAGACTAGTGATGACGGCAAGCATCGGTGGTGTATACAGGGTACAGGGATATGTTTTTGTCTTTCAAGTTCACATGAAATGTTCTCGTGTCGTACAAAGGTAATTCACTGCGCTAAAGAGATAAAGGGCTGTGATTTCACATGATTCCTTTATTAATTTAATTGTTTTGGCGCCCCCATAACTCGCTGCCGTAGCCTGTGACGTAACGACTGTGCCTTGCCAGAAAATCATTTCAGTGACTCTTGCATGAGAGAAGGGGCAAGGGAAAAAAAAAGGTGTGGAAAAAAACTTGCCGCAAGATATGGGTTCACGAGCTTGTTTTCAAAGAAAAAGCGTTTTTGAGTTCTAGGCAGGTGTGGTGATTTTTTTAGTGATGCGTTACAAGGAAACATTGCTTTAGCTAATGCAATCGTATGCACATTATAGCAAAAAGTTACATTAGTATGACATTCCAAAGGGGTAATGAAAACTGTTCACGTAGAAGAATAAAAAAAATCTCCAATTTTCATTTGCATCAGTAATGAGAGAGCAAAATAAAATAAAGCCGAGCCAGCCTTTACCTATGCTTTATGAGAGAAATGCTGGAAGACAAAATGTGGACAACGGGTGACGCTCCATCCTTCCAAGCACATAATTCATTTTTTTATATCGCAGGTGCCCTTAGAAGCGGAAACAAACTCGTGGAAGTCGTGCCACACTCGGACAAAAGCGGTTGACTTCAATCTTCTGCCACGACCTCACTGGTGCTCTACAAATGGAGCACGTCGTACGCAGCGCGCTCTTTCCAATCATTTTTCTCCAGGTCTATCCTAAGGAAATCTGGTGCTTCGTAAGTGCATTTAATGAGCGGCTGTATTGTTCCAGCGGTCACTGAGTTGTGTGCGTTGCAGGCGCTTTGTTGCATAAAAAAAATGGCCGACTTATTTCTGTGTGCCTGTGTGAGCTGGGGTTAAATCCCGACGGGGACCCCTCCTAGACGCGTCAGTGCGTGTGGTCGATGTTTGTGACACAGTACGTGCGCCATGCGCTACGGTACGAAACAAGGAAACTGGAAGTGGCTGCCTTCGAATTGAACTATGCTGGACGAGCTCACGTGCGGAACAACATCCCGCAACTACATGTCCCCTTCTCACAGCCAGGCCGATAATGAGCCCCGGAGAGGAGGTCACTGGGCGCACCAAGGATGCAGTTGGGTCGAAACTGAGACAGACCAGCTTGCACACGCAGCCCATAGCATACTTGTTCGTTATGGCAGCTATTCTCTTAGAGCGTGGGGTGCAAACATGACGGGGTAAAGCTTGCAAATTGTTTATGTTATATACAATTGCCAAAGGGCCGCCGCGGTGGCTCAGTGGCTATGGTGCTCGGCTGCTGTCCCGAAAGACGCGGGTTCGATCCCGGCCGCGGCGGTTGAATTTCTTTGGAGGAGAAATTCGAGGCCCGTGTACTGTGCGATGTCAGTGCACGTTAAAGAACCCCAGGTGGTCGAAATTTCCGGAGCCCTCCACTACGGCGTCTCTCATAGCCTTAGTCGCTTTGGGACGTTAAACCCCATAAACCAAACCAAACCAAACAATTTCCAAAGGTGTCTAAATGTCACCTTCGCTTATTCATTTGTCCAGTGGATATGTCATAACTTTAGAGCGAAAGCACTATTTCATGCGATTCCAACGAAAGACAGTTGTGTGAAGCATTGGCGTCACTGGGGAAAGCTCGGGTTAGTTCACAGAAGCGCCGCGCGAGCTGTCACCGATGCGATGGTGATCTTGTGGGAGACATTTGCCATCCTGGAGAAGTAAAGTAAATATTGCCGAGACTGGGTCTCGAAGCCGTGTCAGCCCCAACAGATCAGCTTCGCTGCCCACTGCACGAGAGCACTATGCTATCGCGCAGAACCACGTGTAATGCGCTCTCGCGCTGTGCATTGCACGCCGTTGCCTTCATCAACTTCCATCTGCGACGCATAGAGATCACATCGGCTTAACCTCGATCAGAGCTTAGACTAATATCGTCGCCAGAAGTGTCGACGACCCACCAAAGCAAAACCAAGAGTCAACCAGGCTAAAAAAATGCTTTCGTAGGTCTGCTCGACTTAACTACTTTAAAGATACCCCAGTTTATTTTTATCTGCTGCTTACGGAAAATTTCCTGCAGCACAAAAAATATATGAAGCATGCGCAATGTCATTTGGACATTCGCCTTGAGATAAGAAGACTTGCGTCTATTCATCCTTGGAGCAGAACATCTGCAGCAGAGCATCTCTGGAGCAGAACGAACGGCAATGAAGTGCCAAAAAAATAACACACTGTACGATTACTACTTACTTTAAATCTCATCAGAAATGCTAGAGTTGTTCATTTTTTTCCGCCATTATCTTTTATGAGACGCGAATATCACATGACTACAAATGACGGCGTGGTTTCTTCTACGATCGCTCTTGGCTACCTAGCTCCCATGACCCTTTCCGCTTCAGATAATGTTCTTCCACCCTTACAGAGCGAATAGCCAGCCTGAATATAAGTGTTGAGCTAAAAAGCTAGCTTTCTGCTATTAAATTGTAGCTGAGGTCGAAAAATCTAGAGAAAATGTTTACTGCATTCGAATCAGTGTGGAAAGCTTGGGCTACGTAGAAGACGACGATGAGTGGGCAGTGCCCCGGGACAGAGCGCTCGCGCTAGGCCAGCTGTGAACAGAAGAGGAAACAGACAACGGACGATTTTGCTCGGGATAGGTACCTATCAGATTATTGCTTACTCACTAAACTAACACAAGTTAGTAAGAATATTGGTCTTTTTTTTTTCGCACATCAGGAGCCTTCGCGACGATGTTGCATCTGGACGACGTAACAACCCAGTCGGTGTCCACCCAGCAGCAAAGAACCCGAAGGAAACGCTGGACTTTTCTGCTTACTACACTCGGCCAACCCAAAAACCTTCAAGAACGAAAGTGAGTCAGAAATTGTGCTTCTATGGGCACAGAACTAAAATGACTTGAGGGCCCTTGAGGTATTTGCAATAAATAAATAAATAAATAAATAAATAAATAAATAAATAAATAAATAAATAAATAAATAAATAAATAAATAAATAAATAAATAAATAAATAAATAAATAAATAAATAAATAAATAAATAAATAAATAAATAAATAAATAAATAAATAAATAAATAAATAAATAAATAAATAAATAAATAAATAAATAAATAAATAAATAAGCAATCGCACTCGATGAAAGATATTTTTTTTTCGTCTACATAAAAATATACAAATTACTGCAAAGCTTTATTATTTTCAGCGGTGTTTAGCGTTTTTTTTATATGCAGGCTGCTTTGTTATGGCAGTAAATGATTATTTTTCCATCTGTTGTGAATAAATCTCACAGCAACCAAGAAATCAGCAGAGGTTCGATACATAAGTTGGCGTAGAAGGCACATACTGGGAGCAGCCGCCACCAGTCAACCAGTCAACCAGTCAACTCAGTATTTTCACTAAAAATACTTGTCTGCGCGTAGGAATGGTCTCTCTAAGTTCAGGTTGTGGCTCTTGCTGGCCTCACAAAAGGAGGACGTTTCCAGCAGCTATCAGACTCACTTTTCTAGACCTACGCAATTTCTCGCGTTCATTTTATTTTTCTAAGTAGGGCTGCGGTTCATGCATATTTCCTTGCTTCGCTTCTCCCCTAACCTTCAATCACCGCGCCTTTCATGACTGTCCTCCAACCTATTTCTCTTCGTCAGTGATATGCCAACGGACCAAGTGCTTAGCCTCATTCGCAAAAGGAGAAAGCCAGAAGCCCACTATCACGTTCAAGTCTATGGGCAAAGCTTGAGTAAAGGTGACTAACAGGAGTAAACACGCTCAATATAAGGCCAGTCTGAGTGGAGCAACGGAGAAAACGGACGTTCTCCCGGGGTTCCCGCCGGGTTGCGATTATCATTCGCTGTTAGCCAAACGGGGACGAGTGAAGGGAGTGGGAAGAAAACGAGAGTAAGGAGAAGGGCGTGGGATAGAGAGACACATGCGGCGGGGATAAACGGGCTCTGCACAGCACTCACCGGCGGCACAGACGGATGCCCTCACTCTGGACATGGTCGCCCGAGAAGTTATGATGCAGCTAGTTTCTTATAGACAGCCGACATGCATCGGAATTAGAAGCTGAGCACGTTGCCCCGACAAGAGGCTTCTCCGAGAGCGTAATCTTTTCTAATCTTTCCACTAACTCTCCGGTCCCTCGTCAGTCAGGAGAACCACGCTGGACCGATTTGTCGCGCCGGGAATGGAAGGCATTCTTGATGCGGGAAAAGAGTGAGGGTTGCGGCAATGGTCGACTGCTCGGACATAGGCTTAATTAACCATCGTGCTTGGCGCTGCTAGGATGAATGCAACACCAACCAGAGATGTTTCGCCACAGCGCGCCAAGTTGTAAGGCTTATGGGATACCCCTCCACCCCGCTACGACCGTTGTAACAAATGACGCCCGAAATCATGTGGCGGGAAGGAATGTATGCTAACGTTTATTTTTTCCTCCCTGTCTTTCGCAAGCGCCAGGAGTTTGGAGTTAGCATCGCATAGGAAGGCATGGAAGAGATCTGTAACGCTATTTGTTCATCCTGATATCGCTCATCCAGATAAAGGAAGCAATCTCTTTTGGCACAGTTAGTTCACAAACGAAGGAAGCGGATCAGCAGGGGATACCATTCATGTCTGCTTTAAGACATCGGAAAGTTGCGTTATTAAACGCGTATCACAGTAGCGAAAGAACAGGGTACCTCATGTTCTAATCCATGCCTTTCGTTAACATAAAGGATCTGCTCATTAAGCAGGTGCGCGTCATATTCTGTTCTACTCGGCACCTTCTACACAACGTTCTCTTCTCACCTAGGAACCACGGCTGACCGCTTATAAGCGTCAACTAAGAAATAACTATTTTTTGTAGGCTGTCACATGAAGCACTGTCACTGTAATGTATTCTCATAATTTAAATACTTCTCTGTGCGTAGGAATGCTCTTAGAAGTTTAGGTTATGGCTCTAAAAGAAAAAAAAATCGTTTTACACGAGTGCGTCCACGTCACGAGAATATCACCTCTTCTGCTGAAATAACTAGATTTCTTTGGGAAACCATTGCACCATGGTTTCCCAACTAAGCAAGAGGTGCGATTTCAATGCTGCCCTTATGCGAGTTTATTCTTTAATGAATTTAAAAAGCGTGCTTCCTGCATATTACGTTGTTTCAGAAAAAAATTACTTTGTTACCTTTCAAAGATTTGAAGTTTCAAACAAGGGCTTGCGGCTTTCCGTACCAGTAACTTATTTATTCCGTTTTTGCTCCATGGAGTAAAAGCTTTATGAAACCTTGTCCTATGCTTGCACGTGTGAGCATAAGCCGTGCCACTGCTGATTAATATTCATGCTCTGCATGCAAGGATTTTATTCTCATAAAGAAAATTAACATCGTCATCTTTAAAGACAGCTTTCAGGCACCCAGTTCTCTGAGAGTAAGCTGCCGCTCATCATAATATAAAGAGTGGAGTAGGTCGCACCGCCTCTCACCGGTATCTAAAGTGACATTTTGTTTTTTGCTTTTGCAACAAACAATAAAGCGAATGAGCTGATGGAGTGACATTGAACTGCATATATGTGTTATTGTGAAGATAGACGGTATCTGTGTACTGCATGAACGAATCTTGGCTGTTTTTATCAGCTTCTTAGCGTGCCGTCCTCAATGCTCAGCGTTAATTTATCCTAGCAGCATTCCGCAGATCAAGAACCATCATTTGCTTACCATCCAGGACACAGCCTTCTCGCCATCCTTGACGTCACTGCACGGCCGAGTGAGAGTACCTTGTTTGCGCGCATAGTCTGCGCAGCTGCCGGAAGCACCCCAGCTGTTCGAACACTGCGAGAGTGCGTTAACCTTGCCATCGAGGTAAACAGCATCTTCCTGGTCTCCTAGAGTGTCCGCTTCTCAAAAATGTCGCAGCATTGTCAGCTGCCTTCTCCATGTGACGACAAACACAAGCAAGAGCGGCACGAGGAACCGCGCTGCGTTTACTGAGATGCATCGGCTGCGACACAAGCAGTTTAAGCGCATTACTGATTCTTCGGCATGCGATGCTCTGCTTGCATAGTTAATTTTTTTTGGAGGCAGTGCGGGCCCTATTCGTAGCGAAATAGATGAGCTTAAAAAACTAAGTTGCGACTGCGGATCTCTTCCTCTAAAGTTTTGTTAAAGGTGACATGGCAAACACGACTGTCATTGTGTTTTCCTGCATTCTAGTGTTTGACACGGCCCTCAAGAGCGCAGATATACTTAAGCTTCTTGCGGAGCGGGAAAATATGCTATCTTTAAGGTTGACTAGGTCAAGGTATGCGGGGCATTTGTGCGGTGTAAGACACGTGGTAACGCATACTAATTTAGCCTCTTTCATTTTAAGGCGCTCTTTTTTGAGGTAGGTGAAAATGATCATAGGGTTAAATACCTTTTATTTATGCAAAGCGTCAAGTGTCAAGCATGTTTCAGGATTTACAGACTGCTTTAAATACTGACTGTAAATTTTTCTACTTCAGCACCTCCGATTATTGCAACTGTTATAAGTAATCCGAAATATGGATATAAAACAAAACGTAAGAATTCTGGAAAAACAATATTTACAGATGAGCTGCATATCTGGGTTAGCATGTCTTACTTTTACAACAATTGCGAAAATAAGGTCAAGGCACTGAACGCATTTTGCCGGCTCCTACAACATTTGCTTATGAACTATTAACCAGAATCAAAGCAATAAATAAAAGAAATTGCCCCAATTAACGCCTTCTGTTTTAGGCCAGCTAGAATAAGAAGGATGGAGATACATAAATCAGAGCTCTGAATTGCATGCAAGTTTCAATTAGCAGAATATCTAAATACGATGAAACCTCAATCTCTATAGTGACCCTCGTTAATTCGTAAAGGTAGCTAATTCAAAAACCCCGCCCGGTCCTCTTAGACCTCTGTACCATTCTATGCCCTTCAAGTGTCGTTTATTTAGAGGTATTTTTCCGCCATTACGTTAATTTTGACTGGCGGCAGAGCTTGCATGCGCGCAGGGCGCCGTAGATGTGGTGATGACGATGGTGAGGGAAAAAACTTCTAAATCCTGCCACTACAGCATTAGTGGCCCTGATGTTCACCGGAAATATATAGGCGCAGTACTCATCGCTTTGCCTGTAAATTTGAAGATACGACAAGATGCTTTGTTAGCCTCTGCTGCGCTTGTCCCTTGTTTTCTGTTTTCGCTGCTTGTGAGTCGCGCACCCTGGTCATTAGCATTCAGGAGCCTGTAGTCATTTTACTTTACGTCTTGTGAGGTTTCGCTGTTTATGCGCTGTGTGTCCTGGAAGAAGTATGTGTTGGTTCATGAGACAGCGTGCATCCTTTGGTCCTTTGGTGACTGCACTGTTCTGGAGAACTGCTTAGTTAGTGCCGCCCGAATTTGTCGCGGGTAGCAAAAAACGACTGCCGTTTTTTTTATTACTTCAGTTAGGCTATTGTGAGATACTTTGTTGCGGTCTTTTTCTTGCCCTTAAATAGTTCGTCATTCGATTGATTCCGACCTGTTTTGTGGTGCCGTGAAATGTGATTTAACGCGGTTTTACTGTGTAACTAATCAAACCACTGCGTCGGTGACCCTGCCGTAATCATCGTCTATAATCGGTTGCATTTTTTATCCACTACCAAGCAGAAATAAGAGACAAGTCGGAGACCACATCCTCACTTTTAATGCCACAAATGCATCAAGCTTTCTCAGTCCTGCAAAGCCAAGGTAGGTGATTGAGCAGTCAGTATTTGATGGTGGAGTGTTAAAGAAGAAGCCACAAAGAATTCCGCCTTTCTATGAGTAAGCTCATACTTGGAGAAAGAAAGCTTAAAGAAAAGTGACTTCGGTCTCGACTTAGGCGAAAATCCGGTGCTACGAAACATGAGAACATTGAAGACTTTGAACTCTGTTAAAAATCAGTAAAAAAAAAATGTTAGGGGCTCTTATATGAATTAGAGCTGCACCTTTCAGCCTGGCTGCAATATAATCCCCACTATCAAATGAATGCAGAATAAGCGTTCTTAACTGCGTCACACGAACGCCACACTTCCGGATGCAGAACTAAAGTTACATACAAAGACGAATTTCGATGAGCAACTACAAAATCTAACCGCGACACAGTCGTAACGGAATTAGGTGCACTGACTTTGGTGAGTGCATGTTGCAGTAAGCTTTTCAGTCTTTTGTACTTCTCACCACTTTCTTGCAAGAGCGGCCTCATATTTTATAACAAAGCCATGCGTGTAGGGTTAGCTGACGCATTTTCATTTAATATAAACAAAATATATATTTCTGGCCGCAATATATTCATTTGCATGAATATTTAGTAACAATCGTTTTAGGAAGACGCGCAGATGAGGGAGTCCAGATGCGAGCATACCGTCCTAGAAGACGTGTCGCAGAATAAAACGCAGCACTCATTCTATTTCTCGCCTCTACAATCAATCAGCGACGAAGTGCTACTTACGTGGAGCCTTGGGTGCGGCGCCGCAACGCCGCATTATACTGTGAATTTCTAAAAGCAAATGAAACGCTTTTCACCGGAGGGAACTTTCTTCCCGGCATTGGAAATGATCTAAGAACACGTCAACTAAAAAACCTTCCTACGATGACATAAACGACATCCTGCGTTTATGTTCTACCAATCATACGATTGCCGCAGCATACCACCCGCAGACGAACGGGCTAACCAAGCGTTTGAAGCGAACAATACGTCTCCCCCGACCACAAAGACTGGAATCGCGCATAACACAACTGGTTACTCTCCGTTCTATCTCTTATACGGGAGACACACCGTCCTGCCTTTGGACAAACCCGTACCATCCGCTGACCGTCCCGTCAGTGTCTACGCCCGTGACGCCATTGCTCAAGCTGCAAACGCTCACCAAATCGCCCGTAGTCGGTTCCAAGCGTCCCGGCTAGCAAAGAGTTCTATGTACGATAATCTCCATCGCCATGTCACCTACGAACCGGAGTCGCTCGTTCTTCTGTGGTCCCCTTCTCACCTCGTCGGTCTTTCTGAGAAACTTTATTACCCCTACCATGGCCCTTATCGTGTTGTGCGTCAGGTCACCGACGTCTCGTGTGAAGTTGCTCCTCATACACCTGCATCCTCATCATGTAGACCACACAGCGATAGTGTTCACGTTACGCGCCTCAAGCCCTACCACGTCGCTCCTCTATCACCGGCATAACGCCGGGACGGCTCTCGTGCCGCCGGGGGTCATGCTACGACGCAGTGGAAGTGGAAGACGAAGTGGCCTCCCGCGTGAAAGGGACGAACGAAGTACAAGACTTTGATGGGTCTCCCTCTTCGGGTTGGTGCTCCCTGCTAGGAACTATTCATTCTAGACCCCTGCCGCTTGTAAACAAATGTAAATAGTATTTCTCCGGTAACAATATATTTAGCTTGGAGCCCTTTAGCAGATTGCTTTAGGTTTTCGAAACCGTCGAGCAAAAGTATAGAACAGCCTAAGCAAAACATGAATTTCTTTTCCAATTTCGCCGTTTTCTTTACCACCCTTCTGCTTATTCGAGAGAAGCTTTGGTTTGGTTTGGATTTTGGTTTTGATGGGGTTTAACGTCCCAAAGTGACTCAGGCTATGAGAGACGCCGTAGTGAAGGGCTCCGGAAATTTCGACCACCTGGGCTTCTTTAACTTGCACTGACATCGCTCATCACACGGGCCTCTAGAATTTCTCCTCCAAAGAAATTCAACCGCCGCGGCAAGGAATCGAACCCGCGTCTTTCGGGTCAGCAGCCGAGCACCATAACCACTGGGCCACCGCGGCGGCCGAAAATCCCCAGGAATGCTCGGCAGTGGCGAAGCAGCGGCAGCGGAATTAGAAATAAGCTCTTCCGAAGTCCTGCAGCAGCAAATGTCAAGGCACCGTTAGATGTGTATTTTTTATCGGCATAGCATTACTTGCCCGAGACCTCGTTTCGTACATGCTGCTCTAAAGAGGAAAGCCTTGCCTTCCTAGTGCTTCATTATTTAGCGGTATTGCCTCCCTAACTCTGCAGCACACGCTAGACTGTGAGGCGCTGGGTCATCAAGGAATCAGAAAGGGCAGAAGAAAGCACTGCGCACCGCTAGTTTCGTGTATTTCCACGTGCGCGCTTGATAGCGGCGAGCGCCCTAACCTAATGCTACCTGACCCGGAATGCGGGAAGGTGTCGGTAAATAGAAGGTTAAGGCCCTCGCCGCCGCCACGCGCACACGTGGAAATAGAAGCCTTTCTGCATAAAGTAGTACTTCAATGTTATGAATTATTTGACGCTGCTATGGCAAAGCGATGTCTGGTGAGTACGAAACACAAAACAGTGTTGCTAGCACACTGGGATCTGTGATAGGTAGAAGGGCTTTTTTTAAATGAATTTACCTCTAAGTGGGATATATGTAGGACATTTGGCCGCCCCAGTGTTTACTCTTTCACTATCAGCTTAAAATAGTCAAATATATATAAAAAAACGATTCATATTAGGTAGAATTTGTAGCATTTGCAATTCGTAGCAGTACAAATTTGTGAAGATATATGGTAGTCGTTTGAACTAAGCAACCGCTGATACCTTAAACTGTAATGTGGCGCGTATTTCTCAGAGTGTCCTCAGTCTTCCAGAGCTCTCATTTGGAATAATGCGATAATATATTTTTTCCGATATCTTCCAATGTCGTAAAACACATAGCTCCAAACAAGCTTCTTTTGCGAGAGTCAGTACCGCTCTTCGTAGTGATTAGAGAAAAATTATGAAGCAGTTTTTTTTCTGTAAAGGTGGAATGAAGCAGTGCCAACAGAAAGGGGCTGCAACAGTGGACAGTTATTTTTTGTACCCTTTTCTGGGCAACGAATTTTCTGAGGTTAGAGGCATACAACGCATTCTAACAAGTAGCTAGATTTTGAAGTTTATCGCAAAACCAGTAAAAATTTTTTTCTGTGGCGAAGCTTTACATGCCTCTAAATCTGGTGAATATGATTAGAAACTGGGCCTAGAGGGGCTAAAAAACGCATGCTGCCAGATTTAGAATAGATGTAAATTAAGCAGGAATGATAACATCTGAAGGTAAAGTATTCATTTTTTGGGACCAGTAAGAAAACAGGTTGAGATACTCGTTCATGCCTCTGGCCTCCTATTTCGTAAGATAATTAAGAAAACGGACGCAAGCTTTACTGTCAGAATAAAAACTGTGATCTCTGAAGAAACCGGCAGCAAAATAGCTCTAAGCGGCGTGTACATGCAACCAACTGAGAATTCTGTGGTGGACCACCAGAAAGCGCACTTCGTTAAAAAAAGGTTTCCATGTTCCGTGAAAGGCTTTGGAAAGCATCTCGAATGCTGCGAGCAATACAGCGCTGCCTATGCTTACACGGCTCTCACGGCCATGACACTATGATCATCCCTATATGTAATTATTTTAGAACCTTTCTACCTGGTTGTCTTTTTAGTACTCTATTTTCTTTCAAAGAATCAACAAGCAGTGAATTATATTTAAAAAAAATCTATTTTCGCTCGACGTCAAGAAAAGTGGTTATAGCAAAATTATCATTTATATTCAGTTTTGACTTGTCTTCGGTACATTGCGATAAAGTGCAAAATGCGCACGTCAATTGGAAGGGAAGAGCAACAGAGCATGGGTGTCCTGAAAAATGTCCATATTCAAGGAGAATTTACATCTGTCTAATTTTTTGTGAAAAAAAGTGTCACACTTTCAGCACTATCAAAGGTTATAATCGCTGACTAGGGACAAAACAACAGTCCACCAAGAAATGGCATTCATAGATGGACGCATCTAATATACTTCCCGGCTTCGAGTACAGCAAATAAAAGCGGAGAGCGTGGCCACAGATCACGAGCACCTAGGATGCTAAGAAGAATTGCTAGATCCTGAATTTATCGCGAAATCAGTTGAAATTGCGTTCCTTGGTGAAGCCTTCATGCTCTAAATCAAAATGATTCAAAGTAGAATAACTGAGCTTAAAAGGTTTGAACAGCACCTTTTTGCTGATTTATATAGACAGAGTATAACATTAATGGCAGTAATTTATATATTATTTCTGCATATTATTCTCAATATGACCCTACCTTTAACGTCACGTTGAGCGGTATCCTTTGTTCGCGCGCTAAGGGCTCGTCGCCGCACATCTGCGTGTAATTTTCAAAGGAAAAGAAAAAAAAGAGAACTAGTCATTAGTAACAAAAAATTAGCAATCGGCAAAGGAAACTAGTAATTAGAAAAGGAAAAAGTGAAAGGACTTCATATTTACTAACAAAAGACGTACTTGCAGCAGAGGTGGCGGAATCGCACGGCCTTACTCTCCAGGAAAGCAAACAATCCAACTTGATCACGCAGCTAATGCATGAAATTGGAAGACCAGAATAATAAGAGCAAGAAACACTGATATCAAGAACCTTTTCATACCCGTATTTTTAACAAGCGTTGTTCTTCATAGTTTTCTAAGGCTGCGCTTTATTTATGGCTTTTATTTTAGTACAGAAAATGTGTTCATGCGGCACTACGAGGGTTTTCGCTGAAAGAAGAAAAAAGAAGAAAGGATGAAAAAGGAAAGAATTAAAAAAAAGTGCCATGGCAAAAGCTGTGTAACGGACTCGTACAAAGTTTTCTAGAATAAGAATTCCGTTCATAATACGTCCTTCATAATCAGGGCTTTATGTTTTATAGTAGGCAGACATTTTCGTGTTTCCACTTAGACCTTCTCCAGCCTTTGGAAAGCAGCAGAATTCAAGGAAACACAAGAAATACGAGTTTCTCGGAGGCAAAATTGAAAACGTTTTCACTTTTACGGCATAATTAACGTAAATCGGAAGAAAGTCCTATATTTTTTAAATTTGCTTGTAATTGT
Organism: Amblyomma mixtum; assembly: GCF_055824585.1. Classification (NCBI taxonomy): domain Eukaryota; kingdom Metazoa; phylum Arthropoda; class Arachnida; order Ixodida; family Ixodidae; genus Amblyomma; species Amblyomma mixtum. Next base: position 282,009,575 of record NC_143012.1, on the reverse strand, counting down.
CAGGCAGCTGTGAATTATTTTAGGGCACTGTTATGAACTATTGTTACGAGTTTCTAAGTTTCTGATTCGTAGAAAAATAATGCTTCTAAAGCAAGCCTTGCGCTCACATTGTGTAGTTAAGTATACATAGTGCGTTTTTGACCAGTGGGGTAGTTTCTGACAGGAATCATCACAGAACTGTGTAATATTATAATATTACACGTTCGAATTTTATCGGCGCAAGAGCGTTCTAAAAACCGCTACGACGTCCGACACCAATGAATTTCTTATGTTCCTCGTGACATTGTGTGGTTGTGGACACCTCTACGCAAGCGTGGTCTTTGTCAAAAACTGCTGTCACACTACAGTGGACCGTTTGTTGTGTTAGAGAGTATAAGCGACCTTAATTACGTTATATCACGCCTAACTGCTAGTGGCCGACGCTCACGCCAGTCTCAGGTGGTGCATGCAGCCCGCCTCAAGCGATTTCATCCCAGACGTTCTATTTAACTCGCCCGACGGGCTTCGTCTGCGAGGAGGGAAATGTCACGCGTTTTCACAGAACATCGACGGAAGCAGCAGATCAATGGTAGCACTGACCGGCAAAGGAAAATTAAGAGAAAGGGCAGAAGGACGCTTGTAGGCTTCGTCGCCGTCCTGCTTCTATCGATCCCGTCTGTCAATAAACCCTGTGCGTACTAAGCACGTAACAATATATTCTTATGCATAATTTATGACAATGGTCTAATATTCAGATGCACAGCAAAATCTTCCTTTTAATGTTTGTCGTGTGTTCGCATCGCGCAGTTAGACTGCCGCAGCAGAGCAGTTGGTTACGTTTCTGACAGTAAGAAACTAATATCACCCGAGAAAACATCGTTTGATTAATAGATCCTTTTAGTACAATCTTACAAAATGTAAAAAAAAACTGCGTTCATAAAGAAGTTCGTGTTTTAAAAATGCGCTTGACCAGAATTTCTGGTATGACCACTACGAAGCAGTTTAAAACATTGCCTGCATAATAATATCGTTTTAACCCGTTTTAGACCCAAGGAAAGGAAGCATATACTTAAAAGGGCTCGTTAACCCTACTTTTTTGAGATGAGCTCTCATCAGTTCTACAAATGCCTCACTACATTTTCCTGCTAAATAATGTCCTGTAACCGCGGTGGCTTCTATTCCTTCTCAAACATTTTGGATGACGACCTCAATTAACATTTTTTCAGTACAAGAAATAATTGCAAATTATAATCACAAACTTCTATACCAGTCTTCTATGTATAAATATCAGGGAGAAAGGGAGGAAGGCAGGGGAGCGTCATTCCCAATGCGGAAGAACATGCACAAGTGTGGGGCTTTCAACCGGATACAGCGAAGCTCTCTTCCACATAGCTGTTGGCCTCAATCTCAAAAATTAGCAACACGTAAGCAATCGCGAAAGCCGCTCTCCCGACGGCAACACAAGGAGATGTCGCATGCCCTTTCTACTTTACAAAAGGTTCATTTTGCAGTAATTTTTTTGTGGCTGCTTTTTCCTCGAAGTCCTCTTTCTAAAGGTAATGCTAGTATCCTTGGCCTGGGAGATTTATATGCGAAGCGCACATCTATAGTTCCAAAGAACCTCTGCGGTATCTGCGTCTTTCCGCGGATCTGATGGCATTGGCCTCCTTTTTTTTTGCTGCTTTTTCTGGGTAGAGGAATGGACATGGATAACTATGCGTGTGTGTAGCGCAGGTGTTTGTGGGTAACGTCTTCGAGAGGATTGAACTAGCGCAGTTCCTAGAGTGAGTGAACAGAAGGAAGTAAGCAACTGAAACATCATGTAAGTAAATACCAAGGAAAGTAACCCCGAGCGTCAACACATGAGTGCTCCTGTAATACTTAATAAAGAGAAGAAAGTGACAACTTTTGAAAACCTTGCTTTCCTGTCCTTCTTGCATGCATAACACCTTTAGTGGCATAGAACGGTGCAAATTTAGAGAAGTACAAATTAATATAAAGAAATTCCACGCACGTGTACCACGAAAGGACCGGGAGAAAGCTATTTCGCAAATGGTCACACGCACTGTTGGAAGACACACCTTGTGGAAGATACACCCCAACTCTAGAACTTGAATTTCTTCTATGTTTGTTTATTAGCACCATAACTTTAATGCAGTGAATTCTTTTTTTCTTGCCAGTTCACTTTCCCAGTAATAAAGAGTCTTCCCGAATAATGTTATAAGGATGTAAGCCCTTCAAGTCATTAGGAACGAAAATCATTTCCTTTCTTCACATACGATCGCAGAAAGCCTTGAGTGAATGGCAAAGCTATCTTGGGCCTGTAGTTCACTTCATATATCATTCGTGATCGCGTTCGCGTGGCGTTGAAGTGTAGCGCAGGATCCCAGTGCTGTGGCTTGCCCTTGATGTTTATGCTGATGGAGGTTCGGGAGTGATCTCCTGTTGGCTTCGGCTCTTGCGGATCAGTTTCGCTGTTCAGGCTTACTTTGGAAAACTCCATGGCACCACTCGTGTTCGCTGTTTTTTGTTGTCTTTAAAATTCCTGCTTTTGGTGTATCCTCTTATGCGAGTTTTTTTGCTTCCAGATTTCAAACAAAGTTGCTACCCTTAATACTAAAAACAAAATAAGGCCTGCTGACGCCATCGCTGTAGGGAAGTACCCTGAACACTTGGTATTTATATTTATTATGTAATGTGCGCCAACCACTTCAACTTATTTCTGCATCAGCGTGAATCGGGCCTCCAGGCATGACTACGAAAAATGGGCTTGAACCCAGTTACCAAAATCTCCCCCATCATACCTTGATCTTTTTTTTTAAAATTCGTTCCAAAGTTTTCAGGCTGGCTCTTGAAGTCTCTACTTTGAAGAGAAGTTTCAACATTCAGGCTGCTCCGCGATACACGGGGCAGCAGCTCAGATCACCTGAATGGAGAAAATAAGAAAATTCCGGATTAAAAATATTAAATTAAATCAAACAGCCTTCTCTGGGCGTTTGCACTGAAGACAAATATATATAAAAAAAATCCTTAGCTTTCTCATTGTTTTAAAAGGAGGCATTGAGGTACTATCGCTTTTTACGGTGGCTTGAATCGTTTCTTTCCTGAGCGAACATAAAAAAAAAATCAGGAAGATATTGATAGAAATCTGCTCGACTATTTAAAGCAGAGTTTTTTTCAATTATCCTCCATTACGAGATATAAATGCTTTCAAAAGGCATGCATAACAAACGCAATAAATTTCCGCTAAGGACACGCTTCCTTATCAGCTATCACCATTGATTTTATACGCAGCAAGAAATGATGACCTTCAGTTCAAATTGGTGGAAACATCGCTCACCGCTATTTTCCTCCAAACAAAGACCCTTTTCTTTCTCTTCGACGGAAGAGCTTTATATTTCAAGCGGCAACCTTATTTCGGGAGCTGTCATTTTCTGCGCCTCTTGCAGACTGCAAAATTTAAAATTGCTGCAGCTCGGTCCTCATACACGCATAAGCCATGTCTGATGCATTCAGTAGGATTAAATTCTATATGTCAGGTGTTGTTGCACTTTGAACCAGCTGACATTTCACCTCCGGTGCTGGAGCTTGAATTCTAGGAAGTTTCTCTCACTATCTCTTCTTTGCTTTTCACTCTCATGTTCAGGTGCTTGGCACATGGAAAGAGAACATGGCTGGCAAGAGCTGCTTTCAGCGCTACCACTTACGCTGCGCTAAGATGCCATCGAATAAGCAACTTCATTTTCTTTAACAAGAATATGGAGCTACGATCACGTGAGAACAAAAAGTTGGAGGCTTATCAAGGTTAAGCCCCGTGGATGCGAAGTAGCCTTCGTTTTGCATTCTTATTATTAACGTCCTTAGCGTTTGGAGGCATCTTGACCGCATACACGCCCGGCGCAAAGACGCTGGCGCGGTTGCGGGCACAGAGACTGACGCGACGGCGGGCGCGCGCCGCTTCATCCCTGGCGTGACGTCACATATCACGTGATGCAGCGATGGTGGCGCCGCCGCCGTGTCGCGCGCGACGGCCCGAACCGAAGCGTGGAGGCCTCCGTCGGGCGACGTCCGACGGCGCGATATGAGGCCCCATCTGCAGCCGGTGTGACGTCATCACGTGACGTCACATCATGTGATCTCACTTCAAGGTCAATGGTGGCCACCGCCGGGCATCGCGCGAAGGCCCGAAACCTACGTTAATATGCTTCGCATAAAACTGCCTGTGGAGCTGATATTGGTGGTGCGGCAGCGACTGCTAAGTGCACGTTTTTAACCTGTATGGTTATATACTGCGCACATACAAAAGAGAACAAAGAAGATGTACAATTAATACATCTCGATTACCCCTAATTCAATTATTTCACGTCAAATATCGAGTTTCTCACAAAGCACACTAGATATTACCGAAATTGAGAACAAATTATGGAAGCCAAATGGTAGAATTTACACTTCTATCACTGCGTAATAAATTAAATGATGCAAGTATTGACATAGAAAGCATTAGCTTCTAAGCGTGATGCTGGCAACCTCGACAAATTGAAGCGTCCTTCGTCCAGTCATCGCTGTGAACATGAAGCCCAACATGAGATAACCTGACCCGGAACTTTTCGAACTCTCGATAGAAAAGGTATCAACAAGAAAAATAAAGTGCAGTAAAATTTTCTCTTAGAAGGATTCTAACCAGTGGCACCGCAGATAAGATTCGTTTCCACAGGCCTTAAACGTTTCTGCCACCAACGGAGCATTTCGTGCGGCCTGTTTTACGTAACTCGTAGCCTCCCGCGCTATGTGTTGGGAGTGTTCATTTTTCCCTTTCTTCTTGTTCATGCAATAGTTCTTTGCAGCGAGTGTTAGCTAAGGCCACTGAACCAAGAGCAAGGGCTACAAAACATCAAAAAAGCTAATTCACCCATAGACGCCATGCGGGCCGCCTAGCACTAGAAAGAGAAAGCGCCTGCATGCGGCGGTATTTAATGCATGAAAAGCGTCCACGGAAGCCTAACACGCCCTCACACTAAGAAAAGTGGCTGGGGTCGGAGGCTGTACAAGCCGTGAATGCAGCCAGGGAGACCATGCGTAGAGCGCTTCCAAGCTCGAAGAACAGAAAATGGTGATGGTGGGGTTCTGTTCAATACCAGAACACCTGAACACGAGTGCTGATTCCATCGTCTATGCGCCATCCTTTAAAATGCTCGGTGTTTCGTGGAACATATTTCATGGTTCTACCTGCTCTTCAGGTTGTTATAAACCGTAATTTTCTCATTTTTACTGTTTTTTTTATTTCACCAGCGCAGACTTCACGTGGAGGCAGAGACTTGGCAGTTGCCAACAAAACGCACCAGGCGCTGCCACGACGGATCTTAACCTGTAATGTTTTATGCTGTATTCGGCTGTTTGGTCGTCGTGCAACTTTTTACCTCTTCCTTACTTTTTTACTGCAGGTCTGTCGTGCTGCTTACCTGAACATTCAGTTTTGGCGCGTGCAGTCTTTTCCAAGCGTGGTTGAGTCGGCGGGCTTTATCCTTGTACTCTTTTGTCGCTGTGCCCTTTTGGTGTTCTGCTCTAATACGTGATGCTTTTGTAATTCTTGACCTTACAAGCGTGGCTAATGTGAATGTAGCAGCGTGAGAGGAAGCAACATCACACACCTAGAGTTACTGAACACTAATAAAATCTTAACCAGATATATTAGCAGTCCAACTATGAGCAGCTGTTCGTATCACCCAAGGCCTCCCTGCAATTCGCCTTACCACATGAATAAAGCTATGGATTCTTTCATTTTCGTAGCTGCTTGGTCGTTGTCATCCAGAACAGCAGCACCGCCACGAACGTAGTGCACAGTAAGAGAAAGCATGTTCCCATTAACCTAAGCATCGGTCGGCGCTTAAAAGGCATGTACAGATGAGGTAAGGCATTGAAGTAAGCAATGACTGGCCTCAGTTTGTCATTCGAGGAAGGATAGGCAGTTGATGACTGACAGGTTTGGTCACTACTGTTTGCTTCCTTGCAAATTCTCTTTCATGACGTCGCTTGGTTTGGCTCTACGTGTGCGTTCCGAAAGATGCCCTCCTGGAGTCCTGCGTTTGGAGAAAAACAGCAACCATTTTGCAGCACAGCAGGCAGCGCATCATGCCCACCGGACTTGAATAATCGCGCATAATGTGCCGAAATATTTTTTTTTCTGCTGCCATTTAAAGAGTGGAGTTTACTCTAAAATACCAGAAGTTTGCGGCCTTCTCATAGTAGATTTCGTTCTCAAAATACTCCTGAGAAATCAGCGGCCTTTGCAGGTTTAAAGGAAATCATAGAATAATTACACTGAAAGCAGGAATAGCTGCCAAGAGCACGTTTTAAGGCAACTCCAGCCTAACGCCAGTCTTTGGCTTGTATACTCATGAGGTTGCGCATTGCAAAGTTGACCTGAGCTGGTCAGGGAGTTCAGTAAAGAAAGAATATTTAAGCAATTGTTTTAACGAAGGAAATACTAAGCTCGGTAAGAAAATGGCTCCCTTATTCGAATAAAAATTGGAGCGAAAAAAACAAGCAAATTTTTATAAGACTTTACTTTTAGTCATTGGCTTCTATTGGTTTTAGTCATGCTTGTGTTTGTAATTTAAATGCGATACGCAGAAACACAATATCTTGCATCTGAAATCAATACCAAATCTGCGAGAGCCTGTAAACTGCACGCTGTTGCGGAATAGCGAGGCTTGTCCTAAGGCGTGCAGTTTTTTTTTTTTCTGCAGAACTAACAGTCTCTGCCAAGTCTCCTTGTCCTCGATGTTTTTTGCGGTGACTTGGAAGCGTCTTAGAAAATTTTATGAAAATATATTCCTTCTGCACGTATTACAGAGAATTCAATAATAAAAGCAAGCCATACTGTAACTTCTCCTTTTCGGCTGCTTTCCTTCCATGCGACAAACAAATGTGAAGAAATGTGGCGCATGCACCTCGACAGATTGGTTTGGTTGGCTTATTGGGGTTTAACGTCCCGAAGCAACTCAGGCTATGAGGGACGCCGTAATGAAGGGCTCCGGAAATTTTGACCACCTGGGGTTCTTTAACGTGCACTGACACCGCACAGCACACGGGCCTCTAGAATTTCGCCTTTATCAAAATTCGGCCGCCGTGGCCGGGATCGAGGTCGCGTCTTTCGGGTCAGCAGCCGAGCGCTGTAACGACTGAGTCACCGCGGCGGGGCTCGACAGATTGGGTATCACACTGCAGCCATGCAGTTGTGACCGTTCTCACTGGAGAGTTACCAAGGAGGCTCTCTGATTCCCGTGTTCCTGTGGATATTATTTTCAAAATCCTAACTCATAGAGCAAAAATATTCAAGCAACAAAATACATTATCTACTAAAGCGCACAATTGAAAGCTTCCAATTCCTTAACGTAAAAGCCTCTCTGCAATATTCGTACTAGACAATGGTGAAAACAAATGTCTACGATCTTATTTCTTACTTTTTGTGTAAGGCCTTTGTTATTCAATAATAACAATATAGCGGCCGGAAGAAGTGTTACTCATCATCCTTATTTATTGGGTTTCTTTCGTATAGTTTGTAAATTGGGAAGTGGCTAAACTTTTGAAAGATTTGATATTGCTTAACTTGCATAGCTGTAAAATCAGGTCACGTAACTTTGATGAAGTAATAAGTAGTAGCCTAGAGCCTCGGTGGCAGTTTTGGCGCAATGATCTTTAGTCGATCGTATTTTTTTTGCAGCCGCATCGCGTTCGTCGGCCCCATTTAAACAGCTATATCGTCTCCTGTATTGAAACATGCCTAGAAGTGCTAAAGCTACATTTTGCCCTCGCCTTTCTAAACACAGCGTAACGCTTGTCCGCCTCTGCGTCTTTTTCTTAGTATCCTCGCGCAGAATCGCGTGGCTGGCTTCATTTGAACTCGTCGTACCGCCAACATAACCCCAGCGGAGCAGCTCTATTTTTTTTATGCCTAAAATTTATGCCTTAATTAACTCCTCTTTCTCTTGAACCGAGGGCTGGAACAATTTATTTTTTTGTTATTTTGCTTGTCCCAGTAGATTTTCTGTCATCCAGGACCGCAGCCTCACGCGAACTGTCTGCCTGAAATGCCGACGAGCCCCGGCGTGGTTGCACAGTGGTTACAGCGCTCGGCTGCTGACCCGAAAGACGCGGGTTCGATCTCGGCCGCGGCGGCTGAATTTCAATGAAGGTGAAATTCCAGAGGCCTTTGTACTGTGCGATGTCAGTGCACGTTAAAGAAATCCAGGTGGTCCAACTTTCCGGAGCCCTTCACTACGGCGTCCCTCCATAGCCTGAGTCGCTTCGGGACGTTAAACCCCAATAAACCAATCAAATGCCGACGAGAACCACTTTTTTAAGTGGACCTGCTTCTTGCTCAGCTTGTCCCATTTTCATTTACGAAACCAAGGCAGAATATTGCTGTCATGATATAACAAGGCGATGGCGGCCTGCACGCCTTCGATAAAGTGATCCAGACTACTTCGGATGTAAAAAACACACAGCTGGTTCGCCCAGATTAGAACTGTATGCACTAGTTTTATCGCTAGACGGAGTTTTCAGCTTTACGACAGTTTGCAGCCAACAACGTGGGCGCTCCGAGTAAGCGCTTATCGCATTTTTCGAGCGGTGACGATGCTTCCGCTCGCCCCGGAAGCTGCAGAAAGTTAAGCGCAAAAAGTTTGTGCCCCCTGCCTTGTTTAGTTCCCCCTGAAAGAAACACAGTCATTTTTAGTAGACCGTCATGAAAGGAGAGGAATCGTCAGCTTCATTGCAATAATCTGCGCATAACGAATGACTTCTTCTGGCGGAGCGGGGATAGGAAGTCGGTACATTTTTTTTGAAGCGATAGCCATATAAGGCAGTTTCTACGTGATAGACTGTGTCAGCGTCGGCGTCGTCATCATGCGTGGTAGGCAAGACCTCCAGCTTTCTCTTGGTCGTGGATGAAAGTGGTATCAAAATAGCACGAGCCGTGAAGAGCTTATACATCTGTGTGTCGAGCCTCTCACAGATCGGCTAATAAAGGGGTGTGCTGCAGGCGTACCTACTAGTAGTTAGGCTTGTTGTTGATTGGGAAAATGGTTTTGCTTTATCCTGGCTATCGTCTTTTCGGCCTGAGAGCGGACTACAAATATCGTAGTCTCTCTGCACAACTTATTATCATCCAGGCCGCCGCCGTGGCTCAGTGGTTATGGTGCTCGGCTATTGAACCGAAAGACGCAGGTTCGATCTCGGCCGCGGCGGTTGAATTTCGATGAAGGCGAAATTTTAGAGGCCCGTGTACGGTGCGATGTCAGTGCACATTAAAGAACCCAAGGTGGTCGGAATTTCTGCAGCCCTTCATTGCGTCGTCTCTGATAGCCTGAGTGGCTTTGGAACGTTAAAACCCATAAACCAAACCAAACCAAACCAAATCTCATGCATCCATTAAGCTAGATTAAAAGAAGGGCACGCGGCCACCTTTTTATTGGCGACAATGCAATCGTTGCTTCTGTAAACATCTTCGCTTCATTCCTCATGCATATTTCCGCAAGCAGTGGTCTAAACTTCTTTAGGACTGCCTCTACAGGCCGCTTATCTTGCTGATATTTTCGGGGACCATAGAGCAGTGTCTGCACTAGCAGAAAAGTGCTATGGGATTGGTGAACGCGTTGCCTGAGTCGATACTGTACCACTTCTACCAGCTGGGTTCAGTTACGATTTGCTGAGTGCCCTAAGCATTCTCTGAAACAAGATGCAGTATGAAGGCTAGCGACACTAAGCACTCAGTTCTGGTCGCTGTTCACGTCCTGTTCATGGGTTGCTATTACAGGTCATAAACTGCAATGCTGACGTCTCATCAAGAGCAAGGAAACTATTCCCTGTGCCAAAGATCACATGTTGCATCATTGGTTTATAACTTTACGTTGCTGATGCTGATTACGAAAATCGCACTCTACTGTTATTATCGTCCGCATTAGGCAGAATTAGATCATTTTTAACAAAAAAAGCCATAGTGAGACATGCTAAAAATTGAAGGACTGATTTTGAAACGATTTCTAATGAACAAGTTTATAAATTTAGTTTACCTGCGTTGCTTTAAACAGGAATACATTAATAGTTTCTTTACATTATGCAGGATATAGCATGAAGTACTTCACTGTCTAGTCTTTATGACTGAGTTGATCTCATTTCCGTTTGAAGTTAATGACAACTCCAGTTGTCAGGTGAAGAAAAAAGAAATATGTGGATAGCGCGTCGATTCAGTGCAATTTACTCTAAGTTATATTCCAAAAATTCTACCGCGAACACCCGTGGTGAAATCTTGTGTATACGGCGACCACAGAAAAACTTCTTTTGCGTGTGATAGATGAACGCGATTCAAACATTGTCTTTTAATCACGGGATGTACACACCGCGTTACAGAGCGCCTCTTGTCAACCACTTCTATCTGCTGTAATTGTAATTTTTATGGCTGGGAGAACAGGGAAAAATAAGATATAACCAAGGCCTAACAGCTTCGTAACAGCATTTCTCATTCTGCTTAATGTAGTGTTTCAAAGTGGCCTACTACGGAACATGTATGCTTTGCGTTGCTTTTGCAAGGATCCCAGTCGCCGTCACCATTCTTGGCAGCGTCGAAGAGGCAATTCTGCCTGCAGAAAACTTCGCGGTGGCGTTTGGTGTGGCGTTTAACGCCTTATAGTGCTTGGATTGCGCGTTGCAAAAGAAAAGAATAATTGGTGTCTCCACCGCCAACTAGTGCCTCCTGCTGTTTTTCAATGGCTGCCGTCTTTTAAGGCGGAAGCCTTTAATGTCTCATCGTTGTAAGCAGCAGTTGTCGACAGAAAATGTCATGCTTTTTAATTGGTGGAAACGGTCGTGACGTCACAGTGCGCGAATTTCAAACGGGGCCAATTGTACTTTGGCTAGTAACCATGCAACCAATTGAAGGGATCGTATAGTGATGCTCAAAGTAAGTGGGACTGAGCTTAGTTAATTGCTTAATTATCCAATTAGCCTAATTAGCCTTACTAGTCAGGCCATATATATAAATAAAACCGATTAAGAAATTGTTCGAGCTCAGCGATCGAACCCCGGTCTTCGTCGTGAGAGACGAGCAAGCTATCCACTCCGCCATGCCAGCTCGATGGTTTGGAATGAACAAAGGCGCGTCTAGTGAATACGGTGTCTTCACTCACTCTCATCCTCCTCCATTCCCTTCCGGCGAGGTTTAGGTGTCCACCGACAAATGAGAGACAGATACATTTCCTTTCCTCAAAAACCAATTTACCGACGAGCGAGGCGTAGAACCGAATGGGCGATGACGTTCTATGGACTCCTTGGCAGCGTTGCAAGACGCTGTCGCGTTCCACTCTTAGGGGCGAAGCTTAACATCTTAACCACACATGAGTGACCACACTTTAGGTAAAAAAAGTGCCCCCCTGAATTTTGTGAGACAGTTACTGCGTAATTTCCTTTCCTCAAATACAATTTTCATTTTCTTCATTACGGCTCCTCTTTATCTATCTTCTTTCACTCCCAATTCCTCCCTTCCTCTATGGTGCGGTTCAGGTGTTCACCGAGATGACAGAGAATTACTGCGCCATTTCCTTTCCTCAAAAACCGTTGCGTTCAAAGGGTAAGGCATCGCGCCGAACGGGTGGTGGCGTTCCGTGGACTCCCTGGCAGCGCTACAACGCGTTGTCGCGTTCCACTCCTAAAGGCGAAGCTTAAGCGTCATTAATTAGCAGTTAGTTAGTATTCAGGCATTAATCAGTAATTAAACATTAATTAGTGATTTGTCATCACTTAGTAATTAGTACTCAATTATATGTGACGCCACCAGTGCCACAGAAACAGCGAAGGTGGTGCAGAAAACGCTTCCGCAACTACCCACTTTAGACAGTCAAAGTGCCCTCTGAATTTTTGCTAGTTACGCGTATTTCGCGTTTGCCGCTTAATACTGCATGCGCGGAGTATTTTTCTTTCTTTGAGCTCTTTTATAGGAACCTCGAAAAAGCGATCAGTTTGTGCAATTTCAGCACTGACCCTTGAGAACGGCTAGATTTTGAATAGTTAAGCTAGACGCGCTGCTCCTCGATAAAATTTTGTAATTCCGAGAACAATGACTTCTTACATTAATCCTTTATTAGATTCTCATCTTAAAAATTATCTATACAGAAAGAATGCTTTCAAAAGACGTAATTTGTTTTAAGGTATACCAGGCACGTGTCCATCCGCGTAGATGCGTTGTGATCAATCTTCTGTAAATATAGTGTTCCCAAGGCTACTCGGCCATCGATGAAAATATATCAAAAAGAACCACTCTTGCTTCGTCCTCTCTGAGCATAGCCAAAGGCACACTTTAGCTACGCATAGTTTCTTCTGGAATAGAAAAAGATTGGCCGGATAAAATCGTTCTGGAAGGTAACGCAGCCTAAGTACTTCAAAAGTTGAAATATTTCTGGTTCAAAAAATTTGCTAATGGCCAAAGACTGTTTTTGTGCCGCAGCCAAGTTTTATTTGTTGTCAAGAGCACATTTCTGTTCTTATTCGCTGTCTGCTACTATTTAAAGGTCGGTAAAACAATTTCGGGTAAATTTCACATACTCGCAATCAACTCCGGTCGTTTAGTCCTTCGATGTACCTTCTCAACAATATGTTGTTTATTTCATTAAGCCATCGCGACTCAATTGGGCAAAGAAGGAGAAAAATATTGTGGGCCACTTTAAGCTAAGGCCATAGATTCACGCCTCTCTCGCCAGGTATAAACGATGCCGGCGAAGACAGCGAACGAGTCGCTGGTTCCAACGGCATAGCTTAGAAAGCAAGAAGGAGAGAAATAATGTCATTAAAACACTGAAGCCTTGCTCGCCATTGGAGGCGAGGAGATGAGACTGCACTGATCTGAACGACGGTGCAGATTCGTGCACCCTTGTCCCCGCCCTCGTAATTTCTCATTCGAGGTGCTGGGCATAGCTGACGCATTTCCTGCAGTGAACCATATTTTAGCCAAAATAAGAACAGCTACGCCGAACCCGTAATTATAAAGGTCGCAAGGAAGATTCCACTTCCCTTCCAGTACAAGTTCTATTAAGCGTAGCTCGCTCTGCGCTGTTCTCAGCCGTTACGGCGCAGAAGCGAGCCGCTACTCGTTGTCTCCTGTGAAGGTTTCTCTCGACCTGGAAAGAGCTCAGCAGCCGGGTTAGAAAGAAGTGCGCGTGGGTACGTTCCGCAGGCACTAGAAAAGTTATTATCCTCCCTCCTTATTACAAGGCACGACAATGGGGACAAAGGAGGCGAATTAAACGAGTGTAGTTGTACGCGTACGGGCTACCTGCGCTGCTGCCCTACGCTTTCTTGTCGCTTCCTCCTTTATATACGCTTGGTGGCCTGCGTAAGAGGCACTCATCCGAAGACTTTATATATGAAAGTGATCATTTCTTTCCCTTCCCTGCTACAATTGAAAAGAAAAAAAAAAGAAGGAGCAATTGCGATGCCGTGTTTTTTTTTTGTGAGAGATTCGAACGAACATTGTCGGATCTTTCCTAGGCCTGTTGTTCTCAAGGCCCATTTGATTTCGGTTCCTCCCCCGTATATAGTTAGTCACTCTATTCGGTTTCGGAGTTGGGTTTTACATTGAAGTCAATTCAGAGGCACGAAAACTCGCATTTAGCAGTTGGTCGATGAAGATATGTTCTATGTCAGCTGGACAGTGACCACTCTCGTGAATGTGTCCGACTAAGCAATTCGATCTTGCTGGGTGTGGGTTATGTGGGTCCTAGAGTGGGTGCTTTCGCTTTAGCCATCAGTTCTGCCACTTTCATATTAGGTGCTTTCCCGGGCAGTACCGGTGAAGGCGCGTAACAGAAGACAGAGTGGCTTCAAATCTGGCGAAGTGCAAAAGAATGGTTCCTTATATTGAAAAAAAAAAATCAGCTACCATGTCTTACTGTATACTGTATACTGTATACTGTATACTGTATACTGTATACCTACACTGTATCACATAACATGGGCATGTCAAAAAGTCGACGTCGTCCCAGTTATAGCAAACCCAAGTGCGGAGCATTGGGAGGGTCTGCTCTCCAGCGACTGCCGCCATAAGATCGGTTTGATACGGCGAGCTTAGCCGACAGCAGCATCCAGCAAGCAGAGCCCTGGAATAAAGGCAACCGACCGTTGAGGATGGACTCATCTGTCCGCATAAAAGCACTTGTGCTAGAGCAAGTAAAGTTATCCTATCCTATCCTATCCTATCCTATCCTATCCTATCCTATCCTATCCTATCCTATCCTATCCTATCCTATCCTATCCTATCCTATCCTATCCTATCCTATCCTATCCTATCCTATCCTATCCTATCCTATCCTATCCTATCCTATCCTATCCTATCCTATCCTATCCTATCCTATCCTATCCTATCCTATCCTATCCTATCCTATCCTATCCTATCCTATCCTATCCTATCCTATCCTATCCTATCCTATCCTATCCTATCCTATCCTATCCTATCCTATCCTATCCTATCCTATCCTATCCTATCCTATCCTATCCTATCCTATCCTATCCTATCCTATCCTATCCTATCCTATCCTATCCTATCCTATCCTATCCTATCCTATCCTATCCTATCCTATCCTATCCTATCCTATCGGGCCATGAGGGAAGCCTTCGTGAAGGGCTCCGGAAATTTCGGCCACCTGGGGTTCTTTAACGTGCACTGACATCGCACAGCACACGGGCCTCTAGAATTTCGCCACCATCGAAATTTGGCCGCTGGGGCCGGAATTGACCCCGCGTCTTTCGGGTCAGCAGCCGAGCGCCGTAACCACTGAGCCACCGCGGCGGGGCTTTAGGAGATTAATGTGTCGTGAGTAAAATACACTATATTCCAACTCCTGCAATTTTCCACCTCGTCTGTATCGCTCTTGGAATGGAATGTAAAGAGCAAGCAACAAACATGGTGGCGTTATCACAAAATTGAAGGAACATATTGTAAGAGAAACCCCTGTTTGAAAGCTATTCTATGAGAGGAAACAAAAAAGGAATCATTAAGAGCATTGGACAAAAGAGGTGCTCACTGCCTTCTATGTAGGCTGATGAACGCGGAGTGGTCAAGGCCGGGAATGCGAACTGAAAAGAGCACTGACCTAAAAGTTTCGTTGCTCATTTGCCTCGGGCAAACTTGTTTCTTGTAAGATGACGAAAGAAAAATACAAGACAGAAAGGAAAGGAAACCAACCCTGTTACTCGTTTACGTCGTGTCAAGCCTCTCGGAGCTAGGGAGGAACGACCCCGGTGCGAAGAGGCGACGTATTTTCCTCACGTCAGTGCCCATGCGGGCGGCGTCAATGCAAATCGATTTGGAGCGACGGCCCGCCAAAGCCGTGCGTCCCGAAGCATGGCGAACACGTCGCGAGAGCCCTGACAAGACACGCCGTGACGAGCAAGAAGGACAAGCAATCGATTTTCTTTATTGAATGTACTCCTTGTTTATCTTTTTCCATTTTGCTCGCATTTGCTACTCAGCTGCAATCATTTGAACCCATATTTTTTTTATTTAGAAATGCGTTTGGAATAACTTCAAATGATCGGTTGCTTGGTCAGATTGTTTGGTGTTGTGTGCCGGATTATATTTTCTACGTAGCGGGTGACGGTGTCACCGCCTTTATTTCGTGGTTATCACGAAACCTTGATATTGCATTGCCCCCACTGGTACAGAAGTTCGCAGGATCTTTGATTTAGTGTTTGGCTGATTTCATTGAAAGAAGAAATTTTAACAGTTGTGAAAAAAAAAATTATTTCGTTGGCCCTGCCACATGTAGCGTCACCCTTTTTTGAAAGCTGCGTGCTCATCTTTGAGAGAGATGAGACGGAATAATACTAGCAAGTTTTTTTGTGTAGATGAGGACGCAACTTGAGATTTTCATCCATGGCTCCTGACTTTATTATGTTATATTACGAGCAGAGAAAATGATTCAATTTTTTGGGAAGAAATAATCTCTAACTTTCACCCCTGTTTCTGCTGAGCCTATTCGCGATCTTATAAAAAAGCTTGAAGCAGTGATTGGAAGTTATAGTTGTCTTCGTGGCTAGCCATTGTTCACATTGTTGCTTCGGCTGTTGTTCGCACGGTTTTATGTTGCCTTTCTTGTCAAAACTCCAGAAGAAACATGAGTTCGTTACAAATTAAGGCGTGTATGAACGTTAAGTACTTTGAGAACGTTATTTTATCTTTGGTAATAAGAGGCATCGTCTTCGATTACGGAATCAGTGATGCATAAAAAGAGCATTCAGTATCAGAGCGACCACAGGCGTGGCATAAATGCTACTCATTGAAATGCAAAACTAACAAATATGACAATGTACCACACTTAAATTGCTGTCAAGTTTGGACTTAGTCTTGTACGATGCAGTTATGTTTGGTGCAGCCAACGAGAACGACTTACATATATGACAAATTAGGAACCTCGCGACACTTAAATATAGAACAGTGACGTCAGAAATCTCCCTTGTCTTCCCAATTAATCCTGTCCGTTGCCAGCTGCGGCCATCCTATCCCCTAAAGATCGAGTGTAGCAGTAAGTAAAAAGGCGGTGTCGTTTTTCAAGGGTGTGCATCGGAATTCTGCCAAAAGGCAAAACAGCTAGCTACGTGTCGCTATAAGTATTACTTTGTGGTGATGGCATCTAAGAAAACTTACTCAGAAAACATGCGTTGAATAGATAATACCGCTATATAAAAGCTTGAACTTTGCTCTTTGCCAGCCTGGAATTTCGAGTCGTTCCAACGAAAAATTTGTGACTTCAGTAACGATCTCCTACAGGATTGAGACCCCTGAGTTGCGCTTGTATCTGTTCCTTAAAGTGATGCAAGCCGACATCAATCGCTTCTCTGAATAAGGGTGTTGCTAACAATTTTCGGAGAGTGCAACACACTCCACGAAGGCCTTTACGTAATCTAGAAAAGGATAAAAGGTAACAATGTTTCTGGTTTAAAACTTACGTACATCCTGCCTGAGCCCTGTTTCTTTGTGTGTGTGTGTGTGTGTTTGTCTTTAGACACAGTTCACTTGAGAGTAAAGCCCCTAGGATCTCTTTCCTAACAAATAACAATCTCCTTTTGCATGGTATTCCAATTGTTCAGCTCTTTCATCTAAAAAAACGCTTGAAGCTATGCACGAAAAATGGGAAACGAAGGAACACAAGTGTAGCGCAACGCACGTTTCACTTGCAGAACAACGTCTCTCTATCGACTGCAGAGGCTGTGGTTTCATGTGGCACCGACGACGGTGACCTGGAAGGTCAATTTAACAGGCAAGGAAGAGGAACTCGTAACACTGCACTGCAGTTGAAGTACCGCTACGCCTTTCACAGAGGCGCATAATACGCAAATGCAGTGTTCTATCTAGAGGACGCTGTGCGCGATCGAAACTGAAAAAGATCTGCTTGTTTTCGCATTGAGGAAGCCCAGTCATTCGCGCAGCCTGGAGTGGTGTTCGGGAAAGGCGTACTGCTCGGCGGTTAACGCGTTGCTCCCTCAGAACGAAAACTACGCAGATACAAGAGAAAGGTGGCAACAACCTGCAGGGAAAACTGTTCTCTTCAAGGACAATGCAACAGTATATCCCGGCCGCGCGGCGTCTCTAAGGCCACGTGGTAGCGCAGTTCTCGCACATTTAGTAAACAGCGGCAGGACAGGTAAGGAACGAGCGATGAGGAGAATGGCAGGGGAAGCTTGGAGAACTGGGAGAACTTTCGCCTTAACGTTCATTCATTCCTCTCCGGGACCTCGAGAGTGAGACGTGCTTATGTATGTATGGAGGATAATGGCCTGCCAGCGGCAACGAGGACGGTTACCTTCGCGGCAGGCTGTTCTGTTGACACGCGAAGACACCTTCTGCTCACCAGTTCCTTTTGGCGCCGAAAGCTCACGTCTCACCAGCCGCTATTGTTTCTGTGCACACCGCCTTCATCCCCCTCGCCCTTCCCCTTTTTCCACCCTCACATTGAGAACATTAAGCTTCGCCTGGTAGGACACTGTGAGTAGCATGCGCTGTCACCATGCTTGATGCCATTTTATGTAGCATACCTGGAAGCATATGCAGCGATACAACTAGAAATTCAGTCACCAGGACGTCTCGTGGCTTCGCAATATCGGAGTGCTTTAATCTTTCTCGTTTTGTTTTTACGGCAGTCGGAAATTTTCTGCGATCACCACTTTCTGCGCAGTGTGAGCTTTAAAACCCCTGGTGTTTGTGGGATGGGTTGGGGGAAGATTATCCGTTCAAGGCATGTCTCGTCTGTGTGCGGAGCAAAGCAGATGAAAAAGACAAACTGCCTTGGAATTACAAGAACTTGATTAGAGATGCAGTAATAGAAAGCCTAAATAACACTGGTGATAGGCACCCAGTCAAATCCCGAACTCTGCAAAATCACTCGCAGTGCTGAAAAAGCAGAAAGGGTAGTCTTAGACGCACGACTGATGAATGTCAAGTGAAACAGTCTCGTTCGTGGCTCCCCTGCCGCGAGGAAGCCGCTAAGCATAACCTGCCCTTGTCAGCTGTAAGAACTCCTAATGAAAATCACACAATCTGAAGTGTTAAGAGTACCGTACGTTTGCCATGCGTCTAGTATACGCCTTGCAAACCGGACGTAAAGCAGTCATTAAAAGAGTTTTAAAGTTAACGCTTTCCTAAAAGAGAAGACGATGGGCCGGCTGTAGAAGGCTTGAGGGGATTAGATAACTGAATTAGTGAGGAACGCATTCACCAAGTGACGTAAGCTGTCAACGAGCAGGAAAGAGAAGCGCATGTGAGAGAGCTTGCCGGAGAAGCATCGCCTTTGTATTTCGTTAGCGAGTTTACTCTTCCTTACGCCTTCCTCTATTTTTCGTAAACCAGCACTTGTTAAAAGTTCTTTTCATGAAATGACTTTGGATTTTACAAGATGTTTGTACCCACAAGGTACACGGGGTTAGCAGCATCGTTAGCAGTGACACGGAAACTCTTCATGTGGCAGCCATAGCACGTGGACGCTTTATAACCAATAACTTGTATTCATTCCTATCAAACTGACCGTTTAAGGTTTATTTGCTTAGGTTGACATAGCTGTCACTGCAATTGCGTTAAAATTTTCAGCTGCATTTTTATAAAAACAAACGGAGCTATGTTTTTTGATGAACGGTGTAAATTACGCAGCTGACGTTAGCAGAATGTGCAAAACAATCAAACTGGCTTTTGAAGAACACCCTTGGAGCGAGAGCAATTTTATAATTTGATTGCGTCTGATCATTCAGCCACCAGGTACGTGTACAAATCAAGGGTAGCATCAGTCAGGATGTCATAGCTCTTGTGCGTTCTCAGTGTGTCGAGCAATGGAGGAGTGATGAAATACGTGGCGCTTATTCAGCTGTAACCCAGTAAAATCAGCTGCCAACTGCGTTCATACACAAAGTGGAGTGGAACATTTGATTGAAGCTCGCAATAATTAACGTGGTACGATATAGCTATGCTCTACATTGTTGAATGAAACGTTTTTTATGCGCTAAAGCAAATGAAGTAAAATTGCAATGGACAGGCCCACTCGATGATCTGGACGTTTTCAACCTGAATTTCTTGCAAAGCACGGCGATCTTGCGGTGACTGCCATATATTGATGTCCTAGATCTGCACCAACATTTTCAGCGCGCGGAAATAATCAACAACCTACCGCTGTTTAACATTTGTGCTACCAAATCGGTCTCATAAGTGAAGGCTAAAGCGCTTGTCAAGTGGAGCTAGTCTTCTTCTGTGGTTACACAACATCACAGTGGTGTTGAATAAGTAAAACTCAAATTATGCCTGCTCGCGATCGTGTTAAAAGCTGTTCTGTCAGAGTTTTTATTGATTACAATTTGTAAACAAAATTCGGCGAACAATTAAATTACGCCTTAAGGGTATGACGCCATTGTATTAATATTCCTCTTGTTAGGCCTCGGTTCTTGTTTGCTTCGCAGACACGGACATTGCCCTCTTGTATTTATTTTGACACCTGTCTATTTTTACTTCCGTTTCTAGCTCTTTTTTTTACGAAAAAAATAGACGTGGTCTTCTTTTAACCAAGTGGCACCACCGTTCCTCATTAGTCGAGGCGTAGCGTGGTCGCTTGCAGCGGTTCGAGATTCGGTTGGACGGAAGAAGGAAGAGAAACCAATTTCTCTTTCCCTGTCGTTTATTTCCTTCAGAGACTCAAGAGAAAAGGTTGTGTAGACTGCAACAGATTATCATTATTGACAAACACGTGTGAGGTTATTGTGAAAATTTAAATCAGGTGAAAGAAGTAAGCCTCGGGAGCAGAACTTTGTAGCACTGCAATATTGAACAAACCGAGGCGCCCTCTAAAGGTCCTGATAATCGGTAACAGTCGGACCGGTGACTGAACTAGATGACGATTTCGCGATTAAAATGCTGCTATGAGTTCAACCGTCATTGGAAAGCCTATCGTTCATCGACGGCTGTAGGTTGTACTTGAGGAATTATGTTGCAAAATGCTTCCATTAAAGTGTTTCCACCGGCCTTTTTTCTTGAATTATGATGAAGAATTTCCAAACATTCGTTTTGCGCTGTAGTATATTGGGCAAGATAGTTTTCATAATCTTATTTTGGGCTTTAATTAGAAAGAAGTAAAGAACTTAGGCATCAAGCGGGCGCCTTTCATTTTTCCTTCAATATCTTATGGATGGTCAAGACCTTACAGTACGGTAATCATCCATGAACCTATTCCTTTTTTCAAGTGGCTCACAGCAACTCGACATTTTCAGCTCGTGCATACGTGCAGAAGGACAAAATAATCTTAAATACAAAAATTTTCATGAAATCAGTGGTACGACAAACGTGCGGTGTTGTAATCGTTTTCATATAACTGAAACAGCAGTTAAAATTGGGCGTTACAAAGACTCACACGAGACCTCTGCCGTGAATCCTCAGGGCACTAGCTCAGCGCTGAAAAAAAAATGACGCTCTATTAAGCACGGAGAGACAACCACCGTTGTGAAAATAAAGAACTTTGTCCGTACTGTGAAGCCTGGCTAAAAGCCTGGCGTTTTAGATTAATATGGACACTGAAATATGCGTGCGTGAACAGATGCGCAGGAATGATAATGAAAAAAGAGTGTTTATATCGAGCGCCAATGGTGAGATGAAATATATAACAGTCGAGAGAAGTCTGCATTGTGAAAAAAATTACCGCAGCTCCACATCTCCGAGAGAATTGTGAACCTGAGGTCTATTGGGGAACGTCTGTGTCAGCTTCACCTGAGTTGCGTGAAGATTCACAGATTTGCTAAGATAAGACTGCTAAGATTTGCTAAGTCTGTCTTCATTTAAACGAAGCTGAATGTAGCCAACTTCGTTTGCATGCATACTTTTTTTTTTTTCAAGCTTTATCTCCGGTTGCGTGAGTTCCGATTCTTTAAAAAAAAAAAACGCAGTACTGACGCCGACATTTAGTTGTCAGTTTCTTCACGGGCCACCATGTTTTGGATGAGGTTCACTTCGCTAAGTGCTACTGGGGCAAAATTATCCGGAGGTCCCCTCTTCGTCTAGGTTATTAATCATAAAATAGTGTTTTATAGTGGTCATATAAACTGTTCAATGAGAAACGGAACAAAGTCGCTTACTTCCTGGTCATAAATTTTTCACATCTGCGCTAGCCAGGAGCGTCCCTTGAGAAACTTGAGAGTTCATTATAAACTTGGGAGCTCCGATAACGGTCGCTATATTCAGTAATTACACCAAGATCTAAGGCATGCTAAGTTCGCGAGGACTTCCGCATTATTAGCTACCCTGTATTCTAAAGTGCCCGGAGTGAACGCATATAGGAGTCCGTCGCATTTACATAGTCGGCGCTTTGGAAGCTTGGGTGCATCTTTTACGAGAGATCATAATTAAGATTTTGCAACACGGGGACCATTTGTCCAAGAGCCCGTGGTTGCAGCAGGATGTCGAAAGTTGGAGAACTTCGAGCTGGTCCCCGCCCCGTGTAGCGAACTTTATTAGGAGGCGGCGAAACTTCAAAGGAAATAGAGTTGTCTGAGTGTTATTGCTGGTTGGTGAAAATGAATGAGCGGAGTCCGTTGTTACGCATGCGCTCTTTGATACTGTATTCCCGTCAGTAGGCTGTGATTTATTCACCTCGTCTTTGTCACGAAAAACTTTTTCGAGGCAAATGAAAGCGTGGGCGAGTGGGCTATCAAATCAGATTTTGCTAGAACTGTTTTTCTAGCTCTTTCCCACTTAAGGAAAGAAGGATTATAAGGTCAATCTTGTTCCTCCTCCACACACTTACATTGATGTAATCTTGGAAAGGATGAAGTGAGAAAGAAGCGACACCAAACATAATTCAAAATTTCACACAGTTCATTCTTATGAGAAAACGTTTATTCGGTGACTCCGAGTGCCTCTAATATATTATAACTCTTTGTTAACCGTAGAAAATCATAGATGAACGCATCTGTCAATAAGCGTAAGAATGTGTGGTAAAATAATAATGAAACAAACCGAAAAGAGAACGTATAGCTTAGGCAACGCTAGTTTATGTATGACAAAATGTTAACCTCTCTGAATATCTTTAGTGGGCGGTGTTTCTTGGCAACGATTTCTATTGAGCTACACATTAAAAAATTTCCACCGTCTTCATCTCAGAGCAGCGCGCAATTATCGATTAGCGTTGTCTGAAAAATAGAACTTCTTGTCAGATACCAAAAGAAAAGGAATGGATCCGACTAGGATCTTCATTTTGGTCGCCATCGATCGAAAGCGGGAAACAACTTGCGGGAAGTAACCAGTTTCAATTCCACAGAGTTTATTTCATTAGACTATATCTAGCCACTGGTATTGAAACGTTGTTTTGCTGTTAGTTTCTCCTTAGAGTACTACATTGAAGAAGCACTAGTATTATGTAATGTGATAGCCATTTGCCTCTTGTTCCTCAAGAAAGCAAAGGAATAGTCATAAAGACAGTTTTATGAACTGACAGTGATTGACAGCATTGGCTGACAGTGTTGCAAAGTGTTCTTGGCCTTTAATGCAGCGGCTTTAGTGTTCTCACTAGGTGTAGGCTCAGTGTCCCAACAAATTTTAAAAGAAGCGAATTAAAGCGATGACAGTGTTTTAGACTCACCTACTCACGCTTAAAAGCATGGAGCGATCTCAGCCACCACTGCCTGTCTTCCAAGCACTCCCCAAATGATAGCTTGGGCTTGATGCTCAAGGTTTCAGAGAAATAAATGAAAACAGAAAGAACAATTGGCAAATAAACGCGCGGAGAAGTTGCGTTCCCAATTTCTCGGTGTCGTTATCCTGGGTTTTGACGCGAAATACTTAATGGACAAGAAGATGACAGGGAATTACGGACATACCTTACCATAACAGAAGGGTGTGAATGAGGCTTCAGACCACAAAGCGCATTTCAACCAAGTGCAACGTCTTTGGCTCATTACACTACTTTTTGAGAGACACTATTCAAAACGAGGCCCAGAAACGTATGGATCGGTATGACATGTCACAAGAGAAGTTGAGTGAGAGGAAATGGAGACTAGCGGCTATTTGCGCATGCACGGTGCTCCACCTAAGACTTTGCACAATTTTTAAAGTTACGTTTTTTTAGTTAGAGAAGCACTTTTTTGATATAGCATGGTCAGCGGTTTAGTTCATCAGAATACAGCTCAGACTTACTAACTAGTAAGTTGGTTAACTAGTATCCAATAATTAACTTTTTAACTCTTACCGTTAGGCTCCTGAATATTCAGAGGCATGTAGCCCACCTTAAGTAATATCGATATCTGTTTTTAGAATTCCGAAAACGCGGTCACCCTCCGAGCTGTGGCCTAAAAAATTACGACTACATCGACGAGAGACGAGCACTGTAGAGGTTGCTTTGCCTGCAAGCTTCTCAAAAGCGCATGTATTTTGGCGCGATGTAGCCAATATATGTTGGGGCACAGCGCTGAGCGTAAGAGATTTTTCGCAATTCTAAAAGCTAATATGGATGTTACTTACGTTGGGCTACACGTCACCTGATAATTAAGGAGACTAATGCTACTATATAAAAAGTTTACTATTCAATATTAGTTGATCAGCTCGCTGGTTAGCACGTCTTAGATTACCGCTGAGAATGCTGTGCCGAAAAAAGCGTTCTTCCAACTCAAAAAGCCGATATTTACTTTTTTTTAATTCTTAGTTGAAACAACCTTGGGTGGGTGACATATAATAAAGAAAGCAGAGATGACTTAGTTCAGTAAATAATTTTTCATGGCTTAAGGGGAAAGTATCTGAAACATTCTGAATTGCATTCGATTGCTTGCGGCTTTTTAGCGTGCACTCACGGTAACAATGAATGTTATTGAAATTTTTCCCCTTCAAAATGCAGCCGCCTTGGCAATTATTAGAACCATGGCTTTGCACACGGTAGCAGAGCACCACAGACACTGAACCACACCTACAGCTGGCACCAAATCCTTAAATTCACTCTTTATCCTACTCTCAACTGTGATAAAAGGTGAAATGAACAATTATCGGTAATAGAAAGTAAAAGGATCATCAGAGGGCGAAAAATCGACATCACGTTTTCCGCACCTTATGCGCACAGCGGATTTTCAATCGCTGCTGTTCAGTGCAAACCAGGGAGAACAAAAGAAAAAACAGCTAAGAGCACGATTAGCTTCACGGTCTTGAAACTTGGGAAAAAAACCCACCTAGGCGCAAATTTCACAAGGACACAAAAAGAGACGAGGAGACAACGGACAGGTGCCAACTTCCAACTGTTTATTGCTCGAAAAAAACATACATTTATAGTCGCGGGCAACGCCCACATTTACACACCACGTACCTTATGGCAGCCGTAACTTATCGCCTAGCACGAACATCATTGCTCAGAAAATCATACTCCGCCGCATACAACTTAACTGAAGTTTCACTCACGCACAAGGTTGCCTTTTTCGTTATGTGAAAGGCTTCCAATAAAAGCCTCGCCTGCTTGAATTTGCTCTTGCCCAGAATCCTCGCCTTTTCCAGTCGAGGTGCACACTTGCACGTGTTAACGTGGGTCACCAAAGTGGCGTATTTATCATTATTATTCGCTACCTTTTTGTCATGTTCCCCAAGGCGTTTGTTGACGCACCTCCCCGTTTGCCCTATATAGGACATTCCACAGGTCAGCGGTATCTCGTACACCACTCCTTCTATGCAGCGTATGAAGGTGCGCTGATGTTTTATGCTGCACCCAGGGCGCTCAGTGCCACAAATCCGGGGTCTAAGTTTGCTCAACTTGTTTGGGGCTGAAAATACGAGCGGTACCTTGTGCCTGTTAGCCACCTTCTTCAAACTGTGTGACACTTTGTGCACATAAGGCATGACTTCAGGTTTTACCGCAGGGCCCCTTTCTTCAAGATTCTTTGGACTGGTGCAGCATTTTGTTTTTTGGAGGAGGGTTTCAGCGACAGCAGTGAACACCACCGAGGGGAATCAATAAACAGTTGGAAGCTGGCGCCTGTCCGTTGTCTGCTCGTCTCTTTTTGTGTCCTTGTGAAGTTATTTGCGCCCAGGTGGGTTTTTTTCCCAAGTTTCAAGATGCAAAACCAACTAGCCCGTCAACATGCCTTAGCTTCACGGTATTTATTAATACACTGGAACGAAAGAAGTTGCTAATGCATTTAAAATTTATGTGACAGGACCGTCGAATAAGCTTCAGGCGAAATGATGTGCCCTTAAAAGTACCGGGGAAGGCTAAGGAGCCAGGCAGAGAGCTGCAGCCGACAAGGTAAAGAGGAAAAATAAACGACAACCAATGCAAACTCGCCGGAAAGATTTAAAACTCATTAGCGCAAATTATTCGCCATACAGCAATGTGTCAGTTCAAAGGGATGTTCCGAGAAGTAATTGGTCGTTAATGCAAGCGACCGCTTCTAAAATCCGGTCATAAAAAGCGTATAATAAGAGCGATTGAGATGAAACACGCGGTATGCTTGAATCAAAATTTGCGACATTTAACAAAAATAAAAAATAAACCTTGATTTCCATGTTTTTAATTCTTGACTTGCACAAAAGGTAGTTTTAAAGCGGTGGACATCAATAAAATATATAATGTGCAGGGTTTTACGGCGGATTAGTGAAGAAGGTTATAATATGCGCCGCATTTTTTTATGAACAAACGGAAGCAAACTCTTTCTTCTTTTAGAAGCGAAGATGATTTTTTTTGCCGCTGCATTAAAAAATACTTTTCATGTTTATATTACCTTATGGACACTTTATAAAATGTGAACTTCAAATATTCAAGAACTGAGCCACGAATTCGGCTAGCAGAATAGACTTTGTGGGTTTCTTGGGCGATGCTGCTGTTTCTTTCATCAGAGTTAGAAAGAACGACCTTTTCAGTCACGCTGACCTGGAATATCACATGGCAAAGACTGCAGATTTACGCCTGGAAACATAATTCTATATAATGCGGACATGTTTTTTCCTAGCTATTTCTAATAGGAGTTCTTCAGTTATTGAAGTGCCGTGTTTCCTAATATCTTTATACAGGAAATAAAGCTTTCTTTGTCACGACATATTCGCGCTGTATAGTCTACCTGCCACTGCCTTGCGTTCACTGAATGGGCGCTACGAAGGTTATATCTTTATCTTCGGTTTATCAGTTTTATCTGGCAGAATGATTATGTGATATATTACCTGAAAATGTTCTGCTGTTCGTCTATATGAACGTTTGGCCTTTTTAATATACAACACGCAGATTCTCAAACGCCAATGTGCGCCGGGTTCTTTGCACGATGCCAAAAGCCAGGAAGGAGCCCGGATGCATACATAGCTGGTTGGTTGGCCTCTAATAAATTAATTCTGAGGGGCCTCACGCACTTCTTTATTCTCACTACGTTTTAGGTTGACTCGAGTAGGGCCTGATGTATTTGCACAACAAAATGCTAAGCCGTGTTACTGAAATTGTGAGAAGGCAGCCAGAGGACCAAAAAAAGAAAAAACTTGCACGACGCTTAACCTACAATTATGACGAGAATGCGATTGCACTCAAGATCTGTCCCGCGCAGGTAATCGCTTTCCTTCATAGATTTACAAATCGCGAGGAGTGCTGGTACCTCTGTCGACGCAGAGGTACAGCTTTTAAACGATGCGCCACTGTCCCGTCCGGTGTCTGTTTCCAACACAGCCACCATTGAGGCTTGTGAGGCTCTAGTTGTTCTTTCAGAGTTTTCCTGAGGCTCATTTTTGCAGACGTTTTTCAGGAGGCTGTCTGTCTATCCGCCAATTAGATGATGCACAGTACTACGGTGGGTAAGTGTTAACATGATTCAATTTATCTGAAATAATTCTATTGCACCTGCCATTCTGGGCTGGTTCCCACAACTTGGTGGACAAGTTGCCGCGTGACTACCATGGAAGGTGGGTCACCCACTTTTTCATAACACAGTTGAACCGCGACTTTTCTCGAAAATGAACTTGTAGTGCTATCAAAATGAAATGCACAAAATTTGCATTTTGTTTTAGCAGAAATGCCGAATATTTCCGCTTTTACGTTTGGTGTTTACATTTAACGTTTACCTCTCAAGTGACTGACTAAGACAAAGAGAGCCGGGAGGCTGCCTGAAGTTTTCTGGCTAAGGAGTTATAGCGTGCTATCGTGGTCCGGCCACAGAAGACGACTACAGTCCCAGTCGGCCTGCCAAGCACGCGCAGACTGGATTTTGTTGCTGCTTAACTGCATGGCCGGCGGCGGGCTGTTCTGTTCCCGCCTGGCTGAGCGTGTCCATCCGAATATATTTGTGGAGACCAGACGACGACTGGTGGCTACGATTCGTCTCCACAAAGTTTAATTTTTTTTTAAATAGAACAAATGCTTTTTAATCATGGTGCGAAAATACAGAGGTTTTCGTATACGTATCAGCCACTGCTAGAAGCAATCGACAGGGTTACGACGGTCTGGCTCTTCAGGTTCGCAGCGTGCAGGGCCTCAGCACAGGATGGGGTAGAGGAAGTAATGTGGGGACTGCCTAGGCCCTGGGCACACCCACACTTATTGATACAGATCATCTCCCGGATGGCGGCATTGATTAAATTCTGCTGTGGATGTTTGATGAGAACTGCTGATGAGTTTGGGGGAGATGTATTAGTCAGAATTAACTTCCAGCTAAAGGAACACCTCTGGTGACAATTGTTTGTGATGCGCAAGGTACTACATGCGGGCTTGTCTATAAATTTTTTATTTTCGCTGAATAACGTAGCCTTGTCTCGTAGCCTGCAAGTGAGGTAGGCTGATTACTCCAACAATGCGCGGTCGCTACCCTTTCGGGCTCGCACGTTAGGGCACTCGTTACCGAGAAACCCCTCACACCCTCAACTCCAGATGGCACAGATTTGATTAGAGAAGGTTGGAGCTTCCGAGAGAGCGTTTTGTCGCTGCACAGGTTTCATTACTCGAAGCAGGTGCCTGCAAGTGATTTGTGAATCATTATTTTGTGATGACTTCATCGGCAAGCTTTATCCAGTGCTCAAGCTATGGAGACTAATTCCACCTCACCGGGGTCACATGGGCAGATTTTCCTTGTCATGGCTCGTTCCCAATACACGGTCACCGCATTGATCACTCCTATCCCCCGTTCAGGATCTCTCGCCACCTCGCTGCACATTATGTCTTCGCTTTCAATGAAGATGCGTTTTAAGGATTTTTCTTTTGCCTTTCTTCGCCTAATACGGAGCCTGGGGGTAATATTGCTGGTAGGGGTGTCAAACTGAACTGCTTGCAGATATTTATCGGGTAGGTTGCATCTCCATTTGCCCTCTTTCCTGGCAACGGTATCCAGAACTGGTGAGCAAGGCGAAAAGCGTTGGGTTCGTACTATGTCTCTGAATTTGTCCTGCGTGTTGGCTTCAAGTATGTCTTCTACTGTGTTGTGTATCCCTACAGTTGCATGAGTTTAGACGTACTAACGAAGAGGGGGATTCTAATGGGCGTATTGTCTGCTTTCCAAGAGTGGTGTTGGCCCGTCCTAACTGATCCTGCATTAGGCTGTCAAATGGAAGGTGGTACGCGATGCGGCTAGCTGTTACCCCATCGATGATGCGAAGGGTGTAAAGCTTCGTTAAAACCGCAGTTGCGCCCTGCGACATTTCTGATTAGATGCCTCAGTTGTGTGATCTGTTTGTCCAGAAAACCGGATGAGAGGATTCGTGAAACGCGGAATAAAGCCAAGATTTAGTTTCTTTGAACTTCTCGCGAGGGATATTTTGGATCTTAAATCCTGTTCGAGGATTCTCGTGAAAGCTTTAGTGCACAGCGAGTAACAAATTAAAAGCCACTAAAAAAATAGATTGCGATAATTATCATCGTGTGGAATGCGCAGGCACAAGAACCATGAACTGAATGGGAAAAATAATGTCCGTAGAGTTCCATGATAGACGGACTAAAAAGGAAGAAGAGTTATAAAATAAAGAGAATAAAGTGCTCAGAGCGCAACTATAAATGCCGAGCGCTGAAAGGCGCTGTGGACTAACATCCTTTGTCTGCCCTTTTTAACCTGATCCTTCGCGGTGTTATTTTTTCCGGTTTCACAAAAGCGCCCACGGTTCAAGTTTCGCTGTCCATCCACCAGTCCGCCTTTAAAAGCACGCAGAAAGGCAACGCAAAAAATTTTGAATTTCCTGCGGAGGCGTGAGAGCGTGCGGGAAGGGCTGTGTGAAGGATAGAAGAGGACCGAGCGGGAGACGACTTTTGACGAGGACGCGACTTTTTGGCATCCGTGCTCAGTGTCTGTGAGTGTGCGTGTTTCAGAGCTGCAGTGCTCGCACAAAAAAATAAATCCTTCACAATGAGAGAGTTGAAAGTCGCAGTGTGAGTTTAAATATATACAGCCACGGTATTGTTATAGTCCGCTTCTCTTAAATAGAACACGAAGAAAGGCTTTCTGACTCCGCTATAGAAATAAAAATAGCGCCTGTCGACGAGACGCTGAAGTTTTAACGTGTGTCCTAAACGCATGACTTGTAACGAATCTTGTGTACTCTTTGTGCTACTTGTGCTTTTAGCAAACGGTTAAAACACGATTCTAAGCCACAGTGTAAACTTTATTTTTTATTATTATTGTAACATAGAAAGGAAGAAATCAGTAAATCCAAACCGGTGTGCGCTGTGCAATTCTGAGCTATGAATGTGGAAATTTTAGTTATTATAAAATAATGATTTCATGAATGCGCAAGCGTTCATGATGGTTGACCAAAAAAATTGAAGAAATTGAAAACCCAAAGACGAGAACAATTCAATTAAATATTACAAGGCGTAGCTTGCAACAAAAAAAAAATCAAGAGCCCTGATCAGAGCAGTTCCAGAAGGGAGCTGGCCAATAATTTCATTCGTTTGAAAGCTGGAAATCGGGTGCGCCTTCTGTATTGACGTAGCAGATAAAACCTTCATTTTTGTTTGAGCTAGCCTGACCTTATGAACGACAGTAATAACTTACTTCTTCAAATCTTGAAAAAGAAAACGAGGAAGCAAAAGGACTCCACCGCCTAGCGTTAAAAGCAGGCAATGACCGGAATACAAGCGTGAATAACTTTGCTGTAAACAAAGATAATAGCAGAACTGCTAGCCAGTATGCAGTACGAACTGAAGTGAGAAATCGTGCACCATTTACTTCAGGTCCAATGTTCTCTTTGATAAAGTCAGCTATTCGAGGCCTGTAGGCACACGCGTTTGATAAAAGACTTTAACGACAAATCATTCCGGTTTGAAAGCGCAGCGTTTATTTGTATTTTTTGTTCTATACATAGGTGAAGATTCAATATCACCAATAGAGGAAGAAAATATTAGAAGCAGCTGCATTCCTTTTTTCTATTTAGAAAGCGGCGTACAAAGAGCGTTCGGGAATTTCAAACTTCGTATGCGCATGCTATAATGACCGTCTCGCCTTGCACATTTCACCAGCCCTGTACAGCCATTCAGGACATAAAAACTTTCACTGAGTACTGTTGGAGCTTGTTATTAACGTCTGGAGCGATTCTTTCTTCTCTACTGAAACTGTTGGCTGGGAGTCACTTCATGTGAATGTTAGTACTGAGTGCCCTTGAGTTGTGGAAATGTAACGGGTGTCCGCGTATTTTGGCGAAAGTGAAAAAATGGTAAAGAAGAACCAGATTTTGTTTAGGTAACTTGTGAAGAAACACAAGGCGCCGAAAGAGAGCTGTGAAAGCGCTTAGGGCGATGTCTTTTATTCTGGTATCAGATAGTCCAAGGCAATGCTAGAGTAAAACAAATAAAGATTGTTCAGTACACCGAGCTTCATCGAGCAATATCAAGAGCTGTTTATTCCTAGCGGAAAGGAAGGCGGTCGATGAAAAAGGTCACGTATTGCAATACTCGAAGGGAGATAGAAGAAAGAAAAAGCGCTTTAATAAATTACTCAAAGGTGATTCAATAACACAAGAAACAACCGTTATGAAAGCGATACATCACTAGCTCCTCTATTACAAACATCTTTCATTTTCTACAAGTAATAAAGGACGCTCGCATGGGTGAACTTGTGCAAGTGCAAGCCTTAGATCGAATCACGTCAAAACTTGCGCTTTGATTTTGCACCAAAAAGGAATAGGTAAGTGAAATATACTGCCGGGAAAACAAGTGCCAGGTGAGGAAAGTTCATACTGAGAATGAAAGAGAGTTGCGTGTAACACCGATCTCAAAAAGCCAGACGTGTATTGTCCGTTGGACTTTTGAATGCGCGGAAAAGAGCGGGCGACCTTTATTCGCAAAAAAGAGAGACAGGTCGGCCCAACGTTAAATTTCTCTTCTGCTAACCTACATGCGGGAGGAGGGGGGGAGGGGGGGGGGCATGGACGGAAAGGCTGTTATGGTGGGCAACAATGAGGCTTGGTGACCTCTGGGATAATCTGGCTTTGTGCTAATGCGGCCTACTCCCACAGAGGCCTGCTGTCAAAGCGAATCAATGAAACGGTCAGTTCACGTTTTTCCCGCGCATACGCGAAGCAAACCGAAATTACATTACCCACAGTATCATCCACAGTACCAGCAGCCCATTTTGGAGTCCGCACGTGTAAGCCCCATCCAAAGTTGGCCAAAGCATTGCTCTGAATGCCACTTCGAAGTGTGAAAGGAATGTGAGGTTCCAAATTTCAGCGGGGACTGCGGCGGTGTCAGTGCCACGCTGTAGAAGATATAAAGGGGCTGCTGCTTTTTCATGATAGATTCTCTGGTCGCACATTCGCACCCCTGAAGCCAGTAGTCCGCCGTGATCCACTGGACGTAGTTGCCTTTTGTCTGCGCCGATGAGTGGAGTTTCTTGAAGTTGAGAGCCAGATACTGGTATGTGTTGCGTTGCGCTACGCTGCTTAGGCTGCGTACGGCTTCTTTACAGTAAAACAAAAACACCATATTTGAGACTATGCATTGTAAAATTCCCTTCCCGAATCCGGGCACGCCCTGCGGCGATGAAAAACACGGGAGTAGAAAATCTAGCTCATGTGGAACCCTAACCTAGTCGTTTTCCAGAAATATGTTGCCCCATTGTGCATTTACAGTATTTTCTCGAACATCACTCCAATTTTCATACAGAAAGAATACTTCAATCCAGAAATCGAAAAACAGACTTATGATTCGCACTCCGACATAACTTTACAATCTGGCATCTTTAGTTATATATCTTAAGCCTTACTGTCCCATTGAGCGGTGTGCGTGTTCGTGCGCGTGAGTGTGCGTGCGCGTGCGTGTACGTGCCGCTCGAGAAGTGTGCCGCTGAAGAAGATTTAGTCAAGCACGAACATACGGGATAGAAAACAGAAGGGAATTGATAAAAGCAAAAAAAAAGCATTATGCTGTTTTTCACATGAAGCTGGGGAGGAGTTAACGAGTGTGATTTCAAGTATTGAAATGCGCACTTTTGTTCCTTTTATATAACTTCTAAGAAGCAGTGAAGGTACAATAGAAATTCTGAAAAGATCACTTTGCTGAACCCTGCATTTCTTTTAACCTCTCCCAGAAAAAGAATTCACCGCCTTCTGAGCTTCTCGTTCAACGAGAGTCCTTTTTTTTGTAGCGCTAAGGAAAAAAAATATACGTTCGGGGTTAGTTTATCGAAAACTATCGAAAAAGTACTTCTGTGTAAAGAGACAAATTATAAAGGTGAAAAATTAAGCTTATTATTTCTGCACACACCTTCTCTGCTGCGTGTGCTAAGCAAGACTTTTAAAATAGCGCTTCTACTTTGCTGCCCACTTTTCCCTTGAGCGCTCAGATTGTGAGTTTGGCCTACACATGGAGTACTTATCGTTCTTTCACCGGAGAAGCGGAGGGATAGTTTCCGTTTCTTTTATATGTCTGGCGTGCATGCAGGTTTCCCTTACATTTCATCTGTATTCTTCATTCTGAAGTTGCTGAAGCGAATTTCAGGCAAGAAAGACGAAAGTATCAGGAGTGCTAGCGTGAAGGAGATATCTTGAGATTCAGCTTCTATCTTTTTAGTCAGTCAGCTTCCTTAACTTCGTCGTGGGTGCAGAAGCAAAATGCGGAAACTTCACAGACGAATGGCGGACGAGCCAGCTGGCTGACTTAACGTCTTGTCTAGAGTAATCTCAGATTGTAGCCATCTTTATTTTATATTTGGAACTGGAGGATTAGGCGGTCGAAAGTAAGACATGAAAAATGCGAGCTGGTCAGGGGGGACACAAAGATTCTGCTTAGTAAAAAAAAAAAAACATTAGAGGGCATTGGAGTGATTGCCGTATTGGAGTGATGCGAAAGCACTGATGCCTTCTCGCCGCCTGTAATTGCTCCCCTTTGCCTCTAGTTGCTCCTCTTTGCCTGTATGTCAATTTCGACATCGCGTCTGACAATTGAATCACATAATTCACTTTAAACCACAGTTAATTATTATTATTATTATTATTATTATTATTATTATTATTATTATTATTATTATTATTATTATTATTATTATTATTATTATTATTATTATTATTATTATTATTATTATTATTATTATTCATATCGCCTCATAGGCTCCAAGAACGGAGTATTGTGTGAGGGGGATTACATGGATAAGTGCAACGACAGAAGCAGGAGCAACAAGTTTATCCAAATCTTATTGACTGTTAGTACCGGTCTCTGGAAAAGTAGGAACATCATTTTACAATGTTAATTCACACTTGAGTAACTTGAAAAAATGGCTGTTATTTCGGCCCTAAAACGAGCTGGGTCACGAGCATTCACGATGTGATCCGGAAGACCATTCCAGTGAATGATGCCTGCGGCCGGGAGATAAATTAAATGCTACGGTTTAGGCAATGTAGACCATTCTGTGAAGTACGCAGATTAGGGCGATTGATCTCCGTGATCGAAATGTAGAGATATATATCTATGATTTGATCTTTGTTATGCTCCAGTGACGGTTGTAGTTTCTGGAAATGACACACAGCACGATTCTCAACCGATTCAAGAAAATTAATTAAGTAAGCATGATGAAGTGACCAGATGGGAGATGCGTATTCGAGTTGTGGACGAACAAATGTTTGGTGGGTGAGCCTACGGGTAGTAGCAGAAGTTTCATGAAGATTACGTTTTAGATACCCTAATGTGCGTGATGCTTTACCTGTTACTTTCTTTACGTGAGTGTCCCAACAGAGGTTACTCGAGAAATGCACGCCGAGGTATTTGTATGAAGACGCGTGGGACACTTAAGTATTAATCAGTAAGTAACTGTAAGAAGAGTTATTTTCTTTGCAGTTGAATATCATTAACTTGCGCTTTTCGGTGTTAAGTGACATTTGCCATGATGTGCACCATGCGGCTATACGATCGAGGTCTCTTTGAAGTTCTAGGTGATCGGGATATGAGCGTATTTGTAAATGATGCAGTCATCTTCGAACAAAGGAAGAGTGGAATTAATGTTTGATGGCAGGTATTTTATGCAAATGAGGATGAGCAATGAGCCCAGGACGCTACCTTGAGTTACGCCAGACAGGACGTCGCTAAATGAAGATTGGTGACGGTTAACAACTGTAAACTGCTTGCGAGATAAGAAATTTCTTATCCATGAGGTTGTCAATGAGTCTAGGTTAAGGCAGGTGGTTTTAGCTATTGAACGTGACTACGCGACGTGGTCAAATGCTTTGGAGAAGTCTAAGAATGCGCAGTCTGTTTCTCGTCCATATCATGTAGCAATTCGTTAGTAAATTCCAATAGTTGAGTCTCACATGAGGAGTCTTTCCTGAACCCATCCTGGTTAGTAAAAAAGAAGTTGTTACTATCGAGATGCTGCGCAACGCCTGACACGATGATGAGTTCGAGGATCTTGCATGGGGCAGATGTCAGTGATAGGGGGAGGTAATTACGTGCGTTTTTTTTTGGTCACCTGATTCGAACATGGGGATAGTTTTAGCAATTTTCTAGTCCCCTGGAGTTTCTCCGGATGACAGTGACTGACGAAAGATATGAAACAGAATAGTTCTTGAATGACAGTGTTTTTAGAATTTTCGTAATAATATTATCGACACCAGCGGAAGTTGATATCTTGAGACTTAATTTAAGCTACGATACCGGTGGTACTTATTTCTATGGGCTCATGTATTGGTAATGAACATCTGCTAATGGTGGAATACTGGAATGGTTTTCCTGCGTGAATACTGATGTAAAATAATTATTGAATACATGCGGGCAGCCATCTTGATTAATTGGAACCCCAGTGTCATTCAACAAAAAAATCGAAGCAGAAGTGTCAGTGGGCGCTACAGTTTTCCAAAATTTTTTGGCGTTACGCGTCGTAAGCAATCGAAGGTCGTGAGAGTGATATTTAAACTTCGCTCTACGAATGGCACTGCAGTACTCTTTATCGGCAGTTTTGTGTTTTTGCCAAAATTCCGGTGTGCCTGGGCGTTGGTCAGCCTTTAAAAGTATTTTTTCTTGTTTTGATTGCTCGCAACATCCTGTTAAACCACGATTTAGATACCTACATGCGAAAGTAGTGTAATGGTATGTGGGACTGTACTAATTCCACACTATGCAATGTTTTAATAGAAGCCAGTTGTCATTGACCGAACGGTGATGAAATGGGGGTAGGTATGTATCAGAAGAACATTGCAAGCCAAGATTAATTGCAGTGTAGTCAGCGCGGTTGTAACAGAAGATATGTTTATGTGAGAAGGCACGTGTGCACGAGGACATGAAAATCATGAAAGTGAGCAGCGCATGATCACTTAATCCCTCAGAACAGGAAAACGCGCCAATACTGTCTGGAACTGACGCGAAGACGAGATCGAGCGTGTTGTTTCCTCGGGCAGGCTGATCAACTAGTTGCACCAAGGAGAAATCAAGAGTTAATTCAAGAAATTTAGTGCCGCCGCGTGTTCGAGAGCTTAGGCTAGGCCAATCAATTTCGGAGCAGCGGAAGTCACCAAGTAGGCAGATACTTTGTTTTGGAAATTTAGTTTTTATGCCAGCAAGGTTATCATGTAGATCGGAGACAAGTGATTGGAGACTATCTGGGGGCCTGTAACAGACTCCGAGAAAGTTTTTAGAAGACGGTGATGTGACAAAGACCCACAAGAATTCTCAGTGGGAATATGATCTGGAAAAGACGTTATATGTTTTTTTTTTTACTGCAATCAGCAGCCCACCTCCTCTTTTGTAGCTCCAATCTTTACGAAAGATAGCGAAGGTATGCAGATCAGGCAGGACTTCATCGTCCATAATCTCTTCATGCAACCACGTTTCTGTTAGTACTAAAATGTCAGAATCACATCTGTCTAGACAAGAACAAAGGGTTGGTTTGGTTTATGGGGTTTAACGTCCCAAAGCGACTAAGGCTATGAGAGACGCCGTAGTGGAGGGCTCCGGAAATTTCGACAACCTGGGGTTCTTTAACGTGCACTGACATAGCACAGTACATGGGCCTCTAGAATTTCTCCTCCAAAGAAATTCAACCGCCGCGGCCGGACCGAACCCGTGTCTTTCAGGTCAGCAGTCGAGCACCATAACAACTGAGCCTCCGCTCAGCACCATAACCACTGAGCCACAAGAACAAAGCTCGATGCGTTTAGGAAGGATGCTGCGTGTGTTAGTGAAGCATAAAGCGAGCTGGGAATGTGCAATGATATTCCGATAAGGCATCAGTTTTGCTTTTCTAATGACACGTGCCGCCGGGTGACACTTTTCCTATTCTGAACACACAGTTAAGGTGTGGTTAGCGGCGTCGTACACGTATACGTTGTCATTTATTTTCAGCTTATCGAAATTAAGCTTGAACGGAACCTTTTTTGGTTTGGCGAATTTTGTCAACTTCTTTTGAGCCAGTCGTGTCTGAAATGAAAACTTTTCGCGCACCGCAAAGTCGGTTCCTTTAAGCTTGGGACCGTTCGCGATGACCTGCTGATTATCTTTAACGAACGCGACTTTGACACTCACTGGCCTGCATTTTCTGTATTGTATTTTCCAGTCTGGTGTGCCCGTTCTATTTACGATCGATTAATAGTAATGTCCAATTTATACTTGCATAGTTTAATCACCGTTGTTTCCGTACTTGACCATGTCTCAAAAATATTGTCTTCAATGCCAAAAAATAGCAAGTTGTTCCGTCGAAGGTGATTTTTTCACATCATTACCACGCTATTCAATTGTGCTAAGATGATCTAGATTTCGCTGGAAGCAGCACCAGGAGAATCAGCTTAATAGGGATCGTTCCTTAAGTCTGCAACGTCAACTTCAACGGCGCGAAGCCTAGAAGACAATTGCTTCAGCTCAATATCTACTGACGCTCTCCACTGCCTCAGCTCCTTCAGATCACTTCGAATTCCATCTTAGCCTGATTTAATCTTTTGCACAGTTTCCAGCAGAGTGGCGAATACTTCGTCAGAATTAGGTCCGAGGTTAGTTTCCACGTCCTCGGAAATAATTAGGAGTAGGTTACTCAAGCAAAGTGGCACATGGTTTCCACATGTTTCTAGGGCAAATATCTATTCTCAGGGGCACGACACCAAAAACAGGCAGCGATTCTTGCTTTTCAGGCAAGTGCAATGATCAAAGTAACAGACCTGGAACCGTAGGAACGGTGACCGCTCCATTGCGGATACGGCGTCGGGCCCAGAGGGGCGTCCTCGGGCAGCAGCTTATATTAAGTGTGGCCGGCGCCGATAGCAGTATCGCAGGTGGTGAGTGACCGCGGTTGCCAGCCGAAGAATTGAGTATCCCCCGGATCCGCCAGAAGGTATGGCCGTTGCGTCCAATCCACGGGTGGATCCACGATTTGCAGTGGGCAGGTGAAGACCGCGTCTGATGTCGACGAAGGCAGCGATGAGCCAAGGAGCAGAAAAGCCTGGAACAGTAGGAATGGTGAGCGCTCCATTTCCAATGCAGCGTCGTGCCCACTAATAATAGAAAAAAGCTAACGTGAAGAACTAGTGGATGCCTTGTCGGAAGTCAATGCACCTTAGACTATAATTATTTCGCATATAATTCACAATTATTTCATTCGAGTAACACTTAATTCATTTAATTCTCAATTTTAAAGTAATTTTGACACATTCAACCTATTCAATTCACGCTTCATTCATTTAATTCGGAACTGATTGATTCAATTCACACTTCTTTCACAACTAATTCACAATTGATTTGCACTAATTCACCTTTACTTCATTCGAATGTATCATTAAGTCACATCATATCCGCATTAATTCACCTTAGTTTATAGTTAATTCGCCTTAATTCACTGAAATGCACCTTAATTCATCTCCATTTACTATTGACGTTTCTATAATTTGTTCCTATTAATTAGATTTCTTTAACTCCAAAGCCCCCCACGTTTAATCTCGGTATTCTTTCGGGCATTCCAATTTCACGCTGCGCGTTGGCTCCGCCCACCTTTCCGGTCACGTCGGCCAATCACGTGATAGGTACTTTGGGGCGACATGCGGTACACTCCTATCGATCCAAACTTCGCGCCACTAAAAATTCGATTGGCACCAAATTTTTTAGCCCGGCATTCTCACACCACCTCCCCTTCAATTATAACCACATTTTAGACGATATCGGTTTATAGTTCCCCGCAACTGCTACCGACACGTTTTGCGGACACGAAATTGGCGACATAGCCAAGAAAGGATTTCGCATTAATAACACGTGCTGCTCGCAACAAACATACAATGATACACAGGATAGGCTCGTAGTGAGTGCTCCAACACTAAACGATGCCAAGACCTCTTGAAAACGGACAGAAAGCTGGCAATTCCTCCTTACCCAGTGATTGTCCCCATTATCCTGGGTGCAGTTATGCAGGTGCTTTTGCGGAGCTGTATTTCAAAAAGTGATTGCGAATGAAACTTGAATCAACTACGAAGCTTGCAGTTGCTGCCTACACTCTATATAATCTCGTATTTTTCTTCGCAAAAACAGTCCTGTGCAAGGCTAAGAAACCGTTACCGTTCGAGTAATTCTTTCCTTACACATTTATTTCGTCTTTTCGCGAAGCATAGTTGTTACGCCGCTTGGCATGAGGACGTTGCTTACAAACTGAGGAGAGACATTTCCTGTGCGTGCTTGAAAAACGAGCAAGGAAACTAAAGGCACCTGGAAGACATTGTCTATAACTGCGATAAAGGAGGCAGAACGAGGAGTCAGGAACCAGTGCCATTTGGTGCGATATGTAAGGGGGAATGTGACAAAACACGACATGCATTCGAAAATCGTTGCTTTCTGTTTAATAATCGCGAGTACTAGAAAAGCAATGTTAATAAATTATTTGCTACCATTCTCGCATAACGCTTAATAATTAAGAAAAGGTAAGTTTCAGCGGAGCAGTGCTAAATTTTTTCATGTAGGCAGAGTTCAATATGCCTCAATTTCCCCAAGGGTTTCAGGAAAATGAGACACCCTCCTAAAATTATTACATTACTCAGTCCTGACACTCCTGTTACCCCCTCCGCCCTCACTTTTTGGCTTTCTCTGAACTCGAGCCATTCCCCCCCCCCCCCCCCCCTGCCTTGTCCTTCCTTGGAAATGCCCCCCTTCCTTTCTCCTTTTAGTGCCAGCCTATTTTGTTTGCCTTGTTCTCATTTCCCTGTACCACGCTGACTAATCCTCCTATCTGAGTTTTACAGGTTCGCCTCCC
Organism: Amblyomma mixtum; assembly: GCF_055824585.1. NCBI lineage: Eukaryota > Metazoa > Arthropoda > Arachnida > Ixodida > Ixodidae > Amblyomma > Amblyomma mixtum. The sequence goes on along the minus strand of NC_143012.1, from coordinate 281,969,456 downwards.
CCCGCCGTCGCCGCCCCTTCAAAGCCTTTGTTCATTACACACCCCCGGGATATAAGTTTTTCCACTATTGCAGCTTAACGAATCAAGATTCACCTGCCTCCCCTTCCTGACATGCATCCCCTCCCACACCACTTTCCTTCCCCACCCCCGGGGCCTTCCTCCTCGGAGCGAAGGCCCTATTTAATCCCTGCCAATGATGAACGCTTTGCCCAGACGAAGACAAGTCCCCTTGTCGAAACGTTGGCTCAAGCAACCTGAGGTTTCCCCTCCCTTGTTCATTTTGTGATCGCCAAGGACCATCTACCGCACCCTCTCTCTACCATGGACTTCAGTCCTGAAATGAATGCACAAAAAGTTGGCTGTATTAACATCGACATAATATTTGCAATCCAATCTGCATAATAGGCACAACATTTTGACAGATTCCTGCTTGGTTTTTTTTGCCATCGCACGCCCCAGATTAAGCGCTGTTCAGCCGGGCTTTGATTGTTGCCCGTCTACGAGACGGTTTCTAATCTCCTGCCTGCTTAGCGACTTTTTCTGTTTTAGTTTTATCATTGTTCTTAGTGCTCTGTAGCTTTTTACCTGTTGAGCAGATTTAGAATTTGAATCAATTCGCAGTTTGTGAACGCGTACTTTTCGGCGTGACGGCCGGTCAGTGCCAACAGAGCGCGCTCCATTCTCAGGATGTGTTCTACTCCTGACCATTCTTTCTCGCCGCGAAGGTTGCCCCGCTTAGGATGCAAAAACCTCGGTTCAGCAGCTTTCCTTCGCATTCTCTCATTTTCTTTATTGCTCGGTTGTGGGTGTCTATAGAGCCTCTAAAACGAGTGACGCCAGTGGCTCTCCTTGGTGCTCTCGGTGACTGCGTACAGTGACAGGAACCAGTGCGTTCAGGGTACCCTAGGCAGAGTACCCTCCGTGTGTTGAGGGTACCCTAGGCAGCGAGAAAACAAGAACAAAACTTTGAGGCAAGCAATAACGTCATCACTTTCGCTCCTTCAGAACGCGGTGTCTGGTAGCATGAAATAGTGTTCCAGGAAAAAAAATATTTTTTACGAAAAAATTAGGAGACACTTTGGCGACTAAAGTGGTGCAAGGCGAAAGCCCGAGTACAGCATTCTGCCACGAATGTGGTTGTGAATGATGATTCAAGTGCTGCCAGCGAATGACGCGTCCATTGGCTGTCTGCATGTGTCACTGATGTGGGGTTAAGATGTTAAGCTTCGCCTCTAAGAGTGAAATGCGACAGCGTCTTGCAACGCTTCCAGGGAGTCCACAGAACGCCATCGCCCATTCGGCTCTACGCCTTGCTGGACAGTAAATTTATTTTTGAGGAAAGGAAATGTATCTCTCTCTCTCGCATATATGGGTGGACACCTGAACCTCACCGTAAGGGAAGGGAGGAAGGTGGCAGTGAACGAAGACGCCGTATTAGCTAGACGCGCCTTTGTTCATTCGAAACCATTCAGCTGGCATGGCGGAGTGACTAGCGTGCTCGTGTCGCACTCCGGAGACCCTGGTTCGATTCCCCAACTCAACCAATTTCGTACTCGGATTTATTGATTTATGTGGTCTGACTAGAAAGGTTAATTAGGCTATTTTATATTTAAATTATTGTAATTCTATGCATAGTGTTCTGTCATTCACCTGTCAAATGTTGGAACTGTCTAGGATGTTCTACACATTGTATATGAAACGAGAAACGTCGAAACGAGCAACGTAGAACTTGGCGGGGAAGTGGGTGGTGGTGGTGGTTTCGGCCGCTTATCTGTTCTTTCGGCAGCGGTTGTTGCTGCGACGCGCGTCTTTCTTTTCCTCTTCCTTCTGTTACTTGATTCTTCTCTATCTTAATTAGGCTAATTGATTAATTATGCAACTAACTAAACTCAGTCTCACTTAGTTGGAGCATCACTCTACGATCCCTTTAATTGGTTGCATGATTACTACCCAAAGTACAATTGGCCCCATTTGAAATTCGCGCACTGTGACGTCACGAGCATTTTGACCAATTGAAAAGCGTGACATTTCTGTCGACAACTCTTGCTTACAACGATGAGGCATTAAAGGCTTCCGCCTTAATAACGTGAGCTGCAAACATTCTTAATCTATGCAGGACATAAGAACACTAGCCAGTTTTAATACTAAAAACTTAAACTACCCTTGGACGCATGGACGGTATAGGTGCATCAGTGTCTATTAAAAAAAAAAAAAGCTTCCAATTGTGTTTTTTTTTATGATTGAAAAACCTAATCTCCTCATCCCTAAATGAAGTTTTAGCGAACATGTCATGGGTTATGCCAGCTAAATTTCTCAATTTATTTGCGCCCTAAAAAGTTGCGCGGCGACAAGTACCAAATGGCGCAGTTACATATAATGCTCCCTACTTACTCAGTAATCCACGCGCACGTTTTAAACGAGTGCATTAACAAAGACTCTACTTTTACTGACCGCCTTAACTTCATGTATCCAGACAAACTCTGATCTGGCGCCTAAGAGCAATTTGAAACTGTTGTCAGCATAATTCGCGTTCCATGAAGAACTTCTCTGTCTCAACTGTTTTCAAGTTGCAATGTTCTGCATGTCATACTTCTGTTGCTCTCGACTAGTCTATATTTTTGTTTTAAGATTTAAAACGTCAAATATAGTGCTCAGAATATATCTACATGCGCACAAAAGTGCTTTGGATGGGGCTGGTCTTTTTATTCGTAGCAATAATTATACAAGGGACCTTCTCCGGAAGCGAAGTTGTTGTTTCCGCTAAACTAATTAAATACCGAGAAGGCACTTCGCCTATGTAGATAAGGAACAGTCTGAACTGAGACCTATTACAAGTTGCTTCTTAAGCTTTGTCCATTTCGGACACACAACTCCACGCATAGGCTACTTCTGACCAACCAGTCTCCCCGTTTCTTCTACTTCGATGTTGAGGCTTTATTTAACACCTGCCATGGATCAGTGCACTTGCCGAGTCAAATACGAATGAATTTGTTGAATCTTTAGCTAGCGGACCTTACTGCCCCTTGTTATTTGTTTGGGTTGTCTTATCTCTTTCTTACACTTCCATGTTCTCCATTACCGCGCAGCAGATATGTTCGAGAAACGAAGTCTGTCTAAAATAAATATACCGGTTTCATTCTTAGTCACTATTCTCTAACATTTATATTGTTGCTTTGCGGTGCTATATTGTCTGCGAAAAATTTATAAGGAGAGGAATAGGACCTACGTCACCTTCGAGGCGAGCTCGATATGACATTAAACGGGGTGGCTTGTATCGAATTATTGACTTACAACAGGCAATCTTTATCTAGACTGGTGAACTGTCAGTCATAATTGTGTTTTGTTTTCATTTTCGAGAAGAACGAAAGCACAGAAATGGGAAAAATGAATTCTCCTTCGAAAACGACTGAGTTTAGGAAAGCCTGATGAATAAATACTGAAATAATAAAGAACGAATGAAATTCGTTGTCGGTCCTTCTTGGGCCGGCTCCATTTAGCTTATTGATGCCTGGCGCTTCTTGGTTATGTCGCATGGCTCTGCGCACTTGAATGGGCATCGGCCGTTCCCAACAGACATGAATTTTTCAGAAGCCCTTTTCAAAGCATTCGTGGAGGCGCAATAAAGCGAAGCCACTCATATTGCCGGAACACTCCTTGCGCCTGTCACGCGTTCCCGGGTCCTATACCGAATATAGACAGACTAGACAGGTGTCAGGGGCGCTTTCAAGGATCGGATTTTGAGTGCATGTGATCAGATATTTCGACGTATTCACTGCTCTATTTCGGAAAGTCATAAATATTCCCTGCTTTCGCCAAAAATGAACACTTCTAGAGCATTAGGTTTTACTCTTATAGAACTTCCCCTAGTGGTTTGCTGCTCGCAATATAGAGCATTTGAGCTTCGACGTTATCTAGAACTATATAATTGACTTTCCGAGTTTTACAATGCCTGCAATATTTATACACCTCATTTTTCCTTATTTCCCACTTTACGAACACCGTGCGATGATACAGGCCAGGCTAGTACTACATAAATATGCTGATAAAAATGCTCGTTCGCGCAGGGTGTTGGTAAGCAGAGAGCCGCACGAGCCAGTGCTTTCGCTTCTGCTCATTTTAAAAACGCGGTAGAATGTCTCTGTGGCGCCTATTATTTGACCTCGAAATAAGGCTGGCTCTCTAATTATAGTCCTGGCCACCTATATCTCCTATCTCCCTCCTCGTAGAGCAGGAATAATAATGCGAGACCACTGCACGTTGTTAGTTTTGCGAACTCCTGTTAGGTAAAATGATTCCCGGATTTCAAAGAAGGTAAAAAAGGTTTTGTCTGGTACGCGAAATTTTTTCCATACGTATGTAAGCGCCTCTCACTGTTGCGCGTTGTGTGCGATTTTTTGTTCTATTCTCAGATTGTTCAGATCAATTGGCTGATATCCACTAATATCTCAATATAGAGAAACTGCGAGTTCAGCTCCCTGATTGTGCGCTTCTTTTGTCGTCCTTGTCCCTGGGCTGCTTGATGAATTCAAAACCGGATCACCCGAGAATGCACTTTAGTTCATTTGTAAAAATTACCTGGTGATTCAATTTTTATTAACTCCCTCAAGAGCTTTTCCCAATCCAACAGTTCTCCATCCAACAAATTAACTTATTTTTGGAATAAAGCTAGCTATCATGCATTCACTCAAACAGGGCCATGCATAAGAATTTCTCTCGCCTCAACAAACTCTCGAGGCAGCTGATTGCTGTGCGCGTACAAAATCCGGCAAACAGTAAAGATGCGGCTGCACCTTGCGCACGAAGTACAGTACTCTGCCATGTGTCCGTTACTGCTTTGCCCCACCTTGCGACAAAGTTCGGCCACACGCTCATTTTATGCATCTGCCACTACGGCCGATGTAGCATTCTTCGCATAGTAACGGCAACACATACGCTAAGCCTTGTTTGCAGTCCACAAACTTTTTTTAGTGTCATATTTTCTAACACTTATAGGTACACAAAGGACAAAAGAACACATAGCACAGGAGAGATGCGAGTCTTAACTGCCCTTTTTTGGAATGAAGCGTCAGCAAATATGATTTCGAATTGCTTCTCACTAGGCCGAGTCTCGGCCTTGTTTTTTTGATCGGTTATCGCGCATCTAGTGTTGTCAAAAATTCTCACAAAGAGCAAGCACGTCTGAACGTAATCTCGTGTTGCTGCATCCCTGCGAAGCCGTGATATATTATATTTTCATATTTCCGAGGCTGACAAAGTAAGCACATTTTAAGTAGCCTTTTCATTTCGTAGGAGTCTCTTGGAAACACCTCAGTCACTCTATAAAGGGTATTGCGGACCAGATGTTTTCTAATTAAGCATTTGGCCGCCGCGGTGGCTCAGTGGTTATGGTGCTCGGCTGCTGACCCGAAAGACGCGGGTTCGATCCCGGCAGCGGCGGTTGAATTTCTTTGGAGGAGAAATTCTAGAGGCCCGTGTACTGTGCGATGTCAGTGCACGTTAAAGAACCCCGGGTGGTCGAAATTTCCGGAGCCCTCCACTACGGCGTCTCTAATAGCCTTAGTCGCTTTGGGACGTTAAACCCCATAAACCAAACCAAGCCTAATTAAGCATTTGATCTGCTATCTATTCCAGGAAATCACTGCTAAAACTCGCCCTTTTTCTTTTTTTTTTCTCAACGAGAAATCCGAGAGATAACTTCCATTTCTCAGTGACATGAATGTCTAAGAGCGCACGAAACGCGAAATACCATATTGTGCTCAAAATATGACCCTTGGGCGGGACGGCCCATGTTCGAGCCTCGTTTCACTAAACGACTTGGGCGGAGAACAGGACGCCTCGGAGCTTTTTTGCTATGCCCTGCCCGTGGCTTTCTCGCGAGAACAATATGAAGCATCGAGGGTGCAAAATGGGAACAGCTATCACCGTGCGCAGCCATTAAAGCTCAGGGAAAGTGCACCATCGCCTTCGATTACTTCGTTGACGCTTTTGCGGCAGAGGAATGTACTTCACGTAATGTCACTGTGCTCGCAAAATTACTTTTTACAACGTCGCTAATTCCGGAGTGCATGTGCTCTTTTTTGCTCCGCATATTTAGAAAGCAGAGATTTGTTCTGTCATCGATCTAAAGGCAGTGGGAGTTTCTTTTTAGTACTTTTGCTTATTTTCGAAAAATAAATGATGTGCCCTCTATTGGCATTTGCAACAGTGCTCATTACTGCATAGTTTAACGAGTTTTACAACACATTTTTATGTGTAGGAGATCATGAATATTTTTTCTTTCGTTTACAATGTAGGCGTTTGCATTAATATTTTTGAAAAAAAAAAAAAAACTTTGGAATGAACGAATTCTGCTCCTGTATCGGAAATACGGCAACGTATGTTACTTTCAATTTTTTGCTCGAGGAAACGAACGCTCTTCTCTCACTAAAACTTTAACCGAAGGTTCTGAAGTTGTATTTCGCAGCGGCCATGATAAATAGTTGGTTTTCCGACATCTCTGCAATTGTGGCGCAGCCGCGGCGAAGGAGTGCGAGAAGATGAAGAACCAGCAGTACGAACATGTGTGATTTGAAATGAGGCTATGGTGGGGTCGATGGTTTGGCGTTAGCCTTCACACTGTTCTGAAAGAGGCAAGTGAGAGCATTTTTGTCGTTCTCTCTACTCCTGGCGAGCGTATTATTGAAGATGATAACGTGAAGTGCCTAAAATAATAAAGATTCGAACTAATAACATACAAAGACACTTTCGCGAACACTTCCGATTAAGCGGAAGGTACCCACTGCCTTTCTAGGTATCTTGCACATTATATAGATACCCACCACTAGAAGCATACAAAAAAAGAACTACACTGAGCGTTGCGTTGTTTTCTATGCGTCCTTCCTGATGTCAACGATTCGACTTACGATACTCAGAATAGAACCTCGAATCGAATGCCGAGGGCCTTGGCTCAATAATAGAGGAAGCAAATATTGTGCGTCACTAAAAGCTAATGGCTGCACGGAGATATAGTAGCCTGTATACAGGGAAGCCGTATGGATTTCCTGACCTTTCGCTCACTGTTCGCCGTAATGATCACTATGTAGAGGCGTTCACGTGTTATTTCTGGCGCTTTCGACAAAGTCAGCCCCCACGTTCAGCAACAACACTAAGGCTGCAGGACGAAAGTGTAATACGGTAGTATATAAAAAAGGTATTAATCAATCAGGTGCAAATAAAAACAGCTTTTGTTGGGTCCCAAAACGGTAAATGCAAGAAGGAAACGTGCTTAAGACAAGTGGGCCGCTGAGGCAGTAAGGCTACATGAACTTGGACAAGAGGTCGCCAGTTTGGAGGCAACTCTGTGAAATGACAATATACATTCGCTTGCCTTCATGAATAGATTTTTTTTAGTAGCTTCTGTAAAATTAGGCAGGTTTTAAACTACAACATGTAGTAAATGTCTTGGATAATATTTCGATAAGTTTTAGAGGTAAATGTCGGCAATCGAGCGATCAACAACTAAAGTAAACACCGAGGAGGACCTTATGACCGATAAAAAAGCGACTGTTTTGATGAAAAGAAACGGCGGGGTATTTATGCATTCATTTGTTCAGTATACCTTACAGGCTGTAAAGAAGCATCATTGAGGTAAGAGGGCCATGTGAACAGCAAAAAAGCCCTGTCTCAAAGTGGAGCGCCGGGTGACAGCGCTGGTATGGAGTTCCCCAAGTTAAAGCGGCCTTTCTACTTATGTTCACGCCTGGAGAAGAACTACTTCCAAAGCATTTAGGGAAGATATATCAAAGGAATCTCTAAATATATTAAGCAAACATTCCAATAAAGGGCACGTAAGGCTCAGCATGCCATGAAGTGGGAGTGCCACTCCGGTTTTATGTATGTTTGGTAATATACTTCTCTGAGGACACGCCTGAGGATCTTGTGGGTAAGTGCCCGCATTCATGACTTATAGTGTACAACGAACAACCTAAGTTCTCGTGATGCTAAGAACGAGAAGGAAGACGCTCAAATATTGGAATGGAGCACGCTCGTGGAGATGAAAAACAGCAACACAAATCAGCATTTCTGAGTTTATTTTTATTTTATTTCGTGTACCCTCAGGGCCAGAGGCATTATAGAGGGGAGTGGTTACAAAAATTTAAGAAAAAAAAAATGTACAGTGCAGCAAACTAATTAGTAATACAAAAATGATTGCTCCTAGTTATACATTATTAGCTGTTGGGTTCTTGGTGTGCTGGTTAATAGTATATAATACACAAAATACACAAAATACAGCGCAGCAATACAGTGAAAAACAAACAAACAAAACGCTCGTACAAAAAACAACAATAATATAGAATTAAAAAAAAAGATGATGCTCCTACTTATACGAAGTTTTCTAATGCTGTTTTGAAGCGTTGGTTGTCAGTAATGGTAGCAGTAGATGCAGGAAGGTGATTCCACTCAGCAGCTGTGCGCGGAAGAAATGACTGAAACATGGCATTGGTTTTGCAAAATGGAATTCCGACTTTGTTATTGTGATCTAGCCTTGATGAAATGTATTGGGGAGGGGAGATCAGTTCGTGGCGAAGTGAAGGATGATAAAATATCTTGTGAAAAAGTGAGAGTCTAAGGGCTTTACGGCGAGATGCTAAAGATGGCAGGCTGAGATTTAATTTCATTGCAGAGATGCTGGCAGTTCGGTTATAATTACATACAATAAAACGAGCAGAATTATTCTGGACCATTTCTAATGAGTGAATTAGGTTTTGCTGAAAGGGATCCCACACTGCTGCAGCATACTCTAGCTTTGAGCGGACCAGTGTCTTATATAGAAGTAGTTTTAGGGAAGAAGGTGCCTTAGAGAAATTACGTTTTAGATATCCCAGCATGCGATTAGCATTATTAATTACGTAAGAAGTGTGAATGGACCAAGTGAGGTTGCTAGTAATATGGATACCAAGATATTTGTAAGAAGAAACAGGATCTAGAGGGCCATTATTAAGGTGATAGGAAGGTAGCTGGCCGGATGTTCTTGATACACGCAGAAATTTACATTTTTTGATGTTTAATTCCATTGACCATGATTGGCACCAAATACAGATAGCGTTAAGGTCTGATTGAAGAGAAGATATGTCATCGTCGCAAATTATTTCCCTGTAGATGACGCAATCATCTGCGAATAAATGAATGTTAGAGGAAACACAAGAGGGTAGATCATTAATGTAAATTAAGAAAAGTAGAGGACCAAGTACCGACCCTTGAGGTACGCCGGACTGTACTTTACTTGGCTGCGAGGTTGAGTCATTAGCAGAAACAAATTGCGAACGGTTAAAAAGAAAGCATTCGATCCAAGCAAGCAGTTTGGGATCAATGTTAAGTTGATGTAACTTAAACATTAGAAGGTTATGGCATACTTTATCAAATGCTTTCGAGAAATCTAAAAATATACAGTCGGCAAGTGAACAGCGGTCAAGGATGACGTTTAGCTGATGCGTGAATGATACTAGTTGTGTTTCACATGAATAAGTCTTGCGGAAGCCATGTTGCGATGGTGAGAAAAATGAATTAGATTCGAGAAAGCTAGCTAGATTTGAGGCAAGGACATGTTCTAGAATTTTACATGGGATGCAAGTGAGCGAGATAGGCCGGTAGTTAAAAGGACAATGCTTGTCACCTGATTTATGGAGTGGGATCACCTTCCCTACCTTCCATTCAGCCGGCAAAGAACTTTTTTCGAGCGACTGCTGGAATATCTTTGTTAGAAAAATGGAAGAATAACAGCTCGTGTTTTTCAAAAATTTCGCGTTGATTAAATCGTGCCCAGGAGCGGAAGATGGTTTTAGAGATGAAATTATTGATTCGATGCCTTCTGCTTCAATGGTTATGGGAAACATTGCTGGATAAACATTGTTGTGCGTAGATTGGGGCGTAATATTGGTAGTTGAAGAAAAGTTGCGCAGGAAAACTTCGTTAAGTACAGACGCACATTCGTTAGCTGGAATAACATTGGAAGAGCTGTCAATCAAGGTTATCATGTCATCCGCTTTGGGGTTAATCACACGCCAGAATTTTTTTATGTCGGTTTTAAGCATTGATGGCAGGGTATTATGAAGAAAGTTATTCTTTGCTTGTTTAAGCGCGGTTAAATACTCATGGGCTGCCAGTTTGTATTTAGTCCACCGTGTTATGCTAACAGAACCTTTCGCAGATTTGTAGAGACGCTTTTTTTTATTAGACAAGCGCTTGAGACAGGTGCTGTACCATGGAGCGTTATGGTTACAGACAAGGGTGCGAAGTGGGATGTATTTGTTTGTTAATTCAGCAATTTTGGAAGAAAACATATTCCAGTTAGACTGAACACTACGGCAGTCAAAGTCTTGTAGAAAGACGTCAAGGAAGACTGATAATTCAGTATTAATGGCTTCAAAATTAGCTTTTGCATAATTTCGAAACGGTTTGAATTTTTTAACGGTTTTTGGTCGCAAGATATTCAAGTTGAATGAAAGGGCCGAATGGTCGCTCAAGCCGGGTAAGTACGTGATGTCGGAAACAAGATCAGGTTGCGCTGTTAATACAAGGTCCAGTGTGTTTGCGACAGATTCCATAATTCTTGTAGGCTGCGTAACAAGTTGTGAAAACGAAAAAACAGAGCACATTTCTAAGAACTCATTGGCTAATGAAGAAAAAGGCTGTAAGGTTGGAGATCCAGTGTTCCATACTATATTTGGTAGGTTAAAATCGCCAAGCAGAAATAAAGGTAACGTGGGATAACGGCATGTAACGATGTTAATGATATCATGTACCTCATTTACGAAGTTTGATGAATGGTTTGGGGGGCGGTAACAAACACCAATGATTATCTTCTGGTGGTTTAGTTCAACGATGGCCCAAACCATTTCTAAGTCAGTAGATACATGAATACACTGGGATGCAAGATCTTTCGAAATGGCTAAGAGCACGCCGCCTCCCTGTCGCATTGTTCGGTCACAACGATAGAGTGAAAAACGATGAGCGGTCTGAAAAAGTTCGTGATCTTGAACCTGTGAATGCAGCCACGTTTCTGTAAGCACTAAAATATCGGTATTGCAAGTATCTAAGACAGAAGTTAAGGAAGCGCGTTTATTCATGATGCTACGAATATTAGTAAAAAAAACTGATACGTGGGACGCGTCTTGTCCACTTCCCCTCGCGCTTTCCTAACTTGGGACGTGTTGACAATCAACATGCTCGCCGCTATCTCGTGGTTCGTACGCGGCATTTTCGCTGATGCTGTCTGTTGCCGGGTCATAGACGAACTGTTTTTTATTCATGACTAGTTTAGTGTATCTTAACTGGAAAGTACATGGTTGGGGCTGGCTTTTAGCGTACTCAATTAGTTTTTTTCGGGCATGGCGTGTGGCGGGCGAAAAATCTTCGGAAATAGAGACATCATTTTCTTTTAGCTTTGCTCGCACGGAAAGTACTTTGTCTTTTGTTTTCGTGCTGGCGAACTTGACAACAATTGGGCGACACTTATCGGGCGTGTAGCGACCTATGCGATGGGCGCGTTCTATTGCTGTGTCGGGTAGGCTGTCGATTGCTTCGGCTAGTGCTGCCCTTACGTTCGACTCTGACTGTTCCCATGATTCGCGAGAATCAGGGATTCCATGAAAAATTAAATTATTGCGTCGAGATCTATCCTCAAGTTCGTCAACACGCAGTTTTAAAGAGTCGAGCCGATTTGTCTGGACTTGTGCTGACACTTGAATTCCAGCAATGTCATCATCGAGACGGTCTAATACCTTTGTTTTTTCTTCAAGATTGTCTAACCTCGTCTGGATTGCCTCAATTTTGGTCTCGATGTTCTTTTGACCAACCTTAATTGCCTTAACGTCGCTAACCAACTCGGCCTGGCCCTTAGCGGATTCTACAGATCGTGCCTGGAGGTCCTTTAATAGCCGAAAAAGAACTTCCATCTGCTCCGAAGGATTGGCGGGCAAATGTTGCAGTTCAAGTAATGCTTCAGTATTACGCGTGGTGGGCCCCGGATTAGTCTCTACATCACCGGAGCGCAGTATGAGCATCGCCATTGAGAAACAATCGCAGACAATTTCACAAAGCACTTGTTGGCACGGAAGCAATAGCAAGAACGGGTCGTCACTTTTCTTAGCATAAAGCGAAACGTTTTTACACACCTGCGAAGGGTAAAGATGCGCTGCATGAGCCATGGTGTTCCAAATGCTGCTTCCGTGCCAACTAAACGGACTGTCGCTCAGACAGCCGCTTAAATTGCCACTGCGATGTGACGTCAGAGTCGACGATGAAGGTACGTAGAAAGCCGGGCGCATTAACTGTAGTGGATCCAGGTGAAGATAGTTGAAGGGCTGCTGGTAGAATGCGTCATCGCTTAATTGTAGCAGCGGTGTGGAAATGTCATCCGCCGAGTATGCCGGGGGCGGACACAGCAGTACCAAGAACGAGAAGATCGTCTGCGAAGGGTAAAGATGCGCTGCATGAGCCATGGTGTTCCAAATGCTGCTTCCGTGCCAACTAAACGGACTGTCGCTCAGACAGCCGCTTAAATTGCCACTGCGATGTGACGTCAGAGTCGACGATGAAGGTACGTAGAAAGCCGGGCGCATTAACTGTAGTGGATCCAGGTGAAGATAGTTGAAGGGCTGCTGGTAGAATGCGTCATCGCTTAATTGTAGCAGCGGTGTGGAAATGTCATCCGCCGAGTATGCCGGGGGCGGACACAGCAGTACCGAGAACGAGAAGATCGTCTGCGAAGGGTAAAGATGCGCTGCATGAGCCATGGTGTTCCAAATGCTGCTTCCGTGCCAACTCAATGAAGGTTGGGTTGAATGAAGGTTGGTTGGTTGGTTGGTTTATGGGGTTTAACGTCCCAAAGCGACTAAGGCTATGAGAGATGCCGTAGTGGAGGGCTCCGAAAATTTAGACCACCTGGGGTTCTTTAACGTGCACTGACATCGCACAGTACACGGGCCTCTAGAATTTATCCTCCAAAGAAGTTGAATGAAGGTACTAGCATCTTATGTGACTAGCATAGTAATAGACTGAGTGCAAAAGGTTAGTCAAAACGCAAAAGGTGTAAAAACACGAAAAAGCAGAGAGAGAACAGCGTAACAGGGATGACATATCAAAAGCCTAGCAGCCAAATAAGCGGAAAAAAGTCGCCTCACTTGGCAGCCCGTCTCATCTACGGCGTACCAATTACCGGTCATCCTCATTGCAAGCTGTGGAAGAAAGGACACAGCTTCGTTTCTTCTTGAGCGAGTTCAGCCTTTCTTTAATGGAATTTTTTGACAAAGGGCGGGGTTCCTCACTGTTGAGGGCTTTTATAAGTCCGGGGGTTAATGGTGACGTCCATGGAAATGCAACCGAGCGTGCTACTCTCCGGCGCTCGTCAAAAGGAGCGCGTTCTCTTTCGCTCACAGTTAAACGCACTCTGATCCGTTTTTTTGTTCCCTTTCTTCAAGCCTTCGAATGAAGTAGTCTGGCAGGGTTTACCAGACGACGCAGGCTTATTAGGTTACAAGCAGAAAAAATGGTGCACTTCGCTGCACGGCCTGGTTCTCCTGCCAAGGCAGCGTTCTCTGAGCCTTAAATTTATGTTTGGAATGAGAACCCGAAAAAGCCTTCATGCTGTTTCTTTTTTCTGTGTAACTCGAGCTGCGTAGGATTTTGTTGTGAAACCTAAGGTACGCTTGTTCGCCGAAGCTGTAATATGGACCAAAAATTCCTTTCTTCCAGGTCAGTAAAGATGGTTTAACACTTCTAGATTTTTACGCACAAGCTCCTTTCAGCGCCGAAGTATTCCTTCTTTTGCGGAAATGAATGACTCATTTCAAAGCATCAGCTCGCATTTATTTATTTTTTAAGTGAAGTATTTTCGTGTGTAGTCTGCACGGATCCAGTTAAAAATGGAATATTGAAGATGCAAATCAGTTATTTTGCTCTGCTGAGTGTTACGAAATGGTGATGCGCTCAAACAGATAGTCACGAGCGCTTAATCTAGAGCGAATGCAATTCTCTCGTAGTCGCGAACAGCTCTGGAAGCGACCATACTTTCGGTCTCTATCTGTAGAACAGATTCATTGCTTGAACGCTGAGCTGGCATTCGCTATTGGCCAAGCTATTGTGCGCCGCGACTAGGCACCACCACCCACTCATTACGGTGGGTTTTAAGGCGCAGTGAACAGAACCCCAAAGTTGTTCGCTACAAAATAAACTACATAATCACCAATGGCCCTCTGTTGAAGTTACTAACTTCAGCCGGTTTGACAGTTATACGTGAACATCATCATTTTGGTACTGCCGCTACTACCGTTTGCCGGACTACTGTTTGCATATTATATCCTTTATATGATACATCGAGTGAACTCAATTTGAGTTCGTTGTATTATACTGATATTCTGGGGATTAGTACAGAGGTTCATAGTTCATGGAAGCTAAGAGGCCCGCTGGTTTTTTACCTGTTTCTCAGAAAGGCAGTCACTATTGCTAGTACTACGACGACGACGCAGAGTTGAAATATTGGTAGAAAATAAGATATTCGAAGCCCTTGTTTAGCAAAATGGCTTCCATGCTGTAAACTACCTCATGCTGATGTAGCGTGAGAAATTAGAACAGAAAAAAAGCATGCGTTGGCAATTGTCCCGGACACCGTTTCCTCAGCTGAACGAATATGGGACATTAATAGTCAAGTCAGTCGCAGCGAAATCCAAGAGGCGAGGATAGTTGACAATAGCGTTCTGTCCCCGATGACGTTTCAGCTTTACTATTTTTCGTTTCATGTATTTATTTCGCTTCTTAGGTGGGCTTGAAAAAAGGGAAAAAGAACACAAGAATGTCTTCACCTAGGTGCTAGAGAAGAGATTCGCACAGCAGAACGCAGATGAACGTGAGAATGACGGAAATAATTGAGGGAAATTCCCATGCCTCTAGTTCTAGCACTTCTTTTTTCATTGATGTACACTTATTCGCGGTTGTACCGTGCCATTTTAAGTGGTTCAGTGGATGACGCCAGTAAATAATAGTCGACCGTCCTGAATTTTTGACATGCAATTCTCAAGCTATTCCAATTGTAAAGCAGAAATGAAATGCTCTTATTTGGCGAACTTTTTTCCGTTTCCAGCCTAATGTTTTGCCTCTGATAGATATGATTAAAGGTCCTCTGCATTATAACAGCGTAAGAAACAGCTAAACTACGTTACATTTTTTTCCGCGAACTTTCATCTCATTATTAATTGTTCATGAGTCCGATGTTTTACTTTTACCTGTTGGGCCTTTCTTAGTAGTAATGACGAAATTGTGTGTCATATAAGTATTTTTTTTTACAAATGAATGAAGAGCAAGCAAATGAGATGCTCTTGCTTTGGCTTTAAGCTCTTCGCTCACTGAGAGAAAAATCTACAGGCACCTAGCAGAAATGTTTTGAATCGCCATGCACTACGTGCAGATTTTTCCGCGGATTTACTTTCGGTAGTGGGAATAAAAAGGTTTGGATGAAAAGTATAAGATTAAATTTAAACTGGGCAGAAACTTAACTTCTTCATCGTCATTATGATCAGTCTGACTGACTACGCCCACTGCAGGGCAAAGGCCTCTCGCATGTCTCTCTAATTAACCCTGTCCTGTGCCAGTTGCAGCCGCCCTATCCCCGTGAACTAAATCTCGTCCGCCCACCTAACTTCCTCCCGCCTTCTGCTACGGTTTTCATCTCTTGGAATCCACTGCATTATTCTTAAGCACCATCGGTAATCTTGCCATCGCATCACATGCCAAGCCCAAGCCAATTTGTTCCTCTTGATTTCTATTAAGATATCGTTAACCCGTGTTTCATCTCCTGACCCACTATGACCTCTTAAAGTTATTTTATGTTGCACATACTATTTTTCTTCTCAAAGCTCGCTGCGCAGTCCTTAACTGAAGTTTGACTCTTTTCAAAAGCCTCCACGTTTCGGCACCATAGATGAGTACCGTTAAGATACAGCTGTTATATACTTTTCACTTGACTGATATTTGCAAACTGCTATTCATGATCTAAGAGAACCTGCCATATGCGCTCCACCCCAATCTTATTCTCCTAATTATTTCGCACTCGCGATTTGGATCTGTGGTCACTACCTCTCGTACGTAGACGGATTCTCTTACCACTTTCGGCACCTCGCTGCCAAATGTTCCGGGACCAAATTTTGAGACTGTTGAACATTATTTTGGTTTTCAGCATACTAATTCTTAAACCCACAGCACTGCTCTGCCTCTCTAACTCCTTGATAATGTTTTTCAGTTCGTCTCCTGAGTGACTTAACAAAGCAATTCAGTCAACTAATTGCAGATTACTAGGTATTCTTCATTAACTCTTATCTCCAACTGTTGCTAATCCAGGCTTCTGAATACGTCCTGTAAACACGCGGCATTGGCGAGATGGTGTTGTCTGTTTGACGTTCTTTTTTATTGATATATTACAGTCGACTTTGTGCAGGACTATGGTAACTGTGCACCCGCCATAGATGTCTCTTAGTATTTCTACATAAGGCTGATCTGTACCGTAAACTAAACTTACAAAACTTAAAAGGCTTTCTCACCAGTCGCTTACAAGCAAACCTTTCAAGGGTTGCCTCATTTTTCTTCGCGACGTGTCCCGCGATGAAACACCGCTCTAAAAGCCAGACTACGCCAATCGAAAACTACTTGCGTTGAACATCGAGAAGCCCTTATGCAAGCTATATAAGATATTGCAACAACAGCCTCCTTCTTCGTCGTCATTCCCGTAACGCTGAAGGCTTGTTGCCAGAAAGAGACATAACGACACGCGTTTTCTCCTGCCTTTCACATAGGAAAATGCACAATGTCGGTGAAGATCATCGCCCCCACGACCTAAGTAAGTAATGAAAAGAGTGCGCTAAAATTGAAAAACCACTCTTCGACTTTTTTTTTTCCTGCGTCTCGCCTAGATTCATGAAGCTATACGCGAAACTTGAAGTGCAGAAAAAATTATGATCAGTGGTTCGTAAGCTGAACAAAGAAAAACACGAAATTTTCATGACCTTACTAACGAAGGCAATATATGAGGGAAAAAAGGTGACTAAAACAATGGCAAAGAAAGGCAGAAAGGCAGAAAGCCGTAGTGAATGTTTTTTATTTACTGTGTCATGGCCCCATATAAGATATAGATATACAAGTTTTGTATACGCTTACTGAATATATATATATATATATATATATATATATATATATATATATATATATATATATATATATATATATATATATATATATATATATATATATATACACACACAGTAAACTCTGAGAATTAATGGACAGTTTAGATACCAATGCCTGTGGCGTAACTCCAAAAGGAGCGGCAGTTATTTCTTTCTTTCGCCCTTCGCAAGTGAAATTGTTTGCATTATTTTTTACGTATGTGTCTCACTGAATAATGGCAAGCTTCAACCAGAAGGGCCTAGAAGTGCTAGCGGTGACGTGGTTCTAAAAGATGGAGGCAGCATTTCTTCGAGCAGAAATAGCCCTAATTTTTCTTAACAGTAACCAAAGCTTGTTTAGCCTCCGCTATGGCAAAGTAGTAATGGCGCTCGGCTGCTGACCTGAAGAACGCAGCTTCGATGCCGACCGCGGGGGGCGCATTTCGCTAGAGGAAAAATGCTACACAGTATGTACCGTGCGATGCCAGTGCTTGTTAAAGGAATATCCGGAACCCTTCAGTACTGCGTCCCTCATACCGTTAGTCGTTTTGGCACCTTAAACCCGCATGAGCCAACCTAAACTAATCAATGTTTAATAAAAAGGTTCTTCAGCATGCGTCAAGAAGAAAAAAACGCGTCATTGATGGCGCTCTGAGGTAAATCCACCCCTGTCCTATTAAAAAACGAAATAAGCATCAATTGACCGACCGCGGTGGCTCAATGGTTAAGGCGCTTGCCTACCAAACCGGAGTACCCGGGTTCGAACCCGACCGCGGCGGCTACGTTTCGATGGAGGAGAAACGCAAAAGGCGACCGTGTGTTATGCGATGTCAGTGCAAGTTAAAGATCTCCAGCCAGTTCTGTGGGGAGGTGGCTGACACCTTCCACATGGTTTGGGCGTGTCAATCAAACCCATCTATCACCCCCAACCCCAACCCCACCAGAGAGGACTGGGAGGCGGCCCTGCTCGGCTGTCAGGACCTAAAGACCCAAAAGGCCTTGGTTCACCGGACGCGGGCGGCGTTGCTTGCCAATGGGGCCCCGGAATAGGGGCTCCACCTAGTATTGTTAGGGGAAAGTGCCAATAGGCCCTACTCCAATCACCTCTCTGTAAATATTTATTGCATTATAAATGTTTTTCACCACCACCACCACCAGGTGGTCGAAATTATTCCGGAGACCTCCACTCTTTCCCTCTTTCAATCTTTCTTCTTTCACTCACACCTTCTTCCCTTCCCTTACGGCGCGGTTCAAGTGTCCAGCGAGATATGTCAGACATACTGTGCCGTTTCCTTTCCCCCAAAACCAATTTACTAATTTAATCATCAATTCTCATCTTACTGACAGCTGAATCTACTTCAGCTGACGAAGCTAGTGCGGGTATGCCTAAGCAAGAAAGAGTAGGTAAACGTTCCTTGCCAGCGTTTTCATAATTCCGAAGTATTTTAAGTCACTGCGTGAGCATGTGCAGCTAAGGATGAACACTGAATCTGTCCACTCGAAAAGACGCCTGCATTGGGCTTTATTTTATTCTTGGTATTGAATCATTTCTGATGAAGAAACTGCGAAAGTGCAATTATTTTACTGTTTTATAGGAAAACATTAAGGCAACCTTTATATGCGCATCATTCGTTAAATCAGGGTAAATTATGTCCTCCTTAAGATTAAGATGTTTCGCCATTTCGGGGAAAGCAATTAAAATTTACAGCATAAATTTGCAAATCAGATGCAGAAACTCACACACCACACCTAAGAATACCGTTTTTGTGGTGCACATCGACTTATCTACCATTTCAAATGGTAGTGCCCCGAAGCTACCTCAGCACCTACATACCCAACCCCTTTACGTCCTAGTGAAAAGCGTCCTGATTGGAACAGCCCTGTGCGACTAGCGTGACTTGATCGCAATGACATCCAAATAGCTACGGCAAGTGGGGCCCTGGACTGAGCTCTACCCTCTGGGGGCATCTCCCCAATTTCGTTCGTGATAAAAGTTTTTATCTCACATGAGGAAATGACGAGCGCTGATGTTGCTCACCTGAAAGCGCTGTCACCCCATATCATATGCGAAGAGTCGAACAACGCGCTTGACGCTCTAAAAGTGCCCACTTTTTCGTCGCGCAGCGTTGCGCAGCGCTCCTTGTTTGAGATCACGGAGAACCGTGTGCTGTGCAATATCAGTGCACGTTAAAGATCCCCAGGTGGTCAAAATTATTCCGGAGACCTCCACTACAGCACCTCTTTCTCTCTTTCTTCTCTCACTCTCACCTTCCTCCTTTCCCTAACGGCGTGGTTCAGGTGTCCGCCGAGATATGTGAGACATACTGTGCCATTTCCTTTCCTCAAAAACCAATTTACAAATAATTTGTAACCGCTAAATCAGATAGAAAAAGAAACAAAATGAAGAGCAAAAAACAGAACAAATCGAATCAAGCGTTTAAAACTAGAGTAATAGATCATATCTTTAGAGCTTCTAGATCAAAAGACACCATCAGGCCAGTCGTAAAATTCGTGGCAGATAAAAATCACAAAAGCATTAGTGGTATCTAGCCCGTACTTAAGGAAACATGAAATGTTCACGCGAACGGAATGTTGAAACAGTGGCACGCGGAAGAAAAAAATTTTAGTTCATAGATACGCAACAATAGCACATTGAACAATGTGAGGGGGGCATACGCGAGGTATGCAGTGGTCCTTTTTTAGGGGCAAAACATGCATGGTATATTGCGGCGTTGAGTGTCTCAAAGCGCAACATGGGCAGAGAAAGGTGCCGTAGTTGAAGGCTCTGGATTATTTTGCGAAAAAAAAATATTAGCTGCCCTTCTTTTCTATAGCAGCGTTTGAGACCAAAAATGACTCGCTTCAACGTGGTATGAAAGCATACCACGCAGGCAGATTTGAGTAATGTAAACGCGCCGATCTAGATTTCTTTCTTTTTCGTCTTGTGAGGGAAGGCTATATATTAATACCGTTAGTTCAGTCCGTCGTTAACGCACACAAGTCCGTTTTCTTCACCTCACTTATAACATAGAAACAGCGATTTGAAAGATGCTTGCCCCGTACTTAATATACCGATCAGTAGGAATACAAAGTGAAACCAGCGAAAGTAAGGCTGGTTGTCGATGGTAGATTGAGTTAGCGCTTGCAGTTGCTAGCATTAAACGAAACCAAATTGACCTGAACAAGTGCCTGTAGTTCTCGGCATACATCCAAGCGGAGTATAACATGAAGCCACCTTGATAAAGTCGAACTAAGCAAGTGCAATAAATAGTTATATTTCGCACCACGTTACAGACACACAACACCAGTAGTTGCGAATGCGGATAGGGCGCACAGAGCCACATCTTCTCTGTACAGCGCTTCGCCCCAGCAGCGCGACGAGGGGATTTTTTGAGTTACGATGCTCGCCGGTATGTGCGGCAGGAAGATTAGGGTAAATTCATTATGCAAGCAAAGAACAGAAGAGGGTTCCGGAGTGACAAGAAACCCTCTAATGAACTTAAGGCGCCTGCGCTCCCGGAACTCCTGCTTCCGAGCTTTCGCGGGGCCTTCACCTGATTCGTATCAGCAGGTGAGTGCCGGCGCCGCTGGTAGCAAAGATTCAAGGGTTGCACAAACGCATGCAACCAAGGGAGCGCATTCAGCAGCAAGCGTAAGCACTTCCCAAGTTGTCTGCTTGATAATGCCCCAGCCGATCCAGCTGCGCTAGCGATCTAAGAAACAAGCCTGACTCATCTCTCCTGCAGCGTGGCAGTGCGTGGCTGATTGGCTGTTTCAAGCAATACGGCCAAAAGGATGCGCGAAATGCGAGTTTATTCCTCTTCATGGTGGCAGTTTAAAGCGACTGATATTATAGGCTTCATGCCCGCTGCTACTGAGATCAAAATATTAGCAGACATGCACTTGAAATAGCTGTCATTGGTCACTCTCAGAATTACTTGTTTTTAAAAGCGGTAAAAAGATAACAATTCATTACCCGGGTTCCGTGTGTAAAATGCGATTTCTTGGATTCTCTTCTTCGGTGGCAGGACTCATACCTCTAACGCACGTAGAGATGAGGAGTTTATTTTTGTTCTTCAACTCTACGACGTACCCTCAACCGAGTGAAGGGTAGACACGAGGTCCGAAAAAAAGCACACCAAATACAAAACTGTGGAACTACGCCCTCACTGAGTGGAAAGGCATGGCGCCACCATCCCTTAAATCCCCACCCCTTGCCTGGGCTCCACGAATGCATCCTCTACAACTTCGAGCACACAACAGGTAGCACTCTCGAAAGTGCGCATTCCCCGTCCAGCATACTTCTTACCGCTCAGGCCCATATATAACTTGGGCTCATATTATACTAGGTAAGGCTGTATACCATTCTCTAGAGGAACGTCGCAGTTTTTAGTTAATGCTTCCTACGATTTCTCTGGCTGCTGCGGGGCCATTCGTTTGGAGAAAGTCTTTGTTATGTACAGCCGGCCACATCTTTAGCTGATATTCGGGACGGCCGCTTTTTCGGTGCTCCGGTAACTTATGACGGAGCAAACTTGCGAAGATGTCAGATTTAAGCACAGGCCCATTGAGCCTGTGATTAATACTGAGCTTTCCGCAAGTTTGCTTCATCCCAAAGCGCAGGAGCATAGAAAAAGCGGCCGTCGCGCACGATAGCTAAAGATTTGGCCGGCTGTACCTATCATTGTAAATACATTACAACCGCCCTCCACTAACTTGACTATTCACACTAATATATATATTTAGGAGAAATTAAGCATTATCGTGAACAGCAGATGATGTGAACACTGCTTTAGCTAAGATAAAGCGCCAGCGGGTCGCAGTAAAGAGTGTACACCGGAAGTACTCACTCCTTGCGCTTTTCTATCTGCTGCTGCCAGTCTACCTATCTGCCACTGTACTCGTTCATAGTGGCCAGCTAACCTCGCCGGTTGAAGCTCTGGAAGACAATAGAAATGTGAGATCACTATGAGCAGGGCACAGCCCCAAGGCGATATTTTCTTCATGAACCTTGATATTAGCTTCCACCACTCTCAAGTGCAGGATTCTAGGACATGGATTGCCATTGTAAGGCAACTGCGGAATACTCTTAGGTATTGTTATAGAAATACTGAAGGCAATGAACCAATGTTCCTAACTGCTGCAAAATTTTTCTTTTGAAGTTGATCCATCGCTATAATCAAGCAATTAAGGCTGCCCTAAAAACCAACAGCGAACATTTTAACGACAGAAAAAAAATTTAAGCGTACCAAGCGGAGATCTACGGATACAGGGATTGATACAATGGAGTCTTAGGAGGTATGGAAATACTGTGTTCATAAACTAGTATTAGCAGAGTTAACCGTCTTAAGTGGGGTGCAGGAGAAAAAGAGACCTTCCACGAAGTTACAGCCTTTTTTGGATGATGCGTTATGTATAGATACAATTACCACGTCACCAGAAGACAACACTATGACAAACGTGACAAGCTCAAACGAGAAGCCATCCACGTTGTCTCGGGTCTGCTGATGCACATACCTCTTATGAAGCTTAGGCACACAATGGTATGAACTAGCTCTCAAAAAGTGCTGGACAGGAAAATCTTGCCCAAGGAAGCCGGCTGAGCGGCTCCTCTGCTGTACTTTTCTCCTGGAGAACTTCATGTCATGCCCAACCGAGAAGTTCAGCCTTCAAATGATTATGTCCCTCCTCCATGGGCCCTTACACTTGTACTTACAGATAGCAAGCCACGAAAAAATCACTGCACGAGGTGGCAGCTCGGGGTGACGCAAGCGCTTCGCTAAGGCGCGCAGCCGTGGCATAGCGCAAAAACCACTGGCCACTGCCACGATTATGTGCACCGAAATGGCAGAGGCTGTCCTCCTTACCACTGTTGAGCATAATACCGGCGAGAATGAAGTGCCCAACCATGTCCGGACAGTAGTGTGGCTCGACATCACATGTTGTATGGTGAATGTGGCTGTACTTCCCCTCGTCGACAACGTCGACACTGTAGAAGTATAACTTACAGGTGTCATAAAGCAGCGCAATAGGCCCTACGAGCATCTCTTAAGGTGACTCCAGACAATGATCTACTTATTCAGGGATTCGTCGTACGCATATGAACCATTCAGACAAGAGAGCACAAGCCCGTCAACGTACGGCACCAACGACTGCGATTTATTATAAACAATGCAGGAACTAAGCCTCAAACTAAAAATGTCTGAGACAATTTCCTGGGTGCCTGAAGGTACAGGCATCGAAGAGAATGAGTGCGAGAAGAGTGAGGCACGAGCAGCAGCGCAGAAAATTGCACCCACACCGAACGCTTTTACCACCTTTGCGGGTACATACACCTATCTGTTACACCCCGCAGCCTTCAAAGCAATCGCGAAGAAACGACGCAGCAAGGCCCGTCAGCACATTCGCGGAGAACAAGAAGAACGCGCCGAGGAGCAGGCGCGTACAAATCCACGTATCCCGGAGGCGCTTGAAAGAGACAGAGTCTCTAGCCCGTTCCCTCGCGACCAACAGTGCGCTAACCTCGTTCTTAGGACACAAGTTTTGGAACAATGACCCCGACGAAGGGATGTACTACAGTCGCTGGCAAAGTCTGGTTACCGCTATTTACATTGGCAGGGAAGGCCATGATTATTTGAACTTCGTAGAAGAAAGCTCACAGAACTTCCTATTGCTATTCCCTTGGCTTCGTATCCACGACGGCATGGCCTTCGCTCTACTCCGGGCACAGCTAGAGGAATTTGTGCCAGAAGGCTCTAGCACCAAGCTTTCCGACAGTCGGTGTCCGAATCAGCGCCTGAAACGGCAGCCGTCACAACTGTGGGGCAACATGCTCGCAAAGGAGCCTCGAGTATTGTGCACTAGATAAATTTTTAATAAAGGACTTGCTTAAATCCATCAGTCAGCGAATCAAAAATTCACCAATCAATCCTCAGTGAAAAATGTGCTTGTGCAGCAGAATTTCGGGCAATTATTTTTGTTTGGAGGTCCTCTCTGCTACTTCTGAAGTATACCCATGAGAGTAACAAATGTTTCTACTCACGGCCACATTGCCACGATGTTCGCAAACTTCTTTCGAATACTGCTTCCGGCTGCTCATCGGCTGCCCCATGATATCAGGCGACCGTGTGACGACGTGCAGACCAGCCACGCATCACGATCCAGGAAATGCTGACGTTCGGAGCATACGCACGGGCTGTTTTCACTAACGATGACAGAGATCAGGTTGCTGCGCTCGCATCTGTTTCTACACGGACAGCTTCAGCTTCCTCGATCGACGAATAGAGTACTCCTGACAACCCATCAGCAGTCAACGGTATTCTATCAAACGTTATTAATAAATAAGCAGGCACGTTGTATTGGCAGAAGGTATCTTTTGAAGTCAGGTTGGTCAAAAAACAGGCTGAACACTGTGTGAAGTGGAAGTAACGTGCGCGCTATAGAGTCCTATATGTATATAGGTTGGCTTGGTTGGTTGGTGGGGCTTAAAGTTCCAAAGCGGCTCAGGCTATGAGGGACGCTGTAGTGAAGGACTCGGGAAATTTCGACCACCCTCGGTTCATTAACGTGCACTGACATCGCACAGTTCAGGGGCTTTTAGAATTTCGCCTCCATCGAAATTCGACCGCCACGGCCAGGATCGAACCCACGCCTTTCGGGTCAGCAGCTAAGCACCATAGCCACTGAGCTATCGCGGCGGTGGCTGAAAAACCTTGCGGAATTCTCTGGTTGTACGCACAGTAACCATATTATTATTTACAAATTAAACACTACTTTAACTGCGGACGCAAACAATATTCTTAGCGGGTGCCATGCATAACGTCTCAACGGTCGCTTTGCAAAAGATTACCGGCTTGGAAAAAGATTGTTCAACCTTCCTGCTCCTTTTCCCTGACCTCGCCGTGTTATCCTTACAGCTAGCAGCCAGTAGCGCTAAATTCTTATCTTACAGTCAATTGTTTTTTTAGCAAGATACAAACCGTGCGCAATATGCTTCTGAGCACGCAGTTCAAGAACTGGAAAGGAGTGTGCCTGAGAAAAATAAAGTTAGAGGCAGTCATAAATAAATAACATAAATAACAAATAAATAAATAACAGCCCTATTAGAGGCCATGATTTGCGCGATGCTCTGCATCTTTAATGAATAGGCCATAAAAGAATCACATTTTAGAAACCCAAAGTTCACGAGTGCAGTTTTAAGCAAGTTCTTAAACGAGGAAAGAGGGGAGGATTTCTCAAATAACTAATTTTTTTTTCAGCTTCATAAATAATTTCTAAAACAATGTAAAAAGAGAGCTGTTGGCGATTCGGCCAGTACATGACGCTCGTTCCCAGAAAAGGGCGAGTGGGTCACAGCCCTCCGGACGCCTGTCTAACAAGCGCCTTACGTCCGACACAACGAGACGCATTCGGAACACGCAGGCAATTGGATGTCGGGGCGCAGTAGCGGCCCACTGGCCCATTGAACTTAGTGGTCGAATAGAGTCGCAGCAATTCTTCCCCACCAGTATATATCCCTTGAGACCTGAGGCGCACGTCAGCGTGTTTGATTGTCTGACACCGTTGTGGAAGTTTCTGTGCACCCAGAGAGGCGGCGGAACGTGATTCGGAACTTGTAGAAGTGTCCAAGTGTAGTAACGGGGTGAATGAGGAAGTGTCTTGCACGCAGGTGTACACCTTTCACTCCATTTCATTTTCCCTTCGCTGCGGTACCGCTCTCTCCCTCTCGAATGCGTTAGTGCAGCGGTCACGGAGAGCGGGGTCGTCAGACCTCTTCCAGGAGAACTCATTTGGGTGGCGCCTCCGGCTCCTGCCTTCCGCATTTCTCGTAATGAACCGTCGTCGTTGCTCTTTTGTGCTCTCGCAATCTCTCCACCGAAACCGCTGTGTTCTTTGCACAGCCCCCGCCGGCCACTATGAAAGGGCCTTTGTTCGACAAGTTTCCACCGCGAACGTGGTTCCGTTTTGCAGGAAATTGAACTGGCCTCAGCGTTCCGCACTGACTAAATAAAGAAGCCAGCAACCTGCTTTATGTATAATACCGAGAGCCCGTAAGGTCTCAATTTTATTTTTATGCGTAGCATATTACTAGAGCTACACTACAGCCCGTCGAGCGCGGCGGTGGAGCTACCATTGACCCTTAGCGTGACCACGTGACACCACGTGACAACATGACGTCACAGCAGAGGGGAGATGGCCTGCCGGCTCGCGCGGTCGGCCGCGGCGGTGGAGGCTCCACATCTGAGGCGCTGCCTGCTGCTGCTGGGGGTACATCAATACAGTCTACAGGGAATGGTGGCGGTGGTGGAATAACTAAGGGTGTTTCCAATGTACTTTCCATGGGTGCCAAGAATGCTGTTGCAGCCGGTGCTAGGGCAGCGGTTGTACACTCTGCATTGAATTCACCGATGATCCCGTATATAGCTGCCACGGCAATCCTTGCTACACTTCTAGTGGTTGTATTAAAATGACCAAGTATTCAACCAAGGAAAGCCATGTATTACCAAGCCTAGCCATCAATATCCTTCGCATCTGACTAGACTTAACCTTAGCTAAGCCTCAGCCATTTTTTTTCCTTGTTTTCGCTTTGTGCTCATTGCCTTGCTGTATGTCAAAGGCAAGATATTTCAGTACTAAAAGTAGAACTTTACACTCGGAAGAAAGCTCAGGTTAAACGTGATTAATGACAACGCCAGGAATGTTCTGAAATTTTTTTATTGAACACCGACGAATATTGTTAATTTATTTGCACTTTATGTCGATACTACTGCCAAGAGACTGCTGAGGTCAGGTGAGGTATAACAGAATGTTTGGCCAGCAGGAAAGCAATTGCTCTGCGTGTGTTAAATAGCGTTCCCGATACTCAGGAAAGTGTCAGAAAAACGAAGTTGCAAATAATTTCAGAACTGTTTTTGCAACAAATACGGCACTGAGCATTACACAAATAGAACCTGGTAAGTATTCTGCCGACAGGAATGCTTGATCAAACTAAGACAGCCCTGCTAGCGAGGTGTTATCAATGTTTTGAAGACCTCTTTCTAACCAACTTGATCAAGCTGGGATATTATCGTTTTTACTTATTTATTTATTTATTTATGGCATACTGCAGGCCCAGTGAAAGGCCCTGGCAGGAGGGGCACAATAAACACAATACAAAAAGCACAAAACAAAAGTACAACGCAAATAAAAAAAATCAATGAACGACCTGTTCAATGGCATGAATGTCAACTGTTGATGATGGTGGTAACTGATTCGCCTCGGTAGTGGTGCGGGGAAAAAATGAAAATTTGAATATGTTAGTTCTGGCAAAGTAAGGTTTCAACGATTCAGTGTGCCTGTTTCTTGTTGACCTGGACGTTATCGGTTGGAGATACAAATCGGGAGCCATTGACAGTTTGTTATTTTTCAATAGAAAGAGAAATCTTTACCACGCTTTTGTACCTCGATTTTATTGGTGATGTGTATTGAAGTCTGTATTTAGCTGTCATGTGAATGAATGCTCCAGATGCTAGTTTGTCATGAGAAAAGATCTCTCTTATCAAGTGTATATTTCTTGCCCCTCTACAATGCGCCACACTCGTGCATAATCTAGCCGGTTTTCGGAAAAGAAGATGCTCCTGACACCCCGTAAGCTGCGCACTGGAAACATGCATGACGGCACAGTATGATTCAAACAGTAACCACTTATTCTTGCCTTTTTCATATCGGCAATAATATAGAAATTAAGACCTGAAGCGTCCACAGAAACCCAAAGTATAGAGCATCAAGAAAAGAACAAGGCCATCATTTTGTCAGCTGTGCTCGAATCAGATGTGCACTCAACGGAAAACCTTTTTTTAACGCTTTCTTTTGTGACTTAAGAACACGGACACATAAACGGACTGTACAAAAGCCTCCTTCTTCTACTTCAGGGAACTTGAATATGTCCGTTGCAAGGACGGCTTGCACGAGGCTTAATGAACATAACTCATTGCGCAGCGTTTCGGCACATGTCTGTGTTAGCCTTCAGTTATGTCTTTTTCAAGGCCTTGCTGTAGCCCCTTAAGATATTCAGGGTTTATGAAATGGTAATTGGCGCCACAGGGTTTTTTTTTTTTTTTGGCGGTGCGCGCAATAAACAAAAAGGGAAGGAAATGAATTCTTAATGGCTTTGACGTATGTATCCTATAGAAACTACCTTATTTCTAATATCGTTGCATACGTCTTGTCAAAACAGATATTTTTTCTCAAAAACTAACGTAGCAGCCGCAAACATAAATTGCCCTCTCCGGTGCTTCCAAAAATTCGTTCCCGATCTGCAGTTCTGGCTTGTGGCAGTTTATGCAGCTGTAAGTTCTAGCCATTATAATGCTCTTTGTTTTTACGACTAGGTGGTAAAGGTGCCGACATAGCTAATTAACGCGAACATCGCGGCTTTTGAAAATTAACTACGCCAAAGGGGTGCACTGACAAAATGCAGATTTCTGGGCTAAACAGAACATTCGCTTAATATGCCATCATCCTCTAGAAACCTAAGTCTTCTGGCATACTTCTCGAGCAAAGAAAAAAATCGGTGCGTGGTTAAGCGCGTAACGTTAGCTGCAGCATTGAACTGCAGCAACATTCCACACTTTCGAAACTTCTAGAGACAAGATATTTTGACAATGACCGTCCATAGAAACTAGCAAAAACGTTTTTAAGTGTCAACATTCAAAGAATATTAGCATACATAGAGATGAAGGTATATTTATAGACCTTCAAACAATTTTTTTTGTAGTGCTTCCAGTAACCCTACCTGGGTTCCAAAAGACATGTGCCAGCATACAAACGTTAATAACAACTTGAAGCAATTAAATCTCTAGCTTCACTTAGCAACACCTTTCTTCCATTCTGCAAGAATCATTCCTCTTTAATAAACCGAACTGTGAACTGTGGATCCCGGCGCTGAATTGCAGAACATTGCGTAGGTGCCCTAGGGATTCAGGAGTTTGAAGACGGAAAAGTGAAGGACCTCTTATGATTGAGTGCACAATAAATAGCTCAGAGTTGAATGAAAGAAAACCATAGTAACCTGTCCGTGCTTAGTACGGTAGTCCAAATTTCAGCCACAGGGCCCTCTGTGCTCAAAAGAATTTGACATGTTGTTTTACCAAACAGGAGGCAGCCGCCGTCCGTTTTTATATTCAGAAGAGAAAACACTGCAGTAAGCACTTTTTCAGGCATCGTAGCAGAGTGTTGCAATGAAAGCATGTTCTGATGTAGAACTTAGTTCGGATTGGCATATCTGCTGTATACGTAGTGCACATGCATGCTACAGGATACCACTTCGTGTACGGTGTAGAGCAAGAAATTTGCCACGGATTTTTTTTTTGCGCTAGATGTTTAACTGCATCTTAATACATATTGCTCCAAGTTAAACCAATGCGATCATTACTCTCGCCTGCAGCTTCTTATTGCTCTGAATTCGAGAATTTAATGCCTCGCTTATAATGCGAATATGAAGAAACACGAAAACCGTAGATTTATTTATTCTAGAGAAGCATATTCGTAGGCGTACAGCTATTCTTGACAGGAGCACATCACTAAACAAAAAAAAAGCTATCCATAAATATAGCAGAAACGCTGCCGTAGTAATAAAAAAAAAGAAAGCGGTATTTATTTTTCGCTTTTACTGAAAGGGTGCAAATTTTTCTCCGCTCGTCAATTATCCTCGAATTGTAACGTTCTGCGGAAAACAGATCTCATTTACTGCACTGCTATAGAAGCAGTTGATTTGAATAGTTATAAGCCAATTTACATAGTCTGATTCCAGAACAGCCTGACTGTTGAAAGAAGCTCAGCACATTTTTTTTGGCTTTCCTGGAAACTTCACATAATAGACGAAGAGCAGTTACAGCCAATGGATGGGCTTCCTATAGACCTCCTCCATGTTTGCAAACAAGCGAGGTGGCGCTGCAGTCACTAGCAGGCTCGCGGTAGGCAAGAGGCCAGGGAGTGGCGTCGAGTTGGGGTAGCGCAGCGCCGGTTTTGAAGGCTTGTAGGCGCGTTTTGAGTTTCTGAGCATCATAGAAATGGTTGATGCTTTCAACTTAGTATTCCTCGAAGTACGCAGACTCGCATTGGCCATGTATGGCGTATTTCGCCACAGTGTATTGTACCTAGGCATTGAATAAAATGATAAGTTTTTGACACTCTGCACTAGCCAGAATGACTTTACCTCAGGACAGTGGTGAGGTAAGCACTGTTGTTTTTTCGGCAGAGCCGACGTGCGCTCACCATCTGTTGACACACGTGTCGCGCAGTGCGAAAAGTGGGGACAGCGTCGATCGTGTCCCAATATCATATGTCTCGCGTAACCGCTGTTTTTAGCCGTCAGATCAGGCCCCAGCCAGGCCGACTTCTCCCCTTCTTAAACTGGTCGATTTAGTGAAAAGTTTGAATTCCTGAAATTATGTTCTTTCCTAGCCCTGGGTCTTTTTTTTTTGTCACGAAAAAATATAGCAAGATATTCAGTAGAAATTCAGAAATTTACGGCTTTTTGATCTGTGGTCGTAAACAATTGTGAGGTAATTGGGTTTCTGATGGTCCTTGCACGTCGCGAATTCTGCGGACTTCCGACGACGGAGTACCACAATGGTAGCATCACTACAAAGAGGGATCAGATGTTTCGTTGATTTCAGTGCCGCATTTCTTTGACCAAAGCGAAAGCGAAGAGGCCATAACAAGGGATTGAACTTAAAGATTTGTTTTTTGATCTACCACATTTTCAGTGATTGGCATCCCTCCCCCCTTCGTAAATTTGTAAATAATGGAAATAGAATGATTCTATTTGTCGCGAACGGTTCCAGATACGTAGAGAAGTGCAATAAATGTCCCGATTTTTTTCCTACAGGAGCAGTAGTATGTTAGATATTTTTATAACAAAAGTTTTCATGTGACTATGCAAGCATAAGTACTGATAATCTAATAAAAAAAGAAGTAATACAGCCAACTTGGCAGCAGCGGCAGCAAGCCGTGAACACCATTTGAAAAACTGCTCTTTTGCAGTGCCGTCTACTTCGAGGCCCCACCGAACGTGCATACGAAGCGCTGCGTCGACTTCTGGCTCTACATTTCACGGATCCGCCCCAGTGACGAGGGATTTCCTGGCAAGAAGTCATCTGCACATTGCGCGCCCAGCCAGCTCGACGCAACAAAAAGCGGAGCATCTTCGGCCACCCGTCACTTGGCAGCAGCGGCAGCAAGCCGTGAACACCATTTGAAAAACTGCTCTTTTGCAGTGCCGTCTACTTCGAGGCCCCACCGAACGTGCATACGAAGCGCTGCGTCGACTTCTGGCTCTACATTTCACGGATCCGCCCCAGTGACGAGGGATTTCCTGGCAAGAAGTCATCTGCACATGCGCGCCCAGCCAGCTCGACCCAACAAAAAGCGGAGCATCTTCGGCCGCCCGTCACTTGGCAGCAGCGGCAGCAAGCCGTGAACACCATTTGAAAAACTGCTCTTTTGCAGGTTAGTAGCCCTATGTTTCCATAATATCCATTTTAATAGTATTTCTGCTGCTGCTGCTGCTGCTGCTGCCATTTGCTGACATTTGTTGACATTTGCTATGCTTTTTGCATTACTGAGATTCGTTTTGCGAGTACTTCTGTACACTTCAAGCAATGTCTGATTCCTGTAGCACGTGTGATGTGATCATCTCTGAGGATGAGCCATTTGTGGAATGTTCCAAATGCGAGAGCAACTATCACTTTGGAAAATGTGCTGGTCTTACTGAAAAGACCTTCAAATCGAAGTATGAGGCCACAAAGAAAGCGTGGCAGTGCCCATCATGCAGAAGTGCAGGAAGTAGCAATACATGTAGTAAAGAGAGTAGTAGCTCTGAAACAGATATCAAACTCGCGCTCTTCTCAATTAACCAAAAGTTAGAGCGGCTGATGCCCCTGGCAGAAAAAATTGAAAGCATGGAGGAGTCTCTTAGCTTCATATCTTCGAAGTTTGATGAATTTGAGCAAAAGGTCGGCCACCAAGAGGCTGATATCATGGACCTAAAAAAGAGGATATCGGAGCTTGAGAAAAAGGATGACTTAAATCAGGCAGCACAAGCTCAGTTTGAAAAGGAGATACACGATCTTGAATTCCGAAGCAGGCAGCTGAACTTGGAACTGCATGGCATACAAGAAGTGCAGGATGAGGATCTAACAGTCATATTAAATAACGTGGCTGATAAACTTCGAGTGCCTCGCTTGATGGAATCGGAGATAGCAACTGTTCATCGAGTTCCCGCTAAACGTGATAAGACGCCAGGCATTCTTGTGCGTTTTGCGAAGCAAGCTACAAGAGAAAACTGGTTGAAGAACAAGAAGAACCTAAAAGATAGCGACCCGCCCATTTTCATGCAAGAAAATTTAACACGCCGAAATAGAGAACTGCTTCAGGCAACTAAAGTCTGTGCCAAAGAAAAAGGCTATAAGTTCACTTGGTATGTCAATGGAAAGGTTTTCGTTAGGCGAAGTGAGGGAATGAGTGCCATTCATGTGAAGGGAAAGAGCGATTTGGATCGGCTATAGCACTCAGCATGGTATCTTTCGAGTTTCTTCTTGAAACATAATCGACATGCAGCAGATGTATTATCTGCCGAGTGACTTGAACCGCACTGCTTCGTGTGTTGCGCCGACAACGCTTAACGCTATTCACCTGAACGCACGCTCTGTAAAAAACAAGATATTGTGTTTAGAGGAGTTCTTTGGCGAATTTTCATTTGCTTTTTCTTTGATCATGCTCAGTGAGACTTGGAGCACAGATGATTCCGACGTTTTCAGGATGACCAATTACAAAACTTATTACTTGAACCGCTCCGGCCTCCGGGGGGGTGGAGTGGCTTTACTGGTGTCAGATGACATTGAATGCGACAAGTTGGACTCGTACAGTCTTATTACTGAAGATTTTGAAGTGCTATCAGCCTGTACTGGAAGGTTCGTGTTTTCTGTTTGCTATCGTCCACCGAAGGGAAATATGGTTAGGTTTTTGGAATTTTACGACTGTTTTCTTTCATTTATAACAGATAACAAATACACTCTAATAGCTGGAGGTGATTTTAATATCGATATGTTGAAGGATAATTCCTCTACTAGAGACTTTAACGCAGTCTTGGCCTCAAACGGATTTATTAATCTTATTAACGATCCAACAAGGGTAACACAAGAAAGTGAGTCACTTCTTGATCTGCTGATTACGAACACTTCCCAACCGATAGTTGAGTCGGGCGTAATATCATGTGCGATCAGTGACCACCTTCCAGTGTTTGCATGCATAAATAAGACTAGACTGGTAAAGTACCGACAGGAGAAAGCGAAGTACCAAAGTATAACCAATGCTACTCTCAATTCATTTCACAGCTCACTGGAACAAGTTGAGTGGGATAGTATTGGCGTTACCAGTGACGCAAATGAGGCTTACGATGAGTTCCTCCGAGTATTTAAACAGCTCTACCATTCCTCTTTCCCGCTAAAAGTGCGTGCAATAAAGCGTAAAACTCGCAAACCTTGGATATCTTCTGAGTTGCGCCAAGAAATTAAAACGAAAGACAAACTGTACAAAATCTTTTTAAACACACGTTCAACAGATGACCTAAACATTTTTAAGAAATACAGAAATAGATTAACAAAAAAGCTACGTCTCGCTCGTGCGGAATACTTCGCGACATTTCTTGAAATTAAAAATGGTCGCCACGATCTGTTGTGGTCAAGGTTGAATTTCTTACTGAGGCGTGAGCAACCACAGGCTGCCCCGCGGGCTTTAAAGCTTGATAATAAAGATGTATCCGGCAGAGAGTTGGCAGATGCCTTAAACAACTTTTTTACCACCCTTGCCCATAACACCCCGTCAAGTGATTTCAACACCTATTTTAGCTCTTACAATAGGGACACAATATTTCTGAACCCAGTTACGACAGAGGAGGTTATATCAGTCGTACAAAGCCTAAATAACAGCCATAGCTGTGACATTGACGGCATTCAAGTGAGGCCTGTCAAGCATGTTATAAGAGTTATTGCCCCTGTTCTTGCAGATATATTTAACTTATGCTTTACTGCGGGAACATTTCCTAGAAAAATGCAAATAGCCAAAGTAACGGTTTTGTATAAGAAAGGAGACCGCAATGATTTAGGAAATTATAGACCAGTATCGATACTCCCAATCTTCTCGAAAGCCTTTGAAAAAGTTCTGTATACACGGTTGTCTGATTTTATTGATAAACATGACCTTTTGTCACCTAATCAATTTGGGTTTTGTAAAAATAAATCTGCCGAGTTAGCCCTACTCGAACAAAAGGAATATATACTAACACAGTTTGAAAAGAAGGCCTTTGTTATTGGTGTCTTCATGGACTTCTCGAAGGCATTCGATTTAGTAAACCACAGTGTACTCCTGAAAAACTTGGAGCGTTGCGGTATTCGTGGACTGGCTCAAATGATCCTGAAATCATATCTTTCGCATAGAAAACAGGCTGTAAGCATAGACAATGTGACATCTGAACTAAAACTTGTTACTTCTGGCGTTCCCTAGGGTAGTATATTGGGACCATTACTTTTTAATATGTACCTAAATGATATCTCCAACATTAACTCCGCCGCTAAATTTATTATCTACGCTGACGACACTAGCATCTTTTTTACTGGAAATGATCTTGATCTCCTTGTTCGGGAATGCAATGACACCTTGAGTGAATTACAAAAGTGGTCCGAATCCAGATACATGCGTATAAATGACAAGAAAACAAAAGCTGTCATATTTCGTCCTAAAAACAAAGTACTTCCTTCCCCCATCGAGATTAAACTAAACTCGCGACGTATAGACACAGTTGAACAATTTAAATGCCTTGGAGTAGTTTTTTCTTCCAGCATGTCTTGGGAACACCACACGGACCATATTGTCACGAAAGTGGCTCAAATAACCGGAGTCATAAGTCGGCTCAGATACGTCATTCCAAGAACAGTAAAGTTACTCCTCTACAATTCACTTTTCTACTCCTATTTAAACTACTGCCATCTAGTGTGGGGCACAGCTACGGTTAGCTGTCTTCAGCGTATCTACATTTTTCAGAAAAAGTTTCTTCGTCATGTTTACAATGTCCCCTGGGTCTCGCCAAGCAAAGATCTCTTTCTACAAAGTGGTGTGCTAAAAATACACAACTTGTATAAATATCGCTTGAGTGTCCGGTTTAAACTCGAAACACGTAGAAATGTAAACCACATACGTAAACTTGCTGAACTACATACCCGAGATGCAAGCTACACAACAAGGTATGCGGAGAAATGGATAGTCCCGACCCCACGGTTAAACTCGGGTAGAGAACGCCTGCAGTTCACTCTTCCGTTCCTGCTAAACGCGTATATATATAATAATTTTGACCTTTTCAGTTCGTCAAACAGGTCTTTGCGTGCTTTGTATGCTAGCATGTAGGATTTTTTGTCTTGTGCTTTTTTTTTTCTTTCTTTTTTTTCTTTGCTGCCATTACCTGTGTCTACCCTATGTGAATATTGTGTTAATATTGTATAATGTTCTTTCGTTTTCTCTTGTACCTGCTCATTATTGTATACTTGTTATCACGCTTTGCAACTGCCTTTTGTATTAAAAGCCTTGCTGTCAAGCTGCTGCCAAGCGAAAGGGGGCTGCGGCTTAGTCGAGCTGTCTCTCAGCTTTTTCTGCGCCTCCGCTGTCTGTGTCTTTACAAGGCAGAAAATAAAGAATTTGAATTTGAACATAGAGATCAGGGCTTTGGGGACATGCTGGCATGAAAACTTTTCGCACTTTGTACTTAATTATTCAAGACCCGGGGTGACTTGACGAGGGTGTTAATTGTAATTACCGAAGAACTGTACCAGGTATAGCTGAAAATAAAACGCATTACTAAAATTACCAGAGGAATTTCATATTTGCACCAAATTTGGTTACATATATCATGCATCAATAAACAAAACTTTTCATTGCCTCATCCCCTGTAAATCTCGCTACGTGTTCTTTTGATAGCCCGCCTGCGGTCGCTTCTTTCCAACAGGCTTCGCGATCATGTACTACTTCATGAAGCAACTTATGACACATGCATGACGCAATGAAAAGGATGTGGTTTTTAGCACACTTAAAGTACGCTGTTCGAAGCATGCCAACGTGACCGCGTAAGATAGTCACAGCTTGCCATACTGTTTTCTGCTAGAATCAAATGATCTTGTCGGTCATGTTAAGAAATAGTTTCAAGAATATATTAAATGCCCTAAAACGCGCCATTATATTTTCGTATAACTTCTACACACGTTAAAACATGATGTGCTATGAACAAAATAACGCACTCGTTGATGGTGAATGACCTTGTCGGCGCCCGTGCACACCAGCGCATGGTGATAAGTACGTGCGCAGCTACATGCTTTTTTTTCCTTGCGCAGTTTTAAGCGTACCATGCTGTTGTTCATATGAATGAGCGTAAAAATTTCCCTGCTATGAAGTACGTTGACTGGCAGCGCCTGTCGACTCCCAGACATCGCGCTTTTACTACCACGGCCCATTTTCCTAATGTGGTATTTATATGCGAGAAACCTATTAATGCTAATCTAATTTTCCGTTTTATTATACTACGTGGATAAACAGCGACGCAGCTGGCCAGTACATGCTGCTTCTGCAGTGCGCAGCCCCGATATGCAGCCGCCGGTAGCTGCCGCAGCTACCGGCGGCTGCATATCGGGGCTGCGCACTGCAGAAGCAGCATGTACTGGCCAGCTGCGTCGCTGTTGGATCCACGTAGTATCATAAAACGGAAAATTAGATTAGCCTTAATAGGTTCCTCGCATATAAATACCGAATTAGGAAATGGGCCGCGGTAGTAAAAGCGCGAAGCCTGGGTGTCGACCGGCGCTGCCAGTCAACGTACTTCACAGCAGGGAGATTGCCGCGCTCATTCACTAGCTGGACAGCATGGTACGCTTAAAATTGTGCAAGAAAAAAAAAGCACGTATGTAGCTGCGCACATATTTATCACCCTGAGCTGATGTGCACGGGCGCCGGCAGGGTCACTCTCCACCAAGGAGTGCATTATTTTGTTGATAGCACAGCATGTTTTAACTTGTGTAGAAGTTATATGAACGTATAATGGCGCGTTTTAGGGCATTTAATACATACTTCAAACTATTTCTTAACATGACCGACATATTTATTTAATTCTAGTAGAAAGAAGTCTGGTAAGTTGAGACAATCTTGCGCGGTCACGTTGGCATGCTTCCAACAGCGTACTTTGAGTGTGACAAAAGCCATATGCTTTTCATTGCATCATGCATGTCTCATAAGCGGCTTCATGAAGTAGTACATAATCGCGAAGGCTGTTTGGAAAGAAGCAACCGCAGGCGGGCTACCAACAGAGGCACGTAGCGAGATTGACAGGAGATGAGGCAAAAAAAAAGTGTTTTCTTTATTGATGCGTGACATATGTAACAAGTTTGGTGCAAATATGAAATTGCTCTGCTAATTTCAGTAATGCGTTTTATTTTCAGCTATACCTGTTGCAGTTCTTGGATAACTATAGTTAACACCCTGGTCAAGTCACCCCGAGTCTTGAATAATTAAGCAGAAAGTGCGGAAATTTTTTATGCCAGCATGTTGCCAAAGCCCTATTCTCTATGATGGCGGTATTACTTCTTTTTTTTAGATTCTCAGTACTTATGCATGCATAGGCACATGAAAACTTTTCTTATAAAAATAACTAACATACTACTGCTCCTGTCGGAAAAAAATCGAGAGATTTATTGCACTCCTCAACGTCTCTGGAATCGTTCGCGACAAATTTCTATTTCCATTCGTTACAAATTTACGAAGGGGTGAGTGATGCCAAACGCATAAAATGTGGTAGATCGCAAAACAAACCTTTAAGTGTATTCCCTCGTTTATGGCCTCTTCGCTTTCGCTTTGGTCAAAGAAATGCGGCACTGAAATCAACGAAACCTCTGATCCCTGTTCTTCGTTGTGATACTACCATTGTGGAGCTCCGTCGTCGGATACCCGCAGAATTTGCGACGCGCCAGGACCATCAGAAAACCCATTACCTCACAATTTTTGACGACCACAGATCTAAAAAACCGTAATGTTATGAATTTTTACTGAATATCTTGCTATAATTTTTCGTAACCAAACAGAAGACCCAGGGCTGGGAAAGAATATAATTTCAGGAATCCAAACTTTTCACCAAATTGACAGTTTAAGAAGGGGAGAAGTCGCCCTGGCTGGTGCCTGACCTGACGGCTAAAAAAAGCGGTTACGCGAGACAGATGAGATCGGGACACGATCGACGCTGTCCCCACATTTCGCACTGTGCGACACGTGTGTCAACAGACGGTGAGCGCACATCGGCTCTGCCGAAAAAACGCCAGTACTTCCCTCACCACTGTCCCGAGGTAAAATCATTCTTGCTAATGCAGAGTGTCAAAAACATTACTTTATTAAATGCCTAGGGCAGAAACCAACATTTGAAACGCTTTCTATCCATAATAACACTGTGGCGAAATCCGCCGTACATGCCAACGGGAGCCCGTGCACTTCGAGTAATACTAAGTTGGAAGCATCACCAATTGTTATGATTCTCAGAAACTCAAAATGCGCCTACAAGCCTTGAAAACCGGCGCTGCCCCACCTCAACTCGACGCCACTCCCTGGCCTCTTGCCTACCGCGAGTCCGGTAACGACTGCAGCGCCACCTCGCTTGTTTGCAAACATTGAGGAGGTCTATAGAGAGGCACAGCCTTCGAAGACCAGTAGTCCGAGTGGAAGGCATCACAAGGCACAATTAAGGAGCTGAACTAGGACCAGCAGCATCTAGCCTTATAAACTAAACATAATTATTCCACCATTCAGTTCAGAAACAAGGAAGTAAATCTTTAGCATCAGGCATCCTTAAGCCGAATTCGCGCACTTAAACTACTTACGTATTTTAGAAAATCACGAAGAGAGCAAAGCTCACGACCATGATCGAACTAACAAGGGAAAAATTCACTGAACAGGAAGAAGTAAATAACGAAGAACTGTTCTGCACCACTCTTTTTAAACTGTAGGCAACAAACCACCGGCAGAAAAAATTGCATCTTCCCGGACGGCGCTCCACCGGTCGTGGACAGGAGAGCAAAGAAAGATAGGATCCAGAAGGACGTTCATCACATTTTTTCTCTTGGCAAATGGCTTTAATAAGACGGCTAGACACAGACCCCTTTCATCATTGGACTCTTGAGGAGCAGGGCCTTATAGCTGCTGCTGTCTCGTTCAATGGAGCAAAAGTGCACCCTCCGTCAGAAGGAACTCGCAGTTAATCTCCCCCGTCCTCCAAAAGTTCCCGTTTTAAGTTGGACGCAGCAGACGCGTACTTTCGCTCATCCGTCAAGATAGATGAGAATTTGGCTACTATAATTGTTTAAAACTTGTGCAACCTAAATCTTGTCGCTTCAGTCGGGAACTTGCCTCGTTTAGACAAAACCGCTTTTTCTGTTTTAAACCTCTGAAAAAAGATATTGCAAGATAATGGAGCTATGTACTGGCAAAAATGAAGAGCGAAGCCTTATGTGGTAGCAACTCTTTTTCCGCTTATTTCTTACGGTCTTTTTTGTTCTCCTGATGGACTTTAATTTCTGGAGTCGGAGAGATACACTGCTTAGCGCCACCCTAGTTTGAACTTGCAGTCATAACAACATATTTCAGAGCGAAACATTGAATTGAAGAAATACCTGCACCGACAGGAGATGGTAACTGAATGCACGGCCACTAATTCAAGATGTACGAAGTGGCGCGCAGCTGAGAATGAACAAGAGTGAAATTTTCGCCCCAAAGAATATTAAAAAATTTTGTCACTCAGACTACTAAAGATGGTGTAGGCACGCTACCAATGATTTGTAATGTAGCCGCCGCAATGGATCGGTGCTTGTGGCGTTCGGCTGCTGACCCTAAGGGCGCTGCTTCGATCCTGGCCACGGCGGTCGTATATCCATAAAAGCGAAATGCTAGAGGCTCGCGTACTGAGCGGTGTAAGAGCACGTGACCCCAGGCGGTTGAAGTTTCCTGAGTCCTTAACTATGGATTAACTAATAGCCTGAGACACATTGGGACGCTAAACCCCCTAAACCATAAACTAAACCGATTTGATAAAGTGTTGACTTACGTGCGGCTTTGATCCCAACGCAGCACGTATGCACGAGGGGCAGGTGAACTGAAATTTTGGTAAATGTTCGCTTAGATTCGGCTCCTTGTTCGTGTCCGTTCTGGCACCAGGACCACCCGCGACGTGCTTAGAACGACGACAACTAAAAGGATTTAATGCTCAAAAGCGTGACTCACCATCCAATATCCTTAGAGGAAGCTACCTTTTCTAAATATCAGAATTATTTTTAAACTAACTTTTCCTGTGCCATAATCCCTTTATTAGGATTTCACACGCTTAAGAAGAGCATTGAACTATAAATGTTGGAAAAAGTCCCGTGTGAGCGTCATCTTGCCTCTCCATCGCCTCTGCCACGCAGATGAATTTTTTTCAGACTCAGCGGAATTGGTAATGTTCTGTTGTGTTGAGTTTTATGGCACATAGGCAGCTAAGGCCCTCATGTGCCAAGCTCAAGGTATAGAATAAGTTTCCTTTAGAATGTTTATAATGTGAAATATTGATAATGTAGATGGACTAGAGGATTGTACTGCCTATTAATAACAGACGAGAAGAAATTTGGAAATGGCTAAATGTAAAAGCCTTAAAAAAGGTCAGGTAGCCTCAGCGGCTATCCTCGGCTGGGCAAGGATATTGAGGCTCCCAATCAATCAACTAGAAACCTAAGCCTTCTTGTCAGGAATAATAACGTGGCTGACGTGTATCATGCAATAAAGCGAGCCAGTGGTACAACTTCTAGTTTTTCCAAGTACGCCTGCTTCTTTTAAAAAGCTAAAAATAGAACGTGTGTTAACAATGGCATTATCATCTAAAAGCAGTGTTGGAAGAAAAGGAATGCATTCATTATAAAATTGACTAAATTGCGTTTTTCTTAGTGTTTCCAGTTTAACACAAGATAATAAAATATGGTTAACTGGTTAACCAAATGGTTAACTGTTCCAAGCCGACTGCCATTTTTTCCTTAGTTTCCTTTATATTGATTTCATGCAGTCTTTACGGGGTATATTTATTTTATTATGTTACGATTAAAATTTTCAACACTCCACCAAGTCGTGCCTTCGTCAACGAGAGCTCCCGCTGGCAAGCACTTCGTTCTTGTGGAAGCACCGAAACACTCAAACACGTGAATCTACAAAAAAAAAAAAAACGCGCGCGCTCGCAGCTCGCGCCAGAAGCCCTATTCCCGAACCTGTTTCCCTTCCGTCTTTTACGAAAACACCTTTCGCGCCCCAGTTCCGCAGCTCGACAGAGCAGTTGTTGTCAGTGCCTACAGTCACTGTGCTTCTGTGCCCTAAGACAGCCGAGGGCGCCTGAAGGCGGCCTCCCGGGCCCATTTGTCGAGGCTACAAAGAAATGAGACGTCGACGGGTGCTCACCGGCACCTCGGACACGTTTGTTGGTCGTTCGCCGTTGCCAGTCTCGATTCAAACAGCCGTGCCCCTCAGCGCGTCTCGCTCGTTCTCTCTTGACCCCACTACGTTTCTCTTGATTTTTTCCTATGCCCTTTCTCTGCCCTCTGCTTCCATTTCAATTCAAGCTTTCTACTATGGGGCTGTAGAAACAAATTCGTTTAACGCTCATATTCTCCCGGGCGTAGAATTCCTCCCTTTCCGCCCAAGAGTTTGCCTAGAAACGCGAACGGGATTACAGGAGCTTAAAATCACTCGCACGAATTAAATCAGGGAGGTAAGGTCCATCCCGTTCTTTTTTTCTATTCAGTGCCTGGTTCGACATGTTACCGTGTGTTGTGTTTGAAGCATCCAGAAAACACATTGACTTCTATTTAATGTGATATCATTAAAGGCGTGTTTAAAATTAAAAGCCGACGCCGGTTCGTTTCACGAGAAAGCATGGGAACTTCTTACCGCGATAAGTAGGTGGAAATCTACCCACCATGGCAGGAGAAAATATGAAATTGATTCAAATAAATTCAGTGAAATTTCCCCCTGTGCACCATGACACAGCGCATCAGATTTTCTGAGTAGACATGAACAACCGTAGGGGAGCTCGGGAAGAGCAAGCTGCGACTACTGTTGGCTGTGTTTGCAACGGCCGCATCGCTTAACCGCTGCACCACTGGGGCAGTATTGGTATGAGGATTCCCTGCTATCTATGAATCTGTGAAACACAAACAGTACTTGCGAGATAGGGATCTCTAACGTTATCGCATTCTTGCAATACTCAACTGTTAGTTTCATCGCATTTTGCTCTAGAGGTTAGGTAAAGCATCCTCCAAGATTTTTATTGTTTACTGGTGATTTTCGTAATACGAAGCATTTAGGTCGTATTTTTAAGCAAAACATGCTGAGCCACCTGCACATTTATTATTGACCAAAACTTTCAGCTCTTCCAAAGCCGGCCACTAGTCTTTGAGTCACACCAAATTTCTAGGATTCTTTTACTCAAGCGTTAACACATTTGTGAAAGCGCTTTTTATACCTTTCTTTTTTCTAGGGACGTGATGCACCTCCCTTTTATTATAGTTAAAAACACACGAATTCAGCGCTTCGACTTAGTGAATGCTACCTATTCATGTGCTTGGCAGACAGGTCTCTCCTTTTTAAGGGGGCGGGGGCTTGCTAGATGACCATGCCAGGAAAGGTAGCGCCACAGTACGTGCCAAGTTTTTTGTAGAAATGGGGAGCACTGCCATACAGAACGTGCATGTCTATCCAGCAGTGCCGACGCGTCCATCACCTGGGCGCCGCTGTCTTCACAAGACATCGTGGGGATCCTTCGACAACTCTGTACAAATGGTGACAACCCATGCTCTGGACATCCGACGCCAGCGACTACGCCGACTTCACCTCTGGAGCCATTCCTTCACTACCTGCTGTGCCATGGCTACGTAGCACTGGGACCCATCCCGTCAAGGCAAGTCTGTTCTGATACGACGCAGTCAGACTGAATTCCCGTAGCTGCACGATTTAGGGCCCTTTTGCAACAACAACCTCCCACTTTGGTTCGCGACCCTCGAGTCCCATTTTTTACATCCACTGCGGCACCTGCCAATTCATCTGGTTTATCGTGGAGAAGCGCCTTCGGCGTGATCTGTCCCAGTGTCTCGCCTGCCCAGCTCAGGGCCAACCTTGTACGGTGATCTCAATTCGTCCGTCATCAAGCACTACGGTTTAGTTTCGTGCTTGCACGGCAGTCGAATTTCGAGTCTACCACAGCGGAGCAGGCGGAGGAGTCCTTCTGCGCCCCGACCCCTTCCATTCGTACTACCGTAGCAGACTCGCTGTCATGAGCGTCGCAGGATTGGCGTCCCATGATTCACACAAATCTCTCCACTCCTTACCACACTCATGTTTCTCAACGGCTGAGGCTCACCTGCACAAAGCAATATAGCACTCAGCGCACAAAAACGAAGCACAACAACAGGAAGGACGACAGGACGCAGCACTCCGTCCTGTCGTCCTGCACGACGGTATTGCGTTTACGGATCCATGCGTCCCAACGTCACTTGTCTTCAACTAATACTACTGCTGCAAATCTGAAACCTAGACTAGCCTCAGTTGGGTTGAGAAAATAAAATAATGGCCGGAAAGACAT
Source organism: Amblyomma mixtum (assembly GCF_055824585.1). Lineage (NCBI taxonomy): Eukaryota > Metazoa > Arthropoda > Arachnida > Ixodida > Ixodidae > Amblyomma > Amblyomma mixtum. The sequence goes on along the minus strand of NC_143012.1, from coordinate 281,925,554 downwards.
TGCTGCCTAAGAACACTGAAAGAGATTTGCGTGCAACTCATCACTGATGATGCTCCACAACAGAACCTGTAAAATGAGGGACTGGAAATGTCAAATACTGATGCGGTGTGAAAAGGGCGTTTGGTCAAAAGTAAATGCGTTATTTGGAAGTGAGTGGTTGTTTGCTGACTTCGAACGTAAAGATTCGTTGACAATGCAGCACGAGTGCAGTCGCCACATCACATGTCTCGAAGAAGCAAAATATAGGGCGACGTCCGAACAAAGTAGCTTTGTCTCATACTAATGAAGAAATGCTCAAAAGAGAGCTTATCCTCTTGCCGACTTAGAAGCAGAAGACAGGTCAATCTTTTATCCATTTTTTCATGCCTACGATGGAGACAACGAAACGAAACCAGAACCAAGACAGCTCTCGCAGTCAGTTGTTTGAAGCTGTCGACCTTTTCCATATATCAACTCGTCCCGAGAGCTCAATCAGCAAATGCTTCAAGGAGGACGTCCTCAGAACTCTCCCGCCGTCGGTGTCGTCATTCAAGCTACCTTATTCTTGTTAGACTGCTTGCGGTTCTTTTTACCATTTTTCGTGTTCCAAAGAAGTTGTCCCGGAATGGAGAAATCGTCTCGCGTTCAGAAGGCTCGGAATAAATCTGGTCCCGTTAGCTCGAGACAAGTGCGGGTGTGCAAGAACCTAATCGACTGAAGTTGTCTGCTCCGTCATCGTCTTGCGTGTTGAAAGCAGTGCGCTATCGCGAAATGGCCGTCCATGTTGGAGCGTGTTCCTCGCAAATCCATTTCTCTTCTGCTGGCCTCATTCCTCACCTCTCTCCGCTTCTTTCTGTCTGTACCACGCAACCAGCAATTTATATTTCCTTCTCTTCCTGCACTGCAGGAAACAAGCAGCAATTAAATCATATCCCATCGAACAGGATATGCTGTGTTATTCAAAGACAAGGAATAGTTCCGCTTTTTCTTATTTTCCTTCTGAGCAGGTTTCGGTCCTTCCCTGATTTCCGTTTTTTAACCTGCCCTGTCCACTAAGAATATGCTGAAGGCGATGCAATTCATGAGTTGTCTGATCTGAATATATTGTTTTAAGATGTTTGACCTTATGTATGCGCTGCTTCGTATTAATATCGCCTTGACGAATTCTTCACGTAAAGCTCCTATTTCACCACCTAAACTTAGTGTAGCGTAGTTGGAAGTCATATTAAAAGCTTGATAATATCGTTATCGAAGTCAGTCAGCAAATTTGGGTTCAATAAGACGGATTGGAAGGGTAATATTAAGTCTGAATTTGGAGTTCACTATCTAGAACAAAGACATCGACATACATACCATTGATGATAGCATCGTTTTTGTCCCATGACAGCGATGGGACACTGCCCCGGTATGCGCCTGTTTCAGACATATCCACTGGTGGGGCTTATGAGACCCAAGTTGTGCTTTCCGAGATCCCCTTAGCCACATGTAGAGCGCTGCGGTGGGCAGGTTACACTCGTATTGAATTTGATACCGGTGGGCAGCTTGCTCGCTATCTGGTAGGCAGGTTGTAACCTTCCACGGTCGCAAAGTTGTGATGACGTCACAAGGTAACGTGACTTCTCACGACCAATCAGGGAATTTCGTGACAAAGAACCGAGAAATATTTTCCGATAGAACATAAATGCTGTTGCATTAAAATGGCGTTCGCCGTTGCTGTGGCTAGCAGGGGCTGTATAGCGCCTCACTGTGGGATGGAGAAATAAAATTTTCACCTTAAAGGTGAGTTTTTTGTTAGGTCACAATACACTATTTTCCTTTGAAAAAAAAACTTTATTTTAGGGACATTCTGTACCTGTTTTCGGATTCAGACCGTCGAGACAGTCTTTCCGGAAAATAGCTTAAGGAGAAATAACTAACTAGCTTGCACGACTCAGCGGGTAGCGGTGCACCGCACATTTTTTAAAAGCGTGATGCGAGATATACCTGCTACTGTAGTCGAGGCTCATCTCTCAGTTAAAAATATTCAATGTATTTGCGTCTAAACTAAACATTCAGGGGAGAGCAGATAAAAAGAACCAGCGACGTGTTGCGATTGCGCAGGTCATAGTTCGAGACAGAACGAGGCGGTAATGTAAGCCTCAGTGACCGCTCACCGAAGTATCAGAGGAAGTTCAAAAGCGCCACTGGGATTAACCAAGAATACCATTGGTACACTACCGTGTTTCTGGAAAGGAACTTTCGTCAAGCCTAATTATTTATTCTCCCTATACTCGGGCTTGCGTTCTCTAAATCCGATACGAGGAGACAGCTGTACAAGCAGCACCTTCTTTAGCGCACACCCTCTTGAGGCCGTTGTCACTTCTCTTTTTGTTCGCGGCCTCCATTCATTCGAGGCAAAGCAAATCTTCCAGGATATATTTTTTTCTCAGTTTTTGAGCGCATCTTACGAAGGTCTTCTTAAAGTCTGTCTTCTTAAAACTGTCTTCTTAAATAGCTCAGCTCGTAAGAAAATACTACTCTTAGCACGACCTCGCCTTGCTCTACAACACGCAATAAAATCTCTGGACAAGGTGCTCACGCTTCTTGTAGAGAAAAATACAAAACAAGCTGTGTTTTAAAATTTCAATACGTAATAAAGGGCAAGACGGGGTCGATGAAAAGAACTCTTCATAGCTTGGTGCATCGGTACTATTGACTCGTAGCTTTAGTGTTGCTTCCGAATCTAATGTTTTTTGTGCTTTATGCTACATACTAAGATGTCAAGACCCATGTGCATTTCTCCTACTCACGTTGTTCGCATTCAAGGGCTTCGAGACTTGTGCCTTAAGTATACAATCAAAGCGGACAGGTGCCTAGAGAAAATATTTTTAATCCTCCCTATATCCGGTGGAATGATCTCTGAAGAGACAGCGGGTGTGCTGAGTGTTCTTCCCTCCACAGCACACACTCAACCACATCAAGATAAAATGGGTGGAGGGCACGGAAAAATTGAAAGGAAAGGTGAAGCGAGAACAGAGAGACAGGTATAGCCGGAATTTCGAACGCAGCTGAAAAGAATACTGTGCAAAATTTATCTGCAAAAGGTGAATTTCATGGAAATTTCTCTGGCTGATTTTATGGAATGTTCGTGTTGTTGTTCTTAGAGAACGTGCTTTTTCAATGCAATACAGCGTATGGAGACCTGTTAGAGAATGGTTATACCAGGTGTTTCAGGGACGCTCCCCAGAAATATTTCAGTATTAGCTTTTTTAGGAAAACATTTGGCCTTTGCGTCCTTGTTGTACTATCACGTCTGAAAACCAGGTAGATCGTAGTAAGCAGTATGCCGTATATAAAACTTAATTCCAATGTTCACCTTTTCGTTCTTACAGAAGAGTACCTGGTGGCGAATAGATATGTGTAGCTGGCGATTAGTAATTGTCATATAAGTCTTTAAAATTTAGAAAAACGTAGTTACTCTTGGCGGGGCGGCAAAATAAATTTCAGTCGTTTCTCGCGAAACTGCAAAATCACTTCTCCATCTAATGAACGTAAAGCTCGGTGCCATTCAGAGATACAAGGACGAACGACATTGCATGCGAAGAACGTGAGGAACGAAGAGATAATGCTTTCCTTTTCTTTTTAGTGAGGGAGGAGAGCTGTATAACTGTTCTTCGTCAGTCCGTGCTTGAGTGACGTAAACATTCTTCAGCGATCACAGCAATATGCTGGGGCATTTTTTAATTTTAGACTTCAATATTTCTCTAGTACACTTGTTGGGAGCAGGAGTGTGACTTCACTATGTCGGTTCACTTCTTGAAAGCCGGCTTCTCTTTTGCGTGCACTGAATACTGCTCATTCAAGCGAGATGGATGCTTTGAATCATGAAGTTGAAGGTCATCGCACAGCCATTACAGAAGGAGTCAAGCAACCTCGTTGATATTTCAAGAACCATCTTCAATGCCACCACACGAGGGACCCACTGGAAGAGTCTCTTGCACTCAGTTACTCTTCACATATAAGAATTTTAAGGAAATCATTATGTTTCTTTCCATTTCGGTGGAGGCGTGTTGCGTACCCAGCGCTTGAGGCAGTCCAACAATATGTTTCTTTACTGACAAACATACAAGAACGGGGGAAATTTCAGTATCTTATCTGCGCCCGGCCAACAGCGAAAAAAGTTTTTCGATCTTCCTTTTTGTGCGGCGCAGTTCACGACAGATATTTTTGTGTCAGGGGCAAGAGTGATTTTGTTCTAAAAGGCCTAGTACAATATTTTCTACAACAACCTTGAAGAGAAAATGCGCAGGCAGTTACAGCGGTTAAGTATGCCAGTTTAGAATTCTACATTAAAATGATGACAATGATGCAAAACTTTTTCTATATTAAATGACGGAAATTATTTCATAAAATCTTCAGACACCGCAATGTCCGTTGCTCTTCGAGGGTGGATTACATCAAGGAAAGATGAGGATGGGTTCAAGGGTAGATGAAAGGAAGGGCGTCGGCATATTAATAAGGAACAAAACCTTTTCAATTCGCTTTAAGCTTGCAGTGCTGAGTGCTTCATTCGGAATAACGCCTTACCAAGTCGCGATACCTGAAACGGGAGACAGCCGGAACAATGGTGTTGGAGCAACCTATATCTCAAAGCAAGAATAACAAAAATTTAAAGACCCTCCGATGGTGTGACGCAACAGGCTTCGTAAGCAGAATGCGCTCACAGCTTTTCCATTTGTTGCTTTTCTTTTCTGCGGAATCTCATTACCTTTCCCCATTTCTTTTTGCTTTACGTTGGCTGGCTTTTATGGCTCGATAAGAATTTTACGCTTTACACTTGCTCATTTACAGTTTGATTCACTCTGGTTGGTGTTATTACTAGATAGTGATTTTTTAAATGCGACTGCGATAAGGCTGCCGTCCTGCACAATATCCGGAGTCGTCGTCGTCGTTGTGAGCCAAAAATTCCATTAGGAGCAACTTAGCTGCGCCACCTAGGTCACCTGACTTTTTCACCTGACATTGTAAGCAAGCTTACCATCATGGCACATGGCAGTTAAATAAATTATTGATCGCGAGAGGTTGCTCGAGAAGAGAAAAATGAACCGCGAAAACATGACCGGTGGCAAAACTTGCGAACGGAAGGCAGGGGCGCATCGCTTAACAGATGCACCACTGCGCCAGGGGTGGTATGAGGACTCTCAGGCATCCATGATTCTAAAGTGAAAAATGGCCAAGGGCATTCACCCATTGACGCTATCAAGTCGTACCCTTCAGACGGAACTAGTGTCCCCTACAAAATTTAGTGGTTTACATTTGTTAGATTATGCAGATTTCGCCTTATTGGCCACGCCACCTTCGATCAACTGATAAAGTGCAACCGCAAATGTAACCCGTTTGCGAGCGCTCGCTTTCGGTGCCACTTATTCTCTCACCGCAGTCGCCTCTAGCTTGGGAGCGCCGCTGAGCCCACCCCTCCGCTGCGGCCGAAGCAGATTTTCCCTCTAGCTTCCCAGCAGGAGTCGGTTTCAGCGCCAGAGGCTTCACTCAGCTGCCATGCAGAGACACACACCACCACTTCATCCAAAGCACACTTATACTCGTTACGCAGCAAATATTTATTCTCGCTCGTTTCGATGTATTTACCGCCGAATTGCTGCGAAGGCAGCACAACAACATCCCCAACGCGGGTGTGGTTCCTGAAGGATAAACATTTGCTGGGACAGCACTGCTACTGAGCCGCCATCCTGCGTGTAAATTCTCTGCGCGTGAGGGCACCGCGCCCCAGAAGCACCATCACCAGCCACCTCTCAGCCGGACCTCCTACCTAGGAGGCTGAACAACGACCCACCCCCACCCTCCATCCACCACCCCAACCCACCTGTGCCCTCTAGAAACTTTTTCACCATGCACCCATCCTGTAAACTGTACCCTCACAAGCGGTACCCTCCACCAACACCATACTGAACCCTCCACAAGGCTTCCATCAACAAGAAATTTACCGAATAGCGGAACGAAAACGCGAGGTCGGAATCGAATTCAACGCCACAGTGCGAGCACCAGCTGATCTCCGGAAGTTCCACCCACCTCCCTAACCCTTCACCCCTAGCTATAGGGTTGCCCGCCCACCAACTGTCAGGTACGAGGTTCGGCCCACCTGAGCCCTAGAAATTTCTGCTACCAACCAACACCCTCCCCCCACTTCCTTCGCGACCACCTTCACCCTGCAGAAAAATTCTGTCGCATGTGTAAAGCCACTGCTTAGAGTAAAAGCAGTCAGTGAACTAAGAGGCAGGAATGTACAAATATTCGAGCCCTCCAAATTTCCAATCTAGTGTCTTCACTCGCTGAGCGAATGAAATATTTGACGCTCAAAATTACTCGAAACAACTTTGATGTGTTCTGAGTTTTCTAATACTGCAGAGTAATTGGAACTAAGTTCTATTAAAGCACAGCCTAGTTTCCTTCGACGACTGTATAGAAAACAGTGCTCAGTCTGGCGCCGCACAGCGCGCTGTGGTGGCTTCTTGCTGCGCAGCATGGCGGGTTAGAGTTCGTTTGGGTGGGGACGTTCATAACGTTCATACGTAGCCTCTAAGATTGGACAATGCAATAGGGTTGAGGCAAGTTGAGCAAACCCTGCCTTAATGCCCAATAAAGTAATCTGTGGCTCATTGCTCTCGCCCTTCACATATACTATGACGGGGCGCAGTTAAATTCTCGGTAGACCCAAGCAGCAAACGGAAATTTTCTTGCATGAATGACAAGAAAGTCATATAGCAAATATACTGACTACAGTTCGCGTAGCCCATATGAAGATCAGTGCTGCGTGTTTTGACAGCTGTAGCTAAGGTGTAACCTAATGATTTCCAGGAGCTGCAGATTAGCTGTTTTGTGAGAATCATCGCACCTTAAGAGAGTATTTGCAAAAATATGCGATTCGGTCTCTGTTTAGTTGTATCACTATTCGATTAATATTGAATAAGGTTATCAGTTACACTAATCGTACCTCGTTCAGCTACAATGCTGCACTGTTAATATGCTAGTCGTCATTTCAAAACTGCTATCCCACAGCTCTATTAAAAGCATCAAAATAATCATGAAAGGCAAATCTAACCGCTGCCGCAGGTTTCCAGAATCAGGTTTTATGGTCATCCAGACATTACATTTTAGAAACTGCATACACACCCGCAGCACTAGGATTTCACTGCAGAGTAACTGCTCGCCTCAATTGTTGTGTCAAACACATTCGCCAATTCACTTGTAGCGATTATGCGTTAATGTCAAAGTCAGCACTCTTGTTTATTAATACATATGCAGTGTTTAGAAATGATGAAGAAATATTTTAAATTTTTGTGATGCTTACGCCTTGTTCCTTTTGTTTTTATTCATTTTGCTCTAATAACAATCGAATTTCAAATTCCTCTCGTATGCGCCCAGAAACGAGAAACTATGCTGCAATCCGATGCGGCAATCTAAGTTGGGCTAAGTGGCAGCGCTGTGCAATGAACAGAAAACCAAAACATGGACGTCGAGTAGCGATGAAAACTGAAAAAAATTGTAATTTTAGTTCAGTTCTAGGAGGCTGTCAGGCGTGTTCGCATATAATGAAGGGACGTTCATTTTTCCATGTTAAATTCACAACATACAATTGCTGACAGCCCTCTGAGAATGCGCAAGGTTATTAAAAGAACACATCGTTGCCATTAAACAATTTTTTTTTCTGGCCTGGCAGCCCCTTGCGCAAATCGTGTTTTCTTCGCGTTCAATTCTTAATATTGCACCGAATCGCTAAAGCTCGAGACGAAAGTGTGAAGCGTCGTTTTTCACTGATGCACTTTAGTTGGCTTCGGCAATAACGCCCAAAAAAGAGCAAAAGAGAAAGTGAACAACGTTTCCTGGAAGCATTACATTGGAAGCATACTGAAAGTTGATTTGCATTCTTCACAAAAAAGTCGAAGAAAAGAAAATCTGGCTCACATTCAACTCGTTTTGAGAGGTTAGTTGCGCGTGCCCTACCACCACCAGAAAGATTGGTATAGCGACTGCTCCGGTGAAGCGGTGGTCCCGGGTTGGAACCACGGACCAGGACGAATTTTTCTTTAACTACGAAGTTTCTGAGAAACTTGTATAGCTTTTCTTTGTAGCCGTATGGCTGCGCTCGGGTGGATGCCAATGAGTAATTACACCCTTATTAGAAAGATTTCTATTGCACTGCAGAAGCAAAAAAATTCTCTCGAAAGAACTTTGCTGAAAAAAAAAGAGGAGGACACTGTCGCCAAGCTCCGTAAGCTTGACTAGCATGCAATCCTTGCAATATACGCCCGCGGAGAGCTTGTTCTGGGTCGTCTGCTTCCTGCGACCTAAAAACCTCAAACCACTCCCAGGCTGGACAGGCAAAGACGCCCTCTATGACAGCGCCGACAAGTCATTTTTCTTTATTTTTGCCACGTTTCTTCTGTTTCGCATATCGTTTATTTGTAGTTGGAGGGTTCCTTCCATTATGACTCTATCCGACGGAAAGCTCTCGTCTTACTCCTGTATTTTAGCTTCTGTGCACCCAGATTGTCAGATACAAGCCGAAAACCGGCTGCGCATTTTCCCCTGTTGCCTGATACCATCCGAGCTTTCTCTTCTTCTGCCCTTTTCGTCGCAGACAGCCTTCATACATACATGCATGCACGGTAGTGCGTTTACATAACCTGCATTCAAGTGCTATATTTGACAGAATCGAAACGCTGCGGTTGCCGAAAGGAGCGATCTGTGCCAAGCGAAAAAACGAATCCAGTGAAGGTACTGCTAGCGAGTGAAGTTCGTGGTTGAGCGAGATGGCGAGAGATTCCGTCATGCCGCAAAAAGATAAAACGAAGCCAACGTCTGCGAAACATGTGGCACGTTTTTTTCTAAACTGCATAAAGGCACTCTGCGTACAGATGGAAACTACTCGTATTCTAAAGGGAAAAAATATATGTTTTTAAGGAATCTTACAGAACAAACACAAAGGGAAGGAGCCTCAAAAGCTGCAGCGTTGATTCTTCCCCTTCTAAGCAGTCGTTGCCACAGATCATTTGTTCGTGTGGTGATGAGTTTTGGTTATATTTACTTGTGTTCAGGTATCTGTGGGTTTTTTCATTAGGTGGTTTTTTCGTAGGGTGAAAGCGCGGAAAAGGAACGGCGCGAGGTTTGTAAAGACGTGCTCACTTCGCCACAGCATCTGCGAGAAATAAACGGCGGAGAAGGTAACATCCAAGGATCACGAGTGTATGTTTTCCTTATTCGGTTTGAGGACTGAGTAAACACACTCCGACCGTCAAAGCTCCCGTAGAGCTCCCGTCAGCTTCATTTTTCATCTCGTCACGTTTGTCGCAGGCTCCAGACCAGTATAGGGGGAGTCGAGTGCAGCGGTTTGCCTCGGGACTTTGTGGCGACAGAGTTTGGGAAGCGTTCGCCAGCTGGCTACGGCTGCGCCTCCTAACGGCTTGGCCTAACTCTCAGACATTGATCCCGAATGGGTGCCTCCTTTTCGCGTTCTTTTAGACGGTCCCTCTGTCCTCCTTGTAGCTGCTTCGTTTCGCAAGGTCTTCAACAATTGTCTTTTTTTCTTTCTTTTCTTTCCTCCTAGGGTTCACAAGAAGCACTGCGGAAATTCTTGCTGACGAAAAAAAAAGAAAGAAGAACTCCTTATACTCAATTGCCAAACGTTAGGCCCGGCATCAGTTAGGCGCAGCGACTATTTATTTTTTCGCTTCTTTGAAGATATGGGGCAACGTTCTGTATATATTCCGGCATCTGCGCGAACACTATATTTCGGGAGCCCGGGACAGCGTTAGGTAAATACTCCGTCGCGCTACTCGGCAAAGCTGCGCGGTACAGAGCTTGGCCGTCAAATTTACGCGACGCTGACTCTAAATATGTTGAACCAGCCAGCCGCTCTAGGTGTAAACACCAAATCTGATGTAGAGGGCAAGACACCTCACGAAAAATGCGAAGGAGCAGTCTAAATCTCATCTGTTCTTAAAGAAGAGAAAAATATGCTGGACACAGAAGGCAGAATTCATCCTCAAATCCACAAGTTTATGCACAAATTTATATCGGGTCTGAGCTCGTCTTCTCGACGCATTCATTGAACAACTTTTATCGTCAGTTCGATAAATTCCTTACAGTAGGAAAAGCCAGGCTGCGTTTGCTGCTTGTCGCCAGCATTGAAGAGTATTTGAGGGTAGCGAGCCTTCATTAAACCTCAGCGTTTACTAACACATTGTAAAACGTATGCCTTAATGCAGTTGTGCAGGCGTTATTAAAATATCTGAAAGCGTCCATTTGGGACGCATTCCAATGAAATCAAATCAACTTTATTTTCTCTCTCAAGCACAAAAGGGGCTGACGGGTAAAAGACGCATAACTGTGGCTTGACAAAGCCCGGCCCCCTCTATGTACAGTTCAGCAGTAGGGCTAGTACAGATTATACAGGATTCAATTTCACACTTCATTTCACAGACCTAAAGTTAGCGCCCTACAGAACAAAACACTACAGATGAAAGCACATCCAGTATTAGGTACATTCAAAACACACATTCTAAAACACATCAGGTTTTAAAACAAACATTTCAAACACACTCAGATTGAAACACGTGCAGTTTAATAAATTTCGGTTTTTAAAATTCTGGACGTCGTAATCTTTAACAGTATTAGAATTAGAAGGCATTTTATAAGAAAAAAAATAATCAATAAAAAATAAAAGGCACCAAGAAACACAAAGCACAAAACAGAATAATAAAAGAGAATCATGTGACGTTGGCTATAAGGAAATGTGCATGTAGCGCTCGTATTGACAACTTTTCCGGGTAGGTATCGATGAGCGCAAGGCTATTTAGAAGAATAGCAGCATGATAAGAAATGGACTGGCGACCAAACTCTGTACGACAGTGAGGCACCACCCATGCGTCCTTATGACGTGTTTTGTGAATGTAAGTGTGTGGGCGAAGATTTAGCAAATTCAGGATTCTGCGTTTGCACGCCGTTACGGATGAGCGATATGTACACGCTAGACGGTAAGGGTAAATGAATTCCGTTTTCGTGAGCAGAAGCTTATAGCGCAACAAGTAATCAGAATTGTGTGCATGGCAAGGGATATTAGCAATAGCACGCAAGGCGCGTTTCTGGCAGATTTTAAGTTTCTGTATGTTTTCTTTCGATGTAGTTGACCAGACTAAATGGTAATAGTTAAGTGTCGACAAAAATAGTGTGTTATAAATTAAGCATTTAACTCTATTGGGAATAAGTTGCGGTGTCTATTTAGAATCCCTCAAACTTTAATAGGTTGGTTCCAGAGCGCATCAACATGTACATGTAGCGTTCAACATGTACAATGAGATGTACAGTGCAACAATGCTGAAACCACTTTGCAGTGTCGCCGCTCACTAATCTCTCGCGTGCTTCAAGCTTTCGGAAATAATTCCAATTGATGTCGTTGCGTACACTATTCAGCTGTAAATTTACCCTACTGCGCAGGCGAGCAAGATGCCGCACAAACGAGTCATTAAATAATATTTTATTGGGAGTCGTTTCGAAGTGTTTCATGTCATCTCTTTTTCGTCCGTGCACCTCGACTCCAGTCGACGAAGTTGACACGATACACGAGCTTTGTGTACAGGGTGGTGACGTGGCCTGCGATGCTCTGATGCTCGTGGCTGCCGCCGCCGCCGGTCAACTAGCAGGCGGCGGACCTTCGCTTTAATAGCTAGCCTCAGCGCTGTTGACAACACGCTCTATTGGCGTGCGCAATAAAGCTAAAACTCCAGCAGACGCAAAGCTAAGCAGCCGTCACAAGAGCATATGTTTTTTTCTGTCAACATCAAACATTTCGGTGACACCTCAAACGCAATTTGAGGGAAGCACGGAAGGAAGGACTGAAAGAAAGAGAGAAAGAGATGCTGTCGCCGTCTGGGACGATGGCTTTAAAAGTTGGGGTGGTAATTTGACAGCGCCCGTAGGAATACCCGCCGCGGTGGCTCAGTGGTAAGGCGCCCGTCTACCGAGCCGGAGTACCCGGGTTCGAACCCTACCACGGCGGCCGCGTTTCGATGGAGGCGAAATGCAAGAAGCGCCCGTGTGTTGTGCGATGTCAGTGCACGTTAAAGATCCCCAGGTGGTCGAAATTATTCCGGAGACCTCCACTACGGCATCTCTTTCTCTCTTTCTTCTTTCACTCCTGCCTTGCTCCCTTCCCTTACGGCGTGGTTCAGATGTCCGCCGAGATATGTGAGACAGATACTGAGCCATTTCCTTTCCTCAAAAACCAATTTACCAATTTGCCCATAGGAATACATGAAACCAAAAATTTTCACAGTAATTTTGACGGGATAGGGTTAAAATCGCCATTCCCCAGAAAATACAGTGTTGTCTTTGTCGGCGTCGGCATTGTGCGCGAAATAGTGGCGAAAAATTACGAGCACGGCTCTGGCAGATGGTCCCCAGAGTGGTTACGTCACCTTGCGGCATATATACACTCAAGCTGCCCATCGGACAGTGAGCAAACTTGTCACGTGACACTTATAACGTGTCCCTTGGATGACATCAGCGACATTTTCTCCAAGTAATCGTTGTCTAACATCTGTGCACATCCCCAACCCAACACTCTTCATCGTTCTACATAAAAAAACAAGGCGTTCCCTTCGTGCCTCTCTAAAACGCTTGACCAACTACTCTTCGTGGCATATGCGCTGCGTGCCCGCCCGGCACACAGAGGGCCTCGGTTAGAACTGCAATGATGGCTAATTTCGAATGGTCATTTTCGTGCGGACAGCTCTGCCGACATGGTCTGTCGACAGGTCCTGTACAGGCGACTCATGGGACAAGAAATGCACTCACATTAATGACAAATGAGGCGATCGAAATTACAACCGAATCCGAATTTGAAACGAATTTGAGAAGAAATAGAATGAAGACCATACCAGACCTGGAATAAGAATATAATATAAATAGGAATAGATTTCTGAATGAACGGAAATTACTTTCGTTTTGCCATCGCATGAACGCATTTGATCCATATAATTTGTTTTGAGACTTTCAACTATTCGTCCTCAGCCATAGGATGCTGTGATGAGTATTTTCTTGGATATTTGGTTTGTGCCGGCTAGGTACGGACTATTTGTAAGAGTGGTGCGCCCATGGTTTCGTTCAAGAGGTCAATCACAGAACGCATTGACCCGCATATGGCACAGCTGCATGGATTCCTTATCGAAGGAGAAAAAACTTTGACAGACGATGACGTTAGTCCGTAATGCGAAATTTGAGGGCAGCTCTACAACGCCACCTGCCGTCGCTGGCAGGTGGCGGCCACAGTCGTCGTCGGCGTTTGCGTAACATGCTACCTTACAACCGCAGCAAGTGACGGGTGCTGGCGTCGACGCCTACGACGTGGAATCCACTAACTGCCACATAAATGCGGCGCTCCAAAATACAAACATGATGATCTATTTGGTTCGAGAGAGTTCTATGCTTACTGCTCATCTTATCTTACGGCGCAGAATATCTCGGCCATTGTGTGGATCTAGTGTTTCCATATACGTGTACGTACACGAAGGCAAAGCGCAGACAAGAATTACTTAGCCGTGCTGGGTGAGCAGGCTATTCTATTCTTCTTCTGCTAGCCGCCTAGTGACAGGCGGCTCTCCTACTTGGCTGAATTGCTTACTTTTTCTCAGAGCAAGATATAAATCCCTGAGACATTTCAAGCAGGCAAGACGTTCTCGCGCACATCTATGTGTAGTATGTTAATTTCATTCCTGCCCGGTAGTTACTAGTAAAAGCGGGCAGCTTATCACTTAGGCTCCAGATTTCGAGCACTGCAAAAATTGTTGGCAAGAACCCATATAGTCTTTGTGAAACCTTTCCCGCCGACCCCGATCGTGGAAAGGACGAAAGCGCTGTGAAAAGACGGTGCTTTCTGGTAACAATGCTACTCCTGCAGATGGGGCATACCTGTCTTACTTTTGCTCTCTTGCTTATAGTGAGGTGTCGTGAAAGCAAGTGCAATGCCTCCTCTGTGATTAACGTATTAAGAAGAGGGCAGATCAAGACATTTTCGCTCCCGCTATCCCATCCTTCAACGCTCAATAGCTTTTCTGCGTATTGCAGCTTAGGCTGGTGACGTAGCTTTTACCGTACAAGGCACCGGCATGCAGGCTCTGGGAGGCCCCGTGCGGCGCCACCGCCAGGACGGCGTAACATGTGATTTCAGGAGGAGCACGCGACATCCTGGATAACAGTTTAAGGAGGTCTCCGTGCCGTTTCCATTTTAGCGAGAGGAATAGGACAGGTATTTATAATCAGTAAAGCACTGGCGACTAGAGCGGCCCACCTCGCCTGATGTCATCACGTTAGTGGCGGCCGCCGCGGTGGCTCAGCTGTTATGTTGCTCGGCTGCTGACCCGAAAGACGCGGGTTCGATCCCGGCCGCGGCGGTTGAATTTCTTTGGAGGAGAAATTCTAGAGGCCTGTGTACTGTGCGATATCAGTGCACGTTAAAAAAACCCAGGTGGTCGAAATTTCAGGAGCCCTTCACTACGGTGTCTCTCATAGCCTGAGTTGCTTTGGGACGTAAAACCCCATAAACCAAACCAAACCAACGTTAGTGGCATGCGCCACCGGCAAGAGCGCCGCTTCTTGTAAGCGGTCCTGCTGTCACGAGTCTCATAGTATGCTCCAAATATTGAAGAAAACTGCGCTTCTCTGACACCTCAGGCACATCCAACTCGCTAAAGTATCGTATTAACGATACATGAGAAACAGACGTGAGAAGCGAACGTGAGAAGCCGACGTGATAAAATTGTGGCATCATCAGCCCCGACCTGCAGGCCCAACGGGCCTTGGCCGCGCGAGCCCGATCGAGCGGCGGCCTACGCCACTGGGTACCGAACTAGGAACCTCCACCAAGTACTTGTAACGGCTGGCCCCCTCTGGGCCAGCTCATGCATCACCCCTTTAAGTGTATCCGTATATTTACGTTTTCTACCACCAGCGATTTTAGAAAGCCGGCTTTCGTACTGGCAGCAGAAGAACTTAGCAGGATATGCAGTGGCAAGAAAAATAGAAAGAACTTAAATTTTGGACAGGAAAGGAAAGGGGAGGTTAGTGAAAACACACTGTTCTTTCTCTAGATAACGGATTCGGTTGCCCACTGTAGGAAACGTGTTTGATGACAAAGAGCTTCCCTGATTACATGGTGCAGTTCGGAGGATGCCCTGTCGCATGCTGAGAATCAATCTGCCAGCAAAATATAGACATCTGTGCACGGCCTAATGAAAGAAGCACGAGGCGAGGGTGGAGTTGTGTGCTCGGATTCAATAAACGCTCTTTTTTCCCCCGCACACGATGCTGGTCTTTTAAGGCACATCACATCTTGCCTTTTCTCGCTATCCGTCGCCTTTCGAAGTGTCACCTGATTATGAACGAGGGAGCTCTAGTGAGCGCGGCAAGCTGTTCTGTTAATTTATAATCGTTTCAATTGTCTAGAAAAGTAGCAATTTGAGACACTGGCGGGTACAAAGCTACGAGTTCAATGTATATACGTAATGTCAGGAAGGAGAGAAACGTGTACACGCCTATGTTGTATTTTTCTACTCTGCGGTGAGATATAGTCCTTCGATACGAGCTTATGAATATATTCTTCGCTAGACCTTTTATTTAGGAACATCCAGTAAATTCCCCGTAAAATAGAGCTGAAATTAAATAGGACAGATATTTTTCTTTGTTCACGTCCTCTGTTCACATTCATTCCGGCCTGAGTGTACGTGTGCGATTCTGTTGTGAGGCCGACAAGCGTCACGAGGCAAGCGTCACAAGCGTCACCTGCTGCTAAGTAACATTCATCTTAAAGGAGTACAGACTCAAATTTTTAAAGCCAACAAATGACATGATTTGTTTTGTCGGCTTACGTAGCTGCCTTGCAGCAAGTTTTATTCGCTGCTGATGAGATGGACATACTTCAGTATAATTTTGACTGCTGGCCGGGAAGCCGCTTGCATTGACACCCGCATCCAGTGGGGTCCACGTGCACTTGCCCTAATTACTCTGACGTCACCGAAGCGAGTGGTTGATGACAGGAGCAACAAGCGCTTACCGGTGACGCCGACTTCACCAGAATGCGGCAGTTCAGGCTGGCACGTCGACCATGACGGCAAGGTGCACTCCGAGCTGGCGCTCACAGAGACCAAAACTGCCAGTACCAAATCATTTCGAATTAGTAAATATCGCTGCGCAGTGTCGTTGTGAGCTAGTTTTTATGATTACTGGGCCCGTGGGCCTCTGTCAAAGCAAACAAAGATCTAAAACTTTCCTGTGCAAGGATGAGTGCATAGCTTTCTTATTTCCTTCGGCACGGCATAAAATGTCCCGAAGTCCTTTTCTATACTTACGGCTGCCACACCGCGTTCACGCGTTAAGTACCAGCTAGCACTGACGTCGGCTCTCTGAAGTAGTGATTCCGCGGCATGCTGTTTTGCGACAGTGGAAACTGCACGCGGTGGCATTTTAAGGTACCAAATTCGGACCTTTGCAGACAGCATTGGTTACCATATGCACCTCGTTTGTTCCCCACAGCTCTGGCCTCTTTTCAACAAATTTGCCGTGCGCTTGATACCATAGCCTACGATTGACAGTGTATCACTGATACTTAAGCGTTTTTTACGGACCACCTGCTAACCCGTATTACAGCTCCGTTTTTCAAAACTGTTGCGAGAGGATGCCGTTTTGCTTCAGTTAAATGCGTTCATATTCCTTCGGCTCCCACATTGGCACAGGCAGGAAATATTAGGACAAGGCAAGCTACGTTCTTGGAACCGTCTCGATCGATAAGTCTTGTTGATATTTCGGTCAGCCAGTTTTTAGGCGCAGTTACAGCAGTTTCGAACGTAACGTGATGGCCCACAAACGCGAATTAGCCATTCGCTAATGAAGATTATAAAACCGCAGTGTCTCCTTCTTTACCGGTGGCTCTGGAAGAACATCTCTTTGTCGTATGTTCTTTTGTTCTCACCCCCAGTTTCCTAAACACATTTGAACAAGAAACCATTTCAATGAGAATAAGGAGAATTAGAAGCTCTTTAGAATTAGAAAACCTTTTAAACCGAAGAACATTAAGATTTAGAAAAAACCTACATGAATGCAACTAAACATATGATTTTCTATACAAGCAGTTCGACATGCTACTTACGCGAAACTGCCCACGATAGCCTTTTGTCCTACTTCAGTCGGATACATTTCTCCGCAGACGGTCCAACAAAGGATAAAAAAGTACGTTTCTGTATCTTTTTTTTCAGGTGCGTCACTTGATGGCACTCGGCAAGAAAGGCCCAAGTGCGAGCAGGCAGCTTATTTTCTGCACGTCGGCGCCATTGATGGTGGCGTCAATGCAACTTGATTCTAATTGACGGACTGCTGAACGGGGCGGAAAAAAAATTGCAAACAAGTGAGTGAAGGTGTGTGAAAGCGAATGAATTGTATTTGTTTTTTTATGGTTTGAAGCATTCCGTGTATCCATGGACGGAGTTTTCCAAGCACCGTGTAAAGGCGGAGTTTGGTGGTTTTCAATCCCAACAAGTTGTTCCGACAGTTTTTTGCCGCTCGAAAGCATGGGCTTCCCATGTTTTTTTTTTTATTTTTTTCGCCAGATTATCTTGTCTCGGCGCACCAGGAGTCACACTTTGACTGCCGTGCGTTTATTATCAAAGTGACCACTCAAAGTAAATTGACAGCTTTGTTGTTATTAGTAAAAAACGTTGGGACAAGTAAGTTTTAGCTGCACACCAAACTTCCTCCCTACTCGTTGGTCCAATTAGCTGTTTTGAATTGCATGGTTTGTTTGTAAAAGGGGTTTAAGGCACTTTGTCAAAGCGCTTTTTCTATGAAACTCAAGAAACATTTGAAGCCTAGTTACCGAATGGACGATATATGAGCGACGTCACTGTATGACAGTAATCAATAAACGGCTGAGAGCAAGATAACCAGGGTATCGCTGATTTTTGTTTCAAGGAACGTTCGGCAAAATGTAGTTTATTATTCGTTCTGTAATAGTCTGAGAACGCAAGCGACGATCGCGTTGCGTTATGCGCCGATACCGATAGGGAACCAAACAAATCCAACTATATTCTAAAAAGAAACCATTTATGGGAGTCTGTCAACAGATAAAAAAATGACTGCTCCCTTCACACTCAAGAGATGGGTGATGCGCATTATTACTATATGGGAATACACATAACGGCACTCATCCCTTAGATTACACATAGAGCTGTACAGGCAGGTGACAAAACACCGTTATTCTTCTCGTGCACTGAGTGCAACAGCAGCAACTGCTCTACCAAAGTCGTTGCGGCGTCTTCGTGACTCAACGCGCTTGCATTTTGTTCTGTTTAACGTGAATCATTTGCCATTACTCTTCACCCAAAAACACTTGCACAGAGCGACCCACCTCCACGCACAGAATCTAAAACAGATAACATTGAACAGAGGTGCTTTGGCGCGCATCACTTGCTATTTTTATTTTTTAACTTTCCTGTGCAAAATATATAAGAACAGCAGCCGTGTATGATTATAAACGACCTACTGTATATGCTACAATGTATGCGTTATGTGAGCAGTGAGGCAAATGCGAGACCACTGCCGAAGGATTACATGCGCACAACATGTAAACAAGCGCTTTGTACGACCTTGCCTCCATAAGACAGGCACGCAAAAGGCTTTGGAGCATGAAGTGTTTCTAAAGATTCACTGTCCTTGCACCTGAAATGCATCCGGCCTGAGCTAGAAATATGCTGCAGAAGTCCGAAGAAATCCACACAAAGAGGTGTGAGCGTGCGCGAAACGCACGCAACTGATAAGCGTTCCTCTAAATGTTGCACCACTTTGCGAGAACCGCCGCCGCCGAATGCCCATTTGCAGTGCTCTCTGTGTCGATCGCTTCGTATGTTATGCGAGCAAATAATAATTCACTGTGAGAAGTGCGACAAGGATCGATGCTCGTAAGCCGCAATTATGGCTGGCGTGCATTGTTAATCTGTTTTGATGGACTTGATATTTTGCCGGGCTATGTTCCAGCTGAGGTGGTAACAAAGAATAGGTGTGTGCTGAAAGTAATTTCCTTATATAGATATTTTGGCCAGCGTGCAGTTTGTTAAGCCTATATTGTATGCATGTTATGACGCGTTGCATTACGTGACAAGGCGTGCACGCAGCGTTTCTGCGGATCCTTTTTGCCTGCAGCTCATAGCTCGATGCACTGGGCAGATTGTATGCTACTTCGAGAGGGATGTATTCAATGGAGTAGAAAAAGAAAAACACGGCAATTTCAGCTGAAACAGTCCAATTTCTTTTTTTTGTTCTGGTACTTTTATTACCTAAAAACGTCGCTATTTATAGCTGATGCTAATTACGGTGCCCGCAAAAGCATTTAGTCCTTTGTGTACCCACTCGGTAATTTTATCTGGTGTTCCCTAAATGAAGGAATAGTTGGAGTCGATGCGCATAAAAGGTATATGGTTCCTACTGAAAGCAACTACGCGAGTCCAGTCGTAGGAAACATCTTCCTTCTGCTCCGTACGGTTGGATTTCTAGAAATGAGCAGTAAGAATGCCCTCAATAATCCCTCAACTAAAATTTAGCTGAGCGATCTATTTTTGTACTTTTATAGAGACGTTTTAATATGGACCTCTATTCTTCTCTGATTAAGCATACCGGAAGCCAAAACAAGCAGTCGACTGCTTAGTAACAAAATAACTAAATCTGCTTAACAAGCGGCTGAAACGAAAAAGGGAAGTATTTAAGAGAGCATTAATTGAAGCAAGCTTGCTTATGGACTTTCCGAGGTGATTTAAAGAGGATTGTAGTCATTGTGAAAGTAAGGATCCTACTCCCCGCTTGACTTTAACTGACGTCGTAATTCAATCGAACCACAATGCATGCGTGGCGCGCCGAGTGATAAATCTGTTAGGTGGAGCAGATACTAATAAATGCCCCGTCGCTACACCTTCGCATAATCATTGTGATGAGAATTTCTATTTTTTCGGATTCTTAGCATCATAACTACCAGCCTTACCTGTCCTTACTTTTTTGTGTCAAGAACATTTGAACCGCATGCTGTTCCGCAGTTGCTATTTTGACAAAATCCTTACACGGTCTCCATGTTTACGGTTGAATTCAGAACAAAACAGCGCACCACTTCTTTTGTTTTTGGTAACATACAAGCGGAGACGAAAGAGCTCAGGTTTCATTAAAAACGGCTTTTCATTAAGCCGGAAATATTCAAGTATATTCAACGCAACACCGCAGTTCGTAAAAAATTTCGATTTGTCAAGAGATATGACACTCGGCACTGGCATCAATACTTATCTTAACGGCTGCAGTCAAGAAGTTTACTTGGATAGAGTTCCAGTAGGTAAACTATCTCCGTAAACAGAGACGTCTCCGGTTTTTATGCGAAGCATACTACTTTAGCTACCACTTCAGCCCTTCACCGTGGTTATGCGCCTCCAAATCACGTGATACATGACGTCACACCACCTGACACGATGACGTCACGGCAGTGGAGAAACGGGGGCCCACCTCGCGCCGTCGCTGTGGTTGTGCGCCTCCAAATCACGTGATACATGACGTCACACCACGTGACACGATGACGTCACGACAGTGGAGAAACGGGGGCCCACCTCGCGCCGTCGCTGTGGTTGTGCGCCTCCAAATTACGCGACACGATGATGCTTTGCATTCTCCAGGCTTAACCAAGTTAAGCCTCAGCCCTTTTTTTTTAAGTTCGCAGCGAGCGTAAAATGGCGCTGCTGGGGTTATGGGATGCAGACTAGCAACCTTCAAAAGTAAACACGAAAGTATTACCAGGAGAAACGATCAATGATGTTCTTAGCACAACAGAACCTGAGTGCTATCCGGCTGCTATGCCCGCGAGGCTCCGCTTAAGGACTGTTCGTTTAAAATAAAGTTAGCACCTTCGAACAGCGCATGCGATAGCGCCCCTTGAGAACTGTTGCCTGGAATATGTCAAATTATCGCGGGAAGTGAAGCAGGGCGCGGAAGACGAAGACAATAGGTGAGAAAAGAAGGTTTCGCTGTAGCGAAATGAAGCAAAGCAAGTAATCGAGAAAAAGGAGAAACAGCTCCCATGCCATAAGTTTCACATGTTTGGCAGGAAATATCCCTCGAGGGAAAAAAAAGCGCAGATCTTGGCAGGGTGTTTTCTCCCTTTTGGTAAATCAACAGGGCTTTGACCGCAATGGGCCTGGGTATGGCGCTTTCATGATGATTATGATGATGTCTTCAAGCTTAATGATTTTCCGACCCGGACAGGCTACTGTTCCTGCACCTTCTATCTCCTACACAAAGCATGAGCTTCGCTGGACTTGGTGTCCCGGATAAATCTTATCTCCACCTCTACCCCTCAATCTCATGCTCTGGCGCACCGATGAATGGAAAGGAAACCAGGAGCCCGGACGGTACTTTGGTGTCAGAGAGTGGAGCCCCATGCGACCTCAGCGAAGTGGGTGGCAAAGAGGCGGGGACTCCTCTGGTTTACGATGCTATTTGAAGCCTGCGCGATAGCCGGCTTGGGCGCGAAGTGTTTGAATCTGTTTAATGGCTTTCGCACGGCTCACCTCGACGCTCCGTCCATGACACGCTGAGTACCCGAATGCAGATTCAGGCATGAGTGGATACGGTTTCTTAACCCGTTGACGGTTCCTGACCTGGACCGGCCGCTGTCTCGCCGAAACCGCTGGTGCCAGGCGTTCTGATTCCTCTCGGCACTCCAAGGAATTTTTTTAAAGCACGATGGTTGGCATTAAAGGAGGTCCCATTTTCTTGGCGAAAATATTTTCGCGGCAGCACAAATTGAAACTCTATGAAAAAATTCACTTCTAATTAAAATAGATTTTTTTTTCAAACGAAAACACAAAAGTAGCGAAAGCTTCAAATCGTTTGCTTTGAAAAGAGGGATAGAGACTGAGAGACTGAAATTTCCTCAAGTAATTTCATCATCATCAGCCTGCCTACGCCCACTGCAGGGCAAAGATTTCTCCCATGTCTCTTCAATTAACCCCGCTCCTTGGACAGATGCGGCCGCCATATACCCGAGAACTTCTAAATCTCGTCCACCCACTTGACTTTCTGCCGTCCCTTGCTACGCTTGCCTTCCCTTGAAATCCGCACCGATACCCTAAAGACCAGAGCTCATCTTGCGTTCGCAATACATTCCATGCCGAAGCCCATTTCTGCCTTTTGATTTCGACTAGGATATCATTAACTCGCGTTTGTTCTCTCAACCACTCCGCCAACTTCCGGTCCCTTAACGTTACACCTATCGTCTTTTTTTGCATAGGTCGCTGCGTTGTCCTTAATTTAAGATGCACCCATTTCGTTCGACTCCACGTTTCTGCCCCATAGCTGAGTACCGCTAAGTCGAAAAAGCTAATTATACAACTTCTATGTATTCACGAAAGGAACGACGAAAAGAATCAAGAGAAGATCTCAGCCATCCAGTCTTCCAAGTAGCAAAATATTTCCTTCTTAATCCCAGCGGGATTCCCTCTGTAGGTAAATAGACGGGCATGCTTCGCATTGTTCACCCCGCGATTCACGGAAGCGCCACTCGAGTCGGTAAAGAGCAGTGTGTCTTCAATTGACCCTGACAAGAAGTCTGGCGACATAATGTCTTTGTAATAACTAACTAGACTGTATTTGCCTCTTCTCTTCCTTCAAGGACAATTAATAGACTCCAATGAGGATAACCAATGCGCACTTTGAAGGCACATTGGCCGCACACTTACCGCTTCGCTGTCAGCTTATATTTCCCGTGGTGGTGACAGCCTGGATACTTTTGGCAAAGACGATAAGCATGTTTTACTGTTGCGAGCATAATGGTGCGTCTTCTGGTCAGGATATCCTTGAACCCTAATGGTGTCTTCGACTGGTCACTTTAGAGCGCTCTATGGTGTTCTGACACGAGTCCTCAAATTTGGCTGCTTGATACCAGGCATTCTTTTTGGATTCGGCTGAATCTTTAGGAGCGACGGCCTCCAGCGCAGAGCGCACTCACACGCTCCAAAAAAAAAAACGTCAGAGCAACCGGGCGCTCTGGGCCTCGTGAGTACTTTTTACCAATCTCGTGTCACCGGCACGGCAGTTATGCACGATGGCGCAGGTGGCGGTCGCTCTGTTTCGGGTGGCGAAGTGGCTATGTGACAGAGTGTTAATGTTATGCTGAAGTTCCGCACATGCTTCATTCCAACGAAATTGATCAGTATGTCGAGTCTTGGAACGTTTCTTCGCGGCGCATAGCAGCACCGACCAAGGCGGTAACACTGATGAGCGCACCAGTGCCGTTTAAAAGTGCAGAAAAGGCTTAGCACGATGCGCCTTGTACGGTGTATTTGCGCCTGCATTTTGGACGATACATCTTTCCGGCTACGTTTGAGCTGTGCAAATGCGACCTTGGTGTTTATCAGTGAGTGCAACGCAAAAACTCTGTGTGTGCACGGTGAAAGTGGAATGTTTTCGTAGTTGGTAGTGGACGTCAGATAGCGAAATGTTTTGGTGGTTAGTCTGGCGACCACACTGATCAAGATGGAATGCTACGTTGCGGTACCGCCGAGACTCCTCGTTGTGAGCGAGTGCACTTAGGATGGAATATGAATGTGTTCTGACGAAAAGTTATGATCAGTAAATTAACTGCTCCGAACGGTGCTATCGGTCGGTCCTAACCAAAACGCACCAAAATGCTTCAGGGTCTACTTCCTTCACGTGACCACTGTGGAAGCGCCTGGCCTGTTCGGCTGGATTAGTGCCACCTCCAACTCAGACTTAGAGTTTGCATCCCATCTAAGCAGTCTCGGTCAGAGGATCGAGGCGACCAGTCGTAGACATCATTATTGATTCCCAATATTCGAATCAAAGTTACATTTGTTGAAACCTGTCACCAAACGACGGTAATCTCGTTGAAAATGCCTCGACTGCAGTTAGCAAAAGGTTTTGAATAATTTGAACTGTAGGCGGCTTCAGAAATTGACAATCTTTCGGAATGACGGCAGTTTACTTCAAGATACATTCAGTTATTAAATCTTCTTTGCGCAATTGCCAGTTTTTTAGACTATTTTCTAGCGATTAACCTGCTTTTGCAGTCCAAAATGCCCATGTATTGTAGGTCCCTAATCCTACAGGTTTCTTCATTTATTTAAGTTCCTTAATCAGCTCTGTACATTACCCTCGTCTATAAACTCTATATACAGCCAAAGTGCGAAGATAATTGGATAAGCGAGAACGTACGCTCGCAATAATTTTAGTGGGCAATATCTTGAAATAAATAGAACGAACATTTACTCTTGTCTGGTATAGCGCCTTGAAATGTGTGCATTTTTTAAAGTAATGCGAGCAGCCAAGTTAGGTCATTTAACCTTTACGGCCTGATGCAGTGTTGCGGTATATATTGTCACCGACAAACGGGTGAAGAAATAGCCCAGGTTCTAATTAGACGAGGTGGGCGTGCCAGCCAGCAGGCAGCTCGAGCGAGGAAGACGACGATCTTCGATCACCTCGAATGCCCAAGGCGTGGCAAGTCCCTGCTTAAACAGTTCGGCCGCGATACGGCGCCACTGATTGGTCGGACGGTGGCATTGCTCCCCCTCTCTGAAGGGCACCGACTCGGTGCCGCAGCAATGGGCAGCACGAAGAGAAGGGACGCTGCATGTGTCCGGCGGCAGGTGTAGACATGCCTGTAGCGCTAGCGGGCGTGGTATGGCTTCATACGTGCGACATGGACAACTTCGGAGGTCGGCCGGCTGGAGGAGCGAACTGTTCCTTGGGGAAGGACCTCATAGTTCACCTCACTTACTTGGCGGAGTACTTCGTAGGGGCCGAAATATCGGCGCAGAAGCTTTTCGGAGCGTCCGCGCATGCGGATTGGGCTCCAAACCCAGACTTGTTCGCCGGGCTGGTAACTAGAAGCTCTGTGGCGGAGGTTATAGCGGCGAGCGTAAATCAACTACGTAAATCTAGTGACGAGAAATACGTGGCGTGGCGTAGCCTGTCCAGGGAGTCATCAATCCGCGGCAGAGGATAAACATCCTTTTTGGTGACTTTGGTGAGACGCCTGTAATCAACACAGAACCGTAGGGTGCCATCCTTTTTCGCCACAAGAACAACAGGCGATGCCCACGGGCTCGTCGACGGCTGTATCACGTCGTCCTGGAGCATTGCTTGAACTTGTCGGCGAATAGCGTCACGTTCCTTCGAAGAGACCCGATAAGGCGGCTGGTATAACGGTCGCTGGTTTGCGGCAACAATAATGCGATGCTTTGTGAGCGGAGTCTGCCTAACTTTAGAGGTCGAGGCAAAACAGTCGCGGAAAGAGTCGATAATGCTCTCCAGGCAGCGTTTCTGATGAGACGGGAGGTTCGGGTTGACGTCGGTCTTTATGGGAGTGGTCGGTGCCTCCACTGATGCCGGGATTTCGGACAACGCGTGCTGTCCCGCGAATTCACAAAGTTCTTCGAAATACGCAATAGCTGTTCTGCCAGGCAAACACTGAGGTTCAGAACCAAAATTGGTCACCAGAAGTTCGGTTCGCCCACTGTTCAATTCAATAATTCCGCGAGCAACACAGACTTGCCGACCAAAGAGCAGCGAGATGTTGGTTTCAGCGATGCCACGAGTGCTGGGGCTGTTATCGCACTCTACGGTAACAAACATGCTGGCTCTTGACGGGATTACTACCTGGTCGGCACAGACGCATAGCTTAGCCCTGCGTGGCTGGGTATCTTCGTCGACAGGGCCTTGGGTGGAAAACGACACGATGAGCTCCTGTAGATTGATAACGGCACCGTACTCTTCAAGAAAATCCAAACCGAGTATGAGGTCCTTGGAGCAATCGGGTAACACAGCAAAGCAACCAGGGAAAGTAACTCCGCGGATCTGGATTCGCGAAGTGCAGACACCGATCGGAGTTACGACGTGGCCACCAGCTGTCCGGATCTGCGGCCCAGACCAAGGGGTCAGTACCTTCCTCAGGGCCGTGGCTAACCGACTGCTCATTACAGAAAAATCGGCGCCGGTATCCACCAGTGCAGTAACGTCGTGGTGGTCAGCGGATACCGGAATTTCGGCAGAAACCAGTCGGTCGCAGCGCGTCGTTGAGGTCGTCGGGTCAGGTCGTCGTCGGTCGGAGCGTCGCGGCGAATCTTCGAATGGAGGCTCTTGACACGGTCCAGTAGCGGCGGCCCTACCCCCGGAGGACGCCGTCTTCAGTTTTCCCGACGAGGGGACGCACCTCTGAACTGGCCAGAGGTCGATGGGCGGCCGGGCGAAGAGAACCGCCTTGGGGATGGCGATCTGGACTGGCGCCGCTGCGGGGTCGAGGACTGCACGTTATCAGCCAGGTACAGCTCGATATCCCGTGGTCTTTCACCGTAGCGCGGTCGAGGTGCGTCAGGTGAAAACCCTCTTAAACCCATTCTGCGGTAGGGGCAGTGGCGGAGGATGTGGCCGGGCTCCCCGCAGTGGTAACAGAGCGGCCGATTGTTTGGCGTACGCCACACGTGCGCTTTGCTCATGCGGGGCCTGTACTCCTGCGGCACAGATGGTACTGCTGCGCTCGGGTACTGCAGTGATGGCACTGGCATGGGAACGACGGGGGAAAAGGCTTGCATCGCTGGCCCAGGACTTCGTAGTGCCTCGCTGTACGTCATAACAGAGGGCGCCGGGTGTGGAGCTGGGGGCGGCTGCACAGCTCGTCGGATTTCGTCACGGACTACGTCCGTTACGGCAGCGACACTGGCCTGTGGAGCTTCCAAGCGAAGTTTCGCCAATTCCTCGCGCACAACGCTTCTTACAAGCTCCCGAAGCTCCTCGGCGGGCAGCGACGTAGGCGTGTACTGGGAAGCGGCTGCTACAGTAGCCTCACGTCCGTAGTGCGCGCCCCGTTCCTGCAGAGAGCGCTCAATACTCGTTGCCTCCCTTGTGAAGTCGGCCACTGTTCTTGGCGGGTCACGGACAAGTCCGGCAAATAGCTGTTCTTTTACGCCGCGCATTAAGTGGCGCACCTTCTTCGCCTCTGGCATAGCAGGTCGGCCCGATTGAATAGACGCGTCATGTCCTCGACGAACGTCGCGACGCTCTCGTTGGACTGCTGGGACCTCGAGTGCAGAGCGCGTTCAGCCTTTTCTTTTCGTTCGCTGGTGGTAAACGTCGCTAGGAGTTCTCGACGAAACACTTCCCAGGTGGTAAAGGAGGCTTCGTGATTTTCATACCATGTTTTGGCTGTGTCCTGCAGCGCAAAGTAGACATTGCGCAATTTGCGCTCGCCGTCCCATTCGTTGAAGCCCGCCACTCGGTCAACGCTGGCCAACCAGTCTTCTACGTCCTCGAACCTGTCCCCGTGGAACGGCGGCGGCGTCCGAGGTGCGTGAAGGACGAATGGCGGGGCATTCCCGGAATGCTGAGTCGTCTGGCTAGCCACGGTTGAGGTCATTGCTCTTACCGCCCCTACCGGCGCGGTCAGTTGGCTGAACTCCGGTTGTAGGCCTCGCAGACGGCGGCTCGCTTTGTGGACGGGTGTTGTGTCCACGCGTGGAGAACAGGTGTCGAGAGTGTCCTCGCAATCCGAGTACATGGGACGTTAGCCAGCGGCTCCACCAAATATGTCACCGACAAACGGGTGAAGAAATAGCCCAGGTTCTAATTAGACGAGGTGGGCGTGCCAGCCAGCAGGCAGCTCGAGCGAGGAAGACGACGATCTTCGATCACCTCGAATGCCCAAGGCTTGGAAAGTCCCTGCTTAAACAGTTCGGCCGCGGTACGGCGCCACTGATTGGTCGGACGGTGGCAATATTCTAACTGGCAGTTTGCTAGTTGCTTTGTCTATCTCTAGCACAGGAAATTATGATGCCATCTTACTTGATTAACGGAGCCCAAGTACCCCGCCCACTGAACCGAATCAAGAGGTTTTGCGTTTATCTTATTCTTTCCCAAAGAGTGCGTGAGGCAAACGGAAGATATCCACTCATTCATTTTTTTTTTCGTTTATTCCTCACAAGCGCTCCCACATCACCGAGGTGCACTAAAAAAATTGAGCTCTCATTACAGACCAGGGGACTCGGATAACACGTCCTTCATTCGGTAATTAGTGAAGCGCCTAATAGCATCGGAACCGCACCGGTACCACGTATTACGGCGCGTTGTCTCGCAATGAGCCTGGCGTAAGTCGTGTGGTCCCTTCACCTTGTGCATGATAAAGATAAACTTGAGTCGATACAGAAAAAAGCGATTCGATTCATTTTTAACCGGTACGATCGCAACTTTTCCCCTTCACTACATTACCATGTTTTATCACTGAATTCTCTGGAGCATCAACGAAAATGTGACCGGCTTGTAATGCTACACAAAATAGTGCACAAATCCGTTTCTTTAGCTGCCCCCATTTCATTCCCTGGTCGTACTGCACGTGTGACCCGCCGCACAGATCCCATGAACATCACACCATTCAGATCTTTCCTTGATTGCCACAAATTTTCTTTTTTCCCGCACACAGCTGAGATGTGGAATTCCCTTGATGGTGCGTTGCGACAGTTTCCACCGGCGCAATTTGTAAAACAAGTGTCTTTTCATGTATTATGATTTTCGTCTTTATGTAACCACTCCTGCTATGTCTCGAACCTGAGACAGCAGTATCTGTAAATAATAATAAAAAAATAGTTGCCCGCCGCGGTCAGGCAGTACACCCCACGAGACTTCCAACGCACCTCTTACGTGTCTCCGGAATAAAGCTTGCGCTGAACACGACTAATCGACTGTGTGTGTCCATAGTATGATGCGTTCGAACAGGGTCACTTTAAATGAGACGGCACTTCTGTAAGAATAAGAGATATCTCGGTCTATTATTGACGAACCACTCAAAATGGGTGTTTTGTGCACCAAAACATCATAGTTTTCTAACCTTACCAACAAGGATACAGCAAGAAGCTATCACCGGGCTGACCGCCTGTATTAATTTCGGTTTTGCAGGTCTTAACATTCGGGACGTTTATTATTTCTCCAGTGCGCCAGGCACATGCATGAATTTTTTTTTTATAACATGCTTGCTGCAAGAATTTTTTTCACGAGTTTTCACATCCGTCATGGTAAAAAAAAATATCCCCTCAAAACTAACATTTCAGTAGTCTCTAACCAGATCGCTCCTAAGAACCGATCTAATCAGCCTTGGATCGCTTGTGTGGGGTGTCCAGCGAGAGTTACGAAACGACAGCTTCTTGAAAAAAACTTTCAGCCCTGCAGGGCTCTCGTTATTCCTATTCAAAGAGGACGCTGTTCCCATTCCTCCATTCAGCTGTTCAAAAGCTTCAGTTGCTGAAATGGACTACCCCGCAGATCACTCCCAGCGCTCCAGAGACAGGCGTATAAACACAAGGATTTTTATTCTTCTCGCGCGCTGGCTGCAGCTGCAGCAGCTGCGGCGCAATGCAATTTAGTGTTGCTAGTGGTTAAAGCTTTTCCATGACTGCTCACCTCTAAAGAATCGCACGAGGTTATCTGCCTCCCGAATGACTTAAGCGTGTTAACTATGCGAGAAAAGTTTAGTGAGTGCCCCCTGTTCCGTGTCCTTATTCTAATTTTCTCAACTAAATAAATGTGCGCTGCGCCCATGCACAGATAACAACAGAAAGGGGCACGTGCCACAGTGTATGCGTTGCGTGAGCAGTGACGCATATACGAGATCATAGCCGCAGGAATCTGCGCCATAAAAGTTCTGAACATGGTTTTAATCGTGCTTGCCTGCATAAGCAGGACGCAGAAACGGCTTCGAAGCGAGAAATGCCGGTAAAGATTTTGTCCGCGCACACCAAACGCATACACCGTTACCAAGGAAAAATACTGAAGAAATCCAAATAAATCCGCACAAAACGTTCTGGTCGTGCACCAAACCGAGGCACTAAGAATGTATTCCTCTAAATTGTGCGCCGCACTGAAAGAAAAGATGTCCGCGAATGTCCACTTAAACCTACATTCTTATCCGCTTTGCACGCATTGCGAGTAAATAAAGAAATATACTCTGTGAAGTGCGACAACGATCCAAGCTCGCATGCAAGGACTGTGGTGAGCGCGACTAGTTATGCTAGAATAAACAGCCTCTTTGTTTTGCTGCACGATATTCTTGTTCGATGTAGGCTGCGTGCTGAGCAAAATTTGCGTGCTCAAAGTAATTTGCTTATATCAACAAAACGATCTGTATGCAGCTACCTAACCTGTTATATGCGATGTGATGAACCGCATTCGTTTAGGAGACAAGACATTAACGCTGCTTTTCGCCGGATGGTTTCTGCTTGTGGCTGATTGCTCTGTGTACGTGGCAAAATTAATGGTGCCCCGGGGAAAAAGTGCATTCAACAATGCAAAAAAATTACTTGGGAATATCTGGTTATAGAACCATATTTTTTCCTACTCCAGTGCTTTTATCGATAAACTATGATTATTGTTAGCATCTCCAAATTACTGTGCCCTTCGATTGATAATAAGACTGGTTTTACTCGCTCAGTATTACTCTCTGGCGTTTCATCCACGAAGGATTATTTCTATTCATACATTTGCAACTACGGAGCTAGTGCTGAAGATGATTACGTGAGTTACCTTGTGATAGTTCTTTCGCTGCTCTCCCGTATGGCTCGGTTTCTCGAAATCCGTTAAATGCATTGCAGCATCCGACTTACCGTATTTTCCGGTGTATAAGACGCGGCTTTTTTTCAAAAATCTTGCTGGTGCGTCCTATACAAGGTTGCGTCTTATATGCGAATTTTTCGTTTTTTTTTGCGAGTTCAGAAATTACTCAGGTTCATGTTCAAGCTTTTTTCACCGAAAGAATATTACTACCAATAACACGGTTGTAACATGGTTAATACTTCAATACGGGGACCGCCGTGCGCAACGTTTTTAGGTGAACTTTATCATGAAACGGCGGGGTTGACTACTTCCGGGATCTTAAACACGCGGCCGATTCGGAGGCCCCAAGCAAAGGTAATGTGAAATGCCAAAAGATGGCGACAGTCGCGCTTCTCGCCATTGTCAAGACAAGCCAAGAGAAGCCGATGTTTTTTTTTTAGTCACCCTTTGCAAGTACGTAGTGCGAAGAGAATGTTTCAGCCGCGTTGCCTTTTCGATAGCGCATCCGAAGATGAAGACTTTGAAGGTTTTATGTAAAAATAAATTGTTATGGACATAGAGTTCTTTCGCTTTTTTTTTCTTTTGTGCTAAAACGTGGGCGGGTATGACGTGAGTGTTGCCTTTTTCGATCACATAGCGTTGCTTAACAACTTCTCACACGTACGATGAATTTTGCGATGGTCGCATGAGCATGTTTAATTAAGCCTCACTTGCCTAACTGGGTAAATTGGGGTGCGTCTTATACACGGGTGCGTCTTATATACCAATTTTTTCAATGACAGCCTGCATATGGGGCGGGTGCGTCTTATACAAGGGTGCGTCTTGTACACCGGAAAATACGGTATCTTACGTTGTGCCCCCCGTTTTTTCTGCAGAAAAGGCAGCCTTTAGGCCTATAGTGTAGACCGGTTCTTATAAAGCTAAAATTGAGCGGTATGTTCTATCTGTGCATCTTTGTACAGATCTTTCTGGATACAATTATTTTAATTTGTAATAAATATTCAATAAATCCGAATTATCAGTCGACTGCGTCCTCACTAGCATTAGAAGTAGGGGTGTGCGAATATTCGAAATTTTCGAATATAATTCGAATATTATATTTTTGTATTCGTATTCGATTCGAAATCCAGGTATTCGTGTTGTTTCGAATACTCCACACGACGCGAATATTCGTATCTAGCCGAATATTCTATTGCGAGCACCAGCGTTCATTTCGGTCCGCAAGTCCTATCGACAGAGACATAATAACATGGCGGCGCCCAGAGCAATGCGTAACGTAGGGCCATGCAGTAGCTGACTGCGCTGGTGAACTTCTTTGTGGCTATACCTGCGAAGCTGGTATAGACAAGCGTCATGTTTGTAAACAAAGGTGGCGCTGCGGTCGGCGGCGACGCGGGGTGTAGGCAAAAACGTAGCATGCCTACCCCGCGCCAAGCGATGCTGCCTTCGAAACCAACTCGCGTGCGCACATATTTCAAAGCGTGCGCGTCGCTTGTGGTTAGAAACATTTATGTTGGTGACCGGAGAGCAGTTCAGCACTTCTTCAACCTGTTCGCCAGACGGAATTATCAGGCGAAGCGCTGCATAGGCTTCCTCTGCGCTCCTATGTTTGGCAACGGTGCGGCTACGGCGGTCGACTAGCTAGGTTGACTTATTAAATGAAACCGAGAAAGCACGAGGTATACAGGTCTGCAGTCTCAACATTTGGGGCGATACAGCATACCCGATCGCTAAGTGCAAGAAGAAGAACGACGGGATGCACGACGCGAGGCAGCTTTTTTTCCCATGACGAACCTTTGTGATGTGCCTGCTCTCGCCCAGCCACTTCAGTGCGGAGAACGCCGAATACTACTGGACACTGAAGCCATGCAGTTACTTTAAATGAGTCATGCAAATGCGATCTTCACTGGCAATGTCTGAAAAAATGCTTTTTTATTCGCTTGGCTTTAAGAGAGGTGCACAGGCGAATGGATAGAATTTTACCTCGAGCTACAATAAAGTTACGTTTGCTCT
Source organism: Amblyomma mixtum (assembly GCF_055824585.1). Taxonomy (NCBI): domain Eukaryota; kingdom Metazoa; phylum Arthropoda; class Arachnida; order Ixodida; family Ixodidae; genus Amblyomma; species Amblyomma mixtum. Next base: position 281,892,881 of record NC_143012.1, on the reverse strand, counting down.
GCAGACCTAAATATTTTAAGTCATTCTGTCTGCAGGCCTTATTTTGTTTGATAACTGGTTTTTGGTCTAGTATTTGCTGTTTTCGCCAGGTTCTGATTGACCAGTAATTGTAAAATTCAGGTAAAATGGGAAATAACACTGCATGATTTTGCCGATACCTTAGCGACGTTTAACCGTTTTCTAGCATAGGTGGTGAAAAAACGTACAAGTTGAAGCGCGTGGAAGCGAAAATAGAGAAAAAAACTACGCGTCGTATATTCCTACTACCGGACTACGGTGCTGCTTCAAACGTCGCTCTTAGTGGCCCGATGAATGCTGAAGGCGACTGGCAGCAGCTGTTTTTTTTTTTTTTTAGCGCGAACAGATGCCCGAGACGTAGTCCGGGTGATTGTCACCTGAAAACGGTCCCAGCTGCGTTCAATTTACGGTCACACCCACATGGAATGTCGAGTCCAGACTTCTCATAATGTGAGCCCGACAGAACGCGAACAAGCTGCAGACGCTGATTCTTGCACTGTTCGCCGCGCGACTGAAGAGCAAACATGCGTATTAAGAGACGCAAACTATCATATTTCGACGCAGAAATGCAATGCTAGCCGATCCGTCGCCGAACTTTTCCCGCTCCACGGCCGCTGCGCATCGCTTTGGCTCATATCTAAATGCGATAAACTTGTGGAAACTTGTGCCGCTGCCTTTCTTCAGCATGGCGTTTCAACCACCCGCACCATAGCTCGCCGGAATATTGCAAAATGCGTTCAAAAACGCTCAAGCGCGGCATACCCAAGGCACACGATACCGGCTTTTGCCTACACAACGAAAGTCACTGCTGACTCCAGCGCCGCCGCATCTCCGTGACGTCACGGCCTGACGCTTGTCTATAGTCAGAGCTGTGCACGAAATACCTCGCAATACGTGTCAGTTCAGTGCCAATTGAGAGGGCATTTTCTTTGGCTGGAGAAGTCGTTTCAGCTAGAAGGGAACTTCTGCCTGACCATGTGGAGCAGCCGGTTTTTCCTTCACGACAACCTTTTATGTTCATCCCAGCAACGCGCTTTTGTGCTTATGGCAAGCTAGCCTTGATCAATGCTGTGTACTAGCCATCTTCTCTGATATTTCCACTATTTCCACTCTTCTAAGAACAATGTTCGAGACTTTGATACTTTTTGTGCAGCCACACACACGTTTTGTGCTCATTTCATCACTGATGGTTGAACTGTGATGTTCTTGGGTGCTGAAATAAAGGTTTTGTATTGGTTAAATGCGTCTGTCCTTGATTATTCGATTTTCGATTCGATATTCGGAACCCAGTATTCGTATTCGATTCGTATTCGAAAAATTTGGTATTCGCACACCCCTAATTAGAAGTAAATTTTCATAGCAAAAGGCGAGGCGAAACAAAGGAAACATTTTAAGAGAGCTTTCCTTGCAGAAGATAATGGTTTTGACAATCAATTTTTGTAAAATAGCCGTGAAATCTGTGGTAAATTTAAGATACCAATGCGCACTTGGCTCCAGAGGACGTTGGAATTTATTTTGATATACGCATAGCTAACGCGTCAAGTCACGGAGTACTCTAGGAGTGCTAATGTCGCGTGGTTGACAGCCCCATCGTTATGCTTTGGCATCAGAAACGGCGTGAGCATTTGTATTGTATTCAGGTGAAGTATCCCAACGAACAGCGTAATTTTTTTCTCCTTTCTTGACGAAACAAAAACTAGACAGCAGACGACTCCGCAGTTGCCATTCTTATGAAATACAAAAGCGATGCTCAGGCGAACTCTTTGAATGCAGAAAGGAAACACTGCAGCACTTCATTTCCCTGATGTGGAACTGAGGGACACAGAAAAGAGCTCTCATGTCACCAAAAACATCTTCGGAACTATGCCAAAAATAGTAAATAATATTCGCAGAACGGGAGGAAAAAGCAAAAAACTAAACCTGATAAGAGTGATGGACAGGAACACTAGCAACGATATACTTTTCAATGTCTCAAAGAACTGGTTTTTTATAGGTATCAAAGTTTTTTTTGGCGAATCAGTACATTGCATATTGTGCTAGTTGGCTGATCGGGCAAGTGGAGAATTTTTTTACTTAGAAAAAAATTCAAATTATAAATACATAAAACTATAAAATACATCTCGTGACTAAAAATTGGAAGGGACACTAAGCTTCGCCATAAGGCTATGACGCCATAGCATGATGGATTATTTCCCACATATGCCGAAAGTTTGCCAAAATAACTGCGCGAAGACGACGGGACAAGAAGAGGCGCAAGAATCGCGCGCAAAGCGCAGATTGTGTCTCATCTCTTTGTGTGTGCGTCTTTGTGTCTCTTTTTGTACCGTCGCCTTCTCGCAGTTTTTTTTTGGCAATCACTATGAACCAACTAGCCGTACATCATGTCTTACTTTAATATGCAATATCTGAATCTAAACTTTAGATTTATAGATCCATGGGAATCCTCGCACCTCTCCTGGCGCAGTGGCGGAGCCTTTAAGCCATGCGTCAGTTAATAAGAGTACTTAATCCGTTCAACACTGGCGATGCGGAGCGACATTTCCGTGTTTACCAATCTTCAAGTTCAGTGTAGAACTGTTCCACGCCTTTATGTTCCACGTCAAGAACACTTTATTTGTTTGTGGTGCCAAGTGCTGTCTATACATCCTGGTTGATTGGAGTGTTCCTCCCTTATACCAAGACCTTTCTTTCCTATGCTACAGATACGCTGCTTGTCCCAAACGTCACAGACATTTGGCGAAACCTTCCCAGAAAACTCTTACTGCCCCCATTTCATTTAAATACGCAATCTCAGTTGCGCAACCACACCTTTTGCTCGAGATGAAAAATGGAAGAACCTTTATAATTTCTCATTCCTAAGTATAGGTTGAGCTTCACAATAGATTTATTGCATTTTCTTGAAATATCAATTTTCAGAGATTCCATGCACTGCACAGGACAATTATGCGGTGTTTAGAACATTGCATTTGTTTTTCTCGATAAAAAAAATGCACCATGCGCTCTTTTTAGCCATCTAGGTAGCACCCCGGGCTCTGCCTTTCAAGATCTATCAGGAAGACAATAACGGTTCATGTAAGTGCGTAAGTTGCCTTCTTCTTTTGCTCTAGGCCTCTACGCGACTATCATAAACAAAACAATCATAAAATAGCTGTTACGCAGCTCTTCCCTTCACTCCGTCTGTGGCACGACTGATTGTGTACAGTTCGACGAACTGCGCGTTAAATTTTTGTATTACGCTTCCCAGCAGCAACATCCCTTTCACTTGGCTTCCTTGCTATTTCTCAAATTTAACTTCTGTTCCCTACTCTCGCTTTAAACTTTTTCTTCGACTGTAGGACAGGTACCGTGTTGAGTTCTTAAATACGCGAGCGATTAAAAGGAGAGCGTGAGAAGCTGAATGCTTTGATTTTCTTCCCCGCTGGGCCCGAATACTGAAAGCTGAGTGCTGCTAGCGTTTCAAAATTATCACGTAGCGACACTGGATACATTACCGGAAGTAAACCTAAAAGTAATAGTGCGGTAATGGCCCCGAAATCAAGAAGAAAGACTAGGAAAAGACAAAAAAAAAGAAATTCAAGATGCCATTCTCATGGCATCGATGGTAAAGCATTTCTGTGATTATGCTTGCTTATCGCGCTTGCACCCTTCATCAATCACGGCACTCCAAAGTAAGAAAAGAGAAAATTAACTTTGGAAGGTGCGAAACGGGGCGGGAATTTTCCTTGACTGCAGCTGCAAAAGAATCACCTAAAAATGATAAATCCCTCCGGGACGGTAATACCCTTTCCGGAAGAGCGCGTTAACAAGTGGGTCTTCGCATCAGCGCCACTAAATATCAGATGAAACGTGTTAGCTATTCAACGTTGTAGCCTACTAGCTCGCCATCTCTTAATGGTGCAGTATCAGAGGAAACTTTTAGGACTATCTGCTGCACACGAAAGTAAAGTTTCCAAGTTTTATTCCGCATGTATAACGTTAAGCCCCACTCTATCCTACTTAAATGCAAATCTTGAAATCCAGTTGTTTTTTTTCAGAGCGCTGAGACCACATGAGATAATACAGTTGCGAAGCGGATAAGAGAAAATTTTCATACTCCGCACTGCGCGATGAGGATAACAATAATATGACTTGTAAAGAGGAAGACGCTTAGCAGACGGAGCAACAGAACCGATGCGCGGGGCGAGGTGAGAAGACGACGATCGGCAGCTGAGGCAGCAGAACCGACGCGCGGCGCGTGGTGGGAGCATCAACTGTTCTGCGACCGGACCTGTCCTTGCCCGCTCTAACCGGCCTTCACAATCAGTCATCTCTTGCCAATAAAGGCCGTTACATCTTGGTGGAGGTTGCGGAATCCCGTCCTGGAGCTACGTAACCGGACTATCACTACCCCTATGCCTGCCAACGCCAACCAGCCAGCCAGCTCCTCACCGGCACCCGTCGCTTGCCATGGTGCGCTCCGCCAGCGCGACCCTGCCGTCTTCAGCGGCACGGACGATCACGACGTGGAAGACTGGTTGTCCTCTTACGACAGGGTGAGCGCACATAACCGATGGGACGACACTATGAAACTCACCAATGTAATCTTCTACCTAACCGGCGTTGCCCACCTTTGGTACCAGAACCACGAATCGGACTTTACCACCTGGACCGCATTTAAAACCAGCTTCTCCGACATCTTCGGCCGTCCTGCAGTACGCAAACTTCGCGCCGAGCAGCGTCTTCGCGTTCGCGCACAGCAGAGTGGTGAATCATACACCAGCTACATAGAAGATGTCGTCAATCTCTGCAAGCGCGTCAATGCGTCCATGGCGGAGGCCGACAAAGTTAAACACATTCTGAAAGGAATCGAAGATGACGCTTTCAATATGCTTGTGGGCAAGAACGTTACATCTGTCACCGAAATCTTCGACCACTGCCAAAGCTACGATGAGCTCCGCCGACAGCGCGTTTTCACTCGGCAGCCCTCTGCACAGACAGACACAGTAACTAGCCTCAGCATGACGACAGAGGACAGCTCGCTACTGCTCCAGATCAAGCAGTTTGTCCGTTAGGAGGTTGCGCGGCAGCTGTCGCTTCTTCCTACTGTTTCGGGTTCATCCAAGTGTCCGAAGCCCTGCCACCGGTTTCCTCCCAGCCTCCTGTCGCTGCGCCACTTACCTACGCCGAAGCAGTCAGGCGTCCCCGCCGAGACGCGTTAGTTTCGTACCAGCATCCACCGCAGTCGACACCATTTCGTCCTGCCCGGCCACCACCGCAACGTTTCCGTCCATGGCGGACGCCGGACAACCTACCCATCTGTTATGCCTGCGGCATTCCTGGCCACGTGATGCGTCACTGCCGCCGCCATGTTTTGTCCCCTGCTGCCGATACCGACCCTCGCGGTTACGCCTACGCCCCTCCCCAGCATTTTCATCGCACTTCGCCTTCTGAGACCACTGGTTCCTCCGATCACGGCCCCTCTATTCGCCGCCGCTCTCCATCTCCGCGTCGCCGCTCGGTTTCCCCGATGCGCCGTCGTCCCTCTTCCCCTTCGGAAAACTAGTGCCCGCAGTTCCGGAGGAAAGAACTGCGTGCTCGTCGCCAAGCTCAAGACCTCGACTTTCTCCGGCCAATTTGATCACCGTTTCTGTGGAGGGCACCGATGCTTTTGCGCTTGTTGACACCGGTGCTGCTGTATCTGTACTCAGTGCAAAATTATGCCGCCAGTTACGAAAAGTGATGACTCCGCTATCTGGTTTTATGCTTCGCGCCGCTAATTCGCAAATTATCGCGCCTTTGGGGGCCTGTACAGCCCGAGTTGCTATTCAGGACGTTGTGTACATTGTTGAATTCATCGTCTTCGCATCGCCGTCTCACGACGTCATCTTAGGCTGGGACTTTCTCTCCCAACATGAAGCTGTCATCGACTGCACTCGTTCCGAAGTCACCCTTCTTCCCTTCGGCGACGCCTCTGTGAACGCTTCCATTAATCCGTGCTCCAAGTTGACTGTGGCTGATGACGTCGTGATCCCGCCGTGCTCTGCTGTCCTCGTGTCTGTTCATTGCGACGCTGCATCCAACGGCCCTGTCATCTTCATCCCGTCCGACTCCTTCGCTTCTCGTCACTGTCTACCCCTGCCATTCGCCGTGCTTACCGTCTCAGCCGGCTGCAGCGCCATGCCCCTGACGAATCCATTCCTGTGCCCCTCTACTCTTCTTCGCGGTGAATGCCTGGGACGTGTCCAGCCTTTCGCCTCCGTCGTCGCCTGGGACCCTTATGAGGATGACTCCTGCCGCATGCAAGTGTCTTCACTTACTTCTTCCCACCGTCTCCTGATTCCGCTCCTGAAGCCGTCTTTGCGCGCTCAATCGACTCGACTCTTTCGCCACCGGAGAAGACCCAGCTTGCGGCCCTGCTCGATAAGTTTCGGTCATCGTTTGACTTCTCTCACCACCGTTTGGGCCGCACCTCAGCTGTTACCCATCGGATCGACACTGGTGCCCACTCGCCGTTGCGCCAACGCCCATATCGCGTCTCGTCCACCGAACGCCAGGTTATCGACGCCCAGGTAAATGACATGCTGCAGCGTGGCGTCATACAGCCATCGCATAGTCCTTGGGCTTCCCCCGTCGTCCTTGTCACCAAGAAAGATGGCTCTATACGCTTTTGCGTTGACTACCGGCGCCTGAACAAAATCACCCGCAAAGACGTTTATCCGCTGCCTCGCATTGATGACGCACTTGACTGCTTGCAGGGAGCTGAATTCTTTTCTTCTTTAGATCTACGTTCGGGTTATTGGCAAGTCCCGATGGCCGACGCTGATCGCTCTAAGACAGCCTTTGTGACGCCTGACGGGCTGTATGAATTCAACGTCATGCCCTTCGGACTCTGCAATGCCCCTGCCACTTTTGAGCGGATGATGGACACAATACTGCGCGGCCTGAAATGGAAAACATGCTTATGTTACTTGGACGATATCGTTGTTTTCTCCCCCGATTTCCAGACACACCTCGTTCGCCTCGAGCAAGTTTTGGAATGCCTCGCGACTGCCGGGCTTCAACTCAATTTAAAGAAATGTCGCTTCGCCGCTCGCCAGCTGACTATTTTGGGCCACGTCGTGTCGAAACAGGGTGTCCTTCCTGACCCAGCAAAGCTTCGTGCTGTCTCTGAGTTCCCAAAGCCCTCTACAATGAAGGAACTTCGCAGTTTTATCGGCTTATGTTCTTACTTCCGACGCTTTATCCGAAATTTCGCTTCTATCATCGCGCCTCTGACTGCCCTTCTTCGTGGCAGTAGCGACCTATCAAGCTGGAGTCCTGCCTGTGACGAAGCGTTCATCACGTTGCGCCGTCTACTTACCTCTCCGCCCATACTGCGCCACTTTGACCCTGCTTCTCCAACTGAAATCCACACAGATGCCAGTGGCGTTGGTATCGGTGCTGTTCTTGCTCAACGTAAACCGGGGTATGCGGAGTATGTTGTTGCATACGCGAGCCGCACCCTGACGAAGGCAGAGCAAAACTACTCAGTCACCGAAAAAGAGTGCTTGGCGATCGTTTGGGCGATCGGGAAATTTCGGCCTTACGTATACGGCAGGCCTTTCGAGGTCGTCACGGACCACCATGCCCTATGTTGGCTGTCCTCCCTAAAAGACCCAAATGGCCGCCTCGCCCGATGGGCCTTACGCCTTCAAGAGTACGATATTCGTGTCATCTATCGCTCTGGCAGGAAGCATAACGACGCCGACGCTTTGTCTCGTTCACCTCTAGCCAATGAAAGTGCCTCTCCTCCCGCCATCGACTGCGCCTCCTTGTCATTGGACGATATGCTCAACGAGCAGTCTAAGGACCCTTGGATCACTTCTCTTGTACGCTATCTTTCAGACCGTTCTGCCGTGTCGGTACCGCGCGCAATCCGCCGTCAGGCTGCCCACTTCACTATTCATGATGGGATTTTGTACCGCCGAAATTATCTCTCTGGTGGCCGCAAGTGGCTCCTAGTGATCCCTGGACATTTACGCTCAGAAATATGCGCAGCCTTTCATAGCGACCCGCAAGCTGGTCACGGCGGTGCTTTCAAGACCTACAACCGGCTTCGCCTCCGCTATTACTGGCACGGCATGTATAACTACGTTCGAAAATTCGTCCGGTCCTGCCCCGATTGCCAGCGCCGCAAGCCGGGTCATCACCATTCGACCGGCGCTATGCAGCCTTTGCCTTGCCCATCCAGGCCATTTGAAAGAGTTGGCATTGACCTGTATGGCCCACTTCCCTACACTGCTGCAGGAAACCGATGGGTCATCGTCGCTGTAGACCACCTGACCCGGTACGCCGAAACAGCTGCCCTCCCAGCTGCTACGGCGCGGGATGTTGCAGCCTTCCTTTTGCACCATTTCATCCTTCGGCACGGAGCCCCGCGTGAACTGTTGAGCGACCGTGGGCGGGTGTTTCTGTCAGACGTCTTTTCATCTCTTCTGCAGCAATGCAACATTACTCGCCGCACCACTACTGCCTATCATCCCCGGACGAACGGCTTGACAGAACGTTTCAATCGAACATTAGGTGACATGTTGTCGATGTACGTGGCGGCAGACCATTCTAACTGGGACGTCATCCTCCCCTTCGTCACATATGCCTACAACACCGCTACGCAGAGCACTACTGGTTTCTCACCATTCTTCCTTCTATACGGCCGTGAACCATCCTCGCCGCTCGACACTATTCTTCCGTACCATCCTGATTCGTCGGAAACCACAACCGTATCTGAAGCCTCCCGACACGCTGAAGAGTGCCGCCAGCTCGCCCGGTCATTCACGTCCGACGACCAAGAGCGCCAAAAATACCGCTTCGACCACTCCCATGGCACAGACACTTTTCAGCCGCAATCTCTTGTTTGGCTCCGTGTGCCTTCTGCTGCACCAGGTCTCTCTACCAAATTGCTGCCCAACTACCACGGACCCTACCGTGTCCTTGAGCGCACTTCTCCCGTCAATTACGTCGTTGAGCCCGTGACGCCATCATCCGATCTCCGACGACGTGGGCGTGAGACCGTCCACATTTCGCGTTTGAAGCCACACTACGACCGCTGCGTCCTGTTGACCCCCTAAATCGCCAGGATGGCTCTTTTTCCCCCGGGGCCAAATGTAAAGAGGAAGACGCTTAGCAGACGGAGCAACAGAACCGATGCGCGGGGCGAGGCGAGAAGACGACGATCGGCAGCTGAGGCAGCAGAACCGACGCGCGGCGCGTGGTGGGAGCATCAACTGTTCTGCGACCGGACCTGTCCTTGCCCGCTCTAACCGGCCTTCACAATCAGTCATCTCTTGCCAATAAAGGCCGTTACAGACTAAACAATTCGGCAGTTTTCCATATCTGCACAGACAAAAAACAGATAACGTTTTCCGACGCCGCTGTGTAGAATATTTGCCCAAAGAGCACGGAAGGAGGGAATTTTCTCAATCGCATAAAATTAACAAAAGCAGGCACTTTCGGGAACTTGTACTAAGGTTAGAGCCTCGGGTGCCGGCTCTGTTTGTGTAATTAGTAGATTAGCGATTAGTTCACTGTCAACGCTTTCAAGAAGCTGGTGCCTTTACGAAAGGTAGCCAGTTTAAACTATGCCTGGTTAGCCGCTCACAGGCTACTCATGAGGATGTCGCTAAGCTTGATATCAATAAATCTGTCGCTCGTTGCACCGAAAAAAAAAAGCTATTTTCTTGAATGCGCTTAAAGTATTCATTGTGATTGCGCGACTTATAAAGTTTTCTATTGGATTTGATGTTTTTGTGATTTTTTTTTTGTGTTCTACGTATACTTCGTCCTTATTGTCCTATTGAACATCATTTCAGAGGTAACGACCGAGAGTATCTTCTCTTCTGTATTTGTTCGTGTATGTTGCGGTGTTTCGACACTCCGGGCAGAAAAAAATAATAAAGAAACAAATGTTTCACCAGGCTCAGATGTAGTGACTCACAAGGGACTGTGCAGCAAATAAGTAATTATGCAAACAAGCCGCGTCGTGTCGGTGTCAAAATTTTGAGTATCCGACGATGGGTTATTGTCATGGGGGGAAAGCGCGATCGCACATATGAAACAGAAGCACCCGTGACAGTGGGTTTCTTAAGGGCAAAGGAGCCGGCGATGCGATGAACCATTGCACGAATACTCTCCATCGGCTATTTGCATAAATTACTCCGTATGGAATAAAATTGAAATAGTAGCCCGAATTATGTTTTCAACCAGATAACTTGGATTGAAATTTTTGTACTGAAACCTCAACAAAATCAATATAACATGCAAGTATATTTGTTGCGAGTAGAATAAGCAGTATTTATGTTACCAACATGTTCTCACAGTTCTTCTCTACTCACAACAACAGACAAGATTCTACGAATGTGAAATGTATAAAAAAAAATGGCTGAGGCTTAACTTGGTTAAGCCTGGAGAATGCGAAGCATCATCGTATCACGTAATTTGGAGGCGCACAACCACAGCGACGGCGCTAGGTGGGCCCCCGTTTCTCCACTGTCGTGACGTCATCGTGTCACGTGGTGTGACGTCATGTATCACGTGATTTGGAGGCGCACAACCACAGCGACGGCGCGAGGTGGGCCCCCGTTTCTCCACTGTCGTGACGTCATCGTTTCACGTGGTGTGACGTCATGTATCACGTGATTTGGAGGCGCACAACCACAGCGACGGCGCGAGGTGGGCCCCCGTTTCTCTACTGTCGTGACGTCATCGTGTCACGTGGTGTGACGTCATGTATCACGTGATTTGGAGGCGCATAACCACGGTGAAGGGCTGAAGTGGTAGCTAAAGTAGTATGCTTCGCATAAAAGATTCTTTAGTTAGTTTTGTACCCCTTGTCCTTGTCTGTCACCCCGCCGCGGTGGCACAGTGGTTACGGCGCTCGTCTGCTGTCCCGAAAGACGCGGGTTCGATTCCGGCTGCGGCAGCTGAATTTCGATGAAGCCGAAATTGCAGAGGCCCGTGTACTGTGCGATGTCAGCGCACGTTAAAGAACCCCGGGGTGTTCGAAATTTCCGGAGCCCTTCACTACGGCGAACCTCATAGCCTGAGTTGCTTTGGGACGTTAAACCCAAATAAACCAATAAACCATGTCCTTGTCCCTCAAAAGTGAATATTTCGCTCAATAAGTCGCTGAGTCGCATACAGAACGTCAAATACCAAAATTAATGAATGAGTTGAAACTTCAGCTGCAGATATGCAGCACGATAAAGAGAAAAAGAGGCAAAGTGGACAGCCATCGCGGCAGATTCGCGGGCAAAAGTTTACGTTATGTGATTTTCTTATTATTTTTGTTCCCACAATATCAGCTCCAAACACGCCAAAAAGAAGCTATGTACACAGCAGTGCAACCAGTAAGAAATGGACATGAGATAACATTTCTCAGCACATAGTAAAGAAGTACACAGCTCAAACACAGAAGAAAAAGGTTGCTGCGTTGCTATGCTGACCAGACGGCTTGTGATCATCCTTGCGGATCGAGCATACATATTCCTTCTTGCTCCCTTGCCTTTCATTGATCGTTTCATCTTACCACGGAAAAATAATTAACTTTCAGCAAACCTTCCCTCCATATACTTTTATTCTTGTCTGTAGATTACAACACGTATGCTTTACGGGTTACTTTCTGGTTGTGAACACGCCCTATGAAGCAGCCTGCCAGGACAGGATGTACGGAGCGCTTAAAAGACACAGAAAACAGTGCTCAGGGTTTTTCTCAAGCATAGTCAGAATCTTGTGGTATCCTCCTCACCTTATTTCTAAAAATGTCAAACGCAATATTTTCAAGGCAGTGAAGAAAAATTCTTGATGCTCCTGCGGGCTTTTAGCGCCAGGAAAAAGATGGCTTTTTGACGAAAAGATGTAAACAAGGAACAAAAAAAAGATAAAAAGGAATGGGAGATACTCTATGGAGAGAGATATTCAATGATCCTTGAAGTTTCCACGAAGGCTTCAGCAGAAATTGGCCATTCTGCGCTCATAGCATGCCTCATTTGACTAAAGCGACTTTTGCTGAATGCGTTCTAGAGTGTACACCAACATAGAGAACAATGGGACTTCTTTTCCTCGGAGTTATCACATCTAACAGAGCGTGCACCCCTCAATTCTATGGTCTGGAAGGGGACGGTAAGATGCGTAGCTATACCACTGTGCTCTTGAGTGTTGTAAGACGAGTTGTGCTCAAGGAGGCAGAAAAAGAGCGCGACCAACCTCATCTATCTGCTCTGCCTAACTAATATATTCTTGCAGCCACTCCACTTTTTTAGAGCACTATCTCTGGACTATTACCCCGGAAGAAGAGGCAATTTCAGGGCGGTGTGGACAAAAGCTTTATTCACGCACACCTTTAAAAACCTTGCTCTATTCATAACATCCTGGCGTAGCCCAAGGAGCGCAGTTTCTAATAACATTACGAAAATACGGAGTTTGTATAGCTTAGTTGAACAAAATATACCAGACGTACCCGAAAATTTCTAATTATAATGCAATATTTCAGGCACAGAAAAAATAAAAGACATAGAAATTTAGTTTTGTGCACTACTAGGTGACTCAAAGATCATCATCAGCAGCAGCATGACTGCGTCCAGTGCAGGACAAAGGCTTCTCCTATATCTCTCCATTTAACCCGGTCCTGTACCAGCTGCAGCCACCCCATCCCCGCAAACTTAATCTCATTCACCCACCTAACCTTCTGCCACCCCCTGCTACGCTTGTCTTCTCTTGGAATCCAGTCCGTACCCTTAAGGAATATCGGTTACCTTGCCTTCACATTACGTGCCGTGCCCAGGTTCATTTCTTTCTCTTGATTTCACTAAGATGTTATTAATTCTTGGTTGATTCCTGACCAACTCTGCCCTCTTCTGGTTTCTTAATATTACATCATCTTTACATAGCTCGCTGCGCCGTCCTTGACGTAATTTGAAGCTTTTTCGTTAGACTCCCCGCTTCTGCCTCATAGGTCAGCAGAGGCAACATACAGCTTTCGTGTACTTTCCTCGTACGATCACTAAAAAATGAACAGCTTGTTCTTAGCGCTTTGGGCTACCCACCTAGATCAATCCCGAGCTGTCTCAGCGAAAACTAGACCAGCCACTCTGATGGTGGATAGAATCGTTCAGTACATGTCCGGTGCCCTCAGAGAGGCTCGGAAAGTAGCGGGTCTCCTCAGCAGCTGCAAAAGCTAAAGTTACAGACTGGCCAATGCCAATAATCCGGGCTGGCCGGAGCAGTCATCGCTGTCCGAACTAAAAATGAGATAAATATACGTTATCTTTTCACACATTGCTGCCGGATGTGCAAAGCTAAGAGTGGATGTTGAATACTACACCGTCGCTGCTGGCCGTGATCACTCGGTGTTTAAAGGTTTCCGCTGAATTTTTATAAATACTCCTTCATATGGTTGGCAAAAAAACAGAGTGGGAAATTAAAGTCCAAATCCATACCTACATTCTAGGTAGGTTAAATTATCCACAATAGACCCGGATCACGCCAACTGGACTATTTTGCGTCAATCTTCAAAGCGGACGATGTAGTAAGTAGGCACGGTAGGAAAAGTTAAGGCGATAAAAAACGTCCATGGTGAAAACCGGGAAAGATGAAGAACGGACCGGAAAGAAAGGGCGCAAAAGACAGCGGTCTGCTCGCATGCTTCTTCAGCGATACAACCAAATTGTGCGCAAACACCATGGCTTCGAAGGGAAATCAATAACGCAGGATGAAACGGGGAAGAAGCTGTAGCCAAAGACGAAAAAACAGATCCCTGGCAATCTTCGCGAAGCTGGAACCCTCTTAACCGGCAGCGACTCAGCAGGCAGCCACGGTGTTCGCGTCCAAGAGCTGTGATTTTCGAAACGGCCATCATGATGCAGATGCGAGGGGAGGTCCTGTCGACCCAGTAGCGCCCGTGTACTCGTACGTGAGGCCAGGCGTGCGTACGGTACAGAAGCGGAAAGAAGGTGAATGAACCTTACGTGGAGACCCAGTGACGCGGGAAGGACCATCCGAGGAAAGAGAGCAAAAAGAAAAAAATTCCGCAGCCCTCCACAGAAGCACCTTTTTCTCTCTTCCTTCTTTCAGTCCGACCTTCCTACCTTTCCTCACGGCGCAGTCTAGATGTCCTCTGAGAAGCGAGAGTTGCCGCGACGTTTTCTTTCACCGAAGTCATTCAACCGTTCTCGTATGGTGCACTGCGTGCGCGAGCGAATTTTATTGCCCGCGCCGACGGCTTTCCAAACTTGCACCAGTTTCTGTAACCTCCAGCTTCACCTATGCACAACATTGTGTAGCCTTGTTCAGATTGCCCCTTTTTGCCATAGGTATAAAACAACTTCTTCTTTTTAAGAAATCAGCTGGGAGAGAGTCCTTCTGCTGCTATCGTGAGATCTTTTCCAATCTTTCTTTATTAGTCTTGCAAGCGTTTCGACCTCATAGAGCCACTCCCTATAATACCCATCGGCTTCTTTCCTCGAAATGTTATCGTCAGAAGCATCTTCATTCGCGATATACACAAACAGCGCTTGAGAGTTACAATAATCTACGTGTCAGCTTTAAAATGCATGATTTTGAACACCTTTAGTCAACAGGCGCAATTAGTACTGTACTTTGCCCCCAAAATGGCACATCGGGACAAGAAAACGTCATGTGGAGGTTTTCGCCATTTAAGCGCCATGTCCACATTTGTGGACGAAAAACTTGCTACACCACAGCACTTTTTCATTATGAGAGTGAAAATTAGAGGGTGTTTTGAATAGTAACCAATTTTTATATACCATTAGTAGTTTCATCGGGAGAAAACTTGAGAGGTTGACACTAATTCTCCGCTAAGGGTACGACGAGATTCCGTTTATGGGTCTCTTCCATGCCTTTAAGTCTTTTTTGCTAATCATTTCGCAGACACAGATACTGTTCTTTTCTTCACAGTCACATAACGCTTAACGTAGCCTTAAAAGTAAAATTCGACAGCATTAAGGGTCCCTCACACGTAGGTACTGCTTCTTTGGCACCAAGTTTACACCTACGTGCCCAAATATGCGGAATTAGCCTTATCTAAATTACATTCATAGATCACGGGGAATCCTCCTACCTATCCTGTCGCAGTGGTGCAGCGATTCAGCGGTGCGCCACTCTTCCTGCAAGTGAGTGTTTCAAACACAGATACCGGTGGGGCTTGTAAGAAGCAGGTTACTCTTCCCGAGCAACCTCTCGCGACCAGTCAGTAATCTAACTGCCACCTGCCACAGTGGGCAGTTTGCTCGCAATAAGGTATACACATTTCTCAGTCCCAGTCGTGGATATGATGCGATTTCTTTTGTAACAATGGGAGTCACTCTTGGTAGGCAACGGCACAAGAGTCAAACAATACAAGATTCTTCGTAAAAAAAAATAAAACAGTTAGCGGGAAAAGTTGGTGCATAGCTTCCAAAATTTTAGCGCAACAAAGAGAGCACGCAGAAGGGAGATCGACGGGACATGCGCTTCCCGTAGAACGACGGCAGGCGCATGTCGCGTCGTTCTCCTTTCTGTGCGCTGTCTTTGTTGCGCTAGAATTCTCGATTCTTGTTCGGTGTTGGTGAGTGCATTAGTGCGTTCGCACTAATGAGGCTTAGGACGCTTCCAATTGTCTATACAGTGCGCCTCAAGATGATAATGCTGTCACACTAGGGACCCAAGCAAATAACCCCTGTGATACATCGAAACATCGGCAAGCTAAGAAAAAAAAAACACACATAATCAAGAAATAATTTTTTGGATTCAATTGTACATTTATGTTAAAAAGCGGTTAATCGTACTTATTGTAATTTTGACGCAAGAATATGAAAAAAAATAGGTCACGTTTATTTGTTGCCACTTAGTTACTCGAACCGTGGTCAGAGCAATTAAAAACAGTGGTTAAAATCTCTGCCTCTCCCGTAACCGAGAGTAGAGTAAGCATGAAATGTTTACGGGCCTAATGTCATCTCGGTGGACACCCGCACCGTACAGGAAGGGAGGAACGCCACCACCCGCTCAGCGCGATGCCTTGCCATTTGAACGCAAGGTTTTTTGAGGAAAGGAAATGGCGCAGTAATTCTCTGCCATCTCGGTGGACACCCGAACCGCACCGTAATGGAAGGGAGGAACGCCACCACCGTTCGGCGCGATGCCTTGCCCTTTGAACGCAGCGCTTCTCACCCGGGCCCCTGTGCGCCTGCGCGGCTTTGCTTCGATGCGCGAAGCCCCTAAGAGATCACGTATGACAACGAAGTGTATCGTGGCATTTATGTGCGTTTTGCACGCGTCATTAGAAATCGGAAATTATAATTCCGTGCATTATCAAACGCACAGCGACTGATATTTTGATAAACATTGAGAAGGCACTGGCAGCAGTTATTTTTTGTCACTCCTTTAGTATAGTGAACTAGAAGCTTTAGAGACCAACCGGCGCTTGCATGCCGGTCGCGTAGAAGGGCTTAGAGAGTCTCGTTAAATCTCGTTAAGTCTCGTACGGTGCCCGGATGTTCTCGTTTCAGAGCCCGGATGCCTGGAATTCAGTGCCCGGATGAGTGGATTTCAGTGCCCGGATGATGGCTCTCGGTCTCGGCGTGACGTCACCACACTGCCGACAGACACAGGGGCTAAAAGCATTTCATGCTTAAAAAGTCTCTGCCTCTCCCGTAAACGAGAGTAGAGTAAGCATGAAATGTTTACGGGCCTAATGTCATCTCGGTGGACACCCGAACCGCACCGTACAGGAAGGGAGCAACGCCACCACCCGTTCAGCGCGATGCCTTGCCATTTGAACGCAAGGTTTTTGAGGAAATGAAATGGCGCAGTAATTGTCTGCCATCTCGGTGGACACCCGAACCGCACCGTAAAGGAAGGGAGGAACGCCACCACCCGTTCGGCGCGATGCCTTGCCCTTTGAACGCAGCGCTTCTCCACCGGGCCCCTGTGCGCCTGCGCGGCTTTGCTTCGATGCGCGAAGCCCCTAAGAGATCACGTATGAGAACGAAGTGTAACGTGGCACTTATGTGCTTTCTGCACGCGTTATTAGAAATCGGAAATTATAATTCCGTGCATTATCAAACCCACAGCTCCACTGATATCTTGATAAACATTGAGAAGGCACTGGCAGCAGTTATTTTTTGTCTCGTTTGGAGACCAACCGGCGCTTGCATGCCGGTCGCGTAGGAGGGCTTAGAGAGTCTCGTTAAATCTCGTTAAGTCTCGTACGGTGCCCGGATGTTCTCGTTTCAGAGCCCGGATGACTGGAATTCAGTGCCCGGATGACTGGAATTCAGTGCCCGGATGAGTGGATTTCAGTGCCCGGATGAGTGGATTTCAGTGCCCGGATGACTGGATTTCAGTGCCCGGATGACTGGATTTCAGTGCCCGGATGACTGGATTTCAGTGCCCGGATGACTGGAATTCAGTGCCCGGATGAGTGGATTTCAGTGCCCGGATGATGGCTCTCGGTCTCGGCGTGACGTCACCACACTGCCGACAACGGGGGCTAAAAGCATTTCATGCTTAAAATACTGAAACATAGCGCAAGCAACAAGGGTTTTAGTTCTAAGCCGCATTTCTTTGTTTTTCAGATACGAATAATAGAAATAAGCCACATGACCTGCGTTATTATCGTAAGTAGTAGCAACCAAATTTGAATTGAAATTGAAACTACCTTCCTAGTTCATCAGTGACCGTGAATGTGATCAATGCTGTTTTAACAGCATAGAAATCCACTGAATGTTACAACGCTTGCACATGCGTTCTCCTGATTGGATATTTCCAGAGGATGTTTTCTCCCAAGTGCATAGAACCAATTTCCTTTTCCAGGCACGCTACAATATACTAAGGCGCTGAAGTCGCTGCTTTGCGGGAAAGAAAACGCCTTCCTTCTTCCCTACAAAGGCAATTTCAGCCGTAACTCAAGCTGCATTTGCATAAGGAACGAGGTAAGAAGTTTTCCGAATACGCTAGTCATTAGGTTCCTGAAAAATACACCCAAACACATATAACGCCTCTTTTGACTCAGAGGCATGCGTTATATTTTTAACCAGTATCAGGTCACTGTAAAATCATAGTTTCATATTCACAGGGCTTTTTTTTTTAAGTGTGTGCACATATACACATTTTAAAAGGAACGCACGAGTTGTGGATAAATTTATCTGCTTCGCTTGGATCGCTTATAAAAATATTACTAAAACTTAAGCACTGCCAACGCGGGTGTGCCAGGTGCAACCTGGATACATCCATTCATACATGCTTCTAGAGAGGGCCACGATACAATCTTTTCCAGGGCTCTCCAGGTGTATTTTAACTTTGGGGCACCTGTGTGTACAATTGTTGTTTACCTCATTCATAAAGGTATTATTTTGGGGCCCAAGGAAACACTGAAGTTATAAAAAAAGATTTCCAGGGTTAGCTTGGTTAAGCCAAGAATGCGTTGCATATTGCGCGGTCTTTTTGCGCGAGGTATTGCTTGGCGGCACTCGATTTTCTCAGCAGCTTTTCCTCCGTGACGTATGGATGGATGGATAGGAGCGCCCCCTTTGAAACGGGGCGGTGGCAACCGCCACCATGCTCAGCCGTATTTTTTTTTGGTCTTTTTTGTCCTTTTTTTTCTTTTTTTCACGTCACGTCACGTGGTTTGGTGGCTGCCCGGCCGCGCCCAAGGGCTGAACTGAGTGATTGCAATATGCTACGCATAAAAAAAAATGACGAATATCTCTCTACAAATGCTAATCTTCGAGTGAAAAGTTGAACATGAAATATTTTAAACGTTGAAAATCTTTCAAGATGTACCTCCTTTTTCTCTGTTCATAGAACACAAGTAAAAATTTCACCTTCCTGCGGTTCACTTTTCCCTTTCAACAAAGGGGCTCAGCATTGCTGTATGTCGTCAAGCACAAATCTGGTTGAGTACTTCCCCATGGAGAGACGTATATGCAGCAGGAACTGTTTTTTTTTTCAGAGCACATAAAACTGTTACATCACGTGCTTCTCGTGTTAATTGAGCACTTAAGGAAACTATCTTTGACGGTGTGACAGCTTTCGTCATTATCTTCAGTTGCTCTTGGTTACCACAATTTTTTTCAGCGGAAACAGTTATGAGAGGCTTTTTTGGATGCAGCACGCGCAGCCGCGTCGCAACCGTATAATGGGGTTAGCACTCTGTCTGCCAGGGCCCCTACGCCCAGAACAAGTTAGCGGCGCCATTAAACTATGGCGCAGTGGGCACTCATGTCGGAGATTTTTTTTTTATTGCTCAAATGTGCTGTTCAGTATAGGATAGTTATATATACATGTGAACGCCGGTCTCGCCTTTCGGTGAAGCGCGGATTCAGCGAGACAGAGAGGGGGGGGGGGAGGAGCTTTCAGTAATGCTGACGACTACGCAGCGATAGGGTAAACATTGCGTTGTGTATGTAAAGTGCGTACCACACCACGCAAGCTTCCCTCTCTGCTCCAAGCACAGTGAAGAGGAAGTTCCAAGAGACGAGGAAGCCATTGGGTTTGCTAGGCGAAGACTGAGATGAAAGGAGAGAAGTGGTTTGGTAGTGTAAACGCTAGCGCCCTCTGTACCATTGAGCGTGAAAGCGGGAATTTGAGTACTACTAATTCTATACCTTTAAACGAATGGCGCAAAGAGCTCCTATGGTGTGATACGGAGCCTCAGGCGTACACTTAATGAAGCCATGAGGAGCCGTGTGGACATGACAGAGCATTGAAGTTACCCTACTGTTATAAAGAACGGCGTGAGCTATTGCAGACACAAATGCGTATGTTAGCTTGCAAGTCTAAATATATACGCTCTATTGAGAAATTCTTTTAACTCGACAACATTAAAGGCCTTACTACGCCTTAGACTCTTTTATTTATTCCGGGAGCGCGGTGTGCTAAAATGACTGAGTTAAGTCCGTGTATTGTGTTTCGTGTCTTTATATAGTGTTTTACTCTGTAGATGCTCTTGAGTGTGTGTGATTATGTTTTTTGTTGCTCTCTTCTACAATGTAATAGGGCACTGTGTATACTTCTCTCGTCCTCTTTAATGACTTGTTACGTGTACAATGCGCTTGATGACAGATTTGTTGGTATTTTTGCTGTCTTTTTTTTCCCTACCACTCCTGTAATGACCCTTCAATAGGGTTAACAGTATCAATAAACAAACAAACAAACAAACAAACAAACAAAATAATCGTTGGTCACTCAGGAAGAGCAAACTGAAAGTTTAGCCTTGCAATTTTTGTCATTGAGTTTCTGCCTTATTGCGAAAACTTTTTCTTCGTATCGGTTTCCTGCGAGAGGCAAGCATAGTCCGCTTATAGAGTCAAGTCGATACACAACGCCAGTAAAGGTACATTAGTACCTCGAGAAAATTATGTACATATGCGAGAGTTGCGATTTATTTATAACAATTTAATCGTTGCGGGTGGTATTAGCCAGGGAAATTACTCCGGTAATTAGAAGGAAATCATACGAGGTTCCTACTGTGGCTTGTATTTTTTGTGAGACATCAAAGTATATCACGCACAAGGAATGTATCTAACACTGATTTGAACGAAAACATCTTCGACGGAGGTCCATCTGGTTGGGTTTTTGAGATAGTTGAGAGAAAAAAACTGATGCCAACCAATATTTTAGTTTTGCCCAACGTTTCGGGACCAACTCAGTCCCTTCTTCAGGGGTGACTGCAGTGTGCCAGCAGAAGCGGGGTGTCGCCTCCGCTCTCCCTCTGTTAGCACGTGGCGCAGTCCACTAACGTACGCAGAGGGGAGCGTTCCTGGAGTTCTATTGATTCTAGTTAATCCATAATTTGTTAGCGTTTCAAAATCGGAATTCCCCAGAAGTGAAGACTTAGTTTCCCCCTGAGATCTGTTTTTATTTGTCGATATGTAAACGATTATCAGCTGTGGCTGCGGCAAAGGCACATACTGCGGCGGCAGCTGGGGCGGCTGTGGCAGCGTTGGGGTACTTGTTTCCAACGTTTCTCAATTTTTTTATAATTGCACTCATTTTACAAAAGTTTGTGTCCACAGTTGTCTTTTCCAACCCGCTGGAAGTACTCGTTTCATTGGGAAGCAAAAAAAAAGCTTCAGCTGTTTTCGTGCAAGATTTTTAAGAAGAGTCTTTGAACGGTTCGCTTCTTCTTAGCTTGACCTCCGTGGAAAATAAATTAGTGGTGATGCTTACAAAGAGGTTTCCTGCTGACCCCGCCCCGTTATCGTTCCCGCCGCTTGCTTATCGATCTTTGCCTTAGAAATGTTCAACAATCAGCCTAAGACCTCAACTCGAGGTAGTCGCTTTAAACTGGGAACAGAACAACCTCGAGACGTTCCTCACGTCTCCAAGCACCAGCAGAAAAACCCGGCCATACAAGCTCTGCTGCGTAATAAGAAACAAAACGCAAGTTCAGATGTTATATGAACCAAACCACTGCAAGAGCTCTTGGTTGAACTAGCTTTCCTAGTACCTGAAATCTGAATTTTCATGCATTCTTCTGTTCTGTTCTTATGTTCTTCTGTTCTATTTGTTCTAAAAGTGGCATTGCACTCAATATTTTACTGATCCCATGCTATTCTACGTACTCTAGATTTTGATGCTACTTACACCATTGATTTATAAAGTAAGATATTTTTTCAACTGCGTGCGCATCATGACTAAAAGGGCAGGGTTAGCGTCAACCCTAGGAAGACATTTATTCTGTGGGTTAAAAGTAGTTACAAAGATCCAACATTGCAACATATTCTGTTCAGCTTACCCACAAATTCTGTGTAGTTTGTACTTTGAGGTATTGCTTGGCTTTCAAAAACTTGCGAGAGGATCAAGAAGAGTTGCCAATTTTAAAACAAGCCGTAGTGACATGCTACATTAAGGAAAAACAGGTCTAAAAAATGAAAAACAATGGAATTAAATCTGCTGGTAAAGTTTGCTTTGACACAAAAGTAGGCCAGCAATGATAAATGTCAGTGTGCGTGCCTAGTGTTCTCTTGTCATTCTCATCCTCTTTCCATTTTCATGCATTCTTCTGTGGTCCGTAGGGTAGTAGAGAAAAAATTACCAAGATAACAAGAGATAGTATGACAACGAAGCTTCATTGATTCATGCTATTCAGAACAGCAGAGACCATCATATAGCTTGCATGTGCAGATTTTATTTTTCTACTGCAATAAAGCAACTGTCAACAAACCTCATACTCAGTATTTTATTGCTAATGCAGATGCTTCCACCACGCTACACGAACTATCCACGAGAGGGAAGTTTTGTGTTTAAGCGGCATCTAATGTCTCCGTTTCTCTTCATCAATTCTCCAACGAAAAACGACTTTCTTCGGAGTATCATATCCTTTAGTGCCGTTTAACTTATAATATGCACCGAACTACAAATACACACTCTACTTTTAACTCGAAACGTGCTTCGGGTGGAATGAGGCGTTTTAACACTTTTGGGGCACCACTGAGCCAAACACAGCTTTACGAAGAATACCATGATTCACATCGGCGTGCTTTCATCTAAATGCAGGCGCAAACGCGTGCAGACGGACTGCACCTGAATGGCCTGTTGTCGTCGGAGAGCGGCTCCTATGTGCGCCAGTTCGCGGCAGGGGCGCTTAACAGCATGAGTGCTGGGAAAGTGGCCCAGCCAAGGTCCTTGGTCAACCAGGTAATTTCGGCGCCACCGATCCTTGTGCGTGGCCACACTTTATTCGACCTGCGACCTGCGGCAGCCGCGCAAATGTTGGCGCACGATAAAGCAGCACCGCTTGAAGATTTTCGGCGGCGGTGAAAGCAGAGATGGACGAATTAAGCCGCAGTAATTGCTATCAGTGGCTGCGCTGTCCGCTGCACTGCACTGTTTTCTAGAGCTGCACTGCCGTAGGGCTCTTAACTTCCGACAAAGACCCGCAAATCTTTTAGATATTTTGGTAACGGCTTAAACCATTTCGAGCATTCACTTTTATACCCATTTATCTTTTATTAGCTTTGGCTTTTGCCATCCAAGGCGGGCTGTACTTGTCTGGTATTTAGGGATTTCTGTTTATTTTTGTTTTACTAGTAGACTTCGTGTACAGAATAAAAGTTGGTGATTAATCGAACGTGTGCTGCTAATGTATTGGCTGCTGTTGCCAAATGATGATGTCACGTGTTTGTGCCGTTGTACCTACATGCAGTGCTCTTCAGTTAATGCCGTTTAGTTGGCCCTTGGCGAGACCACGGGAACCAAGACATCACCTCTGACATCAGCAGCCGGCGCACGTCTTCCGGATATCGACTCGGAGTACACGTTTTTTTTTTCTTGGAGACACGGCATTTGTACGGCCGAAAAGGACTCTGCGTCTCTCCGAACACCACATAGTGCTGTATTCCGTAGTCCATTGATCGTAGGCGTCACTGAGGGGCATTCGCCAAGACAGATGCGTGCGCCGCCTTCAGTATGTCTGATCAGCGCTCGAGGATCCTGCACAGACATGAGCTATATATGCGTCTTCATTGTGGGCTCAAGTCACGAACGTACAATGTGTCTACTTTAGCTTTTGTTGGGAGCTACTTGGGTGTGATTTCTTGATGTCTGTCTGCTAAACGTGCCTTATTCTCAAGAAACGGGAAGGTGAAATGCGTCCGACATGACACCGTGATCATTGTAGTTGGTACAGGTTTGCGGATAGCTCGTGCGTGCCGCGTGTAAACGGCAGCTCATGGCGCAAAGGTTCGCCATTCTCAAGGCAAAGGTCTGGGTTGCGAGTTTGCACTTTCCTTTATCGAAGCGCGAAAACGAGCAGGACCAATGATCGAGGCATGTAGACTTTTGCTAGCCTTACCGCCACTCCAGTAGACAGTTTTTCATGGACAAGTATGCAGATCTCAATATTTCAGTAGTGAACAATGTTCGAGAAAAAGCTGGACATAGAGGTGCTACTATCAGAGACTGCCTTCTTTAGTAACTTCTCGGCCGGACACGATTGGTCATGCTTCATCAAATATCCTAAAAAAGTATAGTTTTCGTAATAAATGCAAGATCCCCTGCTTCTTAAAATGTTAAAACTTAAATGATTACTTTTATAGCTTTGAAATACATCGCACCACTTATTCAAGCACTGCTTAAGTCCATTTTTTATATTTTATTCCTTAGAGGAGTTGTCCTCTCTAAATTTTTATACATTTTCCACTCATCTTTTGTTCTGCATACCAACGGCGCGTTGCTTGCTTAGCCTTTAGCGAAAAATGAAGATATTCTTGTGCGGTTTTGTAAAATTTGCGCCAAGCCATCTGGGGTATTTTGTAATCGAGATTTAAGAACCTACTATCAGCGCGAAGGCCAGCACAGAAAAATGGCGTTTATTCTGTCGACCGCTCTTATTGATCAGTTGCTATGAAGCGACTCCTAAATATCTGCACTCGCGCAGTCTCTCCGATAAGGAGCATAACAAGTGCACGGTGAACGTACTTCTCTATTGCGTGGGATGCGTTTGCAGTGTGCTTCCTCTCGTTGAGGTTCGTTTGGCGTCGTTATGCAAATGCTCTTTTTATCGAACCCGTTGCGTTAGTAGAGAGCATTGCCAACAAAAACATTGGGATCCTATCTCGCTAGCATCAATACAACTTGCGTAGCTAACTTTGGTGTAGCAGACACTATTCATTGAGCAATAGAAATGCTCGCATTATTCCGTGTCCAGCGCTGTCACTACGGCACAAAAGTGGACGCAATTCTGCCAATCCTGAATGTAAAGGAGACCTGCTTGGTGTAAAGAATTACGATATCCTGCCCTAACAGTACCTTTCGGAAGAGCTGGAAGATATATCATTCTTATTTTGGCAGGAACGCGACATATATATGGCTTATTGTTAAGCTAGTTTTAATCACAGTGAGCACCACTAGAAACCGGGCACAGGATTATCATTTGGTACTCACAAGAGTGTCTACTTTTCGGCTGCATGTAAACATTCGTCTAAGGCTGAAAGTGACTACACTTACTGAAATCAGTTGAAGGCGCACATTAAAAGTAGAGTTTTCAGATGGATTAGGCTTTGAACCATGGCTCGTGGGCTCAACTACTTGTAATTAGGGTCGCCTGAAAGCTTTGCTTCATCATCGTCACTTCAGCCAAACTGCGCCGAAACAACGACAAAGGCCTCTCCTGTCCCTCTTCAATTCACCCGGTCCTGTGCCAGCTGCAACATAACTTACGCATGCAAACTTTCTGATCTACTCGGTCCACTTGACATTCGGCCAACCACTGCGACGCTAGCGTTTGCACAGGATGCGGTCTGTTCACCTTAGCGATCATCGGTCCTTTTGCCTGTGCTGTACATGCACTGCTTATGCTCTTTTTTCTTTCTTGATATTGACTAGGAATTCAGCAATTTGAGCCTTTCCGCTGACACATTCTGCTCTCTTCCTGGTTCTTAACGTTACACGCATCATTTTCCTTTCCGCACCTCCCTGCCTTGTCCTCAATTTGGTTTCAACCCTTTTAGTTAACTTCCTCGTTTTCTACCATAAGTTAGTGCCGTTAAGGTTCAGCTTTTATACGCTTTCCTCTAATGGGACGCCGGTACACATCCATTCAAGATCTGAGAATACTTGCCAAGCGCCGCATCCAATTCTTTCAGTTTTTTTTTTGAGCAGTCACAATCTGTATCGAACCCCATGCAACTGTCGTCTTCACTTCCTAACCCTATAAAAGGCGAATTCTGATCACCAGAGGTGGTGCCTGGGAAGCAGGTATCTTATCTTATACGCTGAAAAGAGCCCAAAAAGCGAGAGAGCAACACATGTTCTGAGCCGTGGCAGAAACGGCGAAAAAAGTGTAGAACGAACTCATAAAAATCTAGGTAGAAACACGAAAGCTTTATCTGTAAGTCAGGGCGGCTGGCGGCGACCTCCCCAGCCCTACTTTCTAAAGAGAGACAAAGAGAGGCTTGGCTCCTGTGGTGATCTAGGGTGTCGTGTACAGGTCGGACATGTCAAAATCGACCGAGGCACCAGAATCGAAGACGACACTGACATGGCGAATCAATTTTGACTTCAGCGCTGCAGCGTTGTTGGAGCGTTTCTTTTGCCATCCACCATGTTTACGTCTATACCCTGCAAGGGCTGCATTCCATTCGTCAATTTGAATCACATGCGCCCCCTCTCTCATTCGTTTCATTCCTTTCCACTCTTTCGTTTCTGTCGTTCACTATGTTTATGTGCCTTACCCTCCTTCCTCAGTTTTATATTAATATTTTCCTCTTTTCTAACGTCGCGACACCTGCCCTAGAGGATTCTAAAGTATGCGCTTCGCCACTCAAGCGCTTATATTTCCGTAACACTCTGATATTCAATTCATTCCGCGCTGGTTGGGATTAAGGGAATGTGTGTGATATTTAAGGTTATGAAAAACCAGTCATGCTGTAGTCTCCTCGTTTTCGACTACGTTCGTATTTTTCCGTCTCGAGGCACAAAGTAAGACCTTGGGGGAAACTCCAAACTGGCTTCTATCTACAATTACGCACGAGCCATCTCTTCGTTGCCACCTAGCACTCAAACAACCGTCTTTTTTACGCGGGTATACCATATTTGGGTGCGCGCCGAGAAACACTAGGTGTATGCCGTATACCCAATCGTAATTTTGAATCCTGGAAGCCCAGTTTGACCAGCACGAACCTGTCGTCCTGGATTGGGAACAATTCTTTAACCAGACAGCGGAGCTCTCTTTCTGCTACGTTTCCAAAATGGCATGCACTCAATCAACCACTTCTGGTTTGCCGTGAGTTGGTCGTGCTATTTTCAGAATCATTGTCATCCAGACTGATGACTGGTTTCCTGCAAGGGAAACCGTTATTAGCGGTCTGGCTTAAGTGGACTGGATTTAAAGCAAATGTTTGCGAAAATAGTAACTGCACTTTCTAAAAGCAAAATGGAACTTGCCTCCTCCTTGAGTCGTCTTTCTCTGTTTGCTCTAAAGGTGGCATTGCACTCAAAATTTTACTGATCTCATGCTATTCTTCGTACTCTAGATTTTGATGCTACTTACACCATTGCTTTAGAAAGTGAGATATTGTTTCAACTGTGTGCGCATAATGACTAAAAGGGCAGAGGAGCGTCAACCCTAGGAAGACATTAATTATGTGTGTTAAAAGTAGTTACAAAGACCCAACTTTGCAACATATACTGTTCAGCTTACCCACAAATTCTGTGTACATTGTATTTTGAGGTTCTGCTTGGCTTTCAAAAACTCGCGAGAGGATCAAGAAGAGTTGGCGATTTCAAAACAAGCTGTAGTGACATGCTACATTAAGGAAAACAGGTCTCAAAAATGGGAGACATCGGAATTAAATCTGCTGGTGAAGTTTGCCTTGACGCAGAAGTAGGCCAGCAATGATATAGGTCAATGTGCGTGCCTAGTGCCCTTTTGTCTTCCTCATACTCTCACCACCATACATAATATTTATCCTTATGTTATCAGGTAAGCAACATTTTGCAAACCTTCGCTTTACTCAACAGCTTACGTTTGTGTGAAGCCGATAATATGAAAGGTGCTGCGTAGCTTTCATTTCATGTATTACACACTAACATCCGCTGTTATTACTCTGAGTGTCATGGTGAAGTGAAAATGGAGTTTTATTGGTGAACTTTTTCATGGTCGTCGCTATTCTGATCCAATTTTTACAGCGCAAGCTTTCAACGCTAAGGTTCCCAGTCTGTGCATAGTACTTTGTTGCCAACAGCGTTTTCAACATGCAGCGCTCACTATCACGTGGCCACCTCATCAACAAGCTGGTGCTTTGTGCCTCGCCAAATGTTGGCCTCAGCCTAGTGTACTTTGTTATCAGGCGGGACACGTGGTGGCAACAAGACGGCGCGAAACGCTTTGAGATGGCGTGAAGAAAACATCGTGGAATGAGATCATAGCGCTTCATCCTGCGCGTCTGAGCATTATCAGCAGCCTCAGTTATGATACAGCCATCAGGGTGACGTAGCGTATCGGTCACAATACGCGAAGGTCATCTATGCAATCGAAGCGGTGCGTCGTGATTTCAACGCCGCATGTATGCTGGAGGCCAGAGCCACAAACGAGCGGCGGGTCGAAAAATATACCAGCGCTGTCGGGACGCCATCCGCTAAACACTTCGCGCGACAACAGGCTCACGCAGTGGTAGGAAACTTCGGTTAGTTACGGTTTCGATGTATCAGCGCACCTAGTGACTGGAGGTGAAACGATGCTTAAAACATAATGAGTCCTGCCGACGCACGTATCGTGTTAAGGCTGCGGCCGTGGCTGAATGGTCTCAGTGATCGGGATACGAAGCTGCTCTTTTTTGCCATGCTTCGTCCTATATTTCCCAGTATGCAGTTGTATAAGTTACTGCTCTAGTGTAACGTGTATTCTAGCATGTATTTAACGCAGCACAGACAGCGCAGGGAAGCTTGCTTATTACCGAAATAAGAAAAACGAGCAAATATGCCGTGACTCTCTGGCAATATGTGTTGCGCTGTAGAATACTAGATACTAAAGGTTTATTGACTGCATCATGCAATGTGAAAGATCACAGGCGGGAGCAACTGCCTAGTAAGCCATTCAAGCTCTAGTTAGCCTGAAATATACCCGGAAGGCAAAGCACGCTGTATTGACGGCTGCTCTTAACCAAATATATTGCAATTTATTCGGAACGAAAGTGACTACACTTCCTCAAAAATCCTTTTGATACTTTGCGAAGCATTTCGTCAAGGTGCAGATGATCTCGACGCAACGAACGTCATTCATTATACGCTGTTCATCATCTTTATAATGAGTGAAACGTTAAAGAATATCTATGAACTGAATTACGGGAAAGTTGTACCCGTCGGACTCGCACGCTGGAATAGACTGTTTTCTTTTTTGTTTGTTCATTAAGAAATGCATGCTGAAATTACTTTCATCTTAAAATATTTATTCAGGAACTTTTACAGTCATGTAGAGCGCAAGCCCGCGAAATATTCAAAAATTTTGGTGTGGATGCACTGGAGCTGGTTTCTTTTTTGTAAAAAATACTCGCGCAGAAGCCGCAAGATTCGGCACATTGTATTCTTTTTTTGATAATACTGGAGCTGAGATTCTGCGTTGCGAGTTAATCACGTCTTGTTTCGTCTCCTTCTCTGATTGTAATGTTCGAAGAAGTTTTATTACCATCTGTACCGCACTATGCATCAAACTCATAGAGGTGCAAAATTTTCGGCAATTATCAAAACAACTTCATCCAGCAGGCCCAGAAAAAATTGGGGATAAAAAGTAGGGCCACAAGTAATTAATGTTCTTCTCTTCAATATGTAGGGCAACGAGGGCTTAAATAGACAGAAATGGGAACGTATTAAAGGTAACTTTGAGCTCTCGTTGCATTAAACTGTGCTCAGCGGTTCTTCGTATACAGCCCCGCCACGGTGGCTCAGTGGTTACGGCGCACGGCTGCTGACCCGAAAGACGCGAGATCAATCCCGGCCACGGCGGCCGAATTTTGATGGAGGCAAAATTCTAGAGGCCCGTATGCTGTGCGATGTCAGTGCCCGTTAAATAACCCCAGTTGGTCGAAATTTCCGGAGCCCTCCGCTACGGCGTCCCTCATAGCCTGAGTTGCTTTGGGGCGTAAAACCCCAAAAAACAAACAAGCTTCTTTGAATGCAGTATGCTCAAATGCCCGGCGCACAAGAACTGATTATTGTGCTGATCTTTTTCCGCAGGTATGCGAGGAAGCAAAAACACTGAGCTGGGGATTTTGAGGTACACTTAGGAGAACAAGAGAGAGAAAATGACACCTTATTGCATCGTGGTGTCTTGCATCAGACGTACCAAAGCCACCTACTCGGTAGCTGGCATGACGCTAGCCACACATCCACGCTATCAATGAGGAAGGTAGTGATAATTAGAGGCATGGATTGGAAACAGCTTGCAGAAAAGGGCGTTGTTCCAGATGAACGGAGGATTCGTTTATGGTTATTGTGGCATTAAGGAGATGGACGATGGCGCTTGGAGGGGAGAACGGAGAATGCGTGGGGCAGTGCACTAAAGCATTGTTCATCTGAAGTAAGGAGGTCTTGCTTGAGCGTGGACAAAAATGCATGGTTACTGCACAGCATGGCCACCTAATTTCAAGTTGACATGGCTGATTTTAATATGACACAAGCAGGTCCTGAGCCTCGAAAATTTTCATAATTTTCAGTTGCCAGAACAATGGACAAAGTGGTTTAAAAATTTGTGTTCATAATACACACAAATGTATTCTACGCGACCATAAGATTTGACTGCATACGAGAGCCAATAGTCTAGCTAGCACTTTAACACCACCGCGTGTTTGACGAGGTATCAACAAGTTTTACGGCAGCTTCCGAAATAAATTTCGCTTCAGTTGATTTACGCAGAGCATCATCATACGAGTATGAATGATAGCAGTCTTCCTGAGCGTGCAGTTTTTAAATTATTTCTAATTATTTCCAAGTTTTTAATTATTTCCTCACACGGTTCGAACTGTCCCAAATATCATCATCTTTTCTGGTCACACACTCAGATTTTTTGTGCATTTTTCAATAAATATACCATTTTACAAGGTTGCTACTCTCACAGACATGCATACATGCTACCAATACAAAAACTAATACAAGTTAATGAAATATTATCCCAGTGTGTTGAGCAAACATCTGCACTCATCTAAGAGTGCAGAAAACTAAAAGCCTCTACGAGGTGCGTTCGAAAAGTATCCGACCTTTGGCGGATGAAAAAAAAAAAAAAACTGGCATAACCGGAGCGTTGGAAACGTAAGAACCTTCAAAGTAGTCTCCTTGGGACTCCACACACTTCTCCCAGCGGTGCTGCCATTGTTGGAACTATTCCGAAAAAGCCCCTTTCAGAATGGAGTTTAGCTCAGCTATCGTTGCTGCCATAATGTCCTCTCTTATTTGAAATCGCGCTCCTTTCAATGGCCTCATGATTTTGGGAAACGGCCAGAAGTCGCAGGGGGCCATATCAGGAGAGTAAGTAGTCTGTTGAACTATAGGAGTCTGGGTTTTGGCCCAAAACAGTCTGAATAAGTTACGAGGAATGTGCACGAGCATTTTTATGATGGAGGCGCCAATTTCTATTGACCTCAATTCCAGTCTCCTGCGCAGCAGGGCACCACGTAGGCGACGGAGGACATCTCTGTAGTACTCTTTGGTCATTATTTTACCCTGTCGTGTGCGTACTCGTAGTGTGCCACACAGAGGGAGTCAAAGAAAGCAGTCAACATCACTTTGGCACTGCTGCGCACTTGGCGGGCCTTCTTTGGTCTTGGTGACGTGGAATGCTTCCACTGTGACGACTGTGGTTTGGTTTTCGGGTCGTACCCGTACATCCAAGACTTGTCACCAGTGATTGTGGTGTTGAAGTTACGGTCACTGTTTGTGGAATCCAGCGTGTCCGGTGACACCTCAAACGAAGCTGCTTTTCCTCCACAGTGAGCAGCTTCGGCACGAAATTCGCCCCAAATTTCTCCACGGCCAAAGCTTCGGTGATAATTTAATGTTCAGAAAAATTGCTGATGTCCACCTCTTCCGCAGTTTCTAGGGTAGTCACACGACGGTCCCGCAACACCACAGCGTTCACTTCGGAAATGACCTGGTCATTCGGCATGTTGATGGCCGACCGGAGCGCGGCTATCTCTCCACCGATGTGCGGCCGTCTTTAAACCGATTGTACCGCTGCTTAATCTGTGTGCTGCTCATAGAATCGTCACTTAAAGCCGTCTGAATATTCCGAATAGTTTTCACTTGGCTGTCGCCCAGTTTCCGGCAAAATTTGACACAGTAGCGCTGCTCCCGTCGCTCCGCCATTTTTCTTGCAATAAAAAACCGACGAGAGCACTGTGCACTGCCTCACTCAAACGCTGCGTCCTAGCGACTATGTGGCTAGTTCCTACACCTAGAGCATATTACTCAGAACAATCTGTCTCTTATACGCTGCCAGTGCTACCAAATAACTTAAAGAAATGTTCGACTCTTTCCAGCATTCAAATACTGTTATCAAGAAATTTTTTCTGAACAAGTTTGTGTGATGACGCTGCATGTATTTTTGTGTTGGTACTTTTTGCTTTTTTTTTTCAAGGTGTGTTATCTTCTTGTGTGCTATAATGTATAGCGCAGAATTTATTCCCGCTTGTCTGATGCAATGCCAACGTCAAAAAAGAGGCAGGACCTCTGTCAAGCTTCCGAGCTTTTAGTCCTGTCTCCTTCTATTATATAGAGAAAATAAAAGGCTGATTGATTGATTGATTGATTGATTGATTGATTGATTGATTGATTGATTGATTGATTGATTGATTGATTGATTGATTGATTGATTGATTGATTGATTGATTGATTGATTGATTGATTGATTGATTGATTGATTGATTGATTGATTGATTGATTGACACTCTCGGTAGGCGGAAAAAAATTCGTGCATGCGCACGAAGGCTCATGGTTGCCTTATGCAAGCGCGCTTGCTTCTTATCCATCAGGTGTTCGCAAAAAAAAATAAAGTCGGATACTTTTCTTAAGGACCTCGTATTTGTCAAAACAAAAGCCTTCTGATTAAAGCGAGAAACAAAAAAATTGTAAGACTTATGATAATCAACTACTCCCCTTTACAAGACTAACCTAGTATAAAACAGACCATCAGCTGGTCGTTAATAACGGACTGTTTGTCAATACGCATAAGTATTTTGAAGACGCGTACTGAATGAACATATGATTGGAATCGCTCTCAAATGAAGACTAGATTGCGGGCCCTAATTTAAATCTTCTTAGAGGCATTAATACGTCGAGAAAAATTCATTTGGACTTTTTGTTTTCTTTCCTGAAAATAAGATTCTTCTGAAAATCCTAAACAAGTGTGCAGCGTCTGCGTACCTGAGGAGTTCAGCCAGACAGGAAGATCCACTTTGCCTCGAAAGCGCCTTAGATAAGGTTTCCAAAGAAGCAAATGCCATGTTGAGGCAGGCAAAAAAGAAATATAAAATGCTCTGGACGTACCCCTTAGTATAACGGGCTTGGTAAGATCGACAATTCGCTAGCAAGAAGCATCATTCCCGACATTTTTTCCCATGGGATGTCAGAAGGAAATGCACATGACCGCCAACATCCGGGTTCTGCGGCTTCTCGAGCGACGATGACGGATGGCGGGGCCTCCGCTCCTGCTGTTCGCTCAATCAAATATCCCGTCTTACGGTCCTCGCTGCTGCCTTAGTTGCTTGGCGGCGTGCACCGGCCGTGGCCCATTAGGACTGGGGAGCTGCGGGAATGCCGAACTCGTTTATTTATTTATTTACATGATACTGCAGACCTTTTTGGTCCAAGCAGGAAGGCAAGAGAAGGCAAGAGAAGGCAAGAGAAGCTCCTTTATTTATGGTGCTTGGCTATCTGACTTCCCTTTGCAGGAATAGTTTCTATTCCCCGCCTAGAGTCGCGAGGCAGCACTTGATGCCGCGGACCTAACTGAGTGTGACTTTGTCCTAACACTGCATACTTTTCGCCTCTGTGGCCTACTTACGTTTTTTTTTTTTTACACAACTGTCATAAGCGAATCTCCTGCTCTATCAGCACGAGCTAGACTTCCAATGCCTCCGCACGCTGCTGGCATGACGTCACGAAAGTTGGACGCACATGCGCAAGGGCCTTTAACAATGGTCAGCGTACAGGCTCCCGATGGGGGGAAACTGGAGGTTTGGTACAATTTTAAAGCAGTGATGCAGATTCCCGGAAAAAAAAGGGCAATCGGGAACTATATCTTTCTTGTATGCGGTGCTGTATGAGCACCTGCGGCAGCGAAAACGGCCTATAAGTTAATGCGCAGTGCATTAGAACACTTCCATAGAATCGTATTCTCGGCAATACAGAAAACAACACAAGCAATAATGTTAGCAATTCTTCTGCACGCCCTCAAGGTTGGTCCTGAAGTATTACATTTTTTTTATCCTCACGCCGCCACCGAGTGTTGGCAGTGATGCCATGTGAACATGTGGGAGCGTGCAAGAAAAAATTTACTGCTATAAATAGTTTCGCTGCATTATGAGAACAATGGGCATTGCTTTTTAATTACTATGCACCCTACGCCGTAAAGTACATTGTTTCACAGGCAGAAATAAAAGCACTTAGCTCGGACCTTGAACCACGGCTCCTGCAGTTCGCATTCGTAATTTTCTTTTTTTTTTTTTGCGGACAATGAAATGGAACCAAAATGCCTCAAAATGTAGCGAAATTCGGAGAAGCAAGAACATGTTAATGCCGATTTACAACTTGAACATGTCTTTTCTGCTTGCTTAACAATTAACTGCGAGGTCATTCTTGCAGCAGCACCGAGAAAACTTTAACAAAAGAATCACACAGACGCGAAACTGAACTTGCAATTAGTCTTTTTGGAGCATTGCAGCAATCTGTATTCTGGTGCGAGAATCCACAAAGTCCATAAATTTACAACTGCTGCAAGAAATTATAATCGTGTTCCTGAAATGCCGCGTTCACGAAGAAACGTTTTGTTTTTCTTTTTTGTCGACATTCAAAAACAAGCTTTTTGTTCATTGCAAGGCAAATGGCACAAGTTCGCGCACTAATCTCCGTGTCACGCGACAAGAGAGGAACGCAACGTCGAGGAGAATGGGCAGACTGCAGGCAGCGTTCACAGGTGCAAAGACTGGTTGCTCGTATGGCTCATTGATTATAAAGAGTCTGCTCGTATCAGTTATTTTTTGTGGGATGCTTTTTCCACGTTAGTTTTCAGTAAAATATTCTCCACGCATGCACTACCATTCATCTCAAGCCCGCTCATTACACGGCTTTTATGACCTGATTAGTGAAGCGACAGCCTGCATTAACGAGCAATTACTTCAGGCTCTCCCGTTCGGCTTTGAACTGCACAGTATGGTCAAGGATTTCACTAATGAGTTTTAAAACTTGCCCGCCAGTATGCATCAAGTGTAAATTTTTAAAAATGTTTTCTGCGCCGGATTCAGCTTCTTGCTTAAGTTATTAAGTCATGTGCCACCCCCCGTCCTTTTTTCCCCCGTCTTTTTTAAGGCCTGACCTTACTTCGCCTACAGCTTCATAGCCGGGTTCATTGCACAAGTGTTACATGCAATTGCTTCTCACTCACTACCTGCCAGGGAGAAATTTCACTGTCTGTGATTTCCTTGTTTTGTTGCTAAAGCAACACTACTGGAGCGACGCTCGGCTCGTCGCGTATGCTCGTGGCGGTGCGGCTACCAAATGACCTTGAGTCGCCGTTGCCTAGCAACCGCTTCAGCTGCGCTCCAACAGATGGCACCGCGCCGCAGCCGCCTGTTGCCTATGCACCTCGAGGGCACCACCCTCGCACAGGCGCTGGGTTTCCAGCTCATGACGGCGTCTTCTTTCGTTCAAATTTAAGCAGCGCTAACTTTTAGGACGAACACACAGAGGACATGACAGGACGCGCGCAGCGCCCGTCCTGTCATGTCCTTTGTGTGTTCGTTTCAAAAGTTAGCGCTGCTTAAATTTGAACGAAAGAAAATGCATAACCAACTAGCCCCGCAACATGTTTTACTAAATGACGGCGTCGTGCCGGCGAGGCGCGTCCAGCGAGCCGGCAGGAGCTAAACCAAACGCTTGACCACAAGCTAACACCGCAAGCCTACTGGGAAAAACGGCACGTACGATCTTGCGCCATTGCTTAGCAACTCGAGTTACTGCCCGAGCTTACGCGAGTTACTTGGGTAAGCTCGGGTAGTAACTCGGGTAAGCGCGGGTAAATTCGGACGAGCGTCGCGCCATCTGCGCGAGAGGCTGCTCGGGAAGAGCTACATGGGTCACAAAATCCCGACGGGTGGCTGGGATAGAAACAGCCACCTGCCAGTGCAGTGGCGCATCGCTTAACCGCTGTGCCACTGCGCTGGTAGTGGTATATGAGGACTCCCAGGCCACCTCTGAATCTTAAGTAGGAATTGCCAATTCAGCATACATGAGCATTAACCTACTAATCATATCATACCACACCCCTAAGCCGGAGTTTAAGGGCCCCCTCCAATTGAAGAATGAACATCCGTTTTCGCAGGTCTACTCGGTTTAACTATTTTAAGCCTCTATCAATGTTTTCCTTCTTTTTACTGCCGCCGCGGTGGCTCAGTGGTTATGGTGCTCGGCTGCTGACCCAAAAGACGCGGGTTCGATCCCGGCCGCGGCGGCAGAATTTCTTTGGGGGAGAAATTCTAGAGGCCCGTGTACTGTGCGATGTCAGTGCACTTTAAAGAACCCCAGGTGGTCGATATTTCCGGAGCCCTTCACTACGGCGTCTCTCATAGCCCTAGTCGCTTTGGGACGTTAAACCAACCAACCAACCTTCTTTTTACTAAAGATAGCTCAGTTAAAATTCAGGCCATTCTTGAAATGAGCATCTTTTCTTCAGGCAGGAACAACGCTACCTTCATGCTTCCTTACGGGGCCCCTTGACGTGAACGTATCCGTCACAGCCGAAAATCTCACTCTGAGCTTGCGCAGTAGGGCGATTTTGGCAACTGCGGCGAAGCCGAGTTGAGAATGGCGGCTTCTAGATACTACACTTCGTATCGGCCGCCCTCAGAATCGATGAATGAGCCAAACATATCTTCCGTGCGACTTAGCTTGCTAAGAAAATTTGACACTAAACTACAAAACCAGACATGGTGGGTTAGTTACCACCTGTTAGTGCTTGTCGGCTGCCCTTGGCTCATCTGTTTCGCAGCATCAGTGATTGCACTTTTCTTTCTTGTCACATGTGTCGTTAAATACACATTTTTTAGGAACTCTAAAGGAAGGCCTAGGACGTGAGTATGGGGCTATTGACAGGTGTATAACGCTGCATATGCAGTAACTGCGATGCAAGCAGACGTTTTCGCAGACCTGCGCGTCCGCTAACACTTAGGCCCACAACGTTCAACACGAAGCAATACGTTTGTGATGTCCGCGCGGAGGGTCTTTGCTGCTGGCGTTTATCGGTCAATCCAATCTGCTCCATCCAATTTTAATTTCAAGCCATGGTTTATGTTGATTTCTTAAATGGCATACTTTCATAGTTAACCAAACATCTACAATTACGACCGCGTCAGCATCCACGGCTTTCAACTCAGAACCTGTAAGTCCTTTTGTTTTGAGCGAAATATTGTGCATATATTTGACTCCATACAGATATGTTCAACTTCTGTACCCACCGTAGCATCCTTCAGAGAAAAACTGATGGAAAAGACAGTCAAGCACACTTTCGAATGCTTGCCAGAGAAGTCTAGACAACTATCTTTAATTTACCCATTTTCAAGTGCATTTCGCAGTGCACAAAAGTTCTTTTCCAATGTAGTTTCTTCAGGCAACTGAATGAAAAAAAATGGATGAACAGAACGAACTTGGTCATATAACATAAGGTCCAAGAGCGGGCACTAAAGGCCCAGAAAACAGTTTATCACCTCTGAAAGTCGAAGTTCTCAGCATGCTTGACCCAACTCAACTAATACACTTGATTCTTTTGTTTCCTCATTTGTTCATTTAAAAACACAAAAAAATTGGCAGTGGTTTAGCTCTGGTTAAACCGGGTAAATTGCGTGAGCAATGGCAACCTCGGTAATCCGCTGTTTTTTGCGTCCCTCACGCGTTCTTATGGCGATTCTTCGGCGCGTTTCCTTCGCCTGCTTGCATTTCGGCGTTCCTGAGCAGTCAGGTCTTGAGATTCATCGGTGATCGATGACGTGGAACCATTCTGAGAGGTAGAACGTTGTCACCGAGCTGCATCCTTAGCACGACGCTTTCAAAGACGTTCTTCACGCTGTTCGGGCGTCTGTTGTGATCGTTGTCGCTTTCTCGCTTCTTCCTGTCACTGCTACTTCTCCTCAGAGGACTGCATAGCAAAGCATTCACGCCAAGGCAAGCGCGCATTTATAGACGCTTAATAGCGGGGGAGCATGGGCGCTGCCATATTAGGCCACGTGATCATTCCGCCACGCTGCCAAGGAGTCCACAGAACGCCACCGCCCGTTTGGCTGTACGCCTTGTTCGCCAGTAAATTGTTTTTGAGCAAAGGAAATGTATCTGTCTCGCATATCTCGGTGGACACCTACACCTCGCCGTAACGGGAAGGGAGGAAGATGAGAGTGAACGAAGACACCATATTCACCAGAAGCGCCTTCGTTCATTCCGAACCATCGAGCTGGTATGGCGGATTGGTTAGCGTGCTCGTCTCGCACTCCGGACACCCTGGTTCAATTTCGCAACTCTACAAATTTCCTACTCGGTGTCATTTATCTTCTAATTACCGCTTGGTTGTTTAATAGTCACTTGACGTTCGTACACAAGCTGCGCAGCAGCGTTTCGCACTGCGCGCCAATGCTGCTAACGCCGGCTTCGAAGTCCAGAAGTGGCGGACCTGCTAGTGGCGCCACCTGTAGTAGACAGAGCAAACTGCTCTTGCTGCTGCGGCGCGGCGCGCCGACGGCGCTGCCATCTGGCGGAGCGTGGCTGAAGCAACGGCGTGCCACCTGCTCGGAGCAACAGCTGTTCAAGGCCATCCGTCCCTACCGACCGAGGCTATGCGACGAGGCGAAACCTTCAGTAGTATTGCTAACGCAATAAAAGGAATGTGCGTGCATACGCGCCTTTACTGGTGCTACCTGAAATTACTAGAAATCAGAAATCGATGAGTTGAACACACACCTTTCCTTGAAGTTGGTGGGTAAAAACGTAACCAAGTTAAGCAGCGTGAAGTTGGAGAGGAGCGCTTCGAGATTCGATTAGAGCTGTCCAATAGTGGTTTCCTGCTTTCGCGCGGGAACAGCAGAGCGCAAATCGCAGCTCACTGTGGCTGGTTTGATGACAATTTGATGAGAATTCTTTTCGTGCTATGTGGTGAATATATTACGAACTGTTTTCTGAGCATAAAAGCTAAACAATCTCTTAAATTTGTGTCTTAATGCGGGACGTTAAATGGTAATCAGATAAGTTAATATTTGTTATATCTTCACCAGCCTCACGCACAAGACGCGGCCTGTTTCATCCTTCCCTAAGAAGACATATCTCCAATTAGATACGCCACCGTTGATAGTTTACCCGTAATAACGAACCATTAAAGTGACTTGAAGGTCCTCGCAGCCACACAGTAAGCATTTACTCGCTCGGAAGGAAGTTATGGCCTTTAAAAATGCGTTCTCTGGTCTTCTGCATTTTCCTGCACTCTGCTTGCCAGAAAACTGATCTATGAGTGGATGGGGTAGGAAAAAAATCTGAACACTATTCCTACTTGCTTCGACTGCAAAGAGTCAAATGGAGACGGGGAACTATTGTCACAAAACGTTATAAACAGCCAACTTCTTTGCAATCCTCGGAAAAAGTTGCTCGTGCCAAAGACAAGGAGAATAAATCATGGAGCACTCCACGAATCTACCATTAAAGTGCACCATCAAAATACAAAAAAAAAACGTTAATGCTGCTCGGCCAACAACAGCCATCAGGCAGGCAAATTTATCTGATTTATCTTGCGCCGCATCCATGTAACACGCTGTGCACTGGCCGAAGAATAGTTCGAACTTCTCAAAGTTGCAACACTCGTGCAAAGCCTTGGGCGCTTCGCCAAAGTACCCTGAGTTATGCAAGCTTAATTATAATCGCTGATAAAAGATGTATTTAGGGGCCCATGGCGCCAATTTCCCAAATAGGGCGGCCTTCCGCGGCCAAGCCGTGTTCACTGAAGGTGCCTTAAAGAGCCGTATTCAGCAGGAGGAGCGCTTATGAACTAGACCCACTTCAGACCATGGAGTAATCAGTGGTGTAATCAGTGAATGGATCCTAAGCTATTCGAGCCCATAAGTGTGCAAGGAGCGCTTAAGATTCTGAGGTGACTACCCTGGGCACCAGTGCATGCGTGAATAATTAATGAGAAAGTTTAAGCGGCTTCCAGCTTTCCCAACGAACATTTTAAATACGGACATTAGAAACCTTACCCATAATCAATAAACTAAAATAGGAGGCAGCTCCGGACGATCTTGTTTATACATTGTTGAATGAAGTTTAACGTGTTCAATAGCAGAACTATGATGAAATTTGAGCTGGTTAGAGTTAGACTGGGTCGGCATCCTGTCTGCAGCGCATAATCGCTTTCTAGCCGGAGCTGTAATTATTGGTGCTAGCGATATTATTACCACATCGTGCAGGGACGATTTGCAGCTGCAGATTAATTTGCATAGTCAAGCCTTTTTTAACATTGGAGTATCCTCCTGCGGGGAAAAACAAAATTAAATGTAGCTCAGCCTCCTAGCATTCGGTTCCCGTCATACATTTGAGAGGTAGCAATGACCATAGCAATGACCATACCAATGAAAAATTAATGAAGTGACTTACTGTGCGCTCATTTAAAGCACCAATCTCAATTCGCGGCTCAGAGTTTATTTAACAAAACACGTACTTTTAAAAGGTTATTCTTACCGTACATAATTTAAAACAGGGCTTGCACTAGAAAAATGTAAATTTATGAACAGTATTATGGTACCCAATTATTTGTTCGTACACATGGCAATCACGTAGTCCTCTAAGAGAGAAAAAGCAGAAAGCGCTAAAAAAATTACAAAGTGGCAATAATTTGTTAGAGTAAATGAAGACAGAATTTGAATTACTGGCTAGCTTTGAAATCCATGAATCTAGAAATCGCTCAAGAAAAGCGGACACGCGGGGGTCTTACGTTCGCGGAGCTTTGCAGACTGAAGTTGGAGCAATAGTCTTGCATGTGCTGTTATCCCGCCTTTGTTCTTGGAAATTTGCACAGACGCCATTTTCTATGATCTTTCCCGTGCGTCTAGTTACACACAAAAGATTTAGACTTGCTATTTAAAAAAAAAAACCTTCTTTTACCAACCTTCCGGCGCGTCAACAAAAAGGTTTTTTTTTTTTTTTAAGAAACAGTCTTCGGCCTGCTTTTATAACTAGATTGTTCTTTCTTTGTTTGTTACAACGCTAGGCTGATGAAGTAAGACTTCGCTGGAGCGAAACCTCGTAGCTTTTTTCGACACCTCTTTTTACTATTCTCTGATCTAAATTATAATCGAAGAAAAGCAGCGCTCTGAATTTTGTCACCTTGCAATTTATACGCATGTCCTTGTATTCTGAGAATTGTGTTCTGGTCAACGCTAGCTGTGGCTAAATACATAAAGCTATTGAATCTACGGAGCACTGCTTCATTATGAATAAATAAATGTAATAAATTTAAAAAATAAGTGTTTTTTCATCCTGTCTTATACACAAATAAACGGAGATCCAAGGCACCAGCGGTGTCAGCAATAAGACTCACTTTTTTTTATTCGGATCAGGAGCTCCGCTCAAAACTCAGCCATGTATATAATCACTCCTCACTCTCTACAACGCAAAGGACCGTCTGAGGGTGCATCATCTTTCGTGTCGAAGCAACAGGAGTAGAGGCTGTTTGATATCGAACGGCGTGTATCGAAACAAATTTTCTAGAGTATGACGAGCCACCGATCAAGACAACTGATGCCTTCCTTTGACCTGTAAATACATGGGCCGCCCGCAGCTGATTAATCATGAACGAGATCTCCCTCCAAGCCTTAGAGCTCGGTATTCACAAGCAAGCCAGCAATCAATCAGTGGCCAAAAAAGTAACAATGTTTACCCTTATTGTGTAAATCGCGAAATTCAGAGATCGCCTGACATTTTCAGTTTCCTTTAACGCTGTCCCTTTAAAAATTCCTGCCTCCGGTACTTTAGAGATGTCCACCCAGTGCAATGCTGCTACTACGCCTCTCCTTATAACTACCTACCATGCCAACGTAGAAGCGCACACTCGGTTCAGCCGGCAAGACGATAAAGGTGAAGCCTCGAGCTAGGTAGCGAGGTGCAAATGACGTCAAATTTTTCTCTTTGAAATACGTGGGCACAGACTTGCGGATAGCTTCAGGCTGCGCATATGTAGCACAACTATGATTTGTAGCCGCCTTC
Source organism: Amblyomma mixtum (assembly GCF_055824585.1). Taxonomy (NCBI): domain Eukaryota; kingdom Metazoa; phylum Arthropoda; class Arachnida; order Ixodida; family Ixodidae; genus Amblyomma; species Amblyomma mixtum. Next base: position 281,850,914 of record NC_143012.1, on the reverse strand, counting down.
TCTCTCGCATGTTCCTTGTGAGTAACCCGCTGTGTGTTTGTGGCTTCTCTTCTCCGCCTACGTGCTGCGTCTGATAGGAAGCTTTTGACGCAGAATTACACGCAGCCACTTATATACAGTTCGAACAAAAGAACCTTCGTATTCTGGTTGTATTCGCCTCGCAATATGAAATACCTTGGTTCTATTCCGCGCATCTCGGCAAGTTTTGGAACGAAAGCTCCATTTCTAGCATAAAAACCTTGGAGGTCATGTTACAGCGCTTATAATTAACTTGAAGCGGCCTGAATTGATAAAAAAGAGGAGAAAATATGGTGTGGATTGCAACCGAACCGGGGCCTCCGGCATGCGAGATGGGGACGCTTCTACTCCGCCCCGACTGTTATCTTTTTTCTTTATTCCACACTATAACACTATAACACACTATAACATAGAGCAACAGCAAGGGGGGGGGGGGGGGGGGCGTAGCGCTTCAACTGATACCTATAACTTTCGATCCGTTATAGTCATTTTTTTTTGCTTAAGGCTTTATACAATTTTTAAAAATAGGCCTATTGAGTTAGAAGGGTGCCTTTTTCGGCAAAGCATTGTCAGCGGTGTAGTACATCAGAATACAGCTACGACGTGCCAACTAGTAGGCTGGTTAACTGATATTGAATAGAGAACTTTTTAATTATTGCTGTTAGGCTCCTTGATTATTCAGAGGCGTGTAGCCCACCGTAAGAAATATCCATATCAATTTTTAGAAATCTGAAAACGCGGTTACCCTCGGAGCTGTGGCCCTAAATATTTTGGCTATTTCGAAGATTCACGTGCCCTGGAGAGGTTGTTTTTCCTGCAAGCTTAACATAATGTGAGTTACGAGTTAGATCACAACATTTAGAGCTCCTCAAGTTAAGCCGATGGCCGGCACGGCTGAAACGCGGCGCTGCGGTCGAGGCCGGCAGGGCGCCCGGCCAAAGGCCGTGCGGGAACCCGATCCCGCTGCCGAGTGCCGCGGTGGCCGTTCCTCGGTAGGCCATTCCCTTCGTGTTTTTCGCCGCGAAGGCATTCGCAGTACAAACTGGTTCTTCAAACAAAAGAACCGAAAGGAGCGAGTCAGAAACAACCTAAAGAGGAAATACATTTAAAAAATGAAAATAAGAATGGGGACGTAGGGCGCCCGGAGAGTGCAGGCTTCATGGAAAAGGAAGGATTCAAGCCGTTCAAATCGTTCGAGTTAGGTAGGCTTTTGAGAAAAGCAAAACTGTCCAAGTTTTCATTAATGCCATTGGTTATTGTCCTAAATTTGTGTATGAAATGGGACTCTCGTTGTTCTCTTTGGCGACCTGTTTGGAAATCCGACTGGAGAAGAATGGCCTGAATGTTTTCGAATACATGTTGAGGTACGCACAGATGCTTGGAAAAAGGAAGATTTGGAAGCGCGCGAGTTTGGGCCTTGTGGTTGTTAGAACGCAACCTGAACGGTGTTTAAGTTTGTCCGATGTATTCCAAGCCGCACACACTGCAGTGTAGCATATATACTTCATTTGCGCTGTCGCAATTCAGGGTTTCCCCAATCCTGAAGGTAAAATCGGAGAATGTACCTTTCACAATGCTTGTAGTCTCCATATGACTGCAAACCTTGCAGAGTAGCTTACGACATGGTTGACATCCAGGACCCGGGTTGGAGTTGGGCGTTGTTCTGGACCTAACTAAAATGTCCCTCAGGTTCCTGCTGCTCCGGTATACTGCTCTTGGTGGTTGTTCAAAAATGAGAGACAAGTGACTGCTTTGCTGGATAATATTAAAATGTTTCGAAAAAATATTATTAACATGTGGTATGTTAGACGAATGCGTGAGAATAAAGTTGCTTGCTCTTTCACTATCCTGCGGTTTTTGGAGATCTAGTATTTTATATTTTATTCCTGTCTAAACCACGAGCTTTCAGGTCAGTGTCATCGACGATGGACGCTGGATATTCCTTAAGTAAAAGATTTGTTTTTAGGTGCTCAGCATGGCGGTCAAAGTCTTCGAGCTAAGAGCAAATCTGTCGGTATCTGTGAGCCTGTGAGTAGGGTATGCCAGTCTTGCACTGCAATGGGAGGCTGCTCTTAAAATGTAAGTACTGCTGGTGGTAAGTGGGTTTTTTGTAGAGGGTTGTCCTAAGCGCGCCTAATTTTTTCCCTATTTTAACATCAAAAAGCTTATAAATGTCGTGGAGATGCTGTGCGTGAACGATATGGAAGGGTGAAATGCGTTATACCTAGCTGTGAATGTCAAGAGGCTGGCTTCGTCTTGGGACCAAAGGAAAAAGATATCGTCCAGGAAACTATAATGGAGTGGTTTACTGAGTGTCAAGGAATTCGGTTTCCAGTGCCGCCATGAATATGTTCACGTAGCCTGAAGCCATCTTTGTTCTCATCGCCGTGCCGTAGACCTCAAGATAGTGCCTTCCCTCAAATTCAAAGTTGTTGCAGTTCAGTACTAAGCCCAGGATTATGAAAGAGTTTCCTCATCAAGGTTAACAGGGGTATTTGCCCTCAGGCACGCATCCCCTGTCGCGTGTATGCCGTCTGGGTGGGCGATATTTGTATTTAAAGATGTCACATTCATTGTAACTAAGAAACTTTGGTCTTGAATTTTGGTTGGTTGGTTTGGTTTATGGGGTTTAAATTCCCAAAGCGACTAAGGCTATGAGAGACGCCGTAGTGGAGGGCTCCGGAAATTTCGACCACCTGGGGTTCTTTAACGTGCACTGACATCGCACAGTACACGGGCCTCTAGAATTTCTAATCCAAAGAAATTCTAGCCGCCGCGGCTGGGATCGAACCCGCGTCTTTCGGGTCAGCAGCCGAGCACCATAACCGCTGAGCCACCGCGGCGGCGGTCTTGAATTTTGAGGTTAGATACCATTCTGAGAAAGAAGGCCGGGATAGTTGTGTCCTGAATGTAGGCCGGGATAGTTGGTATAATGTCCTTAAAAAGCGAGGTGACTGCTTTAAGGAGTGTATAGCGAAGTGTACGCTTCGCTAAAGGAAACAGATTTATTTGAGTCGACGTTTCGATCGGAAGACCGATCTTTTCAAGAGTGCTTTGTCTTTGATGATGTTTCCCCTTTTATAGTGGTTGGGCACAGAATAGGTAAGCGAGGAACACAAAATAAGTAGATGGAAGATAAAATACAAGTAAAAATAAAGAAATAAGCAGGGATAGAAAAAAGGTGGTGGGACCCACACTAAAAAATGGAGAGTGGGCAGAACACACAAGCAGTAGGTCCTACTGCTTATGTTTCTGGCCACTCTCCACTTTTTCGTGTTTCGTTTTCTTTTCTTTCCGCGGATGTTTCCGGAAAGGAAACATCCTGGGATGTTTCGATTTGGTCTTCTCGCCTTTTCTGAGCACATCGATGTCCACACCTGAAGCTTCCATAGCTAAAGCACTGAAGTCAAAAAGTGAGATAGCTTTGGCGGAGAATTTTTTTTCGTTTGTCCTCCATTCTAGCAAAACATTTCTAAGGTTTTCAGGTGATTACAGTTATATGTTTGCCTTCATGTTTGGCTTCAGGTGTACTGAGATGAGGAGGAAAGAGTCTTTAATGAATAATGGAGAGGTGTACTGAGTTCTTCACAATAGTCACCTTAATTTGCTGAGAATTATCGCTGAAAGCGTTTAAAGCTCGTTACGGAACGAACATTTAAGCGACACCATGCGTTCGCTTCAAAACAGGATCTGGGGAACAACGGTGAATACTAGCCATTGCAGTTCGGTCGTTGAATTATTCATTATATCATGAAAAAAGGACGACAAAAATGGCCTTTGTACAAACTGAATAAGTGCAGTTTTGAAACGTAGTCAGGGGCGAAGCTTGTAGAAAATGCTGTTTTGTTTTGTCCTTCGCAGTTAAAGCATTTTCTGTTTACACGCCGGATAGAAAAGCACCAGTGGTAGGACGGGCTGCCAGTGTCTTTTCCGGATTCTAGCGTCCTCTCGGGCGAGCGGAAACTACCTCGTCGTGGCTGTCAGCACATGATAAGAGCTAAAAACAGGAAGCTTTAGCTGTCGGATGCTTGTGGTAATAAAACAGGCCTTAGCTTTTTCCGGGTGGTAAAAATAAGGAATACAGCGTGGAAAACGACTGGAGGACAAGTTTTTAATCCTTTCCGGGCAAACAGAGTCCATGTTTGCTATCCTGATTCCACATTTTTTTGCTTTCACTTTGCTTCCTGGAGACGTGCTCTTCTCGACTTCCGCTTGTACTTCCATCACGACGGAGGTAATATAACTGCTCGTTTCGAACTTTGTCCTTAGAGTGAAGCTTGAATGTTTCTCCAACGAGCTGCTTGAGCCTAATGCCGTCGTTAGCCCGCATGTAATTCATAAAAAAAACTACTCGAAGTCAATATGATGCGAAGTAGATTGCCAGGTTGATCAGAATATGATCAGAAGCACCATCGTTGGAAATCTTTTTATTTTGCTGCATCCTCACGGCTTCACAATATTCGCTTCCTCCCACCACAGAGGCTTAAATTTTCATCCGCCATTAAACATAACTCGAAGCCGAACAAAAATTATCAAATGAAAGTTTACTTCTCTTGACACACTACAGACAGCTTGAGGTAGTACCCAGTGCCCCAGGTACAGACCAGTAGGAATAGGCTCACAATGCAAGTTTTACATAAAACGGCATTTCTTGAGGAACATTCAGTGTAGAGTGCCTTCCATGTACATCAAAAGAAACTCCACACACAATGGTAATCGAAATAACTTACACAAGAATAATTAATGGCTAGTTACAATATGAGATTGTTGTGCCTTTGAAATTAAGATTATGGCAACGACATAATAAGTTATGTTTCGAAAGAGTTAATTATAAAAAAAAAACACCGACATAAATATTTAGGTCATATGTTTAGGGGAATCCCCCAAGGGGGAGTAGACTTTGTAATAAGGAAGTAATTACTCACTGACATCCACCCGAGCGCAGCCATACGGCTACAAAGGAAAGCTATACAGCTTTCTCAGAAACTTCGTAGTTAAAGAAAAATTCCTTCTGTTCCGGGGTTCGAACCCGGGACCACCGTTTCACCGGAGCAGTCGCTCTACGAATTGAACTAACCGGGACGGCAAGCTTAAGGTAGTGCGAGAGCGAATCGATCAATAACTTCGAGTTATGTTGTGGGTGAGGTATAGCCGTGTGAGATTTACGTACAAAAAATTGCGTTGGTCGAGCTACTATGAAGCTTTGTCTTAGCTGTTAGTTTTATTATTGGGCAAGCACTCTTGATTATCACCCTTATTTATTGCTATTATTATCATGCTATGCCTCCAAGACAGTGCTGATAAAGAGCGCAGGATTGTTTAAGTAGGGTCTATGCAATCCGATCCGGTATTTGTGCTGCGTTTCTCAAGAGCTTCTAAAGTTTCATGTTACTGTAATTCAACACCAGGGAGCAAAAGAGATAATAAAAAGTAATGACGCGTCAGGAGCCGGCGTCATTACACTAGTGCGCAGATAAAAGCCCGAGGTTTGGTGAAGCCACGCTAAAAGCACGTCATTTTATCCGCGAAACGATCCCTGAGGTCAAGCTTCAGTAGCATGTCGTAATTGAGCGAATTTTCAGCAAACGACGTGCACTCAACTCATATTTTTTGACATTCTACAAGCAGAACTTTTCAAGGAGCACAGAAAGGAAAGTTAAGTTTGCAGAAACAAGCAGGCAGAGTTTATAGCCTGCCGCTGATGGGAAGGTTCTCCGACATAACTGGACAAGCTTTTTCGAAGCTCGCGGTCGATACATTTGTTTCATAAGAATGCGTCGCCAGCATTAATGGCTTTTATTTTAAATAAATGATTTTATTAAGGAAGAAATCAGAAAGAGTTTAGTGTGCGCTGCACTTGCCGTTTCTTTCTAGGTATAGTTATAGTCTCAGTTGTGGACATTTTTGAAAGGTAGTTCCCTATACAAATACAAATTTAATTTTATTGTGTGAAATCATGATGTGAAATCATCTGCTATGATTCCGCTTTTAAAATACATGCAACAATCATTTCATCATTTGCTCTGGGCTGCATAGTAAAGGTTTGCAATTACTAGACGGCGACACTTGCGCGAGGTATTTTGTTAGGCCGTGTAAACTTAGAGGCAGAGCAGAAGAGCGACAACCAGTCTTCACACGTGTTTCGAATCTCAGCTGGCCAACTACAAAAGCCATTCATATTCATAATGATGATGATAATGGTAATGATTCATTTAATGAATCATTACCATCGTTTAATGAATAGGAGGCAGGTGCGTCACCACAGATGCTCTATTCCAACCGTATTTAAGTGGGCAACCAGTGATTGAGGTTTCTTTGAAAAACTTCTATAGAAGGGTTGTGAAGCCCACAATGTTTCTTCGCGCCTTTATCATTTTTGGCGAGCTTCAGTCCGTATTGTTCAGGAAGAAAGCAAAGCAATGCAAATAAAGCCGCATGAGCTAACTTGGTTATAGCAACGAACATACCAAGAAAAGCCTTCCTTATAAATCGTGCGAAATAAGTGAAAAAATATTCCAGTGGTTGTCTTGTCCGCCTGAGAGAAACGTAAGAGAGTACATATTAATAACGGAGCTGTCGTCTCAAAGTAGGCACAGGTGGGCGTTTCGGATCATGTGTATGTGCTGCGCAAAGGGAGCGTTCGATTTTTCACGCTTACCTGGCTGGTGTATGAGCAACAACGTCCGGCGTACTGCAGTATGACCATCTAGCAAGCATGCAGTAAAGTGATAATCCATAATCATAAATAATTTCTTCACATGCAGCAGCAATCAGAAAGTGCTGACAGAAACTTGAAACGGATGCGTTTGTTATATTTTCATTTTGCCGTGTCTCAGGAAAGGGCGATGGCTGAAGAGTATTCAAGGTTGCGACAATAAAAATTATTATGCGATCGCGGATGCTAGGAAATAACACTAGATATTTCTCCTTGAGGATTCGCGACATATCCAGCCCGTTTTCCAGCCTCTCAACGGCTGCAGAAAATTAGACGAGCTGTGTAAGGATGTATTACTAAACATTCAATATTACTTCACGACACATTACCCTCGGATTTCTAAGCAGCGCAGTTTGATTTGCAGCTTGGTATTTGGGCACTGCTTAATGTCATCACAGGTGTAGCTTGTGAAATCAAGTGTACGGTATAGCACGCGCAGTGTTCCTGGATTACTTCAAGGAAAAACACAGACCTTGCCTTCTAATAGATGATATTCGCAAATGTGCGGGTGAAAACGTGATACTATCATGTTTTAAATCATGTGCGTGCAGAACCTTCGTAACTAAGCCTATAAGTAGAGGATTTGTATTAATGGCTGGTCATAATCGGACGGGCAACTGGTGAATTATCGGCGACGGCTGCTGAGCAAGCATTCACGGCGACTCTGAATTAATTATCTGTGTTTAGCCCGGTGTATTCGAGAGAGAGGTGTGCTTTCTGGCCAGCATGGGGAGGAATGCATTTATCACATTTAAACAAAATGAGATATCTCGTAGCATGCCCGTTGAGTAAAGGCATTTTTTTTTTTTCAAAAGATGCCTTGATGCACTTTTTTTCATATTTCTTTAGCCCTATAGCTCCGTTTTTGGTTCTTTGAATACTGTTATATGTTTGTCGCTGGGTGACGGGTCCCGACAATTGTGATTACTGATAACACATTCTTAACGCCCAACTATAAATCTTTAAATGCAACCGAGCGGGCAATATTAAATAGGAAGATGGTAGTCTTTTGTGTTTAGCTAACGAGGTAGCAAGCTATTCATTGCGCTATTATCACTGCATGAAGCTTACTTATTCTTCAGATTGAAGTATTCAGTCACTTTCTTCAGACAGAATTCGTAAGACTATGACGCCGGAAATATCTTCCGTACGAAATGGAAAAGCAGATTTTAGAGCAAAACTAGCCAAGGGGACGAGAACTCACAGGAAGATAGGAAACTACTAGACAACATTTATAACTGGCTTTAACACAAAAACACAGGAATGAAAAGGCCGTGTTTACCCGCCGACGATCCGCCCCCCTTCTGAGTGATTTAGTTTTGCGTCCCAAGAGGAACCCCTCCATCTCTTGGGAAATAAAGCAGTCTACTCCGGTTTGCCAACGTCGAGACTAAAGTGATTCACGTCTGTCTTCATTTGACCGGGGCCACAACATTGGCAATGTACACCTGTATTAGGATTATATTTGTTTCTTCCGGTAAGAATATTCTGAGTAATGCTAAGTTTGGAGCGAATAACTGCTAGTATATGAGACAGAAATGGTAATAGCGCTGCAATAAGATGTACACAAGAAAGACTGACACAAGACAGCGCATGTAGCGCATGTCCTGTGTCAGACTTTCTTGTGTACGTCTTATTGCAGCGCTATTACCATTTCTGTCTCAAATAATGCACCATCTAGCCCAAATTGACGTTCTTGTAAACTGCTAGTATAACCATAGTTGTTAAAATATCACTTTTCGGTAAGTGGCTGCAAACGTGGCTATGTTTACCTGAAAGCCTATCGTAAATAAAGCCTTAAAAACAGACACAGGTCTTGAAATGAAAATTTTCAGTATCAAATATATCGCAATGATGCTAGGTGAATATGTGTCTTTCTTCTTCCTGTTTTGAAAAATGTCATTACTTTCAATATACCTCAATTATTTTCATTATGATAGGAAAATAACTGATGCCAAATTAGTTAAATATTTACAGCTCATTAAGACACTTTCTTTCTAAATTTTTTTATCTTGATTCAAATAGGGCTCTAGCCAAAGGCCTGCCATCTGGAGCTAGGCATATTATATTCTTGTCGAAGTATATCATCACATAAAAATTGTAAAATTTTGTCCAAGCCCCATAATTATGAAGTCTAGGTGACATTAGGAATCACAAGTTTTGAAATGTTTCACTCAGCCATACAAAAAAGCATAGCTGCATGGTTTGGTTGTTCACAATGCAACGACATATGAATGTATAAAATTTCGCCATAAAACATAATAAAAACTTCCGTAAGGTTAGTCACGTGTGAAAAAACACGAAGCTAAGCAAATCACATTTGAAGTGCGCGCGCCAGCCATTCGGAGGTCGTTGTAGAGGCCTGAAAAAACAGCGGAACGCGGACATTACAAAATATTTCCCAGTAGTAAGTAGTATTAGGTAGTCGGGAGTGGCGTAGCCATAAATTTTATTCGGGGGAGGCTCATGTTGCAGCGCGGCCTCCTCATAGAATTTTCGGAGGAATCAAACGCAAGAATAATAACTGCATTGCCATTGCGTATTAGTTAACGCTACGCAATGTCGAAACAAGTGAAATATAAATTTTTTGAACGAAAGAATGCATTCATATGTCTTAAAATCGTGACAGACATAACTGATAGCAATGCTTCCATGCTTTTGCGTATTTAATGAGTAAAGAAAATATCACATGAAGTCTAGAACTACATCAGTCCTAAACCAGCAAAGCTGTGCATGCCGCTGATATGAAAAACGTAAAGGCCATGAATTTAGCAAGTATGCAGGACAAATATTTTAATGAATCTTTTCCGTTCAAAAGCCTCGACATTTTTGTACATATGAAACGGCAAAGAAAAAATCTCAACGACGCTGTCCTTCGTTCCAGTGTACTGGGCAGCAGCAGCTGTCACCGGTCATGTATTGCGAGCAATTGCACCGAAATTTTAGTCGCAGCAACGAGAACATGTATAAACGAGGAGTTCTGCAAAAAATGCATTAGAAGTGCGAAGATAAAACGGAGTATTAGAAATGCGAAGGTGCAACTTAATAAAGAACAAAAATGCGTCAATGGAAACAAAGTCACTTTATGAATACAGAAAACCTTGGAACAAGATACTTAAATACACGTATGTCTCCATTAGATATACGTATCTAAGCAAAAGTTAAAACGTCAAACAAGGCAAAGAAACACTTTACAGAATCACAGATAGTAAACTTTACACACGGAAAGACAGAACATCCAGGCAAGAACAAAACTATGATAGGTGAAGTTGCGATATGTACTTGGGCCATGCTGCAGTCGTGACAGCACCATATGGTAAGAATAATAGAAGAACAATGCAGAAATCAATACGGAAGTACGTATTTTTTAAGTGCCTGCACGGAGACAGTTATTCGGCACCTATAATTACAGAAGGATATTCCATTTATTCAAAGAAAAAGTAAAAGCAGTTAGCTAAAAAGGAAAGAGAAGGACAAACGAAAGCCACGAATGATGCCTCAAGCAGAAATAACCAATATCCGAATGTATATGTTGGGAAACGCCGCGTGGCCAAGGCTTTCAATAAGCAAAGTCAGTCAAGATCGGTTATTGATGTCCTCCAAATTTTCGTATTCGCGTGGTAATTTTGATCATGATACTAACTGATACTTGCCTTATGCACGAAATCCAACCAGAATTAGCAATGTTCGCGCCAAAATGTCTTTTCTAGTATGGAAATGACATTGTAGGGGGCAAAATCCAGAATGACTTTCGGCGCCGGTGGTTGTTTTGGTCACCAGTGCTTGACAGTTCGAATTTTTTTTTTTTTTTTTTTTGGGGGGGGAGGTGGGCCGAAGCCCGATAAACACCCCCCTTGCTACGCCCCTGGTAGTGGGGAATGGATCCAGCTTTCAAACAAAACCAAGACGGCGGCCATCGCGGACGCGGTCGCGGACAGCGATGGGCGCGATGTCCTACCGCATTGCGCTCTGCAATTATTACTTTCGGGCTTCGTAAGCGTGAAATATGGAGATATTTTTAGCTGGAAGTGGAATTCGGACATTCAGATTTTTTAGGCGGGAAGTTTAAAATATACTGATGCCGAATATGCTATTTCTGCAGGAACAAAATTTTTGCATCATTTCAATACCCGCGTCTCCCCCTAAGAAACACTAGCTTGGAGTCAACTTGTTAAATATAAAATGTGATTTAATATTACGGATGTTTCATTTGCACACTGCAAATCTTTTTCCTTCATGGCGTTTCTCCTATGTCATGTTTCCCCACTCTCCCGATTTTTTTTTCAGGTTTCTACGGTTCATTTGATCACCACACACGTGAAAGCATTTCAGCACAAATGCAAATGTAAATCGGTAGTAGAGGTCATGCGCCCGTCTAAGATTCATTGAATTATAAATATTGAGAGAGTTGCCTTTCGAATTTACCTGTTTCATTGTCTCTGTATTAAATGAGCTTTCGGTGTACATAGAAGCATCAGCCCTTCGGAAAGTTTTAGACTTGAAACTTAGCCCTGCAGCCAGGTAAACATTAAGTTATTGAACCTTTACGGTCTCAAGCTTTACGGCCGCCATTTCATAAGCGCCAGCTCTCAGAAATGCTTACCCGAGCCGAGCAGAGGTCTGTTTGCCGCCAGTTTCTTTGATTTAAGAACTCTTAGGAGTGCTTCGCGAATTGACTCAATGCCTGCATTTAATGTCATTTTGTTTTTGAAACTTCTATTACGTAAACTGACGATCACGGCTCACTTCTGTGCGGTTCATTTTTTTTTTCACAGCGCATCGACACCCGAGGGAACTGCCTCGAGAAACCTGAGTGCTCATTAAAAACCTGCGAACTGCGATGAAGCCTGCTCTGTTCCGGAATTACACCTACATCCATAACGGTGCCTAAACAGCCGTGCTAACCTGTTTAATGCAGCCCGTTCTCTTGCAAAGCACCATGAGTGAACACGCCGTGGCATCTGCTCTCTACCAAGTTCAGTCTGGCTGCGCTCTGTAGTGAGGGCGAGTGCATCATTGATGAGAGATCGTAATTATACTTGTGCAACACATGAGAGAGAACGAATGAATCTTCGGCCTATTATTGGTCGCTCACTTAGACACAAGCAGGTTCTCTAACAAAGCTTTCCCAAAGTATTTTTGTGTCAGAAATTGCCTCCACACATCGCATACCGCAGTAGCGAATCTTACACTGAGCGAAAAATGCAGGATTGTAAAACGCAGGAGTGCGCCGGTAATAAAAAGCTTCGAATAGAATAGCCAATCGAATACCCTAGTCTTCTTTTCGTCGAGACAATCAAATAGTGCTTGTTCGAAATTATTCTAAACAAATAGAGTATGATTTCAGGATTTATACTGGTTTTAGAATAATCGGCATGTATATAATTGACTAAGGCCCGCCTTAGTTTGCTTTGGCGACTGTTTCAGAAATAGGCCGTCTCTGACGTTGCAGAGCCCTCTGCCGAGGTCGGTCTACGTCAGGTGCGGGCGGCAGCGTGGCGACGCGGTCTGTTCGAGTCCCGGCGCTAGTGATGCAAAACGTTAGTGATGCAAAGTAATGCATACGAGCTAAATAAAAGTTACATACAAGCAGAAAATCACGGACTACAGGAAGCAGTTCTACATATATATATATATATATATATATATATATATCCATTTCTGCATCACAGCGTAACGAAGGCAATGGAAAGCATGATGGCCGGAACAATAATAACGAATGTTAATTGCTGTGCATCTCATTATTGGCAGGCTCGTGATAACATTCCATTAGCACTGCGCATGTCAGGTGCTTTTTCTTCTATACGCCGAACTGTATGCAAGTGAGCATACTAGAGTTAAAATAAAATGACTACCACTTTAAACTGAGACGCAAAAGCGCGACAGTTAAGTTTAAAAGGTAGCTGGGACAGTTCGAAAAAGTGGCTGGAACTGCATCCGTGAAAGAACAAACAGCACAACAACGTGTGCTGGTTAGCATTACACCATCGTGCACTGCAGACTCGTCTTTCTGATGTAATCGCTGCAGAAGTGCTTTTCGCACACATGCTTCGCAACTAGGTGATCCGCGGCACAAACACTTTATCCAGTAATTTTACGTAGGAAACATCTGCAGAGCTAGGTGACTCGTAGGCTGCGAAATCGGGCGAGTCTGTCAGTTACTGATACCATCATCTCCATACGACACACTCGGGAAACGAAGCTTAGGATGCAGTGGGTACGCGTGGTTGATTTTATAGAATCGATAGTACTATCGATAGAACTATCGAGAGTACTATCGATAGTTTTTACCATCGATAGTTCGATAGTGACTCAAGTATCGATAGTATCGATAGTAAAACCCATAGATTTGCATCATTACCCGACGTTAATAATGCTCTTAAATTGCCTCAAGAATGGGTGGCGTCATAGGGCTCAGGCAAGCTTACCAAACATTGCTTTGATGCCCGATCTCTGAAGGCATTGGTTATATTTTATTCTTGCCCCCCTCATCTATGAAGATGTTGCCGAAATTCTTCTATGTTGCCGCGAACATCAAAAGGCAATTTTCTTGTACCCTAACACTGCGCTCATAATTTAATGCCCTCACTTCGTTTTGCACGCCCCCTGTTAGGTGATGTGTGCGATATCTTTTGACTGCTCCACGAGTTATGGCGCCGCACCTCAGCTCTATCGATTTTGCTTTGCAGTTTCGCACTATGCATCGCTTTGCACCGATACTGTTAGAATAATAATACTTATTTCCAAATTTATTGCGCTAAATGTAAGTACAGTGGGAAAACACGACGCCTACCAAGGGCTCATAGGGAGTCTAGCTTTTTGCGTTCGCGAGTCGTATTCCACTCGCCAGTAATTTCGAGCAGGGGATCCCCCAGCCCAAATTTCCCTTGCAGTCTCTCAGTTACCTCCGAAAGTGCCGTGTTTCTGTCACAGCGCTGTCCACGCCAACACATGCACCGCACAGCTCTCTGTCATTGCAGCCACATTGTTCAAAGCGCGAATATTTCTTTGATAGTATTAATATTTGAATTAGAAGATGATATCGAATGTACAGCGCGACACTATGTGGCAGTAAAACACGATACGTGATTGGCTGCGGCGATAGCGTAGCGCTGTCGTGCAGCGGCCAGCGAAACTGATCTCTACGTGCAGCCGCTGGCTCGAATCCAATTCGGGGATTATATATTTTGTTTATTAAATATTTCTTTCATCATCGTTCGCCCAAGGTCACCCTCACGGTTATGCTTCACACAAACCGGTGAGTTGGTTTTACCTCGTGAAGCAGGGCTTTCGCACTAAAAAAATAACATTAGGTGGTTTTTACTAGTTTTGTTCTTTGGATTCATAGGTAGTATTAACTTCTTGTACTTGTACCTGCTGCAACGTCAGCACCGCGGGGAGTAGCTTTTTCTTTAGGAAGGCTGATGCAAGGCCCGCAAGTGTTGACAGTTCGGCGTGAGAGATCCTTGTGCAGATTTTTATATGGTTGGTTGGTTGCCTCCGCCGAGAACAGTCTCCTGTTCGTAAGGTTTTCCAGCTCTCGGCATCTTCATTTAAAGGATTTCGCGGAGCCCTGTCACGGGAACACTAACCAACACACACCAGATTACTGCATGCAGCGCCGTCTCTTTTCTGTAGCGCCTATTGTCAGGACACCCGAGGAAGTGGCTGTTTAAACATATAAGCATGTCAGGTTGCTCACCTAGATCTGGAGTTATTTTCATAGGGTAAAACCCTAAAAGGCGTCACAAGAATAGAGATCTACAAATCTGCGAATGGGATACGCTACTCATGCACCTGACAGCACCAAACCTTTTATTTTCGAGTTCGTATACTCTAGAACTACTTTCATGGACATGCATGCTTTTCTTTTTTTCTGTCAAAATGAAAAGAAAGGACGAGTACACAAAAGGTACACTTTCTTGAGCCTTCTGTCGATGTTCAAATATGGACGTACAGTGGTGAGCAGCCTTGTCTAGAGCGCTCGGGCGGTGCACTTCCTTGCAAACAAATCCAGATTTTGTGGCAGCCTCTAGGGTCCAGCTGCAACGCTTGCACGGAAGTAGCGCCAGATAGCCTCGTAAACAAAGCAGGCACGAAAATTTTGCCCTGTAATGAGGGGCTGCTCTCTAATTTCGGTTTTTGTTACCAAGTGCGCACTGCTCAAGTGCTCTAGACAAGGCTGCTCACCACTGTACGCCATAGAATACACGTGAGAATAGCCTTTTTTTTATTGAGGTCAATGTAATCAACTGCCCAACATTGTTGAATGAAAAACAAAAAAGGCATTGCATGCACCTAATAAGGTTTATTTTTCTGGCCACCATGAGTTATCGTTATCATATTATTCTTCACATTTAAACTGCAATCATTCCATGTTAATTTACTCCGCTGCCTACCGAAACATTAATCGCTGCGCCTTTCCCTCAGTACCACAACGTAATCTTTTCTCTCGGCCACATTTGTAGCATACCTACCGCATAGCCTAATTCATAGAAGACGAAAGGCAGCGTCCCCGGCAACGTAGAAATCTATGCACAAAAGGGCCAAGGGACTAAGTGTGCCACATATCAAGCCGGCGCGAGTGAAGCAACCATTAAAGGGGGCATTCCCCCGAGGTTTCCGCAGGGACGAAACCATCTTCCCCCGTTGGCCAAACGGCGACGAGAGAAAGGAATGGGGACAAAGACGACAGAGAAGGGCGCAGAGAAAAGAGAAAGGCGCTTGAGCCGGGGATAAACGGGCTCTGTACTCACCGGCGGCACAGACGGATGCCCTCACGGTGGACACGGTCGCCTGTGGAGTTATGGGGCAGCTGGTCTGAAAAGACAACCGACATGCATCGCAATTAGAAGCCGCGCACGGTGCCCCGGCGAGTGCCGTCTCCTAACTTCGCTCCCCTGCGCTGACCCTACAGCCCCACTTCTTTCTCTGCGACTTCGCTGCAGCGTTTTCCGTTCCAGATATGGACAGCGTTCTGAACACGGGCAAAGGGTGAGCGAGGGAGAAGCATGTCGACTGCCCGGACATTGGCTTAATTAACTATCGCGCTTAGCGCCGCACGGAAAGCTGGAACAAAAAAGAACAATGCTGCGTCGCAGCAGCGTGACAGGTTATGCGGCTCTCGGGGACTACCTCTGCGGCAGTTGTAACTAATGAGACTCTACGCCATGGAGCACGAATAAAGCTCTAAGGCAACGTTTTTTTCCTCCCCTGTATTTCTCATGAACCTGACGACAGGTGTTGGCAACGCTTTTGAAGGAGTGGAAGAGAAATGTAACGCTAGTATTCCATACTTACGGGAGTTGCACGGGAGAAAGAACAGAGCTGTTCACCGATGCGGAGACGAAGGTAGGAAAGTCGCAAACCACACTAATCACATTGGCTACAAACCCTTCAGAAAGTTATAACATAAACTAGAAAAGCGGTGCGTCAAAGTTATCCTATCTTTAATATTCTAATCCATGCATTTGAGTAACTCACTGGATAGGACAGATTGGGCAGAAATGTCATATTTTCTTCTAGTCGTCGTTTCTACGTTTGCCTTTCCAAAAGACGTTACTACTGAGTTTTTAGGGCACTTGTAGTAATTGACCATTTTTTCCTCATATACTGAAATAGAGTTCCGCAATTAGTATCATTGTACTCAATGTTTCTCGTGTGTTTTCTGGTGCAGAAAGCAATTTTTGTAGTGCTTTTGTTTGGTGTTTGTTGGATCTACGCAGTTTTAAGCTTTTATGGGTAATTAACTTCCTGCGAAACAAGGTTATCTCACTGAATTTTATTTTTTCTGGTACGGTTGATGCTCCGGATTCTTTTCAAACATGGGGGAAAAATTACGATTTTCGCATTGCCGCCTGTGACATGAAGTGCCAAATATTAATAAAATTGAGGTTTTGAGAATGTTCCTATTATAATAAGAGCATTTGTAATAAAACATCATTGCGGCGAACAAGAACACATTGATTGATGCCAACAATAACCAGCAACCAGGTAGTCATTCTACTGAGAATAAAAAAGCAGTGTGAGAGCCAAATATAAATTTGCAGCCTCTCAATTCGCGCATAAGCAGTGCTAGAGCAAACATGAAATGTTCTTCGTGCAGTTAACATGTTGTCTGGAGCTAGAACTGCTAAAACACATTGCCAGTCACTTTTTGTTGGTGCCAGATGAACGCTAACCCCTCTACCTCTTAAGAAAACAGGTGTGACTGTGTTTTTAAGCACCGAGAGCTACACATCGCACAGGGGTGGAAAAAAGTCAGTTAGTTACCGTCCAGGTAACAAATAACACTATCTTCAGTGTTAGAAATTGTCAGCTTGCAAAAGAGATATTAAGTGCTGCGCACAAAAAATCAGCAGTTGCAAATCTTGAAAAAATCGAATTCAATTTTTGCCTTCAATTACGTGTGGTCATTTCACTTAAGAACCAAAAGAAACAATCTCAGGGTGTTTGCTTGTGTATGCTAAATGCTGCATAAAGGACATGTTTACGCAAAAGGCGTACTGGCGCTAAAAAACGAAGACAACACACACAACAGGACAGGACTGGCGCCAACTTCCAACTAGTTTATTCACAGAAAAAAACCACTTAAGAACCACACTGCATGCAAAAAAAAATACAGACAAACCAGAAACAAGGGGTGACTTAACAAAGATGCACGTGCCAAACGGACCAAAGGAATGATTATAACGCTGCAAGAGACCCACTCAGAAACCTAATCTCTTCTTCTGACAATGACACAGATGGCTTGCTTATGCAGATATCCCCCCTCTGTTTGATGTAATAGGCTTCTATTATTTCACGCTCTAATCTGTCTTTTGATCTTGCAATGAATTTGGTGTTCTCAAAACCAGGACGGCATTTGCAGCTTTTGCAGTGAGTGGCCATGTGGCTGCCATAGCCATTTTTTACAGCAATCTTGTGCTGCCTCACTCTTTCATTGTAGCACTGACCTGTCTGGCCGATATATTCCTTGCCGCAGCTTAGAGGAACAACATACACAACATCAGCCGTGCATTCAGTGGCGCGAATTTGGTGTTTCTTTTTGCACTGCTTAACTTTTCTTACTCTGTTAAAAGTGCAAACGCGCGACAGCTTGCAAGGAGCAGAAAGCACCACGTTGATCTTATATCTGCTGGCCACTTTCTTCAGGTTGTGCGAAAGCCGGTGAATATAGGGAATCACCACCGTCGGTTGTTTTTCTTTATCCTTGTTTTTTTGACCCTGTTCTCCCATCAACATCCGCTTGCGCTTCTTAACCAGGTCCTCACTAATGCTAGTTATGAGGTGTTCTGGGTACCCGGCTTGATGAAAGCGTTCAATTTGCGCATCGAAGCTCTGTGCCATCTCATGCTCACACGATTTATCCAAGGCTGCATTCAAGTATGTCGCAACGATTCCGCGCTTAATTAGCTTGGAATGTGCACTACTAAAAGGCAGTAGCTCTTTGCACGATCTCGGGTTGTACGACCAACAAACATGGCGGTCCTGCTTAAATTGAAGTTTCAAATCAAGAAACTGCAGGCTATTGTTGTGGGGAACTTCATGCGTGAAACGGAGCCCTTTTGATTCACTGGTGAAAATGGTGACTATGTCTTCAAGGATGGCGCTTGGTTTTGAACCTACATGATCGGTTAGCACAATTAGGTAGTCATCCACGTATCTAAATACCCTAACAACGTTAGAGGTCAATAAAAGCCGGTCACTAACACGTTTGTCAACACACGATAAATAAATGTCACTTAAAATAGGGGCAAGGGACGACCCAATACAAACACCATCACGCTGAATGTAAAACTGATCACTGAAAAAAACTGCAGTAGATGAAAGGTAAAATTCTAAAAGTGTTAAGAAATCATCACAGCTAATACCTGTCTCGTCCTGAAATGACAGTTCGCCTATGCATGCAATCTTCTCTTTGATACAAATCAACATTTCGGTGTGCGGTATGGAATAGTACAGGTCGGTAACATCAATTGAAAAAGCAGACAGTGCTCCAGGCAACCCATTCCTTAGTTCTTGAACAACCTCATTGGAGCTGCGGATAAGAAAGGGGTCGTCTAGCGGAAGGGACTTTAAGTGTCGCTGAAGAAAACGGCCAACGCACAACTGCCAGGATCCTTTCTCTGAAACAATCGTGCGTAGGGGGCACCCTGGCTTATGAGATTTGCCCGTAAAGAAAACCTCCAGGAACTCTCTGTCAGCATCCTTAACCAGTTTCTTCAGCGGATCCAAATTCATGTCAGTTAACAGCTTTACTGCGGTGTTCTTAGCCTTGGCGGGATTGAACTTCACTGCGACGAAGTGCTTCTGCAGAGCTTCAGCTGCTTTCTCTTTCAAAAGCTTCTCGGGAAGAACAATAAAGCCCCCTTCCTTGTCGCTTTGAAGTATCTCAAGGTTGTTTTTCCCCAGGTAGTCCTTGATCTTCTTAAAGGGAGGATAAGAAGTCCGACTGCGACTCACATGGTGCATCAGGCAATCCAAGGCATCCGAAGTCGCTCGGTCTTCATCCTTGTCCCCAGCTCTTTTGGCGACATTCCTGGTCATGGCAAGGAGCTCAGGTTTCTTCATCCGTGGCTCAAAGCTGAACTTGGGGCCCTTCACTAGTGTTGACTTCACACGGGGATCAAGAACCACATCACCAAGCACCCGCACGTCTGCCGAAGACTGTCGCACCTCCTTCGCCTTGGGGAAGCTTGCTCTAATCCGGTGCCATAGGAATTCAGTTGTCTGCGCCGCCAGCCTCTTGTAGTCTTGGGCACTCCGCTGCGCCTGCGTCAGATGGTCCAACAGGATGCGCAACCAGGATGCGCAACAGGATGCAGTGTGGTTCTTAAGTGGTTTTTTTCTGTGAATAAACTAGTTGGAAGTTGGCGCCAGTCCTGTCCTGTTGTGTGTGTTGTCTTCGTTTTTTAGCGCCAGTACGCCTTTTGCGTAAACATGTCAAGCTACAACCAACTAGCTCAAATCAAAGTATTGCTGCATAAAGGACTTTCATTTTATATATTTCAGACAAACTCCTCCCTTGCGCGTAGCAGTGTTCGTTTTAAGTTGAGCTTATATAGCGCTAAAAAAATCAAGAATCATATGGACGTCCATATTATGAAAAAATCTTATGCAATGCTGAAATAAGTACATTCGGTTAGCAAACTGTTGTACGGCACTAGTAATAAGCAGGCGGCCCGAGTTTAATGCTACCCTTTTGTGCGCATGTTCATTAAGAACGTTCTAAAACATGCTGCGTGATTAACACAACACTACTCTATAGCCCCTCTAAACCCACTATTTAGCCCGCCTAGAGAGACTCCATCTAAATAGGCGTCTTTACCCCCGCGACATAAGCAACTTTCCCCGGCGGACTTCTACCGCCTAAGACGCATCCAAACACTCACTCTCCGCGATCTCCACCGCCTAAACCGCATTCGCCCAACGTTATACGCCGATATATGTCCCTGGTGTGGGGGAATTTCTACATTTACTCATTTTACATGGACCTGCACACCTAAACACAACCACGCAAAGCCGCCCATTGCGTCGCTGGAGCTGGAGTCCTGGACTGAAGACCCCACCCAGAATCCGCTCCGGTCTCTTTGTACATAATAAATATTTATTCCCTTTCTCTAGTTCTCGAAAGGATTCTTTCGTTTATTTCCGCAACATTCAAGGTATAAATGGCGACCACTCTGACATCTGGTAGAAGCCGTGAATGTCCTCGGATTTTGTTCTGTACATGGCTTAGACGCGTACAGCCAATATCCAAAAAATATTTTGCTGCTTGTATGTGCAAGAGTGCAGAAACAGGTACTCTCTTCAAGCGTACACAGTCATAATTTCTGCATACGATCTTTCTCAGATTCCGAATCTACATTTAAAATAAAGGCCACTATTACAAATGTTTTCTTATTCAAGTCTGTGATGCATATCTAAAGAGCGCGAAAAAAAGGTTAAAACGGAGAGCCCTTGAGTGTATATCTGAGTTGGAAAAATCTAGACCCTTCAAAATGAAAAGGTCCACCCCGGCGAAATACACACCCCAGCGCCTCTCAAGAGCAATTTTTAAATCTAGAGACTTAGCATGGCCACTAAGCCTTGAGCTCTCTTTAATTACCCGGTGCCTCCAAATACTGCCGAGAAGTCCACAACAGGGTGGTCCGAACTTTCTTATTACCAGGTATACGTCCTTAAAAGTCAGGGAGTGTACTATGCTTAGTTATCCGTTATTTCCTTCGTAATTAATTAATCACTACTGACTCCGCCTGCAGAGGCCAAAGATATACTATAGGGTACTTCGTAAGAATTCAGGCATGCCTGCTAGTCACTATGCACAGTTGAAGAGCCGTCTACCTGAACCAAAGGTGAATTAAAGGTAGCGTCCGCGCGTCGCAGCACCATAAGAGCTGTCGTAAACCCGCCTGACATGGCAGGAGTAAATGTAGTCGAGTGTCGGCTCAGCCTGCTGCACTCGGCTCACTGGATCAAAAAGGAGTAGCATGACTTCGACTACGATGTCGATGCCGCTGATGAGCCGGATGCTAAAGTGCCACGGGCCGCTAGATCGAAATGCGGTGCGGAAACGCTCATTCCATGTAACGCGACGCAGAAACGAGGCCCTGAACCACCAGCCCTAGCAATTCTCATTTCACCTCCCTCATTCTACGTATGATTCTCTCTTTGTTTTCTTTCCTGCGTTGAAATCATTCCGCTCATTTTATCCTTTCTTGTTTTCCTTCGGATGCATTCTACCACCCGGAATTGTGGTTTGCTGCTGTAATTTTACTTCCGCATGGTTGCGTCGGGGCAGCTCAGTGAGCCTCGATGATAAACTTTTCCGCCACGTGGCCTGCAGATATCGAGTTACGTTTGTAGGTGATGTGGTATAACCACTCGAACTAGAAGAAAGAGAGTCTTTTAGGCGAAACAGCGGCAGAAAGGGGGGAAAAAACTTTCACTGGCCGCCGAACAAAAGATATTTTGGCCGCTTTTGTCTCTTTTAGGTTTCCGTTTTTCAATGGCGCTCTGGGGATTATTATTGCTCAATCTAATATTTAATATATTAGGGGCTTAGGTGACTTTATTTCCATCTTAATGCGTCACCACTTACTTTTTAGTGTGGAGCGACACAAAAACTAATTTGCCCCTGTAGGAGCGCGTTTACTTTACCGAAGTAGGAAAGGTTCAAGTTGGATCAACTTCGAGTTCCCATTAAAGTAAAGCTTGATAATTATAGTAAGCAAATAGTCAACG
Organism: Amblyomma mixtum; assembly: GCF_055824585.1. Lineage (NCBI taxonomy): Eukaryota > Metazoa > Arthropoda > Arachnida > Ixodida > Ixodidae > Amblyomma > Amblyomma mixtum. The sequence continues at coordinate 281,828,935 of NC_143012.1, read as the reverse complement.
CCAAAAAGTATCGGCCCTTATTAAACACATTCTGGAAGAAGATAATGTGATAGCATTTAGGTTCACCGCTGTGATGCCTGCAAGGAGTGTCTAATGTTCTCACGGTCGAACCGGTTCCATTGTCCCTATATGGTATTTATCAATGATCACCTTCTAGAATTAGAGTATCTTTCATTGGGTTATCGTATGAGATTAAGCTAATTCGACGCAGTAACGAAATTTAATTCATGCACTAACCACCTTAGTTCATGTTGCGAGTGGGCCTAGGTGCAAAGTTTTTGGGACTCTTTGGAACATTCTAGGGTGGACAAACTCACATATTTGGGTCTACGGATGCTCACGTGGTATGCATCACGTGGTATGATAACGCCACTACGCTATCGACCAGTCAGAAAATTTTGTGACTTGTACCGCAAATTTGGCTGAGACGACTACTTGAACGTTGCCGCATTAACAAAAAATGGCGGCCAGTTTAGCGCGGTTACGCCAAATGCGAATTAGATGCGCTAGCGCTCCGGTTTTCAGTTCGGTTTCGGTTTGTGGCTCGGTTTTCAATGTGAAGCAGACTACACACAAAAATTGCGAATTCAGGCTTAATCTCCGATTAAGGGCATGACGTGACAGCGTTGATGGGTTAATAACCACATATGCGGAATCAGTCACTCTCTACATTCATAGATCGCTGGGTGTCCTCATGCCACTTTTGCGGCAGTGGCGCAGACGTTCAAGCTTTGCGTCACTTCCCTGCGATAACATGTGCTGCTACCGGCGTGGCTTGTAAGATTCAAGCTGGTCTTCCCAAGCAACCTCAAGGTAAAGGAGAGAGGCTTTTGACAGATAAACATCTGCGAAATCTGAGATTTTGGGTTTTAGTACTAGCCCACTAAAAGGAGTCATTGCGTTGTAACGAAGCGTACGTCGGGACGGAACGGTGGCTCCGCCGCATCGAAGAAGGGGACCAGCAGGCGTCGATTAGATGCATTGGTCAACTTAATTTATTGAAGATAGATGCGAATCACTGGTTAAACTTGGAAACTGAGGCAAAAATATAAGAGGTCACATAGTAAAACAGTCAGTCATACCCCGGGGCGTGCAGCATCTTTGGAGCGGAGGTCCCGAGCAGCAGGACCGCAGCCGTTCCTCTCCCGAGTCTCTTCTTCGCGCCAAAACTCCGCTCTTAAATACGTTTGCCCAGGATTCTGGGGACACTTTTAGTAGCCAATCGGAAATGCTGTTGTCGGAGCCAATGACAAGGATTTCTTTAAAACAGAGCAGCCAATAGCACGCCGGTGCCCACGAGGCTGTTTACTCGAGAGCACCGCGTAAAATTCCCCGAAGACGTGCGCATTTCCACTCAGCACACAGATACAAACACACAAAACGACACCCGAAACACAGGGAACGCAAACCTCGCAGTCGGTGCACCACGCGACCCGCCGTCCGCGCCTGCAGCCCTCGCGGCTCTGTCTCCGGCATATCTGGTCCGCCGGGCAGTGTGCCGCCCGAGGCAATCACTTCGCGCGACTCTCCTGCAAACCACAGGGGGTCCGCGCGCCCGCTCTGGTGGCCCGGACGCGGCCTTGGGCGACCTCGCCCCCTCGCAGTTTACTGCGTTTTACTCTAACTAAACATTCACACAAGGCCGGGGAGGAGACGCACAATGCCTGCTTACAAAGAGCCCCAGAGAAAACGGCTCTGCCAAATGTCGGAGTGTGAGCCCCTCTAATGGCTCCTCGCACAGCGGGGAGCACACGGACAGCAACAGTCGCACCGTGGGGAGAACACATTCAGCCTGTCAGAGAAACTGGCGCGCGAAACCAGCGAAGCTCGCTACGCGACACCTCCCTCCTACGAAAAAGAGTGTCCCACTCGTTTACAAGAATCGAATACAAAGGAAAGGCGTGCACACTTGATACAAGGCAATAAAATAAAATCCGCCAGACAGTAACGCGCAACAGGACTAAACTTAATACATCGGCTATTCTAAACAAGGCATGGCAAAACGAACGCGTAAATTATTTGAATTTACATGACACGGGCAGGATGCACAAACATACAGATTTAACAGTGCAATCGAAAACCTTACATCGCACTCTCAAAATGTTCGTATGTACATTTTTACACAAAACACAAGTTGTCTGCTGGAACGGGCAGTCCGACAGTTATTTTAGTTTGTTCCTTCATCTGCACTGTAGTACTCCTCGGTGTCACTTTCGTACCCGTGCGTCTTGACCACTTTGGGCTCGGTGTGAGCCCCCGCACGGCCACAATCAGGGGACGACCGGCTGTAAGAGTACACCTCAGTCGCACTGTCATCCGACGTTTCGTGATCGTTGGGTTGCACTGTAGGGGACACTGCGCGTTTTGATTTTCCAGACACATCAACATTGCGCGCGAACTCACGAAAACCATTTCCACAATCACTGTCTAGTGACTCGTCATCGGAGTCCTCTTCTGAATCCAGACGAGTGTGGCAGCGCTTCAGACGGCCGACGTTGACGACATCTCGCTTGCGACCGGTGCGATTGACGACCTCCCAGTTGTTCTCTGCCACTTGCCGAAGTAGACGGAACGGCCCGTGGTACCTGTGGAGCAGTTTGGTGGTCTTCCCTTTCGACCGAGAAGGCGTCCACACGTACACGAGGTCTCCCGGATAGAAAACAGCATTACGTCGCCTCGAGTCGTATGCCTTTTTGTTCTTCTGCTGCCGCTGCTTCTCGCGCTGAGCGACTACTTCGCGGGCCTGTTGATGCCTCCCTGCCGGTGGAATGGGCTGGAGAAACTCGATCGGCTTGCCAGGTGGGGCTTTCCGCGTCTGGCAGTCAGGGCAAGAGAGCACGTAGTTCGTCACCTCTGCGAACATCTTAGGCCAAAAGTAGCGCCGACGTATTTTCTCCCAGGTGCGCTTGACTGCGAGGTGGCCCGTTGTGAGATCATCGTGGCAGCTTCTTAATATTTCAGCTCGTAAGCTTTTTGGAATGACCATTGCGTCGTAGCCTTCCTCGAATCCATTCGCCCTCCTGTGCAACACACTGTCGATTATTCGAAAACACCGTTCCGTTCTTCTCAGCGTTCTGACAACGGGTGAATCCAGGTTCTCGAGGTGTTGGATCATCTCCTTCATCCAAGGGTCTTCCCTCTGCTTCCTACCTATATCCACGCGACCCAGCACAAGCAGCGGTGCAAAGTTTTCTTCACTAACCGGTGCCGGTTCATGTGGCAGGCGAGAAAGAGTGTCGGCATTTGCATTCTTCACACCAGGGCGGTGTTTCAGCGTCATGTCGAACTCTTGTAATAGCAGGGACCATCTCATGAGGCGTCCGTTCGGATTCTTGACATTCATCAGCCATGCGAGGCTGGTTTGATCGGTGACTACGGTGAATTGGCTTCCCAAAATGTACGGGTGGAACTGCTTGCAGGCATACACGACAGCCAGGCATTTCTTTTCTGTTGTGCTGTAGTTGGTCTCTGCCTTGTTAAGATGACGGCTGGCGTACGCGACGACATGCTCTCGACCGTCTTCCCTCTGTACCAGCACGGCACCAATGCAGTAGTCGCAGGCATCGGTATGGATTTCGACTGGCTTGCCGGGCTCGAATTGACGTAAAACTGGCGATGTAGTCAGCTTTTCTTCGAGCGCTTTCATTGCCGCCTCGCAGGCCGCATCCCACTCAAACGGAACATTCTTTCTGGTCAAGTTAGTCAAAGGCCGGCAAATTAGAGCAAAGTCTTTGATGAAGCGTCTATAATAATTGCAGATTCGCAGGAAACTCTGAACTCCTTTCTTGTTTTTCGGGGCTGGGAGCTTTTCGATCGCGGTTATTTTCTCCGGATTTGGTCTAATGTTGTCGGAGCCGGTGTCAATCAAGTGGGTGGTCTTCGAGTTGTTAACCTCGACTGGGACTGTGAGAAGCTGTTGCTCATTCATCACACATACTGACCGGCTGGGCTGACCACCTAGGCCCGGCCGTTCCCGTTTCCCGAACTGGGAGCTTGATCGGCCCGCACACTTCTTTGCTCGCGGTCTTCGTCTCTCCATCGCTGGCGACAGTTACGAGCTATGTGGCCGCTTCGGTTGCAGTAGTTGCACCGTGCTCGTCCGTCGTCGGCACGCGACGTATTTGGGGGCCACGGGGCATGGGCACGAGAGAGTTCTTCCTCGATCCTCGTTAACCGCGCGGATAACGACTCAAGGGAGGTGGCAATTGACTCAAATCGCCTCTCACCTGCGTCCACTTGTTGTTGCCCGTGGGATGTTGCGGAGAAGGTGGGCAGCACGTGAGGCTCTCCGGAGACGGCGTGTGCTGCAGGGATGGCCATTCCCCAAGCGTTATGCTCGGTTGTCAGGTAGACGGCGTTGGCTTGGGTCGGCAGACCTCGAGCAGTGAGTCCCATCAGCGCAGCTTGGCTGAGGCGCTGCAGTGTCTGCAAAAAATCTGCGCATGTGCTCGGGTTGGCGATTATCATCTTCTCCATGGTCGCCGGTTGGAGGCCCCGCAGCAAATGACGCAGTCGATCCCCTTCCGGCATCTTGGCGTCCACCCTCGCACACAGCTGCAGAACGTCATAAAAATACTGCTCCGGAGACTCTGACGGCAGCTGCACCCGGTTTTGAAGTCGTAAATAGGCGATTTCCTTAGCGTGGCGGCTGCTGAAGCAAGTTTTGAGCTTCGCCGCCCATTCGATCCACGAACTTGGCGCACCAGTCAGTAGTTCCGTAGTGTACCATTTTTTCGCATCGCCGTCCAAAGAAATATACAGGAATTTCACCTTTGTTTCGTTGTCCCATGAGTTGAGCGAAGCGACGTGCTCGTAACAGGTCAGCCACTCGGCCACGGACTCCTCCGGGGTTCCCCTGAACACAGGCGGGGCGATAGATGGTCTCGGTTGTGGGATCGTCATCGTTCCGATGTCTGCGGGCGTCCGGCTTTGCTCACTTCTCAGATTGGGGCGCATTTCGAGTAGAGCGGGGTCGTCGCTACCACGCAACCTCCACCACTTGTTGCGAAGCGTACGTCGGGACGGAACGGTGGCTCCGCCGCATCGAAGAAGGGGACCAGCAGGCGTCGATTAGATGCATTGGTCAACTTAATTTATTGAAGATAGATGCGAATCACTGGTTAAACTTGGAAACTGAGGCAAAAATATAAGAGGTCACATAGTAAAACAGTCAGTCATACCCCGGGGCGTGCAGCATCTTTGGAGCGGAGGTCCCGAGCAGCAGGACCGCAGCCGTTCCTCTCCCGAGTCTCTTCTTCGCGCCAAAACTCCGCTCTTAAATACGTTTGCCCAGGATTCTGGGGACACTTTTAGTAGCCAATCGGAAATGCTGTTGTCGGAGCCAATGACAAGGATTTCTTTAAAACAGAGCAGCCAATAGCACGCCGGTGCCCACGAGGCTGTTTACTCGAGAGCACCGCGTAAAATTCCCCGAAGACGTGCGCATTTCCACTCGGCACACAGATACAAACACACAAAACGACACCCGAAACACAGGGAACGCAAACCTCGCAGTCGGTGCACCACGCGACCCGCCGTCCGCGCCTGCAGCCCTCGCGGCTCTGTCTCCGGCATATCTGGTCCGCCGGGCAGTGTGCCGCCCGAGGCAATCACTTCGCGCGACTCTCCTGCAAACCAAAGGGGGTCCGCGCGCCCGCTCTGGTGGCCCGGACGCGGCCTTGGGCGACCTCGCCCCCTCGCAGTTTACTGCGTTTTACTCTAACTAAACATTCACACAAGGCCGGGGAGGAGACGCACAATGCCTGCTTACAAAGAGCCCCAGAGAAAACGGCTCTGCCAAATGTCGGAGTGTGAGCCCCTCTAATGGCTCCTCGCACAGCGGGGAGCACACGGACAGCAACAGTCGCACCGTGGGGAGAACACATTCAGCCTGTCAGAGAAACTGGCGCGCGAAACCAGCGAAGCTCGCTACGCGACAGCGTGATGCTTTTTTTCGGAAGGCAGTCATGCCATTCAAGCCCATCATTCAAGAAAAAGAAAAACTGAAGGAACGCCACCTTCCTCTCTCAAAGGCACGCGAGTGATTTTACATCCTGATACTACGCGTTTGAGGCGAGAAAACACAGCTGTACATGTATTTAAATGCCAAGAATTTCGAGCACTACATCGCGTTGCTTAGCACTACTTAGCACCACCTAACATCACCGAGCAAAATATGCACAAGTGTGATAGTAGTGTTAAGCATATTTTTGTTTTTCAGAAACAGCTGTGACACTATGATCAGCTATGATCAGCTGTGAATGGCTATGACACTGTCAAGGATCGACACTTGCCGCTAATTAAGTCCCTGAAAAGGTGTCTGAGCTTCACAACAAGAAGCGACAGGCTGCAGGTGAGGGTGAAGTACGCGACTAAATCAAGTTTCTATACTCACAAACGGTAATAAGAAGTGATGATTATTTAAACAATACGTTTTCTCCTGTCGGTCCAGAGAAAATTTGGGACGGGCCGTAAACGAAGTGACCATATAATTTGAGCGCAAATTACCTCACGCATGCACTTACCATACTAGAACATACAAAGCGGTACGAGAAGAAGCACTGTACGGAACAACACTGACATTCTTTATCGTCTGCTTGTTTGAGCACAACAAGCGCAGTTAAGTAGGCCGCGCTCCGAATTTCCAGGCCCGCACTGTGCGCCCAAATGAAGTACGCCCCTCGATGGGCCACTCAGGAAAGAAACGAGGCGTTCGCCGCAGCACGTTGGTCCTTTTCATCGCAGTCTCGAGCTCTGGAGCTCTCCTTACCGACGCGGCTGTTTTCATCCGCCTTGTGCGCAAGTTTGTTTACACGACGCGCTCTTGAGCAGCCGGAAATAAAGCGGTGACTTGGCGTGCTGAGGTTAACACGGAAGTGGCAAAACAAGACAACGAGCAGAAGCGACTGCAGAAGTGAACCGCCCTTTGAACAAACAAACAGGCCAGTAACGAAGGCGCCAGCAGCAATGCTGCAAGAGGCGGCAGCGGCTTTTCTCGGCTCTCGTAAATCGCCTGGAGGGCACCGGAAATTTATACTTCCACTCGGCAGCCGCCTTTTGGCGGGCAATATCAACGGGCGTCTTGCTGACGGAGGGTGAAGATGTGGAGTCGGGAAGCGGAGGCCGCGTCTTGAATCCTTCTCGGAGAGGGAAAGAAGGAGGCGAACGTGAAGTAATCATTTATGAGGCCGATATTTCTATGTTAACAAACATACCGAGCGCCGCGCCCCCTGTAAACAAAGCTAAGCCGTGAAAGACAGAAAAACTCGTCTGTTCGCTGTCTACCGGAGTTACTCTATGTGAACAAAAAGAAGAGAAAGAAGAAGAGAAATTAAATGTTTCGCCGAGATGCATGGCTGTAGGAGAGCACTTGGGCCAGAGTAAAATGGTGGCTGTTGTGCAGAAGAGAAGATGTACGAGGTGCTTGCCAGTTTTTCCTAACATAAAAGCGAGCAGGAAATGGAGCGGAGAAGAGGAGACGACGGACTTAAAAACACCAGGAAGTGGGGCTCCCGGAAGTGTTCCAAGTGCGGATTATGAGCCCCTTCGCACGTGTAGGCGGTTGGAACTGTTCTTTCTTCCTCGAGTGATAAGCTTTTCATGACCTGTCCTGTGAGGGCTTGGCGGAATCACATGATATCGCTTCTGTTCTTTAGAAACGTAGAGTGTTCTTTCTTGAGCAATAACTTGGCTGTTTTATTGTAAGTGATTGACTCTAATTGAGGTTTTGTTATTACTCTGTGCATAGATACCGCACACGCATGTATCACAAAAAGTAGTCGACAAAAAAATTTCTTACAAGACTCTATTTCCACATATAGAGTATATAAAATACTAGAAAACTCTGTGTATATTTATTTATTTATTTATTTAAAATACCTTACAGGCCCCATAGGGGCATTGTGTAAGGGGGGTTACAGAGTAAGCAGCAAAACATGAAACAGGAACAACTGTAGTAATGAAAGGCCACAAAGGTACACTTAAGGAAATAACATGAGTAAAACTTAACGTAAGGCATTAATACTAGAAAGTAAAAAAAAAAGATAAACGTAAAAAACACAAAAAATGACCATATCAGGGAGTACAATTCGTGAAGTGATATTCAGGGAAAAAGACGCAAAAAAGCAATAATATATACAAGGCATACAAGTGAACACACGACGCAGCATAAAATAGCAATTCACAAGAGCGAGGTAGCAATGAAAAAAGAAAATCACAAGAAGTTCAAAGCAGATTGCCAAGTGTAAGAGACAAGATAAAGTGATTTGTAAGTGCTATCGTGAAAAATGCTCGTGTAGGAGATGACGAAATTTTTCTTGATCTGACTCGGAAGCAATGTGATCAGGAAGATTGTTCCACAAGCGAATGGCGGTAGGGAGTGCAGAAAAGTTAAAAGCATGTGTCGTACCGTACATGCGCGCAAAACTTAAGTGGTTATTTAATCGACGAGACGTGTTCGAGGCGGTCTGGGTATGAAGTGTGGATTGTGTGGCATTATAAACATATTTGTGAAACAAGGATAACAGAGCGATATAACGGCGAAGAACTAAAGGCTGTATGGAATGATCGAGTTTCATTTGCGTTACGCTGGAGTGATGGCTATAATTACGTGAAATGAAACGGGCAGCTCGGTTCTGGACTGATTCAAGCATGTCGGTTAAGTATGTAGGATGTGGGGACCAAATGGATGATGCATATTCGAGCTGTGGACGAACAAATGTCTGATAGGCCAATTTTCGGATGTTGGAAGGTGAATTACCCAGATTACGACGTAGGTAACCTAATGTCCTTGAAGCTTTTGCGCAAACGGCTGCAATATGGTCTGTCCAGGAGAGGTTTTCGGTTAGTTGAACACCCAAATATTTATACGATACTGTATGTAACAATTCTTTATTATTGACGTTGTATAAAAAATGTGAGTTATCACGCTTACGACTAAAAGAAATTACCTGACATTTTGACACATTTAAAGCCATTAACCAGGTGTTACACCAACTATGAATTAGGCTAAGGTCATTTTGAAGGGCCAGGTGGTCATCAGTACTGTTAATTGCTCTGTAAATAATGCAGTCATCAGCGAAAATACGCAAGCGAGAAGAAACATTAAGTGGCAAATCATTTATGTAAATTAGGAAGAGTAAAGGGCCCAAAACGCTGCCCTGAGGCACACCAGAAGTAACGTAAGTAGGAGACGAAGCAATATTATTAACTACTGTGAACTGTTGACGATTCGAAAGAAAATTTCGAAGCCATGTTAGGGTGAAGGAGTCAAATCGAAGTGCAGTTAATTTAGCAATAAGGCGACAATGAGCTACACGATCAAAGGCTTTGGAAAAGTCAAGGAAAATGCAATCGGTCTGCTGGTTATTGTTCATGTTAAGGTGCAGGTCAGTCGTGAATTCGAGTAACTGTGTCTCACATGATAATCCTTTCCTAAAACCATGTTGATGGCGAAAAAAGAATTTATTGGACTCTAGGTGATTATAAATATGAGAAGCAATTATATGTTCCAGCATCTTGCAGCAAATGCAGGTCAATGAAATTGGACGGTAATTTTCCGGGGAGTGTTTATTCCCAGTTTTAAATATGGGTATGATTTTTGCCATTTTCCAGTCATTAGGCAGCTGTCCCGATGACAAAGACTGCTTGAATATATGGTACAGAATGTTACTGGATATAGAAATGGTATTTTTTAATATCTTGGAACTAATATTGTCAATACCAGATGAAGTAGAAATCTTCAAATTATTAATAAGACATGCAATTCCCTCCACCGAGATTTCAGTACTTTCCATGAATGGCCAGTCATAGTCAGCAACATCAGGTACATTGGTATGATCCTCGCGGCTGAAAATCGATGAAAAAAACGTATTAAACGCAGAGGGGCACTCATTGTCAGGGAGGGGAGTATTTGTATCGCTATGCAAGGCTATCTTGTTAGAGTCACGGTCAGGTGATATAACTCGCCAAAACTTTTTCGGATTCGAATTCATATTAAAAGTTATTTTATGTAAAAAAGATGAGAAAAAAGTGTTTTAAGCTCGTGGACGCAATATTTAGACTACACTGCCAGGGCGGTAAAAAATTCAGGACTCGAATATACTGTAACGTCATAATTAAATTCAAAGGCGCCAAACCATACGCACACACACACACACACACACACACACACAGGAGAAGAAAGAAAGACGAGACAGAGCGCCACTCACAACTGATTTAATGTGCAGAAAAACACGTACAGAGGGCAAAACGCATGCCTAGAACAACCAAACTCTGTGTTCCGGAGCTCCCAAAGCCGCTGCAACCAAGAAGGCAAAAAATTACGATGAAATTCTATGAGTTTAACAGCACATGTTTACATCCAGACCATTTTTAACCAAATCTAATCGCTACTTATCGCGTGTTACGCTCGAAACACGCTCAGAGCGTGTTCTAGACATGCGTTTTGCCCTCTGTACATATATGTCACTGTCGGCGCATGCGCAAGGAAGACATTCAGCTTCATGAAGATAAACAGCGATCAAAAAACGCTTTTTCAGCCTTATACAGGTTTATCGACTGAAAAAGGCTGAAAAAGCGTTTTTTGATCGCTGTTTATCTTCATGAAGCTGAATGTCTTCCTTGCGCATGCGCCGACAGTGACATATATGTACGTATTTTTCTGCACATTAAATCAGTTGTGAGTGGCGCTCTGTCTCGTCTTTCTTTCTTCTCCTGTGTGTGTGTGTGCGTATGGTTTGGCGCCTTTGAATTTAATTATGAATAACTACCAACTAGCCCAACAACAAGTTCTTCTAATACTGTAACGTGCCAGGTTGGGTTCCCTTAGATTATTTTCGTTCCCCAAAATATGGAATGACTGAAAAAGAAGTCGCTGTGGCGCACTATGAGCTGTCGTTTGTACGAAAGTAACGCTGATGCTAATATAATAACTAAACTCCGGACAAGCTTCCAATGCAAACTGCAAATATGTGCGGACAACGTAGACAACGTGGATTCCCTTCAGTGCACTTTTCAATAAATATTAACTACGAAAATAAAAAAAAATCCCGAGAAATAAATAAATAGAGCACAAAAGTGACAGAAAGAGACAGTGGCTTTTTCCTGGCTTTTTCCGACGTTTTTCCTGTCTTGAATTTTCGCTGCTTCTGAGCATGTCAGCGTGCATTTTTTATTATTTCTGTATATAAGCTGGACAACTTTTCGACTACAAATTGAGTAATTTTAAGCGAGTAATGCAAGACAAACAGCGTTCAAGTCGCACCAAGGAACTTTTTTTTTGTATGTCGTATATTTTAGCCGCTCTCGTTCTCTTATTTCATGCAGATATGTAGATAAACTGGTCCATTGTGGATTTCGCTTTCTCAGTAATTTCTGCGTTCTGGTGAATTGCCACTGGCATTTGTCGGCATCATATTTACTCCGCGTTTTCTTCAGAGAACCGAAAATTATCGATACCATTTGCTCGCGGATTCCCTTTTATCATTTCAGATTGGAATACGAACAACTGCAGCCTGTGTGAGCAAAAACTTTACGGCCCCTTTTCGAAACGCTTGAGGCGGAAAAATAAGAGGCTTCTGGAAGTTTAACCTCCCAAAGCGACTGAGGCTATGAGTGCCGCCATAGTGAAGGGCTCCAGAAATTTCGACCACCTGGAATTCTTTAAAGTTCACTTACATCGCACAGTACATGGGCCTCAAAGCGCAGTAGCCCAACGGAGTAACTATATTGCTGGGAATTGCACTTTCTATTCATTGTGTCTCAGATTTAAGAAAACTGTATTGCTAGCGCTCAATCAACGCACCTATAGCAAAACTGCGTGCCGAGGACACCAAACAAAAATGAAAATATATTCAAAAGACAAACTAAGCAACCAGCACGTCGGAGCTTTTTGATGTAAGCCGTTGCAGCTGGCAAATAAAACTGCTGTTTTTGTTCTTTTACTTCTGTATTTTTTAAAACCAAGAGGTAGATTTAAGGCAAGGTTCATCCTACTTCTCGTGGTCGCACTCAAGCAATCATACCAGATAAATCACTGCGCAGAATTCGTGATGTCTTCATTCACAGAGAACTTTGAGTCACGAATTCCCGGCTGCGCGAGACACTCCTCGGAGAGGAGCACATTTAGAATGTCGCTTTTGCGGGAATTCGCTCGCACTGCCGCTTGAGAGAGACCCGTTACCTTAAACAGACACAAGAAAAAACGACTTATCGAGAGTTAAATGATCTTACCCCGACCTCATTAGAAGTTAAAAAAAGCAAAAGCAGTCAGTAGAAACCAAAAAGACTACCAGCTCCACCCGTGTATTTTTTTCTTCTTGGGGACAGAACGATCGCTTTAGGCATCTAATACTTCGTTTGGTTGAATTCCGCTGGTCTTTTTTCATAGATCGTGTTCTTCACACCTTGTTTTGGTGTGTTTTTAACGGAGCTTACAACATTCTTGAGGCTAAGCGAAACAAGAATAGATGTACCCTCACGCACATTGAAAACTCGCTGTATTTCGAACAGAATATCGAAACAATATGGAAGGCAATAATTCAAGAAACAGAGCTTATTTTCGTGCATGCGTTCTCTGGTCGAAGGGCAAACTTCTGACTTTATTGAAATGTATCTCTTTTGTTTCCCCATGCTTTCTTTACGCCTTTTTTTGGTATCAACAAAAAAGTAGCCAAATTTATATCTTGGTTGTGGGAAAACGCAGGGAAGTTTTTCTTCTTTACCCATTATCTTAATTTGCACTTTTATGGACCGATACGCGTACGCTTCCTGCCCAGTATATATAAAACTCGAGCTTTTCCGCGTTCTGCGTTTAAGCGTCTCGTCCAGCTGCGTACACTGCTTGTAGCTTGACCAGTGACCTAGACGCTTTGGTGCACTCTTCAACGGTTCCACGGTATCGCAAACCACGGTTACCTAGAACGCCCTGGCGAACTCTGAAGTAGAAGAAAGATGGAGGGGGCGAGGAAGGAAATGATTGAATGGTGATTTTACTAACACTGTGAGAAGCCATAAATTTCATAGACATCCAGATTCCCTCGTTTTATTCATAGTGTAGAGGAGCAGGCAACCTTCTTTGCATGCTCCCTGCAATAGTTAAAGTCGTCAAGCACCCCTTTCTTATTGCTCGGCAGGAAACTGGTTACCTACGTAGGGGTAAAAAGTAAGAAAATGGGGGTCTGGAAAAAACAGGTTCTTCTTGAAAAGAAAAGGCGAAATGGTCCATTAAAAAAAGAGCAGGTAAGCGAAGGGGCCAGAAACTTTCCAGTTTTTCTAGTGGAGCAATTCAAATGATGCCAAACCTTAAGAAATGAGAGAACAGCTGGCGATCAGACCATCATGCGTTGTTCATTCCAGTTACGGGCGCGTAGTGGCGAACTTCCATTCTTACCATAATTATTTAAATTGACAGGAACGGCGCTCAATGAACACATACTAGAAAGAATGCAGTGACGCCACTAGCGGTAAGCGGCCAATAAAATGTGCCGTTTGTCAGGGCTAGACTCGTTATCATTCTCCTTCTTGTGCTAGCGCTTTCGCTCTGTGAACAACCAATCTGCATACAAAGGTGTTCTAGTCGTTGCATTAAAATTTGCAAAAGTGATTACTACATAAAAATAAACTGTCTTGTTAGCTGGGACTAGAGAGCACTTGAGGAAGATTTTTCTTTTAATGCGAAAGCACAACTTCATTACCAAACCCGCGGTGCCCCGAACAGATCTCGTTCGCTGACAACTGCCTGAGACTACTAGGATATCCAAAAAGCCACTCGCACCTCGTGTTAAACTGCAACACACTCCCACCCTGTGCATTTCACATCGCCGTCTTCATTAACTTTCATCTGTACACAAAACTTGGTAAATGAACAAGAAACACGCATAAGTGACTCGCTGGGCTAATGGGCATCTCAGTCGGGCTTTGATCCAGATGGCGGGAGCGGCGGAGAGACGTGCGCTGCTTGTGTTCACTTTGTTTATTTATTTCGAAATACTGCAGGCAGCAGTGCTGCACAAGCAGGAGTGGATTGCATGTGTTGCATTAACAATTAAGCAAATATATTGTTACAGGTTCTATTTGCACAATGCTATTTACAAGACAGGTCGACCAGAGCCTGGTGCGCCAGCGGCAGAAAACTGGGCTTCCTCTTTTTCTTCCAGCCGGCGCACGTCTTCTTCGTTCCTCAGGGCCCATGCGCAGCACGTGACAATATTTTCATTGGAATATTCAACAATAAATGGCGGCAAACAGTTCCGCTGATGTGTTGTGAGGGAAAAGTATGAATTCGGGTAAAGTTATGTCCTGGCGAAATATGGGCGTACAACTTTGGAGTGGTTCAGTGTACTAGAACTCTGAGGGGCAGCTAAAAGACACGTATCACGCGACAAACCAGATTTGCTGTTACACAGCATACGAAAGAATTTCACCATTTAGACCTGATGGCGTACTTTAAGGGGTTCCAAGTGAAGGTTACTCAGCATATTAATGGCCGAAGGTGTTGCACGTTTTGGCAGAAACGCGGCACTGAAAGAACATGCCACTGGCGTTCATTGTGTTCACTGGCGTTCACAACTTTGTAGAAGCGCTGCAGAAACGTGGCATCTATGTATGTTGTTACTTGAAGCACGACTGTATCATTCAAGACAGCGTAAAATCCTCTTTCGGGGTGCGATCTCTGCCTCAGATCTTAAAACAAAACATCTGCCCTATTTCTGAGTTAGCTTTGCACTGTTATTTGTGCAGATAAACTCTGGATCTGTTCTAGCCATTTCTTCATTATTGTGACCGGGCAGGGCAGTTCACTCAGTATTCAGGAAGGTACAAAGCGGCGCTTCTTTTAAGGATGGTATACGAAGGTATGAAAAGATATTGCTTCCTGCGTTTATTAATGCCGGTAGCAAAACTTGGGAAAAAAGAATTAATGCAGCCCTAAAATGGCCTACTGAAGGCCATCTTGCCCCCGCCTAGTTACGTGATGAACTTTCTCAAAATAGTTAGTACTGCTAATATCGCCGAGGAGTTGTCGGTCGTTTCATCAATTGATTGTAAAACATTTTATTCGCCGGAAAGAGCTTGGCAAGAAGTCGCGTTAAGTGGTCGAGAGTACATAGCCCTCGACGACTTTGTCAGCCCACCCCACCGCCAAAACTTGCGTTCTGGGGTCAGCACTAGCCAGCACGGTCTTCCACCGCTCGAGAGAAGGAGCTGCAACTAGATCACCCGGAGGTGGCTCTATTTTGCAGTCCCACAGGATGTGATCGTAGGTAGCACGTTGGCCTCAGTGTTTGCAGTTTGGGTTGTAAAGATCTGGATAAATGTGCGCGAGGAGTGATAGGGTGCGTATCGATCTCGTCTAGACGACGCCACGTAACCTCTTGTTCTTTAGTAAGTCTTTTGTGTGGAGGGGGGAAAATTCTCCTCTCTAGTTTAAAATGATTGGTGAGATCCTGATATGTGATCATGGAGTCCTTCGTGAAATTCAGGGAGTCAGACTCATCCACTGCCCGGTCGACGAAACCTCGGGCTTCATTGTGAGCTGCCTCGTTCCCCGGATTCCCCGAATGGGCTGGGACCCATCAATTCTAGTTCATGCGATAGGTGTGCTTCAAATTCTCCCGCTATCGCGTCTGCATTATAGCCGTCGTCTTCGTCCAGCCATTATGTTTCTCGCTTTAATATACAGACACCACGAAGGAAGAACACCGTCGATATATTTGCACAAATACACACCAATAATACGACGTTATACCCTGAAAATTTACTTCGAATGAATTGACTGATGCATTAGGTTATTGTGAAAAGGCTTTGTGGAATTGTTGCCTAATTTGTAGTAAATAAAATATATTCGCTGATAAATTTACGCAGTTCAGAAAGCAGCTATTCAATAAATATTCTACTGAACAAAGCGTTGCTTAAAATGACGATAAACATTGGCTTCGACTGTGTAAAAAGTCAGACATGTTCTTCCCCTAACCTTGTGCACAAATTTTAGTTCCGAAAAGAAAGTTAAATCAGTAAAACTCAAATAGCATAGGTTTTTGTTGACTGCTGTAATTTTTTTCGCACCGATGCAAGTTAGGTGCAAAAGTGACCGCGGTTGATAAAAATTTGAGGGGAGCACTTTGTTGACTTAAAGTGCGGTGAAGCGAAAGCCTTAAGCGAAGTGTTGCTGCTTGTGTCACTGATGTGTGGTTTAGATGTTAAGCTTCGCCTCTAAGAGTGGCGACGCTCACCAAATTTTACACCGCAGTACTCGCGACGGCGATCCAACTCATCGATCAATCATATGGGTCCCCGGCCACTAAGGCATGCCAGGTAACGAAGCCGCCCATGAGGCAGCCCGCGCACTCACTCACCGGGCACCAGGCGTCCCTTGGGAGGAGCTTAACCCAGATCACAGGCCTCTCCTTTCTTTTAAAGAAATTACTGAGCACTATCGTGCCGAACACCGGCGATACCCAATTCCTAGGAAAGGACTGGGTAAAGCTGGCGAACGAATTCTCCTCAGGCTCTTTACAAACACCCTGCTGTGCCCGGCGGTTCTCAATCACTTTAATCCTTCTTTTGACGGCCGCTGCTCATTCTGTGGGGAGGTGGCCGACACCTTCCACATGGTTTGGGCATGCAGAAAAAATCCTTCTCTCCCCCCAATCACCCCTTCCCCTACCCGAGAGGAATGGGAGGCGGCCCTGCTCAGCTGCCAGGAACTATCGGCCCAGCAGGCCCTGGTTCGGCGGACTTGTGTAGCGGTCTCGACCAACGGGATCCCGGAATGAGGGATTCCGCCTAGTATTGTAAGGGGTGAGACCCACTAGGGGCCTCTCCCCGAGCACCTCTCTGTACATTATTAAATAAATGCTTTTCTCCTCCTCCTCCTCCTCCTAAGAGTGGAACGCGACAGCGTCTTGCAACGCTGCCAGGGAGTCCACAGAACGCCATCGACCGTTCGGCTCTACGCCTTGCTCGACGGTAAATTGGTTTTTGAGGAAAGGAAATGTATTTGTCTCGCATATCTCGGTGGACACCTTAACCTTGCCGTAAGGGAAGGGAGGAAGATGGGAGTGAACGAAGACGCCGTATTAGCTAGACGCGCCTTTGTTCATTCCAAACCATCGAGCTGGCCTGGAGGAATGGTTAGCGTGCTTGTCTCGCACTACTGAGGCTGTGGTTCGATTCCCCAACTCGACCAATTTTCTACTCGGTTTTATTTATTTACGTGGTCTGACTAGAAAGGTTAATTAGGCTAATTGGTCTTTACCATTGTTCTAATGCCATCCATCATGTCCTGTCACTCACCGGTCAAGTGATGAAACTTTCTAGAATGTTCGATACAAGGTCTATGAAACGTCTAGAAACATCTAACCATTATTGATGGTTAATGATAGTTAAGCATGTCTTGCGCATCTCGTGATACTAGTTAATGTATGGTTAGAGATAGTTTACGTGAGCTTAACTAGAACACTGATTAGTTTGGTTTATGGTTTGGTTTATGGGGATTAACGTCCCAAAGCGACTAAGGCTATGAGAGACGCCGTAGTGAAGGGCTCCGGAAATTTCGACCACCTGGGGTTCTTTAACGTGCACTGACATCGCACAGTACACGGGCCTCTAGAATTTCTCCTCCAAAGAAATTCTAGCCGCCGCGGCCGGGATCGAACCCGCGTCTTTCGGGTCAGCAGCCGAGCACCATAGCCGCTGAGCCACCGCGGCGGCAGAACACTGATTAATTAGTGTTATTAAGGTATAGGCACAGTGCATAGTTCCACATGCCATTTCTTACTACTACTATTACTAATTAGTCATTTAGTGATTAAGAACAATGATATAATCATGAAATCACTTTATATCACGTTTCGATGTCTTTCGATTGCACCTGATTAAGTATCGATTTGCTATTGATTGGCATATACCTATATAAGGCATGCATCTGAAACGCGGACACATTTGCTAGCACGTCTTGATCACCACAGTATGAGGCATTAAAGGCTTTCGCCTTAAAACACTGAACTTGAGTGTGGCTACTTCTATAACGAAAGTAACTGCAACGAGGTGCACAGTAGCAGGCAATGTTTCTACACTTATCCGTCGCCGCCATTGACGCTGCGTCACCTTGTTCACACATGACTGCACAAAGCTAACCTGCAGAACCGAAGCTTCATTCAAATCACGCGCGCTGTCTGTCAGAACATGGGATAAGAAGTAGTTCCGAGTGCTGTCTAATTTCTGAACGAAGTCAAAGGCTCCCCAGCTGATGATGGGCCCGTAACATTCCTTCTCGGTACAAGCTAAAATGCAAACCATTACTTGACTAAAGTGGAGTTATGGGCCTGTTGGTAAGTGATGATTTGCAAGTCGGCTTAGCACTCGTCCACTTTCCCTTTCTTGTCCTCATTTGTCTCGCACCAAACTCACCTGCAAATCATGGTAAGCCATTAACATTTATTTTAAAGCCCATTCAGCTCCCATCTTAGAGGTGCAAAAGGCTTTAAAGTGCCATGAAGTGCGGGATAAAAATGCACCAAAAACATCGTTTCCATAACTTTTTGCTAAGTTGATATACTCGGTCGAGCGGTAAACAATTGAAACAATGCACCGATGTTGTGATCACGTCAGACGTAGCTGTCAACCACCTGTAAAGCTTTTGAGGTGACATCCAAATGAAGACACACCCAGAGTGACTCTAAAAATCAATGAAACTGGAGCTGTGCCGAGGGATGAATTTTATGTCTTGACACTATTAGCACATCTGAGGCCGTCGCCAGAGCTAGGTTGTTGTGGGCGATCTAGAAGATCAAGATTCCTTCATAAGTCACAATCTTCTTACGCCACGTACGATTAGTTTCTCCAAATAAAGCATGCGTTAAACAACATTATGATGCCAGATGCAGCAGATGCCAGATGCTCCGTTGTCATCGGCTGATAAATCATTAAGACAACTAGCTACAGCAAAGCCACTGACGGCAGTGCAACGAAAGGCGAACCCAGTTGGAAGCCAGTAAATACTGCAGGCCCGACTTCAGTATCGCTCCAAACACAAGATTAGCGCTACTACTGAACATCAGAATTCGAAACGATTACAAAGGCAACGGGTAGGCAGCCAGAAGAGATGGTTTTCCTCTGTATTGAGGCATCCGCAAATCAAATAGGCACACTGTGAAATTAAATATTTTTTTGCATAACCAAGGCATAAACTGTATCTGTGCATGATGCTAAAGTTTACGTGGCTGAGAAATTTTTTTCGCCTTGGTTTTCTGGCTTGTGTATCAAAAGAAATAAAACGGTAGGTAATAATTCTCTTTAATTCGTTTTGTTTTTGTTTTTCTTTCCTCTCAATCATCTGTACAATTGTCAATCCTTGATTATACTTTGCATTCTTTGGAAAAGCAGCTTTTTTAACTGTTTCTGTCATCTTCATGCTTGAGTTATATTCTACCTGCACAAATGAATCAAGAGCGTCTGTAGCTGCCTTGCTAAATGTCAAAACTCTGAAATCCATGCTCTCAGATATATGTCTGAGTTTTCGATCGTTTCATTAAATTCCGTAAGACATTCTTTCGAGCAAAAGTTTTTCATGCAGTAGGCCTCTCTCATTTTATTGCAATGTATTAAGTACGACAAAAATGAGAAGAGTTGCAAGTTCATTTTCACAAAAAGCAGCGATAATTCCTGATATGCAAATCGCAGTCAAGCATCGCAAGTTCTTAGACGGAATTCTGCTTTGAAAATTGCAGTTTCCTTGAATATCTCTTCTCAGTGGACCAGAACTCTCAACCTTACCAGCACTGAGGCGCAACGTTTTCTTAAAAGGCAAATCAGTGTGAGGACTCTGTGAGATTGCAGGTCTTATTTTAAATAAACACAAAAGTACAAACAATAAACGAGGCGGATTTTATCAAAAAGGAAAACCAATTTCAATATGAGCGAGAAAAAAGGAAAGGAACCAGAGAACAACGCAACAACAACACAGGAAAAACACGCGGGGGAACAGAACAAAATGCTTACGGACAATACAGGGAAAAAGAGTCAAAGAGGAAAGTTCACACTGCTTGTCTTATTCGAGCAACGAGCGGAGAGGACTGGCTGGGTGTCGGGCAGTCAAGGAGTCTCTTGGCGTTCCAACGTCGATGCAACGCTACCGCAGCGTCAGCGTTCGTGGGTTCCCGGCACGGTTTCCAGGTCTGGTATCCCGGAAAAAGGTCACGTAGGCGCCAGAGGCGGCCTGTGTGGAGCAGCTGACGGATGGACGGAGAAGAGTGGCGCCTGGGCCTGGTGGTTGAGGCTCTCGACGATGGATGTCCAGGTCTGGTGGCCCGGACGTCTGCGGCTAAGGCCCAAGCCCGGAACTCGGGGAGCCAGCAGAACTCGTCCACGTCCGTCGCCCACCGCGCTCTTCTCTTCTCTGCCACGTAATCCTCTTCGACCTGCCCCGCGTTCCCCTCCGCACGCGCTCCTCGTGCTTTGTCTTCTCCTCACGAACGCCGCTGGGTGGCGCTATCTCCTTACAGAAGGCCCCCTCTTCGGAAGTTTTTTCCAAGGGAAAGAACTCGACTTCAGGAGAGCGACACCAGACGCGTTCGATGATCGCAACACAGAACACCGCACCACAGCGCGCACACTACACACCACACACAATACAACGGTCGTCAATGTTCGAAGCGTTCACAGACCTTCGCACACACAGCACAGAGAGCACATGGAAAGTCAACGTAAAGCGTCCATAGAGGGCGAAGAAACACGGAAAGCATAAAAAGTAGATAGCCGACACTCAAAAACAAACATGAACAAACAAAAACAATTCCAACAAGAACAGGTGTGGGCTACATTCTTCCGTATTCCATTGTTCACATCAAACCACTTCACCGTCGCGAGAACTTTTCCGGCTAGTACTTCCGTTTTCCTTTGTGAAACCGTTTTCTCCACACCGACCTCGGTTTCCACCATGATTTTACATGTTCCCGTCCTATGATGTTATTCATTCTGTTCTCCCTTGCCTTCGACACAGTCTGCTGACACATGTCACACGATCTGACATAACTCTTAATGTCAGCCTGTACACCGGGCCAATAAAACTCATTGAGCACCCTAGCTATTGTTTGCCGTATTCCATGATGGCCGGATAATGCATTCTTATGTGCCAACTTAAGAACTTGCGTGCGTAAGCCCTTCGGTACCACCGCTTGCTCAACGACCTGGCCGGGACACACTTGGTACGACCGGAAAAGAACACCGTCATCAGTATCAAAGGAGTGGGCGGTCTGTCCCTTGCCAGGAAATGTTTGCCCCAACTTCCTGCGACACACCTCTAAGGTCGGGTCTTCTTCCTGTTTGAGGCGAAACTCCGGCCGTGACAAGTGGAGTGTGTTCAGAGTGGGGCTTTTACTATTCACTGAAACCTTTGCTGTCACCATAAGGGAAGGAACATCGACCGCACCCGTCATGGCAAGGGAAACTGCCTGATCAGTGAGAACTGTCGGGTCAACCGGGAATGGAGGTTTAGCCCCGGGGACATTGCCTATTATAATGTCGTATAAGGGTGTAGACAAGCAGCGCGCGATGGCCTTACCCGAGAAGTATGGAGAAGAAATCACCACCTCCGCTTCCGGAACTTCTACACGGGTCCCATTGGCCAAGAATAATGTAGCCTTTTTCCCTGTTAGTGCCGCTGGCGGTACAAGAGACTCACGCACAACAATACCGGTGCTGCCCGTATCCCGTAATACCGAACCATGCTGGCCGAACACCTCACCGTGCGCCACGGGCATAGCAGTTTCCACCGGGTTGGAATGACAGACCATCTCCCCCAACTGGCCCTCTACGCGCGTTACCTCTGCAGGGTTATCGGGATGTGAGTATCGAGGTGTCATGCAACAGGAGGACTCCTCACGGTCTCCTGGCCTCTTAGCTTTGCACGACTGGGCATCATGTCCTACCTCGCGGCACCAGGTGCAATACAATTGCTTCGGCTTTGTCCGACAATCCGACGCCTTGTGCCCAGTCTTGTCACAAAGAAAACACCGAAGGCGAGACTGTGGACCTGAAATCTCGTCTTTGGCTTTACCTATCGTGTGCTCCCCCTTTTCTTTAAAGACCAACAAGTTACTTTGCCGCTGTGCTTCGAGAAAATGGTCGGCAGCCTCCGCCAGCTTGGCAACTGTCTTGCCCTCCCGCTCACGTAAGAAAAGGGCTAAACGAGAATGACAGTTGTTCAGAAATTGTTCGCTCACGACCATCTCGCGAACCACCTCAAAAGTGCGGCCTTCACCCCGCATCTCGACCCAACGGTCAAAGAAGCTAAACAACCTGGCAGCATATTGCGAGGCCGTTTCTCCATCCTGGGGCTTGCTCTGGCGAAACTTCTCTCGGTAACCTTCCGCGGTGAACCTAAACCTCTGAAGCAAGGCAAGCTTCGCTTTGTCATAGTCCACGGAATCCTCAGGCGAGAGCCGACCGAAGACCCTAAGTGCTTCGCCACCAAGGCACAAGCTCAACGCCGTTGCCCACTTTTCTTTTGGCCAACCCTGCCCCGTGGCCACATGCTCAAATCTCTTTAAGTAGGCATCGAGGTCATCCCGCGCTTCATTGAACTGTGGTATGAGGCTGTGCGGGTTGATGGAGCTGGCCGATGAGACGCTACGTTCTCCACGGTCACTCGGAGGATTTGCGCCACCCTCCTTGAGCCTTATTTGTAGCTGCAAGTTCTGCGCCTCTAACTCCAAACGTTCCTTCGCAGCTTCACGCCCCGTCTCCAAATTCCGTGCCTCTAACTCCAAATTCCGTGCCTCTAACTCCAGTTTCTGCTTCGCAGCCTCACGCTCCGCCTCTAAATTCCGTGCCTCTAATTCCAATTTCTGCTTAGCAGCTTCACGCTCCGCGGCTCTCTCTTCCCGTGCCTTACGAAGCTCGTCCTCCACCCATGCTCGTAACTCCGCGCCGCACAAGCCCATGCGCTCGCCTAACGCAACCAAATCTGAAGCGCTCATATTGTTCCTAAATTAACACAACAGGCAAATAAATAAAAACCGACCTCGTCCTGTCGTAGTGGACGCCAAATTTGTGAGGACTCTGTGAGATTGCAGGTCTTATTTTAAATAAACACAAAAGTACAAACAATAAACGAGGCGGATTTTATCAAAAAGGAAAACCAATTTCAATATGAGCGAGAAAAAAGGAAAGGAACCAGAGAACAACGCAACAACAACACAGGAAAAACACGCGGGGGAACAGAACAAAATGCTTACGGACAATACAGGGAAAAAGAGTCAAAGAGGAAAGTTCACACTACTTGTCTTATTCGAGCAACGAGCGGAGAGGACTGGCTGGGTGTCGGGCAGTCAAGGAGTCTCTTGGCGTTCCAACGTCGATGCAACGCTACCGCAGCGTCAGCGTTCGTGGGTTCCCGGCACGGTTTCCAGGTCTGGTATCCCGGAAAAAGGTCACGTAGGCGCCAGAGGCGGCCTGTGTGGAGCAGCTGACGGATGGACGGAGAAGAGTGGCGCCTGGGCCTGGTGGTTGAGGCTCTCGACGATGGATGTCCAGGTCTGGTGGCCCGGACGTCTGCGGCTAAGGCCCAAGCCCGGAACTCGGGGAGCCAGCAGAACTCGTCCACGTCCGTCGCCCACCGCGCTCTTCTCTTCTCTGCCACGTAATCCTCTTCGACCTGCCCCGCGTTCCCCTCCGCACGCGCTCCTCGTGCTTTGTCTTCTCCTCACGAACGCCGCTGGGTGGCGCTATCTCCTTACAATCAGAAGACGATAGTTGAAAATCTCGGGCGTGGAAAAATGAACGAAACAAAGAAGCCGTGTTATCTGTTTGAGGAGCTTGCGCAAAGAACGACGAAACAAAAGGTATTCAGCGATAAGAATCTTATCTTGCACTGGACGCAACCGGTACGCTTAGTCTAAACTCAAGGGAGTGAAGGCGCCAGGTAAGTATTTTTTTAATGAGACGTAGCTTTCCGTAGGCAGCCCATGGTCTTGCACCTGTAGCATGTGACGCCTGTTAGCAAATACCCGACCTTCGTACTTGAGGGCAGATTGAATTATTGTATCTCGTACGCATATATGCTTCTAATCATGAGCACATATTAGTGAATGAAGAGAAAAAAACTAGTTAGAAATCATAAAAGTGAGCGAGACTGTGCGCATTGTGATGCATTGTGCTGGTGCTGATAAAGTGTTAACAAAAGGTTTATATTTTTCTAAACCTTAAAGGTTTTCAACCCACTGACAATAGTTCACGTAAAACCACAGATGCTTTAAGAGCAAACGAAAAAATTACGCCAAGTGTTAAGCTGCACCTAATTCCGCATTTATGAAATAGGCGTAAGTACTCCGTGATAACGAGAAAAAGCTGAGATCTTTGCAACTTTATTCAGCACAAACTCCACATAGCAACCTCTTGACCTATAGTCGTAATACATGCCCAGAGAACTCCCTGTTGGCGCCGTTTGAAGGGCGTCATCTGCTGATTGGATGTCCTTGCTTCTCTCTTTGCTTGTTGGAAATTCCTTATCAGCGCCCTTGCTCCTTGCTGATAGAGGAGGGCAAAATTACATGGGCTTGCCTTTCAGGTTAAACAACCATTTACATACACGTGTGCGCAATAGCGCACACTGTGGGTGGCGGCTCTAGCAGCCTTATTTCTGGTGTGAGCTGAGTTGTGCAGAAGCGGGGGACTTTTTTTCTAATTAAGGTAGAGTGTTCCATGCGCCTAGCTGTTTACGGCTTGCACGCATCGCGGCACGGTGAGTCCGGAGTGCTAAAGCTGGTAACAATTTTCCTATCGCTTTTCTTCTAAGCTGATTAAAATTCATGGCCCTATGTGGCCATGCTATGGCGTTGTTCGAAGTGCCAATGTCTGCTTGCCTTGTTAGGTTCGAGATTACTTAGCCGTGGAGAAGAAAGAGGGAACTGTTTTGCCTGCTTAGGTGAATCGTAATGAGAATGGGAACATCTACAACTGCCACCCATTGGTGTCCTTATGTGCGGCTGCTGAGACGTAGAGACAAACAAATGTGATAAAAGGCAAAACAGAACGTTTTACCCAAGTAAGGCGCTCTCACTGCAATGTCATTTGCGAAGCTAAGTAAGGCTTCTTCGGCTTGGAAACTGGTGTTGACGATCACACCTATCGGCCATTTGCACTACGAACACGGGAGTACTTTTTACTCCTGAGAAGAATACAAGAAACCAATCATTTACTAATGAAAATCTTCGGCATGTGAAAGCTAGAAATATTTCTGCTTGACTTTGCGAGACACGCTAATGTTTTTTCAAAAAAATTCGCCGCATATTATCAAGATAATTTCATTATAATCTGCTCTAATGGCAAGATATTCAAGAAACCGCACATTATTATCCCAGGACTATCTATTTGCTACGCCTAAAAATAGAATCAAACTACTCTCTGCCCAGAGAAATCTCTCGAATATGCTCCATTCATGGTTCCAATATTTATCAAACTCTTCAGCACCAGGTGCCTAATTTTTCGGCGCTTATAGGAGGTGGCCTGGGATTAATTGCGCGAGAAACGCCGAGGTCATCTCGATAACTCAGGTATGATGCGTATGGACAAGCGCTGCTCTGAGAATTTTACGATCGATAGAACTGCCATTCCGGGTTCGAACACTTTACAAATTTGCAGTCTACGTTGTTGCCTAGATGAGGAGTAAGGAAAAAATTCACTCCACGAAAGGTGCAGCGCACGTAGGGCTGCTCATATATGGGGGTAAGAGCAGTGCTAGAGGAAGCGGCCTGTTGGCTTTTGAACGTGGCCCCACCTTCTCGCGGTTCTGGTATGGTATTCGAAATGGGGAGTGATATTAACGATGTTTTTTGGGTCTTAGCGGAGGATGCTCACGAACATGACGACGAAGGGCTTTGCTTGCATGTAAGTATTTACATAAAGGAAAATATAAATGTTATAATAAAAAATAAATATTAACCGTAATTACAACAGCTTTTGATGATTATTGCGCTACGCTGGTAAGCTTAGCTCTACATTTTTTTTTGGTCATAAGCATACGGAGAAGCCTAGGTTGTGAGCTTGACTGAATCGTAAGCAGGGCAGGCTAACATCTGTAGCTTAAAAAGAACTTTCATTTTTTACTGTTGTTGAAACTTGGCATTTTCAGTGTGTGTCTGAGAGTGTGAAACACCCTCATTCTATTATCAGGAAAAGTGTCATAGAAACATTACCCAATGCCTATCACACTTCTGACTGCAAGATTAAGGTTTCACGTGCGAAAAGGCTCCAGAAGCTAATCAAGAGCGACGGCTGTATAGCCGAATTGGAAGCGGCGTAAGAAGAAGGGGGCGCTGTGGTACCAAGAAGAAAGAAGGCTGCTTTGCGAGGCGTGTCACAACGCACTGACTGTTTACGGAGCAAAACGTCTGACACCAAGAAAGAGCTGAAACTTGTCAGCAACGCTAAGGGGCCCCAGACTTGCCTGATACAATGTCCTTCTGCCCACGCGTTTCTCGTCACCCCTTTCGCCTGAGCGATTTTCACTGGAATTTTTTTTCTAAGAGAACAGGCGGCAGTGTTTCGTGGTCTTACGCTATCCTTTGTTTCTAAGCAAAATCAAGAGACGGGCTTTTGTAGTAAGCAGTCATTCGAAACTCCCCAGAATTGGTTACTAAAAAATACAGCCGTTGAAAAAGAAATTATCACTGTAGTAGCATGAAGGCCAAGCATATATATACATGGTTAGTTAAAAGTTCCCAGACCGCGAGGCGCTCTTTCCAGCTTTGTAAGTTTTTTCGCAAAACCACCGAGGCCAAGAATATTTTCAGAGAGAGAAGGAGTCTTATTCTCAACCTCGAGGACCTCTGCTGTCTCCAAAGGTGCCGCCGGTGCCCCTGCTATGTTCCTCAATAGTAAATCCTGAAGCCTGGGAACATTTTATGAACTGTGTGCGTCCAAAGCACTGTTTACGCTACTTATGCATGCTAATGATTTGGAAAAGTGGTCTTAGAGGAATTGTTTACAGTCGGTATAAATTGCGATACGCCGCCACTCACATAGGTTTCAAAAATGTTCTTAAATTTTTTCCTGCCTTGCCTTGTCGTTTAGGCATTCGCCTATGTTTTCGGTTATTCTGTGCTGCCTGCCGCCTCCCCTCCTAGCGTGAGGGGAGGCGGCAGGCAGCACAGAATAACCGAAAACATAGGCGAATGCCTAAACGACCAGCTTCGACTAACTACTGGTTATTGACAGGGCACGTCACAAATACTATTACACATGCTCTTGCGTTCCTGTCTGGAGCCATCGGTGTTAAAATATCTGAGACTGACCCATCACCCCTTGCACTTCAATCAGGTGTCCCGTGGTGCAGCCTCATGTCATCCTTCGCGCTCCTCTCAGCCAAGGGCACGAAATCGAAGTCAGGTAACTAAAACCCTCATTCGATGACTGCGGAATCTCTGATTGAGAATCCAGCTGTGCCGTAAGCGGCGCGGGCTGGGCAACAATATTTTTATTTCTCTTTTAATTTGCCTACATTACCTGGTCTGATGGAGAGTCAGGGCAATTTAGTTCATGTTTTTCATTAAGATAGCCGTCTATGTGGTGCCTTTCTGATTTTTGCGTCCATTTTTTCCTGGCTTTCAGCATTTCCCGCGAACTTTTCCCAGAACCAGGAAGAGGGATGCCTCGTGGTCGTTCTGCCCTAGCCCAACAGTTTCCGTTTTGTCTGGGTGGTGGTTCATCATCACCAATGTATAGGCATGTGGGTGGCCTTTGAAACAGTCCGAATTTCCAAAATTTGCAATCTAGACTTCGGGTTTACCTTTAGCAATAAGCAGTTAGAGAATGCATGGCATCTACACAAAATATTCCTGTACAAGTGCCAATGCCAAGCTCCAATTTATGGGGGCCGTGCTATAACGAAAGTACCACGCGCTTAGTTGTGGTACTTACGTTGAGAAAACTTTCTGTTTCGGACACTAACCACAAAAACACAGACGTGATTTGTTCTGCATACCCGTAGTCAGGTGATGAAGTACAGAGTCGTTAGGGCTGGAGTGGTTCTATGGATTGCGGTAGCGGCTGATCGTCACAGATTTACCACATAACAGCCAAGCACATCCTAGACTCTGGACGCAACAATCGCCGTGAGGTATATGTCTCTGTCGGGACCTGCTGACGAAGGGAGGAGCTGTGTCGGTAGGTAACAAAAGCCGCGGCATTACGCAGCGGCAACACCTAGCGAGGGGACACGCCCAGGCCTTGTAGCAATTTATAAATTATCCTCGCTCCACTACGCCTCCGGGAGCGGACAGAGACGAACGCTTTTGCCTTCACTACGATGAGGCCTGGCGCTTCTATGAGTGAATCACCTTTTATTTTGCTTAGATTTCGGGCTCTAACGCGAGAAGAATAAAACAATGAACCTTTCTCAGCAGGCTTGTGCAAATACTCATCTTTCTTTTCTGAATGAATTGTAAGCGAATGTTAATTTTTTTCCAATTATGTCAGAGTGTACAGATCAAATACATTTGGCACATAGAAGTGGTTGCATGGTTAAGTACGTAACTTTAAACAAAGTATTTTTCCCACATACAAAGCCACTGCACAAAGAAATAAGTAAACGGCAGTCAGGCAACTATGTGTCAGAGATTTAAAACACAGCTCCTCGAATGAGTACAACCAATGTATTATTTAATACGTTATCAACACAACTGCCTTCGTCACAAATTTATTCTGTCGTGTCAGTTTGAGGCCGAGGAGTGGAAGGTGAAGTTTTGAAGGGAGCGCATTATTTGCTCACGCGTGTAACACAGTAGTAAGACGGACAGTTAGACTAGTTGTTTGGGTTGTTTTGAGCGGAAAACCACGAGGACGGCCGTACGACAGACCTGCTGGCTTCATCCCTTCCCCCTACGCTATAAGAACAAAAAATGTACAGTCGCAATATTATGTAGCCTGACAACCGCCAGCTGCGAACCACCGGCATGTAAGCAAGGCGATCGGCATAGGGTATCATATATTGGTGGAGCGGCAGCGCTGTGCAAATCTTGTCACTGGAAACGGTCCACCTGCGCACCAAGCGTGAATTCAATGCTCGAATTCGATGAACGCGTGATAGAATATGCAAGACGAAATGACGGGGAAAAGGCGCTCTGGCATTTTCCCTCATTACCAGGTAAGTATCTGCATTCGACGTACTTTACGGCAACATCCAACTCCGGAGCTGACGCAGAATTTTTCCACCCTCCCGTGCTTAATACGACAGTTCATTTAAATGCTGGCGAGAGCAGTCACTGACGTTTAACTCGCCGCGCGGCATACATAAGAGGAAAAGTTGTGTTTTCAGGAGAAGTCATAGCGCATATTCGACGCCGTGAAAGCGGTGTAAAGCGCTGTTCTTTCCATCGCGTCGCTCTCATTTGATAGTACTGCAAGCGCTCTTGAAGAAACGGATTGATAATACTTTGCGCACTAAAACTGGTAGCAACTGCCTAAGATTTTGATAGCTTAAAACCGGTTATAACGCAGAACTGTCCGTAGCAGCATTGTTCTCTACCATTCGTTTCGCCGTTTGAATCCAGGTTTGTGCCTCCCCCTAGCCGTTATTCGCGTACTGGCCTGCTCCCGAGTATGAGGAGCGTCACTTTGAAGAAAAAAAAAAAAAAACAGGCATGCGCAAGCGCCAGCAAATATGGTAACACACGAAACCGAAACTATAAGACGCAAGCGTTTGCAAAACGTTAATCATCCGTAAGCATTGTATGGCCATGTTTGCGGTTTCGTGTCATCACGAGCTTGTCCGCACGACTACGTCAGAACTAATGGGTTTATGCAAAAAAACAATAGTACCATTGGATAGAGCATTAAAAAATCTCGTAAGAGAAATCGGGGCCTTGAGGTGGGTTAATTAGTTAATTATTTAAACCAAAAATGTCCGAAAAGTGGGCAGGGCCACAGAAAAAGTGGCGCCAAATTTAAAAACGTCGGAAGTGTGGCACCACGTGAGCGGAAGTGTCGGCGGAGCCAACGCGAGGCGCGAAATTTGAAAACGAAGCGTTGCGCGAAGTGTGAAAACTCAGATTGGCAACGGATGGAACTTGATTAAGTAAGACAATTAATTGTGTTATCGATTAAGTATCGATAAGGTATCGATAAGGTATCGCCAAGGCTTACGCATCTCTCCAATGTGAGTGCCGCAGTGATCTCTAACGTTTTTCTCCTAAGAGGAATGCATGGCGATTTCAATTAACAAACATTCGCATGGATTTTAATATAAAATAGGTTACAATTCGACTAAATGTTCCATATCATTGAACGTTCTGACAAGCCTACGTCGTAGTTTTTATAATGCAAACTAGGCGAAATCTGATATGCAGTAATATACCGGTATGTGCACTACACTCTAAACACGGTAACCTTTGGGTAACCTTTGTAAAGGTGCACATTTTCACATTGAAGTATACCTATAATTTAAAGGTTACAGAATGTAACCTTTCCACTTATAACCTTTGTAAAAGTTACAAATGGTAAAGGTTACTTCTTTTTACGCATAGGTTACGCGACTTTTTTAGCGCTGTAACCTTTACAAAGGTATACATCATTGAGCTAGCCATAGGTTACGTGCTCCAAAATGTGTGACCTTTGTAACCCACAATGACTGGCCTAAAAATGGCAAAAATGTCGCTGCAACTTGCTGAAGATGACGAAATACAGAGCTCTGCTGGATTTCAATTTGAATGGAACAAAAATTGGCCAAACAAGAGAATGGTTTAGAAAGGAGAAAAATGACAAACATCGGCATATGAGAGGCAAAATTTTAATTCACTGCAACATCTTCAAGACTAGAAAAAATACAAAACAACAAAACTTCCCAAATATTGTCTACATTGAAGAAAAACTAAGGAATGTAACAGATGCAGGTATGTTCAAGGCACCATTTTTGCAAACATTTTGCAAAAAAAAATCACAATAAATGGGCATGCAAGGCACTAAAATATGGGCCCATATTACAGTATTCCTGTTGGCATGCGAAACAGAACCACGTTGAACAAGCAACTCAATAAAGCATGCTCAGATGAAGTCTCGCTTCGAATAGAGCTTGGCTACAGCATATCACTCTTATTGCAATGTAAATAAGAAAATAGGCACTGTAATTGTAGTACCAAAAAGAACAAAATAAAAGCTCTATTATTCACGACCAAGTGCCAAGTCAACTTGACATTGTGTAAGGGATATTATCAGACAAAAAATATGAATGGCAAAAATATCAGAGAAGGCAATATTTTGATCACACATTTTACCACACTTCTTAAAAGAAAGATTAAAATGACTATACAATATGAGATCAAGAAAGGTGGTCCAAGCAGTGCAGATAAAATAAGTTCTTTTAAAACTTGCGGCCACATACAAACGCAAGCAACAATCAATCGATTTAAACATCTTGGCTAAACAGCAACCAGAGATATACATATACCTATGAGCTTTCAGAGGTACATAACATCAGCAAATTCAGCACAACTTGCCTAGATCATATGCACAAAAGCCCTTTGTGACTCCTCTAGTCACTTCATTAACAAAGATGCAGAAGGACATGACCAATAACTTGTAACATTAACAGTGCTATAAGCCTGACAACACTCGCATAAGTACATCAACTTCCAATACACTGTAGCGCAGCAAAAGACGAGGACACAAGAGACGAGAGACGAACACCACGAGCGCTAACTTCCAACAAATTTTAATCTCCTCAAGCATCCCATTTATACGCCAGATAACAGTAATCACACGTGCGAACAGTATCAATTTCTTAGAAAAACGAGCTCTTTATCTGAAAGGAGACTGGAAGGTGTGCTTACACACGAGCATCCTGACCTATTTATTTTTTCGGCTGCAATGATTTCGCGCGTTACCCTTTCTCTGTTTTTCCCTATTACCAGACTTTTATCAAAGAAAGGCTTACAGGTTTTCGACTTGCATGCGAGAATGTGGTCAACCAGCGATCAGCCTTGCCCGTTTCTGACGTTGCGAGCGTTGAACGAGCGCCTAATGGAACACGCTCTCAGATAAAGAGCTCGTTTTTCTAAGAAATTGATGCTGTTCGCACGTGTGATTACTGTTATCTGGCGTTTAAATGTGATGCATCAGGAGAATAAAATTTGTTGGAAGTTAGCGCTCGTGGTGTTCGTCTCTCGTCTCTTGCTGCGCTACAGTGTATTGGAACTATGTACCAACAAGCCCAAAAAGTCACGCTACATCAACTTGTGTAATGCGGTTAAAAAAAAAAAAAAACTTGCTCAATTTAGATGTAGAAAATATACTTCAACATATTAGAAAGTGAACAATTGAAACACATTTCTTTCCAAGAAATTAGAACAAAATATTCTTTTTCAAGAGCATGAACAAGCTCCTAAGTCGGTTCGTCAGTTGTCCACGTGGCACTATAAAGTGTCTGGCAGGGCAATACTCTGCAGCAGGATGAGTATGGCGGAAAATGCCGGTGGATAGTTGAGGCATTTTATGTAATATGTCACCAGGCAGAAGATGAGGGCACGCTCTAGGTTGCCGTTGCTGATCGAGATCACTTTTGGATACTTCCAGCGTAAACACTCAGCGCAGGTATATACATGAGGTGCAGTCACTTGCAACTCTTCCGGCAGTGGGATCTGTGGAATGTTAAATTAGAGCCAGTGAGCAACCATTCATACTTAAAGCATGGCTGATATTCTCACCAGAGTGAAACATGGTATACAAAGAACACCGCAGTGCCTACCGCATCGCAAGCGCCGCTGCTGCGATTGCTGCGCTGTTGCTTCCGCAATTCACTCAGGATGGCCATTGGTCAAACCACAGCCAATTTTTTTAATGAGCCCAATTGTATTGCCAAAATCGTAGGGCGCACCGATCAATTGATAATCAATGAAACGACGTGCAAAGTTCCAAAATTCAGATTCAAAACAAAAGTACCGCTTCATAGTGAAAACAGCGCGGGAAAACGAGACGATCAAAGAAAGACACAACACATCGTCTCGTTTTCCCGCGCTGTTTTCAATATATGAATCAATACTGTTAGAGATGAGCAAAACGGGAGGGGGAGCGAGTAAGAACACTCGTCGCTAACACAAATTTGTGAGAATAAAAAACGGATATATTGCAGTTACAACCTAATTCTTGTTAGCGCACTTCAATAGGGCTCACACTGTCTTACGCACGTCAGCTCAGATCGCTCGCGCACCACACATCCTGCGCTGCGCTTCCCGTCGCCAACGCTGATGAGTCGACGCGGCGCACTCGCGAAAAACAACCATCACAAACACAAACGTCATCCAGACGGCGCCGGGTAGAGAGGAAAGAGAATAGGCAGGCAGACAATGCGGTAGGCACTGGGACCGACCGGCGCACCGAGCCAGATTCACGTGATCGCTACTCGAGTCGAGGAGACGACTGCCGCCGCCTGGGCGAGAGTATAGCGCTGACGTGGAATTGCGTCATAAGATAGCGTACGATACCAACTCGCCCAAATCGCATCCTTAATTAAAAAAGTACCGGCGTGCGTTTTAAGCGTGCTCTCTTGTACGTATACAAAAAAAAAAAAACGCGCGCACACGCATGCAAACCATCAAGAATTAGCGCTGGATTTCCCCCGCATTATCGCACCTGATGACCCCAAATGACGTACGGCAACAATAGTCTAAAACCAATATTCTGGATAACCAAACTTATTGGCACGAAACCCCGCGCAATAGGTGAATGAGGCACTCAAACTACTGAACCAGATTTCGCTTCGAAGTACACTCAACGAGGCTTAGAAATGAAGCTGCTTTGGCAAACAAAGAAAATACGCACTTTGACAAGCATGAAATAAATGACTTCGCAGGTCGTTACTGTGCATATGGTAAAAAAAAGGACACTCACCCAAGTCCGTTATTCTTCCATGAACCCCTGGAACGTGATTGCAGTAGTAGCAAAGAATAGCGCTGGGCGCGGAGCTGTCCGCCGAGCACACAATACAGTCACATTGAGGTTCGTTGCAGCTGCCGCGCAGCGTACCCCACAGGTCCCTGCTGCTTAGCGACATTACCCCAAACAAACCACTGCAGAAACGCCACCAAAAGTCGGCGTGGTTCACGAACGGTTCCAACTCTCGGTTCCAAGAACAAAGCAGCCTCCGCAACGCTGCAACGTCCGAGCCTTCCCGCCGTCCAGACTTGCTGGCGTGCCTGCCGGCGTGCAACGATGCCAAGCGTTTTGAAACAGAAGCGCCGCTTTTCATTGGGTGAAGCGCCGGCCGTCTGCGCATGCGCGTCTCACGCATACTGGAGCGGCCGTCATGCCATATTTTGAGTAGTTCTTTGCAAATTACTCGTTTCTTATAGGCGCCGCCGTTCGTACCGTGGGCGCATTATGTTTTGATTTGTGATACATATTTGCCACCTGAAATGATACATTGGAGGCGTATGCAGAGGGCCACATGAAGGGAAGTCGAATCGCGCACTCGGTGGCCTGCAAATGCGGTTACGTCCGCTGTCGCCTTCCCAGGTGCTGCCCTTCCATATGTCTACTTTTTTTATCTTAATTGCGACCGTTGTTATCGCGTATCGGTTCGAGGAAGATGAGAAATAGGCTCTATCTGAGTCATCGAGAAATTACATGCAATTTGAAATATTTGTTTATTAACGTTTATTCGCGCAATAAAATCGGTACAGACCATGCTTAGAGAAGTAGCACGTTGGGTTTCTTTGCAAAGCTCATGGATAGGAATCGAACATTCAAGATGTGTTCTCATATATATTCAGCCGCAAAATACTGAATTTGCATTGCATTCGCAGCCTCCTTTGGTAAATGTGAAGACAGATATCTGATAACGCGCGATTCAATGTGGCTGCGACCCAAAACAGCAGTATCGGTCTCATGCGATAGCTTACGTTGATGTCTCCGGCATATTAAAGCATCTCCTTTGCGGTCGAAACCGCAGCCCCATTGCATCCGAAAAGCACATTCCCGCACGTAAAGCAGCATACGTCCTCTATATGTACATATCTCCTGGCTTGACGACGCATATAGGTTACCGTGCTGACCAAAAGTTACTGCGCAAAGGTTACTTGGCAATTTTTTCACCGTAACCTTTGAAACGGTTTACTTCTGGCCGTTGTAACCTTTGGGCTCCACAAAAATAAAGAAAACGTAATGAAAACATAAAAAAACATCAATTGTAACCTTTGTGACAAAAGTTACTCACGTCCAAAAGTTACTTTATAGGTTACTGTGTTTAGAGTGTAGTGAAGCACACTTCTACACAAAGCTGATCGGTCTTAAAATAGATGACGTCTGTAGGGATAAAAACATATGAAATGAGTATCAGCTACTTTTTCCTCGATATTCAGTGCCGGTATATTGTTTCAGGTTTAAGATAAATGATAAGAAGTTAACATAAGCTATGATTTCGTGAAGGTACTGTACGCGATATGTCATTGCGGGGTATGAGTTGCCCATATGGCCATGAGCAGGCATACCTAACTTGGCTAAAAAACGTTAACTTTCCAGACACTATCCGAAAACCTGAACTCTGCGCAGGAGATCTCTCATTGCAGCTACTTGTCAAAAATTCGCACTCTTTGCGTTTGCTCGGAAAAAGAAACTGAGTGATGACAAAAAGTTTTGTAACAAGAGTTGCCTCAGTTGCAAATCCTCTACTCAGTGGCAGAAATATCTATTCCCAATAATTTCGAAAGGTTGGTATCGAAGAACCAAAAAAGAGAGGAACACCAAAAATCATAATAAAAACCTAATTTACTCCTTCCTAGACTTTACCAGGTCGATGAATAACGCTCATATGTGAAGTGGCTTGAAGTCTCTCTACCTGTGGCGTCCTCTTTTTCAAGAATGACTAGTGCATGCTGTGATACGTCTTACGAGCAAATCAAAGAACTGTGCTCAAGAGATGATGATTGTGCTGTCCTTCCGAGCAACCGATTGCATTTCGTGTAAATGTTTCCTTCTGCGAACTTTGAGCTGGCCAAGTGGCACGCCGTTTGCGTAAGGACGGTACACCAGCGTCCATTTCGAGGAAAAAATGGCAAGTTTTTAACCTATTGTAAAACCCAGTAGACGTGAAAAAACACGTGTTTAGCGGTTGGCTTATGAAGTTGCTTCGCTGGTTCTTTGGCACGTCTGGTGATGCCTCAGGTTAAGGTCTGATTGTGGTTAAGTTGATCCAATCTGCTAGCGCCGCAGATTGAAGTTGACGAAGTCGACGATATGCAATGCACAGCGTGAGAGTGCCTTGCTGTTTAGCACGAGGCCTGATCGGCTTAGGCGACAGCACAGTGCTCTCGTGCAGTGGCCATTGAAGCTGATCTGTTCGCGCTATCACGGGTGCGAAACCCTGTCGCAGCAATATCTTATTTCGGCACAGTCAAGATTCTGCACCCTTGAGCAAGATCCGGTCGCGTGACCACTAAGGTAAAGTCGCGAGTTCGAGGTCAAGTGACCACTCACGGGTCAGCAAAAGAGCATCAAGTGGCCAGCGCTCCCACTGCGATTTTTGGCGTAGGTGCACAGCTCCCAGACTCTCTTGGGCCTAGACTTCACTGCACATTAGAGAGTTTAGAAATAGAGGCATCAGCATGGCGACAGTTTTCGCCGAGTTCAGCGTGTTACGCAGCACAGTGCAAATTCTAGGCACTTTTGTAATCATCTCATAATATCATTGTTGCCCTTCTTCATCTGCTGCGTGACCTTAGGATTGGAAATTTTCCACATGAACACTCCGAAATAGGCAGCTATCCTTGTGTGTCAAGACGTTAGTCGTACTCCGTAACAATATAGAAACTCGTCGCGAAAGCCACCAACAGCGTGTGCCAGCGAATTGTAGCTGTATGCACATCTTTCTGCTGGCCGTACGCCCTGCCTGATCATTCCATGCGTTTTATAGGGCAGCTTTTTCCTGCCACGTAAAGCCGTTCAACTTCATTCTTAGCCTCAGCGGTGGCCCTGTGGTTATGGTGCTAACTCGAAAGACTCGGGTTCGATCTGGGCCTTGGTAATTGCATTCAATGGAGGCGAAATGCTAGCGTAGCTGGGGGCTCAGACAATTAGGTGGGCGGATGAGATTAAGAAGTTTGGGGGATACGGGGGCTGCAGCTGGAAAAGGACAGGGCTAAATGGAGAGACATGGGAGAGGCCTTTGCTGTGCAGTGGGCCTAGTCAGGCTGATAGTGATGATAATGACATGCTAGAGGACCGTGTACTGTGCGATGTCAGTGCACGTTTAAGAACCCCTAGTGGTCGAAATTTCCGTAGCCCTTCACTACGGCGTCCCCTTAGCCTCTGTTGCTCTTGGACGTTAGACACCATAAACCATCAGCTTTATTCAGAAAGGAATACTTGTCGCAAACTAAAGAATTTTTGCCTTTAGTATGACAAGAATTTCTTATCTTGACAGCGTTACAATGCTTTCTTCAAAAGCTAAAAGAATTATAACGTTTGATCCCCGATCACGATGGTTGGACTGGCTGTGCTTCTTTGTACCTGGTTTTCTGCCCAGGATCTATTTGATTACTCCTGCGAGGAACGAACAGCATTCGCCCTGGAGGTCATTGGATTTGCTTGTCTTATCAGGCATTGACAGCACACGTATTTCGTTTATTCGCATGGTCTCTGACCGCGGAGCATGCAGTGAAGGTGCTGGATGCTTAACATATCCAAAGTCGAAGAAAAAGGCCTTTTTGTGTTGCCAGAAAGGCGGCGTCTTTCCTGTGGTGTTCTTAGCCTCAATTCTATGAAAAAGTTGTTCTTTCTTTATTTTTCCTTACGATATATTGCTGGATCGCAGTGGGCATCACAGCGACAACGAAGAACAGAACTGCGAAGTCCTTTCTTGCGAATTGGATTTCCACGGGGTGAAAAAAAACGGCGCTACCAAAAAAAAAACAACAAAAAACAATACAAAAAGGAAAAAAAAGAAAAGAAATGATGACGTTGTCAAACATAGTCATTGTTACTCCAGGTTTTGTCCTCAACCGTAGTCGATAAACAAAGGTTATCATAAAATGTGTCTCAGCCTTTCTGGAGAGACAGATACAACGTAAGCGACAAATTAGGATTTAACGAAAGTTGGTCGTGCGGAATGGGCATAGTTTTCTACACATAAACACTGCTGTTAAAAAACGCTATAGCTTCCAAATGAACTTCACGGCGTGACAACCCCTACTAAGTGCCAGTTGCGCAAGCTTCGCGCATGCAAGCCAGTCATTTTCCAGGAAAAGTGGTCGTTGTGGAACCCCTGCATTCTTGATGCCGCCACGTACCGCTGTTTAATCCCTGGCTGCGACAATATCGCTCGAGAGAGAGAGAGAGAGAGAGAGAGAGAGAGAGGGAAAGGCATGGATGTTAACCAGAAAGGATTCCGGTTGGCTACCCTGCACAGGGGAAATAAATTCCAATCTTAGAATGCGCGTCAAAGAACAAGCCTTCTGGCTAGATTAATTCTGTCACGGGGCTCCGGTGGCAGAAGCAGCTGAGCCACTTTACCGATAGAAGCGCGGACTGACCTGAATTCCTCATTCCACGGGGCCCGATCAATGACAGCGTAACCCTGTCAAGGGCCGCCCGTCCGTAGTCAGGCAGGCTTCCATTAAAATGGCCGGCCTGACAGCGCAACGGCAGTCCGGAAGCGAAGCTGCCTCGTTTTTCCCGTGTTAGAAACGCTTCTCCCGTACACCGCGTTTTTGGCAGAGAAGCGAGGAATTCATGAACTAGGCAACTTAATAGCATCACGCAGGTTTCATTCATTATACTCGCAGTAAATGAAATTAAATACATGAAAAAGGCTCTGCTTTTAAAATTTACTTCTGCCATTGCATAGCCTAAGAGCTCTTATCCAGGAAGCGTGTTCAGGAGTGGCAGCATTCTATGATAGATACGATAGATAGTTTATTGCTTAGAAAAATTCAATAAATCTAACGGCCACTTTATTCAAAGCGGGAGACCCGGCACCGGAACTATTCTCATCAAGCGCCATTGCAGGCAGAGGACCAAAACGCTGGTACAGGTCGTCCGAATACCAACTTGCATATACAAGCCTAGGTGGATAGGGAGGGGGGGGGGGGGGGGGTAGAAGATCGCGAGACTGAATCTTTGCTCACAGTGGTCATAATTTCGTTGGGAGAAAGAAGAACAAAGGCACTGGTCCACCATGTGATGTTTCTCTAAGTTAAGGAACTAAATGTTTTCAATATAATTCTGCAGAACACCAGTACACTGTCCTTCAGAATCAGGGGGCAACTTCTGGTAGCTAAACCTACAAACCGCCTCAATTGTAAGGCCTCACGCGAGTTGTTCGCTTCGTAAACAGTTCAGTACTTTTGTGAAAGTAGTTTTATACACGCCTGTTTAAAGCTGACGACTATCTTCGTACAAAAACAAAGATAATAGGAGGCGAATTCTGCGGCTCCAAAGCAATTATGTTGCACTTTTTGTTCTAAATTTTAAATCGTGTACTACCAGAAAACAAAAGAGAGATAATATAGCCGGTGGTTAACAGCCGCCGGCGGTTTTTATTTGTGTACAATCTTCATCTCCTTCCAGGGAAGGGGGCGGAGAGTACGAGAAACGGAAGCCTTTACTCATGTAATCTTTCTCGTAGCCTGTTCTTGTTGGTAGTCCTCACATTTCCAACTATCGCTGAGCCCTACGAATTTCTCACTGGTGGTCACGTGGTGTTGATGGCGCCATGACACTCTGAATGGCATTCATCGATCGCAGTGATCCCTTATACTACTCGAGCAGTGGTGCACCAGTTGAGCGATGCGCCATTGTCCCGGGAGATGGCTGCTCCAAACACAACCACCCGTACGACTTTTGAGACCCAGGTTGGCATTCCCACGCTTCCGCAAGGCTCATGCCCAGCGCCACGGCGGATAGGTGGCAACAGCATTGAGTTTGGCAATGGTGGGCAGTTGGCCGACTTTCAAGTTGGCACGCTGCGATGACGTCCGAAGGTACCTGAAGTCTCTCGACTAATCACAGAATTTCAGGAGGAATTTCAAATTTTGCAGGACCCTATGGTTGGCCACTTCTGGTCATGGGACTCTGATGACGTAATCAGGAAATTCGCCAATGAGAGAGTTTTGTTACAAAGAAGCCGGAAATTTCTGCTGAGATGTCACAGTCACTGTTGTCGCTTTTATAACGGGAAATAAATTCATGACAACAAGAAGCAAGTTCAAATCTCGTTGCACAATGTGCCCGTTTCGGCGTCAGCTTTGCAGTGCTTGTAGCCTCAGCAGGAAAATTAGTTCCTCCACTGGACGGAGTATTGGTAACAAGTCCCGTCTCTAGGTGGTCGCAGAAGCGATGATTTAATAACTGAAAGTGCGTTTCTTCAAAACTACTGTTGCTGCTGCGGTTACCAACACCATGCGAAAACTAAAATAAAACATAATAAACAAGGACACGATAATCAGTTTCGCTCTTCGGTGTTCCCACATTATTTTGGCGCTGCGCTATAAGAGGCCACTCGTGATGCATTGCAGCACGCAATCGGCATCACTACCTCGGCAGTGCATTTTCTTTGGTTTAGTTTTCGTTTTATGCGTCCGAAAGCGACTCAGCCTATAAAGGATGCCGTGAGGCCTATGAGGGTTCTGCCTTCGAGTGCTCCGGATAATTTTGGCCGCCTGACGCTCTTTAACATGCAGTAACGTCGCACAGTACACGGGCATCTAGCAGTTTGCCTCCATCGAAACGCGACGCTGCGGCTGGGATCGGAGCCGCGTCTTCCGGATCAGCAGGCAGGCGCCATATTCACTGAGCCACCTTGGCTGCTGCTGTTGCTTTCAGTTTTAGATGGAAAGCTCTGCTTCACCTCTAAAGCTGCAATAGCCGGGCCATCACTGAAGTCGGACCTTGATCTTGATCTTGGATAAACAAATAAAATAAACATTGGCAGTAAAATCTCACGCTGTGCGTTGCACGTCGTTTTCTACATCAACTAGTACCAATAGTGTCGCGAAACTTGCCTACGACGAAGGAAAGCGAAACCATGAGTCAACCAGGCTAAACACATGCTTTCGCACGTCTGGTTGGTTTAATTACGTTAAAACCGTACCTGTTGATTAATACAGAAATGCATTACGGCCACATCATTACCTCTCTTTGTCCTCAGATTTTTTCTGCCTACCTGTCCTTGCACACAACGTGAGAACCCTTGAGAATAAAACCGCGCGGGTGTTATAAATTTCAACGGGAATCGAGCCCATTCCTTTCATGTGCCAGTATAGGTAGCAGCAAAACAGCGAGCTTAGGCCGTTTGTAAAAACGCGCGCAAACTGCGCTGCAGTTCTCACCTGGCATTCAGGTCTTGGAAGCTTACGTAAATGACACTTGCTCATAATAGCTTCAAAACTACACCGACATGAACAAGCGACCGAGAACAGGAAACATCGCCATTGCCCAGAATCCTCAGCCGTGGCAAGGGAGGCATCAGG
This sequence comes from Amblyomma mixtum, assembly GCF_055824585.1. Lineage (NCBI taxonomy): Eukaryota > Metazoa > Arthropoda > Arachnida > Ixodida > Ixodidae > Amblyomma > Amblyomma mixtum. The sequence goes on along the minus strand of NC_143012.1, from coordinate 281,787,485 downwards.
CCAGCTTCCCTCACTCTCTTTGCTGTTCCTTAAGCAGCCGCCACTCCCTTGTAGACAAGTAGCTTTTTAATTTTTTTTTTGCTTGATCGAACGGGAAGCGATGGAATTGCGTGCGACGTATTGTTTTGTATTATCTAGAACGGGACGCTCCGAAACTGCATCTGGCGTGTGTAGTAGCAGTTATACCATTCTGCAAAACCCTTTTGCGGCATTTCATCGGTGGACAAAAACAGTATGGCAAGGCGATATTGAGGGCGTATATTTTTTGGGAACTCAGAAATTTGTTGCAATGAAGCAGTGCCAAACAGAAGCGTTAGCAAAACTTTCCCACCAATCTTGTTATCGCCCGCGAAGATAAGAGGTAACCAAGTCCGCACTTGATCGCAAAGAATGGAAAGCTTAGAACAAAGGGAAAGGCTGGCGATTTTGTAGAGGGGGTGATGGTTGTAGCATGGAACCGCGAACTAGGGAGAGAAGAATATCGAAATCGTCATCTTCACTGTTCCAAATCCGTCCGCTAGGCGCCTGGAACGCTAGGCCGGTCGACGCTCGCGCGATAACCTTCAAGTCGCGCTAGACTCTACGGTACATTGCAGAATTTCACAGCTAGAACCGCATGTGCCAAGTCCATCGAATAGTAACAGGTACCCCTTCGTGCAAGTGGGCCGTGTCTCGCACAATGGGCCACCTCTTTGCTATCCTCTATGAACGTGTCGTCGAAGCAGTCAAACGATTGGAAATGCTTCTCGGACGCTCAATACAGATCAGTGCAGAGTTAGTCGGGTGGAACTGGCGGTCGTTATAGACGCAACGAAAAACTTCTAAAGGCTTTCAGCCTGGTCGACACACAAGGAAGCGCAAATTTAAAGGCGCAGCACGGTTGCGTGGGACGGACACAAGGCGGGCGCCGCGTCCACTACAGGTTGCTATGAAGCGCAGCTGCACTTCAGCATCTGAAGCCGCCGTGCGCAGGTGCAATTATGGTTTACGCTCTCTCGATTCGTCGCGAGCATTGAATTTTGAAACGACATAGGCTTCAAAATTTTAGCATTTTTCTCGTTCTTATTTTCTGGCAAACCATTGAGTGTGTACTGGGCGATGTCAACGCAGGTTAAAGAACCCCAGGTAGTCTAAATTATCCGTAGCTCTCCACTAAGGCGTCCCTTATTGACTGAGCCCTTGTGGGATATTAAGTTCTACAAATTACTAACCATTAACCTTGAACGCGGTTGGAACTAAAGAACTCTTATGCGGCCAGGATTGGCCTAAAATAGTGGAAGGGTAACATTTCTGCACGCCAGCGGCATTCACTCCAGATGTTTTCTTATGTTGATCGATAACTCCTACCTTTTTTTTTTTTCCTGTAAAGCGACTCCGTCATGGCAATGTGTGGGACATTAAGAATATTCCACCACGGTTGCTTTCGAATGGTCATAAAGAAATAAAATTAAATGTAAAAAAAATATAACACTTTATTTCATTTTCCTGAGCTGCGAACCTCAAAAACTTCTGTTGTATAATCCTACCCACTAAAGGTTTTTCTTCTGGGCTAAGTCAAGGACAGATTCTGCGTTTCCATTTGGATAAAGATGACCTGCCTCTGAATAATAGAGATGATGACCTGCCTATAAGTCCGCGCACGTCTAAGCAAATGCGATAATGCATTTGTTTCAGAGGGCATTTTTTATGCGCCAGTTCTTGGCTTAAGGAGCTTGCCTCGGCGTAACCGAACGCGATGCGCAGCAGAGGAAGAAAGACGGTGACAGCGAAGAGAGCAGGAACAGGAAATTGGAGAAGGACCATAGGGTGGTCGCGTGAAGGCAGGTTGTGCAGCTGTGATCCGCGACATCGCAGTAGCGCGTGTTGTAAGCGCAATGATCGTTCGCCCAAGGCGAGGCTTAACGGCGCTAGAACGCGGTGCGCAGTTGAAGTCGACCCCCAAAACCACCTCCGTTCTGCACTGGGTGTTCCGTATGCGGTCGTGAATGGTTCGTTTACCGCAGCAGCTGTGCTCACAATTCTCATTACCGAGAAGGGTAATCATCGGCTAGTTTTTTTTTGTTACTTACAATGACTTGAAAGTTTTCCAACTTCTAAGCCTAATAACTTAAGCAAGTATCTCCCGCTCTCCCCCCCCCCCCCCCTCCCCCGTCGAATCTGTCATTTTACATGCCAGTCAATTTTACAGCGTGTTCAGGGAGAGCATATATAGATTTTCAAGCAATAAGAGTGCGCTTTCATAACTGTCCACCAACAGGAATGGTTGTGCTGTGCCACACCCCAATTTACAAAACCGTAGAAAAATGTAATGAAGCGACCTCTTAGAAATTACATTTCGAATATCTTGGTGGCACAAACACGAGTGCCAGTTCAGACTGTTGTCCTCAGGCTCGTTTACATTTCTGGAACCTTTCATGAGGCGTGCATGCCTTGGGAATTGCAAGTAAATATTATAATGCAGTGGGTAGTTGTTCATGAGAAATGCGCATCTAACTGATGCCGTTGTTAACGTTTCAGCGGTGCAACAGGTTAGAGAAGGTTTTAGTATATGAAAAGGGAGCCACTACAGCGGCCGTTACAGTAGGTGAACTCTTATTGTCTTCTGCTATGACATCGCAAAGAATAGGTTAAAGGACTTGTGCAGTACGTTACTCTTTCTATGCGATAGGTAATTTCAGAACTGAACGACTTTGCTTCTCTTGAAACAAGATCTGCCAACCTTAATCTCCCAATAAATGACAATTACTTGGGCATGGACTTTCACTCTGTACAGTTTTAGGGTATGTTACTCGACCTTACCTGAAAGATCATTGCTACACAAATACAGCTTGTGATCTAGATTCTCTGTTCGCTTTTTCATGGCAGATTTGGGAAATACAATGCTGAGATGAATGCTCTTGTCTATTGCTGTTGAGTGTTGCGATGTCATTTCTGGCATTCTGCTGTGTTGTGGCGATATTGAAATGAACCCGGGGCCCGACACGGCGGCTTTGTTGCAAACTATTCTTGATGGTCAAAACGAAATCAAGGCGGAATATCAGAAATGAAGCAAAAGCTGTCTAACATGGAAACGGTGGTATCTCATGTGACCGAATTGGCTAAAAGGCTTGAGGAGTCTGAGAAAGAACTTTCTAGTTTGCGTGCAAGCATGGATAACATGTTGAGAAAGATCGACGACCTCGAGAATCGTTCTCGTCGAAACAATGTTGTCATTCACGGTATTCGTGAGGTTCCAGATGAAACGTACGAACAGCTAAAAACCAGTGTAGTAAGCGGTGTTTTCCATGAAAAACTGGGCGTTTCCGTGGCGAGCACCGAACGTATTCATAGGATAGGACGACCAAGCACAGAGCGTCCCAGGCCTGTAATTGTGCGTTTTGGCAACTACAATGAAAAGGTAGAAGTACTAAAAAATACCAAGAAGTTGAAGGATACAAATTTTTCCGTTCACGAAGATTTCTCAAGTATCGTCAGGAACAGAAGGCAAAACCTTTGGAAGAGTGCTGCAGATAGCCGAAAGAGAGGACAAAAAGTGGCTTTAATTTCTTACAAGCTGAAAATAGATGGTGTCATGTATGCTTGGAATGGCGTTACAAGCGAACGTTATCAGGTTTATCAGCCGCTATCAAATGCTTCCACGTCGGCCCGAGAGAGTGCTTCTACGCCTACCCGGGGGAGTGCTTCCCCATCTGTTCAAGACTGACAGACAAGCGGAAATGAAGTTCATATACTAAACATAAATGCACGCAGTCTTGTTAATAAGGTAGAGGAGCTGGAGCACGTTTATTAGAACACCAACCTGATGTCGCAGTTGTCACGGAAACTTGGCTTCACCCTGATATTTTGGATACGGAGATATGCCCCCCTGGGTATGGCGTTATCAGATTTGACCGCAGCAGCCGAGGGGGAGGCGTAGCTATTTTCATTGACAATACGATACAGCACACGGCTATTTCAGGCCCTCATAACATCGAATCCGCTTTTTGCCGAGTCTATCGCGGAACACATGAAATTTTAATTGGCGCTGTGTATCGTCCTCCGGGCGCAACTTCAGACATCATTGATGCATTGAACGACTTTCTATACCATTTGCGAATTCAAAACAAAAACGCGATAATCGCGGGGGATTTTAACGTTGCGGATGTGAAATGGGATGAAATGATGCCGGGGCAACGTGAACGAGAGGCAGCGCTCGGTCTTCTAGATTTGTGCTTTTCTCATGGGCTTCAGCAGGTAGTAAGAGAGTACACAAGAGTACAGGGTAATAGCAAATCAGTTTTAGACCTTCTTTTTCTAACTCAAGGTCTTTCGTCACAGCCGTTCGAGGTAGAAGTGTTACCTGGTCTTTCAGATCATTGTTTAGTTAGTATGAAATTGTCCTTTGCTTCTTTTCGAAAGAAGACGATTGAAGTGTCATCTTATAGAGATTTTAACAGGGCAGACGACACCGCCGTACTTGACGAGCTAGATTACTGCTTTGGCCCGTTTGAAGAGCTAAGCTGTAACGAATCAGTGACTGTTAATGAACTATGGTTAGAATTCAAATCTTTAGTCCATAGGTGCATAACTCGTTATGTGCCACTGGTCACAAAAAAGAAACGTGCGTGCAGTCCGTGGATAACAAGGAACATTATTTAACTAAAAAGAAAAATCAGCAGGCGTAAGAAAAAGTACCGACGCACACTCGATCCGGCTGCGTTGAGTGACATGCTAGCTCTAAGTAGTAATTTGAGGTCACACATAAAATAATCTAAATTTAAGTTTTATAACGTCACATTGGAAAAATTTCTACGAGAATCACCTCAAAAGTTTTGGAGACACTTGGCAGTACCAAAGAAAAAAGTCGCGGAGATAAGCTCAGAGAGCGGACCTATAAGTGATAAGACTGAAATGTGCGATCTTTTCAATAGATACTTCGCAAGTGTTTTCAGTGAAGACGATGACAAGCCAGCGGATACTAGGTTCGCTGCTGAAACGCGCGCAATTGACGACATAAGCTTATCGATAGAAGGCGTACTGAATTTATTGTTGAGCCTAAAAACATCAAAATCAGTGGGCCGTGATGATATTCCTAATCTGTTTTTGAAGCGATACGCAGAATGGTCAGCTAGATACCTCGTACTAGTGTTTAAGAAGTCAGTATCAACAAGCACGGTTCCCGATGATTGGAAAACTAGCAAAATAATTCCTATTCTCAAGACTGGAGATTCAAAAACGGTCAGTAATTATCGTCCCATCGCACTAACGTCAACCTGTTGTAAGCTTCTAGAGCACATTGTCTCAAAGCACATTCGACAATACTTAACAGATATTGAATTCTTGAATAGGTGTCAGCATGGTTTTCGACAGGGCATGTCGACGGTTACACAATTAATAGAAACTTTGCACGATTTTAGCGAAATCATTGACCAGAAAGGGCAAATTGACATAATATTCCTAGACTTTAGGAAAGCCTTCGATCAGGTAAATCACAGAAAACTTTTAAGCAAATTTCAATCAGTACTCAAAAACTCAAATATAGTTCGTTGGCTGGAAAGTTTTCTTGTGGGCCGCAGGAAATTTGTAAGTATTGACGGGAGCGCATCCCAAGTGTGTGACGTGACATCGTGAGTACCACAAGGCTCGGTACTCGGACCGTTATTGTTTCTTGTTTACATAAACGACCTCATTGAAGATTCAGAAATCAAGGCCAGATTATTTGCAGACGATTGCATTATTTATGCTAATGTTAATTCAGTTGAAGATCAAGTTAAGCTTAATGGTTACCTGCTCAACATTAGCGAATGGTGTAGAAAGTGGCAAATGTCTTTAAACCCCAGTAAAACAGTATGTATGACAATCACACACAAACATCAGCCACTCGAATTTGACTACTTATTACAAGAAAACAAATTTAATCGAGTAACAGAATATACATACCTGGGAGTGACAATTACTTCAGACCTGCGTTGGAACACTCACGTACATAACATTGTTGCTAAAGCAAATAAAAGATTAGGATTCATTAGGCGGTCACTTAAGCATGCTACACAGGATACTAAACTTACGGCTTATAAGATGCTCGTACGCCCGATAATGGAATATGCGTGTGAGGTGTGGGATCCCTACACTCAAACACTTGCAGCTGAACTGGAGCGAGTGCAGCGACGTGCACTTCGCTTTATCTATTCTCGCTTCCGAAGACAAGATCAGGTAACCCCACTTTACACTTCAGCGAACTTGCGCCCTCTTCAATGTCGCCGGAAACGAAAGAGACTCATTCTTTTCTATAAGATTATGAACAACATGGTACATATCGATAAGCAGCAATACATAAGCGAAACTACTTCACGTATCACTCGGGGTAATCATTGCAGACACGTAAAAGAACAAAAGTTTTCTAAGCACGGCTACAAGCATTCCTTCTCCCTGTCCACAGCGAGAGAATGGAACAGACTGCCAGAGAATGTGGTGCTCGCATCGGGTGTGGATGTGTTCTCTGCTGGAGTTCGTGATTGGTTGGTATAGTGCCTGATATAATGCGCCTTGCATTTGTGTTGGGCATGGTGTTTTCACATTGTTTTCTGTTTCGTTGCAGCGATATTTTTGCGCATTTTTATTTGTTGCTTAGAGGTCAGTTCCATTTTTTGATATGTTAAAACTTGGCACCGACTGGATGGTGCTGGTGTTTTGTTTGGCGTGTTCCGCCTTTGTAATCTGTACCTTGTATCACTCCTATCTTGGTCCTGACCGGACTGATAGTATCTCTAATAAATAAATAAATAAAATAAATAAAAAAATAATGTTCTCTTGACTCACTCTGTTCACAGAAGCCCAAAAATCCTGCACAAATGCTGTTTTCAGCGGGAAACCGTTTATCAACGCAATTTTTTCATATAACGGAAGATTTCGCTATAACAATCAATATATCCGCAGATCACCCGACAGCGGTCTTGTACTATTTTTATTAACGTTTCTGGCATCGTCAAAAGCGTTCCCCATTGGTTTTATAGGGTAGTCTTAACTGTTCGATACGGTCGATGTAAAAAAAAAATTGCTAGATATCAGAAAAATGGACCATTACCTTCAATATTTCTATAGCAGTGTGTTGCTATTTGCCTATTTTCAAAATTTTTGCCTGAGAATATTGGACATGCAAGGCTGATTTTTCCATCTACTTCTGCAGCGTGTAAACTACAAACGTCTATGCTCAATCATTCTGGGCCTTGTGATCAACGCTAATTAATTCAAGAGTTTGAGCCCATTAGAAATTTTATGGGGCATACGTTTTCTGAACCAGAGACTTCGCTTTCTCCTGCTTTAAAAAGCTTACAAAATGATGTTCACTCTTTGCGAATAGGATGAGCTAATTCTCGACCTCAGCGGAGGGAAAGTGCACGGGCATCCGACAACGTAAGCGCTCAAAGGGACCTCTTATCGTGTGCCAGCAGCAATGACGAGGAAGTTTACGCTCCATGCGGAAGCACCAGACCCGTCAGCAAACAGTGACAACGGCGGTAAAGCGCTTACATTCGTTTGTAGAAGGCCGCTTTCATTCGGCAGGAAGAAGGGAGAGAACGGGATCAAGCCCGCCCTGCGACGTTCACTGCTGCGCCAAAGTTCCTTTTCTCTAGCCTATAGACAACACAAATTTACTAAGGGGAATTCAGGCGTATGTATAGAAGTTCTAAAGTTAGACGTAAACAAGAAAAAAAAATGGGGATGCATAACATTCGACATCTGTTTTTTCTCAGGAGTAATATGTTATTCGTTCAAAGGTTTTACGTGACTCAAGCTACAACAAACTTTGCCTTCATGTTAGCCCCAGCAGTCTGTTATATTACGGTTAAGGGTAGGATGTAGCAGAAGAATTCCTTTATGCATCTCTTGTTACACTGTGCACATCCTAGGCATACCGAACTTTTGTTCCACTAGGATGAAAAACATTCTCAAGAATTAGGGCACTAATTTAAAAAGAAATTTTGAAAAATATTTCTACGAACTCTATCATTAAAGCTCCTCCCTCACGAGAGAGGCAAAACACTCTGCTCGCTTACCTCCCTTCTATTTGAGGTATTTTATTAACTCGTGAGCACAACATTACCCTTTCAGGGAACAATGTGTGGTGGGTGCATGCTTGCGAGCGCTCATGGCCGCGTGCGCGCGTGTGTCTGTGCATGTGTGAGCGTGTGTGTATGCGTGCGTGCTTCTGTGCTTGTGTGCGCGTGCGTCTGTGTGCGAGAGTGTGTGAATTTCTTTCAACCGCCCTCTGCAGTGCGCCGTTGAATGCTGTGAAACAAAGCTCGGCGGACTTTGCCTTCTTTTTGCGTTGGTTTTCTCCCTTCGAAGGAAACTTTTATGAGTTCGAAATGTGCCGGCACCGTAGATGCTGTCACCATGATTCCCCTCCGCCCCCCTCCCCACCCCAACTTTGAGCTGTGCGTTGCGCAGAACCATGACAGCCGTCGGGATTTTGGTCAGCGATTATGTCGCCAGTTCATATAAAAGTCCAAAAGGACTTCGCCTGCCTTACCTGGAAGTTCCACACGTTGACTCCTTTAAGCTTGTGGAATTCATAAATCTCTGCAGTTGCTTTTCAACTCAGATTATTCGCATGCGATATTATGGTCAGTGTACTTTTTGACGGCTAATTCTAATTGTAAAATATTATGGTCATTGTTTCCAATCGGGAACTTTCCTTCGGTGATGGGCTCAGTAAAATTTATTAAGGAACGTTTGACCGCCGAGAGCCGGTTGTAAATAGACACAAGGGACACTGAGTGCCGAAATAACGGGTGTGATTGTCTGCTGCACGATCTGAATACTAACTAAAAGGAAGGAGATAGCAAGATAGGTTGTGTCGACAGAGATGTTCATCTCTGGAATTGTCATTTGCCGTTTTGCTAATGAAATGCACTATTTGTTTATTTAGCCGCCTTTTCTGAAGAAACATCACAACGCTATCGACTCTGGGCCAGGGCGCGAAATTTCATGCGTGGCTGAAACATTTTTTAGTGGGCGGTGTTTGCGGGAATCTCTCTACTTCCCATGTAAAGCAGCTTGCGACTAAGGTTGTTTGAGTTTCATTAGACGACCATAAACAACCTGCAGTCCTCCCTGTAAATGCAGTTTGCACCTTAATAGACTGCAAGCTCATTGATGTTTTAGACAGTTTCATTAACAAAGACGGCGAATTTTTTTGTGAAAGCCCAGGTTGAACTCTTGGGCCGGCAACCTAGACTTTGCGCCAAATTCATCTACTTATACAGTAAACAGAGACACGAGTTGAGCTCAAGCAGTTGCGAGAAAACTACAACCAAAAAAGATGGAAAGAAACAAGAAACTAGGTTTGCTACGGGAATACCTATTCTATGGAATGGATGAAGAGGCCAAGAATTGATGACGGCCTCGTTATTATGTGATGAGGGAATGGTGTGGGCGAACAAAGAGGGGTCGCTTTCTGGAACTTGGAGATGTTCTCCCCAAAGCATTCTTTGCTTGGCTTCAGAAGGTACTGCTAACAATCCGCGTCAGAACGGTATTCAGCTGCGAGTTTAAACGTTACCAGTGAAGTGAGTAAACCCGCTGGAAGGGGTCTCCTTTGTCGGTACTGCAATGCCTGCACTAGTGTGGCTTACCCTAAGGAAGCCGGTGCCCCACGCAGTTTGCCAGCAGACCTGCGAAAGGGTTTTTGGCACTGGGCCTGTCGAAGCGTGTCATTAAGGCGCTGAACATATTAACTTCTATCATCTTTCAGCGCGCTAGAGCCGAGAACACTGTCGCGAGCTGCCTCTCAGGAAACAGGTCACTCTGAAATCTGCGGAAATATCTGTTTAATAAGCCTAACATGACTGTATAAATTCAGCCTTTCACTGAGTGAGAACTTTTTCAAGTGAAGGCAATTTGCGTGTGTAAAGTGTTTGTTTCACGCGCTGGCTCCTCGATCGACAAAAGGGTTTTGAGAGATCAGAGCCCAAGCCACAGCCGGTTGCTAAGCCGAGTCTTACTGTAAGCCGTCGCCCTTGATAAATTTTCACACTCTGAAAAACAGTCACATGAATTGATTGATTTCTTAGGTTGAGAGCAATATCAGAGATAGAAAAAAGAAGACGTTTTCATTTTACTGAATTTTTTTGTTAATGGCGACCCACTCATTATAAGAGCTCCGCCCTGGCTGCAATGTGCGGCCCGACGCGATTAGCGGAGCACTGGACAGGGGGCCAAAAATTAATTTAGCAATCACCTTGCTCTTCATTAGAAGCAAATAAAGCCTCTGTGGCGTTTCAGAGTTTATGGCGCTCGGTTCCTGATCCGAAAAACGTGGGTTCGATCCCACCACGGCCTTCGAATTTCGATGGAGGCAAAATTCTCGAGACTCGTGTCGTGTCAGTGCACGTTAAAGAACCGCAGGTGGTTGAAATTACCTGCGCCCTCCACCATGGCGTCCCTCATAGCTTGAGTCACTTTGTTACGTTAAATCCCTATAAACTATAAACTTACACCAAATAAGCAATACCACTGCTTAAAATCTATTGCGTTTACTGCTGCATTGCCGCCGCACTCTTTGTAGCATAATTATGTGCCTCATACCCCCTTTTCTTACTTCAGTAGGGATGTTAAATTCTAGTATTCAGCGAAAATGCTGCGACCTCTCTTTCTGTGTCTTTTTAAGATGAAATTCAGACAATTGCATATAAGATATATTAAAAAAGTGCTGTCTTTCGTACTACTAGTGCCAGAGGCGGGTACGAAGGGAAACTCTGGATGCAGTGTTACCCCCGAATTGGTATTTTAACATCTCGGGCAACGCCATACCTTGGTGTCTAATTTTTGAGCTCTTTTCCACAGCGTGTTCATTGTTGACAAAAATAAGATCGGAGAGAAAAAAAACTAATATACTATCCGCATTCAGCCCAGCATCCGCAGAAGCCACTTCTAGGAACATGCTTTCTGCGTTAGTTTCGAAAACGTGCAGGCTTCATAAAACAATGTTGCACTTCAGACCTTCTCAGTACTATAACCTGAGACCATCGATCAACCATCGTGAGAGCTTTCGCTTCCTTTCTTGCTTTGCGCTCATGGTAGTGTACGCAACGTGAGTTCCGCAAGCGGCCGAAACATTCCTCCTGCAATACGAGGCGATGAGTCAGCCTCGGCACGAAAGGCCTCGTCCTGTCAGAGCACTGCATGTGGCAAGTCCCGACACATACCAGTTCTAGTTCCTACGTTCCGAAATGTCGCAATAACCACAGCAATTAAGAGGTCACGAGGGCAAAAGAAAGCGAAAAGACGTATGTAACGTCCTGACAGAGGATTGCCTGTCTGCAGCCAGAGGTTAATCTCGGAAGAAGAGCTACACGACAGTAGACTCACAGTGACACTTGATGATGGCGCAATCTTGGAGCAGCCCCTGACTGAAATGGCACGCGCTGCGAACAGCGCAATCGCCAGGCTCATCCCCCACCTCTCCCACATGCCTTTTTAGCACTGTTCTTCTCCCGACTACCTCGCACTGGGTGCCGCTGCTGCCCTAGCATTATCCGTTGAGCATGGGATCTCTATCTGTTTCGTTAATCATCTGCAACACAATGAAGTCAGAGCACTCGTTGTTTCTGGTGCTGTCGTGCGATCTATGCACACGCCTTTTTTTAAGGCTTGCTGTTACTATAGATGGTTCGATTATGTTGTCATTATGAAAATTCGGTAGAATTAAGATAATATCATAAGTCGGGATCGAAGATAGCTTGTAGAAAAGTTCGCCATGAAACCAAGGTTGAATGGTACGGCAAAACAGCGCTGACGGACGGGACGGAAGAAGATGAGTCCCGTCCGTCAGCGCTGTTTTGCCGTACCATTCAACATGAACCAACCAGCCCGACTCAGCCCTCTCCTTGAAACCAAGGTTGCTGATATCTGTTCAAGTCTCTCGGTTCTCTCATTGATTGCTTGCCAGTACGTGCGTTTTTTTTTTTTTTGTGCAAGCAGAGTCCATATTGCTTCCTAGTACTTTTTAAGCATTATTCCTCCAGTTGCTTTAGAAAAGCTTTTTACGGCTTTAAGTTAAAGTCTAAAGAAAAAATGCATATAGCTGAGTTGTGAAATACTAACGGAACATTTCCGTTTTTTTTCTCACAGGATTAAAATTGGAATGTTATTAACACTCAACATCTGCATGTTGTGTTCCGCACCGTTGGCTGCGACTGATTTCTACACTACGTTACTTAAGTGAACTGAATCGGCTAAGAGAAAATAACATGATTGCTTTACTTTTTCGAAAATACTAAAATTTTCTGTGCTTTTGATATCATTTTTGGGCTCGTGAATTTTTTATTCAAATAAGTTTCTCGGACCTTTGGCATGTTGAGAGGTGCACATATATAATTTGAGGAGAAAATAACGGATTGCTTTACGATTCGCAAATACGGCTGTTTTCTATGGTTTCCAATGTAATTTTTGCTCAGGTGAATTTTTATTGAAATAAGCATCTCTGATGTGTGGCATGTTGAGAGGTTTAGAGTATTATTTTCAGCATAGGAATATCTAATATAATTTCGGTTTGAACTTGGCGTGGTTACTACTTTGCAGCAACGCATAGCACAAACCCTCAGCTGCTCACTTAGAAAGCGTCAAGAAGGCGAATATTGCTAAAATATTACAGTACAGTCGTAAGAGACTTTCTCATACGTGAACCGTTGTCAGTCGCGTAAGCAGGTCAAATTTGTAATAAATGTTCGCGCTGGTCTTCTCTCAGGTGCCTTATATTTCTACTTTCCCTGTCTGCATGTTAAGCTACCGTTTTTAGGTTTTAGTCTCCTCATGTGACAAAAAAACCTTACGTCATATTTTGCTTCCTTGCATAACCTGTTTTCAGAGGTGGTATTCACATCAATCGTCACCTTCTTACGGCAGGGATGGAAGCTGCGTTTGCAGAAACCATAATTCAGGAATACCTTTAATGCGTAACGCCACCCTAGGTCCTAAACCTAGCGACGACGAAAATAACGACGCTAAGGATGATATCTTTAACATCGCGAACATCCACATTTTTAATGCAAAAATCTCCAATAGGGAGCTTATCTGAGATGACAGTAAGTAAGCAGACTGCAACTATAGTCACACTGGAGCCCAAGCTCCCCTGCCAAGGCTGTGGCTGCCTCACCTTCTTTGCGACTCAAACTGGAGGTCGCGCGGAGCTATACTGTCAGCGGATTGAGTGTCAGTGTTGTCGGCGGCAGCAACATCACATGAATAGCACGAGCGCACACTACACACTCCTGGCCGCTTCGTTTTCGATAAGACCGAGAGTTGAGGTCACATGGTGCACTCAATTTCTTGCTATTCGAGAAGTGTACCAGTAGCGTAAGTTAGCAACAGGAAAAGTATATAGAAAAAAGTAACTACAGTGAGAGCAGGTCAGTTTTTCTTATGTAGCTGCAAAGGTTGCCGATGTAGAGACCTCACATGGTCCACTTTTCGAAGCCGCATTTGCGGTTTCACCGCAGCTCCGCCCAGCTGAAGAAGCGTATTCGAAAAGAACCCGTGGAGGGTGTTACGAACATAAAACCACGTTTATCCTTACGCTTAATTCGCAGGTGGCTGACAGCATATTTAACGGCACGGTGGGGCATCACGGCGCCCTAGAAAAAAAAATACAGAGAATGTTTACTCAATTCAAATCGGAGCGAAAGCACGGATTTGAGCTACGTAGAAGGCGACGGCGAGCAGGCAGTGCTGCGGGACGGAGCAGATGGAAGTTGATGAAGACGACGATCTCCAATGCAGAGCGCGAGAGTAGGGCGCAGTTTAACACGAGACTTGTTGGGTGCGGGTAACCTAGTGGTCTCGCTGAGCGGCCCTTAAAGAAGATCCATTCGCTCAGCCATTGATTCGACTCCCAGTCATGCATACTGATTCAATTTCCTTTTCACTTTTTCATGGTGTGACCTCTAACTCAGATGAAGGTCAAAACGAGGCAACCAGCGATCGAAGCACGAGGTCTCGTAGTGAGGCTTTGGCTTCAAAACTGCGCGCAATAGCAGCGTGTAGCTCCGGCGCCCTAACAGAGACATGGCCATCGAATCAGCCGCAGTCAGCAACAGATAATCGATGTGCTCTTTAGCTTGGGAAGAAGCTGTACGGGCGGCGAAAAAAACAGACCCAGCAGAACATGCTCACCACAAGAATATTTCATATGTACTGAAGTATCGCAAACGAAAGAGGGAAGCATCTGGGCAAGCTGCCCCCTTAGTCGTATACCCAGACCGTCGACGAAGCCACTCTCTGGTAATCATATCTTCACGGATAAAACAAGTGCTTCCTAAGTCAAAGACCAGCGGGGTGGCCACCGCTATTCCCTTAGTTGTTTATACTAATCGCTACTTTAATTGTTTTAGTTTTATTTAATTTAAAAACACATAATCGCTTTTTGAAGCGTTGCAGTGCCGCAGAAAAGCTTCCCAGGGTATCAAAAATAAGCCGTTAAAAGAGAAAAACGAAAAAAAGGAATCCAACTCAGAGTGCGCAAAGTCACAAGAGGATAGGCAAGCATACGACACGTCGTGAAGTTTATTGTAAAACGCTGCGTCTGATGGCTCAGGACCACTCTCCTGAAGCCTCAACCGAAAACAACCCCTGAACACAGGGCTAGCTTTTGTCTGATACCTGCAATTAATCCGATGCCGAATATCAACCTTCTCGCTGTTACACTTAAGTGAAAGAAGGCTAGTGTAAAAAAATAACAGCGTTCTATAGTTTTCAGGAAATTAGGTAATAAAATATGTCGCGCGGGCTTGTTTACTTCCGTCTGCACGCATTTGTTAGCTAGATGCAACAGACCTGATCATTGATTTGCTTGTGCTAGTGCCGCAGAATGAAAATTAAACATCGGACTAGTAATTTGTGTGTTCAGTTGTTCAGTCCCACACATTTTTCCGGCCAAAAAGCTGTACATGTTGCGCATTTTATGAGAATGTTGTCGAAGGAAGAATAAAATCAAGAAATTCGATTAAAATCTAGACAAAATGATTCACCTCCTATTTACTTTTATGCAGGGTAAAACTCGACGGCCGGATAACTGGTCAACTTCACGCAGGTTGACAGAATAAAAAGTGGTTCATTTCGAAATTGACGAAGTTCCTCAATGCGCAGAAGAGGAAAGGGAGCAAAATTGCTGTTGGTTTAAGAAATGAAAGGCTCAGTAACGTTCTTGATTCTAGGTGTCCACTTCAGCCGCGCTCTGTTGAAAGGGATGAAGAAGGGAGTGAAACAAGAAAAAGAGAAACAGGTGCCGTAGGGAAGAGCTCTAGAAAAATTTCGAACCTTTAGGGATCTTTCCATACACTGATATCGCAAAGCCCGCAGGCGCCTTTTGCGTTTTGCCTCCATCGAAACGCGGCAGCGCCCACTACGGCTGCTCTTCCTCGGTTTCCCCTTCTACTCTTTCCTCGATCCCTTTCTTCAAGTCGCGGTATGCCTGTAGGTGTCCGAGAAATACGTGCAGTATGCACACTTGGAAAAAGTCTGGTACCTCGGCAGCAACTTTCTCGCTCTGCCAACTTTACGCCTCTGTCGGTATTGGAGAATGCGGTCACCGAGAGCGAAGCGTTTCTCTGTACGGGAGACTGTTTCGAAGGTCCAGTCAGGCCATTCTTTTTCCCATATAATGGCGAGTCTTGCCCGGACAAATGCGTCGAACAAACTCCCCGAAATGTGGCTCGGGAGCTACGCCCTCGTGTGAAAGAAAAGAACTGTAGCGCAACCAGGACGTACACAAGAGAGGACCACACAGGACTAGCGCTAGTCCTGTGTGGTCCTCTCTCGTGTACGGCTTGGTTGCGCTATAGTTCTTTTCTGACAACATGCACCATCTAGCCCAACAAAAAGTTCTTCTAAGCCCTCGTGTGGGCCGGGAATGGGTCACTCTTAACTACGCAAGAATGTTCGCAGTGTCTCCGTAATTAAGACAGCCGCATGTCTCTTGCACTTACACTTGGAAGGCTTTGTTCAAAACAAAGGCCGCCTCGAAAAGTGACCTATCTAAATAACTGTTCAAAAAGTATTAAAAGACGAGCATGATGTCTGCAGTGTAGTGTTAGCCCGCTCCACTAGCCCGCTTGCTTAGGAGCGATAGGCAAAGGTAGTAGCATGACAATAACTGGAGTGAAGTAGTGCGACTTCAAACTCCTTCGACAGAAACGGTGCACCTCCATCGCTGAGCACCGCTTTCGGAGCTCCATGCATGAGAAGAATGTGCACCCGTAGATCTTCGACAAGATGGTCAAAATTGGTGTCCGTGACCGTTTGTGCCTCGAGGTATTCGTAAGGTTGTCTACGGCGACGATAACGTAGCAACTGCCACTGGATGATTTAAGTAAGGCGTCGAGTAAATATGTGCCCACAAGCTCGAATGCACTTCCAGGCGGAGCGATGCGCACAAGATGCATGCGCCGAAAGAGCAGTTGACTTTGCGACGTCGCTGTGGACATCCAGAACACTGCCACGTTGGGCTACTAGCTTGGTCAACTTTTGCGAGTCGTTCCAGCCATCTGCTCTGCTTGTAGCAATCAAGTCAGCGAGTCGGCCAGACCATCACACGTTTGTGGTCTCGAGTGCATTGACGGTTTTGATTAGAGGGCCATCGGAGAGGCTGTAGGCTCATATCTGTTAGCAACTATAGCAGTTCCGGGAGGCTTGCTGTAGGTGTGTGACCTGGCGAAGATGACGACTGCTCGTAGTTCATTCCCGTGGAGCCGCGGGCGCCTCAACCGTCTGGCCTATGAACGTACGTAAAGAAGAGAAATTTGCAGAGAAGGACGGACTGTGTCAAGCTAGAACCGAAATTGCTTCGGCAATAGAGCTTAGTTCACTTAGTCGTTGATCCAACTTGGCCGAAGGAGCTGCTCCTTTCTCCTGAAACGCCCGGAGATCAGCCTGTGCTTAAGACGATGGTGCAGAAATAATTGGATAATGATTCCTTACTGGCATTCAAGCGGATTCTGCGTCTGTGCCAGCGTTGTTGTCGATGTGTTTTGGTTTTTAGCGCCTTCGGCAGGTGAAGACACGGGCCGTCATTGCTGTCTGTCGCAAATATTGAAAAGAAAAGAAACCGCATTATTCTCTGGCGCAGAGCGATCTCAAAACTACTAGTTTACTAATCACCAAATTTTAATTTTAGGACTTCTCTGTTATAGCAGATGTGAAAGGCTTTCAGATGGGACATTGTACATCGTGACCGAAAACAGATATGTCATAATGTTTAGACCGGTAACTTTATAATCAAGATGGCTCACGCACCCTCAACAAAGCGGCTGCATTTCAGAAGGTACTCAAACAGCGCACTCTTTAAAGAACCCGCATATAGGAGTTCTCTTGTATTTTTTTTCATAATCGCAGTGTTCAGACAGTAGAAACATTCACAGTATGCACGCGCTCACTCACGGGATTGAAGCACCCGGAGAAAGAACACATGTGGGCTTACTCATTGAATAGTTTCTGGAGAATCAGATGGCTTCCGCTTCGCCGTTGGTTAATTCCCTTTGGCAAGTTCTTACGATGACTTTCTGCGTTCACCACAACACAGCTTCTTTGGCAAACGGATTACTTCCTTTCGCATGTGTCGAGAGGATGCGGTTAGAAGACCAAGAAGCCCAATTCTTGAAAACGTCCCTCTTGTAAAAGCTCAATCTGCTCTTCCCGCCTATCCGTATTCTGTGCATACAACTTTTGGAGACGAACGCAGGAAATCGGCCCTGTGCGACAAAGTGCTTTTTGCTCCGCTCTCGCTTGTCTCCCGTTTCCACGAGAGTGAAGAAAATACGCGGCTATACGCACGTTCGCCTCGAGAAGTCCACATTGGTGTAAGTGAACATGAGAAAAACGTGGGGACCATACATACAAAAAACAGACAAAAATGTTCAAGCATGGATCGCCCTTAACAACCTGCCGATGGTATCAGGTGCGAATGCGGTGAATGGTTTTAATTAAATAGAAATCCCGGCGGCGCGTCTCTAATTTTACGCTCAGAGACAGCACCGGCACTCGCTCA
This sequence comes from Amblyomma mixtum, assembly GCF_055824585.1. Classification (NCBI taxonomy): domain Eukaryota; kingdom Metazoa; phylum Arthropoda; class Arachnida; order Ixodida; family Ixodidae; genus Amblyomma; species Amblyomma mixtum. The sequence goes on along the minus strand of NC_143012.1, from coordinate 281,769,463 downwards.
TGTAATTGCGTTTCGGCTAGCAAAACTCTCGCCTCGAAGAATGAGGGCATATAGAGGACGAAACAAAGGCCTGGCAATTCCACTAACTCCCCTCCCCCCCCTCGCCGCTTCCATTACATCGCCGCCACCGACGACGAGGCTACTAACGGAGAGGTATTTGCAGCTGGGGCCAATTTGCAGCCGCAGCAGTTTTCTACGATCGCCTCCAAGAGGCGGTAAAGCATTCACATTTTCAGCAATAACTTGGTGCCGAGTGAAACGCCATCTATCTGCGCGTAAATCGTGTTGGATAACTAAAGTAAAACGTGTTATTACATTTTTGGTGGCGCTTCCGTTATGTGCCGTGATATAAAACGGTGGTATTTGTAACAAAGGGCAAGTGACCGCTGTGTGGTCCCGTTCTTAACAGGGAAATGTTGGTTTACGTGCACGAAGATTCTCCTTGAGCTCGTTTCCTTTAAACACAAGAAACAACGCGATAAAGTTGTTGCGCTCTAATAGCCATATATCGACATGAAAAGCATTTTAATAAATTTGGTACTATGTAGTGGACAATATGCCAACAGAAGATAGGGCTTGTGAACGAGTATTAAGAACTAATGTTGTGCACAACATTGTGTACATCGTTGCTAACATTGCATATTATAGCACAGTCTAACAAAGCGCACAGCATTTGGTTTTCTTTATTTATATCATGGGCTTTTAATTTAGGACCACTCCTGCTCTGTAACGCATTTGGTCCAAGGGGGGGGGGGGGGGGGGGGATGAAGCAAGAATGAATAATCTTGAAAACCAAGGAGATATCAGGGTTCGAATAAACTTACTCGCTATGAGGGTACAATCATAGCTATTAGATTACGTAATTCGAATTATTACCACCAATACAAATTAAAATATATCTAACATCCACACGTGATGCTAGTGGCCCAGACAAAAGCGCGAAAACAACTCCTGCTTAACGTTGAACTGGGGCCCCTTAGAGGTTGGAACATGTAATAATGGAACGCAGAAATGGTCAAGTATAGTAACATTTCACTATGGTCAGGCTTAATTGGATGGATGGATGGATGGAAAACTTTATTGAGCAAGTGAGTTTGGACCGTACAAGGTCTCAGGGCCACCGCACAGCCCTCACAGGGCACGTTTAATTCAAGAGATATGTGAAGGCATTTGTCCTTCAGCGGACGTAGTTAGGCTACGATGATGGTGAAGTACAACCGCGACCGACATCTTTCTCACAGCCGAGCAAAGAAATAAACTGAGTGATAGAAAAACCAGCTAAGTTAGCAAGGCCATCAATTAATGTCAAAGTAGTTGGTTCCCAGGTCGAATTAGGACCACTTTTGAAGCTTTTTAAGGCGGAAGCCTTTAATGTCTCATCGTTGTAAGCAGCAGTTGTCGACAGAGAATGTCAAGCTTTTCAATTGGTGGACACGGTCGTGACGTCACAGTGCGGGAATTTCAAACGGGGCCAATTGTACTTTGGCTAGTAACCATGCAACCAATTGAAGGGATCGTACAGTGATGCTCCAAGTGGGACTGAGCTTCGTTTATTGCTTAATTACCCAATTAGCCTAATTATCTGTACTAGTCAGGCCATATAAATAAATAAAACCGATTAAGAAATTGGTCGAGCTCAGGAATCGAACCCCGGTCTTCAGCGTGAGAGACGAGCAAGCTATCCACTCCGCCATGCCAGCTCGATGGTTTGGAATGAACAAAGGCGCGTCTAGTGAATACGGTGTCTTCACTCACTCTCATCCTCCTCCATTCCCTTCCGGCGAGGTTTAGGTGTCCACCGACAAATGAGAGACAGATACATTTCCTTTCCTCAAAAACCAATTTACCGACAAGCGAGGCGTAGAACCGAATGGGCGATGGCGTTCTATGGACTCCTTGGCAGCGTTGCAAGACGCTGTCGCGTTCCACTCTTAGGGACGAAGCTTAACATCTTAACCACACATCAGTGACCACACTTTAGGTCAAAAAAGTGCCCCCCTGAATTTTGTGAGACAGTTACTGCGCAATTTCCTTTCCTCAAATACAATTTTCATTTTCTTCATTACGGTTCCTCTTTATCTATCTTCTTTCACTCCCACTTCCTTCCTTCCTCTACGGTGCGGTTCAGGTGTCCACCGAGATGACAGAGAATTGCTGCGCCATTTCCTTTCCTCAAAAAGCGTTGCGTTCAACGGGCAAGGCATCCGCCGAAACGGGTGGTGGGGTTCCGTGGACTCCCTGGCAGCGCTACAACGCGCTGTCGCGTTCCACTCCTAAAGGCGAAGCTTAAGCGTCATTAATTAGCAGTTAATTAGTATTCAGGCATTAACCAGTAATTAACCATTAATTAGTGATTTGTCATCACTTAGTAATTAGTACTCAATTATATGTGACGCCACCAGTGCCACAGAAAGAGCGAAGGTGGTGCGGAAAACGCTTCCGCCTCTACCCACTTTAGACAGTCAAAGTGCCCCCTGAATTTTAGCTTTGTAGATAACTGCGATTGAAACCGGTACAGCATTCATCACCGTTAACGCTCCCACTCATATGAACTTTCCTTGCATTTCCCCGAAAGAGCCGAATAGTGCTCTCATGTTGGAAAATTATTTCCTCCTATCAAATTATATTAAACCGCAGGCGCGGTCGCTCGCCACACACCAAAAGAAAAAGAGGAGAGAAGAACTGCGAATGTTTCGACGGAACGCTAAATCGAGCCAGAAAATATTGAGGAATAGAGTACAGTTGATAAAAAAATATCGAAACATTCAGAAATTGGGAAAAAGCATGCGATTCCCCTAAGAAAGGAGAAACTTACTTCCCCGGAACGACTGTAGAGTGCAAACGCTAATCTATTTCTGCGTACAAAAGAGGCATATAATGGGCAGTACGACCTTCGCGTGGCGGGAAAAGAAATAAAAAGGCGCCGTGAATACCACAAAATAAAGGCGGCGAGATGTAAACTGCAGCCTTTCCTTCCAGCCGTCCGTAAAATATACAAAAAACACCCCAATAAGGAACGATGGGGAAAAAATAAGTAAGAGAGCGGAATATTATGACCGCAGCAGTAAAATCGGCTGTTTTTGTTCACAACAACTCTTTAGAACGGGCCGACAAATGCTGCAACGCCGCCTTCCGGAATTCCTATTTTATCGCATAAAAAGGAACAGTGGCATGGACAATAGCGGCGCTTAATACAGTTTTTTCGCCTCACGTTCTGGTTTACGAATAAAAGAGTTGAAGTTTTTCTAGCGCTCACGCTCTAATGCAAGTATCAGTGTCCTGGCGTGCCATGCATGTATAATCTTAAAAGCAGCTGCGGAATCAGGGTACAAGCAACCAAGCGTGCTGAAGAGAGAAGCAATGGAGGATAGAGAGGTTTGGATCTTTGGTTTTGGGCGCAGCTTTGCGCGGCGGGCAGAAGCGGCAGTTCAAGCCCAACAGACAATGAAGGCCAGGGCACGATTTATCAGAGGCGGCAGGCCTGTGGGCAACCCGAGCCTTTCCGATGCGTATTTTGGGAGCCAACAGCCCACGTATTCACAGTGTACTTGTTCTTCTTGATTCCTTGTTATCATTACAAGGCGAGAGAGCAGGTCCCGTTGTTTTCGATGAAAATATTTTGTTGCCCGTGGGTTTGAACGAGGCGCGACGTTTTTTTAGGAACGGTTGCTACTGAAAATACAAGTACTGCGTTTTCCCTAATGTTCTTTAGTGGCTGTCTGGCGTCTTTTAGCAGCTGGTCCTAAGTGCCAGCTATGTTTTTTTTCCTCTTGTAAACTTCCTAATTGTCGCTTTTCACATAAAGTTATCTAAACACATGTTTTATTTATCCTTTTTGTTTTGGCGCTAGAGTGAAGGGTTAGAGTTCTGTGGTTGTTTATAAGCAATCAAAATATTATTGAGTTGTCGATGTCACCTTTAAGATCTACCTGTAAGGTAAATACCAAGCAGAAAATATTTTAAGGATTGCCTGTGCGTTTTCTAAAAGCTTAATTATTATTAAAATAAGGAGGAAACGAAAGAAGTCAAGGAATTAAAAGCGAATCACTGATCTCCTGTTTAGATAAGCCACTGCATTACTAGGAGAAGATTGTATCTTTTTAGCGTCCCAGATACTCTCTCAGCGGTCAACCAAGGTGTATCAGATCATCTCAGCATCAACTAGTAAAACATTTCCGTTCTTTGACGAGGTCGCTCTGTCCATGAACTGGATAATAAGTAGAGCAGCCTGCGCGATCACACAGGCTCCTAACATGGCCTAGGAAAAATATACGGGATTGATCTTTCAACTTTCTGCTGTTGTAGCCACGGAAACAATTATTTCTTTGCGGAAACGTCCTGTCAATAGGATATTCAGTAACAGTTTGATCAAAAGTATAATACTTGAGTTTCAGAAGAATGAGTGCTGTATGATGGCGAGGTAATTCTAGAGATTAACGTTTGAGGTATTCCTTGTGCTGCTTATTTGCGAGCTCCGTGATACACGTACAGCCGTTTTCAATAGTCGTCACGTTGAAATGGAAGGCTTCAAAGTGTTTATTACTGACGCAATCACTTTTGGGTTAGGGTATGTGAAGGTTACCAAAACAAAAGCTGCACCAAACATTGTGCGGTAACACATATTTCCATTTTATAAACTGGCTTTGTTTCTTGAGTCTATTATAACATTATTTCCTCGCTATAAAGTACAAACCAGAACGCAAAAATCAGTTTTTCAAAAACATTTTATTTTGCTTAATAATTTTTTGCCTATATTTTTTATCAGATGGAGTATTGGTGGTTGGTGGGATTTTGGAAGCAGCCGCTTGTGGAGGGCATATTTGGGTGGATGGGTGGTGCATGGCCCCTCTGGAGTGAGAAGTCTCGCTGGTTGGAATGGGTAAGCGGATCGCGAGCGTCATGTTAGTGTGTGGCAACATCGTAGCTATGGTGGTGCGGTGGCGAGATTGGTGGTGGCCGATGCTTTTATAGTATGGAGGCTTCACTCTCCGAGGCTATAGACTGAAGCGTAGATTTTTGAACCGTGACACCGGTACTGTTATCGCAGTGAGAGGAAAGCAGCCAAAAGTACAAGCAGAAAATTTCAATTTATATGCAGCCGGGATTTCGCGCTATGCGTGGCTATGTTTTCTCAGTGCGAAGGGTAGAAAGTGCTCCTAGAACATCTGTGCTTTTGTGCATAGGAAGACGCCGGGGGAAGCGCCAGGCTTCAGTGAGTCCGGCCTAGGAGAGTGAGCTAGCCCACCTGACAATTCTGATTCGACGTGAGCGACGACGAGATTTCGCGAGCTTTCTGTTTTAACCTAGTACACTTACATTGAGAGGACATAGTAGTAGCGCTTAAAAAACAAGGACTACAGGGTAGAGAAAGACAGCACAGGCGCTAGACATCAACTGACTTTATTCTCGAGAACAACAACGAATTTATTGGCGACAATCAGGAGCATAAAAAATCAACGTTGGAATCGTATGCGTGATGGCACTTCCCGATACAAGAACCTCAAATCTTTAGTGCACAGATAAACATTCGGTTTGCTCACGCAGGTTTGCCGTTCCGAGTGAATGAGAAAGGCTTCCAATACTTCCCGCTCTTTCTTGCCCGGGAAAGGTTGACACCGGTGTCAATTTGCATCACAAGCGCGCTTTCTTTCTTGACAGCCAACTTTTCTCTTTTGCAAATGCTGCTTCGCTCTGACGCTTCGTTGCTTGTTTTCCTTTCGCCTTCTCTCTTTTCCAGGGACGAACCGTGTGAACGCTTTCTCTTGGAAGAACCCGTGAGTTTAATGCAAAGCTTGCCCTCGTTACTACTTCGTTCACTTTTTCGCATGTAAGTTGGGGAGACAGTTGTTTTGAAAACGTTGAGGTGCATATGATTGAATCGCAACCTCTGTCTGGGCAGATGTAGCGTATCTGTTATTTGGCTAATAATTCGAATGTATCCTTCTTTCCAAACTACGAGAAAACGATTCGGGACTTCTTTCATAACACTGAACTATTTGAACTATTCACAGTTAATTCGAAGACGCCTGGATGCTGTTTAGTCAAGGAGATTTTTCTTATTAACCGCAAACTATACCGCCAAGACGAGATGAGGCATTTCTCTTTAAGTAGAAAAATGGGATGCACATTTTCCTCCTACTTCAGGGCAGAACTGTGCCAATCTTTCAGCGCATGTATCGGATAGAATTGTTGGTCAGACTACCTGCATTGTGCTCTGGCTGGCTCGCTGCATTTGTCATAAATGCTTGGTTGATTCCTCAACCACAAGCGAGACCATTACATGAAATGTTTTAATTTGATAGCGGATTTCATCAGTTTCGTGTCCAGAAACATTATTTATGGTTCTGCGCACCACCTCTTTGAGTCATTAGTTTTCATACAATTTAAAAATTTGGAAGGAGTCGAAAACTTTAACTACATGTAATTGTGATAACCGCAATGCAGTGAAAGTGTACAAAGAATTCCAGTTTTAGCTGCTACACAGCCCGTAAGCTGCCGTGTGTTTTTTTTTTAATGGAGCGACGTTCAACAACCCAAGTTGGTATACCAACCAGCATCGCATTACAGGACGTATAGGCAACCATTTAAAAACCTAACTTCTTAAATACAGTTTATTTGTAACACAATAGTAGTTTCAGTAACATAGTTATAGTAAAAAAAAGCCTATGCTGTCAGAAATTTCTAGACCTAGAAGTCGCACAATGAAAACATGGGCATTGGTGACCACGACTTGTACCGCCCAGAGCTAAGGAAATTCATGATGTAGTACTGTGAAGATCGAGGAAAACTTAAGCCTTCAAGAGTAGACTGAGACTCACGAAAACGACGCAGGAATCATATCGCTTCTCCTGGCAACATATGGGAGACCTGTTACATTTTTAAGCACGAGAAAAGTAATTATGATAATGCAAGTATACAAGGTACTCCGTGTAGAGCGCCAAACGCATGCAGCTTTTAATAGGCGTGTGCACCTCTGCAGCGGTATTTTTTGGTAATAAGGTCTTTGCAAAGTGCATGCTGCCTGAATTATGAAATTACTTTTGCTAATCATGTGTACGAGCTATTTTCTCAATGTCAGGGACACAGAAGAAATATAGCGAAATGAAATTTAAACGGCTGCTTCATGAAAAATTCTGATTTACTACCCTTTTACTCTTGCCTTAACATGCAGCTCTATTCGAAAGAACACAATCTTCGGAGTGTTAATAATTTCTATAAATTAACCCTTCCGCACTTGGTTAGTGGGAGTAAGAACAAGCAACCTCTTGCCTCGAAATAAACAAACACAAAGAGATCATCCGACAACCTAAAGAAAGCTTTTTACTTTCTGTTGGCGGAAGCAAGAAAACAAAAACAAAACTTGGACCAATCTTGAGGAATAATCTGTTATAAAGCCAACGAGAACGGGTCTGGAAGAGTAGGCTACATTTGTGTTCACAGTTAATTACTACAAAAAGGGCAAAAAGGATGGCTAAACGAGAAACGCTTCACTGCGTGAGGTGAGTGTCTTCTAGCTCAATGGCCTCAATCGCTTCCTTCTTCGTTCTTTGATCAGTTGTCATGATCCGAAAGCTCACGTACAATGGCATGATTGCGAGGTTTCTATAAAAGCTATTTGAGTGTTTATTTTTCTATTTTTTTTTTCGCCATAGGACAAAATCCTCACTGGGGCGAGAAAATCCGGCGCTATCAGGCGTCGTCCAGGTTAAAATCATGATTGGCTGGCGGGCAAGGACAATATTAGTGACGTTATCCCAGCGGATAAGTAGCCTTTGGACAGAGGAACGTAACCTCACCATTCCTCCAGTGTCGTCAGGAGACAGGATAATGTCCAGTGGCTGGAAAATAGCGATGTCAGGAGAGCGGCAGTGACGTCACCAGATCAGTTTCGGCTGTTTGAAGCTTATATTTACCAGCCGTGGCAGGTGTAATGTGCTATATCCGAAGAGCTAAGGAAGAGCATTGCTCGAAAAAAGCCACCTGGCTCATACCAGCCCGACCAGTCACTCACGGCGAAGTCGTCAACAGTTTCGAATGATTAACGCGAGAGCACGTCTGCCCCAATATCAGAAAAAAACCATCCGACGTCGACGTTGGCGACAGTTTCAAGCCTCGCAGACGAAAACCAGCGGAGTAGCAACTTAGGAGGACCATCTAGGTTGACCTCCGGTTCAGGGTCGCAGTTGCCGCCTGGCCCAAACTCTGGTCGGATGCTGTTCATTCGCGCTCTGAGTGTGCGCTTATGCGACGCGAAATAGCGCCTTCAAAGCTTGGGGCTTTATCTTAGATGGCCAAGCACCGTTAAGAAAGTTTTCGTTCGTGCGGCTCTTGGAAAGAATCGTGTTTAAAATACCAGCCCTTCTAAGCCAAGCTGTTAACTGCGCGCTGTCTCCTTTTAAGCATGTACGTAGCTACCACAAAATTGACTGAATAATTAAGCTAGTGAGGAGTTAAAGAAAACAATTTACATTCAATACGCATTGCTTCATAGATCCTTCTCCAATCAACAGGTCCGGGTATAAGTTTTTGAAGTTTTGAAAAGAATCTGAATCTTCTCCTGTTTCGGATTTACTGATAGGGCGCTTAAAACTATCTTTCTGTTTCGGATTTCCTGATGAGGAGTTTCAAACTGTCTGCCTCCTTTTGGGGGTAGTGCCTTTTGTTGGCGCATGCTTGTGTCTCAACTGTGTTGTGGGGTGGTCGGTGACCTAAAACATCTCCGGACTTGCGCTTCGAGAACGTCTAAATTTCAATTTCGTAATTTCAAATATGCTGTAATTGCCATCTTCAGCCACGGAATCCCTTGTAGGAGGATAGGAGGTTTCATCTCTGTAAAACAAAATGCTATGATTCACTTTTAATCTTTCGTTAATTCAAGTGCAGGCACTCCTTTCCCTCCACTAATCTTGACATCTGTTCTGCGAGCTGTTCTTGTGTATATAATAGAAATGAGAGGTGGTCTGTACAATTAGAGCAAATCACTGAGTTTGGAAATAGGGCGGTGCATTTTACCTGTAAAAATGCTCTAATAACCGAATGGGAACAATCACGCGCATAAAATAAACGATCAACTAACTGCCCCACATCTAGGTGCATTAAGTTCAATCTACTTTCACAAACAGGCCAGAAATGGTTATCGCGCTGCACTGGCTCGAAATTGAGTGACCATATAAACATCACCAATATTCGACGAAAGCGGTGGATTTGATGTAGTCCACTGGATGACTAGCAGATTACATTAAACTCTTGTTTCTTCAAAAAATTGAAACGACAGGCCTAAAACAAAATTGGGATGGTGATGCGGAACAATAGTCTGACCATTAAGTTCAACGGCTGATACTCACCCGCTTCAGTTTTGGGAACTCGACTTGAAAGCGTTGTGCGGAACGCCAAGGTATTTAGGGGTCGCACTATCATTATATTCTAGCATAACGTGGTGATGCTGAGCCCCATGAAACAAACCACAGACACGAATTTCTGGAGATATTCATCTGAAAGGCAGAGACTATGCCCGACTGATCTATCCTGAATGGCGCTTAGCCAATGCTGGGCTTATCCACGAAAAAAAAAGCAGGTCGTCAGCATTTGCAAGTACTTTGACTTTATTGCCCAAAACTGCTAGGCCACAGACCCTACTGCCATACCGAACATATAAGCAATGCCCCTCCAGGCGAAGTACGAACTGTACTGGGACTTTGGGCAGCCTGGCTTCGGGGATTAGCGGATTGACACATGCCCTGAGAGATAGACAACCACTAACAGTCAAGCGACCGGAACAGCTTCTGAAGAATAGTTGCCAACCGTTAAGTCGCGTTCGGCGTTACAAATATCGTCTTTAATGTCAAAGTACGCCTTGTAGCTCCTGTTTCAAGAGCAACCGGCTGTGAAACAGATGATAGGTTCTCCATCTGTATATCAACACCCACGTCGTACTTATTCGACGGCGCAGACTCAAATAAATCGCTCCATCTGCCCGTAGGGTTCAGCAAGAACCCGCGCACGGTTCTTTTCAGCTCTATTGTTTACGCGGCACCGTTCTCCGGAGAACAAAACTTTTTCGCGACGGAACCGAGTAAACTACTCGGCGAGAAAAGTTTCTGGTAGCCATGTAGATCTCTGTTCGAATGACTCAAGCTGAAGACGAGAGATCCGGGAAGTCAGTCGCACTTATGACGGCCGAGAGCGTCTGCTATCGCGGCAACATAAACCATTCATTTTTTTTTCTTTCTTGCTCCGGAATGTCAGAATGGAAACATGGATGTGCCAGAGAAGATGCAGAGGTTACGGCATCACGCCACAGCGACTTAGCTACCCTCACCCACTTTCTTCTCTCGCCCAAATCACTTTGGGTGCCCTCAGATCGATGCTAACGACTCTGGGGCCAGATGCAATATGTACGCCAGCCAGCCAAGCAGTTTGGGTCGCGATCTTGGATTGCAGTTTGAAAGCCTCTTTTGCGCTTCAGACACTGCGTGGCAGCCCAACTTGGCTGCCCCTTGCAGGGAAGAGGTTATAGTCACGGCTGAAGGTTATGAACAGAAGGAGCCTTTTTTGGTACATGAAAAACATACAAGGAGACGCCAACTGACCCCAAGGATTTGGGAGAAATACAAGCGTTTTAAACCTCAAAGATAAAGGTGAAAAGAGTCATGTTTTCTGAATTTCCATGGCACGTTTGTAGGTAGCTCGATATGGTAGAGGTTGTGTAATAAGACAGAAAGAAGATTTATAAGCTTTTCACAACTTTTATCAGCTGCATTGCACATTATTAGCATTAGTACTGCACTTAAACATAAAGACTAAGACTAAGCGTAACGACTAAGCTTTCTACTTTGTCAATTTTTCACCTCCGTTTTGCTCTTTAATCAGGTATAGATTCTAAGACGAGAACCTTAGTAGCCCCATTCACGAAGGCCGCCGGCGTGTGTTAGTGTGTATACTCGAAGATGGCACAGAAAACCCCAGCGACGGCAAGAAAAATTGGGTGACGTTATCAAGGGTCCGTAGGACGCACATCGCAAACCGAGAACAGCCACATCAGAGAATCATCCGAATTTTCGTTCGTAAATATATACAGCCTACTGGCTGATCTTATTGTGTCCAATGTTCCCGGCTACCTTTCTACCAAACCTTAGAGCTACCGCTTGCCGCACAGTGTTCCGGTTAGTGTTATACGATTTCTCGTTGCATATAGCGCACATGTGCTAGCCAGTAGGAGGCGAGCTTCCGGAAGGGATTCGAACCGACGACATATGCACCATCAATTGTATGCCTTCCCAGACTGCCTCTTTCCTGAAGGCACCGTTGTTGTCTCCACCGAGATTTGAGAGAGTAACTATGCCATGTAATTTCTTCAAAAACGAATTTTGAGATAGCAAAATTGTGACGCAGTCGTGCGTCTTGCAGCCTTCCTGGTGGTGCCATCTACTTCTCTTTCCACATAGCGTACATCTGCTTCTCGTTTCAGGCTGGCTCGTGACAGGTATTTGAGCCGAGTATCTGAGCGTTTCGCTTGGACCTTTGTAGATTCAGCTTTTATGGAATCAGTGCTCGGAGGCGCGTCTTCGTTTCGTTTCTCAGTGCAGAACCTGCTTCGAGGTCGAAACCTTACGATGACACATTAATACCTTCTCCTTGACAGCACGCAAGCAGTCTTGAGTGCACTGTGAATTTTTTTTCTTTTTACTGTGAGCATGTATTTCGTAAGCTGCAATATTAGAGTTGGTAAGCGAAATACGTTATATCCTTCAACGTTGAAGAACGCGGGTTAACGGTTCTACGAATCTTGATGATGGTGAAATGCTAAGGCGCAAGGGCAGCTTTTGCCATAGAGCGCCATGGCACAATGCATTTGCATTTACTCAAGGAGGGGATCAAAGACCAATATTTCAAGCGGTTCACCTTAGATAAGCATAGCACTAGGAGAAGGGAAAGCTTGTACCCTCTGTATCACCAGTAAGTACTTGGGGGCTCTAGAGATTTAGAAACGGTATGCGTTTCCATATGCTGTCGTTTTTCTATGAGGGAAAAAATAGGTAGGCTGACGTAAAGCTGGTTTAAGTAAACCCCATCTTAAGATGAAATGCACTTTTCTTTTGGCACATTGAAGTGGTCAGCTATATAGCTATATCTAGTGCCATGCTGGAAGTGCAACTTTGTTGCTTTTTTAAACTGTTGGTGCTGCATTGTTCACCTGTGAGGTAAAAACCACGAACTTATGGCAACACCACAGGCAAGCGTTATTTCAGATTTCTTTTCTCTCTACTTTAGCCTAGCTTCGTCTGTTAAGTTATAGGGAGATACATCGTGTGCTCGGTATGATGTCAAGGCAGCTCTATGGAACAGAGTGGTAATTTTGTTACAGTGCGGAAGAATATCTTTTCGAAAAGTTTGTAACCTCACAGCTGTGCGAACAGTGGATGTGTTCTGATCGTATTGAAGCTATCAACGTTGGGTGGCGACAGAACACGCTAAAAGCAATCCGCCAGGCATGAAGTGGATAACTTTGCCGCTGGGTATTTTGGTGTTTCATCAGTGAGACCTTACTTTGACTGTTCGCAAGAATTCTGGGGTGAAATGCCCCCATTTTGCCCAAAAACTTTTGGATATGCTTTCCTTACTGAACCTTCCCCTTTAGTCTTTTTTCTTCGCTTTAATTGTTTAATGGTGCAAGCACTCGAATAATCATTAAAAAAATTACACTAGAACGCAGAGGAGCTAGTAATTAAGATAGCCGTTTTAGCTAGTCACGTACACTTTCCACTGCATAGGCTAGAACCAGCATCATGTGTCGATTAAGCAGCTCGATTTAATATACACTCCCCTATACAGTGCCCAAATAACTGCCTGTCTCGTCCGGAGCGATTCCGCTCGGTCAAGTCGTACATTCGAATATTTATTATTCCCATTAATTGAGCGGTTCAAAAATGGACGTAATTAGTCTGTTAGTCCAAGTAATAATAGATCTTGCACTGCTTTTATTTTCTCAGCTAGGATTCCTTCCTTGAGTGGTACCATGTGCAGTGTACTGTCTGCAAAAATAAAGTTGAAAATATGCTGCAAATATGCAAAGCTCATCTTCTTTGAAAGAAATTGGTGCCAGCAGAATTATACCTCACTGTCAGCATTCAAAGTTACTACTCAGTAGATAATGTTTATAGATCGGTGAAATTCTCAAGGATGATTTTTCTGTGTATTGACAGACGCGTAAACTCTAGCTGTTGTTGTTTCTCTACCAAAGTACATATACCAGAGCAAACGTATTTTGTGGTTGCTAGAATAACTCAAGTGAGTCGTTATTCATTCCGGAAGCACTGGAAGTCTTTCCTAGGCTTTTTTGTAGCCCAGCGTGTTGAATAAATTATCACTGCTCACAAGTGATGCATATCGTAAGTGAATTAGTCCCTCCTTTTCACCTTAGCGTAATGGTTATCCTGATCGGCTTTGTAATCCTGATCGGCTTTGTAGTTTGTTAACAAATACGACACTAGGCATATGTGAGGTTGAATGCGCATTCAGATCACCTCATACTGCATGCCGGGCATCTAATGCCACTTGCCAAGCTCATTATTAGATACGCAATGACATACGCACTCATTTGCTCGGGTGCCAGCGATAAATGCGTACCATCGTAAATGCGTACCATCGTGATGGTCACTGCAGTTTGATCTTGTCGATTTGGATGGTCAGTGTAGGGATGTTAATGTCCCATGTTAAAGAGTGGTTAATAAATTGGTCGACATGATTTCAGGCACAGCTGTTAGAACCAATAACTGAGCATTTTTTACCATTGCTAATAACTGGGCTTCGTATAGAAATATTGCATGCTTGTGTGAACCGTGTGCACCTAGTTAGCATTAGGGCCTTTTTTTTTCGCAGTATCGACAAGCAAGGGTGTCCACCGTTTAGAGCGTAGTAACAGAACAGTCCGAAAAAATTTATGCTTGGCACTCAGCTGAAGGAAGAAGCATGTCAAAACTGAATGAAGCCAGATGGATACCGGAGGTATTTTCTATCAAATCCATCGAACAGCGCAACAAGGCTTGGTTGGTTTCATAACCAGCCTCTTTTTGCCGCTTCTCATCACCTTCCCCACGAGGGCGGTACAGAAAAGAAAAACTATGAATGGCACTTATTAGTTTCTGGTCCAAAGATCGGAAAACGAGTGTTCGGAAAAGCTACGGAGAAGATTTTGCCACCAAGCTTACTCTCGCCTGAATACTGCGAAAGGTATAAACAATGCAGATTGCATCACCTATTTTCTTTAAGACTCTGGAAGATAATAGCCAGAGAAGTGAATAATCGTGGCTAGTAGATATTGAAGCCAAACGCCCGTCATTCTGCAGGAGCTAAACTAAAACAATCTGAGGTGAAAAATAATACATTCATAACCAATGCGGGATCAGCACTTTGTCGACTAAAAGAATGCTTGCTATGCTGTCAGGGAGAAAGCCTGCGATCGTCAGCCCTTACTAGAGATGAACAACCTTCAGCCCTGCTTTCCTCTCTTTCGCAAACACGCAGAAGACTTAATTTCACCTTCAGAATAAAGGGCCCACTTGAGCACCGGTACCAGACGCAAAAAAATGCGGCCGGCTAAAATTTGCTTAAAGGCGTTCCGTCTTCTACGGGCCAGTATTTGAGGTCAGTAGAAAGCGCGAATTTGAGAGGGAGCTACCTTGAACAAGACTACTACATTAGCAACGAAATAGGTGAGAGCAAGTAGAGTATGCCGGCGACAGCAAGACGTTAGAGGAGAGCAGGTCGCAACCGGTAAACATTTATCTCCATTTAGAGATGGGCTGTGCCACAAGCCGTCATTCTGACACAATTTCAGTGATGCTGGAAGCTTAAAGCGGTAATAATCATGGCCTGCTGCTTCTGACAGCACCGAAAATGTAACGCAGCTTTGAAATGTTCATTCCTGTCATCTTTGCTTTGTTTTTTTTTTTTCACTAGAAGTCTGCAATTGAACACTGCGCTCGCTTCAATATTTTGTATAAATACTATGCCTTTAATGTGGGAGACATCAGAGGCAGGTATTCCTACACGTCATATGCACTCAGTTGCCCATATCAAAGTTGAGGAAAAGCATATGCAACGTTAGGTTTTCAACGCAGTTTTCATGTCTCACTCTAGATAGGAAAGCTGGTCCTGTTTATGTAATAAAAAATGAGGCTTAACTAAAGGGCGTCTAATCAAGTCGACCACATTTGAAGCTCTCCAAACAATTAACACAAAAGCAAAAAATCGCAACTGATTAAGAAAGTGTAAAGGTTTTCTTGTAGTAAAACAGCACATGTTTACTCCTTCAAAATAATTTCAGAAAAAAAGCGAAAATCCCCCCAAGCGATGCTATAGAAGAAGGAGAACGTAAGTGTCGTAACATTAGGAAGAAATGAGAGTTAACCAACATGCGAGGGATCATGTGTATGCATATTATTTCTTTCTCAACATGAGTTTGCACACAGTTGAGGATGATATAAAATACTATGCTTGCTTTTACGAACTGTGCAGGAAGCAGGCGAATGAATGTTCATGCAAAATATTGACATCTTATTTCTCTGTGTGCTACGGAGAATTTCACTTGCGACAAGCGCAGCACGCCATATTTATGACGTACAACTCTCAATATTTTAACGCCCTTCACAGAACAGAAGTGGCACTGCCAATTTTGATGCATCCCCACTATCAGACAACTGACAAATATATATCAAGTCTCTTGTAAGTAGGGCACAAGCATTCGTATTGCGATGCCTTTGTCTTCATTCAGCTGACTGGATAAAAGACACATCTTGTGTCAGTAAGAGCAGAACGCATTGCTCAATGACTGGCAGTGGTCTGAAAATGTAATAAGGGTGCAGTTACTTATTAGCATCCACAGAAGCGCAAGAGGGTCGCAAGAAGATAAAACATTCTGCTGTCGTCGTTGAGAGGTCTTCTGTCCTACTCCGCGGCGCCGTTAATTACATAAATAGTCCTGACAACAGACCTCACGCTGCTCGAAAGCAAAAGGTAAAGGAGGTAATGCACCTATGTCGGTTACTAGACCTTTATCCTCGGCCTCAGAACTAATATATCGAAACGGCACTGTCGGGATCCGCGAGCTAGCTTAGTTTCTAGTATTGATCTATTGCTAGAGATGATGCACGATGCATGTTGATGATGCCAGATAGATATATGTGTTAGCAGCATGTGGGACCATTCTGTTGGCGTCCGTTGACCCCGTTGTTACGTCGTACAAGTCACGCTGAAAAAGAACAAGAGTGCTCCAAACTCTTTGGAATTCTCTGTTGGTACAATCAATTGCTTTTGGCTATGTAGATAAATTTTTGTTAACCAGCCCGTCTCTCCTTTCTTAGTATGGTGCATATTGCATGCGTACACTGTTTGTGTGTGTTACTTGTGCTGCACGGAAAAGTTATCGTCGGCACTGTATTGCCAAACCACAACCTTCGATCCACCGGGAAAAACTTTTCAGGTTCAAGTGAAGCAAGATACATACAAGTTTTTCTCAGACTGTACCACCTGGAACTAATCAGGCTAATCTCACACTAAAGCCCACATTGAATTTATGCATCCCATGAGATGCTGTTTCTGTGAAGTGAAAAACTTTGGAAGCGGCAGTTACTCAGAAACACGTCAAACAAACGGTATTGATTCCCGTAATGTACGACGAAGCGGCACCGCTGTGAGCTGTCATTTTTATTAAGACCCTTCAAAAGGCGGTGAGGTGTGTGAAAGCTTTCCAAACGAGTTTGAGTTCGGCCTTAACAAAAGCCCGCGGCTGTACGTGGCTCACTGGTTAAGCGTTTGTCGTCTTAACCGAAAGTCGTAGAATCGAATCACGGTCGCCACGACCGGTATGCTATGCTAGGGATGCGTGTTTCTTTCTGGGAATGTTCTTGCACAAGAGGGCAAAGCGTGCTTAAAAATGTGTAAAAAAAAAGAAAAAGAGCGTACCTTAAGAGATTTTCACGGCAGCAATGAAAGCAGATTAT
The DNA here is from genome assembly GCF_055824585.1 of Amblyomma mixtum. Taxonomy (NCBI): domain Eukaryota; kingdom Metazoa; phylum Arthropoda; class Arachnida; order Ixodida; family Ixodidae; genus Amblyomma; species Amblyomma mixtum. The sequence continues at coordinate 281,752,463 of NC_143012.1, read as the reverse complement.
AAAGTCAGGGCGCGAGCTTAATTAACTGAATGTATCTTACCTGCCACAAAAAGTACGGAGAAGGAAAATCTGAAATAGGAGAAAAAATTTAAATACTATTGGAAGAAAACAGCAAGCAACCAAAATTTAAAGAATGTCTAGGACCTATTTTATGCAGCATATCCGCGCTTTTTGGGCGCAGCGAAAAGACAGGAAAGCTTTCCCGACTTTCTTCTTCATTCCGAACATTACGATACGGGTCCTCCACCGTTGTTGCCATGGATACGATTTCATATGCCCTGACAAATCTCTCTCATGTTCATCGCAGGCCGCTGGCGCCCTTGAGAGAATGCGATATCGACGCGTTTGTTTGCTCTTTAATTGGTAGCGGCGGCTCATTAAGCACCACTAATCAGGCGCACTTCCAACCAGTGGGATGGTCTCTTTGAGCGGCGCCGTGTGAGCCCCAAGTCGTCGAAGCTGATAGCTCAATGCGCTTCTCACTGCGACAAACCGCCCTAATTTGGGAGCGCCCTTATTAATTTTCGTCACACTAACCCCTCTCTCGCCTCCCCCACCCCTCTAAACACCGAATCCTTCACACAAGAAGCCATGCTGACTTCTCGTGGAAGCTACGGTGGCTAGGGCATTGCTGCAGCCACATATGACAGCTGTTGGAGATTACGATCGCGTCCCACTTGGCACAACAACGATGCAAGGACTCCTCCTACTGAAGGGGGCATTTCTCTGAAAGTGCAAAGCAAACAAAAGCGCAGTATGCAGATGCTTCTTTCAAGAAAGCGCCGCGACAATTTGCTGAAGTTCTTTTTTGAGGCGCTTAACTTGCCACGCACTGATGGAAGAAAAACCGCACATCTTACAGCGGCTGTCTTTCCATTAATTTAAGGTAACTGCAACAAACCAGCCATGCAATAAAACAGTGCCTCACATGCGCGTGTAGTCAGTGGGAGGAAATTGCTTTTTCACACATCTCAGCTTGGAGGTGAAATGATCCTGAACTAAGTATTGCCCTGTTGATCCAAGGAATAAAGTGGCCAAGCACGGTTTTTAAGGCGAAGGCCTTCAATGCCTCATCGTTGTCAACAGAAGGTTGTCAGCAGAGGGGTCACAGTTTTTGGTTGGTCGAAATGGTTATGACGTCAAAGTGCGCGGATTCGGAGTAATGACGTCACCCACGGAAATAAAAAAAAATGATGAAAGATTGAAACGAAAGAAATAGGAAAATTAAAAGAAAACAAATCAATATAAAATAAAAGCAAAGATAGAAACAGAAATAAAAATATAGAATAAAAAGATAAAAATCAAATAATAATAAACAAATATGAAAACAGGCAAAATAAGAATAAAATAAAAATGAAGAAATCAATGCCAAACAGTGAGGCAGGAAGAGCTTTCGCCTTGTGCCTTTTGCCAAAGTGCCTCCTGACTTTATTTTTTTTTTGCTTCACTAGGCGCACCTGTCTAAATGCCAAGAAAAATTCGACACCCGCGTATGCAGAGCCAGGAGTCGTGTCACAGGTCAATAAAATGAGTTCTAAACAATTCTGTTGTTTTCATTCCTTGGAATGAAGAGTGCCAGCAATGAATCTCAGGCTGAAAATACCATTGTTGAGATATAGCAACGAGATATATACTTGTCACAAATAAATTTTAATATAGGCCCGAATTGTGCTGCCTAATTGATTTTCCATACTACTACATTTTTACCGGAAGCGGTTGCGAAAACCAGTAAAAATGAATCCCTTACTTAAAATGCATATAAAATACGATGAATAATGATTTCTTTTAAATTTTTATGTTTACTGCTGTAAGATTTTCAGCAACGACTTCATTTAAGACATGACGGGGGGAAGAGGGGGGGGGGGGTGCATAAACAGTTGTAAATTTCTGTACGCACTCTTCAGCGGTGGAAAGTGTTCTAACCATGCTGCTTTTTTTTTCTTAACTTGAGCGGTTATGCCCAGAAACATGTCTGCTTTACACGCAGCAACATCAGCTTCTCGGTTTCGCTTCAAAACCAGATGACTCGTTATTACGGGTTACGGCAGCTCATTTGGAACGCACGACACCTCGAAAATTATACACGACTGCAAAGCAATGCTCAATCAAACATTAAAAAAAGCGGTGGCAGCGGTGGCTCAGCAGTTTGAGCATTTGCGTCGCATGCGGGAGGCGCGGGATTTGATCCCCAGTGCCGCCGGGTACCCACCGGTGATACAATGGTGCAATCTTCCGCTGGCCTGGTGATCGGCTTGATCAGGGTGAAATGCTGGGAAATGAGTATTTGACCCCACCTTGAGCAAAACGACAATACCTTGTGCCATGGCGCTCTTTGCCCACAGGTGCCCTTGCGCCATAAAAATTCACTATCATCATAAAAAAGGTCTGGAATGAAACAAACAAGTAGAGCAATGCCATTTTGCGCCCAAAATACGCGCGCTAAGCCGGATTTGTTGGAACAAGAAAGACACAAAAGTTACACCAGCGACGAAAACCAGAAAGAAGAGATTTGTTCCTGTTCCTAACCTGTCATATTTCCTAGTTATATTTTTCAACTTTCAACATGGAACCTTATTTACCCTCCATCTGTCCTCGTGTAGACACGCATTTAAGCGTTTGTCAGCAATGTGGCGGTGACCATACCAGCAGGCATGGCGAAGAAGATAGATTTTCTTTGAAAACCTCTCTGTATTGATCCTTTCGCTCTGTCAAACTTTCGGTCCACCCCCAAATGCTTGATAGTTGTTGTCTATATGGAAAAAGGAGTATTCCAGCTTCCTGCCTGTCAGCCTGTCCACTGCAGCTTCCTTTAATATGTTCTGTTCAGCGTAGGCTGCACTTATATCGTATCAGCACCGTCGAGTGCGTATGGGCGGGCTGCTGCAAAGAGAGCAAGCTCATGATGGCTTCACACGGTGCACGCGCAGTGTTGGTGAAATGAAGGGTGACGTTTTCGTTTGCACTTTTCATGGTTCGAAATATTTCTCTACTACGAACGTCTAGGTGCGGGGTTACGGTTCTTTGAGCCCTAGTTTTGTGTGCCTGATACAGCCTCGCTGATTGCGAACGACTCTCTCAGGACCACCGTGGTTGCCCTCTTCAGCGGTCCTCTTCAAATGCGTCTTCTCTTTGATGCCTCGCAGTGTGAAATTCATCCAAAAATAAATTTTGTACGCAGCTCGTCATGCTTCGGCAAGATAAATTAATTTTAGTTACTTTCTTTTTTCTTCTTGGCCTCTGGAAGTTTTAAAACGCAAAGAAGGAGAGAAAGAAAATATCAGTTTCACTTGTCCCGAGGACTCGTTATATGTGACCAGGAAAAAAATATTGTTTTTCTTATGCGTTTTACAATATCATACAATACATAATGCTTACGTCTAAACTATTGTACGGTTTTAAGAAGTCTTCCCACACAACTCAGTACAGGCAGGCTCAAGTACACAATGTTCGACTGGCTTTATTTTGTTTCGGAGAATAAACTATCGCTCTCTCCGGGTGAACACACTTCGAGGAGATTTGCATTCATCGCATAATTATAATGTCCCATCCATTTCATCCTTAGTTTAGTGCTGTTGTTTGTTTTGATGTTAATTTCACATTGCAGTCGGCCGTGCCGATTTTCTTGAAGGCCTTTTCCTCAAAGCGCCTGCATCACTTCTCGTTGTTCCACCTTTTTGGTGGCGCCCCAGTCGTTACTCACACCTCCACTCCGGAAGAAATAGAAACCCCCCTTCATCGAAGATCTCATCAACAATCACGAGCTTCCACGTTTATCTCGCGCTCCAAAGGCTCTCGCGTATGTTTAGGCACAGTGCAACAGGGTTCCTTTTCGACGGTGTGACTGATAGGGGGCGTGGCACCTGCCGGCGCAACGCGTGCTTTGTACAGTGGTGGAGGCATCGATGACAAGAGGCTGTTTGGACACTTGTCTGCCGCAAAATGACGTAGCCAAACGCTGCGTTGCCTTGCGGTGCCGGCTTTCATTGTCGTGCGCTCTCCCTGTAGTTCTCAGCCACAGCGGCAGTGGCTTCTGTGCGCGGCGTGTCAATGCCACATCGAGGCCTTTGCGGTGCTGATTGAGTACCTCAGCGGCTGGGCGGTGCCGTAAAGTCAATGTTGGCATTTTCTTGAACTACTGGACTTGCTGTTTGGGTGCCTGTCAGACAAATTCTCACTATACCCTCGGGCTTACTTGGAAGGCGTTCTCTTCGAATTATAGTGCTTGCCTTTCGCCTTCTTGTCTGGCTTGAGTCAGGAAAGACTTTAGATATTGAACTGCCTGTTTTCAGCATCTTAGGAACAGGAATGGAAGTATATTATGTGAATATGATAAGATAATTCATTCCTAGACACACAGTTAGTGCTTGCAAGAGGATGACATGCAGCCTTTGTAAAAAGTAAACAGATCTAGTGGTTCGCTCCTAAATCGTATAGTAGACGGGCCTTGCATCATCCGTGAAGGTCTTAACTTACGGACAGGTGACGACGAGAATTCCTCTCACCTGCCAGAGGTTTGAACTCTGTTGTTCATAAAGCTCTGGCTGTAAAATTTCTTTGACAAAATTGGCACGTCACAAGCTATGGACGTATGCTGGGACACATAAAATGCCAGACGACGTTGAACTTATCGATGACTACACCAGGATGACCTGTTCCAGTTGATGACGATAAAAATATTAGCCGAAGTCTACTCAGGGGACTTTATGGGAACAGGTTTTATTACTACATTTAACATTATTAACTACGCACTGTTCCTATAAATTTCAAGAAGAGTACCTATATCGTATATAAATGGTCACAACATATGCCACGTGACATGTCTTGAAGAAAACCATGAAAAAAAAAACCGAGATATTCGATACAGCTGCATCTGGTCCTTGCCATTGATACGAAGGCACACAAGTGGCATTGAAGTAAGCTACGTAGCACTCAATATATAAATGAACTTTTAGCAAAAACACGCTGACGTCAGAAAACAAAGGTCGTTGTGATGTGCGCAGATGTACAACAAGCTGCGCATTTAGAGTGCTGTTAGCGCTAATTCACGAAATTCAGAACCCCTATTAATCATTACTAGAAATTTTAGATCAAACGTTCATATCTTTTGCAGCTGAACTGAAGAACCCTAGTTCAGCTCGTTGAAAGAGAAATAAAAGTTATTTATCAATCCTTCCGGGGATCCAAGCCTTAGGTGAACGCACCCAGTAGATTAGGTGCGCAGCGTAAAGAATATGCGCCTAATGAAGGATGTGCAAATTTTGTTGGCATAATTCATAGGAGCCTGGCTAAATGACCCGACTCGCTGCGCTCATTTCAGTTCCCATTCTCGTTCCTTCCCTGCCCTTCCCTGGGATACATAACCATTAACAGAGTCCTGGTTATCGTTCACGCGGCCACTTTAACTTTGAACCTATTCCAAAACAAAGCGCGCTGAAAGAACTTCGCGACACAAATTTATCCAAGGCGCGATTCTCGCCTGGACTCTCGCATGTCATCAGTCAGGGAGGATTGCACCTGGTTTAAACATCAGTCTTGTAAGAACAGGAGCTTGTTTTCCCTTCGTATATTGTTCTCTTTCCAGTAAAAGTGTTCGCTGTTCGAACGTTTAACGAGCTCTCGTGCGAGCAGCAGCGGTAATTATAAATTGGCCTGGAGTGATGACCTGAGTTCATTCCGGCGGCTGCTTCCGAGGCATTCGAACTGCGGTTCGCTGCAGCTTCATCAACGGGAGTCGCAGCTGCCAGAACTGCAAGATCTTGACTTTCTCTTTTAAACCTGAGCTCGCAATCTCAAATGGCCGATGTCATTTGCATTCGAAGCGGAGAAGAAAATGAGCTTCTCCAAGCGAGTACAAAGAACAGAAGAAAAGAAGCTAAAAACGACGAACGCAGGTTGCCTAGAAACAAGCCTTCTACGGTATCGCGGCATTCCGAGAAACCGTAAGGTTGTTTGTTGGTAGTTCTCCAAAAAAGTGTTGCACGGGCGCGCTCTCCCGTTGTCTCGGTGTAGCCACGGTGGCGGGGGTGCACGCGAGCGAAAAATCTGCCGCCAGCCGCGCTATAACGAGCAGGCTCGTCAGTTGTTCACGCCTTTCGGGCACTCTCTGGCTTCTTCAAAGAATCGCTCTCAGAAACGGCAGACATTCAGGATCACGTTTGTTACCTTTAACCTTGATGAATGAGTGCGCACAGTTTTAGACGCTAATACTTGATAGTTTTTTTATTAAAAATGAAAGGCTACGTGCATGCGCAGTTGCACTTGAGCTCTAAAATAATAAGAGAAATCTTATCCTGCAAATTATTGCAATTAAACTTAGGGAGAAGGCAGTCTTGACTTCAGTGGGTAAGTCATCGGGGAGGTAAGTGTAAGGGCGGAAGCTCAGATATCAGGCATGAAAGTTTAGGGAATTTTATTGAAACGCAGAATTGCAAAATTATTCATGATACCTCAATCGCGCCACAACATATTTTTTTAGACAGCCTACAGACTGTCTAGTCGGATACAACTTAAGTCTGCAGTGAAGTTCCGCCCACATTGACCCTCAGCGCACAGAATTTCTCCACGACAAAAAGTAGTCCGCTGCATAAACGTTTCTTGGTACCTAAACAAGCAGCCTATCACCAGAAAAAATTATGAGTTGTGTAAGAAAGAGAGTTGGGGTTTGCTGCCCCAGCGGCTAGCGCCGACGAAGGAGAGGAAGAAGACAGAAGACGAAGCTGACGAAGCTCGGGTGCGCGCTTGCGAACGCCGGCCTGCTGAGAAGCACCGCCGGAACAAAGACCGGCCGTCCACACTAATTGTGCGAGTCGTCTCATTACAAGCTCTAGAATTTTATTTCGCGAATTGTTTGATGTAGTCAAATATTAAAAAAGCTGATTTTGTTTACTGTTGCGATTGGCCAGCGGAGTAACACAGGACGCCGTGGACCGCGGCCCAGTGTTAGCAACTGCTGTTTTTTTTAAAGTTGTATCCTACTATATAGCCTTTTGCCTATAAAGTCTATAGACACTCTATAAACTTATGGCCATACACTTTTAGCAGCCTTTTATCTACAAACAGTCTATAGACTACGAATAGACAAAAATAAATATCTATAGCACGGCAATAGAGTAGGTAAGAAGTCTATAGACTGTCTATAGACCATTTATATAAGGGAACGTGAACACAGGCGCCGGGAGGCAGGCGACATGGCGATTTTGCCTAAGTACGTGAAAATTTAAGACATAATAGCTTATGTTTGTGAATTTTCTGCTCAGACGAGAGGTGAAATTGGGAAAATAAGAAACCTGAATATCAGTGTGAAATACAACCCTTCGATTGCCGGAAGAAACTTTAGCAATACAATAGGCATGTAAGCGCCGAGAGGCCGAGCGTACGTGCAACTCTACTTTGTAAAGTTTTTTCGCGTTCCTAACCAAAAACCGCTGCAAATTAACTGTTCCCTGCGAGAGATTTAAAATTGAACTCTTCCTCTTTTTGGTTGTGCAGGGGTGGTATGATACTGGACTTAGAGCATTTCAAAGGCATTTTCTTCCCCTGAAACGCAACTTTTTGTTATTATAGTTAAACTAAATGACTTGGCATACAAAAAAAGATGTAATCGCTGCGCGAAAAATGGGTTTGTTTTCTCAATGTATTTCTGCCCGCAGTGGCAAAAAAGTTCGGGTCATTTAAGAGGAAAAAGAAAAGTTTGGTGACATGACACGGATTGTCACTCGATTCTACCAATCGCTCGAACCGATTTACAACAGATTGACCTCGAGTTGCGCTTTAGATCTAACTGAGCGAGCGCGGAGGACAAAACACACTGTGATTCACAGGCGTGAATCACGGTAAAAAAAAAGCCCATGATTTTGATATGACTAGCCTTAGACTACATTTCAGGGAATGAGGCACTGGCTGACACAGGAGAAACGTTTTGCCTGCTCTTTCTGAACAATGTTCCACCATCGCATCCGCCTTTCTTATCTCGTCATAATTTTTTTTTGTGTTTAAAGCTGCCCTAATGAAAGGGTATATTTCTTTGAAAAAATTTCCCTAAACATTAGTTTTCATTTTATATTTCCAATGTAACATATTACAGCATAATTTGCTCAGTTGTTTAAGGCTATACGTTCAACGCTCGTAGTAAGCTGCTAACGGTGGCAACAAGATTGCCGACTCGGCCGTCACATTTCCAACATTCTTGGAGAATAATTTTGAAGATAAAAAATATTATAAGGTACTTTTGTAAAGATATTGAAAGTAATGGTGCATTCTTTCGATATATTGTGAAATATTTAAAGTTTTTTCCATTGCTCGCATCGACCAGTTAAGACTGCCAAAAAACCAATGAGGAGCGGTTTTGGTGCAAACAAATCATTAATAGAAAAAAAAATGCCAACCTGCAGATATATTGATTGTTAAGTTAAATCTCACAATGTATGAAAAAAGTTTGTTCATAAACACCAGTTAAAAATGCTTTTGTCCAGAATTATTGGGTATGTCTAGATCCAATGTTCAGCTAGCCGGCTTTCTTCGCCTCGTTCTGTGGGAGCAGGGCCAATGAGCGCAGCTGCTGTTCTGCGGCGAACTGGAGCAAACTTAGTGCAACCAACCGCGACTAGGGATTACAAACTAAACCCTTCGCGCACTCTGATTAGTGCTAGGAATTGTCGCGGCTTCCCAGATTCTGAAGCTGCCAGGCAGAGTCATTCGGTAGGAAGAATCCGACTCAGCATCCACGCAAGCCTCTTCCTAGCTGTCGGAACGGTGATAGCGGGCAGCATAGTTCGTGCATTTTCGTTTGCGTCCCGTCTACTTCATTTGTTTTCCCCTCCTCACGTCCGCTTGTGTTTGCTTTACGTCCTCCTTCGGCCGTTAGCCGGAGGCCATCGTAGTATATTGGCGCGGGACCAAATTTTTATGCTATGTGAACTGAATTCCGCAGATTCATTATTCATGGCAGATTGAAAACACCTGAATCGCGCTTCATAAACGTTGTGGTATCGCTGAGCAGATTAATAGACTTTGTGGCCACGATCGGTACTCTCGTTTCTTTCCAATCTCATCTATTCCTTGAGGTGTCACCAGAGAGCCCCCATTTAATGCCCTCAAACAAGAGCTGCCTGTCACTTTTATACGACCAGCTGTATTGAAAATAAAGTGGCAATGCTTTTCAGCGTGCCTCTAGATCACCAAGCGAGTTTAGCGTCGACTGAAAGTCACTAGAGGCGTTGCCCGTTGGTCTGAAGAAGAAATGTACATGGGAGCGAGCGCGAGTACACCCGATGAATGAAATAGAACGGTAGGAAAGGCAGCTGTGCACAGAAATCGAAAATATTTTGCCGTGACTAATGTTGCTTTGACAGCTTCCGAATAAAATTTTCGCTATCGAAATTAGACGAGTAAAATGTATTTCACTACAAACTGCACTCCTTTGCGCATCCGGGTAGGTCGAACTTCATAAGTGCACATTTGCAGTGAGCAATGATTGCTTGCCTTCCATTTATACTGAAGTGTTGAAAACAGGTCACAGTAATAAGTCAATCAAAGCAATTAAGCTGATGATAACGATATGCATCTATTTTTAGAGCCGCTTGCACTGTAGAAATCTGATACACTATATGCAGGCGACATAAAGGGTTTCATAGTTCGAGCCAGTGCCTGTTAGTAGCTCGTACTATTATCATAGAAACAGGTATGTGCGTTTAATATAGTTCTTGAATTCATAACAGCGGCTTAAATTTCTTCTCACAATGTATGCAGGTATAGCGATTACTGACGGTAATTTCTACTCGACAACTTCCTTCACAGAATGCTCTTTCTATTGCACGGCCTCATCGCTTGGGAGAGCAAAGGCTTTTTTACTATTTGGGTGTTTTAAACGACATTTTTAAGCAGCGAAACATCAATCAGAAATTGTAAAATAACTCATACACTGTAATGAACAGCAATATTAGCGGTGGTCAACGGAGAAACTGACATGGACATGAGCCTCACTATAACATTGTGCGTTAAGCGCTTAGTTGTGCCCGAGTGCAACTGCGTCAGCCTTTGGAGTATGCCTTTGCGGCTATCAAAATATTGGGAAGTGGGCTGTGAGAACGACATATAACTTTAAGATGGCGTGAGGCGACAATTTCAAGCGTCACGTGGCGATAATGGTTTCAGCTTAGTTCTGAAGCAACTGCCATGCTATACCGTATAACGATCTGGGTTTCAACAGCAAAACAACATTTATTTTCTCTGTCGCTTTAAGATAGCTCGACACAGTAATTATAGTTGATGCTTATGAGGCCATAAATTACCCGGTGGACAGCGGAGAAAGCGAACAACCCAATAAAAATTTCGCATTGTGCTCACTTCACATATATTAGACGACACACAGCAATTTCCGTCCAGATAGGCTTCGCCACGTAATTGTCTTTCTTCTGTTCTGTGCGTCGAGAAAAATGAACAAATGTCATGTTGTTATTTTGTATCATTAGCGTTATTTTTCGTCTTGAAAGTGTAAGCCATTGAGAAGAACCACGAGGTGTAGGAGGGGGAGACGGAACCCGAGTTCGGCTTAATCTGTCGCTTTGAAATATAATGCCGTATAATTCAAGTTTACAAAAAATCCAGTGCGCTTATGAGAAAAGCACGGTGTCGTTTATTTACGCTTTTTTTTTCTCGAAAACACACACGGTGACCTCTGAACGAAGGAAGAATCTAAAAAAGTCCCATGCGCCCTGAGAGGCCAAGGATGCTAGTTATTTCAGGAAAATAAAAAGGAAACAAAACAATGAGGAGAACAACACTATGCCACTTGAGACCAGGAGGGACAACTAGTGCAGAGAACGTGCTCAAACTCTCTTCCAGCAACTTGCGCTCTCAAACAATAAAAAAACGAGTAGAAAGAAAAAGAAGTTAGTAACCGAAAAGAAGAAAGAGAATTTTAAACTTTGTGCGAGAGCAGAAGTGGGTGCCATGGCGCACAGTGCGCAATCCGAAGCCGCCGAGTGAGCAGCAGGCAGTCATTTCTATTTGTCCATTTCTTGGTTTAACATTTCTGTCTTTATCCTACCTTTTGTTTTCCTGTGGAAGGTTTGCCAGATGGAGCGCTATAATTCACCGGACGGCACTTTGTTTCCTGCTGATGCGGCCGCTGGTCGGACCGATTTGTCAGGCGCCCGATGTTGTGCTCGGCGGCCGGAATCGGCCAGCGCGCGGCTCCAGCCGGCTTCCACGCTCCAGCCGAGGTGCAGGTCAGCCGGGAGAAATGTGGGTTCTGGACCCGCTGCCACCGCAGGCGCCGGCTTGCGTTCTGGGCGCGGGTTCTGACCCTTAATTATATTTATTTATTTTTTTCAAGCAGGTACTGCCGCAACGCCTGAAGGAGCGTCACCTATGCCGGAGAGGTTTCTTTTTTTTCCCTCGAGAATTAACTGCCAGTAGTTCGGAACGGTCTCCTAAATAACAGGACCAACCTGCAGCGCGGCTGCTCGCGTGGTACGTCCAACATCGATGCTCTTCTTCGCCTTGCAGGCTGTGCATATACATAGTGGTACTATATACGCACAGTATCCAGAGATTAGTATACTTTTTTTTTATTTACATAATACTGCAGACCTCATGTGGTCCAAGCAGGAAGGGCAGATAAGACATAATTACAAGCGCCATAAGTTATTACATAGGCAAAAGGTTTACACATGACACAAATGAGGAAATACACAATTCAAAGGAAATACATTACACATCAATCTGCACTTAAGAATTCATTTCTAAGATTATTTTCAAAATTATCACTTGATACAATCTTTTCGGGCAGTGCATTCCAATCCTTTATTGTGCGCGGAAAGTAAGAGTATTTAAACGAGTTTGTTTTTGCAAAATATGGTGTTAGGGTATGGGAATGTTTTTCTGAAGCGGCTAGGAAAGACTGAGTACGGCACGGAGGTATAGGAGATAAAGGAACGATGTTTGAAAAGTGAGTAGACATTGTTTAGGCTCGAACCCTTACATGCCCCGAATAGTACTTCGGATCTAGAATCTGAGTTTATTATGTCTGCTTCGATGTTTTTCAAAAGCAACGCAAAATTTGTTTCGCATCGAGCTTGGAACCAAAGGTGAAACTCAAGAAAGGTACCGTAATGAATTTTGTAAGCTGCGTGCACTAAGGTGCCCTGGTACGCTTTATTTTACTCTTCTCAAAAGTGCTTTCGAGTGAAATGGTGGACACAGCATGGTGACACAGTAAATAAGTACAAAAGTTGCCGAGGTAGGTCATATATATGTGCTCAGCGTATGGATATGATCGCATTGCTATGACAGCGTTTGGAGGAAAGATAATGTGAAGCGCCAGTGAGGCTTGACAGAGAGCGAAAATGACAATGGTTCATATCTGCGACCCGAAAGTCGGGGTCGCGTGTGCTCTAGGTCATGTTAGAGATGCAGTCGACTGCGATTAAGCAGCCGGCAAGCACTTAACATGCAAAAAAAGTCCTTCAATTTCTGTTTAAAAGGGATGCTAAATAATTTAACTATGTTTAGAATACAACCGCCGATGCCTGCTGAAATCCTGTATAGCGTATGTAATGTAAGACATTTAAAGAACGTTGATCTGCTAAAGATATCATTACTGTCCTGGCGTCAGTTTAATGCATGACGTCTCTGCCAATATATTGCATCAATAATTATTCAAGCCTGACCGAAATCGGAGAAGGGAATCGGAAAGGAGCAAGCAGGTGGTGCTGGCGGAAATGTAAGGCAAATTAGTTCAAAGGTAACATCAGTGCCACTATAGCTGCAGGCACCATCTGCAATAAAAGACATTAAACAAAGGTCGATTTACAAATATGCTTAGAGACACTTCGAATGTGTGAAAGATAACCTCCTATGTTAGTAGATTACTTCAGGTGCGCTTAGAATGTGTACTCTATTCTTCAGTAGACGCATCACAACAGGATTTGCGCCTAGCTTCTGTAAACACACGCTACAGTCCAAATTAAACTGGGCTAGATAAAATATTCTTGGTATTCGGTGAGGAAAAGCGGCTTCTTAAGTCATTATGAAACTGAAATGTACAAACGTGTGCAGTCTAGAAAGTTTTTCATTAGCAGTTGTGTTCAGTTTATATTGCTTACCGCAGCAAGCACAATTCTTAGACGTAGACGGCGGTGGCAAGAAAACTATTTTTCTTTAGCTTAGCTGAACAAAATGCATTTTTCGTGTCTTGTTTTCGGTAGCCTTCATCGTAGTGGTCGAGGTTACTGAACCTTGGGAAAATGTGCTGTTCGTGGCCTCCTTTTCCGATTTTTAATGAAACAGAACAAGATGGGCCTGTGCTATAATACTCACACCTACAATCCTGTGATTCATACACTATGAGTGTGTTCTCTGTTTAAGAGCTACATGCTCCCGCATGGGAAGAGCGGTACATGCCATGCCTATCGTGGCGGAACATGCTGTGCCTGTCGTGAACAGCGTGGCAGTGGCGTTCCGTTGCCTACTGGCAAGTTCTTTCCTGCTATTTATCGGTTCGACAACGCACTCAAACTAGCACAAGGTGGCACTTAAGTAAACCTTGTGGCATGAACGGAGAAGAGAATACTGCCGAATTCGAGGCTTCCCTGTTGCATACAAGCTTTAGTAGGTATACGTATGTGTGCGTGTGTGTAGTCGAACATCCGTCTTTTCGAGCTAGTAGCAATCATTGAGAAAAAAATCAAACCGCTATCAAAACGCAACGCGACTGAAATGTTTCACGGCCAGCACCGACGAATGGCCGCAGCCGTCTTCATTTAGATACCGGCGCCATGCGGTCAACCGCTTGTTTTTATTTCTGCCGCTTGTTAGTCAAATAACTCGTGTATTCGCTAAATGAGTGTTTCAAGATAATAGTACGCTATTTAGCATTTACTGTGCGTGCTTGAAATTTTCTCAGGGATGCAGCTATTACGACGACTGCCACCCTGGGCTCAGGTTGTTCTATGGGTTTGAGGTTCTATGGCGTAAAACGCAAGGTGCGCCTCTTTACCTTAAATACCATCTTCTCTTATTAACAACTTGTAGTTTTACACGTGTACCCACCACAGTAGCTCTGCAATAAGCGCTGATGATAAGCGGCCGCCTTCCTGGGAAACATCACGTAGGACTGGCGCTTCTCGCTAAGTGTATCTGCTTCCTCCGATGTCATGAATACGTGGTTTTAAATCGCTTTATTAAAAAACACGTTGGACCACCATTTCCATATATTCAAGCAGCCAAATTTGTTTTCCACTGTTGACGCCGACGACTGCTTCCGGCTGCCTTAAGCACTGCTTTGCAGATTGGGTCGCATGTACTTCTTCCTTACTCTACGCGCGTCTTGCGATGCAAGCAATCGTAGCTGTCAGGTCACTATACCCAGAATTGTGCTTGGCGGCCATTGGGATATGATCTAAAACCTCCGAAATCGCTTTGCGCAATCGTCAAAATTGCACGCAAAGAATCTTGCGATCCCACTAGGGCTCGTCACGAGAGGGGCCGGCGCACCGCCTTCGACTGCAATTTTAAAATATACCAAAAATGCATCGCCGATTACTGGCATACACTCAAGATATGAAATAGATCCGGTTGTTTCAAATTTTTCTAAACGCATAAACTAGACACAAGCGCGGTTTTTCGCGCCGTCCACTCACAGGGCGTGAAGCTTTCGCTCAGCCGCGTAAACCAAAGCGACAGCAGCAAGACACGAGCGGCACCATCGCGTGGTGGTTTGCCCATATAGCTTGCCTCGCCGCTCGATTCAATGTGTTAGCAACGGTAGAAAGTACATCTTCGATGGCGCACGTGAGTCGCGTACGTAGTCGCAGCTAGCATGAAGTTACCCATTAAGATGACTCTACGCTACTACGATACGCATTCGTTGGTCGTGCTGGTGTCGACCGGTTGCGTCAGGGGTCGAATGTTCATACCGACCAGTCCACCAACTTTTGATTGTCGTCACATCTGTCCCGCGTGAGCGGACGCTCATTTTACCGGTGAAAAATGGGATTATAGTGTCGCTCTTGAGTCACCAGTCAATCATGTTTAAGGCAAGACTGCTTAGTCGATCGCCTCCTGAAGCACAAGGGAGAAGAGACCTCGTTCCACTGATTGAGATAAAAGCAACGCTAGCAGTCGATGCTGCTTCGTGTATGCCCTTGTGTGACCAGGCGAGAATCCGATCGCTGTCGATGGAATTAGTTACCCGGTCCCGATTTCGATGGCGTTTTTGAAAAATACAGTGCGTCCAGGGCGCTGAAAATTCTGAACTTTAATCATAGGCTCTTTTATTATACTGGAATACAAAGCTGAAATACGCAGAACAGCTGTGTCACGTCCCTTTAACATATCGGAGGAATACCTTGGGTATGTTTGGGACTTGAGACAGAAGAGCTGCTTGCTCAATCACCTGAGAATGCTGCTCTTTTTACTGTGTCGCTGCTTCGCCTGGAGAATCCTTCTTCAAAGGATTACATACCCAAAGGAAGAACTCCATAAGTTGGCACGCCTCGTCGACACCGAGGCGCATCTTTTCGATAAGTTAGCAGTCCGCTACTGGCGCTTTCTTGGCTGCGAGTCCCAGAGGTACTTTAACGCTGGTAAACAGAGTGACACTGTAAAATGAGACCCGAACCTTATTCAAGCTCACTGTCTCTTGCGAGAGGAGCTTGTCCAAATGTCCGGAGTTCTGCACTGTGGGAACATTCTTAAGATCAGTGAGGACAAAGCACACCGTAGGTACTTAGGGATCGGAGAGCTGGTTATGAGAAGACCAGGTTCGGCCACCGTGGCACAAGAGGCGTGTGAACTTTGGGGAGGCAGCACGTGCTGTGCACCGAACAATTTGGACAAGCAAGATTCAGGTAGAGCAGGCTAGAGATTGGACGAAGATTGTAAATCTTCTAGAGAAGGTTGTTCATTGCCGCTTCAAATTCACATGTCGGGTCTCTATACGTCCTATCGCAAACGTTGGTCGCGAGAACGTCTAGAACTTCGAGGTTGAAGTTCTTGTGGTCAAAGAAAACGATCGAATTACCCTTGTCTTTCAGCAGAATGAAGATTTTGTCTGAGCGGTGATGTCGAAGAGCTGAAGCCACTTATTTTGGCAGGTTGCGTTTAAGGCAGCGTTCTCAAGCAACTGGGTTTGGTTTGGTTTATTGGGGTTTAACGTCCCAAAGCAACTCAGACTATGAGGGACGCCGTAGTGAAGGGATCTGGAAATTTCGACCACCTGGGGTTATTTAACGTGCACCGACATCGCACAGTACACGGGCCTCGAGAATTTCGCCTTCATCGAAATTCGGCCACAGCAGCCGGGATCGAACCCGCGTCTTTCGGGTCAGCAGCCGAGCGCCGTAACCACTGAGCCACCGCGGCGGGGCACAAGAAACTGGGGCTTGCGCTCTTCAACCAAACATATGCATAGAACTGTTACGCGAATTACGAGCGGACAGTGCAGTCTGACGAGGACCACGTACCTCTCCCCGCCTTTTGGTATTCTCCTCCCACTAGTTCGGAGCGCATTAGCTCTGTTGTACGCACTGCTGGTTCAAATCTTCCTCGTCATCCTCTTCCAGAAGACGCCAACTCTCTCCTCCTTTTCCTATCCTTCTCAACCTCTTACAGGACACATCTGTTGCGCTCTTCCAGTCTCTTTTCTATTGTTGTAGGCTCCGCCTTCTTTTCGCAGCAATTAAACTTACTCTATGCCTTCCTCCTTTGGTCTTTTTTCGTCATCCTGTTACAGGTAACTACGACAACGTCTTAAAATTCAGGTAACGGTTGGTATTGAAAAATAGAATGAGAGGTTTGGGCGGGGATGATGTGCCACAGCAAAACATATTTCACCTTTAGCAGAAGACAGGCCAGCTATTCGCTTCTGGAAAAGTTCGCATACCTGAAAGCATACCTCTAAGAAAGGTTAATTTCCTTGCGCTATAAGTGAGAACTTTTCCGATGTCTGCACTCCAAACAAAGAGCCGAAAACAATAGCCACACCAGGTCGCTAATTTTATTGCGGGGGTTGAGGAAGTGCCAGCAAGAGCAGTACCGCGAAGGACTTTAGTATGTCGTCTTATTTGCTACCAGTTCGTTCGAGGCATTTGTGTGCGTAGCGCACATTCGGTATCAGGTTTGTAAAAATTGCTTGAAACGAATGCACGAGTTTCATATTTTAACAGAAAAAAACACAGAAAACTACGCCTTAAAACAGGGCGTAGGCGTACATTCTGAAAGCTTTTTTGCTGGTACAGCTAACTATGATTTCACTGTCGTCCAACTATACTAGTTAGGGAGAAAAAAAACCTCATTCCTAGATCAACCTGATTCCTCGCGGATAATAAGAAAAATAGACCCTGGAGTGAACAGTTTAGTATTTTTGACCTTTCTTCGCTGCCATTCTGTCAGTTCTTCAATTTATTGTTTGGCGTCAAGAAAAGCAAAATAAATATCGTTTTCGTGGAATTTGTAACCAATTGCATATCAATACAGGCATGAGTTCTCACTTTGCTTATAAGTGCACTAGTCGCAACTTGATAACTTCATGCAGAGCCCGCCAGAAGAACAACTTGGTCACCCCTATTCTCGCTCCTCTGGCGAAAAATACAACGAAAAGCTTCCAAACCCAGGCTGATTATTGAACACATTAGCGCAACGGCAGCCTCCAGAGCACTTTTCTCGCGTCTGGCATCTGTGCCCTTTAGCCCGCCAGTGATCGCACCGCATAACCGACCCATTCTTGAACGTTAGAGATTAATTGGGCATCCTCGTGCAGCCTGCATAATGCGCTGTCGAGTTGTGTGGACGCTGCGATCTGTCATAGCACATTGCCTGGTTTTGCCACTATTATCGCGGAGGCCATGGTAATGATCGTTGGAGAGGGCGCTTACGGGGCTAGTCTGCTTACTGCAAGGAGTGGATCATTCGAGTGACGTCTCTCAAGTGTCTGGCGTAAGACTACAAAAAAAGGAAAAAAAGAAGACACTGCGCTTTGCCGCGGTGTGCAAATTAGCGAAAGTCAACAATACAGGTTACTTGTTTGGGTATTCTTCTTAAGTAATTTTAATTTACGATGCGAGCCTAGCGAGGGCTGGTAATGTTAGAGTGTAACGTGAGTCGGCGACTGATATACCGCCATATTAATGATAATACAGCACTGCTGCTTAGTGAATATGAAACTATACTGCGATTATGCGGTGTTAGTATCCTAGTGCTCTTTATCAGTTCCATGGCATTTGGTCCGTACAGAATGGCTTGTTTCTGCTTTACTATATGTCATTTTGTCATTTAAGAGTTTCTTGTACACTGGGCAGCATTTTTAATACGAACAAAAGGCCCCTTTCACCGCAATGCACCGAAAACTTTCACAGCAGTTGACGCATTCGATGTTCTAGTCTTTACTTGCCGTTGACATCAAAAACCATTATCAGTATTTGGTCACGATTGATGCAGGAGCAGAAGTTAACGTTTCTTGCAAAATCGCTTTGGACAGTACATGAACCTAGCTATGCACAAAAGGAACATCAGTCGTTAAAATAGAGGTCTTCATTACCTGAACACCCATTGAGGGGACAGTCAGTCCTTTGAGGACAGAGGCGTATTTGCGAATTACAAGACGTTTCTCAATATCTTCGATGTTAGATTTACTACTTCCATTTCTCCACTCGAGCCTATTGGCTGTCGCCACGGTCGCTATAGTGTTTATTTTGCTCTACTTGTATAGGTGGTCCATGACTGCAATGGTAGTTTGGACAATTTTGGGCCTTACGTGAACGCGGCTTTGTCTGTAGCGTGTACGCGGTTATGAGCATATTGTTGCCTTTGTTCATGTTCAACGCAGTACGATTACTTTTGAGCATTACGCAAACATGCCTTGGGTAGCTCCTTCTAGCCTTGCTTATTGGTTATTTATGCTCTCATTTTATATTTAAAATATTGCAGGATTCTAACTGCGTACTTTTTTGCTTTAGTGCCAGTATTTCATGCTTGTTCCTTATGATCTTTATGTTATATGCAGTGCGTTTTTGCTCTGTTTTGTTGTACAATATATCGCTAGTTATTTCATCTTCTTGCGAAAGTAGCCGGTTCCGCTATCAATCACCAACATCGCCTTAAATGTCCATATATAAACATTCAAAAACGGCCATCAAGCTACACACACTTTTAATCCTCAAAAATTGGTAGCATCACATTTCATGGTTATATTTTGCACAGAGATGTGCAGAAATCAGATGTGGGAAATCAGTGCCGTCCTAAGTCTTGTGAACGAGTCTTTTCTAGTGGTTTTTTTTCTGCAATCAGGCTGAGGAGCTTGTAAAAAACGACTTGAATATGGGGTACTTCGGCACGAGCTTTGGAGCAAAATCAGCACGAATGCCTAGACTGCACACTGAGGGCGCAACGTTTCCTGCGTGGCTTTTTTATTTGTCTTGTGTTTTGTATGTGCGTACTTTGCAGAGATCGTGCGAACGTTAGTGAGAGTAAGGTGAATGACGCAAGAAGACTCATTATATGCGAGCCGGACTGCTGCTGCGTCGATACTTGCTTGCAGCTAAAAAAGGAGTTGCATATTTTATTACAGCCTGCTATTGCGTCTATTTTTTGCAAGGCACGGATACCACTGGCGATCAAAGCGGTCCTTGCTCCCATAACTTGCTGCTATCAGCGTCCCCGGCCTTCTGGTTAAAGCCGACTTCGTTTCGAAACTCAGCCCTATGTTCCGCAGCCCACAGAAACACTTCAAGGCACTAGCATGTCCGGCGATGCATGGACTGATATGCATGGCGATGCATGTACCAGGGGTGTACAAAAAAGGCAGACAGACGTCTGAAAAACGAAATAGGCTCGTTTTTTTTTTTAGTTGTCTTCATTCTTGATCAGCGTTCGTTGCTTTTAATCTATATTATCAAACAATATTTATTGTCTATACGTCTGCCGCAAAATTCAGAGATATTATTTTGCATGGCAACAAAAAGGGCGTGCAGGTTACAAAATGTCAGGTTACAAAATGACGGCGCCCCACTTTGATGGTCGCCAAAAGTCATCTCTATCACTTTTTTACGTGGCGTGCAAAGGGCCACGTAAAAAAGTGATAGAGATGACTTTTGGCGACCATCAAAGTGGGGCGCCGTCATTTTGTAACCTGACATTTTTTTTTCCTGTGGGTTATAGGTTCCTTTTCTTATCTCGCTTCTTGCGAAACGGCCTGGGAATCCTCCAAGATATTAAAAAAAAACTCAGGGAAGGTATTGTGGCGTTAGTAAGGCTTGCGACACAAAGAAACTTCTTGCCTCGTAGTTCACTCTGCCAGACAGGAAAGGAACAATTGTCGAATGTCCTTTGACAGGGCTTGTGTGCACAAAAATAATCTACCGCCTTGCGCAAAATAGTGCGCAGCAGAACTTCTCGTAGAAGATGTTATTCATTTTGTTCTGACAATCTTACACTGATCTCGTTACTGAGATCGGAACTCGAGGAAAAAAAAATGAATAGGCACATGGGAGTCCTTCAGAGGCGTTGTTTTGAAGCTTCGACCAATATAATTTCATTTTTTTTTATGACGTTGGCACAGCGCTGTTTTAGTAAACAGTAAGTCTCATGAATCCCGACGCTCTCGACTAGTAGCTAGGAAATATTACGAACAAATCTACGATAGTGATGCCGTTGTCTCATGTATGATTTGTTTTATGATTTTAATCACTGTGTTTACATCTTCGTTATACTTTTTCGCTTGGCAAACAGCTCATCGCGGATATTTGAGAAACAACTCTGCCTTTAACGAAAGAGCGTGGCTCACACTTTGGTGGCTACCTTATGAATTAGTATATTTATATGAAGTACACCATGAGGGTTTAATCATGGGGAAAGCAGCCGAACCAGGCGTTTTGAAGCATGGTTTGATGTCAATGAATGTTCAATGGCTCAGGAAATCTTTGTGCGGAGGAATGTGTTCTGTTTCGGAGCATACTTTTCCGCCTGATGCCTGCACGTACTGCAGAATAAGTAGCTGGCTGATTAATGAACTTTCTATGTTCCACCCAATGAAATTTCTAGATTCAGATCAGATCCTCCTAAAATTAAAATATTTGGATAGGCTTAGGGGAGGAATGTGCGTAAACGCTTTGTGTTGCGTCAGTTTTTCCATAGTGTTGCGCATAAAAGTATAAAGTCTGATTATTCAAGCTACGATTCTCTTGCAAAAGAAAAATGCTTTTGGACGGTATTCTTTAAAAGAATGCATATTACTTCGGAGAACTAGGTAAGCATCAGACGTGAGTCGCTGATATTGGAGAAGTGAAGGCACTAATGCTTTTATAACATTTTTTTTCGAGTATTTCCTCCAGTAGTGCAGCACTGACCCTGAGTTGAGCTGAAGAACAGACGAGGTTCGGTACACCATAACAGTTGTCTCAGTCAACTAACCGCTTAGACCGCTGTAAGATATAGCTCTGAGCACGTAGCCAAGTATGTATTTCTTTTTTAAAGGCCTTCATTATGCATATTTCCCTCAAAGGCCCTTCTGATGCCAAAGGCTCCAGACGTTACCAGCGATTGGTATCAATTGTAAAACTATAGACATGAAAATAAAAGTTGAAGTGTCCTTGCGTCCTGACTTACGTTGAGATAAGCTTTATTTCCCAGCAGCCACCAGACGCTTCAAAGGGATTAAAGGCGCCTGAGCGACTTGAGGAGAGCGCTGGAGCAGTTAGAAGGCCGCGAACTGTACCAGGTTTCTTAGCAAAACCAGAACATTAAGGAAACGAATGCACAAATTTAAGCTCACCAATATATTCACTTTTCTCTCAAGAAGAGATTTCCAGTCAAAGCAAGGCCTCAGTGACTTTGACGTAGCTAGGAACTCAAGAAAGGGAGCAGCAGAGCAGCTGGGAGGTCAGGTACCATGCGCAGCCACTCAGACGGAAATACGGCCTCGCACTCGCCGAAATGAAAGCGATGCGACGGCAGAACGCACCCCTGATAGCGAGGTGCAGTTAAAAAGCGGCCCTATTTCTTACTGTGTAGAATATTTCAGGGCAAAATGAGACCATCTACACTGGAACTAAAGGAGGGAGCTAGAGGGGCCTGGAGAGCCTTTCATTAAGCGTGGGTTTGGGCGCCACTCTGGCGCCTCTTCTTTATGTAGTTACAAAGTTGGTGGCAAAGCCTGGTTAACTGATTCCTTCAAAGGTTTCGAACTGAGAGGGCGCGTGAATTCACGGGCGACACTAGGAGCATGCCAAGAGGCCAGGCTCTCGTATATTGCCGTAATCGCTCATTACTCGAGAGCACGATCAGGTGAGCAGAGGGAGAGACGGAGAAATGAAGGAAGAGTAATCATACGCTGGTGCGCACGATGGGCTCCGGCGGGGCAGGCTCAAGCTTGGCTAGCCGTGAGCTTTTTTTTACGTTTTTTGTTTCGAAAAAACTCACCACTATGAAGTCTTTGCGCGCAAAGGGGATCGCTACACTTTTTTCTTTGTTATGGAGCATGAGGGAACGACGTCAACTAAATAAGCTAGAAACTCCTGAATCAAGCTCGCATCTTAGAGACTCCTGTTAGATCCTTCGCTGTGTCAACCCAAGCTGAGTATATCTGTTATATTGATTGTACAAGAATATTAATTTTATAAAGCATGCCCTATGAGCTGAGCTGTAGTGGGTGGCTTCGGAATCATTTCCAGTGCTTGACACCTTATGACATGTATTGAAATCTGAGCAGACCGGTGTTTTCATTTTCAAGAAGAATCAAACATAATTTCATTGCACTAGATCCTGAAGCCTATGGGGAGAGAAGAAAAGCACTGCAAAGATAATACACAAAATCTATTACACTTGGCCATAATTATAAAAAGAAAGAAGCATGGGCGCGAAAATAAAGAGTTAAAGGAAGACGTGAAAAAAGAAATATCTCCCAGAAAATAAGCGGGAGTATGCAGCCACAAAGTTTCTTCGACGAGATTGCTTTTGAATTGATGCAGCCGACAGGGCTTGCTGCTATAAAGAAGTCCGCGTAGCGCGAGTCGGTGCATTGTTAGGTGCTTAACTCGTTGCTTTCGTGCGAAAAACTATAGCGAAATGCCAATACAAGAAAAAAAGGCGTCGCGCAACGCATGTAAAACCCACTTCATCGACGACGCTAAAAACGCAGCGGCTGCACCTTGTATGTAGCATCGACTTCAGCGAAGCGCACTACTGCGACGAGTCACAAATTATAATGAATCAATAAATTATGTAGACCAGCGAGTCGGAAAGAAAGCGAGGCAGCATGATCGGGAATGGGGAGAGAGAGGAAGAATTGCGGCAATCTTCGCCTTTGCGCCAGCGGTCTCGACATGTCGCCAGACGTGCTTATGAATGTATATACAACAATGCCTCACACTGGCACATGCTCCGGTTACTCGCCTGTCGCTGTCTGCGTCCCAGAGTTCGGAAAGACTGTCGGAGAATCGATTTCTATCGCTGCCAACGACGCTAAGGAAGGCGGGCTTCGCTCTGGGCTTCTGTTGCTGTCAATTTGCGTCACCCCTGATTCACCGAAACACCAAGCATGGCCCACAGGCACAACTTTAGTCGTACGCCTAAAGGAGCATGCGTATAAAGTATACGAGGGTACGTGCGAACAGGGAGAATGTATAAAGTACCCGTTCGGGAAAATGTTATCGCGGTGCTAATGCGGTGACCATAGCTCCACGGCACAACAGCCAAGCTGCTCTGCATAGAGAAAATGACCCGCCCGAACATACGTCTTTGTTGTCGAGGCATACGTTTGCATATGTTATACTCTCTCAGAGTTGGTGCACCTGTATATTTTCGCTCACTCTTTCTCCAAACCGCCATTGTGTTGCGCCACCTGTCGTCGTTAAAAAAGACGTAGGATGTGCGACGTCATCTTTTTCTCTCCTAGAGTCTTAGCTTTTGGGAGCCGCTTAGCTTTTGGGGTTGCGTCGAAAACTTGATACGTAGTCATATTTGTGAACAGCACCAGCAGTTGGTCGATACCGACTAATTTAGGAACAATTTAGCCTTACTTGTGAGGTTAGTTTGCTGAGCTCGTCTTTACGCTTCAGTGGTGAATTTTAATGTATATAAACACTGCGCAGTAAAACCAACATTCGAAGCCTAGGGATATAGCCTCCACTAAATTCAGATGCCGCAACAGCCAGTGAAGTGCTTGGCTCTTTGCTGCATAAGGGATGCACTTTTTGGTTTCATGAGAAACTTTGTGTGTGATTGAAGCCTCAAGCTGGCTAGAAAAAGCGATGCTTCTTGTGGAGGAAAATATTGTGCAATTGAGGCATCTTCGCTGAGCGATCATAATTACATAGTTTATTCATAACAGTGCGATTGTAAGTGCCCATGCTGTCCAGCACCCGTCATGTGCTCGCCAGAGTCTGGGGCTACCGCGGCTCCGCGGCTTCTTTAGTGCTGCAAAATCCCAGGAGCGTCAGCGTCGGAGGCCTTAGGCAGCTGCTCCGTGCGCCCACGGAACCGGCACCGCCTCCTCGCGCGCGGCTGCCTATTGCGGCTGCAGCTAAGCGGTGGCCGCCCGATAACGCTATCGCGTTCTATTCTTTCAGGTGAAGCTTAAGCGTCCTGAAAAAAGTTTGTTAAGGCGGAAGCCTTTAATGCCTCATCGTTATCGACAGAAGGCTGTCAGCAGAGGTGTCACGCTTTTCGGTTGGTTGAATTGGTTATGACTCCAAAGTGCGTGGATTCGCAGTAATGAGGTTACCCACGGACGCCTGACGCCCCCTTTTGGAGCAGACGAGAACTAATAAAATAGTTATCATCGGCTTCGACAGGGGCGTAAGACGTCCGTGGGTGACCACATTACATACCTCATTACTGCGAACAGAGCCATGGATACAACCGAACTCAGCGAAGCAGAGAGAATGTCGTGCTAAAGAAGCAGTCGAAGTGTGTAGTTGTAATGGGCAGTGAAAGTGTGTAGTCAAATAAAGCACTATTACAGAAAAAAACAGTCTCGCAGTCAATGCCAAACAGTGCGCCAGGAACGGCTATCGCCTTGCAGCACTTTAGAGAGGAAAAGTGTCCCCTGAATTTTTTTTTTGTCTTTCGCCGTTTTGAGCTGTTCATCAGTATGAGCTTTCTCATATATTCTGGTTGCTCAAAAAAAGCAAATTAAGCTAACCCAGACTTCAATGTTGTGCGTGCCATGAATTTTAGTTATTTGCTTAATTTGGCATCTTAATTTATAAAATGACGAAATTTTCAGTCGAATTTTTCTAAGGGCTTTTGATTCCTTTGTTTTTTTTGGGTTGTGAAAACTGCGCTGATTATAAACCGTTCGTGACTCAGCAGGATTGGCAGTTATCTGTCCATTGCGTTCTCGCTAGGAACTGAATTAATATGCGCGAAATCAAGAACAATACAAAGTAAAAGTGTCAACTTCACCAGCAGTGTGCCCTCAGCTTGCACATTGGTTTGAAATTCAAGGTTCCTTAACGCAAAAACGGTCGCGTAAACATGTAGCAGCATCATAAGACGAGTGTACGATCGTGCACTACTTTTTAAAGCAAAACTACTGAACTAAATTTTTACTTTCGCCGTACTGCGGGCAAGTAATTTATGCTTCAGGATATATGAAAAGATATATCATCCCTTATTTCAACTGCTGGCGCCTTGTAAATGACAAAAATTTTTACGGCCATCGAGTAGGACAGGTTGTTTTTTTTTTCACACGAATAAAGCGACCTAGGAGTTAGCTTTCTAAGAAGTAATTTTGAGCAGCGGTGATCGAGACTGAGTGCTTGTGCTTGTACTCTTCTACACAGTTTGAGCCAATACAGTTCCCCTGTTCAAACTTGCAACGAGTAGGTGAATGCATGAAATTCGCGGGGCCCTTTGCGAGCTGTTTTACGTTCTATGCACTACGCAAAATTTTGATTGAACAAGCCACCGCTCAATCGTCTGGAGCAGCGAAGAAAATAAAGTATCGCCATTGAAGTCAGAAGCAATAGATAATCCATGGAGAAACACTATCCTCCCTGCACTCACGCGTCCAACGTGGCCGGCATGTCGTTTATAGGCTGTTTCGCTCGCGAAGGTCACACACTTTTAGAACACCGCAGCGAAAACATCGTTTGAGAGCCCTTCTCCGAAACACGCCAAGTACGGCAGCTAGCGGAGAAGAGGGTAGGAGAAGTTTTAGACGTGGGCAGGATGTTGCGGGAGAGCAGGGCGATCACCGGACGTTGTCAACTGAGGTAATCGCAGAGAACGAGTGAAGGGGGACAACTTCCGCGGCATAGTTTCCGCGCGTTTTGGCAGGAAATATCCCCCTAGTAAAGCACCACCGAAAGTGTCCGAAGGGTCTCGGCAGGAGCCATTTCTCGTATACTATCCTCCAGGACTTGGAATCGCTGCTTCGTCTTAGGGAGATGGGCGCAGGAAGGGTTCCCTCTCCTGCAGATCAACCCGTCTTTGCGAGCACTGGCGGCGTATGTGTGCGTGTGTTCAGCACTCTTCATGTAGGGGGAGAAGAGGGGAAGAGGACCACCGGAGGCAGGCTCTTTACGCGAATGCCATTTACTTAACTCTCGGCTTGGGATTGGCAGCCGTGTGCTCTCGCCTGTTGTGCCGTAAATCTCGGCCCGCTCTCACCTCCGCGTCGAGTAGGCAAGCACGCGGGTTTAGGCTAGTGTCGCGGCGCCGATTTAGGAAGGAAGGGAAGGGTTGGCGGGGGGCATAGTGGACGATGTCTGAGGCGTCCTCGGAGTGGACGGCACTGAGGACGCGCGACCTGTTTACGATTCGATCGGATCGTCGCCGCGCTAAAGCCGGCGACCGTGGAGCGTGTGTTCGGGCGCGCCTGTGCGATGTCTTTTCCGCGGCTGAGCTCACCAAGACTTCTCCTTGACGCGCCACATTCCCGAAAGCCTGGGCAGGGCGCTTGAGTGGACCCTGTCTTCAGACCCTTCACACTAAAGCTCGACGCTGTTGTGCACACTGATGGTGCGGGTCTCTCTGGCGACCGCATTTTCCTGGTGCTGCACTTTCCGTGGGCTTTTGGCAGGCGCTTTCCATAGGTGCTTGATGTTACCTAGCCAAACAACATGCTGCTGCGATCGTGAGTAATCAAGAAAGTCTCTGATGCTTTATAGTGTCGAGCACACACACATCGGACGAAAACTTGGCTTTCAAGGGTTCAGGCAAAAAAAAAAAAAAAGTAAAAGCGTTTCGTGCACCATGGCCTGGACTGTTGCTGCCTACTGCTTAAGGCGCGGTGACACTAGGCCGACAATCGTCCGATTTCAGTCTGGCGACGGTCGACGGTTGCGATTTTCGTGACGTCGGCGCGTCTGTCACACTGCGCAGACGCCGACCGAGCGCCGATCGTCGCCCGACGAGCGCATCGCCGTCGCGTCGGCGAAATAGCAGCCGTCGGCCGACCCGTGTGTCACACTGTGCCGACAACAGCGCCGACCTCACGCCGACGTCATCCCATCCCGACAGCTCGACGCTGCTGCTTCATGCGCGCGGCTGGCATGGTCTCTTGTGCCGTAGACACGGGCTCGGCGACGCGGTGCAATGGGTGACGTTCAAACTGCGGGCGCGGCTGTTGCAGCATTGCTCCTGCTGGAGGCGACTTACGAACCTCCGAAGAAAAAACCAAAAACTTGTCGCCACGTGCGCTACTATTTCGCTGTAGGCGACTTCTTTCAAATCCCGTCGATGATAGTGCTTGTGCCGCACGTCCCAAATCAAACGCCTTTCTTCAATGAGCCCAATCACTTCAGCCTCCTCTTCGGTTGAGAAAGACGCCGACTCTGACATTATGATGAAAACACTCGGTGGAGCAGAGGAAACTCGTCAAGTCGTCCGCGCGTGCAGAGGAATTTCAAAAACGGGCGAAGTGTTTTATACCCGTGAAAGTGGCGATGGCCATATGGCTTAAAGAATGTTGCTGCGCGTGCATTATTCGTTCAAATAATGATTGCACTTCGCGCTATGAGCTCGGCCCTCGCTTTTGGTCGGCGAATGTTTTTGCTCGGCCGCCGATTTGCGCAAGACAAGTCGGCCGACGGGTCTCATCGGCATCTTTGGTCAGCGACGTTGTCACACTAGGACGTCGTTTGGTCGTTGGGGGCGTCAACCTCGTCGTCAAAGCAGTGTGACTGGCTAGTCGGGGAACGACTACGTTGGCTGACGCGACCGTCGATCGTCGCCGTCGCGTCGGCATCGGGGTCTCGTCGGCCTAGTGTGAATGCGCCTTTAGAAAAATGCTTATTGTTAGACAACTACAGTCATGGTGATCTTAAATACGCGTCTCTCCTTCTGAAAAAAAGATGAGTATATATTGCAAGCATTAATGATATTGTGGCAGCAAAATTCCACACTGACTATAGGGAAATCTCTGCAGTATCAGTGTTTAGGCTCAGCTGGACTCATCTATGACAAAGAAGACCGCGCTGTTGTAAAACAAAGCTTATATTAAAACAAAATTATCTCGCTTGGCACGCGACTGTCGTTGTACGCTTGAGCAACTTAAGAACACTTGTATTAATCATCCTGACCATGATGTGCTTCTTGGCTGCTTTGCGTTTTGCTGATATTTTTACTTGCAGCTTGCGTTATGCTTTAAATGTACTTTTAAAAGAAACATATGCGTGTGTGTTTGCATGAAAGCAAAATGATGAAAAAAGGATGATTGAATAATTAATTAAGTAAAAGAAAATAGGCTTCGAGAAGCAAGCGCTTGAAATAGGTCTTGTATTGCGAGAAAGTTAACCTGATGTTGGACCTCCTACTAAATAAGGGACCTGATGTCACATAAAAGAGAAATTGATTGCTGCTGCTTGAAGCGCAGGGGACAACTCGTTCGCATTTTTAATAGGCACCTTATTATACGACGCGGCAACCTTCCTTGAATTTCTTGGTTTCGACGAGCGCCCAGTCTACTTTCTCGCTCTTGCAGCGCATTTAAGCTGATAACGACGAACGTAGAAGCGCTGTTGGACATTCCTCTCACTACTGAAAGAGTAGTTAGTGTCGTTTTTCTGTAAGGTTGCTCACAAGGCTCAGTGGTGAATGTTTAGTGAAGTGCTGCTCGAATAGTTTTCAGTGAGGCTCTTCTGAAGTGGTTTCATCGGAAAAACGAAGGATTGTACTTCGAAATATAAAGGTTTTCTGGCTTGTGGGTCTTATCGTGCCTGACAGGATTAATTATGCCTGTCAAGCTACTTAACTGTTGGAAGCAATTAAATTTGGGTAACAAACTTTTTTTTATAGGCATTGCCTTTCGATACGGCTTAGCGCCTTTGAAAAGAAGTTTTTTTTAGGTAAACATAACGCAGCACTTTGCAAGCGGAGTGGTTTTTCTTGCCAATATAGGGGCAAGCATTTGCTAAGAACGTAAAACTTTGCGTTCAAAAGCTTGTCTCAGTCGAAGTTGCAAATAACATGAGTATATGTTTCTTTTAACTTCTTTAACGAGAGTATGTATTTCTTTTAACCTCTTTGACGACGTATTCAATAATCTAGGTTATCTTATATTGAAAAATATAGGCGATATTCGTTTTCTGTGCTGAGAAGCAGGGCTGGATACCCATATATGCGAATCAAACACACTGTGCATACACTACCTGTGAGTCATTAAAAATTTGCAGTGAAACTATAAGACAAAAATTTGCAGCAACACCTTCCCCACCATAATAGGTGCGGAGAAAAAAATAATAGTCGGCGACTATTCCCAGCCCCACCCACATGGGCGCAGCTCGTGCCTAGAATGCGTGCTTTTCTCTCAGTGTTCGTTTCGGGTAATGCCAGCCCATTTCCTTTTGTAACCTGTTCAGGTTGATACAAGCGATTTTTTGGACATGTTTTCCTGATTAATTTCATGTGAATGCGGCACTCTCAGTTGCGCAAAATGAAAGGTGATGAACCGAAAAGAGAGAGTCATTATAACAGATGCATTGTTGACTCGCTCTTGCGCATAAATCGCACGTTCAGAAAATAGCAGCACCTGCTGGTACACAGGTTTATGGTTTATGAGGGTTTAATGTCCAAAAGCGACTTAGGCTATAAAGGACGTCGCAGTGAAGGCCCCCGGAAATTTCGATCACCTGGGGTCCTTTAGGTACACAGAGCGGTAAGCTCAAGGCCAGCGGTCATAGTCGTGAACGCAACGTGCTCTGAGTCATAAAAGGAGAAGAGGAACGAAGAAGGCTTGTCCCAACACAACTTGATCTTAGTGCTCCGCCTATGCTGTTCCAACAACAAGGAGCCGTACGCAGCTATCGCACAGCTCATTCTGCATGCGGCAGCAGCGAAATGAAGAATGACCAGAATAGCGGTCTCTTTTTCTGCGATGGCCGCTGGTAATGTAAGGTCGGTCAGAGCTTTTGAGCCAGCCGTATAGATAAGCTGGGTAGAAAACTGACGGCTCCATTCGGAAGCGCACGTGTATAGCGAACGCGCCTTCGAAGGATTGAAGGTTAAATTAGATCAGCGCCAGTGCTGAAAGCGTGCAGTGCACAGGTGTGTCTTCAAGGTTCCTCCCCTGAATGCCCTCATTATGTCGGTTGTGAGCCAAGAACTCTCTGTAATTAGGCCCACTGAAAGAGAAGGTGTACTGAAATAAAGAATTTAAATAGGTGCAGTTGTGCCCACTTCGAAACGATGGGCTTGGCGAATGTGGCACTTTACGTTAAGTAATACCGAGTGGAAGATCACTTGCGCGGGAAAGTGGAAATAGCCTCAAGTTTGCTTTCTGAAACCTTCCTATCAACGGTGAGAGCTGCGTATAGATTCTTCAAAAAGTTACGAAATGCATTACGAGTTTTAGGACCGGAAGTAATCGAACTCATTGCTACCAAACATTTAGGCCCACATTGAAGGTCTTGAGATTGTAATCGCTAACGTTTTGTTCTAGAAGCGTAAACAACCGCGACTGCTTCACTATGAAAACACACTACACTGAATAAAAGTGGAAACGTGCTGCACTGTTGGATGCAAGATTTTAAATTTCATATTGTCATATTGGACAGCGCTCAATCTAGAGATTGGGTAAAAAACGCTCGGCCCATGTTCTTTGTTTTTAAGCCGTTTAGTAAGTCCCTCTCGCATCCCTCGACGTCCTCAGCTATACTGGGGCGATGGCGAGGGCTCCTCTCAAGCTTCGTGCAATTTACACCGGTGACGATATAACACGAACGGCACTGTACCTCCAAAAGCCAAAACTGTTGCACCGTATATTTTTGGTACAGTCTGTACGCTCTGTTAAAAGTGGTATATTTTCTGTAAGGCAAACCCTTTCGGAACAGACATAACTGCTTTTAATGTTGCATAATATGAAGAGGAGACCCAAAGAAAGCTTCGATGGTCTTTCTACTTTGTGCAACTTTTTGGTGCAAATTTCTGGTCTTACTCGTACAAACTGGGCTCCTTTCAAAGTTAGGACTGTCTATGTTGTACCAAAGCTCACAATGATTCTACACTAAGTGAGTGAGTGGGACAAATTTTGCCAGTCTGATAAAAACAGGGCTTCAATCTGAAGCACGATCCGAGATTTGAAAGAGAGCTGACTGAACAAAAAACGACTTCATAAAATGTTTACGCTCATATTCAAGCGAAGATGAAAAAGTTGCGAAAGTCTATTGCTCTCACTTCCCTCTCAGAAGACAGCAATATAGCTTGCACGCGGCGGGTGGTCGCGCCTACTGTGTAAAAAGTCATCGCCTTCCGTTTCAGTAACAGAAAGGTTTACAGGCGCAGTCAGACGGCAATTCCCGCACTGCCTTATTTTCACGAGGATTCTACACAGGCTCTGCTAACCAATTTTCCTCTGAGCAGACTGTGCGTTAATATTGCGAACATAATTAAAGTTATCGAACACTGGCTACGTAAAGGTCTAGGCTCATCACAAGGGCTTTCTTAACTGAAGGACCTTATTTAATTAAACCAATAGTGGTTCCTCTCGTTTATCATTATTTCAGGCTGATTTTAAGTCTCTAATATCTTTAGCTGCTCACTCATGATTTGGAGAATTTTTTTAGGCGGCAACATTTAGTGGCTCTTCAAAAATTGGTTACTTCATTTAATCCGTTCCTTGCGTGATTTTCTGTACTCGAGACATTCCGGTTGCAAAAAAATTCGTGAAAGCGGCCTAAATGGAGAACATGGTACAAGAAGGGTGCAAAATATAAGAATAGCACGCAAGACTTCAGATGCTGAAGGAGATATATTTGCGGCCTTAATTATGCATAACTTCCACTAGTTTACTCTGAAGCCTAAGCATACATCGGTACTTAACGTTTAAGCTTCCAATATACACTCTATGTCCTCCTTACTCCAACCGGTTTGCTCCACGCCTCCTTGCTACTAACTGCTGCACATTCACTTTTCGGTTTTATTTCTAAGAAGCTATTTGGAGTGTTTTAAGATCCCCGGATATTGAATCATGACCGGCGTTTCTTGTACAGCCCATAAACTGAAGGTAACCACAAACACTGCCCTCATCTATCTTTAATGCGTGTTGTTATCGTGGGATACCCTTGAGAAACTCATGCGCTCGTTACAGACTTGCATTATTAGATAGAAGGCGCTATAATCTTCGGCAATTACGCGATAGCTTAAAACGGTGTGAGTGCAGGAGTGCTACCGCATAACAAAGAGTGATCTCTCGCAAAGGCACCTTCAATGAACGCGGCGCCGTCGTTGTGGTCTGCAGTGTTTAGGCCAGGTGAGCCGCACGGGCAGAATGCATCTTTTATGATTGAAATTAATGAAGCTGGTGCAATGCAGGGCCGCTCAACCTCCGCGCCGGTGGTCTACAGAGTCTCAAGTTAGAGAAGTTTGCGCGGTGCTACTCGCAACGCTGAAGGCGTCAGCCATTTACTACTGGTAATTGACGCTCTACTGCATAAATAGACCTTTTCACTACTACGGACGACGCCATGATCGACACTGAACTGCATGAGGTGCGCGCCAGCAGAACTAAAGAGCTTTTAGGCATAGGGCTCACGCACATGGTTGTCGCACTCCAAACAGCATGTGCCTTGAGGCTGGTGTTGATTTGATCATGAGCATGCTTTGTTTCTTACTTTTCGGCCCAGGCAGCTTAAAGGCTAGAATAAAAGTGAAGCTTACTAATGTGCAGTGTGCACATAACATATATTGTGATTTCGTGAAGCAGGACGAACGGATGACCAGCACGGCTTGCTACACGAAAGTAAACCTATGTAGAAAATGTATACAAAATAATGTATAACATTATAAGAATATAAACAGCTTAGCTTAGAAACACGTTCCGCAGAATGGTACAATATGAACCAAATGAGGTCGGTTGTCGGCTCCCCTAGTCATTCGGGCACTTTTGCATGCCGCTTTTGAGTCGTCTGTCAAAGTATATGTGAAGTATATAGGTTTCCATTTTCTCGAGTGGGAAGACTACCAGCTATTAAGTTGATTGTGCTAATAATTATCGCTTTAAAAGAGATATGTCCCATGTATTTGGTTAAGTGTCGGTAAGTTTGCGTAGATATATTGGCATCCAGAGTGCTAAGGAAAAAATGACGCTAAGTTCAGGTTGACATTGCCCTTGAACACTGCATCAGATGGAATCTGGCAATAAAGTGGACATAAAACCTACTGAAGGCAACCGAACAGCTCGCTAAGCCTTCACAGGGCGGTTATATAGGTTACTACACGCGGAAAATAAAAGAAGACATAAAGCATTGTACAAAACCGAAAAGAAAAATTAACCTTGTGCATGTTAGAAGCAGAAGAGCGGACTGTTATAAAGACGTGAAGCGCAAGAAAAAACAGGTCACTGATTTCACATGTGATGTCATGGAACAAAAAGGAATTAAAAGAGGCAACAAAGAATCTGTATTATGTTCTCTGAAGAAAATAAGAAAGAAAACATCGTGATGTTAGAACGCTGGAGGTTATTTTTTTTTAACAATGAACTACTTATTCTTGAAATGTTGAGCCTGTTCTACAAAAGCAGTGTTAACTGCAGACTTTCCACCCTCACTGTATGCTTCGGTAATCACTTTAAGCCCGCCCTCTCCCGCCCAGCACTATACTATCCGGCCAGTTTTTCCTACATTTTGCTTTCGTGTACTCCATTTTCTTACTAGAAAGATTTTCAGCGAATAATAATAAATTTTCATTATCATGTGACAGCAGACAAGTAATACAAGCTTTAATTATAAAATAAAGTAAAAAGTGATTTTAACATTCCATCCAACAATGCACTGACACCTGCACCAAACGTACCAGAAGACCTGAAATTTTGGTCAGCCACTACGTGCCAGCAAAGTGATAATTGCTCCTTGATACTTTGTAGCACATCTTTTGTGACTTTTCTTTGATGAAAATCACTTACATACCCTTGTGGATGAAAGACCCTGTAGATACAGAAACCGGCCAGAAAAAAGAAATCACAGTGAAACATCACTTTAGCTGCCGCTACGGCCATATCTATGAAATCAAAAACTGCATTGAACTTGCAATGAAACATGGCTTTCCTTTCTTCCGCAAAGGATGATAAAGGATGATAAAGGCGCACAGTCTCACCGCCGGCTCGCAATGACCGCAGCAGCTATCGAGTGTTGCCTTCGCAACAGCATCGAGGAAGGATGCTGTTGCCAGGCGGTACATTTTCTTGATATCCTCGTGTATCTGCAGTAGCGTGACCTCTATTCGGTATATATATAGATTCAGCTAAAAAGTGCTGTATATACTGCTGGATACTGAAAATAATAAAAAAAACACTGAGGGTTTTTGTTCTCCTCTCCCTGCTTCAGTTGTCAGCACACCACTGGGAATATTCAAAATCCGGAGCCAGAGCCAATTTCAAAACTGCTTTTCTATAGGTTCAGACTAGGGAGATTGTTGGCCTAGACATAACTGAATACAGGAGGACAAATGCAACTCCTCAGTGTAGAGAAGCGTGGATTCAATCCCACTTGGTACAGTAACACACGATTCGTGTTTGCACAGGGTGAAGCTTACACAGCACGCTAGAACACGAGTTCAGAGGTATCTCAGCATCTCTGTCTACTCGTCATCGTACGGCCTGGCGGCGGGAGCGGCGGTAAGATTATGCAAGTACACATTGGCTTTATTTCGCCACTGTTCCAGTAGAATGCGGATCCTCAGATTCTGTGCAACATATTTTGATCGACAGCGGCGTCTTTTTTCTGTTGAAACATAGTGCAAGTAATGCCGGCACATATGGTTAGCAAAACAAACGCAAAATTAACCCCTGCACTCGACCAAAAAATGCGATGTAGCCACTTTTACACATTCTTTTAGCGAAACCAAAAGCCATTACATTCAGAATGGACTATAGCTTGCGAGAATAAGTGTTTATCACTACGTGACACCTGCCGAAAAATGTGATGCAGTTTACTTTCACACAACCTTTCAGCGAAACAAAAAGACAGCACATTTAGAATGCAGAGCAGTTTCGGAGAATATTTAGTATTTACTTGACAATTTGCATTCAGCATAACTGCTATGCGGGTTCGCTATGTTCAACAGTGTGCACGCTGCCGCTGAAGAAAATGAACACTTCTTGAAGTAGAGCCTTTAGGGTCAGGTTTACATGGCACACAACAGTAGAAATAGTTAAAATAAAAAGGCTCAGGAAACCTTTAGATCACGAAATTACTTAACGCCATCAAGATATTTTCATTTTCATGTGGTCACCAGCTCGCGCAGAAGGGTCACGTGTGCCATTAATAACTGCCAGAAAAAAATGCTAGTCAGATTGAAATAAGGAGCTTGTATTAACGGAAAATTTTCATCGATAGAGCTTTTAATCGAAGTGCGAGTATCGCTTCCATGATGGCCTTCAGCCTCTCAATGTCAAACTGAATAAGGTTGGAGGGAATGTCGAGTTATCGGAACACATCTGTGCACTTCAACTCTCCTCATTTACTGTGGCAAAGCTCATGATAAATGCAAATGGAAGGAATCTGGCAACGTTTGCTTTGAGTGTGCCCTAGAGGCAAGGGTCCGTCGCTCGGATTCACGTTCGCGAAAATATTCGGAGACTTTGACCTCATCATTTGTCTCCGAGGAAACCAACAAAGCTCTTCAAACACAGGCTTCACCATCAGACCGTAGACTTTCTGCAAGTACTCTGTTACGGTGCCGACTCGAAGGCAATGAGATCTCGATCAGAGCTGCGATATAAGCTGGTCATTCATTCTTCTTATTTTTCGATTATTTTATTCTCCTCTCCAAATGTTAGGCAGCCAAACAGGCGGCGCTTGGTTAGCCTCCCTGCCTTTCCTTCAGTCACTCTTTATCTGACATACACTCTGCTCTTAATGAAGTAATAATATTTATTACCAGTCACACCAATAGTGCTCCAATACCTGAAGCAACATTACACTGAAAAATATTAAGTAAAGAATGTTTTATATGTTACTTCCTATCTAACATGAACAAACAATCTGACGACACAACTTCTATGGCGTTTCATATGCACAGTCTTTGCCAAAAGTAACCGAGCAACAGGTTCTTGCTTCTCAAACGTATAACGGAGCATCTACAGCAGCCCTAAAGACCGAACGGTGCTATAATGTAAGGACAAGGTCTCACCTTTCTTTACGCAGAATCAGAGCTTAAGATGAGTGCTTCGTTACGCAGCTAATTAACAAACCACCTGTGCCGGGTTACTTTTGGCAAAGACTGTACATAAGATGGCTCACTGCCTGAAAAATGCGGTGCCAACATTTGGAATTAAAGTTGTTTCTTCAGCTGACATTGTAGCGTAATTTGGGCGGAAGGGAGGAACGCAGGAGAGGGCACATAAAGAAGCGTTCAAAAAGCGTGCGGTGTGTAGAATTAATGGCGATACCTTCGGTCGGCCGGTGGAGTTCTTTAATGTATGCCATCTTCGCGCGCCAGATGGTATATCGGGTAGGCGTGTCCAAGGCTCAGAACACTTAAAAAAAGCTCTGGTGGTCTCTTAGCATAAAGCCATTAACATAATCAGCAGCTAAGTGGGGCTCTTGCAATGTGCGTTCCAGTGGTTTAAGAACACCTCTGTCTTGGCCCGCTGTCTCCACCACCGGATTCTTGAAAAGGCGAAAGCATATCATATTGACCAATCCACGGACACATATGCTAGCAAGCCATCTTTGTGAATGCACATTAACGAGCGAACTTGTGCCTAATGTAATTCCTGTTATCGTTGGTGTTTTACGGATGTTTTACACATGCTTTTGTTTCGTTTCTTTTACAATAAAGTGTTGGTTGTGAATGCAGTGGTCTGTCGTCTACTTCGTGTTCCTTCGTTTGTGTCTTTCGTGCGCACTTTATTTACGAGAATCAAGTGTTAGAATACAGTGGTCGAGAAATTTGTAGAACGTCGCACTTCCACAAAAAAATGTCTGAGGCTTAACTTGGTTAAGCCTGGAGAATGCGAAGCATCATCGTGTCGCGTAATTTGGAGGCGCACAACCGCAGCGACGGCGCGATGTGGGCCCCTGTTTCTCCACTGTCGTGACGCCATCGTGTCACGTGGTGTGACGTCATGTATCACGTGATTTGGAGGCGCACAGCCACAGCGACGGCGCGAGGTGGGCCCCCGTTTCTCCACTGTCGTGACATCATCGTGTCACGTGGTGTGACGTCATGTATCACGTGATTTGGAGGCGCACAACCACAGCGACGGCGCCAGGTGGGCCCCCGTTTCTCTACTGTCGTGACGTCATCGTGTCACGTGGTGTGACGTCATGTATCACGTGATTTGGAGGCGCATAACCACGGTGAAGGGCTGAAGTGGTAGCTAAAGTAGTATGCTTCGCATAAAATACGGTATACTCATCTCCTTTTGTTCTTGTCTTCTGCCGTCATCGTCATGATCGCGCTCTTCAATGAGGAATATCTCCTAGCTAGCTTGCCCTACTTGTCGCCTCACTCTCCATAAAGTTAAAAAATTCTCAAAGATTTATTTGCATGATAAGAGGAAGTGGAATCATTTTCAATAATAGGAGACAAAAATTTTACTGCTGCTGATATAGAAATGTTGAAGGTAATGGTCCTTTCTCCCGATACAAAACGTGTTATAGAACAGTGTTCATGCAAAAAAGCAACAAATAAATTATTGCAGCAGGAAATAAATGACAGACCAGTGAATATTTGTTAGAAGAGAAGATTTCGAGTTTTATCAAAACGAGACAAAATGGAGAATAGTACAAAACGATCTCAAGAGCGAGGTTTGAGGAAAGTTGAGCACACAGTTTTTAAATATGCTAGAAGTTCTACGGAACTTATGCGGCCTGTTCTTTAGTTTTCATAAGAATAAAGTGGCGCTACTGAAATTCCAGAATCACAACTCAGTCGCGACGGCATTTACCAAGGTCATACTAAGTTAATGTAAGATTTTCCGCTTTATGTATGACAGTGCACTTTGTAAAAGCCGTTAGGAAGAAAAATACGTAAATAACAAAATGTAAAATAATGCTGATTAACTTTCAGAGGTAATGATGACAAATTACTTTCTGCCCCTGTCGCCAGGAATGTTTGCCGAAGGGCTAATTTTCACTAGCACCAGCGACGTGACATGAACACTGCGGTAATTAGCAGATATTACGGCTGCTCTCCTTATTTCGACACACCCGCTTGCTCAGTGTACACAGAAAAGCTGTGGACTGGCACAGAAAGAAAAGTGTTCAATGTTTTCTAAAAGCGTAAGATATATGATGCTTTCTTCGGCGTGATAATGAGAGGGTCAACAATCGCTGGTTCCTAAGCTTTGAGTACCGCTAGCAAATAGGCGCGTTCAGTATGTCCAACAAAAAAAATAGGTAAGGAGCTGAGTGTAAAGGTCGTTTCAGGTTGGGTTCTTTTGATCGTTAGTGAGCACTATTACGATCCTATGAGCTCGGAACTTTAAAAGAAAAGGCTGTTCCTCAGACGTTCGACCACACACTCATGAATTTTGTACAAAATAAACGCAGAAACTCCCGGTTGCTTGCTTGTTAAAGTTTCAGTGATCATGAAACATTTTCAGAGAAACTGCATGTCAATTTTCGAGGTAAGGGGAAAAAAACCGAGAATATACAGTGTATACAGTTTAATTTGAGCTATGCTGCACATTAGGCGGTCTAGAAGAACAGATACGAGGACTAATAATCGGAGTGGGAACAAATTTTAAGTTTCTAATGCGGAAAATATGAAGGAGTCAAAGTGAACAAGTTACGTCCCCATTATGCTTCTTGAC
Source organism: Amblyomma mixtum (assembly GCF_055824585.1). Lineage (NCBI taxonomy): Eukaryota > Metazoa > Arthropoda > Arachnida > Ixodida > Ixodidae > Amblyomma > Amblyomma mixtum. Next base: position 281,713,267 of record NC_143012.1, on the reverse strand, counting down.
AAACCAGCATTCTAAAGCCAGTGTCAAAATTTTGTTACAACGGCTAAAATATCAGAAATCGACACGTGGCCAATTAGGAACTGTTAGCATTTCGTCCACTTTCTATGATTAGGTCGAGCTGCGTGAAATGACAAACTCCTTGCTTTGCACATAACAGAAAGCCTGCAGAGAGTATTTTTCCCCCAGACGTAATTTTACTTAGCCCGAAATTTTTGCCCAAAATGAAGGACGAGTAATTATACAATGCTGCCTGGTAGTCGAACATCTGCGCCCCCTTTTCCTATGCACAGGTTGCTCACAGTTCCGCCAAGCATTCTAACTGGAAAGTACTTTGAACATCTTCAAAACAAAAAGCATACAAGTTCTATTTAGTAATGAGCACAAGGCGTACAAATGATATGTCGTGAATTCGAAGTATTGGTAAGTAAACAGTTCTTTCGGGTATGACATTTGGTCGATTTACTGCCTTAACTGTGTCGCCAATGCAATAACTGACGTGTTGATTACAGTACTGCTAGGCTAATCCCGCTTGTACATACACACCGCTACTAGCAACACATACTCACTAATGCCTATTTACAGCATACCATTCCATTTTATGTGTGATATACCGGATCGGTACATTTATTCCCCATCCGTGTTTCGTACAGCAGAGCCATAGCTGCATCAGCGCTTCGCTGGCTACTGCTCGAGAGCACTTGGCCTTAGCCGCAACCGAGCATGCTTCATGTTAAACTGCAACATACTCTTGCGCTGGGGATTGCACATAGCCTTCTTTATCAACTAATACTATTATGAAACTAATTATCGTGGTTTGGTCAATGTGGCGGTAGTGACAGAAAGATGTGTGCTGCATGCGTTGGCGTCGAAATATTGTAGCAGAAACAAACACACTAAAACAATGCGAGTTGAGCCTTACAATTCTTTATCGGAAAGGCACGTTCAGCCTGGAGACATCTTGCATGCAGCATATAGCCCACATGTGTCAGCGCAGCGGTAGGCTGGCCTTATATGGGCTTTTCCCCGGCAAGAGGCTGTACATGGCTTGCAAAAATTCACCTACGGCTGCCTTGGCCTCACAAATCATTAGTAACCTGCCTCCGTATATTCGTGCATTCTAGCCTTTCTCTACTCATTCTGCTTGCAACACGCTGACTAGTAGTTCTTTTCAACTTTTCTTGCTTTGCACTTCTCATACATGAGCGAATGCTTCTTTTACTGCGCCCAGACGTTCGTACCTTACATAGGTTAAGAAAATATTTGTGGAATATTTGTAGTTATGTATAACATCTAACTTCTTCAATAAATTTTTTATATGAACAAAAAAATTTGCTTTTACATTTCTGTGCTTTTTATCAGCGTGGAAAAATATGATTGGTTGGATCATCAAGTGTAGTTGTGTCCTGTTGGTTCAGTGAAAGCAAAACAAAGAAAAGTATTTCATTTTTTAATAGCGTTTACAGCGGTAAAGAGTCAACGGCAGCTACTGAAATAGTTTTTCTTCTCACGCGAACACAGGCGGATCGTATGAAAATATAAACGCTAATATGAAGTATACCCGAATAAAAAAAATTATTTCACCTTTTCGCTAACCTTTATAGGGCTTCATAGAGAACGTTTTTTCAACTCTACCGCTGCAAACTGAACTCTCTTATGTTGTTCCTTAAGTGAAGTTTGCTACTTCCCTCTGATTACTCTCCTTTCATTTAGCTGCGTTTCTTCCATCTCTTTTTAGGTCTCGTGACAGAGCTGCGGATTTCAATCTCTGACGGGATATATGTTTACGAATAAAATTATTTTTGCTTCAACAGAATTTTGCCGCCTGTAACAGTCGCTTCACCACCCAATAATTTCTAAACTAGGATTGCTAACTGCTCTAGTCGTTCGACTGCGTATTTGAAAAAACATGCCTCGAAAAAAAATGGCCGTCAGATAGGGCACATGCAGCGCAAACGCCATGCAGTGTGAATTCCTTCTGAGACATCCATGTTTTCTTCCCTAGTGTTTTTTTTTTTCAGTATGCGATGTTATTTCTTATCTCAGTATTTTATTGGTTGCGTTGATCACAATGTTTCGTTCCTATAGTTTTTGTTTCATGGAGAATGCTTTCATACTCATTTTAGTTAGAAAAGCCTGCTCTCATCGAATGACCATGGCACAACGTCTCAGACCAGGCCTTTGCTTCCCATTCCTTTCCTTTCTTTCTTTCCATTCACATAGGCAGAACCACCTATGTATAAAGAAGCATAAATAAAAGGACAGTAAAAAACACAAGTAGTGTGTGCGCAGAAACCAAAAGCGCGGAGCCACGCGCTGAAGAGGCTACAGGAAGATGGACAACAAACGAAATGGAAGAAATCATGGCTAATACACACAAACAAAAATATGTTTGGACAGCGGGTCACACACCACATTTCCGCTGAGGAAATGGATCGCGTAAAGCCTCACTGACTGCTCTCTCCCTCTTATATTTTCTTTTTCCTTTCCTTGTACTGCTAGGCATGAATGAACGGAGTTTCTCTTATTTGGTGTGGTCTGGCTTCCTGTGGCGTGGCTGTAATTTCCAATAACAAATGCAGACTCGGTCGCACACTGTCCCCTTTTTATTACTTGACCAACCACGCAAAATAGGGGCTTTCATCTGTAGCTACTCATATCTTGCAACAGGTAGTCTTAATATAGCCACGTGTGCTGTGGTTTCCGTCGTACCTTCCTTGCAGGCGTTCGTATTTACTTTTTGCCGTTTCATTTTTACTCACAGTGACGGATGACGTGAGTGCGCTCTTTTCTAGATCATTGCTCTAAAATTTCAAGAAATACAGGTCTGTCTACTAAATTAACAAGTGAAAGCCCAAGTGTCACTATAGAGACAGCTAAGCCTGGCGAAATGGTGTGTCGCATCACATCCACCCGCTACGATATGAAGGACCTCCTCTATCCTCATACGCATCTATGGTTTCACGATGGTACTCATAGCTTTCTGGAGAACAGCGTACTATGTCTTGATCCTCCCCTTGTATTAGTTATATAATTTCATTGTAAAATGAAATATTATCATACTTTCACTGAAGTGCAATACACCTTGGGATTCTGATCGTTATCGATGTTGCGGATTTTTAATACCCTTTTTCTTTCTACTGCAAACCTAAGCATAGCAGTATTGGGCGATCTCCTTATGTTTATTAAGCGACTTTGACCGAGCGTTGCTAGAAATTTGCTTCTGTTTGTTTGGAGGGGGTTAGTTGTTGCAACTTGTTTCTATATTTTTGTTTGCTGTCTCTACTCGGGAGGTGAGGCCCGTGAAGCAGTAGTGTGGCACTGCATTTTCTCAGATCCTCAGTTTTAGCTTACTCTGGAAATAAAAAGATGAATGACTGAATCACCAAGCGTTTTGTTGTGTTGTGTTGGGTTTAATGGCGCGTGAGCGGCTAAGAATATCATGCGCCAAGCTCAAGCTATCATGCGCCAAGGCTATCATAGACCAAGCGTCACGACTTGAACTCTTACGGTATAAGGCTTACGGGGGTTTAACGTCCCAAATCGACTCAGGCTGTGAGGGACACAGTAGTGTAGAGCTCCGGAAATTTCGTCCTCCTGGGGTTGTTTAACGTGCACTGACATCACAGGGAACAGTGGTATCTAGCATTTCGCCTCCGTGGAAATGCGACCGCCATGAACCCGCGTATTTTGGGTCAGCAGCCGAGTGACATAACCACTGACCCAATGTGACGACCCACTAGGGCTCTGGAAAGAAATGCTCGGCACATTGTGATGTAAGCGGAAGGAGATAGAATTCGTTTTTAGGTCTCAAGAACAACACTACCTTTATCATTTTCAGCGTCGATAGCTACGAGCTATAGCATATTGTTATAGCGTTTACCATCTTACCGGACGCCGAACTTCCCGGTTAGCGCTCCAGAACAAACAGATGACGTTTTAGCAGAGCGTCTCTGCCGCATCATGTTGCCGCAATGCGGAAAAAGTGGATGATGACGGCAGACGCAAAGGCCAGTAGAAAATTTTGTTACGAATAACGCAGTAAGCTTGCGTACATAGCGGTCACTGCGTTCCGAAAGTTGTAAAGCTGTAAACAGCGCAATATTGCCACTTTTAGTCTGCCGTGCCGCAGCGTCGCTTGCACTGTGGAAGCGGTTGCGTGTCCACAATTGCGCAGTCTATTAACAGTTGCTGAAAGCGCCCGAACTCTAGGTCGAAGCAGTTTTTTTTCCTCCCTCACTAACTGATGACGGTGGTGAGTACACTACCAGCCTTTGTATTCTCAAAGAACAAAATTATCAGTTAGAATAAAAAGTAAGGATGATCAATAGGATCGATACGGCGGAAATGCGATATTTGATTCCCACCCTAAATTGTGCTTAAATCTTAGTTTGTTTCTTTCACTCACAAGTGGCGGGTCCTCATGCCACTACAGGCTCAGTGGCGCCGTGGTTAAGCGATGCTCCATTGCACTGACAGGTGGCTGTTGCAAAGAGTGCCACTGATGTTTGACGCAGCAACGAGCAAAGAACAAGAAGAAAATTATTCAGGCAGCTTCTGCCAGGTGTCCTTGGAATCCACTTCGCGCAAAGAATACAAGTCCACTGATTCGGAAAAATAATCTGTGATGACAAAGAGTTAGCGGTAAGCAAAACAATCCTGAAAAAGCAACCTACGTCACTTGACCTTGTGGCTTCATAACAACGCGCCCACCAGATTGTGAGCGAACTGCCCTCCGTTTTAGCTGGTAGGCAAATTAATCATTCGTTGCTCTGGAAGAGCTACCGGAATCTCAGAAACTTCACTTGCGGCTGTGTTTGAACCAGCCACCTGCCGAGTCAGTGGCATATCGCCTAACATCTGCAATACTGCGCCAAAAGTGGTATCAGGACTCTTAGCAATATATGATTGGAAAGCAGAGAATGATGAATTCCGCATATATGGGCACAGACGTATTAACGCTATCGCATCATACCGTTAAGGTGCAGTTTAGGTGTCCCCTCCAATTTTTTTTAATATACTTTGGCGCATAACTAGAGATAAGCAGCTTCCGCTCGTAAATCACTTCGACATCACCGTTGTAAGATGGTTCCCGCGTACCATCAGCTTGTGGAATTCTGTGACACGATAAAATGTAAGCGCGTAGTCATCCTGCGTGCCTTTTTTATTTTTAATTTTTCTGTTTATTTTACTTGTTGCCCATGTATCTGTGTTATCTAATGTGTATTTGTTCTGCTTGGATCTGTAACATGATATGCAGTATGAAATAAATAAAATAAAATAAAATTAAAAATGGGCTTCTTTTCCCCGGTCTATCCTTCTCCCTTTGTGCACCAAACAAAAATTTAGGAAAATTGTGCTGCCCAGAAGAGAAGAGAATGTTAAACATAAAGGCAAGATAAACCGTCTCGTCTGGATTTTGTTTCAGTATACGAAGAAGTCAGCAGAAAACTATAAATGTGAACAGAAAAGTATTCTGCCCGCATTTAAAGAGGCGGCAGGCTCTAAGAACTTTATCTTGTGGGCGCAAACACCGTACATCTTCTTTTCGTAACCGCCAAACAACGTAGTAAGATATGACTACCGTAGTTGCTCATTTAAATTATTGTCTTACAAACTGGACAATAACTTCCTAGTAAAAGTGTTGGATAAAGTGAGATGGCTTAGAGAGATAATGAAGATTTTCTATAAAATAAAGCAGGGCTGTAGTAAGCGAGGTCAAAGGGAGCAGGAAAACTTTGATCGGCTTAAACTGCTGTGCAAGATTCAAAACTCATTAGCGCGAATCTTCGTTGATAATGAACAGAAGCAAGGTGCCAGAAGGCTGCAAGAATTCTTTGCTCGTTAATTCAAGCTGTCGCTTCACAAATCTGGTGATAAAAGTCTTATAATGAGCGTGCTTAAGAAGCGCCGGGAAGCACGCACAAAAAATTCACTTAAATTATAGCGCGTAAACTACAGTTTATTGTGAGTTTTATGGCCGCTTTAATCGCGCAAAAAGCGAACTTGATACCATGAGCATAATAAAGAAAAAGATTGTGTTGGGAAGAAGGATACTAAACGACCTCCCTTGATTTAAGACAGCCTATTTCGCGCTCGCGTTATTGGGAGAAGACTCTGTGGAATATGTGCCTTAAATATTCATTAAGCTCTGCTTCCTTACAAGCCAATCATATGACGCAGTATGTTTCTATGGCTGGTCTGCCTCTGGTTCCAGTTTGAGGAGAGCAGAAGAGAAAGAAGCACTTCCCCCGGCAGCATAAACTGTGCATTTGTAATCTGACGGGGCAAAATTTTGAGATGCTAATTTATTTTTCAAGTTTCATTATTAAAAATTTTAATTTACGATTTTTGCTGGGAGCCGATAGTTGCGTGCTGCAATCAACAATTATTATGCTAAGGAGTGTGAGTAAAGGAAAGCGAGTTAAGAGGGTTTATTCTTCAAAGCGACTGCGTGCATTGTTGTGAGGCTTTGAGACTCGGTTATTGGGATCACAGTGTGAAAACGTAAACTAAACTAGTCATAAAAAAGGGGTTGCATTTTTTGAAGGTGGAAACCGGGGAGCAATGTTAGCTATATGCTATGAGGGGGTACCCAAAAGAAACCGGAGTTATTTTTTTAAACCGATTTTTTCACATTTTAAGTACAGGGCTTCAATTTCCCTCAAAGTACTCTCCACTTGCACTAACACAATTGTCTAATCTTTCATTCCACTTTTCAAAACATTTTTGAAATTCATCTTTTGGGATGCCTCCGTCGTTTTTTTCTTTACCTCTGCAACATCAGCAAAACGCTTTCCTTTCATGTGTTTTTTCATTCTGGGGAACAAAAAAAAATCACAGGGGGCAAGGTCCGGTGAGTATGGGGGGTGAGGAACAGGGGTCATACCATTTTTGGCCAAATATTGTCGTACAGACAAGGCTGAGTGAGCAGGGGCATTGTCATGGTGGAGAAAACAGTCACCCGACTGCCACAAATCAGGCTGCTTCCGCCGCACACTGTTGCGCAATCTTTTCAAAACTTTCAAGTAGAACGCCTGGTTAACTGTCTGACCCTGCGGAACAAACTCTGAATGCACGACTCCTCTCACGTCGAAAAAACAAACAAGCATTGTTTTGAGGTTTGATTTCACATGACGAGCTTTCTTGGGGCGAGGCGAACTGGGAGTTTTCCACTGGCTTGATTGTTGCTTTGATTCAGGATCGTAAGCAAAGCACCAAGTTTCGTCACCTGTGATAATTTTTGAAAAAAGTTTGGAACATTTCGGGACTCTTCTTTCAAAGCACAACATGCTTCGACACGACCTTGTTTTTGTTCAGGAGTCAGCAGTCGTGGCACGAATTTGGCAGCCACCTTTTTCATTCGCAAATCTTCTGTCAAAATTCGCTGCACTGAACTCCAAGCCACTCCCGACAGCTCCACAATTTCTTCAATCGTCCGTCGTCGATCTTCGTTGATGATTGCACGAATTTTTTCAACATTTTCTTGTGTTCGGGCCGTGGAAGGACGACCAGAACGAGGTTGATCATCAATTGACATTTCACCATTTTTGAAACTGGAAAAGCACTCAAACACTTGACTTTTCCCCATGGAATCATCCTTGTACGCTGTTTTTAACATTGCAAAAGTTTCTGTTCCATTTTTTCCGAGCAGAAAGCAGAATTTCACCGCCGCACGCTGTTCACAAAAACCAGCCATTGAAAAAACGACACTCACAGAAAACAGTTATCACTGTAAACGCAGAAGACACTACTACGTCTGACCCATAGAGTTTCTTACTATTACCTAGAGGGAAAGCTGGCGGCGCTGCACTTCAGCCACCATGGACGCCCAAACATCATGGGGCGGTGAGCTACTTGTTGCGGCACAGTCGTAATTTTTTAGGAACATGGAGTGGCACTACTAAAATGTTTCATTCCGAAAACGCTGTTCGTGTGCGCGCAGACGGCTTTCGCGCGAACGCAGTGGCCAAAACCCATAGTATTGAAAACGCGACGACACACGACGCCAATAAAAGGTTTCACTTTTCCGAAATGCGATTTAAAAACCTTTTATAGTATTTAAGCAACAGAATCTTTTTTTTAAAACATATTTACTTTTAAAAGTGCGCCTGTTAATTACGAAATATTAGTTTTTATAGTGTTCACTACATGGCCAATAGGAGAGCGAGTCGTCTCTTATTTTGGGCAAACTTTGCACTTATATGCTTTTCTGCTCGTTTGTTGCAATCATTAGACAAGATATTGAATGTTAGGACGTTTGTAGTTATCAAACAGCTTAATTTTTCTATTATTTTTTCGCCAAAAGTTGCAGTTCCGCAACAAGTAGCTCGCCGCCCCATGATGCTTTGAGCGCCCATGGTGGCTGAAGTGGTCTCGAGGGGTCGCCATGCAAACTCCCATAGACGGGCTGCCAGCTTTCCCTCTAGGTAATAGTAAGAAACTCTATGGTCTGACCTTCAGCGGTGCCACTCGGCTGGCTGACTCTGGAATGTTCACTCTCTGCGCTCCTAGCGGCAAAAAAAGTTTCTACGAAAGCGCTGCCCACCAAAAAATTAGTCCGGTTTCTTTTGGGTACCCCCTCGTATATGAGGTAGACGGAAGAGGCGGCCTGTACACAGCCCGGGTGCCACTCTGTATAATGAAATGGAGAGCCCAAAGCGAAAAGGGCATAACTAACTGGTGACTCATACATTCACAAAAGTGCAGTCCGAAACTCGTCGTCTTTTAGTTAATTCAGTTTCTAAAGTTAATTCAGTTTCTAAGAAGCACTAATAATCACAGTCATGAATTAAAGATGCGGCGAATTCCGCGATAAACGCTTCGGCTCGCTTCTTATGCATCGCTCTGATAGGAGCAGCCGCCAATGCAAAGCGCGAAAACTTCTAGGCTTTTATTCAGTATTGGTTGAATTTGCCATCATGAGATAAGCGGATGAAACGTGGGGCATAGATTTCTAATTTCTTGCGGAAAGACGTCGTTGCTACCCGGTTTTTGTTTGTGTGCCTGAAAGAAAGGGGAAGGAATGGTACCGCTGTTACGAATCTCTCCCACAGCAATGATAGGCTGGGGAGCCTTGCGCGGGCGTACCTGCAAGGAAATCTTGAAGGCGCGAAGAATTAAGATCAAAAACATCTTTATCATCAGCAAGGTGTTGCTTGTGCTCTGAAACAACAGACGCAGTGCGTGGGAGTTCAATGTAGCTTCCTCAACATAGCCGTCATAAAACGTGCCTATTCTCCGCATTGAAGAATTTTCCAGTTTTTTTTTATTAAAGGAGCCCTAAAAGAACTGGCTTACCCTTCAGCATTGCTGAACGTTAATCAGCTGCTGCTGCTGCTGCTGCATCACTGATTAGCGAGATTGCAGCCAACACGAGAGCGATTGATCACAACAATGGAGTGCAAATTATAATGACGTGCTATATGGCATTGCGTCTGGATAAGTAATTAGCTCCCGAGCTAGGCATCCACCCTACAGATGAAGTTATTCAGCATCGGCGGCATGAGCACACAAGTTTGCTTCCGATGAACCACAAAATGGACTTTCTGGATCTCCCTCAAGGACTGATGGTGGAAATTGATTGCTCATGTGGATATTCAGTGGAGGTATTCACAGGTGAGGCAAAGTAGTTCAACATGCCTTCTCGACCAGTGCGGATTTCACCCTATAACGCCTGGTTGAGTCTCACCTTGCGTGCAAACAAAACGAGTTTAATTATGTGTAAGAAAACTGCAGCGAGCGCATCTTAATGAGCCAATTTTATACGTGAAATATGCTGCAGAGCAAATAACAGAACTTTTTTAAAGAGAAACAGAGATTGCCGGAGATTCAAGAGCCAGTTCATTGCTTGCTCAAAACCTAGATAAGGGAATTCAGCAGGCACTGTCCTTCATGTATCTTCGCATCGAACTAATCAAATGGAAGGCGAGAAATCACGTATTCGTGGTAGACGTCTGATTAGTGGTAGCTAGCAGCGTGTAATATGGCCAGAAACCTTAGAACTTTAAGCGTCCATATGTACGAAGCTACAGTGACTAGTGGACTTTGGCACAAAGAGTTGGAATGTGTACAGTAGCAAGGTTGTTGTAGTATGCAATCCATTACAGAGTTTATACAGAAACGTCATTTAATATCACATGAGTAATGTGCTTGCCGTTTTGGCCAGTCAGCAATGATAAATGTGTGTAAAAGATTTGCAGTTGTTTGGAGAGCACATTCCTTTTAGGCTGACCATAAAAGTTTGAATGCTGGTGTTATTAAGTATGGCAAAAACTACTGTTCTGATTAAATAGTCTGGCTTCCATAGTAACCCAAAGGACAAGTGGTGCACAATGTGATTCACTCAGTCCTTATCAGGGGTGACAAAACAATGACAATTAGAGCAATGAGGCAGTGTCAGTAAGAACCAGCCTGATAATATTTCAGGCGCGTGTCATCGTTGCTGGCGGAGGATTTGACAAGCGCAGTGCACCGCTATCACATACCTGCAAATATGATGACTGGATCTATACGAACGCTCTTGTTCTGGCCAGCATACTGTCGGGTGCCCTAAATGGGGTGTCATACATATAGCAAGGCTTAGAAGAGCTCACACGGCAGCTGTGTTGGTTAGCAATTTTCCGATGAGTGATTGGTTACCTGGGCTACTATTTGTTGCTCATTTACTTCGTCTATCTTTTTGAGATCGCCGTGCTCGTCGGCATCTCTGCATCGCGCTGACGTCCGGTCACCATGGTGTCTTCGCGCTTCTTTCTTGTGGGTTCCACCAGTTCTTGTCTAAGCGAATGGTCTTCGTGCATGCAACACTCCGCATCCCGTTCCCGTTCAACGTGCACAATCTTTACAGCACATGCGATGACGGGCCCCAGAATTCGCTCCCCATGACGGAGCCAACTTGATTTTCTGCTTCGGACGGCGCCCATACTGGGTCCCTTTCATTCTTGGAACACGCTTCTCAGGAGGAGTAATCTGGTGCGTTTCTTTCTCAACAAACTGAAGCGACCTTTGTTTTATTGATTCGCGATATTGCGCCGTTGTTAAGATATGCTAACGCGTGGCGCATGCTACTGAACCGGGACATGGGCGTGTCCTCGCACTCAATCGTGCAGGTTTTAGACGACAACAATTGACATTGAGATTTCCAGTCCTTTTTATCACCCTGGGAATTCAGTCTTGGTAAGATGTCACGCTTGCTTCTTAGCATAGATTGTGAAATTAGAAATTGGTTGCTGAGGAAAGCAATGTGCGCGGAAACCGTCTGACTTCTAGGTGGACACCTCAAGCCCGCCATGAGGGAAGGAGTGAAGGAGAGTGATGAAGAAAAAAGAGCGAAAGTGTTCCAGTAGTGGGAGGCTCAGCAATAATTTCAGCCACCTGGGTATCTTTACCGTTCACAGACATCGCACAGATTTCGGCCCATTTTAGATTTCGCTTCCATCAAAACGGGCTCGCCGCAACCGGAGGTTAGCACGGGTCCTCCGGCTCCGTAGCCGAGCTCGCTAACCACTCAGCCTCTGCATCCGGTAGTTAGAGACACAGGCGTCATGAGCACGCAGCGAGAGAAAGTGCGCGTCTGTGTAAAATGTTCTTAGGAGTTATAAGGTAAAGAAAGGCGTGGTATCTGTTTACCCATGGGCCGTCACCTTGAACAAACTAGAACAGAGTGATTGGTAAGGAGTTAAAGTGGCAGAGATTTAGAAAGTCTGATAACGTTGACGTCAGTGGTCACTGAATTTAATTATTTACGTGAAAAGAAAAAGCGATGACCATTTTTTAGATCCAGCTGAATTTTCAATAAGCAGTCACTGCAAAACTGGGCCTAAAATAGATATTGCTGTCGAGGGGCTACATTTGCGGCTTCTGTAAGCTGTTGTTTAAGCAGTAAGGTAAATGTGTACTTCCTTTGGCTTGAGCGTACCCTGGCAGAGTCGCCCAGCGAAGTCACTCGCAATGTATCGGGTGCGACTACTGTGTGCAGTTCCTGAACACGTTGTTAACGGTGTAGCCAATGCACGCAGTGTTTCATATGCGAACGGTGAAGTGAATAGGCACTCAAAGATTGTATATATTTTAAAAAATGTTTCCGGGCGCACCAACAAAGCATCTCTGAATTATCATTTCTCTTTATTACTTAAAAAATGTTTCCGGGCGCACCAACAAAGCATCTCTGAATTATCATTTCTCTTTATTACAACCTAAATTAAAGGGAATAAAAAAGTGTGGTTCATAACTATTTCTGCCTACTTTTTTTCGCGATGAGCACGAGCTGCTCGTGTTCTATGTGTCATATGTGAGTCTGCGAACATAGTGTTTCAATCGCAATAAAATTTGTCTTACCTGAATTTGATGAACGGCTTGTGAAAGCAATTCCCTACGACAGCAGCTACTGCGCAAACAGAGCCTTATGCACCGAACATCGGTATCAGTTGTTTCGTATCAGCTAAGAAATAAATATCGCTGCCTTTACTTCTGAGGCGGGTTATGGAAAGAATACGTCTCTGCGACTTACTCTCGCTTTACACTGAAGTCATCTACCGCTGCTTTCATTAGAAGCGCACTTGCAGGTTCTCTCCCCCCTCCCCCCGCAATCAATGCTTTAGCGATTGCGCAAGAGCATGACCACGAAAAAACTTGAATTAAAGAAAATAACCACCACTTACCTCACGCACTTAGATATGCGCGTGTCACTTTCGAGCTAGCAAGTAGGGCCTGCAGCTTTCGCCCAACTACGTCGCTGGTAAACTTGCCAAGGCCATGAAAGGGGAGTGACCCTGGAAGAAACAAAAGGCGCAAAGGTGGTACTCAATTCGATGTGTTGCCACAGGAAAATTCTTTTTTTTTGCTCTTTTAGAAGTTTTAGTTTGTTTTTTTGTCATGATAAAAAGCTTCCTTTTTGGATGAGGTTGCCATGGTGGTAGGTTGGTTGGGTGCTTCCGATACAAGGTGCTAGAATATTCAAGAAGGAAGAAGCTGTTTCCAGGCAGTAGATTCTTCCTCGTAATTGAGTGACGAAGAGCTCTCGCTTGCTGCCTCGCTCAAGAGCTTGAATACCATTGTCGCCACAGAGAATAAAGCTAGCTGATAAGTACTAGGATTGACACCGATCTCTGCCGGCAGATGTAGTCTGCGTATGAATACGAATGGCTTAAGCGACAACGCGAGAACGCAACATTGGCCGTACCTACGCCCTATAAAAGCAACTTGGACGACTCGAGCAGCAGAGCGTCCGGTTTAACAACTCTCCTTGAATAATGTGCCGGAGTAGTAACACTGACACGCTACATTACAAACAAATGCCGGCACCTTGCGTCTGGTTAACTGGATGCTCATAAACTAACATTTCTTCTACTAGTAAAACGGCGAGTTGAGCGAGTTGGTACATCTTGAGAAAAAAACAGGGCAGGAAAAGGGACACAAGAAAAGAAGACGACGGGACAGGCGCTGACTTGCAACTGAAGGTTTATTGCACGGAACACAAAAAATATACTCTACATACAACCAGGAGCCCGCACGATCGAAGCCAACAACACTGATAAGATGTCACAATCAGCCATGATGTTCAAGAAACGATATCTGACAGTCATGAACGAGGACGGACGGGGTGATTACGCATGTGTCGCGGTTTTTCTTAATATGAAATGCTTCGCTAATTTCACTAGTTAATCTGTCTTTGTGATTGTACAAGACCTTTGTGTCGTTAAAAAGGGGAATACATTGTTGGGCAGCAGGCGCGGAGGTGTTACTACCACATTCTTTGTAGTGCAAGGCTAGGTTCGAGGAAGGGGCCCCTTTCAAAGAGGTGTATTCACGCGCGAATCTAGGCATCTTCCCGTTTGGCCTATATAGTTCTTGCCGCACGTGAAGGGAACCCTGTACACCACACCCTTGGCACAAGCGATGAACTTTAAACGATCATTTACTTCACACTCTTTTTTGTTTTTGTTTTTGTTGTTGTCTTTTCTGTATTTCTTCTCTGCTTTCCCTATCAACCCTGGCGCAAATCTTGCCCATCTTATTAGGTGTTGGAAAATGCACATCTACCCCATAGCTGCGGCCTACCTGCTTTAAACGGTGGGACAACTGGTGAACGTAGGGCACGACTGCAAATTTCTTTTTAACCTGACCTGAAGGCTCCGGCGTCTCATGCCTACAAGACGACTTGATTTTCTAAGTATTTTATTGCATGCCAGTATTATAGCATCATCCGGAAAGCCTGCTGACCTCAGCCTCTGAACTTGTTGACGAAAACTCTGACTGATAGCATGCACGCATGACTTGTTAATAGCAGAACCTATACAAGAGACGGCTATACCACATTTGACTATCTTGGAATGGCCAGAACGGTAACCAAGGGTTTCACTGACCTCTGAAAGAAAGACCAGCACACATGGTCTGGCTTTAAAACCAATCTAATATCAATCAATTGAGGCTCATTCTTTTGCGGTGTTTCAAAGGTTAATTTTAAGCCTTGTCCACAATCGTTAAAAACCTTTAAAATGCTGTCTATCTGTCCCTGGAGGTCACCGTTCTCAACAAAAACAAGGTAATCATCTGCATACGTGAAGACGCGTTTTGTTTACGAGCCCAAATGACTTTCAATGGCGTTATCGACATAACAAGGAAAAATATTACTCAGTACCGGAGCCACTTTTGACGCAATACATACCCCCGATTTTTGAGTAAACATTCTGCCTTGCCATTCAACAACAGTAGATTTTAGATAAAGTGACAACAGCTCCAAAAATGCAGGAAATGCTCCAAACTGAAGGAAATGACTTTAGAGCGCCTTCACTCCTTGGTTAAAAAAGGAGATAAGGACTTTCTGGAAGTATTTTTTCAGCGAAAACCCACAAACCCGACATTCCATTCCGCTGTATTGTTACGGAACGCGCTACCTGGCAATAAGAGGTGTCAAGCTTTTTGCAAAAAAACCTGTGTTCTTTGGCAATAGACGATCCGTTTCTAGTGTCTAATTCCTTGAAGGTGGTTGAATACCTGAAGTGCCATTATCCCGGGTTGTGTAACGTGTTCAGTGTCGATGTACCGGACTTATTTTACTCTCTTCCGCACGATACCCTTCTGAAGTGTGTCAGCAAATGTATAATAGATGCTAACGATGAGGAAGAATTCATTTCGAAATGCGCAATCTCGGTGGGAGCCTTTTTGGAGCAGTTGTCATTTTATCTAAAAGCTACTGTTGTTGAATGACAAGGCAGACTGTTTACTCAAAAATCGGGGGTATGTATTGGGTCAAAAGTGGCTCCGGTACTGAGTAATATTTTTCTTTGTTATGTCGATAAAACCACTGAAAGTAATTTGGGCTCGCAAACAAAACGCGTCTTCAGGTATGTAGATGATTACCTTGTTTTTGTTGAGAAAGGTGACCTCCAGGGACAGATAGACAGCATTTTAAAGGTTTCTGACGATAGCGGACAAGGCTTAAAATTCACCTTTGAAACACCGCAAAAGAATGAGCTACAATTCCTTGATATTAGACTGGTTTTAAAGCCAGACCATGTGTGCTGGTCTTTCTTTCAGAGGTCAGTGAAACCCTTGGTTACCGTTCTGGCCATTCCAAGATAGTCAAATGTGGTATAGCCGTCTCTTGTATAGGTTCTGCGATTAACAAGTCATGCGTGCATGCTATCAGTAATAGTTTTCGTCAACAAGTTCAGAAGCTGAGGTCAGCAGGCTTTCCGGATGATGGTATAATACTGACATGCAATAAAATACTTAAAAAATCAAGTCGTCTTGTAGGCACGAGGCGCCGGAACCTTCAGGTCAGGTTAAAAAGAAATTTGCCGTCGTGCCATATGTTCACCAGTTGCCCCACCGTTTAAAGCGGGTAGGCCGCAGATATGGGGTAGATGTGCTTTCCGAACTATACTGCTGAAAGAACAACATTGGAGGCGACCGTGAAACAACTGGACTTTCGCCCTCTCTCTGAGGAAACTCTTCTGGGCGCCAGGACGAGACGTTCTGATTGGTGCCGTGTGACAAAGGCCCTGCTCAACTTTTTGTGTGAAACAGGCCTGGATACTCGTCTGTGACCGCCTGTGCACAACCTACATGGTTAATGACATGTGTAGGTGTTTGTGTTGCAGACACCAGTTTTATGAGTTTTATGTGCGTCTACTAACCGCGATGCGAGTGCCAGCCAGTGTGGTATGTGTGGTGTGTGTGTGTGTAGACATCACCCGAGAAACTCATTGTATTATGCTATCATCAGCCTTCATTCGAACTTTCCTTTTCCTCCTCTTCCCTTTCCCCTGTGTGGAGTAGCAGGCCAGGGCCATGTTACCACCGGCCGACCTCTCCACCTTTCCCTCATTAAAATTCCTTTCTCTCTTTCTCTCAACACCGAATAAGCTGGGCAAAATTTGCGCCAGGGTTGATAGGGAAAGCAGAGAAGAAAAACAGAAAAGACAAATAAAACAAAAACAAAAAAGAGTGTGAAGTAAATGATCGTGTAAAGTTCGTCCCTTGTGCCAAGAGTATGGTGTACAGGGTTCCCTTCACGTGCGGCAAGAACTATATAGGCCAGACGGGAAGATGCCTAAATTCGCGCCTGCGTGAACACAGCACCTCTTTGAAAGGGGCCCCTTCCTCGAACCTAGCCTTGCACTACAAAGAATGTGGTAGTAACACCTCCGCGCCTGCTGCCCAACAATGTATTCCACTTTTTAACGACACAAAGATAGATTAACTAGGGAAATTAGCGAAGCATTTCATATTCCGAAAAACCGCGACACATGCGCAATCACCCCATCTGTCCTCGTTCATGACTGTGAGATATCGTTTCTTGAACATCATAGCTAATTGTGACATCTTATCAGTGTTGAAGGCTTCGATCATGCGTGCTCCTGGTTGTTTGTA
The DNA here is from genome assembly GCF_055824585.1 of Amblyomma mixtum. Lineage (NCBI taxonomy): Eukaryota > Metazoa > Arthropoda > Arachnida > Ixodida > Ixodidae > Amblyomma > Amblyomma mixtum. Next base: position 281,696,392 of record NC_143012.1, on the reverse strand, counting down.
GAGTATATGTTTTGCGTTCCGTGCAATAAACCTTTCACAAAAGAAAACATTCGACAGAAGTCTGTCTGGTTGGGAAATTTAATGTTAGGAGAAGATAAGTGACGCCAACCAAGTAAAATACAGGAAAACACGACGTTTCGGGACCGGCTCGGCCCCTTCTTCACGGTGTGACTACGGGCGAGCGCAGCTTGGCTTTTTAAGCCCCTGTGTGGAGGACCTGCGGGTCAATGGCCGCAGCCCATGGACGTAGGATGAGGGGAGAGTCCCCAGGGAACGATTAACATTCTCTCGTGTTTGCTGTATGTGCCACGACTCGAGTAGAAGCCTCCTGCGTGGGTTAGCTTCCGTTTCCAATACAATGGTGCTGTCGAAGTCAATTGGGTGGTCACACCCTTCACAGTGTTCGGCCACGGCGCTGCGTTGACGATTCATGTGACGGACGTCCGCTTTGTGTTGGTTCATCCTTTCCGCGAAGTTCTTCGTTTCCCCTATGTACGACGCCGGGCAGACGGAACACGGAATTTTGTACACGACGCCCTGGGCCTTTTCTCTGGGCTGCCGGTTTTTTGGGCGGGGGAGAAGGCGACCGATAGTGCTGGTCGGTTTGTGCGTTGTCAGCACCCCTTCTTTTCCGAGAATGCGACCGAGCGTCTCGCTCACGCCTCTCACGTAGGGGACGCAAACACGTTTCCGCTTCTGGCATGCGTCTGAGGAAATAATAGACCGGATTTTGTTTTGCCTTTCTTGTTTCCTGATAATGCGCCGGATGAATGAGCTTGGGTAGCCGTTCTTTTGGAGGTCAGAAATGACTCGGTTCTTCTCCTTCCTTTTTTCTTCACTTGAGGAACATATGGAGTCGGCTCTCTTCAGTAATGACGTCACGACAGATGCTTTGTGCGGGATGGGATGGTTCGAATCGAAATGTAGGTACCGTCCTGTGTGGGTTGGCTTCCTGTGCACCGAGGACTGCAGGCCTTTGTCGTGCCTTGTAAGTAGGACATCCAGAAAAGGCAGGCTGCCCTGCTGTTCATGCTCAACAGTAAATTGTATGGCCGGTTCAACTGAATTTAGATGACTCTGGAGGTTTTCTATCTCTGAGGTTTTCACCACACAAAAGCAGTCGTCTACATAACGGAGGAATAACTTTGGCTTGGGATTAAAGGAGGAGAGGGCCCGGCTTTCGACGTCTTCCATGGTTAGGTTAGCCACCGCACAAAGCATCTGTCGTGACGTCATTACTGAAGAGAGCCGACTCCATATGTTCCTCAAGTGAAGAAAAAAGGAAGGAGAAGAACCGAGTCATTTCTGACCTCCAAAAGAACGGCTACCCAAGCTCATTCATCCGGCGCATTATCAGGAAACAAGAAAGGCAAAACAAAATCCGGTCTATTATTTCCTCAGACGCATGCCAGAAGCGGAAACGTGTTTGCGTCCCCTACGTGAGAGGCGTGAGCGAGACGCTCGGTCGCATTCTCGGAAAAGAAGGGGTGCTGACAACGCACAAACCGACCAGCACTATCGGTCGCCTTCTCCCCCGCCCAAAAAACCGGCAGCCCAGAGAAAAGGCCCAGGGCGTCGTGTACAAAATTCCGTGTTCCGTCTGCCCGGCGTCGTACATAGGGGAAACGAAGAACTTCGCGGAAAGGATGAACCAACACAAAGCGGACGTCCGTCACATGAATCGTCAACGCAGCGCCGTGGCCGAACACTGTGAAGGGTGTGACCACCCAATTGACTTCGACAGCACCATTGTATTGGAAACGGAAGCTAACCCACGCAGGAGGCTTCTACTCGAGTCGTGGCACATACAGCAAACACGAGAGAATGTTAATCGTTCCCTGGGGACTCTCCCCTCATCCTACGTCCATGGGCTGCGGCCATTGACCCGCAGGTCCTCCACACAGGGGCTTAAAAAGCCAAGCTGCGCTCGCCCGTAGTCACACCGTGAAGAAGGGGCCGAGCCGGTCCCGAAACGTCGTGTTTTCCTGTATTTTACTTGGTTGGCGTCACTTATCTTCTCCTAACATTAAATTTCCCAACCAGACAGACTTCTGTCGAATGTTTTCTTTTGAGTCTATACGCCAAGACTTCGGCATCGAGACCATGCAGCTAGTGAAGCGATACGTCAACATCTCCAAGAGTATTGCTGTCTTCCGGACACATCTAAACTTCAACAAGACCTGCAAGGAAAAGGATGTGATACCCGTGAGCCTTCGCCTAAAGCGCCCTGTAACCACCGCAGAAGGCCTACGGCTGGTGTCCAAAACGGAGCAACAGTTATTAAGTGCGCGGATACACGAGTGCCATTCCGTTCTCCGCAAAAAGGAGCTGGACCGGTTCTTCGCGCGCCGCCAACTAGAACACAGGATGCCTGAGCTCTTCCCGCGGGTGGACGCCTTTGCCATGGAAGCGGCCTCCACTGCAGCCAACAAACATCGTGAGTGTCAAAACAAGAAGTTGTTTGCCCTACAGCAGCGGCAGAAGAAACAGCCTGACCCCCATAACTCTGGCTTTGTAAAGAACCTCTCCTCCCGTCGCTTAACACCGCCCGAATCCTCTGTTCTCGCAAAAGGACATGGATTCAACATATCATCTGGTCCCGCCCTCCCAAAACTAGTCGCGGCTGTTGAAGATGCGATCCAGCACCTGGAGCCGCACGTCAGGGAAGAGGTCCGCCTGAAAGCGATTGGTGTCATCGCCAAGGTACCCCCCAAATTTCCGAGCAATCTGTCTCAACTGGAACGAAAAGCCCTACGCGGTCTCAGGGACGACACCGACATCGTCATACTCCCGGCAGACAAGGGCAACTCTACAGTGGTGATGGACCGACGCGACTACGAGGAGAAGGCGTCAGCCCTTTTGAGCAGTGGGGCGTATGAGAAGGTTCGCAAGGATCCGACTTCAAACACTCAGGCAACACTCAACAAAACCCTGGCAGAGATGTTCAAGCGGCATCCTGATTTCAAATGGCTTTACCTCCGCCTCATCTCCAGAAACGGCTCAGCTCCAGGTTTTTACGGGCTACCTAAAACTCACAAACCTGGCGTCCCCCTTCGGCCAATTGTAGACTTCACCCTGTCTCCTCTGCGACGTCTCTCTGACTACCTGCACAAGATACTGGCGCCGCTCGCCGGCAGAACACCCACGCATGTACAGAATTCGCGGCATTTCGTCCAACTTGTCTCGAACCTCACCGTGGAGGAAGACGAAAGCCTAGTCTCGTTTGACGTGGTGTCGCTATTTACCTGCGTACCGGTTCCCCTTGCTGTGTCCGTTGCTCGCCGCGCACTCGAAAACGACCAAACGCTGCACGAGAGAACTCCACTCAACGTCGATGAGGTATGTCGCCTTCTCGACCTCTGTCTGCGCAGTACCTTTTTCACCTACAACGGAGAATTTTTCAAGCAAACAACCGGAACTGCTATGGGGGCATCAATTTCAGTCACAGTGGCTAACCTAACCATGGAAGACGTCGAAAGCCGGGCCCTCTCCTCCTTTAATCCCAAGCCAAAGTTATTCCTCCGTTATGTAGACGACTGCTTTTGTGTGGTGAAAACCTCAGAGATAGAAAACCTCCAGAGTCATCTAAATTCAGTTGAACCGGCCATACAATTTACTGTTGAGCATGAACAGCAGGGCAGCCTGCCTTTTCTGGATGTCCTACTTACAAGGCACGACAAAGGCCTGCAGTCCTCGGTGCACAGGAAGCCAACCCACACAGGACGGTACCTACATTTCGATTCGAACCATCCCATCCCGCACAAAGCATCTGTCGTGACGTCATTACTGAAGAGAGCCGACTCCATATGTTCCTCAAGTGAAGAAAAAAGGAAGGAGAAGAACCGAGTCATTTCTGACCTCCAAAAGAACGGCTACCCAAGCTCATTCATCCGGCGCATTATCAGGAAACAAGAAAGGCAAAACAAAATCCGGTCTATTATTTCCTCAGACGCATGCCAGAAGCGGAAACGTGTTTGCGTCCCCTACGTGAGAGGCGTGAGCGAGACGCTCGGTCGCATTCTCGGAAAAGAAGGGGTGCTGACAACGCACAAACCGACCAGCACTATCGGTCGCCTTCTCCCCCGCCCAAAAAACCGGCAGCCCAGAGAAAAGGCCCAGGGCGTCGTGTACAAAATTCCGTGTTCCGTCTGCCCGGCGTCGTACATAGGGGAAACGAAGAACTTCGCGGAAAGGATGAACCAACACAAAGCGGACGTCCGTCACATGAATCGTCAACGCAGCGCCGTGGCCGAACACTGTGAAGGGTGTGACCACCCAATTGACTTCGACAGCACCATTGTATTGGAAACGGAAGCTAACCCACGCAGGAGGCTTCTACTCGAGTCGTGGCACATACAGCAAACACGAGAGAATGTTAATCGTTCCCTGGGGACTCTCCCCTCATCCTACGTCCATGGGCTGCGGCCATTGACCCGCAGGTCCTCCACACAGGGGCTTAAAAAGCCAAGCTGCGCTCGCCCGTAGTCACACCGTGAAGAAGGGGCCGAGCCGGTCCCGAAACGTCGTGTTTTCCTGTATTTTACTTGGTTGGCGTCACTTATCTTCTCCTAACAATAAACCTTTCAGTTGCTAGTCAGCACCTGTCCCGTCGTCTTTTTTTCTTGCGTCTCTGTTCCTGCGCTGTTTTTTTCGTCTACTGGGCATGTGAATAGCAGCCGCGAGCTTTTAGAAACGAGCACCTCACTTAATAGGAAAGAAGAGGCATTCCTCGTGTAAAACTAGACTGAGGTAAAAGACAGACTTGAAAGTATCTTCCTGTTTCGGATGTTTCTTTGTCGACGTATAATGGCAAATGGCTGTATCGAAATGAATTTCAGACATCCTTGCAAGAAAGCAAGCGATGGTGGCATCGAGAGCAGGGCGAAGATTAAATGGTGTTTTGTTGTGTTTTGTTGGGTTTAATGGCACATACGCAGCTAAGCCTATGATGCGGCAAGCAGAGAAGATTAAAGGTTGTGCATAAGTAAATACGAGCCATCGGATGGAGAACTAGACATGGAACAGGCAATCAGACGGAGAGCATACCAACTGCCGGGAGACCCAAGCCCAAATACTTATCGCGAACTGCACAGAAGTCTATGACACGCAATGCGCACACTGTGGCATAGAGGCGGACTTACACCGCATGGTATGGGCTTACCAAGACTACAAAAAATACGATAAAAGAACTAAAGATGGAGCGGTGGGATGACAATCTGTCCAGCTCAGACCCAAAGTACAGCATGAGCTGACCGAAAGGCTAGAGCGGCTGCAAGACCCCATGGATTGCAATAGGGGGACGGTTTTATTTATGATTAAACACTTTCTTCATATTCTTATTGCGCAAGGCAAGGTGCGAAGAAAATGACCTAGAAGAGATGTACCACCTCCCATTCCTGCGCGCGCCCGCCCGCCGGCTCTCACGCTCGCACGCACGCACGCACGCACACACACACACACACACACGTACACGCACGCACACGCACACGCACACGTACACGCACGCACACGCACACGCACACGCACACGCACACACACGCACGCACGCACGCACGCACGCACCCACTCACGCACACACATGCACGCACGCACGCACACACACACACACGTACACGCACGCACACGCACACGCACACGCACACGCACACGCACACGTACACGCACGTACACGCACGTACACGCACACGCACACGCACACGCACACGCACACACACACGCACACGCACACGCACACACACACGCACGCACGCACGCACGCACCCACTCACGCACACACACACGCACCCACTCACACACACACACACGCACGCACGCGCACGCACACGCACACGCACAGACGCGCGCGCGTGCGCACACAAGAACGCAGGAACATGTTCCAACTCTTTTCGACACTCGTGCGACAGAAGGTAAGATAAATCGATAAGTTCTTCGCTCGTGGCTTCACCGTCCCGGTTCACTTAGGGAAAATGGAAGGCGCCCGTCGGCCGCAACTTGCCTTGGCGAGCGTGGTTGCACTTGGAGTAACTGGCATCGACTCGCACGCACCGCATACAATCACACGCAGCTGCACTTGTCTGGAGATAACGGAAGGAGATTTATTCCGAGCGTCCTCAACACGCTACAATAACCGCATGTCACTCCAGCTCAAAGAAAGGTTAAGCAAAAAGAGAATAAGACGCTGGAGCTGCTGTAGAAGCCAAAGCGTGCAACCTCGACGACTACGACGGCGGGCACTTCTGCGAAAACACCGTACTTACCTCAAGTGCGCTGATCTAGTTTCCAGTATAAGCTGAGATATGAAAGGGCGGAGTGACTTGTACACTAACTGCTGAAGGGCGGCGGGTCCCGATGGCACGTGGCTTTCCAAGAGCCGCGCAGAAACGAAGGGCACTACTGATTCCACCAGGACTGCGTTCTTGTGGCATATTTTTGTGGACAACCGTAAAGGGCTTGTTCGGAGTCGTTTCGCGCTGTTATCTTTTGAACAAGTGGGTTTGACCGTGTACATACAAGTGGGCGACTGTTCTTAAATGACATGTACCAAGGCAGTCGTGTCTGGGTTTGTCAGTACATTTTTCATCGAAACGTGCCATGTCGATAATCAGTGGGACAGACTTGCTTCTTCCGCTGTAAACATTTTTTTTTTGCATTTTTAGGAACAAGTTTGTGGTGTCATATTCGTAAGATTAAGCTGAAAACAAAACGCGCGGTAATGTCGACGGTAGTCGTATAACCGTGAACAGTAATATTCATTGGTGAAACCATGTAGCCTCGAATTGCATCTGCTCTGATAATAGAGAAAGCACAGCTCCACATATTGAAATTGGTGACATTGGAAAGTTCTGGATAGATAAATTTTAATTTTTGCATTGGTCTCGACTAGTGCAAAAATACACATGTAAGGCCTTGAGAAAGGAGTAAAGACTGTAGTGCCTATCATGTTAGCAGCACTCGTGACACCTGATGCACAAGAGATGCTGCATGATGCCAATATCTATATGAATTGAATGGCGGTAAACATTTAATTTCATGTAAGAAACTTGTCGAATCAGTTATGATATTTACAACAGAAATGAAATAGAGGGGCCGTTAAGTGTAAGAAATACAAAAAATGTATTCCTAGGCCTTGAGAAAAATTTGCTCAAAATTCATCTCCTTTGATGTACATTTAGAATAGAGATTATCCGCGCCTCTGTGAGTCATGCTCTTATACTCTGATATGTTGATACCTTTTTTGGAAAAAATTTCTTTTTGGTAATTTTAAATTTGCACACAAGCAAATTAAAATCCCAATTCCAATCGATGTGTGCAGGAATGAAGCCTTAAATTGTTGTTTATTGAGTACACTTCAGTTAAAAAGATTTTCCGCGTCGCAAGCGCAAGCGTACTTGCGAATTTTGAACTTAATTGTGAATCATGTTTGGTCATGGAAGTAAACAAAAACAGCTGATAATTTTCTCAGGTGGATGAAAAGCACCGCTAAGAGTTGGGATAGTCTTCAAAGCTTTCTCAAGCCAGCGGTATTTAAAACCTCTCTTTTCTTTGTGCGAACATTTTTTTTTGAAAACATATCGAAATTAAGGGTCGACATCCTACTAGAGCGGGAACACTCTTCAAAGAACATTGAAAAACCATTAGGCCTGCCATCAAATATTTTGTAACGGCGTGTTTCGCCACCACTTGATTGGTGGGCGCAAGAAAAATTTAAGACCCTTAGCGTTGAGAAACTTCCCATGCTCTTAGAGCGACGGCAATGACCGTGTGTGACCAGTACCGACGCAGAGCAAATAGTTTTATTAAGGCCATTTCACTGTGTTTTGCTTCGACAGGCTCAGAACCCATCGTCACGGCAGCGCACGTCTGATGATAATCTTTACTTTGCTAACTGGTCTGCGCTACGAGTTGCCTGCGTTACACGTTATCCCACCGAAATACAGTATCAAATGTATAGGTGAAGACGTATCTATGACAGAAATGCCACAAATAAAAATAATTCAGCGGGGAAGTTTCTAGGAAATCAAGATTGCAAGCATAAAGGAGGCATATGTTTGAAAATTATTTCATGACCACTTTCCGGATTGCCTTCAGGTGATTACTACGCTACGACAGGAGTAGTGCTCGAGAATCCAAGCTTTCCTTTTCCCGCGTTGCAAGTTAGGGGTACTGGTAGGAGCGTAAATTCCGTGTGTTGCTACCGACGTTGCCGTTCTTCAAACGGCATACGTTCCATTCGTCCTGGGATGCGGATTAGTCAGAGAGAGAGGGACACACTAGACAGCTATATGCGCAAGAAACCCTGGCCACCGGATAATGGATTCCTTAAGTCTTTCTTCCGCAGGCTAATTTATGGTAGCTCCGATTAGGCAGAAATAGTAATCAGAGAAGCACTGGTTTATTTAATTGCGCTGTGCAAACTGAAGCCATACGGCTTTTTTACTAAGGTTAGAACCACGCGTTTAAGGAAGACACATCATATTCAAAACATTGAACGTATCAGTTTGATAGCTGAGCATATTTTGGAAATCTTAGTAGAAGTGAAGGATTTGAACGATGGAGAAAAATTTTTCTAAAAGCACGCCCGCTTATGAGGCAGACATCCCCGGTAGCGAGACATGTGCGACAACGTCGCGAGGTGGGTCACCGCGGCTCTTGTGGTTCTTTTGCGTGCCTGGAACCATCGGAAAGTTTACAATGACTCTTTCCGAATAAGCAATTCTTTGGGGAGAAAAAAATACCTTCGCATATCTGCGTCATCTTCAGTCGGTTGAGTTCGGCCTTCAGGTATAAAGTTTATGATACGTAACAACTATGACCAAATGCCGCTACTTCTTTTAACTAGAAACCAGGTGACTGAGTATCACGCGTGCGGACCAAAACTTGGAAAAGGCAACGTAAAGAATTTTCAGAGCACATTTGAAGAACGTCGAGAGCATTGCGAATTGCTTGCACTCGCGTAGGCGCCACTGTTGCCACCAAAAGTTGTTCGGCACCGAAGAGGCTGCACATAATCTGCCGAGATGCCAGGATTCTCAGTGTTGTGCTCGCTCGTGGAACGAGTCTCCCTTCCTTGCAAAGATGAGAGGGCAGCGCTCCCTCTGGGCAAGATATCATATTCACAAAGGAGGTTGCTTCGTTACTGCTGAAATATTTTGAAGCCTGTCTGCGACGGCTGTGCAGTTCCTGTCTCGGGCGTTGTTTGTTTTCTATACCGAGGTGAGAGTTACTGACGGTTACTATTTCGTTGCTCTGATTTCTTCAATTTTGTTTCCCTTTTTCTTGTTTCGTGCTGTCTGTATAATTTATTTGTAGTTTTGTTTCTGGTTCCTTCTGATATGTCCTAAACGTTTTATGAGTTCGCATGATCTTTGGCCCCTACCCTTCATAATCCTTTCTCTAAAGATTCTAGAAGGAGGATCTGGAGGTTTCTCACTTTTCTCTGTAGCATGTCTTTTCTCCAGCATGCAATGCTACTGGGAAATTATGGAACCGTAGAAATACACCTATAGATCAGTGTGTCGCATTAAAGAATTTAAATCTTTTTTCACCACCGCCATCATCATTTTTGGAAATTGAAAAACACAAGTTTCCCTTTGTCAGCATAAGCTCACGAGGCCTTCTCTGTACCATTATAGGCAGGTAAGAGAAGCGCCATTCTCATTGTCAGTTTGAGTACGCAAGCAGGGTAGATAGGCGGACAGTTGCGAGAAAATTTTGCTTTGGCAGTGGCAATACATATATAGAGCTATATTCCCGCCAATGTAATGCGGCCTGAGTACCCTGGTCTTGAAAATGAAAAGCATATTGCCAGTATGGTTGTATACTGTGTGCGTTAGGAAATGAAGAGTGTCTTATCAAATTACCTCACCTCTCACATTGTTTGGTCCAAATAGCAAAAGACTCCTGGACGCCGGCACGCAGCGAAGGCAGCAGAGCCGGTCGCCGAGCAGGTTGTTTGATGGTGTGGGCGACGCCAGTGGAGGTCATCCGTCATCTCCACACGAAAAACAGCGGAAGGCGAAAGTTGCTGGACCAAAGTGTGTTTCTTCCAGACATAACGTGGTAAAAGCGGGCAAAAGTGCTTTATTCGGCAAAACAGCCGATGTTTCCTGCCCGGTGGAGGTCGGCTGCCTTTAAGGCCGTCAAGGCAAGGCAAGTTTTGTGTTGGAATTTCCCCCTATTTACCCCGTGTTTAATGAATCAATCATAAACTTTATTTCTCAGAAAGCAATGTCATGTTGTGGCTGCTGAAACAAATACAAAATGAAATTATAACTTACTTTATAATGTCGAATTTGAAGGCATGCTCTGATATCTATTTTCTTTCGTTCAAATTTAAGCAGCGTTAACTTTTAGGACGAATACACAGAGGACATGACAGGACGGGCGCTGATGCCAACTATGTTTATTGAACACGTTTTCGTAGAACATATAAGAAAAGACGACCGTGAGCGCATGCGCATCTGCTACAGACCACAGAAGGAAAGGCCAAGATGACAAAGATGACAGCAAAGGTAGATTAATGTGGGCGGAACGCATTTCGTCCCTTATTTTTAAGCAATCTGAATTTGCTGGCATGCAGGGAAACAGAAGTGGTGTTGACACACATCTCACCTCTTTCATTGATGAAAAATTCTACGGATAATTCTCGAGCTAATCTATGTTTGCTCCTGGTTAGAATTTTGATTTTGTCAAGCCGTGGCTCACAGTTCTCATCGTTTTGGTCCTTGCAAGAACGGCAATGGGCGGGTAGATTCAGGCATGAGTCTGATGCGTTTTCCAAACTTCGTTCATGTTCCCTGGCACGTTCGTTAACACAACGCCCTGTCTGGCCAGCGTACACTTTGCCACAAGAAAGGAGGATCTCATAGACCACACCCGGGGCACACCGGACAAAGGGCTTAGCGTGTTTTTTTCCACAGCCGGATGTTGCAGGGCCACTACTGCTGACTTTAGGGCACATCTTGGCCAGTTTTCAAGGTGCAGAGAACACCATCGGGGCGCCGTACTTGTTGCCCACCCTTTTTAGGTTATGGGACACCTTGTGGATGTATGGCATAACCACTGGTTTGGCGTTCCCATTGCCGTTCTTGCAAGGACCAAAACGATGAGAACTGTGAGCCAAGGCTTGACAAAATCAAAATTCTAACCAGGAGCAAGAGAGATTAGCTCCGGAATTATCCGAAGCATTTTTCATCAAGGCAAGAGGTTAGATGTGTGTCAGCACCACTTCTGTTTCCCTGCATGCCAGCGAATTCAGATTGCTTAAAAATAAGGGACGAAATGCGTTCCGCCCACATTAATCTACCTTTGCTGTCATCTTTGTCATCTTGGCCTTTCCTTCTGTGGTCTGTTGCAGATGCGCCTGCGCTCACGGTCGTCTTTTCTTATATGTTCTACAAAAAAAGTGTTCAATAAACATAGTTGGCATCAGCGCCCGTCCTGTCATGTCCTCTGTGTATTCGTCCTAAAAGTTAGCGCTGCTTAAATTTGAACGAAAGAAAATGCATAACCAACTAGCCCCGCACGTGTTTTACTAAATGAACTCTGATATCTAATATGTCTATTGTCTTTTGCATCTCTACTCGCTGGTCACTGCTTTGTGCCGGTGCGTATTAATACATGTTCTTGGAGTTGCCCCATGCCATCAGTAGTGTTTTTTCTACGTCCTGCTGAGGAAATTCCTGCTGCGGTTTTTAAGATTAGTTTAAATATGTGGCGAAAGACATGTACCGCCATTGGAGTAATCCTATGCCAACGAATCCACACTTTGCGCTCGCCATCCTTAATATTTATTTAAAAACTCATGGCCCATTGCTGTACGCTGAAAATTATCATTACGGATTCCTTCAACAAAAAATAATTCTTCTTGTCGTGTAGTCATCTTACGTTTTAAAGAGGTAGCAAAAAGCAGTGCTACAAAAAAAATTGTCAAATAATCTGTTTTACGCGAGACTGAAACTTCTTCAGATAATAAAATAAATTGCGCTTTCTTATGCACCAAACTGAACTCATTCCGTTGAGATCTTCAACAGAATTTAGAGCGTTCAATGAAGTCTAAATGAGTTTGCTCTACGAGAGTTTCTCTGAAGAGAAAGAGTCTCGACCTTCGAAGCGAGTATCGAGAGTTCTTCATTGCGTCAGTAGATAAAGGATCACAAGTGGTTTACCGCAAAAGGCAGATTTCGGTCTCTCGCGCATAGATTTTGCATCGAGGGAGGGGTGAGGACACCGAAGGCCTTTTTCCAAGCATTCCATCCCAGAACAGCCGAACACCAGGCCGGCAGAAATCTTGCACCCATTAGAAAACCGGTGGGTCCCCATTGCCACTGGGAATAGAACCCAGCATCGCCAGGATGTGAATGATCCTATACGTCAAAGCCTCCGCTTCGGTCCCAAAAAGGGCCGGAATAGTCTTTTACCGCACAAGTCTGATATCGGTTCCTCGCAGATAGATTTTTCTATTGATAATTGGTGTGGTGACCAATGGCACTTTTTTAAGCAGTTTGCCCCACAACCGCCGAGCACTAGGCGGGCGAAATTCTTGTACCCGCCACAAAACCGGTGGGCACACAGCGACGCTGGGGATCGAACCCAGCGCCTTCCGAATGCGAGGCGGATGCTCTACTACGAGCTCGCCGCTTTAGTTTAAGAATTATATTGGAGAGTTCAGGCTTCAAGTTCAGTAGGTCAGGCGGTTTCAGGTTAGAGAATTCTCTGAAGCGACCTAAGCGAAGAAGAGGCAAAAAACCTGCTGTTGTAGCGGTCTGTGTTTTCCTTTCTTTACTGAAGTTTACGAGAAAACATCCCTATGTCTTTGAGGTGTCCAGAAAAAAAACGGATATTTTTTTCGCCAGTAGTGAAAAACACAAGCGTGAAGCAATATTTGCCCAAATTAGACAGTAATGTAGAAGTGTGAACATGCGTAATACGCTTGGTAATACCTTTGTGCATACACAACAAGGGCTAAAGCGCGATTTTAAAAGCCGTGGTTAGTTCTAGATTGCACGCTACCGGGACGGAACTTCAGGAAGAACTGAAGAAGGAGAAGGAAGAAGGAGCAAAAAAGAAAAAAATGGCTCCATGCTTCGCGTGACAAAAATCTAGTGACAGCGGCTGCGGACACGGAAGTGACGGCGACTGCAGCGTCTCGCCAGTTCAGCAGAGTGGGGCTCGCAACAGTTGTTTTGTGAGCGGGAGTGAGCAAGCGTCCAATGAGAATAAATTATGTATTCAAGTAAATAATACAAGAAGCAGCGCTTCGGCTAGAGCCTTCTAATGAACTTAAGGTGTCTAGCTTTCTGCTGAGCTGTCGCCAGTGCTCGGCTTGCAGGTCGCGGGAACGAATGTATTTAGCCACCGGCTGTCCGTCTCAGCACTTGTGTGCTGCTCGCGATAACTGCGAACTCAGAACCAGGTTAGCGCACTCCTGCGTGCACGCGTGCACCCTCCAGACTGCTTACGAAATGCGTACGCAGCAGTGAGTGTGCATTTAACGATCTGGCTGTGGGATGAGGACGTCTGCAGCTGCCTTCATTGAGGACATTCTTTTTAAGTGTACTCGGCTGACGACATTTAATATCCTCGAAGAGGGAGAAGGAAGAGTATAAGGAATGGCAAGGAGGCTACCCGAACCGGTTTCCTACCCTGGACTGGGGGAAGAGACGAGAGGGTACCGAAAATCTTCAAGTGCTGCCACACTATCAAACCGGCCCCGGACCAGGCAAAGGTAAGCAGAATGCAGCGCCGTTTGAATGGGAGGTGGCGAGGCTTGATTCACCGCCGGCAACGTTGTAGCCCAGGTCGACATCAAGGAAAGCGATTCCGCTCATTACACGACTACAATTTTTCACCCACCGTCGCCTCCCTGGGAGGAGGAAAGGCAGGTAGAAAGGAGCACGTCTTGAATGCCGCATGGACGCGCGCGGCATATGTAGTATGCTGGACCACTGTACTCGATGACAACCGACTGTGGCTGCAGCCCATTGCCGCGATGTCTCAGGAAGCTGTCGAGAAGAGCGCCTGTATAAAGTAGCTCACGTAAAAAAATGCATAGCAGACTTTACTCTACGTGCTTGTCACAGCTCCTGTAGAAGGGAGCTATGCCAGGGCATAAACAGGTGACACCAGAGTCGCAGGTCAAACCGCTGCACCACAGACTATGATACGGAAGGTATTTTGAGTAGATGTCCTTCTTTCCTCATCTCCGCAGTCCACCGCGAAGAAAAGCCAGAGTCCGTGAGACTACCTTGTACACGTACAGACATGGAGGGCCTAGGCTACCAAGTTTGGATCTCTTAATGTTGTCATGTCCACCAGAACGGTATTGCACTTGGACTTTTGCATTTTCCCTCCTTCCTAATGCTCCCACACTGCCATGATTTAAACACGTGCCTTCCTCTCAGCAAAAGAAGATTATAGGTTTTCAGGTACAGCGAATTCATTTCCTTATCCCGGGCGGCTTCAACACCTCTACCTATAACGGTTTAATTCGTTACACGAGGACAAAAATAAATATATTCAGTAAGCACTGAAGAGAAACAAAAGACACATCATACCTACCTGCAAAATGCAGGCATCAACCAGCTGTCAAAATATTCATGTTTTACAAGTGATTATACTCATTTTTACTGACTTCTGGCCACTAGTGACGATTTTGCGTTTGTGTTCAAGGATATCTCTATTTACTCGTTTTCGATTCCAGTAAAGAGAAGAGGCGCGCACGTTTTAAACACCGTCTCCCTCTCCTCGATAGAAGTCTGAAAACACTTTTGGGGCAAAATGTGAGATCGCATCAATCTTGTTCGCTGCTTGAATTCCCGAAAGCTCAGTTGGTCCCTGCCACGACAACAGCATACAAACCGTTCTCCGGGGGATTGTGTTGATCTCATCGTCGGGTATGCCTCATCAAAGCTTAACATATACCCGATGAGAGGTAGAAGTAGGGCCTCTCAAGAAATTGCCTCCATCACCTGCCACTCACCTAATGGACGCCTGTTGTAGTGAAAACCTAATGGCATCATTAGCTGCCTTCCCCTTACATACTTCGAGAGCAGGCCTCCGGGAGATGCATGCGTAGGAGAAAAGGGACGCCCCATCAAAACCTTCAAGCTCATCGCGTTTAAACTTGCCCCGATGAATAATGGCGAGTTTTAATCACTCAATAATTTTCCTCCTAAGTTGAAAATGAAGCTCTAAATGAGCGTCCTTGTCTGGGTCGCTCTAAAAAATACGTGAGCATACCTCTTCAACCTATTGGCAGTAGTCGTGTGAAACTCCTCACCGGTGCGAGATTTCTACAGCGGCAGCAACCAACGCCGGAGCAACTAGGATGAGTCAACGGAGTGACGTGGGTGCAAGCATTGATCCAACCCATTAGACCGGGCATTGTTTCTGGCCGTTGTAGATAATGCGCTGTATATATTTTGCAAATACTCGTGCTTTGCGGGACGAACAATAAGATATCATGTGCTTTTGTGTTAGTTCGCGTGGCAGTGGCCACACCGACAGGCCCTGTTTTCTTTCAAGAATGTCAGTTTGGTTTATGGGTTTAATATCCCGAATCGACTCAGCCTGTGAGGGACAGTGTAGCGAAAAGCTCAGGAAAGTTTCGACTATCTGGGGTTCCTTAATGTCCACTGACATTGTGCAGTACACAGACCTCCAACATTTCCGTGTTACTCGTGTTTATATCACTTTCATGCTTCCGCACATTTTTGAGTGTCCGCTCCTCGCTCCCTCCGAGCTCAATAGAATAACAATATAAAATGCCCCTGTTTTTAGTGCCTAAAATTTTGTTCATCACTAAACACTAACATTTTGGTTAATATTACACTGTTGAAGCCAACAGAAACGTAGGTTCAACCCCGGTCTATTGATATATTGTGACCTCCTCTAACCGGAACAAATCGCGTTAAATTGGTACTATTTGCCTAATATCTGATACTGTGAACAGCTACAAATCTAACCTGGTCAGCTTGTGTAACCTCCTTCAACACAATTTGAAAGTGAATTTTGCAAACCGCTTCCTACCTTAATACAATATATCTGTGTGCGCGCATTCCTAGCACACAGGTAATATCTGTCAGCTAGTGCGTGATACTAAAATTGTGCGCTAGTGGGCGTGATGATCCCTTCCGTCTAATTTCTTTTTATTTCATGTGGCTTTTGTAAACTCCATCGGCGCACTCAAGATACTTTCTTAGCCTGCGGCTATTTCTGAGTATGTATCGAAATAAAGAACATTGTTACTAATAAACGCTTGTCTGTACGTTAACTGGCATATCTTTATACATGCGCACTGCATGCAGGGCCTAGCGATTAGGCTGGTAAGTTATTCATCTCCCAAGTCTGCCTGAAGGAGTAAGAGGAGGAAGCAGAGAAACTTTCACACAAGGAAAAGAAAATACCCTCGTTGCAAACATCGAGTGTATGGAAGCTTTCGAGAACCGCAGTGCGAAGTAAAGGTGGGGTTACCTATGGCGTCCTCGGTAATCGCTTACAGCTCCCCGGAGAAAGATGGGATGCATATATTCCACAGGTGGACTCCAATAAAGAGGTAGTAGACGAAAGAGAAAAACATGGTTTCTTTAGACTACATGAGCTTCTATGCCACCTTTCGTTAAAAAGGGATTATTGATGTAGCCATCATTCCATAGCAATGAATGAATTCCTGCGGCACTTTAGTCAGATGATTTAAAGCCAATTTGCGGTAACCTTTAACCATGCCCTCCATGACTAAATGTGTGCAACAATGAACACAAAGTTTGTGTTACTAGAACAGAGTTTATTGCTTTTTTTAAACTGAAGCAAAAACACTGAATGATGGCTGTTTCCATTGCCTATAAGCTTTTTCATGGACACTTACGAGACATCAGCACTCACATCATACCGTGACCAGTTTTGCTTCCTAAAACGGCTAGTATTTTGAATGTAGAGGAAGCAATGCCAACTCGCTTTTGTCCTTGAGGGTGATAACTGCTTTTTAAACAAGCAGTTTCTCATGAAAAAGCAAAATATATTTTTCTACTCTCTTAACAAATTCTCCTATGGGTTTTTTTGGTTTGGTTTGGTTTGGTTTATGGGGTTTAACGTCCCAAAGCGACTACGGCTATGAGAGACGCCGTACTGGAGGGCTCCGGAAATTTCGACCACCTGGGGTTCTTTAACGTGCACTGACAACGCACAGTACACGGGCCTCTAGAATTTCTTCTCCAAAGAAATTCAACCGCCGCGGCCGAGATCGAACCCGCGTCTTTCGGGTCAGCAGCCGAGCACTATAACCACTGAGCCACCGCGGCGGGTTTTTTTGGAATCGCATTGTAGTACAACAGAAATCTTAGTGGTAACAAAATTAATATTAAGGCGAAAGCCTTTAATGTCTCATCGTTGTAAGCAGCAGTTGTCGACAGAGAATGTCACGCTTTTCAGTTGGTCGAAACGGTCGTGACGTCACAGTGCGCCAATTTCAAACGGGGCCAATTGTACTTTGGCTAGTAACCATGCAACCAATTGAAGGGACCATATAGTGATGCTCCAAGTAAGTGGGACTGAGCTTAGTTAATTGCATAATTACCCAATGGGAATAATTAACTTCTCTAGTCAGACCATATAAATAAATAAAACCTAGTAAGAAATTGGTCGAGCTCGGGAATCGAACCCCGGTCTTCGGAGTGCGAGACGAGCATGCTATCCACTCCGCCATGCCAGCTCGATGGTTTGGAATGAACAAAGGCACGTCTAGTGAATACGGTGTCTTCGCTCACTGCCATCCTCCTCCCTTCCCTTCCGGTGAGGTTTAGGTGTCCACCGAGATATGAGAGAGAAATACATTTCCTTTCCTCAAGAACCAATTTACCGACGAGCGAGGCGTAGAACCGAATGGGCGATGGCGTTCTATGGACTCCCTGGCAGCGTTGCAAGACGCTCTCGCGTTCCACTCTTAGAGGCGAAGCTTAACATCTTAACCACACATCAGTGACCACACTTTAGGTCAAAAAAGTGCACCCCCCCCCCCCCCCCCTGAATTTTGACGGGTGTCCACCGAGATATGTGAGACAGTTACTGCGTAATTTTCTTTCCTCAAATACAATTTTCATTTTCTTCAGTACGGGCCATCTTCGTCTTTCTTCTTTCACTCACACTTCCTCCGTTCCTCTACGGTGCGGTTCAGGTGTCCACCGAGATGACAGAGATTTACTGCGCCATTTCCTTTCCTCAAAAACCGTTGCGTTGAAACGGCAAGGCATCGCGCCGAACGGGTGGTGGCGTTCCGTGGACTCCCTGGCAGCGCTACAACACGCTGTCGCGTTCCACTCCTAAAGGCGAAGCTTAAGCTTAAGCTTAATTAGCAGTTAATTAGTATTCAGGCACTAATCAGTAATTAACCAATAATTAGTGATTTGTCATCACTTAGTAATTAGTACTCAATTACATGTGACGCCACCAGTGCCACAGAAGCACTGAAAGTGGTGCGGAAAACGCTTTCGCCTCTACGCACTTTAGACAGTCAAAGTGCCCCCTGAATTTTCTTTACTCCTTGTAGCAGCGACATCTCTAGTTCTCTCTCCGGAACAGGCGACTGTTCAGAACACCAGAAAATTTGTCGTTACAGGAGTATGTCAAAAATTTGTTTATATTTTGAGATTGTTTCGCGAAAATGTTTTGAATGAGTTGTGCGGGCATTACATATATATCAATAAAACATGTCCAGAAGCCTGAAACCGTCCCAACATGCTATGACTAAATTTTATGGAACAAAACTTCCTTCGTTCTATGCATATGCCCCGTTTTGTTCCTTGTCATCGGACCGTTTCTTTGATCAGGAGTGGTTTCGGAATGACGAAGAAACGATGCGGTGATACGGACGACCAAAGGGACCACTTTTCAAAACGTGTATTTGCTTCAAGCATGGCGTCTCTAATCATGTGTAGAAGCACATGTCGTTCAAATACCTTTTAATACCTCCTATATAATTTCTGCATTTGAGCTCTAAGCTTATGATCTACTTTTGAAGACAGATGCACAATAATACGAGTTGTGGTTCCCCGGCCGAGGATTAAAAATTTAATGATATTTGTTATCACTATAAATAATGGCTGTAAACTGTGCCAACGACAGCTCAATACATTAAAAATGTTCTTCCGGTATTTATAACCATCATCGATATCGTCATGAACAGTCGGACTATGGCAACAGCAGGACAAAGAACTCGCTCATATTTTTCTGATTAACACGGTTCTGTCAATGCAGCGACCAGCTGGTCACCGCAAACCTCCTAATCGCTTTCATCCCCCTTACTCTTTAACCATTACAACATAAAGCAAGATCTGTTAAGATCTAAACGGGATTTTAGAATGAATAATGACAGCATGGAGATTTCGAAGCTTGCAGGCAATATACTGCTGCAGCCATTTGAGTCAATGCATTTACCTATTGTTGTGAAATCTATAGCATGTCATATTATTTCGGCCTAACACATGCCTTCAAAAAACATTATCATTTTATTTCTAACATCTACATAATTTCAAAATCTAGTTGTTCTAAGCCATATCGCCAAATATGAGTGCATTGAAATCAATCTAACCAAGTCTCGACATTCGCCTAGACTTGAACCCGTCTAAGTTCGCAGTTATTTTCTTGACTTTCTATTGTAATGGCACAGTTTCTATTACGACAACCGTAACCAATTCAATGTGGGCCAATATTCGTACTACGTTTGGCCTGAGAACTAGCGCAACAGCAGATATCCAATCTCTCCATTCACAGTAAAGCAGTCCAAGAGCATGCCGCAAAATTAAAAGCTGCAAGAAAACATCGTACTTTCAAAACCCAGTTTCTTGGGATCTCCTGCACTGAAAAAGCCTCTCTCGGGAGGCACAGTTCTTCTCGTTTTCGATTTTCTAGCAGCTTATTATGTTGTCAGATGTCTCGAATAATTCAGCTTATTATTTCGAGTGAAGTTTGCTCTTTGTAGTGTTCCTTGTGCAGTGCATAGGAGACCGGATAAAGAGTGTTCAAATTTTCTAGCCGGAGTTATTTAAAATTCATCAAATACATGCAACCAATTCCCAAGCGGCCCAGAGGTTATAAAGAATTCATCCCATTATTGCAACTGGCTCTGTTATCACCGATGCCAGCATTTGCAGAGATGGTTACTTGAGCAATAATCGCAGCAGATAAGCATTCGTCGCAATCCAGGGTACTTTTACGCAGCCATTCATTTTTTTTTTTCAAGAAATCACTGTCTGGCGCATCCCTTCACTTGACAGGTGTATTGCGGCTTCAAGAAATGGTAAAGCCTACTTGGGGCTGCCATATGAGCCGGCAGTCTTCCGAAATGCACTCAAGTATTGCCTTGCTTTTCCCTTTGCCTTTTGACCGGTCCCTGGGGCTACCGATCGTTTCCGCCTGACTGGAATGTCTGATGCATGCTGGAAATTTCAAGTCTGGTGCGTGAAAGCGAAGGGAAGACGAGGTCACTGCGATGGAGGGGCGTACCCGCATTTGGGGGCATCAAGTGTTCATCGAAAGGTTCGGTACAGATCGGTAATCGGGGTATTGTTTCCTGAAGATGATGCATGTCGTGCCTATGTTCTGTTGGCTAGTGCAACAGCAATAGTATTCTGCGCTTGACGACGCCTAATGTAAGCGCTTTTTTTTTCTTTTACGTCATATTCAACTAGATTTGCGATTCTGGGACGGATGAAGCATAGGACTCCTATACTTTCAATCAAGGTCGTGGGAGGAACCATGTTTCTAGTTTCCCCTATTTAGTGAAGAATCAATTGCAGTCATCGTAAATTTTGACCAAACAGTGACCTTTTAAATACGGTCGCTGCCGTTTGAGTGGCGTAGGCAGCGCTATGTTCTAGCTTACAGTGCAGAAAAAGATAGCATGTTCCGTACTTCCGGCATAATGTATTTCTGGATTACGCGTCAAGTAAGAAGCCACTGCTCTTGGTTTGAAAGTGCTGCGACGCGCAATATATTTTATGTTGAATACATAGAGGCTGGCTGCTCGCCACGCTCTAGTACCAAATTTTAAATTGAGTTTCTTCATAACGCGAAGACGCGAAGTAACTGGAGAGGGAAGCAGAAAAAAAGATGAAGAGGGAATACAAAACGATCCCGATCGCGAAGGCACCTGTGATAGAGCTGAATACATGTCACAAGTTTCAAGGAGCGTTTCGAGCGATTTTCACACGCACGTATATATTTGCGGACAGTGTATATGTGAAGCGCACCCGCCGACATCTTTTGCCGAATTGGATTGCGGTCATCTGGATGGTCTTCCACAGTGCCTTGTAAATAGACCCGAACTTCGCTCCTCACAAACATGAATATTCGTTCGCGCTTTTTACCAAAAAAAAAACAAAACATAGAGGTCAGTGAGTGCAACATGCACGAAACAGAATGTTGTACAGTAAGAGTTGACGAAAATGCCAGTGTAACGGCCTTTATTGGCAAGAGATGACTGGTTGTGAAGGCCGTTTAGAGCGGGCAAGGGCAGGTCCGGTCCCAGAACAGTTGATGCTCTCGCCTCGTGCCGCGCATCGGCTCTGTTGCTTCACCTGCCGATCGCCGTCTTCTCGCCTCGCGCCGCGCATCGGTTCTGTTGATCCGACTGCTAAGCATCTTCCTCTTTACACCAGTTTTTTTTTTTTTTTTAATGAAGCACTCCACACTGGGAGGCTCTCATGAATTTAAATTGTCTGAGTTTATTTAACCCGAATCTGAATCTGGGTGCGCGGTTTTTACATATTGCTACCGTCGACATTGTGGTATGCGTTTTGAGGATTCAGCCTGAGAACTTGTCCGCAGAGGAGCGCCTTAGAACTGTTATCTTGGGGTTCGAAAGACCGTCTACCACAAAGAAGAACCATGACACACCGGTAGCAGGTCGTGCACTAGAACTAGTGGGCACTTTGGTCGTCGGACCACTGTAACTTCATTCGTCAAGCACTGAGACGGCATTTACAAGCGAAGAGACGGAATATACACACGTGGCACAAAAGCATCCTGCGATAGAATGGCAAGGAATTCTAACATTATTTTAATTTGTGATGGCAGAGTGGTTGTTCCAAGCCACTTATGGCGTAGAAGTTTCTTCACGATGGTATTCCGTAAATGCAGGTTACTGTGCGCGGCCCATGACGAGTGAAAGGATAGAAAGGGGTGGGGAGCACGTCAAGAGCAAAAAATACCGAGGCCTAAATAAATGCCAGGTAGAGCATTGCCGGCCAGAAAGCCGTGAAAAAAGTTTATATGCTGATCACATTTCGCAGAAAACTTACGTGATTGAATATTCACGGACAAATTTCACTCCAGACACACCCCGGCTCCTTTCTTTGCGTCCGTTTACTGCCCATTGTCTTCCTTGTAGTGTGCTAGTTTTATCGGTGACGAAAAAAAATCACAATCAAGACTACAAGCAAGACTTTAGTTTTACGTAGCATAAACATCTTTTCCTCGAAATGATGATGCCAGAAAATGAACAGCAAGTCCAATCTACGCGCCTATGCCAAAGGGCTAGTCCGAATTTTGAAAGTTACAGTTGCTGAAATTTAATTTAAAAAATTTACAGGGAGACATAATTCAAATATATATTACAAATGCTACAGCGACCCGCCGCGGTGGCTCAGTGGTGACGGCGCTCGGCTGCTGACCTGGAAGACGCGGGTTCGATCCCGGCCGCGGCTGCCGAATTTCGACGAAGGCGAACTTCTAGAGTCCCGTGTACTGTGCGATGTCAGTGCACGTTAAAGAACCCTAGGTGGTCGAAACTTCCGGAGCCCTTCACTACGGCGTCTCTCATAGCCTGAATCGCTTTGGGACGTTAAACCCCAGTAAACCAAGCCAAAAATGCTACAGCGCCAGATGTTGATGCCATCACCGGAAGTGGTACCACTTCCAGTCTAGTCACGCAAGTTTCCTTCTGCCACTTCGTGAATTTTAGGATTGACGTGGCATTTCGACCCAATGACTTCATTAGTGGTATGGTATTAAAAACAACACGCCAGAATATCGCAACAGACACACTTGTTCAATTAAGATGACTTGTCTAACATCTATTGACTTTATGTAAAATGTATAAAGTTTTAATAACTTCACAATGACAAAATTAGAGTTAGGTGGAAGTAAGTAATATCCTTTATAGTGGTGCAATCACTGTACAGACAAATGGGCGCCGAAACTACGACTAGTAAACGAGGACTGCCAAGCAGACAGTTAGATTTAGAAACGATTCCTCTCTTTAGAGGCTTCAGTAAGAACAGACCTTTAGATGTGCTGGTATGACATGGCCTGAACCTGTTAACAATGCTTTAATTCAGCGAAGTCAATCTCTGCCGGAATCAGCATCGGGATAATGAACCTCGTCGAAAGAAAGTTTACATCAGAGGACTGAAGCTTTGATAGCAATTTACTGAAATATAATTTTGCAGAGTAATCCTTCACAATTATGGCTCTGCATGCGCAGTAGTTCATTACCTCGTGTTCAATTTTTACGAATAATTATTTTTATTTGGTCTGCAAACAATATAAAAGCGGGAAATAGGAAGAAATACTCGACTGATATTTCTGTACGCTGAACTATCGAACAACAAGGTGGATACACAAAATTCCGTTTTGTGACTAAACGGTTTTCGCTTTTCACAGCATTAAAAATCGATCGTCAACTCATGAACTTGACCACATTAAGAAAACTCATGCAGAAATAAAGGGTTGAAAAACCATGTACAGTCGACTTAACAGCGTGTTTGAAGGACTCCAAGGGAAACAGAGCAGAGAGCAAGAACTGAGGCCTCGCGCCACATTGCAGCATTTTGTTGGCTCCTGCAACTGCGCGCTCACTTCAAGCGCAACGAGGTGCAATTTGGACGCGCCGGAGGGAAATGCGACGCGTCAGTCAGAATGGCGCCTACTCTTCACATCTCCAGACCCAGGGGCTGCCTGCTGACCAGCCAAGGTCGGAACGAACACGACTGCCGCTTAGGCGCTGGCAGGGCTACTCTATGGCGCTACGAATCCCCGAGTTCAGCGTGCTTAACTGTCTGACAGCTGGAAATTTAACTGTCTGACACCTGGAACTGTCTGACACCTGGAATACAGTGTCCCAAAGCTAGCTTTTACCTACTTCACGTTCGCTTACAATGTCCTCTTTGGTTGAAAGGTCCTCTCGTTGGATTTTGCTTGCACAGGTTTCCTACGTCCTTGGGTTCGGAATAATCTGGTCATTAGACTCAACGGCACGTGTTCATTTTGTACCATCCCGAAGTTACATTCTGTGAACAATTCACCCTTAAACGTGAAACAGAAGCAACATTTTTACTCTCTTTCAGTAGATTATGCTGACGTGACACTGCTCTCACATTGGTTGAATTCCTTGTTGAATTCAATTTACAGAAAAATAATTTTAATTTTTAAATAATAAATAAATTTTCCCCTTTACACATTTCGGGCATTTCGGGCTTGCTCCTATTTCACCGAGTCCTGACCAGTGCGCAGTCTTTAAAACATTCTTTAGATTTCCTGTCACGCCACCATGTCCTGTAACACGCGAGGTTTGGTGCGAGCACAATTCTTGACCAAGTTTCCAGCTTCCCTTCCGCGCTTCTGCGCATAAAACATCGAATCGACAAAACATGAGGCCCGGGTTCTAGCTGCCACAGGCGTATTGCAGGCCACATTTCTTTCCACCCTTTTTGATCTTGTTGTATTCATTTCAGTCTGTTCCTAATAATACGAGGATGCTCTACTTGATTTTGCACCTTTATCTCCACATCTTCTCTGCCCTTAGAACGTTTCTGCTGAACACGTATCTAAGTGTTCCATGTATTATTTCATGAAAAATGCGCCAACACGCGCAGCGATGCACCTTGCAGAATTGTGCTTTTCTGGTTCCGAGTATCTTTCACGTACGTACATAACGAAAAAGTGTGCAGAACTTTCCCTGGTAAGAAACGATGATTTGTTATTTACAGTTCTAAAGAGCGCGAAACAACCCTTCATGGATTAATCTTCAAAAGTATCAAAGGGAACTAAATTAATTGGAAAAGTGGGAAAATAAGGAAACATTAACAAAAGTAGTAGGAGACGGGGATAGCGCATCGAATTCTTTCGCTTAGCATTGAGCAGAGTCTTAAGAGCCATTCTGTGCTAATGTTTTAGCATATCACTCATGAATTAAAGGGTAAGAAGAATGCGGAACAAAATGACAGGGAGCTGCCAACATATGCGGTAGAACGACATCAAAGCTGAATCGAAATAAGAAAAAAAGATATTAAAATTGTGCATCGCTGTAAAGCGGCTGCAAAAAGAAAAATAGGGCGACGACAGGGAAATGAAGGCGACGGTATTGCACAAGTTCTGACAAATTGCCCCTATTCCAAAGTCGTCCGACCTTCTATTCAGCGAAGCTCGCGGGCGCGCCAATGGCATTTATCAAGCTTATTCCGTAATTCGTTTACTTGCCCAACCCACAATGTCGGCTCGCACGCCTTTCGTCCCGGCAGCCGGCGTCCGTCGCGGTCGCTCCACTTTTCTTGTCTCCGCGACCAGACCCTTCCGTGCTCGCTCGTTTACCGTCGCCGCCAGTCGCCCAGCATTCATGAATGGCCCAATATTGCCGGTGTGCGCAAAAGTGAAGGAAAAAAAGTTGTACCTCATACACGGTCTCTGAGTGCTTTTCTTCTTACCCCCTCCCCCCTTACAAATTTAATATTCGCGGAACGGAAATAGGCGCTTTGCTTTGAGGCATCCCATAATACCGGCTGGCTCTCTGCCTCTGTTTTATTTTCCTTTATTTTGTTTCTCCAGAAAAGGAAAAGAGAAGCAGTGACGTAAATTAAGCTGCGAGACTTCAGCAATGCATTCGAGACCATGTGATTATAACCGAATTTATTTCTTGTTTTATTTGTTTATATATTTAAGCACTGCAGTAGCTCTAGCGAGTATAAGATGTTTTGTAGTGCAACACCGCAGCGGCACGAGGCCACAGGAAGAGAAGGGACAAGACACAGCGCTGTGGTGGATCCTAGTTGGCCAAAGTGGTCGTTGTGTGAATGACAGGCTGAGGCAGCACAAAAACATTGTCAAGAATGCCGCCCGCCACATCGGAATTCACTGCCGCGATTGTTCCTGTCAGCCGTTTATGAAAACAGCTGAACTGTCGATAAAAACAAAGATCAGCTCACAAGGTAAATCATCGAAGCATCTGAGATTATGAAGTTAGGTTCGAGTTGCGTAAGAGCCCCATCAGTTTACTATCACTAAGAAAAAATTAGATTTTATAAATCAGTCGATTTGCATAATAGAATAAAAAAAAATATGCATGCTCAAAGGAACGTGAATTGCGCTGTTGCACGACATATCATGTCTGACCAATGTGCCCATCAGTTCATGTTGTATACTCTAAAACGGTAGTGTTTTGTAGTGGCAAAATGAACTGCACAAATAAAATAAACTGATACCAGGTTCAGGATGATCAATTCCGATAGTATACGTCACTAGAAGTATAATGAGACCAAATTCACTGAAACAGTGGTTTTTAAGCTAGAAAACGCCAAATAAAGAAATGCGGGCATTTCGATCATCGCACAATTTAGTGAATAAACAGCGTGCGTTGACACCAAATTTTTTTGCACAGATCCCAGAGGGTATACTGTAGACCTAGTAACTTTAAAGCGGCGGGAACAATTTGTTAGTAATGTCAGCATCACGAATTTGAATAGCATGACAGGAAGATATTAAGATGGGAATTTTTCAGCTGCAAAATGCGTCTTCTTGCTGCCGGTACAACTTTAACATACCCAGAAAGAGCATGAGTATAAGATTTTACTCAGAAAAATTAGTCCACATCAGTGTACTCTGTATTCTTCTCAAGTTATTTAAAAAGATCTAAACCTGTTGTCACTGGCTTTGACTTGCAGCTTTTTTTCGCGTTGAATGTTTCATTTAACACTTTTTCGACGCATCATCGCTATTTATTCTCAAGTAAAAGGTATTAATGCACAGTGGACCAAGCGATAACAATAAAGAAATTATAATTCAATATCGTTACAATATCCTGTTAGAGTTTTCGTTTCTGTCGCCTTTTTTTACTAGTGATTTTCATAAGGCGCAGTAATTACTCAATACCAATGTCTATGTATTAAGTATTTGTTATGTATAAAGCCCAGTGCACCTAAAATCGGCGCGTGGAAGTTTGACGGCGCCGAAGAGAAGAAGCCCGGCTGCTGTAAAAATGCCAATCGAACATCAAATCCCCACTCCCACATAATGGTTCGGCAAAGGTGATATTGTTAGAAATGTTCTGCTGTTCAATAAAATCAAATTTATAGGAAGCGAACGTAAGAGAAGACAAAAAATGATCTCGATGGCAGCCTGAGACAGTTTGGATGAATTTTATAGCAAGCCGAGTTCTAAATGCTTGGCGCATCAGAGAAGAAAACGCTCTGCGCGTGCACATGCAAAATAATTAGCACTGAGTGAATGAGCAATACAGCTACGAACTTAAGAAGTAATGCAATTTGCAGCAATTTTCGTTCAAGCACATGTTAGACTGTGCAGGCAGTGATAGCAACGGAATGGAGAAAAGAGACGTGTCGTTTTTCCGCCTACGAGGTTCGCCTGCCATATAGCGTTTTCATTTCCATTCGCACTACATGTATTTTAGAAAAAAGGTCGTGTCTTTACTTGCAACAGACTTTGAAAGGCTATTGAGGGGAACTGCATATTTTTGTTTTCAGTGAAAACATATTCAGCGGCCATTTCATTGCATTTTGATCATTGATACGCAACAATTCTGGACAAAAGCATTTTTGAGCGGTAATGACGTTATGAGCGCAAGTTTTTTCACAAATTGTAAGATTCCACTTTAACAATCAATATACCCGCAGATCTCCCGTCGGCAGAGCTGAATGTTTTTCCTATTGACGTTCTTGCTATCGCAGAAAGTGTTCCCGATAAGTTTTCTATGGCAGGGTTATCTGCTCGATGCGAGCGATGGAAGATATATAAAGAAAGATTTTGCTACACATCGCTAGGATAGACAAGTACCTTAAATATTCTATACTAGTACTTCACAGCTTTCCGATACTCAAAATTTTTGTCCATGAATGTTGGACATGTGCTTGTCCGGCAGGAAAAGCCGCATTTCTGGTCTACAAACCTGCGTCCAACATTTTCACGCCTTGAGATTCTAACCCGCACGCCTAAACCATAAAGAACTTTGTGATGGCAATTATCAAGTTAGTCGAGTTGTCGCTGAGCCTCCGCGATCCGTGAAGAAAACACTGCGCCGAGGCAGTGAAGTTTGGTTACGAAAGTGGCAAATGAAGGTGGCACCTTTATTTTATTACTTTTCGGCTTTTGATGGCGTATAAATCCTACGTTTTCAGAGAAAATGTCATGTTCGTGCTAAAATTCAGTCCCTAATTCAGGATTCCAAGTAGTTATCGGTAAAATTGTTGCCGACTGCAAAGAAAAAAGTTTTTCTGGGACGCGTGCAGTATTTTTCAAATTTTGTCTATGCATCTCGCCGGATAAATATATGCCATCATCTAACTGCTAGACCGCACACAGAGTATGCCATGGTAATTCGCGCGGCATCTGAAGTCTTGCCAAGCCTTCATAGCGTCTAATATGTTTCAAGTACTGGCGGATGTATAAGGATGACTATGTACGGAAGAAAGGTAAAGCTCCTTAATTGTGTTTGCATCTCTTGGACGAAAACATGTGCCTTGTACTAGAGAGGATAAAATGTCGAAAGGAATTTAAAAAGCATAAAAAAATCGGTTCCTTGTAGGCTCACGCTTAAAAGAATTCAATTGATTTCTTTTTATATTGTCGCATTATTGTTCCAATTACTGCACAATCGTTAGATTTTTATATGTCTCATTTCACGACGGGTTGAACATGAACTTGCAGAAAGCTGTATGTGTTTGATTATTTCCCATACAAATGTGTTGTTTAATGTGTTGTTAATGAAGAAGAGCAAGAAGCATTAATGTGTTTGCTCTAATTAAATGTCAAGAAATAAGCTTTAAACAAGAAATATAAATAAAAGTGAACGTTCCGAATTATTGAGTGAAATGTGCGTTTAACAAACCACGCTGTTTATGGTGGTACCTATGCAACAGAAGTTATCAACTTGTTGATCTTCAAGAAGATGTTTGCCGTAACAGGGCAGCATGCGCTGGTAGTAGAATTTTAACCATGGCGTCATAAATAAACTAGGTTAGGCTACTGCAAGCATCTGTGCATTAGAACGCATACTTGTGCAAGAGGCGCTTTCGTGTTACAAATTTGAACTTAGAACTACAGGAAACACTTATAGTTCAAACCCAAGCACAAGAAAAAATCCTTTTTCTACCTTGTTAAGACTTTGTACACGAATGGCCTAGGCTGATTATTTTATCTTCTTTTAAATGACATTCCGGGCGTTTCCTAAATCAATGCAGATGCTTCTGTTTTATTCGCCAACATACAGGTTGATAGGTGCAAGTTGTTTGATAAAATGTGGTGTAGAAGGGAGAAACAATGCCAGAGTTCCACTGGAATGAATAAGAACGGCGCACAAAAATTACGCACAGCAGCTCAAAACTTTCTTTTTCAGACACTGAGTTGGCAAGAGTTTTCTTCGGGCAACTGTAATCTATAATAAAGTGCGCTAACGATTACGGGCATTAGTTCATTTTTATGCATGTGAATTTTTAGACCAACCTGCTCCGCCTGCCTTGGTGCTCTACGATACTTTCGAGTTCCTTTCCTCTGTTACTTAGCAAGGCAATGTGACGAGCGAATCGCAGGTTACTGAGGTATTCTTCATTACCTATATCCCTACCTCTTCCTAATCAAACGCTCAATGCCTTACGTAAACACGTTAATAGCACTGACCTTACCATGTCGCCTGTTGCGAGGTACGGGCTGCGGACTCGGTGAAGGTACTGGTGAAGGAATTGGGTCTTTATTCACAGAATTTGACCCAAAAGAAAAAAGGACCCCAGGCCCATGGAAGGCACAGGCTGGCTCCCCGAGCAGCTGCTCTCTTCCGCTGCTGGAGGACGACTCCCTTCGTAGACTACCGTGCGTTCACTCTGCTCCCTCGAACGCCGTGCCCACGTGACCCAGCTGGCCGTTCTTGGGAGGAAGCGTCCCTCTGCGCTGACGGTCGTGTTCTCGAACGCCGTGTCCCCGTGTTCGCGTCCCTCGGCTTTTGCGTTCGCGTTTTGGAACGCCGAACATGAGACCCGCGTCCGCGACGAGGCCGGCACTCTGCGACGCCGAGTATGGGGTGGAACGCGACACAGCACAAACAGTTTCCGGATCTCTGGCCCACAGGCCAGCAGTGTCTTGCAACGTAACACGCCCTACATAACACGCTTCCTATTGGAATTTTGTGTTTCTCTGTTTGGAGTACTATATAGTATAATGGTACACCAGCTTAAGCCTCCCCTGGATTTCTCCAGTCACAGAGCTGAAGCTGAAGAGCTGCTGCCCGGCGAGATGTATAAGACACATAGATAAAAAATAAAATTTATTTGACGCTTCTTTCTTACTCTCTCTATCCAATCAGGACAGGTTTTCCAGAAAAAGGTAAACCGCCTTTTTTAAAGACACTTATCCTCGCCAATATTTCTGGCTAGTAACAAAATAACACCATTAACAACAAACAGATATTTCTCTCATCCCTCTCCTGAACTGAACAGTCCCAGGTGCGCATAAACTTGCTTCTAATCGCACAGATTGATTTAAAGCATTACTGCTTTTCGTTCAGGCTGGCCAAATAGGAGCGATGCTTTCTTCCAACCCACTGCTCGTTCGCTTTAGCAATGGGTACCTGCCTGTTGACGAAAAAAGAAACAAAGGATAAACAAAAGAAACAAAGAAACACAAAAAATAAAAAAGAACGCATTAGCGGCTGAAATCCGCGTTCTTAATTCGGCTACCTTGCACCCCAAAACTGTGTAGACGTGTACGCTCCATAATAGCCCTTTGCCGCACTGCCCTTTGCTGCGCTGCTTAGTTCGCAGCGTTCCTTGAGTTTTGGTGGCAAGTCGTGTACTGGCGCTGAATGCAGTGCAAGCTTACCTCTGCGCTGTCTACGCATTTTCCTTCTATGTTGGTATCTTTTATCACGCCTTGTTACGCCACCTCATGCGTAAGAGGCTCTGTCCGAAAGCTGTTGCCGCCACAATGCCCGTGGGCTGCTTGCGCCACATCTACTGGCTTCTCCTGGTTTTCTGCGACACTGTAAGAAATATTTCTTCCCAGTAAACTTGGCCGGCTACGTCGTTTCAATGAAGGGTGTCAATGTTTGCCGTCAAATTGCCGGTGCCGTCTCCGAGCGCAGAAACAAATCCGGTGCCCACCACCTCTCCCTGTGCTCTCTATTCGGAACAATGTGTTGTATTGTATTCTCATCATATACAAGGCGCCTAGTCTCGCAAACCCTCTTGAGCGACCTCCATTCTTCCAGTTGATTTTTGAAGGAAAAGGTGCTTGTTGCTCTACCTTTTTTTTTTTTTTGTAGCCTCTTTAAAAGCTTTCTGAAGAAGCCTTGAATCACAGCTGGCGTTAAGACGACTCGTGCTGGCAGTGAATGCGCTGTTTCTGAAGTGCCGCAGACGTCATAGCACAAAACAGGTCCAGCGCACACTGATTCGCGAATAGAAGGATGAATGAAAATTGCCAAAGGGAGCTATTGGCGATTTCATAAATTCTCACCTGTAGAAAACTTGGCATATTTTTCTCAATATTCTGCGTTTATTATAGGTTAAAGGAGAAGTGCATCCTTCAGAAGTTATCCAATCTTTTCACTCTAGTGGGTATGAACAGTAACAAGCGCCCTAAAACAACCCTAGAGCGGCTTTTTGGAAAAAATGCATGGTGTACTGTAAGCAGTTAACCATGGACGCGTGCCTCCACCAATAAATCTTGTTGAGCCTCCATCTTACCAGCGCACCTCCTGGCGCCTGCTGTGGACACCTGCCTGAACCGTAAAGATGAACCGCTCTTTATTCTCGATCATTTCTTTCCTTATTTTTGGTGCTTTATCCTGCTTGTCGGCGTGGGTCTTAGGCAATCTATAAATAGTTTATCACCACTCGCCGTGACCACAGTGCCTGCTTCCAGACACGCACGCTTGCGAAATAGGCTCGATTTTGTTCATAACCGCGGACCGTAAAAAAAAGCTGAAAAAAGATCGTCATTAAAACTGCGCCACTTTTTGTCAACCCTGTTAAAATAACTATCGCCGAAAACTCCCAAACTTTTCTTCGGCAGAGTGCTCTTGTCACCTTTTATCCAAGAGTTATTCTTTTTCGCTTTTTCATCGTTCCACAACGTTCGCTCTTCGTCCGTTTTATGAATTCTCATCACTTTCTTTTTGTGGGATAAGCACTTGTGGAGAGGTTTTCGCTTCGCAGTGGTACCGGGTACTCAATTTCACAGAGGGCAAGACGAAATTCCAAGACCTGACAACATAATACACAACACAACGCAGCTGCGCCACAAAAAATATAAGGAATAATGCAATAATAGTTACCGTTTCTTCTTTACTTCGTTGACAGTGCGCTGCTTCGTTCAATCTTCAATTTTCTGCTGCTGCAGCCAACTACTCTGACTCATACCTTTCTTATTTCATGCTTTTTTTGAATTCATGTTTTTTCATGCCATTTAGTTTCACATGCGTGCACTGACTGTTATTTGATTTCATTTGCTACGACTTGAAAGCAATAACGCGACAAAGACACCACATTTCCCGCGAAGCAAGCACAGTACTGTGAAGCTTTCGATTGATTTCAACAAAACGGGTGTTCTTATAGATCATACATCAAAATCCACCAAAATCGGGGAAAACCTATTTCTCGAGTTCGTATGTGCCACAGCGCAACACCCTAGCCGCGGAGTCGCTACGTCGTCAGCTGTCAGTGCGTACTACACTGTTATTTTTCGTTTGAGCAGCCTCTGTTAACCACCCCTGCAGGCCGAAGGAGTTGTTACAGATACTCTTGCGTAAGAAAATTAGCGTGGCAGCAGGCCTAAGAGTTTCTTTCAGTCCTGTGTACTCCGTGGCTGAGGAGTGACCCCTACCTTTACCACCGAGGCATCCAAGGAGAAATACCTCAATAAAGAAAAGAGAAAGAAAAAATGTGAGTGCTCGATAGAATGGGCAAAAAATGTGGATTAATAAGAGTAAAAAACATCCCTGCTAGGAAAAATGTCCGACGCAACACATGTTTCTTACATTAGGGCTGAGCACGCAAGATGAGAGTTCTCGGTTTCGAACAAACAAAACTGAAATACTGCTTACCGCTCAATAAACAGGCCGTTCGCATTGCATTGACCGCTATAAGGAGGTAGAAGGGAATGCAACACGCAATATAGCGAAGCAGGTAATTCCGCAGGAGAACCAGGGGGAGACCGCGTCTTTGGTACACACATCTGTTACCGCGTCTGCGCGACCGCGCGACAGCCAGCAACAACCAATATCGGGCCACCGGTGTGTTACAGGCAATCAGTGAACAAGCTTCGAGTAAATAAGGACTGTTTGTACTGTGCCGGTCTTCAGTGGGACGTTGGATTCTACTATTAGGCCAATATTACGCAGCGGTGTTTTCTCGGCACAGGTCATCGATAAATTCAATCTCAGTCGGGGGCCCTTTTGAGCATGAGAAGAGATGAAATCGAAGAATGCCTGAGGTTTCTCAGGAAGGCCCAGTCTCCCATTTACGGACGTCTGAGTGGAGCGTCGAGGGAACAAACACGAAAGAAAATGCTTGTCGAATGCTGGTCGAGTGTTCAGAAAACATAACCGACATTGAGATGGTAAAACAATGATAATTTGAAAGGCAAGGATAATAACAGGCGATACAGCTTGCATTGCAGTAACAGACAATGTTCTTTAGTTTGCAGAAAAAGCTCTCTTTTGAATAACTACGAAATACTTTTTCCAAAGTCTTGTTTGTGTTTACCGCTGAAACACTGCACTCGGGTGTGGCTCAGCCTTGATCCAAAGAATTTTAATGCTGGAAGACCTTTTGTTTTAGGCCGCTGATGCTAAGCTGGCGTGAAGAACTGTGTTGCAAGGACAGAGCAGAATATCGAAGCTGCAGCCGAGCTTGCCTTTAAGGCATCGGGTGGGGATCAGACGCTTCGAACCGCGAAAGCGAAGCTTGCCTTCCACAAGACCACTCGAGGTAAAGGAAATCGTAAACCAAGATGAGCAAGATATTCTCTTGAAAAAACGAAGCCGCAGACTTCTCGGGAAGAAGCGTGACGAACTTGTCTTAAGACTAAAAAAAAAGTGGTGAGCTTTCCGAGTCATCAAAGTCGGATGTACGAGTACAAGGCCTGTCGAAATATTTGTAGGAAAATGTCCCATTTAGCATAAATGAAACTTTATGAACTTTCGTTTACTCACACAATGGAAGTGAACGGAGGGGAGGCAGGTTATGCAACAGAAAAGTTGTCGTCATGTTTCGCACTAACCATGAAAACCTTACTATCGAAAATTCTTCCTTGCCGAACTAAAACAGGGACTCAAAGATACCCCCTTGAAGAGACACCATACACCAGACACATAAAGACACCATGCTTCAAAATAAAACGTAAAATAATGTCTTCCGATGCAGTAATATCTACTCGGGTCTCCTCTTCTTCCGCGCAAGTTCGTTTCTCCTATTAGTACCATACAAATGTAATAGTCAAAGCTCATATATTAATACGCTTGCGTTCAGTAGTACGCGCCGCAGAAAAGCCGGTGTCGGTTGCGTTGTGGCTCAAAAATAAAAAATCGTGTTTCATCGATAGGGTCACGACGCAACCACCGCAGGAGCTCGCGCGGGAATTTCAAACGACGCACAATGCCCACCAGAAACGTGCCGTCACGTGTTAAAGTGGTTAAATAGTATATGTAATGTGAATTAAAAATCGCCGCATGTCTCAAATAATTTAACTTTAAAAAGTAGCTCGTTTTACAATTAAAAGCTTCCACAATTTTAGGCGACATTCGAACCCTCGAAACTTCGGTTGCGAGCCACACACGCTTGCGACTAGGTCACGCGATGTATGCTTGCACTGCTTGTGAACAAGCGGGGATATGAGCATGTCTTGAGCTCTTTCACATAAAGTTCTCTCTAATTGGTTTGGTTTATGGGGGCTTAACGCCCCAGAGCGACTCAGGCTATGGGGGACGCCGTAGTGAAGAGATCCGGAAATTTCGACCTCTTGGGGTTCTGTAAGGTGCACTGACATCGCAGAGTGCACGGCCCTCTAGAATTTTGTCTCCGTCGAAATTCGACCGTCGCTGCCGAGATCGAACTCGCGTCGTTTGGGTCAGCAGCAGAGCGCCATAACTACTGGGCCGCCGACCGCAGAGGCTCGGTCTCTTACTTGTCTATGCCAGTGAGTATGTGTGCAATTATAGAGAACCGCAGGACGCTATTGCGTCATTTCCGTAAGGCAGAGCTTAAGTCGCCTCACAATTTTCTTTTTTAAAGAACAGAAGGTTGCTAGAGAACCGCATGCATATGCGTACATCGTGTGCAAGGAACCAACTGGTAGCCCGTGGTTCTCTTTTCTTCTTTTCTCTGATTAATTACCATTCGGGTACAGAATGACACCACGGATATTTTCCCGTTTTTCGACATCACAATTAAAATAAAACAAGCATTCCATGTCGCTTTCCTTGGTTTCAGGAACAGTCGGCTTCCGTCATATTCATATCATAACAAGCCCCTCATTTCCCTACAGTTGTCTGATCAATAGTCTAAGGGGGCCTTCGAATCTTACGGTCTTTATGACATAGGTGACATAAGATGATTCTCGCACTGCTGTCGAATTCAGCGTTCGATCACGTTCCACGTGACATTCGCCGTAATACAGGGAATTCTGTGTCCACTGCTCTGTACGACAGTGGCGCAGGCGAACACGCCCAGGGTTAGTTTAGGTTACATAAACACCCTTGAACGCTGAAAATTGGACAGCCGACAGCGTAGCTCACTTGGCAGAGCCCCGTATGTGACATACGGAGCTCTGCCAAGTGAGCTACGCTGTCGGCTGTCCAATTTTCAGCGTTCAAGGGTGTTTATGTAACGTGACATACGGAGCTGGCGCGCTTGGATGCCATCATCTGTATGTGCTCTTGATTTCTTCTACTTCACAATTATTTATCTTTCAGGTCAAAAGCGATTACAGCAATGTTGGCTACTTGGTCAACATCGCAAGTGAACAAGAAAAGATTCGCCGATGATGTCCTTGGTGGGAGTAACGGTTGGATTGAACCATATACATGAATATAGAATGAAGATGCTCTCGTGAAGAGGCGTGGAAATGCGCACATAAAAAAAGATTCCTTAATTGCTCTTGTAGCAAACATTCAAGTGGAATGTAAAGCAATGTCCCACTTTCCCGCCTTGCTTTTGCTGGTACTCTTCTTTTCCTTCTAATTCTCTACGTAGGCGATGGAGAGAAGAAAAATAAACACGATTAGCATATATCAAATAACCACGTTACATTCACTTTGTCTTTTAGAGAAAAAAGATCGAACGAAGTGATGCCACGGTTAAAAGTGACTGCCCAGCAGCAGGCAAAGAAAGCAGGAAAACTTGTAGGGTACAAAAAGAACCTGAAAGTTGTCTTCCTAGCAGATATATTAGTTCCACTGGAAAAGCTGGACAAAACAGGAATAGGTCACATGGGTCCGCCGCAAACGTTGATTGCAAGGCAGCTGTCAATAAAACTACAGAAAAATAAAGATTAAAAGCACGCCGTGTCTTGCCTTACCAGGGAGTAAATATTTCTTGCTGACACCCAAGTTCTAAGTTACAGGCAGTGTTATGTTATGTTCAGTTACACGCCCAGTCATTATATTTGCAGTGCAATGACACCGCGCTGCAACAGCAAAAATTTGGAATTGCCTCGATGCTGAAAATTGGGATGTTGTTTCGCCGGCTGGTTGAGCTTGTTTTTGACATCGATCACAAAGACAGGTAATAAATAAAAAAACTCACGATTAATTATAATTGTATTCCGAAAAGGCTGCAACACAAATGCGAACTGGCAAAGTGTGAATATAGTTCCAATTACTAAAAATAATGCTATGACTTCGCATTCACGCGTGTCATACGTTCCATCACAAAAACTGAGCGGGACAAACTGAGGAAAAATATGTGTCTAGAAAGTGCTCAACATAACATATATGTTTCGTTCAGTTTTTCTCGCTTAACCAGCGGTAAAGTTTTGTTCATACTACAAAGAAAACTTGCTATGGGAAATGCTCTTTTTCACAGGGTGCAAGAATGAGCTGCTTCTGTGGGCAACAGAAGCGCTCTTGGCATCACCAGACGCTCTTCGCTCAGAGTGGCAGTGCAGTCTGTTTTAGTAATTAAATAACGGGAGCCAAGGTCTGTTTTGGGTCACCGTTAACGTCCGAGAAAAGGAGAGTTGCCGCTGTTCTCAAGACGGGTTTCTCTCACGAGGGGTTCTTACACTTCAACACGCTTGTATTAGCTTTGGAGTGCTTGATAACATTACGCTGCCTTCATTTCTTGTGCGAGCCACGCAGTATTTGTTGCTACCGTCTAAATTGGAAATAAATTTTGTGAGCTTCAAGTATCTTCGAATTCATAGTTTGCTTGTTATTTTTTTCACTAGAACTCTGTTCCTCCTCGAGACAATCCAGAAGTGCCTGAATGGTCTTAGTCTGAAAGCTATCCTTGGAAAGAACTTTCGCGCCTTTGCTGTTTCACCTTGGGTTGCATGATACATTCTTCGCAGGCGCCTGAAAATTTGCAATTGAATTAGGCTTGCTTCAATAATGTCATAACAACAGAAACTACAATACCTGCTCCATATTTTTATCATAGATGCAGGCACATGGTTTCTGCAATATGGGCGAAGAAGAAATTAGAAATCATTACCCCGTAAAGGCAGTACGTTTTGTTTTAGGATGAATTCTATTAAGATTTATATTGTTTAGAAGCACAGCATGAGCACGCCCTTTATCAGCCAACGCGCCTGATTGGATTTGTAAATTGAGTTTTATGTCACGTGTGTAAGCCACTTATCTTTCGTTTCTAGTTTCTGACGAGTGCTCCGATTTTTTGCAACAGACAGCCGATGTCTTATATGCAAGACCTCTTGTTTCTGTGGCCTACATGGCGTGTAGTATATGTTCTATAATTTAACAGATGTCAGTAAAAATTACATAACATGAACCTTGACATGATAACAGATAGTGCTTAAGAACACACTTGACACTGACCGTCTGGCATGGAGAAGAAATGAAACGTCTATGAAAGAAATGGTTGCGGTGGTGTTATGAAGGTATTGCATAACAAAAGGTAAAAAAAAACTCAATTTTCTCGATTTTAACATTTTTTACTTTTTATGACTAGGCTTCAGGGCTGTCGCCGGAGGCTCCTTCCCCAGTTTTTTTTTTCCTTCATACGAGTTTGTAGGCATGCGCCATAACGCGCAGACGACGCGAAGCCCAGGCTACACCCAACCTTCTCCCGTCAGTGAGAACGACGCACCGATGGAATGCCTTTAGCGAAAGTGACCCGTATGACGTCAAACAGCGCCCGTCCTGTCCTTCTTTCTGTTCGGTTTGAGTTAAATTTAGTGTTATTTTTTTCTGCCTTTTGTTCAACAATGCTCCACCAACTAGCCCAGGTAGATGTACTGTTAATGAAGGTTAAGAAGCGTGTTTTAACAGCCGCGAGAATATAGAACTCTCCATGAGTTGTTAATCGAAAAGTTCTCTGTTATTAAAAGTACTTCAACTCCTTCTTTCATTGAGATGAAAACGTTGAGGCAGATAGTGTATGTATGTTTAAGAATGGCGAGGAAATAATAGTGTTCTGCATATAAAAGCAACAACAACACGGGAAAAAGCGCCGAAGAGGGGCATAAATTTGCAGAGGCGCTGGCCATAGCTTCAGGATGCCAATATTTGAATGAAGATGGAAACAACTGAACAGCACTAACAGAGAGGACAGGAGACAAGAACAGACGATCATGCGAAGAACACAGACACATGAACGCAGCGCATGTGTCTGTGTTCTTATCTTCCGTTTTGTCTGTTAGCGCTGTTCAGTCCTTTCCATCAACATGCACCAACCAGCCCGGCTAAGACCTCTTCTTGAATTTGAATGGAGCCACGTAAAAACGAAGTTTCACTGCTGCCATGAAGCAAAGAAAATTGGTCTCTGCGGAATATATGTGCACTTTTTCACAGTCCGCAATTGCGTCACATGAACGAACGATGTCACATATCCAAAATAATCCTCTCAAATATTCACAGGTGACTAAAGTTGTTAGCCCAAAATAACAAAAAAATTGACAGTGCTTTACCTCTGGATAAAAACCGGGTAAATTGCGTTAGCAATGGTGCGCGCATTCTTGTGGCGATTCTTCGGAGCGTTGCCATCACCTGGTAGCATTGCGGCGTTTCTGAGCAGTCAGGTGTTGAGATTCATCGGTGATCGATGACGTGGAGCCACTCTGCAAGGTAGAACGCCTAGGCAAGTGCTCATTTATAGACGCTTTAGAGCGCGGGAGCATGGGCACCGCCATATTTGGTCACGTGACCATTCCTCCACGCTGCCAGGGCGTCCACAAAATGCCATTGCCCTTTCGGCTGTACGCCTTGCTCGTCGGTAAATTGTTTTCTGAGGAAAGAAAACGGATGCATCTCGCACATCACAGTGGACACCTGAACCTCGCCGCAACGGGAAGGGAGGAAAATGGGAGTGAACGAAGACACCGTTTTGACTAGACGCGGCTTGTTCATTCCAAACCGTCGAGCTGACATGGCGGAGTGGCTAGCGTGCTCGTCTCGCACTCCAGAGACCGTGGTTCAATTCCCCAAGACGATCAATTTCCTACTCGGTGTTATTTATTAATATGGTATGACTAGAATTTAGGCTAATTGCTTAGTCGATATCATTCGAATGCCATCGATGCACTGCGCGCCAATGCTGCTAACGCCGGCTTGGAAGGCCAGACGGGGTGGACCTCCTAGTGGCGCCATCTATCGTAGACAGAGCAAACTGCTCGGCGCCGCTGCCGTGCGTCGCGCTGATGGCGCTGCAATCTGGCGCTGCGCTGCAAAAAAAAAATGGCGCTGAAAAAAATAAAACAAGGGAAAGACACGAGTTAGCACTATCATCCCATTTTATTAGAAAAAAAAAGAGCGTGTGTTCCTCTACCCCTTGGTCCAAAATGCCTACATGCGGTAGGCTTCGGGCCAAGCCCGAAAAAATTTCTCGGTGTGATCTAAAGCAGATATTTGTTATTTTTTAAATTTTCTGATATGGAGGTACTCTGTGCTCGTTAAAGAACAGTAAAGAAGGAATGAAAACACATTAAATGACACC
This sequence comes from Amblyomma mixtum, assembly GCF_055824585.1. Lineage (NCBI taxonomy): Eukaryota > Metazoa > Arthropoda > Arachnida > Ixodida > Ixodidae > Amblyomma > Amblyomma mixtum. Next base: position 281,656,010 of record NC_143012.1, on the reverse strand, counting down.
GGCAAGGAGCAGTGCTTTTGAGGCAGTTCGCAATAGACCTTAATATGGCCAGTTTTGCGATCAAGATTTCTTCGTAATAGTTTACTCTCACAAAACGCATTTCCACAAAGCAGTTGAAAATGTAGCCGACCAAGGAATTATCAAGCCACTTTTAAGGTTGAGCACGTTGTTATGAGTTTTGTACAAATTTTCACCCGCAACAATTAAAATACACTGGAAGAATAGCTTAGATTGCTAATGTGACTTTCTTCATATCGCCATTTGCCCAATGAATGAGGAACTGGCTAGATTGTTGTTTTTTTGCGTAAAAAGGCAACAGTTTTAGAAAGCAAGAAAAAATAAGTGCTAGAATATATTTTCTTTGCGCTTAGAGGAACGAAAGTGACATTAGACTCTTTTCGTACCATTGCCGTCGTACACATTCAGCCACCTTCAACATGGTACCTGCAGTACCATGCTAAACGTGGCTGACTACGTTCCACATCCGCAGCTGTGATTGAGGCTGTCGTCCGAGAAGACAGTAAGGGCTAATTTATTGCTAATTGGACATGCACATTTGAAAGTTTCAAACCAGACAAGGACCCCTGCTTCTTCGTCAGTACAGCATCGTACGCGCGATGCGTTATCTTGGGGTTGCTTTGCACTTGTGGCCCGCTCTCCGTTCCCGAACCTTTTTCTGAGAAGTTAATTACTATGTTAATCAATTTTCACTTACGTCCCCTTTATAAATGCAGATGATGTATAAGAAAGTTCTCGGTTAAAAACTACCAATCAATCTTTCTTCGTTTATGCAGTCTAATAAGCGTGCCTTAAGCACGAAGCAAATATTTCCGAAAATGAGGTAATGAGCAAAATTGTACGGTTTTATGTTGCGACTCGCCAGCCTGACTTTTTAATGTGAACACAACTGCTCGGAAATGGCGCACCACAAGGCAGGAGTGAAAAAAAAAGTATTTAATGCAAGTCCCCTTGTCTGCACCAGCAAAGCTCCAAGATTCATTTAGCAGTCTGCTTGCTAGCGGCTAGTAAAAAAATGCATATATATACAATACACCAAAGGCTAAGTCAGAGGTTGCAAAGCGGTGTTGACACATTCTCAAGCTCCTGGGGATCATCTCATAGCAGCGATGTTGTCACGCGCAGTTGACTCTCAATAATCATTCCAATTCTGAACAGACTCTAGGAACATTATGTTAATAGCGGTGTGAAGGTTAGGACACGACCGGATCCGAAGAAATAAAAGCGAAGTTTCTGTCACTCCACCAACGTAAACGGAAATTGAACTTCCGCAATGACATATCCTTCGCTCATATGTTTCCGCAGCGGATCTTTGCCGCGACCTTTATAGTGGAAGGTGTTATTTAGAAATATCCGAAAAGACGAAGACGAAAATAACTTTTTCGCACACCATTAATCATTAGCTCAGAAACACGATGCCCGCTCCACAGGAAATGAACGCGCATGCTATACGCAACCTTGTATGTGAAATTCCGGTTCTCGTTCGGCATTTTTATGTGCGCTTTCGTGCGGACGTTTACTTCTTTCTCATCTTTGTGTTTAATCCGCTTGCTCCACTGCTCTAATCAGAAACTGCTGTGCTCCACCGCAAAAATTGAGTAATTAAAGCAGTTCAGTTTGTATTACGCAATAATATGAAGCTTATGAAACTGCGCAATGGAAGCACCAAACGTTCAGGCTACCTAATTTTAAGACGGCAAACACCGGACCGACATGTATAGCCCCGTTAATTGTGGAGAGTATTCATTTTAAAGAATGTTTTTTGTTGGCAGGACAAGGTAGTTTAGAGGGCTTGTCGGAAGTTTTTTTTTTTTTTCAAGCTCTTTTACTCCCGCCACCCGAAGTACAATATTAGGGCGTGAGGAAAAATGTAATGTCTACTGAAAGGGTTGCTATTGGATTGGACTGGATTACTGAGGAACGCAGGCCACGACACAACCAGTGCTTCCTAGGAAAAAGAATTGCCCAGTGCGTTTGCATTATAAATCGCCCACTTTGAAAGCTACTGCACTCAAGTTGTTGCTTCGCGCTTTGACTCCCATACCTCAGCGGTCGGGACAGGGCCTCCGCTCAGAAAACAAACACTGCGGCGTGTCGTTACGTTCGTGTACCCAACGCTCTGCCAATTCAGAAGAAGCACTGGAACACCGGATAGTGTAAACAACCTTCACCGACAGCCGCGTTATGGAAATTTGCCGAGTGAATGCCCATTTGGTTCTTACGAGACTGCCATTCGAGCTTCAACTTAAGCCCAGAATTGGGAACGCTAAGGGGGCATCGAGCATTGAACCGACTTACGTCATGTCACCATGCACTCCTGCCGGCCAACCAAGAAGGAGCCCACCTAGAAAATAATGGTGTTTTGGGGCCCATAACACAGCGCGGATGGTTGATTGCGGTACATAAAATTTGCAATGACGTGCAACGGCTTTAAAAAAAATGACAAATAGGAAGTGTTTCTGTGGCTGTGTTTGAAAAGCTACAAAAATTCATTGGTGAAGTCGCTATGCTGAATACAGTAACAGGTAACAGCGAGTTGAGCTTGCTCACCCAATCGAGCTCTATTAAATAGGCGCAGGTGAAAACGAGTGGTGCGACATCACCTTAATTGGCTCAAGGATAGAACCTTAAAAAATACCTTGTGGACCGCATCGCTTATTCTGATCTCTTAAATTTGACTCGTGCTCCTTAGAATAACTTAGAACGTGTTCGTCGCCAATGCTTCAGTTAACCGGTTTTTCCTCTAAACAAACCATCCCTGCTTTTCTTATCTTAACTTCCTCCTCCTTTGAAATATTTCTTCTTTGTTGTACTCCAGGGAAATGTAAACGGCCCGCGTTCTGTGAGCAGGTAGGTTTCGTAGCTTTTTCTGGCACGCAAGTCATGGCGATTTGGGAAAGCACACAATGTGTGTTACGCTAGGCTCTAGAAGTCTATTGAAGGTAGAAGCTCGCCCTTAACTTTGAATACACAGTAGATGATTTCGAAACATTGGGGTACTGATGAGTGCACCCTTGGTGTGGCTTTTGTGGCTTTAATTCTGTCTCGGAACCATCGTATTATATTTCTAGCACAGTAAAACACGAGTAGGAAAACCAAAGTGTATTAAAATAAGCACAGTTTCGAATATTTTAATCTTAAAAGGACGTGAAGCATGTACCTGATCATAAACAAAAGTTTAAGAAGCAATGCTCGACAAAACTGCTTAGCGTTATACAGATTATCCAAAGAGCGGCTCGTACCATATACCATGTAAAAACATCACCGTGTTAATAAATGACGATGTTGCAGCGCTAACGTCGTTCCGTTGCTTGAAGCGGTGCTGTTCGTTTTGCCCGCTTGGTAAAATGAACGACTAGAGACGCCTGATAGAAAGAAGGGCAGCGAGAACTCCAGCTTGTGATTGGATTTTTTATAACACTAAACCGACTAAAAATGAAATAGACTTCATACTGTGTGCCCACCCTGGCATCGTAGAGGATGTGGATGTCCTCGGTAAGGTCCGTTGCAGCGACCACAGAATGGTAAGGTCTCGTATTAGCTTAGATTTGAAGAGGGAACGGAGGAAACTGGTGAATCGAAAGGCTATTAACGAGTCAGCATTAAGAGGGAAGGTAGAGGAATTCAGAATGTCGCTGCAAAACAGATTTTATGCTTTAACTGAAGAAGACGACCGTAGTGTTGAAACAATGAATGATAATCTTACAGCTATCGTTACAGAGTGCGCCGCAGAAGTAGGTGGTAGGATGGTTCGACAGGATACCAACAAACTATCTCAGGAGACTAAAGATCTGATTAAGAAACGTCAAAGCATGAGGACGTCTAACTCCACAGACAGGATAGAACTAGCAGAGCTATCGAAGTTAATAAATAAGCGCAAGGTAGCCGACATAAGAAAGTTTAACATGGAGAAAATCGAGCATGCTCTAAGGAATGGAGGTAGCCTAAAATCAGTGAGGAGAAAACTGGGCATAGGTAAAAACCAGATGTATGCGCTAAAAGACAAACAGGGCAATGTCATCAGCAATATGGATAAGATAGTTGAATTAGCCGAAGATTTCTACACAAATCTATACAGTAGCGAATGTAATCATCAAGTTACTGAGGGAGGCAGTCAAGCACAGCAATGGGACATCCCGCCAGTAACGAAGGAGGAAGTTAAAAAAGCCTTAGGAGCAATGCAAAGAGGGAAAGCAGCTGGTGGGGATCAGGTAACAGCAGATTTGCTGAAGGACGGAGGAGAGATTGTGCTACAAAAACTAGCCACCCTGTATACGCAATGCCTTGTGACCTCGAGAGTACCAGAAGCTTGGAAGAACGCTACCATTATCTTAATTCATAAGAAAGGAGACGTCAAGGACTTGAAGAATTACAGACCGATCAGCTTATTGTCCGTTGCCTACAAGGTATTTACTAAGGTAATCGCTAATAGAATCAGGACAACCTTGGACTTTAGTCAACCAAATGATCAGGCAGGCTTTCGTAAAGGATACTCGACAATAGACCACATTCACACTATCAATCAGGTGATAGAGAAATGCGCAGAATATAACCAACCCCTATATATAGCCTTCATTGATTACGAGAAAGCATTCGACTCAGTGGAAACCTCAGCTGTCATGCAGGCATTGCGGAATCAGGGTGTGGAAGAGTGCTATGTGAAAATATTGGAAGATATTTATAACGATTGCACAGCTACTATAGTTCTCCATAAAGTCAGCAATAAAATTCCAATACGGAAAGGTGTCAGGCAGGGAGACACGATCTCGCCAATGCTCTTCACTGCCTGCTTACAGGAGGTATTCCGGGGACTGGAATGGGAAGAGTTGGGGATAAGAGCAAATGGAGAATACCTGAGTAATTTGCGATTCGCTGATGACATTGCCTTGCTAAGCCACTCAGGACAAGAACTGCAAAGCATGATCAATCAGCTAGACAGGCAGAGTAGAACGGTGGGGCTAAGAATTAACATGCAGAAAACCAAAGTAATGTTCAATAGCCTTGCAAGGGAACAGCAGTTCGCAATTGGTAGCGAGGTGCTAGAAGTAGTAAGAGAATATGTCTACTTAGGGCAGGTAGTGACCGCAGATCCGGATCATGAGAGGGAAATAACTAGAAGAATAAGAATGGGGTGGAGCGCGTATGGCAGGTTCTCTCAGGTCATGAATGGTAGCTTACCAATATCCATGAAGAGAAAAGTATATAACAGCTGTATCCTACCGGTACTCACCTATGGGGCAGAAACGTGGAGGCTAACAAAGAGGGTTCAGCTTAAGTTAAGAACAACGCAGCGAGCTATGGAAAGGAAAATGATAGGTGTAACGTTAAGAGATCGGAAGAGGGCGGAGTGGGTGAGGGAACAAACGCGGGTTAATGACATCCTAGTTGAAATCAAGAGGAAGAAGTGGGCTTGGGCAGGGCATGTAATGCGAAGGCAAGATAACCGCTGGTCCTTAAGGGCAACGGAGTGGATTCCAAGAGAAAGCAAACGTAGCAGGGGACGGCAGAAAGTTAGGTGGGCGGATGAGATTAAGAAGTTTACGGGGATACAGTGGCGGCAACTAGCAAAGGACAGGGTTAATTGGAGAGACATGGGAGAGGCCTTTGCCCTGCAGTGGGTGTAGTCAGGCTGATGATGGTGATGATGAAACCAAATTTGATTTCAAATCAAAGTGGCGCCTCAGTAGTTACGAGACGTCAGTTCACGACGAAATGCGTTGGCGCCTAAATTAATCTTAAGCCTTTTCCTGCGCTTTAAAAGCGCCTGGGATGATGTTGCCATACTGGAAGGTGGCGGTGCACTCAAGTGGAATGACAGCAAAATGTTCACCAATCTAACTATTCTTGAAGAATTCACTGGATTATTCAGGGGCGAAAAGTGCAGAAAAATAGAAAAAGCGCCTTACCAGCTAAACGAACAAAACATCGTGAATTTCCGCACAAATATGACTAAGGAAAGTGCCTTATGCACCCATTGAGAATATTGCTATGGGTAATGCGTCGGTCACTGCATCGTCTCATGTTAACATTACGCAAAAGTAGAACCGGAAAAGAGGTGCCCGCGTCCCCGCGTCATCACGTGGGTAGCCCTCCTTCCCCCCTCGAATCGTCGGCGGCCGCGCGGGCCGTGCACGCAGCGGTCAGCGGAGAGTTGAAAACCACACGCCGCACTCAGCGGACGGAGGCGACAGCACATCCGCGGCCCAGGAAACCCGAGCTGTTCCCCGTGCCAGCTACCTGCGACTGCCTGTCACCATTGCACAATGACACTTCCTCTTCAGAACATGTCACTCTCTTTAACAATGAGCTTTCTCTGCCCGGGCACTTGGGTAGTTATCACGCAGCTCTTATGTTTTTCCTCAGCGTTTGCCCTTCATGAATGCTATTCGTACGGGAAGTGGTCGCCAATTTCACGTTTGGCGACCGCTTCTGACATTAATTTCTTGCACGAAAACATAAAGACGTAGGCCTTGTTTAGAGAATGCCTGCACCGCATAAAAAAAAAGTATGTTTCGAGTTTTTTTTTGCGCAGTTAAGAATGCGCAGGAGTTCTGCTTGTCGGTGGAATATAGAAAAGCTCATTTATTACCAAAAGGCTATTGGTCCTCTCACGCCCACTCGGAAGCATGGGAAACCTGTTCGCTTCAGCCCTTTTGGCGCTAGGGTAACTTGAGAATTCGCCAGTTGTTTCGGTGTTTTGTGTTTTTCAGCCTTTATTCTTTGCTGCGTTTCTTCCGTTTCTGTAAGAAAAAAAAATGGCTGAGTCTTAACTTGGTTAAGCCTGGAGAATGCGAAGCATCATCGTGTCGCGTAATTTGGAGGCGCACAACCACAGCGACGGCGCGAGGTGGGCCCCCGTTTCTCCACTGCCGTGACGTCATCGTGTCACGTGGTGTGACGTCATGTATCACGTGATTTGGAGGCGCACAACCACAGCGACGGCGCGAGGTGGGCCCCCGTTTCTCCACTGCCGTGACGTCATCGTGTCACGTGGTGTGGCATCATCGTGTCACGTGATTTGGACGCGCACAACCACAGCGACGGCGCGAAGTGGGCCCCCGTTTCTCCACTGTCGTGACGTCATCGTGTCACGTGGTGTGACGTCATGTATCACGTGATTTGGAGGCGCACAACCACAGCGACGGCGCGAGGTGGGCCCCCGTTTCTCCACTGTCGTGACGTCATCGTGTCACGTGGTGTGACGTGATGTATCACGTGATTTGGAGGCGCACAACCACAGCGACGGCGCGAGGTGGGCCCCCGTTTCTCTACTGTCGTGACGTCATCGTGTCACGTGTGTGACGTCATGTATCACGTGATTTGGAGGCGCATAACCACGGTGAAGGGCTGAAGTGGTAGCTAAAGTAGTATGCTTCACATAAAACAAAAAACAGCATGCTTTGTTTTGTCGTCTCATACCAGTGCCACGTCAAACTGACGCACTTCATTAAATATCCCTTGAACTACTGGAAATGTTGTTTATACCGCGTCCGAATTATGAGCTTCAGTTTACAGGTATCAAGAAAATAGCGACAAAAACTGTTTACAGATGAGCGGCGTTCATTATGCATTGAAGATAATTTTTCTCAACTCTAGGCGGCATAGTGCGTCGAGGTTTGTTGGCATCAAGAAATGAACAGAGCCAGGTGTGTGGATTGATGATTATCGCGTCATTAGAGGTGTACAGAGAAAGGACCTGCATGCGGTAATTTTTGTATATTAAAATTAAGCTAAAAAGCACGTGTGTTCATCAACAAATAAAGGTACAGCAAGGAACGACCTGTCGCTCAAATGGGCAAAAAAAATTAAAAAGCGAAACCTTAACGCAGGCTGACAGAGCAGCCTCCAGGCACTCGTGCACTCCGAATGCGCCAGACATTACTCCTGCTGCGGAAGCCAAGATCCGTGACAACTGACGGTTGGCTATCCACGAAGTGGAGAAACGACTGAGGATTATTCATGGCAGGACTGATTAAATAATCTGGGACGACTAAATCACTAAACCTGTTTGCGATAAGTAGGTGGCAAAACGACTGACTCCTAGCTGAAGGAGCACCGAATGAACTTATGTGTGCAGATGGTTTTACAGAGCTTTAAACCTGAATAAAATGGTTTTGTACATCGCAATGGTCGAGGAGAAGAATGCTGTCTACATTACTTTCAGTCAGAGAAGAAATAGGCAAGCCGTCAATGGAGGCATCCATAGTCTCCTATTTCAAAATTCCAACAGCAGCAGCGCTGGCAAATTGATACTGCCGCTCTTCTAATACTGTAGAGGCCCAATTGCGGATCCTTACAAGAACGTGAGATATAGTGTTAACAGCGACTCGTACAGTGAGCTGTCCATGGACCATCTAAAAACTGGAATCATTTGAAAACGCAGCAGCTTGCTGGGTTTTGGTGTAACGCTAGTCTACACCTACATAATTGATACAAGTCCAGAGAAGTTCAGAATTTTTCTCCTGCATTGCCTTCCGAACCAAGCGTACTCACTCGACATAGTGGCTGCAGTGAGTGGCACATTTCTGATTCTCTGCAGGGGGCACTCGGTACGGGAGAGTTTAGCGTGATGAAGTGTAAAAAATTGAGCACTCATGGCTGCCGAACCTATATGAAGGATTTTCTTTTCTCCGCATCGAGATATCGCTGATGCGGTGACGCACATTGACTTAATGCATTTGGTACTGTGTTTAAAAACAATCCACAGTTTTTCAATTCTGCTGCTCTTTGAAAAAAGGATCCAACTCTGCTGTTCCTTCAACTAAAAAAATGTGTAGGTTACTTTTTGACTTCTTTAGGTTTGTTACTAGGCCAATACAAGTAAATAAAATCCCCCGAATGTCTAATACTTCGCAAAAATGATCCCTCCGAACTTCCCTGGCCCTTAAAGCTGAGTGTACAAGTCTGGGTTATAAAATAAATATTCAGTGACAGAAATTTGTTAAGAATATTGTCACGGGGTGGCAAGCGAAAGGAAAAAACCAATTGATAGCATGATGGAATATGATTGAACGGCTGCGGGCCCAGCGCGAGCGCTACGTTTCGCGGCACTGTCCGCTCCGTCATCTTCTTCTATACGCCGCGATATATCGGTGCTCCAAACAACTCTCAACCATGTTTGTTTTCTAATCGTGGGACAGAATTCAAGGAGCGTGAAACAAACGCTCACAAAACGTGCAGAGAGTAATGTGCTGGTAGCCATTAATAAAAATGATTAGGCGATATACCTGGTGCACTGCGACAACGTACGTCCGGCTCAGTGGTCTAGGGGTATGATTCTCGCTTCGGGTGCGAGAGGTCCCGGGTTCAAATCCCGGCTGAGCCCATTTTTTAGTTTTTTTTTATAACGTATATATTAAAGCTAAAATGCAATGCTACAATGCAGTAATTTCTTTACTCTTATGACGCTCAAAGCAGAACATGCTGCGCAATACAGGAAGATGTCCCCTGCAATTCATTTTAACTACTTCGTTTTAAATAGCGCCGAGATATGTTAATGCGATCGTTCAACAGCATTACAAGCGTAATAGTGATAATGACTAACCTTCACTTTAATAGCTGGCTCCTCAATAAATGTTTTCGTGCATAAGTCTGTTTCCTACACTGTACTGTAAATAGTCACCACACAGAAAATCAATTTTCGACGGCATTGCATATCGCATCTGAATGATCATCATCTGAATGACCAGTATATCACCAAGCGTACAATGTCTCGTACATTCGAGCTATCTCGCTCCGTGCAGAGAAAAGATCATACAAAGTTTTGTGAACGAAGCATCGTTAATAAAGAACTATCTGTGAGCCACTGTTTTCCAACTTAGAAGTGGTTCATGACACTAGGTATTTTGCATAATTTTATTCAAACTTTGACTACTGATCACGGTGCACATGGAGAGCTTACATTCGTGTGACCTTCGCTCCAATCAACGCAGTGTTTTGTGAGGTATCACAGGAAAATTAGAAGAATTCAACTTAAAAGACGTAGAATACTGCACAGTTGCCATTGTCCTTTATAAAGTGAGCAATAAATTCCAATAAGGAAGGGTGCCAGGTAGGGAGGGAGACATCGCCAATGCCAGATAATAACAGTAAATAGTACCTTCGTAATCTGCGATTTATTCGTAACACCGCCTCAATCAATCACCCAGACGATAAACTGCACAGCATGTTCAGTAAGTTAGGGAGAGTATTACATTAGGTCTAGAAATTATTTTTTATAAACTAATGTACTGTTCAAAAGCCTGGGCGGGGAACAGCAGGTTACAACTTCTAGCGAGTTGCTGGAAGAGGAAGGAGAATACGTCTACTTATGACAGGTAGTGACTACAGATCCGGATCTCGAGAGTAAGGTAACTAGTAGATTAATAACAGGGTGGAGCTTGTTTGGCAGGTCTCTCAGATCGTTGTGTTGTGTTCTGTTGGGTTTAATGGCACATAGGCATCTAAGGCCATCATGCGCCAAACACAAGGTAATAGGGAAAGTTTTCTGTGTGATTTAATAAAAATGTGGTGTAAAGGGCCTAAAAAGTTTAACTACCTAGTAATAACAGACAAAACGAGATTTGAGAATGGCTAATGGTAAAAGCTTTAAAAAAACAGGTCAGGCAACCTAAGCGGCCATCCTTGGCTGGTCAAGGATGTCGAGGATCCCAACTAAACAAATAAAAGCCTCAGCCTTCTTCTCAGGAATGAGAAAGCGGCTGAGGCGTATCATGCAATAAAGTGAGCCAGTGGTTCAATGTTTACAGTTTTCCGAGTAAGCCTGCTGCTTTTAAAAAGTTAAAAATAGAAGGTATGTTAACAATGGCATTATCATGTAAGAGCAGTTTTGGATGGAAAGGAATGCATTCTTTATAAAATTGACTGGAGTACTTTTTTCTTAGTTTTTCATGTTTAACACAGGAGATTAAAATATGGTTAACCGTAAGTTCGTCTCCGCATTCTTCGCAAACAGGTTTGTCTTGTTTGGTTAATAGGAAGTTGTGCGTAAGGTGCGTGTGGCCTATTCGGAGACGGCATAAGATTATTTCTTTGAAACGTTCCTGGTGCACACATGATTTAAATTCACGTAAGACAGGTTTTACCAAGTGTAATTTATTATTTACTTCACTGTTCCAAGCCGACTGCCATTTCCTCTTTAGTTTCCTTTCTACTAATTTCATGCAATCATTAAAAGGTATATGTATTTTTTTTATTTCCATGCCGCGAGCTTTAGTAGCACACAAATCTGCTCTCTCATTGCCTTTTATTTCTACATGACTCGGGACCCAGCAAAGTTTTATGTTTTGTCCTTGTGCTGTGGCTGTTACTATGTTGTGTATGATGTCACCAATTATAGGAGCGATTGCGTTTCCAGAGTGGAGAGCTGTAAGTACGCTTAAGGAGTCTGTATAAATAATACTGTTTGGGAGGTACTCGTTAACTATATTTTCTATGGCCACACAGACTGCGTAACTTTCTGCAGTGAAGATGGATGCACTCTGTGGAAGTCGTACTGTTTTCTCTGAATTCCCTCGTACCACTGCGCTTCCTACGTAAACATCCGTTTTTGATCCATCAGTGTAGAAATCTGTAAAACTACGGTATTTTTCTTCGAGAGCAAGGAATTCTTGTATTATATGTTGTTGTGAGGTTTGCTTTTTACGAAACTGTGTAAGGGTGAGACCACAGATTTCAGGAAAATTGTACCATGGAGGCAGCGGATCTCGTCTTCGAGCAATAGCAGGTAATGTGTCTAGTACAGTGAGGTTTTGGCCCAACTCTTCAAAACGCAGGAGGAGTGGCCTTATAGCTTGCGGTTTGTTGTTAAATAGTGTTCTTGATGGGCAATTTGTGGCTATGGGGTAACAAAGATGTTTGGGCAGCGAGCGGATTTTTAAAATGTATGAGCATGTGAGCATGGTTCTTCGGTCTGTAAGTGATGGTTCGTTGGTTTCTACGTAAAGACTGTTTGTGGGTGATGTCCTGTAGGCACCAGTATTAAGACGCAGACCTAAGTTATGTACTGGATCCAGTCGTTTAAGGTATGATGGTCTCGCTGACCCATATACTATACATCCATAATCAAGGATAGAACGCACTACAGAGCGGTAAATTTTTAAAAGGCATGTCCTGTCGGCCCCCCAATATTTTCACGACAATACTTTAAGTATGTTAAGGGATCGGGAGGCTTTCTTTTTCAGTGCATTTATATGAGGCAGGAAAGTTAGTTTTTTGTCAAAGGTTACGCCTAAGAATTTGTGTTCACATTTTACGGGTAGGTGTGTACTGTTCAGGTGTATGAGTGGGTCGGCTTGTAGGCCTCGTTTGAGAGAGAACATTATGGCCACTGTTTTCTGAGTAGAGAAGTGGAATCCATTCCTGTCTGCCCATGCTGCTAGTTTATTTATTGTCAATTGTACTTGTCTCTCGCAAGTTGATATATTGGTTGATGTACAGGCGATCTGGAGGTCGTCAACATAAACTGAGTGCATAACTGATGTTGGGATTATTTGGGCTAACGAATTCATTTTTACGACAAAGAGTGTAGTGCTTAAAATGCACGCCTGTGGTACTCCATTTTCCTGAACAAACTTCTTTGAGGTGGTTGAGCCAAGGCGTACGTGAAAGGAACGATTGGATAGGAAGTCTTTTATGCAGTTCAACATCCGTCCCTGGATGCCAAGCTCTGCTAAATCGCGGAGGATACCGAACCTCCAAGTGGTGTCGTATGCCTTTTCGAGGTCGAAGAAGACAGCGAGACAGTGTTGTTTGTGTATGAAAGCCTCTCGAACAGTATTTTCAAGGCGAACTAAGTGGTCTGTTGTGGAGTGTCCTTTTTTTAAAACCACATTGATGGCTATCTAGAAGTTCACAGGATTGAAGGACAAAAGTTAGCCGTATATTCAGGACACTTTCGAAGGATTTGGCGAGGCAACTGGTAAGGGTCTATAACTGCTAGGAGAGGTTGGTGGTTTCCCGGGTTTAAGAAACGGTACAATAATAGCTTCTTTCCAGGCTTTCGTTATTTTCCCTGACACCCAAACTTTGTTACAAAAACTTAAAAGTGCTTCTACGGCAGGTTCAGAAAGATGTGCCAGCATTCGGTAATGTATTTGGTCTGGGCCGGGCGCAGTATGTTTACCGGCAGAAATTACTCTTTTGATCTCTTGTATTGTAATTAAATTATTGTAGGGTTCATTTGTACCACAACTTGTCGGCAGTCTTTGCTTCTCCGCTGTGTTTTTGTGTTTTAGAAAAGCTGCTGTGTAGTGGGATGAGCTGGAAATGGTAGAAAAATAGTCGCCTAAAATACCTGCTTGTTCTTCTAAACTCGTCTGTACACCGGGAGCTGTCAGAAGGGGGATTGTAAATGGAGAGTAGTTGCCATTTATCTTTCTGACCTTCTCCCACATTTGTTTTGATGTGGTTGGTTTGGTTGGTTTATGGGGTTTAACGTCCCAAAGCGACTAAGGCTATGAGAGACGCCGTAGTGGAGGGCTCCGGAAATTTCGACCACCTGGGGTTCTTTAACGTGCACTGACATCGTACAGTACACGGGCCTCTAGAATTTCTCCTCCAAAGAAATTCCAGCCGCCGCGGCCGGGATCGAACCCACGTCTTTTGGGTCAGCAGCCGAGCACCATAGCCACTGAGCCACCGCGGCGGCTGTTTTGATGTGGTCGAGCTGTTTATCAATGAAACGTAATTTTTCCAAGAGGACTTTTCGGCACTACGACGAATATATCGAGCTTTCGCTCTTGCCTTTTTAAATTTTATAAAATTCTCCTGAGTAGGGTATCTACGAAAAGTTCCCCAGGCTTTGTTTTGTCTTTTTTTTTTGCTTCTTTACACTCTTTTGTGTACCAGTATTTGTGATTTTGGTTTACTATTCCAGAGGATTGAGGAATAGCTTGGCGTGCAGCAGCAATAATACAGTTTGTGAAAAATTCGTTAAGTTCGTCTACACTCAGGTCGTCAGAAACTATTTTGTCTAGGCTGGCTTTTTCACGGAACAGTGCCCAGTTGGCTAGGTGCAGTTTCCACCGTTGCGGTTTAGTTGGGATTATTTCGGGTGAATTGGCTGAGCTAATTAGTATGGGTAGATGATCGCTTCCATATGGGTTATCTAAAACATCCCAATTAAAATCTGTAAAAATAGAGGACGAACTAAAAGATAAATATATACAACTCATTTTTCCTGAGCTAGGAGAACAATAGGTTGGCTTGCCAGTATTTAGGAGACAAATGTTATTGCAGAGTATAAAATCTTCAATCAAATGACCTCTAGCGTCGGTTTTCTCACTGCCCCAAAAGCAGAAGTGGGCGTTAAAATCTCCTATCATCAAAAATGGTTCTGGTAATTGTCCTAAAAGGTCTTCTAAGTCATGGGTTGTTATTTTAAGATGAGGGTCAATGTATACGCAGCACACTGTAATTGTTTTAAATGTGTGTAGGATGACTGCCACGGCTTCTAATCTGGTTTTAAGCTTGTGTTCTCGGGCTGCAATACCATTTTTAACTATGATGGCTACGCCACCCGAAAGCCGGCTCGCCTGCTCTCGGTCACGGCGGAAGAAGTTATAGTGTTTCAAAATGTTCTCGTGTTTGGGGCCTAAATTTGTCTCTTGTAAACACAAGGCGACAGGCGAGTGTGTGGCTAATATATCTTTTATGTCGTTTAGGTTATGTAAGAGTCCCCTACAGTTCCAGTGTATGAATCCCATGTTATAGATAGTGGAGAACTAGGTTAGGTTTTCGGGCGCCCTGATACGGGGCTTCTCTTTTTTTTGGCGGTCTACGGAGCCCCGCCGTCCTTGCGACGTCGACGACACGGGGCTGCCTGGACTTGTGTCCATCGTATCCTCCGATACGCTGGACGATCGTGCGAGACGCACGGTTATTTTCGTGTTTGGCCTCTCCGGGGGGGGGGGGGGGGGGGGGGGGGAGGGGCCTTGGGGCCCGCTGACCTGGAAGTCCGCGTGGCCTGTTTCGTGGGTGGTGGCGCAGCGTTAGCTGCAGCCACCAGGGGCACAGGAGGCCCTGCTCCAGGCTCACTGTGTGAGGCCTGGCTAGGTGCCGGAGGCCGTTGTGATGCTGTGCCCTGTTGCACCACAACGGAGAAGGTGGGTTTGTGCATAGATGATGTGACTCGTTTTCGAGCTTCCCTGAAGGTTATGTTTTCTTTCACCTTGACTGTCACAATTTCCTTTTCTTGTTTCCAAACTGGGCATGCACGTGATTACGCAGGATGGCTGCCCTCACAATTTACACACAGGTGTGGTACAATTTCACATTTCTCTGAGTCGTGTTCATGGGAAGCATATTTCGCGCATGTTAGTTGGCCCCGGCAGCTCTGAGAGCTGTGGCCGTACCTTTGGCACTTGAAGCAGCGTCGCGGATTTGGAATATACTGTCTGAGTTGGTGTTTCATATAGCCTATTTCTACGGAGTCTGGGAGGATGCTCGATGCGAAAGTAAGAACAATGTGCCTTGTGGGTATTTCCTTATTGTCTCGTCTCATTTTTATCCTGTATACATTAGTGACGTTTTGTTCCTTTAAGCCTTCCAGAAGTTCTTCGTCAGTTACGTATTTGAGGTCATCGTCCGAGATAACTCCCCGAACAGTGTTCAACGACCGGTGTGGGCTGATTGTGATCGGGATTTCTCCAAAGGTTTTCACTTCAGGCAGTTTTTCTTGTTGATGGTTGTACAAAATTTCTAAGAGTGGGTCGCCATTTGCTAGCTTTTTGATTTTATATCCTTCTCCAATGGCATCTGTCAAGGTCTTGGTAACAGTGAATGGAGATACGAGTCGAGCAGTCTTTTCTTCATCTTCGCTGTGAACAACATGAAAACGTGGGAATGTGGTTGCATTCTTTGTGAAAAACTTCGATGTCTCGGTGCGCCCTCTTTTCCGAGGGAGATCAGTGTTGAAAAAATGGGAAGCCATAAAAAATGTTTGGTGTTCGGCAACAGTGCCAGCCGCCCACCGCGGAGCCCAACATGGGGACGGGACAGGAACTTGAAAAACAAGCCCTGCCCACGCCAGCTGTACACCACTACTATAACCCAATATGGCGAGACACAGGTTTGTCAGCCACACAAGGTTAACCCTCGCCGCCAGGAAATAGGAAAATACCAAGAAGGGAGGAGGATACAGGAAAGTTGCAAGAAAGAAGACAGGAAAGTGAAAGATAAAGGGGAGGACAGGAAAAGGCGACTGCCGATTTCCTCCGGTTGGGTCAGGCCGGAGGTGCCGTCTACAGGAAGCTGGGGCCAAAGTGGTGTGTTGCCTCCGCCGAGGGGCCTTAAGGGTCCAAACGCTCGGCATCGGCTCAACCACCAGGATCCCCTTTTCCCCGGACACGGCGAAGCCACGCACGGCTAAGCGCGGATGCTCGGGTCCGTGGTGACGCATTGTTCACCATCATCCCCCTGCGGGGATGTCCCTGCGGATGCTCGGGTTAACCCCGTGGTGTCGCCACTCACCAACGTCTGCATGCAGCAGACGCCTCCCTGCGGGGGTCTCTCAGATCGTGAATGGTAGTTTAATTATATTCAAGAGAAAAGGATATAAAAGCTATATCTTATCGGTATTTACCAGCGGGGACGCAACGTAGAGGGTAACGAAAAAATATCAACGGAACACAAGGGCTACGCAGCCACCTATGGAAAGAACAATGATAAGTGCCCCGTTAGATAGAGGAAATTTGCAGAGTGGGTCAGAGATTAAACGCCGATTGAGGACATCCTAGTCGAAATCAAGATGAAGAAGTGGGCTTGGGTAGGGCGTGCAATGCGAAGGCAAAATAACCGATGGTCTTTAAGGGTCACGGACTGTGCTCTAAAATGAGGCAGGTGTACCTGGGGGTGGTAGAAAGTTAGAAGAGTGGATGAGATTAAGAAGTTGGAGGTGATAGGTTAGCTGTAGCGGAAAGAGGACAGGGTTAACTGCTGAGATAAATGAAAAGCCTGTGGCCTGCAGTGGGCGTAGTCAGGCTGATTATGATGATGATGATTCATAATATAATACATGAGTTTCCGTGTGACCGCCTCTGAAAACAGAGAAGAGAGAAGCCATGGTACCGTTCTTCCGAAACACTCCACACGTACTAGCAAAGCACCAAACAGCCCAACTTTCCTTCTTAGTTACCATCCGCCTGTCTTCGCTCCAGGTGCCGCATTGTCGTTCTGCCTAAACGAAGTGCCCGCGCTCCACTCAGAAACATTGTCATGACCTGTGGCCTGTTTTATTTTTTGGAATGGGCGCTCCCTTTGGGAGGGCATCAGTCGGTGCAGCCGGGGATGCATGCGAAGCTCGTAATAAATTCGCCGCTTTCCTTGCGGGCGCTCTGCGCACAATACAGGTTCGAGGTACATCCTAGATATAGCGTTGCTGGCTAGCGTCGACCGCGGCTTAAGTGCTCACGTTACGTAATCCTTTCCTCCGAGAACACACTTGCGCAGGTTTAGTGGCGCTGGTGGTAGCTTCAACCCAATGGAGCGCACATTGTTGTAGAAGCTACGGGATGAGGTAGTTCGCACCGTCAGTTTTTCAACTGGAAGCTTGGTCGAAGATTAGTCTCACGACGCGGCGGCCCCGCAAGCTCGGATCGTGAGGCCATGCGAAGTGCAAGCACTGAGTCGGTGCTCCGAGCTGAGAGGCGAATGTATTCTTGACAGTAACAACAAACCCTTACGTGCAGTATGTGCCATACGCATGGGCTTTCATACGTATAAGCTGAGAACTCCAGTGCTCAGCAGTAATAATCAATTTTTAAATATTATTTTTACCGCCAATTTCGGACACAGTCGACCAGCCAACCTACATACTGATGGCACTGGAGTCGCCGGAAAAAAACTAGTTGCTTTCTATAGCATCAATTGAGTTCAGTTACGTCGCATTAATTGCACCATGACGTTAGTCAACGTGTGTGGAAATGTCGAATGGTTCCTCGGAAAACATTGTGCTCCACTCCTTTATGCTCTACAAATTATGCTCCACTCATCACCTCCTGCAGAAACTGGCGGCATGATTTGCGGCCATAAAAAAATTATATCGTTTTTTTTAGCTCGATATCGTGTGCCCGTACTCCGATAAGCAGGGGTTGCCCACGTGCATCTAAGAAAGGATTTTTGCTGGGAGGAATCCGTCCAGCATGAATAGGTAAACAATGCTATAACATTTAATACCGCTAACACGGGTAGCATCAAGAAAAAAAATACTAATGCATGTCACCCGGCTGCATCTGTTATGGGGCTGTGGAGATTGGCTGGGGAGATCATTGAGAGCAGCACAAGAGAAAGTTAATGCGTTTGAAATTTTATGCGGAGTGGAAACCGCCCTGATAAGGTTTAGTATTTATTTTCGTGTCTCTTCCTGTATCTAAAGTAATGAAGAGTTCTCTGGGTGTATTCAAGCATATTTCAGAGATTGTGTCTCCCAGCAGCGCCGGCCACTCCTTTTCGAGAAAGTGAATAGGCACAAACAAGTATAGATAACAAAGTCCATAATATTACAAAGTTAAAAGACGCCACAAGCAACGGGTTTTATAACGCAACTCGTCGCCAGTATCAATAGGGAATCACATTTGATTTGAGCAGAAGATACGGAACACCTCTGGCAAGATCCTTTGGGGCCGTTGCTCTGGAAGGAGTCACAAATGCAATCCGCATTTCTCATTTACCGGAAACAGGAAACAAGTTGCACGCGCGGGATAACAGCAAAAATTGTTATCATTGGGACCATCCACTGTATTTATCTCTCTGACTGCTACTGGTGCATTTCCAGTGTTCAACCAACAAAATTACATAGAGTGGGGCTACAAGGATATCAGGATGCATAGATTGAAGCTTATGCGCAGGAAAAAGTGAAAGGCTTTTTTTTTTGCTCCCGGAAGGCCGGGGGCATTGATTACATGACGTGAACGCAAATTAAGCCACGCTACTTCACATCTTGCTTTATCGTTGTCAGGGACTGGGACGAAAATAATTTTTTTCAGCCATAATTTACCGACAATCTCTTTTCGGCCTGGTGTTACTTCCGGCTGCTTTGAATGTGCTGCATGTCTCGGGGGCATTTTGGTTGCTTGAATTCGTTTTCATTATCGGTACGACCCAGAAATACAATATAATGTTCAACGTACACTCCCACATATTCTTTTTTTTGGCTGACCTTCATGAAAGGCAGCTTTAAGTACTTCTAGTATTACAATGTGCTCATCTTTATGCAAATTTTTAACCGTGATGTTGCATTCTGGCAACGTATACCTGCCTCAGAAAAATGTGGTGACATTCCCGGAGGCAGGCACCAAACGAAGAGTAATATTACTGCTTTAGGCGAGAGAGCATATTAGGACACATCCGGGCTGATTAGAGGCACTCAAAATTACCATTTTTGTTCTCTTTGAAAATGACAGGATAGTTGCTTTCAGCAGTGCTTATCAGCAGTGTATACACAGTCATTATTTTCTACAAGGAGATGAAATTTTTGTTTTCATGGCAAAACCCTAAAAGTTGTTCGGTTTCATGACCTGTCTCTATGTTTAGAAGAAAGGGCAGTAAATCCTAAGCTGTTAGAGATAGCGGAACAGAAAGTTCACTGATCTCGACATGGTTAGATGATGTTTATTCTCACAAGAATTACGTAGCTTAAAATTATCTTTACTCTCCAATCCTTCTGAGGTGTTACAGCTGTGAATAAAATAAAATTAACAACTTCATGGGGCACACTTAAGTTCAAATTGTTTCTTTTGTAATGACCCTCCAGCAACTTCAGAAAAACAGACTTTCTTATGCCTACGTAGCAAGTATTGTATCGCACTTACAATTGTTTTCGTAACGTTTTTTGGGATCAGGGTCTGCATCGGTGGTTTTGAAAATCGGTGGTTTTCACCAAACGTCAAAACATCTTAGCAAAGAAAAGACTCGAGATAGAAACTTGGGTTGCCAAGATGCACTAATTGAGTTTCAGTTTGGAAGAATCTTTGAGTACAGTTTCACAGACAACACAAGGCTTATTGTCGCCCGCAGCGCGCTCAAGTAACTCAGGTGCTGGTTGAAAAATACGATTTTTCTTCTTTTTTGATGGGCGAGTTGGCAGCTATGTACCAGCCACTGGCTCGGGAAACTAGGGTGTGTTAATTTGTTGAAAAACTGCTAGAAATCAATTAATGAAGTGTAGGACACAATAGCCAAATCATACAGCTTAGTAGCCATAGCTTTCGCACTCAGTTCTATAGAGGAAACTTAATGCAGGAGTACTAAGGGTTTCGAGCAAGGTGTATACGCTAAAGGGCAGAAGATATGGAGTCATGAATCATTTCCACAGTTGAGGAAAATTCTAATCCAACGTCTTAAACGAAAAAACAAACGTGCTGCTTACAGCGCCATTAAAAACAGGATTTATTAGTACTGACTACTTTTTCAACAATTTCATTCCGTTTGCTCCGAACTGTTCATTTTTCTCTTAGTTAATCTAAAATGCCGGCTTTGAAGCAAAAAGGTCCTCATTAACAATCATTCAGTGCAGTTATGAATTTTCCCCGAAATCGGGCGAATGACAGGAAAGAAACGCACCTTTGAGAGGATGGTGGCCAGGTCGTTTTTCACCGAGTCTCTAATGTTAATACTCACAATGCCAATTTCATGACCGCGCTGCCAAATTGGAGCCTCCATTAATTACCACATTGATGCGAGGATGCGAGAGTTTACACATATCTCTAAGCTGTGGAATCCAGAAAGTCCTAGCAAGTTTGGAAAAAAGAACTACTAGAAACAGGAATCCGAAAGAGTAATCCATTCGGCTTCTCATCCTCTTTCTGTGCTCAGAAATGAAAGCAGCAGTTATACTTGTCCATCCATATGCTATCAGAATGTGCATATTTTGTGCCGCACAGGGGTGCCCCAGCCGGCTAATGTTTTCACGAATCATCAGGCGAACAGGAGAGGTTTCTTTCCAAGGATACTAAAATGGTGACAACTGCGGCGCCGTTTACACTGGAGGAGGTGTCCCGACAGCTGTTGTCATCAGAAAGAAATTTCCATTCACCCTTTAGTACAATAGAGGGGATCTAGAAGCACCGAATTCATTCTGTTACTTAGGAAATGGTCAGCGGAGAGAAGCATGTACAAAATATAAAAAATTGAGCTCAAAGTGCACAGTCTCATTCTCTACGAACACGAGCCACGAACATTTTCAGAAAAAAAATCTCAGACATCGTAGGGTTCGGAATTGCGCATTTTATTACGCATATAGCGGACTGCTGGCTTTTCAGTAGCATACTTCTGGAACCATCTGCAAGTATAATTCACTTTGCCGCTTTACTCAAAGTCAAAAGAGCACACTTTGCGCAAAATCTCAAAGAAGAAAAGGCGGGAATAGTAATGAGAAGACGCTGTCAATTTGAGGCCCTGAATTGAGGGTAATTGGTGGGGGCAAACTTGTCGGAAATCAATGTATTTTTCGCGATGCCGCATAGCGTTGAAGAAGCAGAAGAGTGCCTTACATGTCGTAGAGCTGAAAATTTATGCCGTCACCGGCCGAGATACCGCAAAATCTACCTGCAAGATTTGAAGGAGCTCTTTTTTCTCCAAATTCCTTTCCAATTACATCGCACTCATCAGATAATTCAGCTGTCAATATTATTGTCCACATGCGCACTGACAAAGCCTATTCTGACGGAAATATGTCATATGATGTGGGCGTTGGACGAGCGACAAGCGCGCTGAGGCCTATTATCGTTATGGTACTGTGACGTTCCCACCTGTCGGGGGTCAGTCACAAGGCAACCCGATTAGTTGCTGTCTACGGGCCCTGCTGAAGCGAGGAGCATTGAGCCAACAAGGCGGTAACCTGACAAAACATTATTTAGTTCTCTGCCTGAATGCGAAACTGGGAGTCCACTCATCGCTGACTTTTAGGAGAACTGGTTGTCCGTACGGAACGTCGGGGCTTCATACCGCTCATCTTGCCTCAGTGGGTCGCGGCTGCTTCGGCGCTCCAATCGTCTACCTCTCTTTCTGGCGCCCTGTTCTCACCTCCCCTCTGTCTTTTGTTTTCTGCAGCGACCACCGCGTCTCTCCAGCTTCTCGGCTTCTCCTCCTCTCTCGGGGTCCTCCTCTCCTAACGGTCTTTTTCGCCTTCGTTGCTCCTACAGCCGGCCAGGGGCGTACGCAGAATTTCCACGAAGCCGCCGCCATTACGTCGGGAAGGACGACGGCCTCGTTGGGGATGTGTCGGGGGGATCAGGTGTCCCTCGTGGGGTGTGCTCTCGTGCAGACAACGCCTCGCCTCCTCTGCTGGCAGCCCGTCCGGTGCCAGCCGCCGACTTCTTTTGCCACCTTGAGCCGTTATGAGTCTGCTGCTGGTAGGGCCGCTTGCCGGCCGCACGCACACACGAACACGCTTGTCTGCCCGCGCCCGAAGGAGGGGGCGGGAGGTGGAGCACAACCGCCCAACAAACCGCAGGGAATTGTGGTGAGCGTCCGGCAGCACACGTGGCCTCTCCTCTTCTCTCCTCTGGCTGTTTGTGGTCGTCTGTCCTCTGTAGCGCCCATCGCATTCCACGGCAACGCCTTCGTAAACATGTCCTCGTCGATAATTCTGGAGATAGGCACAATGTCTCTGGCACTAGCCGGTGGAGTAAAAGTTCTTTTGAGCGATGCATAGGCTTCACGTATGCAGTCCTTCACAGTATGAAAACAGTGGTCTTCGCACAAACTGCCTAAGTGCTTGTTGACTACAGCAGGAGTGAGAAAACGACAAAGTCGGAGTAAAAAGTGATAGTCGTTGAGTTGTAAGCCTAAAATTAAAGAAGCAGCTGCACGCGGGCTCCTTATGAATGGCCTAGGGAACCCGCAGGCGGGAATGATAAACAAACGGGTTCCCTGAAATGAGAGCGACGCGCTACTCTGTCACAATATGCAGGCACATTTACAACCCCCCCCCCCCCCCCCCCCCCCATTGCGTGGTTATTTAGGTGGTCTCCTACAATGGTAAGCATGGCGTAAAGTGTTCTCGTCACCGAGCCTCCATAATTTAGGTTAAACGTGTCATGTTGATCGTGTTTTGAACGGCTTTATTGTACGAGAACATGACATTAAGTGACAATGTCCCACATCCTATGCTCAATGCCCACGAACATTGACAGATTGTCTGGAAGGGGGTTGTTTAGACGTTCCGTTAGTCCAATTTTCTGGAGGTTGTCTGCGATCGGCTTGCGGTGCTGCGTTCGACTCAGAACAAGAACATTCTGCATTAACTCAGGGGAAAATGCAATCCCACAGTGTGCAATCAGAGCCTCTGATGCGCCCATGCCCACTAATTCTGGACAAAAGCATTTTTGAGTGGAAAACAGTTTATGAACTTCATTTCTCCATGTATTGCAAGATTTCAGTTTAAAGATCAATAAGTCCGCAGGCGGCCCGACGGCAGCCTTTCATTTATGTTTGGCTATTAACGATTTTGCTGTTGTCAAAAGAGTTTCCTACTGGTTTTCTATGGCAGTTTTAACTGCTCGATGCGATCGATGGAAACATGTTAAAAGAAACATCATTTAATATAAGAGGAAAAAGAGGAATAACAGCTTCAAAATTTTCATAAGAGGATCAGTATCTTAAAATTTTTCGATCATTAAAAATTTTTCCTCGGAAATGTTCGATATGGTACCACATGATGATTTTGTGAACAATGAAATTGGCGGCCTCGATGTCGGCGCCCCTAGGAAGATTGGCTGTTTCCTTATAGCGTGTCAGGTAGTCAGTAGCTGCAGCGATTACCCCTTTTGCCAGAGCTTGATATAGGGAACGTTCAAAGTAAGTCTATACCATTATGTTAGAATGATCTGGACAGCGGCTGAATGAGCTTGAAAAATCGGCTGGCTTGAAAAGCGGAAGCTTGTATTGCTAGCAGTCCTAGAAAGTTCGTATAAAATGAGCCGTGGCGGTGGATGGACTATGCAAATGGTACCGTTCTTGAAGCCTTGCGAAGGTTAAAGTGACCCCGAGATGGCCAGAAGAAGGTTCGTAGCGTCAGGCTTCAAAAAGTTTTGGCCCCGATATCTGGTTCGGTTCGTTGTTGTTCGGCAAAGTTGGTCGGGTTGAGGGCATCCACAGAGGTGTCATCGTCAACAGCGGGTTCCGGACCTGGGTGGACTGTGCGACGCGCAACGCCATCGGTGTCTAAGTTTTGACCACGGGATTTGTATGTCATAGTACTGCCATATTCCTAGGCGCAGGCGCAGGCTCCATCTTGCGAGGCGCGCTGATGGATCTCTGAGGCTGGTTAGCGTGCAAAGCGTGTGATGGTCGGTTGCGACTTTGAAAGGTCTCCCATAGAGGTACGGTCGAAACTTTGAAATGGACATACTCTGCCGAGGCATCCCTCACCTGCGGCAGAGTACTTGGTCTCGGTAATGGACAAAGCCCGACTTGCGTAGGCGATCGCACGTTGCTGCCCCTTCTGCATCTGAACCATAATAGTGCCCAAACCAACATTGCTCGCAACGGGTTGGACTACGTTTTTTCACATCTTGCTGACCTCATCTCATGCGCATAATTTTTTTTTGTATTTTGTGTAAAAATAAATCAACTTCCACTTCAAACTTCAGTTGAAACGTATATGGCACTCAGTGCGCAACAAATAGATATTAGCGCTTCTTTCACTTCTGTGATTCTGCACAAACATTTTATGTTATAGCTTCAATTTTTTCACAGTGCTACATTATTGTCATTACTAAAATCATACACTTCCGTTAATTTAAAGCATTCTTCATAAGAACACTGTAATATAGGATCTGTTAAGTGATTCTGCG
The DNA here is from genome assembly GCF_055824585.1 of Amblyomma mixtum. Taxonomy (NCBI): domain Eukaryota; kingdom Metazoa; phylum Arthropoda; class Arachnida; order Ixodida; family Ixodidae; genus Amblyomma; species Amblyomma mixtum. Next base: position 281,631,198 of record NC_143012.1, on the reverse strand, counting down.
GCTTTGCAAGAATGATGGGACAGTAATCAAACAGTGTTGTCATTACACTGGCGGTTTAAAGCAGAAAGGATACATGAGTATGTTGTTGTTGTCCTAACAGTCCTCAAATCGACGGTAGCTTAAAGGCTTCATGTGACATGACTGGTGTGTTCATGCAGAAAGTTGTGGGTAAGTACTGCGCGAGGGTAGCCGCATGCTGCTCTTGCTAGAGGGTGAGAGAAGAAAATCTTTTTTGGGAGTAAGCGCTTGCCCTGTCTTCCTCTTACGTTCGTTCATAGTTCCTTTTGCACTCTTATTGGTCAAAAATGAACCTTCAGAAATTCGCCAAAATTTTGGTAACTCCACCACAAACTGGCATTTAGTTGAACGTTCATACAATTTATTAACTTATTAGTGCACATGCTAGTGCATGTTCCACGATCGACGATCTAGACAGTCAATTTATTGGAATCGGTCGACGGTCTGTGTTATTTAGCCGTGAAGATTTCCCCGACACGTCACGACTTTTGCGAAGCATCAGATGCACTAAAACTTGCATCGTTGCATTTCATAGCGCTACCTTATTGCCTTTCATAGGGCTCTTCCCTCCTTCCGCAGTTTCGAAGGCGCCATCGTTGTTACCGGCGCATTCTGCAGCGCATATTATAAGGAAGATGATGGCGACAAAACGCCAGCTCAGCTTCTTCGTACCCGTCCGTGTTTCTTGCTCATTCTTTCTTCGCTGCTCCGTGCGCCCAACATCCATAAAACGTGTCTTCAAATAGGATAGCGTTTTCAGGGGCGCACGTATTCTTAGCTCGTTCCACATTTTCTGCGCTGTCGGCGTCGACGCCCTCCTAAGCACAGACCTTGGCACCGCACCACGATGCTATGCGCCAGTAACCGTAAGGCTTGCTTCCGTTTCAAAATGAGAGCAGTGGCGGTGGTTCACTCGCCGTACTTAGTGGCACTGCACCCGTACGCTGCTGCAGAGGGCTGCGGAAGTGCATTTGCGATAATGCCGGCAAGACTCAGCGCAAGGAGCATGGTACACAAGGCGACGGGTCTTACAGTCCGTGCACCCGAGCATCGTGGGCTAGAATAGTATTTTACGCCAGAAAATTATAAAAATTATTTCCTCCCTGCACAACTTAGAGTCAATTATTCACGTTGCACACACCTAAATGTCCTGATAATTTTTCGGTATTTCAGTACTGCCACTACATTAAAGCTTCCAAACAGGAGGCAGAAAAGCATACCATGTGCATGTACACTTCGCTGCATAAGTCTCAGAACGCGTAAAGAGGTGAAAAAGTCGTATTTCTGAGACATTTGGCTTCCGTTTCGTAAGGACCATCACTGAGAGAAGCCTATAACTTTGCTTTAATGAAGAAACAATTTCTTTAGTTCTTTCTCAAACCAAGGAGGGCGTTTCATACCTCCTCAAATGCATTTGATAAACTGAGCAGAGCAATTCTTATCTCCTCTAGCGAACAAAAACTATATGATTGCTTTTGTCTCTCCTATCTGGCTAAACACTCGCAAATATGGGCGTCCGGACTGTAATGGCATCTGCTGCCAGCTACCGCGACCTGCTCTTCGCCTCGCTTGACAACTTTTGTTGCGAAAGCCACACTACTGGAGCCCAGCACGGCTCGTCGCGTATGCTTGTGGCGGTGCGGCTACCAAATGACCTTGAGTCGCCGTTGTCTAGCAATCGCTTCAGCTGTGCTCCAACAGATGACACCAGCGCCGCTGCCGGCTGTCGCCTACACACCCAGAGACACCACTCTCGCACAGGCGCTGGGTTTCACAGCTCATGAGGTACGTTCTGGTGCCGTTGCCTAGCAACACGAGTTACTACCCGAGCTTATACGAGTTACTCGGGTAAGCTCGGGTACGTTCGGACAAGCGTCGTGCCATCTGCGCGCGAGGTTGCTCGGGAAGAGCAACATGGGTCGTAAAATCCCGACGGGTGGCTGGGATAGAAACAGCCTTAACCGCTGCGCCACTGCGCCACTCTGCTGGTAGTGGTATATGAGGACTCGCCGCCATCTATGAATCTTAAGCAGGAATTACCAATTCAGTATACATGGGCATTAACCCACTAAAGATATCATGCCACACCCCGAAGGCTGAGTTTAAGTGCCCCCTCCGATTGAAGAATGAACGCCTGCTTTTGAATGCCTACTCGGTTTAAATACGTTAATCCCCTATCATTTATTTCGAATGCCTTCTAAGAGAATACCTTCCTAGATTTATTTGGAATGCCTCATTTCCTCCCCCAGATACGTGTCAAACCGCATTGATTATCGTCACAAAGTTGGCATTGAAACCTGCAACACTGTAACTGCATTTCAGTCTTTCTTGCCTCGTACATCACGCGAATGGAACCGCCTTCCCGCAGATATCGTCGACCTAAGTGATAACCAGCATTTTTTTTGGCACTAGCTAACATTGTATAACAGGAATTTGATAATACTTTGTTTTGTATCATGTATTGCATCTGTTTATGTATTTTCTTCTTTTTATAACCACTCCCCTCCTTAATGCCTTTGGCCTTGAGGGTTCAATAAATGAAATGAAATGAAATGAAAAGAACTAAATCACCCAAAATGTCTCAGATTTTTTCTATCTCCAGTATTTATGGTTTAATGCGGTTCTTGTACACCCGTTTGTGTCATACTGAAAAAGAGTTTTTTTTTAGGTTGCACGGACCGACATGTTGTAATTTGTTTTCAGCAGGACACAAAATTTCTGACACTGTGGTGTTCAGCTGCTGTCAAGCTCGCATTTTCGATCACAGGCTTGGCGGCGACTTCGTTTATCCAGAGGCGAGATGAATTACCAGCAGTTTATCATCATTTCGGCACTCCCCAAGGAACCATGAGCATCCATATTTTTAAGCCTAAGAATAGAGAGTGCTGCGCTGCGTGTGGTTTTATTTTATTTTGTAATTAAGAAATAGCAAAAACATCATCTTAGACTGTACAATGTAGTTAGGTTTGGGTAAAATATGTTGGATTTGAATTGCACACGTTACTTATTGGAACGCTCAGTCAATCCCGAGGTTTTGCGTATAAGAAAAATCGATAATGGCAAACTTCGAAGTTTCTGGAAGAAAGTTTGAGATGAGCGGAATGCGCGTGATAGCATACATACACTGTGCCTGCGCCGTCGAAGTTAGTCGCCTTCTCTTAACGAGAGGAAACACACGTGCGGGTGAAGTCGCCATATCACAACAAATCAATAAAAAAAAAACTAAACTATGCGAATCTGCAAAACTGCCGCAGGATACAAAAGTTGTGCAGTGATAATGCATGGTCGTAACTTCTTGCACCGAACCAGGCAAATTAAACTTTTTTTTCCAAATGGCGCATAGCTCGGAGAGACAGAACGCTCACGTGTTGTTCTTCCTTTCGTGCGCGTCTTGTAATTGTCATTCAGGTTATCTTTTTTTTCTGTCCTGTGAGCTGAGTGCCTTCTATAACCTTGCTGGAAAGCACAAACTCGGGAAGACAATTTCTTTGCTAAAAGAGAAATTTTCTTTCGCAGCTCCAGTTGACCACGAGGCGTGGTGTTTTTCTCGATCAAAAGAGAAGCGAACTGGAACTCCGATCTGCAGCGAATAACGTTTTCCGTCACTAAAGGGAGCTTTATTTTGGGTTGTAACGGAGCCGCAGTTATGCAGCATTCCCTCGGAAAAAATAAGAGAATATGGGCTCGAGTGCATTTGTTTCGTCATTTGTGATACTGGACACGATAAATTTTTTTGCTTTCTTCATGCATAAATCGTTGTTTAAACTGTTCTCTCAGTCCGTGATTGTGTTCGTAGTTAGCGTTAAGCCAGTTAACTGAGCTAGTTTGAGCTTCAAATGTTTTCTGAGAAAACGTAATGAAAACCTGTTAGCAAGGCTCAGTAACTAATCATGAGCAAAAAAGACGACGAAGCAGTGCTTACGAGAAGGAGCATTATGCCCTCGCAGAAACCACCTTGCTGTGCACTGTCCTGAGTGTGAAGATTGCGAAGCGCACCTCAATCGGACCACTATCATCGCCCGTTATAAAGATGAGACCACAAGGCTCATTTCGGAGGCTTGCCATATCAGAAAGCTCGGTAACACCTGTATCAGCAGCCCATCCATAAATCTACTCTCAAAGGAACTTGCGTATCTTAATCAGTGACGTGCCTTTTTTTAGTCAAGTTGTGTGGTTGTGCGGTATCTTTCTCTCATGCTTATTTTGTGTTTTTACTCGTGCCATTTCATATATATGCTGCCTTGCCTGTAGCAATAAACCATTTAAGATCAGATAAGAATTTATTGAGCACAAATCGTTTACATAAATTCAGTATACAGGCGAGGGTCCCAAAGTCAAGCGACTGCCACGGGACCCCCGGTAGATTAATACTAACTTGATTAAAAAACAAGCAGCATCACAGACAGGTACAATTAGCAGTAAGAACAATGGTATTTTAAATAAGTAACAATTATATAATGAGAATGAAATAGATTAGCAGGGCAAAAACAAACAGACAAGCAAAACCAGAATAACAACCCACTATAAATAATATTGAACGAATACAGCGTTGTGAAAAGACATATAAAGAAACAATTGAGAATACAAGGATACAGTTGTCAAGAAACAAAAAAAAAGTAGCAATTTCTAGCAAATAATTAAGTACAAGAATTTTCTAAAGGGAATAGAAGCAGTTCACTCCACATTCTGCTGCAAAAGAAAACTTTTTAAATACGATTTAAACATAGACAAAGACATAGGCGATTTTAAACTCGGGGGTAAATTATTCCACTGGGAAATGCATGAGAAATGAGAATGACGTTTTCCATAATTAGTAAAAACTTGGGGAAGCAAAAAATTTTTTTGAGCCGCAAATCTCGTAGGGTTACAATTTTTCAAAAAACATTTGTCGATAAATTCAAAAGAAAGTGCATTGTTCATTAATCTAAAAAACATGATGGCTAGGTTGTAATCAAATAAATTTCTAACGGATAAGATATTATATTGACGAAGCAAAGGGATAGCAGTAACAAGGTATGAACTGCGGGTAATGATACGAATAGCCTGATTTTGAATGTGCTGGATAGAGTGTAAATGACAGCTGTAAGTGTTCCCCATACTACAATGCCGTAATTAATGTGAGCGTGAATAAAAGCAAAGTAAAGTGATAAGAGAGCTGATGGTGGGAAAAAATGACGAGCCTTTAATAATGCACGAATTCCAAATGCAGTTTTTTTCTTCACATGGTCCAAATGATGATGAAATTTCAGTTGAGAATCGAGTTGAATACCAAGGAAAGTCACGTTGTCGCAAGGGGAAATAGAAGTATGGCCAAGCGATAATGAAGGCAAGTGTGCTGTGATTTTTTGTTTTGTTCTAAAAAGCATAAACTTAGTTTTAACGGGGTTTATAATTAGGTGATTATCATGGCACCAGGACATAATGCTAACCAAAGAGGCATTTAATTTGGCAGATAGCGAGATTATACATTTATCACAAGAAGAAATTGTAGTGTCATCCGCGTATAATACACAATGAGTGTTAGTAAGAGCGTCAGGCAGATCATTAATGTAGATTAAAAAGAGCAAAGGGCCAAGAATCGATCCTTGAGGGACACCTATGTTAGTAACCTTAAAATCAGAAAATGCATTAGCCACGAACACCACGTTATGTCTATCTAATAAATAAGTTTTTAAAAAGGCTAGGGCGGGACCAGTTATGCCATAAGCTTCAAGTTTGGTAAATAAAATATTGTGATTAATCGTATCGAAAGCTTTAGTGAAATCTAAAAATACTGAGCCAACAAGTTTACCACTGTCCAGTGATTGTTTAATATAGTCAGTTAGGCAAAGCAATGCAAGATTGGTAGAACTTCCCGACCGAAAACCGAATTGACAATTTTTTAGTAAGTTAAACTTACTTAAGTAATTATTTATTCTCAGGGTAAACAACTTTTCAATAACTTCACTAAGCGATGAGAGTATGGAGATGGGTCGATAATTATTTACAAGCTCTTTGTCACCTTTTTTAAACACTGGAATGATTTTAGCTTTTTTGAGAATATCAGGAAAAATTCCAGTCTTGAAGACCAGGTTGATTATATAGCTGATTACATTAGATAGAAGAGGGGCTGCTAATTTCAAATGGCGCACACAAATGCCGTCCAAGCCAGGGCTCGTATTTTTTAGTTCAGAAATAGTTCGGTGTACTTCCTCAGGGGTAACTGGAAAGAGATAGAATGAATGCGGTGTACGGGGCATGCTTATCTCTGAAGTTGGGTGTGGGTGATTGTAGGATGATAAAAAGTGATTGCAGAAAGCATTCGCAATATCTTTAGGTTGGTTGTATGATATGCCATTGAAAGTAATTTTAGATATAGGGGCATTCAGAGAACGCCTGTTTAAAAATTCGTTGAATAGTTTCCACTGTTTCTTGGAATCATTTTTGTTTAAGTTGAACGCTCGCTCATAATAACGTTTTTTTGCAAGGCTTAATAGAGAGTTCAAAATGTTGCGGTATTTTCTATAGCGGGCTGCAAGCGCAAGGTTAAACGGCTGTTTTTTAGTTTTTTTATACAGATTATCTTTTTTGCGAATGCTTTCCAGAAGTGCACTAGTCATCCAAGGGTTAAATGTGAATTTGTATTTCTTTTTACATTTGACAGTAGAAGTGCTAGAGGAAACGGCCTGAAGGAAAGACGTGCAAAAGTACTCAAGTGCCAGCACAGGGTCGCGAAGATTGTAAACAACTGACCAATCGGTAGCAGATAGCGATTCAATAAAAGTTGTGTCATTAAATACCGACGTAAAGTACGAACGGTTGGGGCAGGATGCTGTGGAGTTAATGGATACGAAAATAGGAAAATGGTCAGTAATTTCGACGTTTACTACTCCCGAAATGAGGGGAAGCGATAAATTTGAAAGTACATGGTCGATGAGCGAATGAGTGCCATGAGAGGCAATTCTTGTAGGGGACTCAATTAGGCATTCAAAACCGTAACCAGAAAAACAATCCGTATAAGCTTTATATGTTGAGGAGCTGGTGTCGAGAAGATTGATATTTATGTCTCCCATAATTAATACTTGTTTATTTTCGCTGGATAGCTTACGAAGGATTGCATCAAGTGAATCAAGAAAATCGGACTCAGAAGATGAAGGAGATCGATAAATGCAGCCTATGACTAGTTTATTGTTATGATTACCAGGAAATGATGAATCAGTTTCAATCCAGACAGCTTCGCAGTAGGCAGCATTAATTAGTAAGTCATGCCTACGAGTATATGCGACACGAGGAGAAATGAAAATGGCAGAGCCACCATCACTGTTATTAGGGCGATGACAATATTCAGCTTGATAAGAATAAAAACCGTATAAATTTGAGTCATCAACTGCAAGCCAAGTTTCAGATATGCAAATGAAAGAAAACGAGTGATGCAGCGAAGCAATAAAGTTACTAATGCCATCGTTATTTTTGCGGAGGCTCCGCGCATTGAAATGAATCAGCGAAAGTTGATTTTTATCTAGTAAACTTTTCAGCTCAGGAGGAGAGAGCATTGTGACCGGGAAAAATGGGTAGATAGAAGAAGGGCGTCAAGAAAAAGAGAAGAAACTTAGGTGAAGATGCTTAGGTCAGACTCCGAAGATATGCGATAAACCGTGCTGTCGACAGTTTGCCTTGCCCTGATTGTGCAGTGGTCAGTCCACAAAAACTGCCAGCCATGTTCTTTCTTTAGGGCGCGTGCTTTAGAAAACAGCTTCTTCTTTTCAAAGGTTAAATGGTCATTCACATAAACAGGTGATGCTTTGGCTGGGGGAAAACCAATCTGGGTAGTCTGTAGGCGCGCCTTGCGTGCTTTCTTGATGAAGTCAGTTTTCTTATCGCGACATAAGAAGCGAGCGATGATGGCTTTGTCATCGGATTTAGAGGACACGCGGTGGATGGTATCGATGTCAGAACTAGAAACAGGACAGCCGATGGCATCACCCATTTGCTCCAAAATGGCGTAGCAGTCCTCACCCTTCGTTGAAGGGACGCCTTTTATTTCAATATTGTTCAGCCTGGAGTACTGTTCCAAATCTCCAACTCTTTTCTCCAACAGAGCATTTTGGGCTTTCAGATCTTCGTTGGATGCCGTGAGCTCTTTGTTGGACGTGTGATATTGTGTGTTGGACGTGTGATATTGTGTGATATCCCATATGTATACAGCCACCCTGCTGTGTACAACCAACCTTGTTTCAGAACATAGTCGGACCTTTAATAATCAGCTAAATTACGTTGTTCTTGTAAGTAGTTTTTTTTTTTTCAGTATAGTGTCGCTGTTAGCAGTTTTCAGGATGTGGGCGTTCTGTGAAAAACACTTTGTGTGCTATTAGTGATCGCAACAGTCACTTCTGAAAGATGATTACGATAACAATCACCCCACCATCAGTGAGGCTTAAAGCATGTCAATGATAGGCAAGAAATTTCAGCGGCCAAATTGTTCTTTGATGACATTCTTTTGGACTCTGATAACTACAATAAGTCGCACACAGTCATTACATTAGATGTTGAGCCCTGACGACCTTCGAGGTCGGGAAAAGGTTAGCTAAATCGAAAGAATAAACCAATAAAAAGACATCTGTCAAAATAGCAAATGTGGCCAGCTATACAGCTTTCGATGAAAGAAACAGGTCATTAGTCGACTCTGCTGCAATGCGTTTCTCCGTTACAGTAGGACATGCGATGTGCTTATTTTATAGCCAGTGCCACACGCATCTGGACAAGTTAGTCTCAAAATGCAAGACGGTGGCTTAACGCGGTCTAATGGAGAATATAATGGCTGACATCTTGGAACTACGGTTGCCGAAAATTTGTGATGTGTCCAGGTGTTTTGTTTCCGAGTTTAAACATACATCTTTACACAAGTGTGCACATGAGTGGCCTCGTGGCAGAGCGCCCGCCTCGGCTTCGGGAAGTGGTGGGTTCGACTCCCGCCGCTAGCCGGGTACCCACCGGTTTTCTCAAATGGGTACAAGCTATGCCCCGGCCTGGTGCTCGGCTTCCTAGGGTTGCATTGCTTGGGAAAGGAGCCGGCGCCTTCAAATCCCGTCACTGTGGGCAGAGAGTCGTGTGGACAAAGGCCGCAGTCGTGGCCTAGTGGTTCTAGCGCCCGTCTCGGCTGCGGGAGGTGGGTGGTTCGAAACCCACCGCCGGGCACCCACCGGTACAAAAGGGTACAAGCGTCCCCCGGCCTGGCGTTCGGCTTCCTTTAGGGGTGTACGTTTGGGAGAAGTGCTCGATGCTGTCAATGGCTGTTTGGCTCAAGATGTTCACGGATCAATTACCCGAGCTGTGAACAGAGAGGAAATAAAGGACATCAACTATTTTGGTAATCCAACGATGGGTGAAAGCAAAGTGGAATAAGTTTGTAGAAAAAAACACTGATTTCTCTGTCTGAACAGCTGTTTTAAACATCATTCATATAAATGTGTTATAGTGCACTTGTTGGATATTTCGGATATCCGTGTAACATTGTCAAATAAAACGAGGAAAATACATGTAGAAAAGTCTAAACTACCCCATTTAAATATGGCCCATGGAAGTCTAAGGACAAATTTTGTGGCAAGCTTTGTCCGTCTGTTGCCTTTTTTGATTGCTTATACACACCCAAAGTGGCACTTATTGCCAGCTATTCAAAAGCCTACGATGAATAGAGCTCCAACTTTGGAACAATTAAACAGCTTTTTTATGTCTTTAGAAAAGCATATCCGACCGCAACTACTGGTAATGATGGCCATTAGGAAGGTTTTAGCTTTTTGGGCTCGTTAACGATAGCCGGCCATTGGATATTTTTGATGAGATGTTTTGGGTTTAAACTTTATACCGGTTTTTCCAGTTCCAGGTGTTCACATCAGAAGATGATTCTGTGCTTGCAGTTAAGTGTACACATACTTGAGAAGATATTTGCTCGTAGCAGCTGCTTCCGCTCAGTGGCATTGACAGGAGATGGGAATAGGCCTTAAAAGTTGCTGTATACCCGTTCTGCGTAGTTTCAACCGGCAAACTAAATGGTTCTCTTTGATTTTAGCAATACAAAGCTGAAAATTACGCCTTACTAACTACCTAAAAAACATGCCAAAGGGGCCACTGAGGACGCATCTGCACTTCGCCAGCAAAACAAACAAATGCTCAGGTTTTTAGTGGTTATTTGCATCAAATGCACAGGACCTACACATTCATGACGTAGTTTCTAAAATGTATGTTTGAACGTCTTCGTTTGGTTGCAGATTGCCAGCACTCTTGCCACCGCGACCTAAAAGCAATGTTTATTTTTTTACCAAGAATTGTAAGAATGGTATCACCAGGAACGATAATAAAGAATTCTACGCTGAGGAAACTTAATGTGAACGTACTTATTCGGTTGAACTGTGTAGAGCACCTTTTATTTATTTATTTATTTATACAAATACCTCACAGGTTCCACACTTGGAACATTGTGTGAGGGGAGGGGTTACAATATTTAGCAGACAAAAGATGGTACAAAGTGGAAAGAACAAAAGTAAACAATATTAAATACATTCGGCTGCAAACAATTATTACACCGTACTTGAAAAAAAAACCGTAATATATTGACACAGAGGAAAAACAGCAAACAAATAGCGGCACTGCATGGATTTAACAACACATACGAACACAATTTATGTACAATATCAGTGTTGTTCTGTTATAGGAAGCCTACGGCGAGAAAAACATGCAACCGCAGCATCATTTAGTACCTAGGCGGTGCTAAGTCTAAGCCATTGGCGACAGGCCTTGATTTGGAAGCACGCCAGAGTTGCAAAGACGACAGCGCCGACAACTTCGCGTAAAGTAGCCATTACGGTTTCCGACCGTTGCAAGCTGCGCATACCGCTAGACTGTGCCCGCCTTTATTGCCCTTCAGAGAGACTCGAACTCTCATTGGCGACGTGCAATCGCCATTTCGACATTTGGCGCATTATGTGAGCCAAGAGCACCATCGATTTCGGCGATCTTGTTAGCAGCAGCGAGAAATAATCTCCGTCCAGCACCTACAACGTGAGAGGGTACTTAATGGGCCCGCTTCTTGCTCGGAAGGCGGGGGTGGCCTGGTGCCATCGGGTGCACAGGCACCCGATAAGACTGATTAGTTCGTGTCCAGCGATCTCATAAATTGCTTGAACCATAAAGTAGAAAGCTGGTGGAAGGCAACGAGAACACACCAGTGGTCTGCGCTAAGCCGTGCCGAGTTCGTGTGCAGTGCGTCCATCTAATCTCTGGCCACTTAGAGAGGAGAGTCCGCTCGATATTTAAGTGCGGACTCCGAGGTCCTGTTTACTTTAACGACAGTGTTGTTCGCCGCAGTCTTTTATCAGCAAGAAGGCAAGCTATTTCGCCGATCACGATATGCCAACTAAGCAGCTTGAATGCACGTGTCTCTTCCCACAGTTTCAACAGGGCTCCAGCAAGATTGACCAATAGAATAAGCACCTAACAGGAGCCCCTAGCTTGATGGGAACGCTGAAGCACTTAAAAACTGAAGGTCTTGGGCGATAAAATGACAACCACTTTCAAAATGACAACAAAAGTCCCGTGCACCGAATTCACCCCTTCCATTGGTCTCGCTGACATCTGCACTGCCAGCACCTCCTGCTAAATTTGACACGTGCATTATTACCCGCGCCTTGATGACGCTACCTCGATACACAACGGAAGCTGGCTTTCATGCTTTACTACGCGCTTCTTAGCAGCCATGATAGCGCCGTATGTTTCGCCATATACAATGGTCAGTGCGGAGGCCTTCCATTCGCTGATGTGCCTTGCATTCACAGCGTCAGTGGAATATTTCGTGACTCAATTTATATAAATATTTCCAAAAAAAAAAACAATCTAGAAAATGAATACAGTCCGATTATTTACGCAGGTGCAAGAAAAAAAAAAGAAAAGCCACGTTCACTGCGATCGTTTTCTTGGGAACTTTTTTAATGACGGAAAGGAAGACAACACTATTTCCCGCTGCCCAAACTGTAATGGAGGGCGCGACAAGAAACATTTTCTTGTTGTGCTCTCTGCTCACGTGGTAACAAGCTGCGTGTACTTCAGTCCACTTTCTTTTTTTTACAATAAATTGCAAGTTGCGTATTGTTCTGTTCTAAGTAGCAGACAGACGCTTCTATGGCAACAACGCAAAAAAAAGCCCTTTATTCGAGGCAGCAGAGTACTTGTATAGATAACGCTGCATGCCGGTCAGGCACACGTCATTGGTGGTACAATCTTATTAGACCGACTGGTCGATACAGAGCATTCCTTCCTCCTTAATTAAAGCTACACGCGTTTCTTTCCGCGTTCATAACTGGAGGATTCATAGCGATCAGGAGGACGTCTTGTGCGATTACTTCTTCGCAAATGGGCCTCTTCAGTTGAAGCCATGGTTGATGCGGTGGTACTCGAAGACTGCGCTGCCAAGTGTCTTGCCTCAGGCTGCGATGCCGGTTCCTCATTTGAAGTGGCGTCATCTAGGTGAGCATCCTCAAGATTGTCCGCAGTAGGACAACTAATCATGGAGTAAGCAGGGGGATCTTTTTCCGAGGGTGTTGATGGCAAGTCTCGCTGAATAGCGGCACTTGAGTGGACTCAGGATGCGCTTCTTTTGCGACGTCCGGATGGAGTGATGTCTTGGGACCCGGTCTCCATCTGGGCCTCAAGTGGTCGATATGCACAAAACGGAAACGGTCACCGACTTTGACTACAAACGTAGAGTGGCTTACGCATTGCACTACGACCGCTTCCCCCCATGACAGGGTTTCCCCTCTCGTAGTCTTGACGAGAACAGTATCACCGGCTTCCATCTGATGGCCCTCTCCTCGGCCCTCGTTGCAATGAGTGGTGTCTCTGGCTTGACGGCGGCCCATGTCCTGCCCAAAACTTGGGTTCAGGAGCGAAAGCATCCCTCGGGGTGGTCTTTTCAGGAGCAGCTCAGCCGGCGTTCTTCCTATTACGGAATTCGAGGTGCTCCTGCAAGCAAGCAAGAAGTCGTTAAGTCGTTGATGCAGAGTTCCGTTCTGTTAGGTCAGGGGTTCTCAAACTGGGTTCCGCGGAACACAGGGGTTCCGCGGGCTGTCTACTTGTGTTCCGCGAGAACCCTCACCGGCCCTGACCCGGCAGCTGATATGAGACTGGCTCTGAGTGCTACTGAGCCACGCTTTGACTTGCTCTTAAAAGGGAAGCAGTACCACCCATCACATTAGTATTTGTATTAATCTGTGCAATAAATGAACATAAATTAACATTTAACTTTTGCAACTCTCTCTTTGCAAAAATGCACTCGACAACATTGCTGGTAAGTGAAAGCGCGGGGGGGGGGGGGGGGGGTGTTCCCTGGAACTTATTGAAGGCTTTTGGGGTTCCTCCAAGCAAAAAAGTTTGAGAACCCCTGTGTTAGGTTATCGTCGAGCACTTGCTCTATTAGGGTGGTTTTTGTCGTTTGAACTAGCCTTTCGGCTGCCCCATTCGATGAAGCATGATACGGTGGCGCACGCGTGTGGCGAAACCCGTGACAACAGGTGAAATTGTAGAACTCGTGCGCAGTAAACTGGGGTCCGTTATCGCTGATCAGTTCCTACGGGTATCCATACGCTGCAAATGTCTCCATGAGACAGCCGATTCTCTTCGACGTCGTCGTAGTGCGGAAGCATTTTGCTTCTATCCACTTTCAGTAAGAGACTACTAGAAGGAAGAAGTTCGAGCCATCCTTCATGGCGAAATCGACATGGACTCTCTGCCAAACACCAGTTGGATAAGTACATCGATGCAATGGCCCTGGTGCCCTCGCAGGCATGGTCGTTTGGCACACTGTACATTGACAGACAGTGTCTTCAATGTTCTTGTCAATCAACGGCCATGAAACAAACGACCTGGCAAGCGTATAAATGTAGTCCGTATTGATGCCAACAGCCTATTAGAGATAACGTAATCATTCTGAACAGCACCGTTGCCTAAGGGCATTGGATCCTGGACTGCGCCTTCGTCTTCATAACAATATATCGCGTCGTGAAGCAACACTGCTTTTGCGCCTTCGGCTCGGTGTTGCATCTACGAAGGAATATTGGGATGGCCGACAACCCTCCTTGTGAAAGATGTGGCTGCGAAGAGACAATTTCACACCTCCTGCTTGAGTGCCCTGCTTTGGCATTCGAAAGACGCACTATGCTGCTTTGTGCTTTGGACGGCCTCGATCCTCGCTCTTTTACAGAAGATAAAATCCAGGGGCCGTGGCCACAGCAATCGACCGCCCTTAAACTTACAACGCTCTGTTGAGCTTCTTGAGAGCGACTGCCCTAAGTGACCAGCTGTGGCCGTGCGCCTCGCACCCCTCTTTTTTTCTCTTTTCCATCCCCTCCTCCCTCTTCCTTTGTGCAGGTCACACAACCAGAACACCATTGTGGCTAACATCCATGCCTTCCCTCTTCCTCTTTATATATATCTCTCTCCCCCTCTCTTTCTGAACAGCGTAGAACCATTCGTAATGCAGCTTGCGAATAAACTGAAAATTTTTAAAGGCTTTCTTCATCTCGTGAAAGAGATACATTCGGAGCGTTCATGGTACGGAATTTCGACAGACGAGGTATGCGAGTTACACATTACAATATAGAATCTCAGAATAAAAGTCTTAGTAAACAACAGAAAGGAACATCACCTATTATGAGCTTAAATTCGAAGTTCTCTAGCCTAGAATCCAGGTGTTTTGTTCGCTTACTTATCCTAGTAGAGTCGTCCACAGACCTGTATAGTGAACGCGAACAAGGGAGCGGCTCGTAATCCTCGGGACTTCTTAAAAGCGGCTCTATATTATATTTTTCCGCCCCACAACAGTGTTTACCTTCTTGATTCTCGAAGATTTTACTCGCATTTTGAAAACACCTGTATGTTGGTTTCCCCAACGTGCATAAAACTTGATACAATGAAACATATTTCGAGTTTTAGTTGTGCATTTTCCTTTATATCCTTCAACGTATCTCTTGTTCAAAAGGAAGCATCGCTTGGCCTTGATGATAATTTTTTCTGCGTAATAATATTTCAATATCTCTTTTAGCCATTTCTGTTTGATGGGGCTGGCTTATTTTTTCCGTGCAGGCAAATTTCACGGGATACGGTTGCGCACTCATTGCAACGTTATACCGTGTTCTGCTTTTGTCACAAGTCTTTGGACTTCATGATTGGCTTTCAAGCCCTTTAATAGTCCCTTTAAAGCACACTTAGCAACCATAGGTTTTGAAAAAGACAAGTTGAGGGTTCTTCCTAGCATTCGGAGATTGAAAGCTTCAGGTGTGCATAAAGCAGCGCACTACACTGCTTAAAAAA
Source organism: Amblyomma mixtum (assembly GCF_055824585.1). Classification (NCBI taxonomy): domain Eukaryota; kingdom Metazoa; phylum Arthropoda; class Arachnida; order Ixodida; family Ixodidae; genus Amblyomma; species Amblyomma mixtum. Next base: position 281,615,844 of record NC_143012.1, on the reverse strand, counting down.
AATAACGTGGTCTGAAGGCATTCAATGAAGGCTGCATATATATCCATATTTGAGACGCAAACTGCCAAAAATTCATAGGCGACATCGACCACGATGTGTTTATGCTGAGCATATCGGCATAGAAAACCAAAAAAAAAATTTGGCTTTTATTATTCGGGCGTGACATTAATTATGTAAAAAATAGCGCACAGGGAACACACGGGACGGAAAGTAAACGACGCAGACAAGCGCTATCTGCGCAGACAAGCGCTATAGCGCTTGTCTGCGTCGTTTACTTTCCGTCCCGTGTGTTCCCTGTGCGCTATTTTTTACATCATGAACGTTATCCAACTTGCCCAACTTTCCGCTTTGCTGAGTGACATTAATTATTTTCTTCCTCCTTTCCTTACGTTAACGCTGCGCGTTCACGTGTCACGCCACGGCACGGCTTCAGTGGAAACGCCCGTCCGTTTTTCTGCGATCGCAGCTTACAATCCCGATGTCCCTACGGGAGCCCTATCTGGTCATTTGCACCGGAGGCGGGTAATTAAGCCGTTAGAAGGTTGCTACAAACCACGCCCGCTTCCCCATCCATTACCGAAATGACAAACAGCTGTCCGCAAGCAACCACTCATGCATGCTACACGCCGTTTAGGCAGGCTAGACACAACAATTAGGCGACGCATGCCTTACCACTTCTGTTGCCTATGCTCACTTTAATGCTGTGGTTTCCTCCTTACCATACACACCCTTATCGGCGAACAATTTTTTGTGGACCTCTGGTAGCAGGCAGGATACGCAAAATGCAGGCCTTATCTTTCGACAGGTTTTGGCGGACACCGCATAATTTATGCAAATGGTGCGTCACGTACGATTTCATGTTAGTCTTAATGTATATCGCGCCATGAAAAAAAATGGCCCGGCTTAGCATATGGTTAAGCCTAGGATGCGAAGCATAGGCCGCCGGCGGAGGCTGCGCGTCCGCAAGCGAGCGCACGAGTTCAGCCCCAGCTTTCACAGCTGTTGTGACGTCAGCGCCCCTAGCGGAAGGAGCGGGAGTTAGGCCGCCGGTGGAGGCTGCGCGTCCGCAAGCGAGTAGGGTGCCTCGATGCCAGCGCCGCCGTTCAGGGTGGTGCCATCCTTTGACCGCTCCAACGCCGCCTCTCTCTCCCTGCGGCGCCATGTTGAATCACAGCGGTCGGTCGGGCTGGTCGCCGTTGCTTAGTGCAAACAGCTGAGCTTCCGTTTTTCGAGGCCCAGTGGCTGCGGACGATCGGTGCTGGCTTTATTTGTTTGGCAGTGCTCTACCGCATGACTGAAGAGCTTGTCAAGTCCAACGAGGCAGCATGACGGGTTGTTGTGTGCCAGTGTGCGCCGGGTCAACGCGTAAAGGCCTAGGCTGTTTTCGCCTCCCCCGAGACTCCGAGCGAAGGAAAAAATGGGAAGCTCAAGTAAAGCGGGATCAGCTCTAGAGTACATTGCTTTAAATTTTACACCTTACTGTGCTTTTTTACCACTCTGTCTCGTTCTGCTATTGCGTGGTTTGCACCTTTTTTTTTTCATACTTTGTTTTCATGTTTGTGGCGAAGGTTGCACCGCACTCTGAACAACAACATTTTTCCCCTAAATCTTGTTGACTTATTTCGTGGTTTGAACCTTTTTTCATGCTTTGCTTTTATGTTTTCCTTTAAGGTTACACCCCACGGTACATGCCTCACTTTTCTGTCCCAATGTCTTGCTTGCTTATATTGTAGTTCGTAATTTTTTCATGACCTACAATTACAGTTGGCATTAAATGATTAATTTGCATTATCTTTTGTTTTGTTCTCTGTACACTCTGTAAAAGGGTAGGCTGAAAGGGTATGTTACATGTCTTCCTCAGTAATAAAGATCAACTTTTAGGTAGGAGTTATTTTTCGAACAGCCTAACCCATCAGCACACAATTTTGTAGACAGAATAGGAAATACACGGATAGCCAACGTTAAAAACCGCATTGTTTTTTTTTAAGAAAACCCTCTATGGTCGATTTTTTTCGAAAAGCGTGACTTTTCAATGTCGATTAATTCGATTTCGAATTTAAAATTTACAGAATTATTGTCGTTTTTTTAATGGCTAAAATCCAATATTTTTTGAGCAGGTTTACATGCATGGTTTATTAATGAATACCGATTGGCTTGAATAAAATAAATATAAAAAAAATATGTAGAATTATGTTTCACAAACTGAGGAATCGCAGGAGAGCAACCGGTGCGTATGTCCAGGGCGCAAGCGAAGTGTGCATGCGTGCGCACGCAACAACATTTGGTGGTTGTGCGCCCCTCATAAACATGAAACGAGTGAGAAACTTCCAATAATTCTTTATGCTATTGCCAACGAGGGGCGATTCGTTTTCTTCGGCCTCGAGAAAGAAAACGCAGGAGCAGTGGCAACGTCAGTGTACGGCGGCATCATTTGTATATACCAGCGCCCGCCCCATAAGCAGATGTAATTGAGCCCTTGTGAGCAATAAACGGCGAGCAACTCTCAGTTACCGTTTGAAAGATTAGAAAGCAAACTGGCACCAGTTTTTGCGAGCAGAAGAAGCGGAAACAGGCCGCACGACGATAGCGAAACCACCCGCAGTGCTCGAGCGGCTGACGACACGCGGGCGTTAACAGAACGTGGGAATTAAAATCCAAAATATCGTGAAAAAAAAAGAGGCAGCAATTTCTTCTATCCGCATGGAGCAGCAGCACCTGCCCGGCAACAGATCTTTAAAATATTAGCGCGTTTTTCAAACCAACAGACGGAACAGTAAATGTTCGACCTCGACCACCTGAGGCTGTAAAATTAAGTCACGCAATTACGTCTTCGACCCTCGGATGTTAAAATGGCTATTATGAGTGAAAAGATACGCAGTGCGATGTTGATGAAAAAGACAGTTCCTGTCAAAAGCACTCTCACGCCCGCCGAAAGTAAGAGTGGCGCCGTTACACACTCTAGCGCAGCTGATCCCGTGTGATTCAATATGGCGGCGCCCGCGATGTTGCCTCCACCCTGTACGGCGGCGTTGGCATCGAGGCACCCTACAAGCGAGCGCACGAGTTGAGCCCCAGCTTTCACAGTTGTTGTGACGTCATATCACGTGGTGCGCCGATGTAGGTCAAGTGGTAGCTACGCGGCCGCGCGCGGCGCAGCAAGGAAGAGCTTGGTTGTGCGGCTAGTATGCTGATATATTTGTCGATGCTAGAAGCGTGTCCCACCAGGCATCGGGTCCAGGAGCACCGCCGCAGTGCCGAAGGAGGAAGGAATCGTGGGCCGGAGACGGGGAGAAGGGGAAATGAAGGAAAAACTGTATTCACATATTTACAATATTTACAAGAGCGCGGGACTGAGAATGGCTCTCAGTGGAAGGGGAACGTCTTCGTCAACCGTAGTCGACTGGAGCTAGCAGGCTTCTCTCGGCCACACTCACGGCCGAGTTAAATACCGTTCGGTTTCCCCAGATCCCTGGCTGGGGAATAATGGTCGACGAGCACTGTCCAATCCGATGGACCGAAGGGGACGTTCTTGTTACCGCCCATGGCTGGGCAGGTGCGAGCTTTTCCACTCTCTCTCGCAGCTGGTTGATGAGAGGAGGAGATGCTGACCCATCCAGCGCTGCCGGATAGGAATCTCCCGAAGTCCTCCAGCAGGGGAATGAACTTGCCTCCCCGCCGATTGCCCAGAACGCGAGTCGGGGACACAGAATTCTTCAATTATCCGCCAGCGTGACCGGCGCCGCCAGGTCGCCTCCGCATTCACGGTGGTTGCTCGGACAATAGCTCCTGGGCCTCGCCTGCCTTCGTCGCCGCTGCACTCTGCTCAAGGAATTTCGCTGGGATTACTGCTGACAATGGCCTTTGACATTCCTGCCACACTAATCCGCTGAGGCTCGGAGGGGCATTCCAAGCATCCAACTTCCCATGGTCGTCGCGAGGTTGTCGACCTCGATGAATGTTCACGGTAGCTGCATGATCGGGCCCACGTGGTCCGAGTGGACACAGGTGTGACGGGAACACACAAAGAGAGTTAAGGGGGGGGGGGTAGAAACATAACAGCACGTCCGCCGCCCGAAGAGGTCTCGTAGTGGTTGCAGCCAACGCTGCTGCGCGCAGAGACCTGGAGTTGTGTCCGTTCGGCCTTTGGTCACAGCTGGGCCCAAAGGTTCTTCTTGCTTCGTTGACAGCTGTAACGAGCTCAACCAGCAAAGTCCAAAGCCCAACAAGCAGAAAGCGCCAAACTGACTTCAAGAACCGCCAAGCTGTTTTCGGTCAACAAAATCTCTTTAGAGAAAATGAGCTGTAGCGTGAAATTTACGTCCTCCTCCGAAAGTTGACATGTTTGACCAAACCAGAATACACAGAGCTTGTTTAGCCAAAAGGGAGGAAAATTTTCTAAAATTTTGGGGGGGTGCCGTAGCACGGTTTATGTCACAGAAAGCCACCGCCCGTGAGAGCACGAAGGGAAGGTGGAGCTGCTGAACACACATACAAAACAGACAAAAATGATTCCCGCTAAAGCAAAAAAAAAACAAAATACAAATTTGCATAGCGGATTAACGTCTGGGGAGTCAGGAAAGGGCATTACACGGGAGAGCTTCGGCTGAGGCCATCAGCGTTGTCATTACCTCGCAATTTTCTGAAACGCATGTAAACTGAGTCCCGCAATGCCAAGCTCCAAAATTTCGCTCTCATCCTTGTACAGGAGAGATATATGAGCAAAAGACAAAAAACAAGCATTAAACTCAATATGAGATTATGCGTCATATCTGCCCCTTGCGCGGCCGCGGTCCGACAGCTGCTTTAGCAGATGAGACATTGCATAATGCTAGGAATTTCAGCTTGCATTTCTGTACAGGAGAGTTAAATGAACAAAAAGAGAACAGCATTCAACTCAAGAACGGATTATTCCTCGAATCTGCCCGCAAACAGCGGTGCGACTCAGGGAATTTACTGGTTCCTATTTTTCAGCCGCCCCCTTCGCGGCCGCGGTCCGATAGCTGCTCTAGCAGGTGCGACAGGACACAAGGCTAGGAACTTCAGCTTGGGACCCTGCACTGTTCTTCGTCCAAGTCTCGCGGTTCTGAAGTTTAGCTGACGCTCAGAAAGCAGAATGCGAGAAGGGAGCGAACGAGTGCGAATGCCGTGCCAGCGAATCTGCCTCTCTCGGATTGGGTTCGCGCGTTGCGTCCCCTTAGCTTGTGTTCCCTTCAAGCGGCGCGTGCGAACTCTTGAGCGCTGAGGTGCCAAATTGGGGCGGGTAACCGGTTGTCCGGTTTTCTGTGCAGCAGTCAACATGAGGCGCACTTTCCCCTTCATTAACATTCCCCGTTTGGCCACCTCTATACGCTGCCGCTCTGTGGAAACCCTCGCTGTTGGTTTGCGGGGCGCGTCACTAGCCATTGCGGAACCGTCACAGGTTAAGTCGTCGGCGTTCGCCTCTTTGTCCGTTTGTGATCCAGCCTGCTCTGGCTCACTACCGTGAGAGTTTATAAGGCCTACAGGGCCACGTTTGCCCTCTTCACCCGCGTGCTCTGCTGGCGCTGCGAATCCTGGAGCCTTCGAAATGGTAAGGACCTGCGCAGCATCATCTCCAAAACAAAGGCCTTTTTCTTTGGGCAGCCTATCCAAGCGATTTGGGAAAATCGAGGGATGCTGCATAGGCAGGTCTTGGGAGACGGCTGCCTCGGTCAGACGCAGCTCGAGCGGGCTCTCGATCGCGACGCGGGCAGTAAGTTGGTCGTGTTGGATACCTTTCCTATCCTTATACTGGCGGTACAGCAGGCCAGAACGGAGCTGGAAAGGTATGCTCTTTCGTGACACACCTATGTGACTTTGGTGACTCAAGTTTCGTAGAGTCTGGTCTTTCTCTTGCTCAGCGGTGAACGTTTCTCTGTCCACACGAAGGAGTTCGAGAAAGCCATCCGAGTGGGGTAACACCAGATTGGTATTCAACTCCTCACCTAGCTCCAGCTCATAACTTGCGCCTGATTCGGAAGACTCACTATAGCTTGCACTACTATCGGTGCTCTTTAGCCCTGTGCTAGAAGTGAGTAAGTCCTGGGCTGGCTCGCCCTTAGGTAACGCGGAGCCGTCACAGTTTAAGTCGCCGGCGTCCGTTTCATCGCCAGTCTTTACTAGAGCCTGCTCTGGCTCACCACTGTGAGAATTTATAGGCTTCGGGCTTACAGGTTCAGGTTTGCCCTCTTCAACCACGTGCTCTGCTGGCGCCGCGACCTCACGAGCCTTCGAAATGGTAAGGACCTTCGCAGCGTTATCTCCAAAACAAAGGCCTTTTTCTTGGGGCAGCATATCCAAGCGATTAGGGAAAATCGAGGGATGCTGCTTAGGCAGGTTTTGGGAGACGGCTGCCTCGGTCAGACGCACCTCGAGCGGGCTCTCGTTCGCGACGCGGGCAGTAGGCAAAGACACGCTGGTTTCAGTGGAGCATAACTCATTTTCGGGTGTTTGGTCGCGAGCGGCTGTCGTTCCCTGATCGTTGAACTGATCATTGTTTCGAGGCAGCGCTGAGGCGCATTCCTCGCTTACAATAGAACTTGCAGTTGCCACTTTCAGCGCGCGACTGCTTTCTGGAGGACTGCCTTTTTGCGCTGCGCCTACGCCTATCTGGGTTGCAAGGAAAATCTGCGCGGCATCGCGCTTTTCATCTAACGCCGCGCTCTGGCTTGGAGCGCCACAGTCGCTGTCAGGTGGCAGACAACGACGCTCTGTGCCGCAGATTATCACATCAATTTCCCGACTGTCACTGTTCTTCTGAGCAACTACAATGTGCGTAGCTGACCAAGCGGGGCTCTTTGGCTGGTCGCTGACGCACTGATGGGGGCGCTGCTCGCTGCTATCACTTCGGATTTTAGACTCGGTCTGTACACGAATTCTGAAGTGTCGGAAGAGGGCACTTTTCGCTTTGTCGTAGTTTCTGGCATCCTCATCGGATAGTCGCGCTAATACGGCGCTGACATCGCAAGGAAGGATGGCCAGCAACATCATTGACCATTCGCCCTGATCTAGTTCTTCTTCCGCACATATCTGTTCAAAACTCGCGAGGAACGTTCTGAAGCTCTCGCCTCTCTGAAAAGTCCGCAACCGATCTCGGGCCCTTTTCCGTCTGAGAAATTGAGTCGTACGTATGAGCTCCTGCTGCTCTCGTTTACGTAGTTCCTCGAGCTCAGCGCGTCTCTTACGGCATTGCTCCTGCCATTCTATTTCAACCCTGTCGGCCTTCTCCTTGCGCTCTTTTTCAATCCTGTCAGCCTCCTTCTTAGCGGCTTCCTTGCGGTAAAGGCGTTCTTTTTCAACCCTGTCGGACTCCTCCTTGCGTTCCTTTTTAACCCTGTCGGACTCCTCCTTGCGCTCTTTTTCAACCCTGTCGGCCTCCTCCTTAGCGTTCCTGATTCCCTCCTGAATGACTTCCCAGGTCTCCAAAATTTTGTCTCCCTCCTTAGCACCACATTCCTTAATAGCCTCAATCAGCTGCGGCTTTCTGTGACTCTTCCTGGCCTCAATACCCAGCTTTTCACACAGCAACATCAACTCTGGCTTCTTTAGCTTGCTCAAATCCATGGCAACTTCCGAACGAGGACTTTCATAGAATAAGCTGCTACGTGAAATGCGTAAGCGAGCACGTGCAGAAAAACAATATACAGGTAGTGATAAATTTCCTGAGTTATCAAGCCTGGCAGATTCTCAAAGAAAGTCAAGCGCTCACCACTGCTGAAGCCAGGACCAAGCGTGGAAGATCCCGCCGCTGCCAACCAGTCGATATATTTTGCCGTGCTTGTAGCGTGTCCCACCAGGCATCGGATCCAGGATCACCGCCGCTTTGCCGAAGGAGGAAGGAATCGTGGGCCGGAGACGGGGAGTAGGGGAAGAGAAGGAAAAAACTGTATTCACATATTTACAATATTTACAAGAGCGCGGGACTGAGAATGGCTCTCAGTGGAAGGGGAACGTCTTCGTCAACCGTAGTCGACTGGAGCTAGCAGGCTTCTCTCGGCCACACTCACGGCCGAGTTAAATACCGTTCGGTTTCCCCAGATCCCTGGCTGGGGAATAATGGTCGACGAGCACTGTCCAATCCGATGGACCGAAGGGGACGTTCTTGTTACCGCCCATGGCTGGGCAGGTGCGAGCTTTTCCACTCTCTCTCGCAGCTGGTTGATGAGAGGAGGAGATGCTGACCCATCCAGCGCTGCCGGATAGGAATCTCCCGAAGTCCTCCAGCAGGGGAATGAACTTGCCTCCCCGCCGATTGCCCAGAACGCGAGTCGGGGACACAGAATTCTTCAATTATCCGCCAGCGTGACCGGCGCCGCCAGGTCGCCTCCGCATTCACGGTGGTTGCTCGGACAATAGCTCCTGGGCCTCGCCTGCCTTCGTCGCCGCTGCACTCTGCTCAAGGAATTTCGCTGGGATTACTGCTGACAATGGCCTTTGACATTCCTGCCACACTAATCCGCTGAGGCTCGGAGGGGCATTCCAAGCATCCAACTTCCCATGGTCGTCGCGAGGTTGTCGACCTCGATGAATGTTCACGGTAGCTGCATGATCGGGCCCACGTGGTCCGAGTGGACACAGGTGTGACGGGAACACACAAAGAGAGTTAAGGGGGGGGGGGGGTAGAAACATAACAATGCTTCGCATAAAAGCGCACAAAGAAACTGCTCCGTGACATTACATTACACGAAATACTGTATAGAGCCCAAACATCACCGCGAGAAAAAAGCACAAGAAAAAAAGAGTACAGGAGCAAAGCAGCACTGTGACAAAGCAGCTTGCGAGAAAAACAGGAAGCCTTTGAGCACCGCCGTGCTTAGGTGTGCAAGGGACGGTTTAAGAGCAAATAACAGCTCGTCGAATGAAAACAACATCGGATAACTTCTGTGACTAAGGGAACTGAGCATTCCGATTGGATTTTGAAACCAGTACATATTCATAATTATTGCCAGCATGCAACCCACTTAGGAATGCCATACCTCCTTTCGATCTTAGACACTGCAAACTTTGTATGCGTAAAGGGGACAGCACGTATGAGATTTCCTGCTATATCCAGCAGATATTCCACCTTATGGTGTGATGTGGACGATCGTAAAGGCGGCCGTCCATCACGACATAAAGATTGCGCAGACATAGCGGCTACTGCCTCCACACATTTTTTCAAAGTTACAGAACTATTGGTACCATTCCATCGACACAAGTTTATACACCCAATGACTTTTGCTTTACCGAGTAATGAGCAGCCCATGTAGTTATTCTTCGGCTGACACGAGCAGGCATATACGCACGCACAGACAATAACGCGCGCACGCTTGATCATGTATGGATATACGAATGTGTGTATAAAGAGTCGCAGGCTGAATAAAACTCACCAACTGTGGGCGTTGCAGCTGTTCCCTCGCATTGTGTGAGGGCAATATCAAGATTTCCTACCAATGTGCGCAAACCCATATGCACCGTTGACTTGCATAAACCAAAACCGGCTACTAACTCCAGGAAGGTACTGCGTCAGAAGTTTTGGACTGCCAATTCATCGTTCACCATAATCTGTCCGCCACTGCCATATATGCACGTAGCACTTACTAAACAGAGAGCCATAAATTCAAGAAATGCAAAATAATCAGAGGTACCTGGTAATTTGGGGACACTTCTTTGGTTCAAATGCCGCCACTCTGGCAAGGAAGCCCCTCCAGATGGAGAGAAGACTGCTAAGTAGAGCCTTGCCTATTCTTCTTTGGGGAAGCAATGCACGAATGACTTCACTTCTCATACTTTGTATGCTTGAGTAGGCGTGGTAAGAATATCTCCTACATACGTACCCATAATTTTATGGCTAAAGCTTTTTTTCTATCATTTTACTCTTTTTGTTTTCCTTTATGACGGAGATCTTTTACTTCCTTTCATGCTTCTTTCAATGTTCACAGGGCTGCACTAGCTGCTGTCCGGAAAATGGCATCCTGCTTGCGTATGTCATTGCCAACACTTTCCACTCGGCTTAATTTCATCAAACACACGTTCTCTATTTTTGTAAGTAACACGTTGTACGTAGCCACACACGAGGACATGAAGAAAACATTGCTTTCCGTGTGAAATGTTTTATTGAGTTATTTAGTGCACACGTTGGTGAATGCGACATATGGGCAATCCTAAGGAGCCGCCGTTCCCCCAGTGTCCTGTATGGTTCTCTCTTTGAAGGACTATTTGTGCAGATAAAAAATCTTTCAGCTTTTCCTTACGCCCCAAACAATTCATGACAAAAAAGAGTGTTTTTCTATGTTCGGTTCTTTTGTAAACGCTTCTCCCTTGCAGCTGCCACTGATGGCTAGGGTGCCCTAGAGTGCGGTTTTGTCCTGGGAATTCAAAAGCATTCGTTTCGTCCTGTAGGTTGATGAACATTAACATTTAATATTTATTATTCTCCACTGTACTTAGTATAGCTGCAAAAAAAAGCTGCGTATATTTCATTTTTGAGAGTATTGCTGCGTTATCAGTAATTTCAAAAAGTAGAGCAATATGTCCCGCGCAACTGTTTATCTTCTTTGTGCTAGCTTGCGAAATAATAGGGCTGAAAAATTGTAGTCGTGATCCAATACGTTTCCAGAAACAAGTCCTTGCTTTCCACCTTATGTGCACTGTTTGCAAGAAAGAGTATATAGGAGGTTTAGCACAGCGGATGCCGCTGTGTGAAAGTAGATGCGCTATTGTGTACCAGAATTCGACCTTCCCAATCTTAATAATGCGTCTATAGTACCAGATGCGCAAAGGATCACAACAGCAGGTGCTGTCATAACATTCAACAGCGGTAACATAGCAAGGGCCAAGGTTCTGAAGCCTTTTGGGCTAACCGGAGATGGCCGCACTCTCCGCCGGCTGAGAGAGTTGACCGGCAACAAGTTTCCTCTGTTGTCTGAGCCGCATAGCAAGCAAATAAAAATAATTGGTACGAACATTTCTTAAGCTCCACTTAAGGACACAACGCGAAAGCGTAAGGGGCTAGCGCCCATTTATGCAGAATTGGTCATTCTGTACAAAACATTCATAGATCCCGGAATCCTCGATCCACTCCTGGAGCAGTGGCGCATACAACTACACAGCGCAAAGGCAAACACGGACAAGTAAGGAAACACCACAGATTGAGACACTACAAAGTGGTTGAAGTTAGCGCTTTGTGGTGTTTCCTTACTTGTCCGTGTTTGTTTTTGCGCTGCGTAGTTGTAAGCATGATTTACCAACACGCCCGGCAAGCGGTGTTAAGCAGTGGTGCAGCGGGTAAAGGATGCGCCACTGCCTTGGGATCGCAGGTGCTGCCACCGGTTGCGCTTGTGCAACCCAAGTTGCTCTCCCCAAGCAACCTCTAGCGACGAGTCAATATTTTAAGTGCAACCTGCTACAGTGAGCAGTTCGCTCACAATCCGGTGGGCAGTTTTTGATGACGCCTAAAGGTTACGTGACCTAGGTGGCTCACCTGCCTCCTAGGTTTCTGCTGTGGTGACTTTTCATGGATTTTTTGGTCACGGTCCAAGACGCGGATGGCGACGCTAGATTTTCGGCGATACGAGCTCGTCAACACTGTCCCAATAAATTTGGCTGCCTTGCCTATATTTGTACATTAACACGATTGAACACCTTTACAGCTATATGTCCAGTCGATCTCTCTTCTTATGCGAACATTGGGAAAACGAAGAAGATGGATGGGTGAAACACACACCGCGAGCACTAGCGTGTTCATTTCAATTACTCCTTCCTTGTCATTATTTCTGATCTTGCCACCATTATTATTTAAGCTGACAAGTTCCTACCGCTTTGTTACTTACTAGCTTCTCGGCTATTCTTTCTGTGAAAAATGCCCAAAAGGAAAAAAACATTGCGAAATACGTGAAAAAAGGGAAGCGAAACGAATTTGATATTTTTGTTTTGTAATTGGAATATGCCGATTGAAATATCTCGGGACTAAATTGTACCATTGTAATTGTGGTGGCTATTGCCAAGGAGAAGCCAGAGCACCATTCGGCTCTTACACTTCTCCGTCAGCTGCACGAAGAGATATTTCTTATTCACGGGTGTGAACGCAACTTCCTTCAATACACGGCTCCTCGAAGGCTTTCTTACTACATAATTCTACAGGAAGTAGTCCGTGTGGAAATATTCGGATATCGTTTCTCAAAACGGCGTGGTCCTTAGCCTGAAGCCACCCCCTTACAAATTCACACACCAGCATTTAGCGTCCAAGATCTCCACTCCACAGATGGCCACCACCAACCAGCCTCATTCGGAGAAAACGCCAAAGTTGGTGTACTGCAGCCACCATCCACCCATCATTACCCCCCGAAAAGACCACCCGCGCATAATCTGCAAAAGCCTCCACCCACCCGCCCACACAGCAGAGCAACGGTAAAGTGACGGGAAATTCTTATTAAAAAGGGGAATGGGGCGGCGATGATTGCAAAAGCGAGACCGTGAGAACAAATCCAATAAGAAAAACGTGGATTTGTTGCATTACATTGTATGATATCCCGTCAATTATTTTAAGAGCACCGTAGGTTAGTTACTGATCAGGTGAAGACGACCTCCCGCCAAATTCTAATAAAAGATACCTATTTCCAACGTAATTAGGTTACGAGGTGAAGACCACCTCTCGCCCACTTTTAAAGGATACATTTTCTCAACGTCATTTGGTTACGAGGGAAAGCGAAATGCTGAAAAAGTAACCTCGGGTATTGAGTAATGTGAAATTTAATAAAGAAGAGCAAGCGGTTCGGTAGTTGAATTGTGTTGTGAAGTATCCTGAAAACATGTTCTGACGAGGCTGTTTCCTGCAAACTGACTTTCGTAATGATGAAACATTTTCGTCTAATTATGGCTATTTATCGTTTAATCTAAATGCGAGAGTGGAGAAAATTGCGAAGAGATTTCCATGGCTCCAAAACTCCTCACGGTTCCAGCATTTTAGTATCAACCGTAATGGAAGATTTATGCTTTCGACTTCGCAAGCACGAATGATAATTTTGTGCGGCTTTGATCTGAACTTTTCTTAAAGCTGTGAAATTTCAAAAATGAAGGATTAGGACAATGCTAAGGAAGAAAGGTCCCGTATCTCGGCTACGTGGTGAACCTAGTCAATGATAAAACAAAAATATTTAGAAGGACCGCAATGGCATCTTGAAAACAATTCCAAATGTTAGCTATCCCACCATGGTGAGTAGCGTAATTAATTGCTTAAAGAACGCATGAACAAGGTGTTTAGCTTCTACGTAACAAAACGAAGTAACAAAGCTCGTCGACAAGCTAAAATGATCTGTAACATGACTGCCCAACACAACCAGGCTTTGGCGATCAAAACTGCCTAAACCAGCAGGCCGAGCGGTCTGACTTTTCATATAAATATCTCACTTTCTTCTTGATGGCAAAATACGCCCTCAGGGCAGGGATCACAGTTCGAGCAAAACAGATGCGAGAGGCTACCTTTGTAGTCGGTCCTACTTAAGATATTACGTTATGTTACGTTAGGTCTGCTGTCAGAAAAGAGCGCTTTTTTTTCGCGGCTGCTCTCGTTCTCCTTTTAGAGCTTAAAAATGAAAAGAACGAAGCCTCTATGAAGTTGCCGAGTCCCTGAAGCCGGGCTGCAGTGACGCGACCCCTTGAATGTACCCAAATCACTTTGGGTGCCCTCAGATCGATGCTAACGACTTGATCCGGATACAGTATGTACGTTAGCCGGCCAACCGACCTGGGTCGCGATCTTAGATTGCAGTTTGAACGGCTCTATTTGCAGTTCTGAAGTTGAGAACCCCTTCCATTTGGCTGCCTCTTCTAAAAAGGAAGAGCTCACAGCGGCGGCGACAGGTCGCGGACAGAAACTGCCCTGGCGCTGCCTAGACTATTGTTGTGTGTAACCTTGGAGAAAATAGAAGCCATGTACCCACGTTGTGTATTTAAAAACGTATGCACTCTACAGAATGATTTTGAGGACATTTATATATTTTGATTTGAAAAACTGAGAGAGATGTGTAAGTGCGCTCTGCGGATTTGTACGCGGAAAACGGATTTGTACGCGATGGACATCCACGATTAGACGGTTTAGAAACTAAATTTATTCTATCACCTTTTTAATTTGTGATTTTAGAGGGTAAGATTGAACTGCGAAACTGAAATTCCTCAACATCTAAAGTGAACCCAGTTTTTAAATTTAAAAGCTCGTGTATTTTGCTTTCCCACGTTGCATATTTGTGAAATGGTGTCGCTACTTTAATGCATTGTCAGCGAAATCACGCTAACGGCTCCTACATCATAACAAACAAAAAGATCGCCTGTACTCACTGCATCAGAAATGAGAGACATTTCATTTGAGTAATATGCAACGCGGCTAAGTCAGCTCAATGAGGTTTCGAACGCTCGCTTTTCAACTGAGATATCTTTGACCACATTGCCCAATAAAAAAATTTAAAAAACTCGGATGCCTTAGAAGGTGATTACATCAATTTTGCGAGAAAACCTTCTCCCATTAAGGCAAAAATAAAACGAAGATTTGAATAATTTAGATACTTAACCGTCTAATTGTTACATCAATCACGAACATAACCTTCGCTCTTCTCCCCCATCCACCTGCGCAGACACGACTGATGTATCTCTGATCAGTTTTAAAAGAAATACCGGCACCGTCACAAACGCACCACCCATATACTCATTGGTTGTCGATAAGAATAAAGCTTTCAAATTCTTGCGTGGGCTTTATTCTTCTTTTTATTTTCTCCAAATAAGTTTGATTGCAAGTTAACTAGTAACATGCTGGTTTATCGAAAGCGTAATCTGCAATCGAGACAATATTTAGCCAGCACTACACATAAACAAAAGAAGCTAAAACAAACATTATTAGTCCCCTAACCATTCGGCAGAAAACACACCCTATCGTGTTGCTACCGCTTCTAGTCACGTACCGGTCAAAACTCACTGTGTTGCTCTACAGCCTCGACCTGGTGCATAGTAGTGCGTTCATGGTGCATCACTCTGATAATCAATTCGAAATTCTAATACTATATGAAGCCAGGACAATACGTGAACGCACTAAGTACGTACCTACCAAAGGGCGGCTAAAAGTTTGACGATGTTTTCAAGCAGAAGTTATATTTCTCTGTCTCCTCTTCTGTTCTCGCACTTCTGATCCCTGCGGCCTGCGACCAAAACACTTGCATCCATTGGACGGCTGCGTCGACCATTTCCATTTCTGTCAATAATTGTCTTATCAGGTAACGCTTTCCCAGCCAGCCTGTATTATTCTGATAAGCGCTTGCTCGGAGCCGTCGCGCTGTCATACACGTTAACTCAGATCAAACATTTCAGCCCACTCTACGTGGCAAAAGTCATCTTTTTTTTTTTTGCAGCACCATGCAAGTAATTCGAACTTTTCTGATTATCTGCGAACTTGGCACTAATACTTCTAGTGTGCCTTTGCTTGCTTCAAAGGGAATAACTTTCGACAGGTAATTTTACCTGAGCATTATCTAGGGGAGAACAAGTTATGATACCTTATTTTATGTTATTGTTTTTCTTCTCTGTTGAAGTGGATTATACCTACAGTGGCGCTTTTGTTCCTGTATTTTAAAAATTTGTTTTTAAACGCCGTTGCTGAAATTTGCAATTATTAAAAAAAATACCTAATGGCGTGCGTCGGAAACGGTCGAGGTCACCGAACAAGATATGCCGATAAAACAGATGACGGTAATTAAGAACCAACAGCTTTTATTGAATAGAAGCGGCCTCAGTATTAAAATATGGTTATACATAATGTGCAGCTTTTGTTTCCACATGTTTTGCTAATTGCTATGACTCTATTCTTTTTGGCATACATATGCTGTCGTATTAATTATATGAATAAAAGGTTTTAAACATTCAGGGATCTGCTTATCTCTATAAAAAGGTGAACGAATTTGCGGAAGCTGGATTGAAAATTTGAGCTGGCCCCTATTATCGAACCGGTTAATGAAGACAGAGTGCTCTGGTGCACAATTAACGCGGTTATCAGGAAGCGCGATGAGAAAACCAAATTCCCGAAAGTTCTAAGCGCCGATTACGACTCTCTTCAGTTCCGATCATTAATGAATTCAATGTTTCCCTCTCTTCGAAATGAAAGAACGCTGCTTCTTTCCTTCTTCACCTTTGCCCATTTTTATTTTCGCCTGTGAAATTAGCGCAGTAATTTTGCCAATCACATCAGCCTCGAGCTTGCGAGAAGGAAAGTATCGATTCGCTCGACTGAAACATTCTATTGGCGCTCTCTTCTTTGGCGCTCAAATTAGTCCCTATCTCGTCCCGAGTAATTCGGCAGAGCGAAGCTAGGCATCAATACGCTTTATGCGCGCCCTTAATTTGAGCCGATCGGTAACGGCGTTTACAGTGATAAGGTCTGTGCTAGCTTCTGTTCTGCTTATAAGTTTATTATTTCTTTATCTCTCGAATATTGCGCTAGAGCTCTTACAAATCAATCGCTTGAAGCAGTGTTAGGTAAGGTTCTCTTTAAAACATGCATCTGTGTGCGGATGGTAACTAGATTGTATAAAATAGATATAGCGCTCAAAGCGCCACTTCTCAATTGGTTATAGATATTGATACTTAGCCTATAAGGTTTGCAGGTAAATAAAAATATGCTATCGCATCTTCATTCCTCACTGCTCAAGGGAATGTTTTTCCTGTTGTGAAATTCATAGCCGTGGTTTGCACGAATTTTCCTTTCGCTTTTATCAACTAAAGTACAGTGCCCGCAGAGGTAGTGGTCCAGAACCGGGCTAACACGCAAATCATAGCCCATCGCCAAAATTTCAGCGGACAAGAGCACCTTCGCAGCTCTGCTAGAATCTGAAAGGGCCTTGGATTGAACTGCCAATGCATTGCCAAATGTACAGCGAGCATCTAAAGAAGACTTCTTAGCCCCCGTACGTGTAACAATGAATTTGAGTTGTAAAGCGTAGAACAGCGTGGGATCGAAGTGAATGAGTTGTACTCATGTTCGCACCTGATGCCTTCTATTTTTCTAGCGGTTGCGTCGGCTAAGTTGCTGAGGTGCTCATCTGCTGACGACGAAGGCGCGGGTTTGGTTCCAGACGCTGTGGTGGCATTTTAATAGACGTGAAATGCTGGAGGCCCATGTTATGTGCTATGTAAACCTCGTTAAAGAACCCCAAGTGGACGAAGTTATCTGGAGGCCTTCACTACAGCGTTGCTCATACCCTACGCTGCATAATAGTAGAGCAGATGTTTTGGGAAGTTTGTGTAGATTCATGATGACAAAAGCTGCGCACACTTTGCCAAAACACACACAAAAAAAGGTAGTCACCATCATGGCTAGTTTTGTATTCCTTTTTGTTCTTTGTGCTTTGTCAAGTTTGCGCTGCTGTTGTCATCTTGCATTCGAATATTAAATCCCATAAAACCACCCCAAACACTCTTGTTTCAAGAGAAACTTGAACGACAAGACTTGCACATCACATCAGGCACAATAGCGCCTAATTTCTCTACAGGAAGGCAAGTTAATATCTTACTGTGGGGTTCTAGCCGAGAAAATGTAAACAGCTATGGACAAAACTATAATTGATACACAAAAACGGCTTGAGTTTCTTGCCACTTTTGGTGTTTTTAGCTTTAACACATGGTTTCGCTTATTATTAGCGTATGCAGTGCGTAGGTCCGGAAGGATGTTTCTGTACTTCCCGCTTATCTACGGGCCAAATATTAGTATTGTGCGGCCTCTATTTCTGTGCATGAAATTGAAACGCGCGAAGTTGAGGCCATATAGATTGTGATATATTCAATTGATTGCGTGGAATGCAAACACGCCTATGAAACTTAAAAGAATAACCAATAATATTGGTAGTCGGTGGAATTACTTCCTAATAAACTCTTATCAAGCACTAACGTGCATTCCATACAGCTGAAGTTACTTACGCGTGAATAATATCTAAAGTATATCATATACTAACTTCCTTTGGTCTGACACTCTAGAAAAAAATAGCGCATTTTAATACTGTTAAGCATTTCATATTTTTATAGCAAACATGTTCTTTAGCGATTCTGTGCAGGAAAATCTTAATGAAAACAACGTTCTCAGTAATGCTTTCTGCCATGCTCCGGGAAAGCCGTAGACCAAAATGCATTTGGTCTCTGAAGGGTGTAGGTATGTAAAAATAAGCTGAGGTTCGTATAAAACTTAGGATTCCAAATTGCGTTGTTTGGCAGCCAAAAGGAATATTAGCCGTCAAAAGAGCAATGATTGTGACGTCAGTGAGACTAAATACATCCGAGAGACCTAGAACTTGAGTAGCCGCCTTGTTGTGTGTATCTAATCCTCCATTATAACCCAGCTTTAAATTACAAGCTACTTTTTCTTTCGAACCTGTTGCAATTTCAATGAGAAAGAAGTGCTCGTGAGGCTTGTGCGTGCAACTTCAGTCACGATATAACTGGCATTATAGAAAAATCAAAATAACGACCACAGATATCAATGCGAAGTACGAACAGGCATGAGTGCCGGCGAACATTCACTTCAATATGGAAATAGGCAGTCCGGCTAAAGTGCATCTTACGCTATCTAAAGGGCGCATAGGAGTCATCGGAGGCAGAACTCCTGCCATTTTGCACAACTGATACAAAAAAACAAATTCGCATTGCGGACTTAAGATATCTTTAAATCAGTCTTCCGCTCCTAGGAGATGCAATATTTTGCATGTTAAGGATGTTGCAGTGGCGAAACTTAATTGTGAGTGAATGGAAAAATAGAAAAACCATGACTAGTACATAAGGCAGCCAGGTGTGTGCTCAATAAGTGACTCTCTTGCGATCTGAAATGTAGAATTTTCTCTGGTCAAATACATACATTTGTTTCAGCGTGTGTTACAACCTGTTGCAGAAGAAGGAACACTTACATACTTGAATTTTCTGGAAAATTACGTGAAAAGTTGCATAAAAAAAGGCGGTGCCTAATTTTCAGGCTGGATTTTTGAGGAATTAACTTTTGTATGGAACCGGCGAGCGAAATTCTAATTGTGGCAACGAGGCTCATGATACCAGAAATTTCGGCATATCAGAGTGATAAATAACGAGGAACGAACGGTAAGTAAGCCCGGCGAAAATCTCATGTGGAGAAAGGCATAGGTATAACGTATCATCATGCTTTGTGACGTACCTCCCGTTGGTAGAAAATTTCATCACGTTACTGAGGCAATCTATGGAACACAATAAAGAATTTAAATATATAGAAGAGAGAGGAAGGAAGGTAACAAGTGAAGCAAGCAAAGAAAAAAGTGCAAAAGGAAGCAACAGAGAAAGAAGGTGGCCTTGTATTGGAGAGAAATGAAGTAGGCAGATAAGAAAATTGACAGTTGAGGGAATGAAAAATAAAGCGATAACATATGAACATCACGAAGAAGTTAAGTGAACGAAGGAAGAAATTAGAGCGAGTGAGAAAATTTGTTTTACAAGTCTTGCCATGTGAGTCACCTAATTATTACGCCAGATAACCAAAGGGTTGTTACCCTTCCGCTCCGCGTGGTATGCAAGGTCTGCTGAGAAGTGGAACTGCAATTAACGAGGGTGGATATTTTCGCAAGCGCTTGTTCAATGCTCTTTTGAACAAAGCGCAGAGGAGACTAAGGCGAAACTACCGTCTGTGGTTTTATCTGCGCGTATCGCCGTTTGTTTGCACATGTGTGCAGTGGGCTTTACTCGATAGAAGATTATTTACACGTGGCTTAAGCATTAGCGCTCTCCAAGGTTATTTTCGGTTCTCAGGTCGATTGGACAGAAGACAGGTTCTCAGTCGAAGTGCTGTTTAACTAACCAGCCAGCTCAGTACGCAACAAAAATTACTCATTCTCTAACGACAAAGGGTCAGTGCGATGAATACCGTCGGTTCGCGAAAGTTTTGAACTGTTCCAGAAGACACGCTCGTTATGTGGTGAGCTTTGCGTGCGTAGAGAAGCTATGTTTATATCTTCGGCAGGCATAAACATTAATGCTGTTTCCGAATGCTTCAGTCTGTGCGGCACATCTGCAAGGACTGATGACAAATATAATCAGTACTATTCCCGTGAAAGGAGAGATGCTTTGCACCACTCACGCATAATGATCTAAGTGACGATGTGCAGTTTTCGGAGCGTCGCGTTAATGCTTCCTTGCGCTCCTGAAGAAAGAGGCAAGTGAACGCTAGGTATTGTCTTCGTTATGGGCACTCAGCGTCGCAGTCACGAAGAAAATGAAAAAAACTGGCACTGGTTTATCCGGTTCGTGATAGTATTTATACTTTAGTCTCTTCAACGCCTGCCTGCATCTCCTTGTACGAAGAGTAAAGAACCAGAAAGTAGTAATCAGAAGTACAGCTGTTGCTCGTAATCACGCCGCGAGAATCGTGCTAAAGCCAGACGCAGTGACAGAACGAGACGAGCACATGTATATCTCTATTGGAGCTTTACCTTCTTCAAACGATGAGAACATGCAGATCTGCCTGCCTTTAATTCAATGGTCAATTACATAAGTGCCGCTGGCAGTAAAATCATTGTCAGCACTAATATTCGCTAGAAGGTAATGGTGAGGAAAAGCGCTAGTTAGCACTGAGCCATGCCTTGGTGAAATCTCTTCCCAAGTTGGATCCGAAGGTTTATTCTCCACAAATAAAGAGTGTTTGCAACCAACAACGCCATTTCTCGGCCTCGTTTTAAGACCAGTAGAAAAAAAGACACCACATAGAGACTAAGGGTGGCCTTCAAGAGGAGGCGACTCGAACAACGCCCTTACCTTCCCGCCTGTTCTATTGTTATTCAAGATCACACAACGAAGAGCACTGAACAAAGCCGTCGATCTTCGTTCCCCTTTCGGAAAGTTCAGCGGAGCTCGAAAAGAAAGGCCACTTCTGGTAATGGAAAGACACTGCGTTCAACCAGAGACACTCGAATAAGAAACACCCAATATTTAACTAGCTCGGAAAAAAGAGAAGACATGTTCGTGTCGACATCCTCGCCCACTCTCTCGGTTTTAGGCCCATCTCAAATTAGAGGGCACTTATAGACAGGCTGCTTTATAGTCCTCCTGTTCAAACACAATTAGTCAAATGACAGCGACATCTGGTGGTGTCTGTCAGGAAAGCGCGTGCTGCAGAGAAGAGGGCTTGCTCATCCAAAGAGCGGTCTATCGATCGGCTTGTGCTCTGGAGGTGCTTGTGCGTGCTGAGAGCATGGAGATGTATCCAGCGGATAGGGTACCACTGCTGCTTGTGAATGGCCTCGGCGGCGGGCTTCTCTTTCAGACGTCTCTAGGCATCTTGCTTCATGGTTGGATCTGCTGACTTATCAACACCTGCTCGATTTCTCCACTATAATGGCAATACCAAAGAAAGTAAGACATTGCTTAGTACATGGCCATCCCTATTACTCTGCTCGCGTCTTCTCCCAAGCACTTGGCGGCATAATTAACCTAAGTATTTCACAATATTTTCGGTTTCTACTAAAGATATTGCCATTGCGCAGTATGTGTTGCAGCATTCTGCTTGGAACACTTTGTTTGCGTACATTTGCTTCGTCTTGCAACATTCAATAGTTAAGTAAGGAATCACGCCTCACGCAATCTATCAAGGGAGGCCCCAAGTTCTGCCGATATTTAGCAACATGGTTGAAGGAAACACCCGTAGAAATATCAGCACCGCTATACTAAAAGAAATTCCTCATGTGAAGTATCGACAACATGCCAGGACACCCTATTCAAGTTGAACATCATTAAAAACTGTCACAAGGTTGGACTAGAGATTAACCCGCGAGTTAATGGGCGAAAATTATATGCGTTGTCTTCTCCCGTGTTAAATGGATCTTTGTAGAGTTTTGTTTTTGTTGCGTCACTTTTTATCGAGAGAGAGAGATATAATTTTTATATATCTGCTGAAGTCCGATCCTTCTTAGCAGCCCGTTTCGTGGGCGCTATTTATCGGCGGTGGCGGAGTAGGGCCACGTGTCTCTTGGATGTGCCGGATGTGGGCGGCGAGGAGCGGCCAGAGGGTGGTACGACGTCTTGCGACGTTGATTCTCGCGGCAAGGTCGGAGGTAGCGTTTCACAACCATCGCGGGCTTGGACCAGCAATTCTTTTGCCGGATGCGTGCCAACGTTCGGGTGCCAACGCCATCATGGCTAAGGCGAGCCAGAATAGCTGTTAAGGCAGTTCGGCTGGGAGACGGCGCCACGAGAATGCCCAGGAATGTGGCAATATAATATTTGAGTGGGGAACTTGCGTGTTTAGGTCAAAGTTATCAGAAATATTGATCGTCCTTCCCTACGAAGAGTCAAAACAAGCGGAACACAAAGCAATGTTTCTGGTGGTGCATTTGCGCTTACTCTGGGTAAACAACTTGTCCGCCATGAAGGGAGTGGTAGTTTAACGAGAGGTGGAGGCGATATGAACCAGAACCATGGCTGCGTATGCCGCTTGTTTTGGCTCTTCGTAGATGCAGACAATTCAGATTTCTAATAATTTTATCCAGGCAGGGAAGTACTCCACTCGAATATCACGTGAAAAAAAAAAAAAACCTCCAAATGCCACCACATGCGTCAAATTACAGCATTCATAACGGTTTAGCCAAAAGCAACCTTTTACAAGGTGCATTTAGTGATTCAACACCCAAGCCAGTTAAAAATTTAGCCGGGTGTACGCCTTGGCCCTCTGCAGAGAAAGAGTGCACGCGGTTCGAGCCAGGCAGGAACTGCTGCAGGCTACCCTGCAAAGCACAGCGGTGGTTGAAATGGAACCGATGAGGCTCACTATATTATTATGGACAATAAGGGCTGCAAGACGGACAGAGAGAGAGTGGAGAAGTGGAGGCCCTCATTGGGTAAAAAAAAAGGAGGAGAGAAGAAAGAGCGAGAAAGAGGATTGTTCCATGGTTGCTGCGATGCTTCTTCCATCATTTACAACATCTGGGATCGCGATGAAGGATTCGGAGGCGGATCTTCCCAACGCAGTCATCTTTCACCCTTTCACCCGCAGGAAGCAGGGCTCAAAACTCTCGCGCGTCCTCCAAGCAACGTGCGCTCCTCAGCGTCATGCTCATGTGCATTTGACAAAATATGCAGCTATAGATGTCCCAACCACTTCAACTTGTCATGCTGGCCACGATCGGTTCGTTAAGACAGCTAGTTACCTAGTTCTATTTGCAACCAAATAAACAAAACGTTTTAGCGATACTCTCAAAATCATACGCATTTTTCTACCTTCATACAAATAACTATTCTCCATAATCAAATGTAACAGTATCAGCATGAAACCCTTGTGCCTTTGAGGAATCATTGGGGAGAAGTCTCTCCTTTTGTGGTTGCTTGACATCTTTCTCCCACACTAATAATAGTGCGTATTAAGAAACGAGAAAATTTTTATTTATTCATTTAACAATACTGTCAACCCTCGTGCGAGGGTCCTTACAGAGAGGGTATAAAAATTTCATAGAAAAACAGCACTATTCACAAGCATTGAATACATCAGCATGAAACGGTACATCATTCAGTCAAGCATCAATTGGCCCTTTCAAGCCATGACAAGTATGCTGACACTGTAGGTGATCGCACAGGACTACCTGCAATATTTAAATTGTCTGTACCGACTTTGCGCACAATGCGCCTAAAACGAGGGTCCATGAAAAGGCTACTGCCTCTTCAAAACATCAGCCTCTCGCGTGACTGCAGAGTAAACAGCACGGATGGAGCCGATGACAACGACAGCGGAAAGAAATTGAGGGAGAGGCAGAGTACAAAAAGAAGACTACCAAGGACACATAGCCATGCACACACTATTCCAAAATTGAGGATTCTGCTGACTGAAACTACGCAGCAAATGGAGGCCTGCTGTGATTACAAGGTGCAGATTGAGAGCTGCCCTATTTCTCTGCCTAAACCATATTTCAGGGTAGAAAGAGACCAGCTGCGCAAGACGTAATGGATGGAGCTCGCTGCGAAAATTGCATTGTGAACTCGCCTTCATGGAGAGCTCTTCTCAGCGCCACACAAAATGTCGCTCTCGGTATAGTAGCACCGCAGCGAATAACCGTGTCTCGTTGCATAAGCTGAACTGCGGACGTGCGAGCGAAACAACAATGCGAGTATGCGTACCGTGGGTTCGTATTATTTCATTATCTTCCACCCTTTCTCGAGTGCGTGCAAGCGGGCCTGAAAAATAAAGAGGGAATAAAAGTGGCTGTAACTGTACGAGAGTGTGCGACATGCTGCAGCTGACCACGCGTGCTTAGCACTCTTTTGCTGCGCCTTTTCTCACGCCTCGTACTTCCTGCAAGGTGGACTCATATTTTGTGCATGTAAGCAGTTCCTTCGTTTCCTTCTTTGTGTGCGTAGACAAGGGAAAGAAATAAGACATTTATGTCACTCTCAAGGGCCTGAGGGTCCTCGTTTGGGTGCCCGTCCTGTCCCACGACCCCCGTACGCTCCTGACTGTGATTCTAACAACACTCCTGCTCCTTGCTATAGCCTAGAAACGGCTTTTGTAAGTTTTCGTTACTCTATAGTACTCTCACGCTTTCTAGCTCTCTGTAAAAGACAACACATTAACAATAGGCTGCAGCAGTGAATGCGTGTAGAGGAGAGCGATGCAGCTGTGACGATGAAACCAGAAATATGACATGCGTCCTGACTCTAGTGTCGCGAGTGGCAGTAGCGTTAGAAGTAACAAATTCTAATGTTAGCATCGTGAGTAGCTCTCGCAATCAATAAAAAGTTTACTGGTCGTTGCGAAAGTCAGCTTCAAATTGAAGAGGCTATGGGACAGCTACGACTTCGGCTGGACCTGAAGCCGAAGTCGTTGTGGGCTCCTCTCTGGCACTAATTATTAGGCACGAAGCACAAGACATCATGGCTATGGTGCCCTTTTATTTCATAAAATTGTTTTTTTTTTAGAAAAGGAAATGGCGCAGTAATTGTCTCATCTCGGTGGACACCCGATCCGAACCACAAGCCACAAGACCTGAAGCCGAAGTCGTTGTGGGCTCCTCTCTGGCACTAATTATTAGGCACGAAGCACAAGAGATCATGACTATGGTGCCCTTTTATTTCATAATTTTTTTTTTTTAGAAAAGAAATGGCGCAGTAATTGTCTCATCTCGGTGGACACCCGATCCGAACCACAAGAGAAGGAAGGAAGGTGAGTGTGGCCTTTTACTTCAAAGAAGATTGTTTACGGGAGTTCTGGTGTTAAGTACTATCGTCTCGTATTCAGATGCGCAATCTTCCTTATTTTACGTTATTTTTCCAGAGTTTAATTCAGGGTTATATCGGAAGGTATAGGGCTGAGTTGTTTCAGCAACATCTTTTCCTCATCTACATATTTCTGGTGACTCGGTTGCTAGGGGGTCTGTCTGCCAAACACTAGTTCGCAGGTTTCACCCTGGCAGCAGCGGTGCCATCCTGATGAAAGCAAAATTGAAGGGGAATAGAAAAAGTCCGTTATATTACAAAAGGACCTCGTGTAGTTCGTTTTAATACGCAGCTCTCCCCTACAGCACCCGGCATAGTGTTATGCGTTTCATTGGCACTTGAAGACAGAAACAGTGCAAGGGTTGAAGAAATGAAGTTAACCAGAAGACTGTCTTGTTTTCGACCCGCTGCACCAAGTGAAGGAAACTTATTCGCTGATTACTATGACACATAGACAACTAGGTCTACCTTGCGCACTCGAAAGGAAGTGGGAGTGGAAAATGTTATACAGGAGGTTGATGTGAGGACCAAGGAAGGGAGTTAAGGTCTTGCGTGCGGCTGAGTGAAAACATCTCGCGGAAGCGTGATGCTCTCAGAAAAAGAAATTCTGCATGGCAGGCTTGCAAAGTTGCCGAATCATATCACCACCGAACGATCGCTTTCTCTTCTGACACAGTGCGAGGGCCTAGTTGTCAGGGGGCGCATCAGAGCTTTTATAGAGTCGTGGGTATAGAAATAAAGTAAAAGCATTGCATATTCGTGCAAGTTCAATATTACCTTTCAGGAAGGAGTCCTAATTTAAGCAAAAAAAGGTGCCGGAAAGGTTCTACGGTGTTTCTCCGAACGCCAAGTGCATTTGGACCACTCAGGAAAAAAAAGTTCCACGTTAGTGGCAGCAGACCCCGCCCTTTTTTACGTCAGTGCCAGGCATTGGCGAGCGGCGTCAGTGCAAACTGCTTCTGTGCGACAGGCGTTTCAGAACAGCGATCAGGATGAAGTCCGTAGAAAAATTAACAGCGGGCACGTAACTACAAACACGAACCTTGTTCGGAGTATATAATGCGACAGTTTTATAATATTATTGTTTTGATCCTAGCCTAGTTCCCTTCTGTGCCCCTTCTCTACACGTAAATCAAAGCGCAGTTTCGCATCCTTATAATTTTGACAGGGGCAGCAGCTCTTAGCTCGCTCCTCCTCCTCAAAAATCGGGCGTCGGCAGCGCCACCCAAACAGCTTACCGCCGATCAACTAAAGTTGTAACTGCCCCTTCGCGCACTCACCGGTACAAACGAACCTCGTACATGCGAGCCCAGCATGCCCCGCTGCTGACAGTACGACTCAGCCCCTCGTGAATACGAGGTGGCTGTGCTAACTTCTAGGCCACCGCTAAGGTGGTTAGCACAACTACCTTGTACTAGGGAGGGGCTCGGAGGCGCTGTTCTGAGGTGGCTTAGTGGTTAGAGGATGCCGTTCTATTACGTTACTTTTTCTTAGCGGTTATAAGCCATCTATTGCTGAACGATTGGCGGTAGAAGCTCGTCATTGTCATGCGATTTTTTTTCCCCATTCATTTCTGGTACAGACTAAGCGGAAAAGAGTACGTTTTCTCAGCGGACAGAGGTGCACAGTTTGTCATTATTGGGAATTTCGTGTACCGTCCTGATAACCTCAAACCTACTAAAACTAACCTTGACTGACTGCAAAATTGTGGACGGCGATTTTATGCACATCAACAATATTACTAGTGTTAGTACCGAGAGACACAAAAAGAAGCAATGATTATAAATGGAAGCATCATTTTTGACGCTCCTACTAAGAATAACATTATCTCCTAAGCGCGAAATCATGTGAGTTGGAAATAACCAAACATTTTCTTCTTAGTTCATAGGCTCACTAAGCAACGAAGAGATCTCGCTTGCAGATGCGGAAGCAGTGATGAAATTTTCGTCTCACACTAGCTTAAGGGGCCTGAATAGAATAATTTTTAGGTGGCTTCAACTTTACGTGGCCTGCAATTTTTAGGTGGCCTGCATTTTTAGGTGGCTTCAACCTGCCGAGCATTCACAGGTATTTACTCTGCATTATCTCTGTTATTGATATACTGTACGAATTTTGTACCTCTCATTATCAAGCACCTCAGAAAACATTTGGGTTGTTCCTCCAAGGTGTAGCGTGCGAAGCTTTTTTACCACAAGCCCATTTCTAAAGAAAGTGAATATGCTTTGTCTATTAAAAAATTGTGGTAGCTAACAATTGATCTTTTGCGAGGAAGCAGTGCTTCATGCAAAAAAGAGCTATTACAATACGAAGCATTCTGGCAGTAAAAAAATACGCCAAACAATCTATTTTATACCGTCACCGATATTGCTAAAATATATATACGTGCGCTACGTATACACGTGCCATCGAGGCTTCTATTCAACCCTGTTACGTTGCGTAGGGGTTGGTTAGTGTTAGAGACTTGACTCTGAAAAGTAAAAAGAGTTACCTTCTCCTACGAGTAAAAAGATGAAATTCCGCCCTCGTTCCTTCTTATTCATTCGTTTAGCAAAAAGAAACAAATTTAACAGCTTCTCGTCACATAAAGTGTTGCTTGTTAAAAGGAAAGAAAGTCTGGGCGCAGCCGTTTTCCCTGAAATGCGTCTTTGAACACGGTTCATCGGAATGCTCTGGAGTTTCAGCGCACTCTGCATCTCGGGTGTGGCAACTGCGTGCCTTGCGCAAGTCATACATCGACTGATGCTTGCAAGGGCTTTCAAATATCTGAACAACTTCTTTTCTTGAATGTAAGAATCCTTGAATAAAGGCACCCATGAAGAAAATGCTTTTCTTTTGTTCGCGTTTCTCACGAGTTTCCAACTTGTCTGTTCAGTCCTGCGCAAAGACTCTTTTGGCTGCAGAAGAGGCCTTCAGTCACGTTGTTTCCGAAAAGAGCATCGCTTGCTTGCAGAGCTGCACATAGTAGAGGAATGAAAATTTACACAGAAAAGGCGTCGTTCGTTACTGGGCTCTGCGCCTGCGAAAACAGAGGTTGACAATGTAATGTGAGGGAAAAAAATAAAAGAAATACACAAGCTGTCATACGATACTTTGGACTCCATCTCCTCCCCATACACGTACGCGTATAGAGGGACAGTACATGTGTAAAGAAAACTATGATGTTTGCGAGCCGCGAGGAAGTATATTCAAAGCGCGCCACGAAAATATTCTCCTAGAGCTAATACGAATAACCGCGTTCGATTAACCAGTATAGAGAATCCGAGTTGTTCAAGCTAGAAGAAATGTCAGTCCGTAACCACCGTACGTGGCTCATAGGTGAGCACGCTGCCTGCTTCAGTGATGTATGCGATGAGCTCCTTCTTCTTCGGCCATTTTCAAAACCCGTGTTCTCGCCGCTCCACACGTGCTCTGTATATATGACTGTCTTTCGCCTGCACGTGTGGCGCACCCTTGTCTGAAAGGGCATCGATCATGTCTCGCTGCAGCACTTTTGTCAGCAAATTTTCTTGAGTGTAGTTGAATGCATGTCCTTGTCCCGGTCAAAAAAGTTCTCGGCCCGAGTTTCGATATCACAGAGTTGCGAGCCATGTTCGCCCTGCATGCCTTGTGGAAATAGTTCACTACTTTTCGCTAATATTGCTGTTGGTTGTTTCACGCTACCGCGATAAGAGGGGCGGTGTTATTCACATGGGATGATAGAAAGAAACCATAGGCCATAACGAATGCCTCGACGTTATTTTCCGTTTTTCTCGGTTTAAATATCTCGCCCTTATATCCAGGTTTCATATGAAACAGTGCCATTTGGAAAGCATATGCTACCCTCTCCAGATTATCAGCGAACAATTTTCTTTTGTTACCTACTTTAATTCCACAACAAAGACACCTTCAAAGTGCCGACAGATGCTTCAGCAGTCGCTTTAATTAAGTTTTCGGCGAAAACTCTCGTAGCCCGCCGTCTTCTCATAACTACTCCACGTAGAATCGTCCACTCAAAAAAATATATCTGAACATTTGGCAAACTTACGACGTCTTGTCGCTGGTTGCCGTCTTTATGCGATCTCTATTTACATGGGACAAATTTGTCTCTCAAACGTCTAGACTCCAAAGCACGTCCTCTTTGGTGGCGCAGTGATGTGCTACATGGAAAACCTAGGCCACTGAGATATTTCTTGCTTGTTCATCTCCATTGCATACTGCACCTATCCCATTTTAAAGCTGTTTGCTATAACTTGAAGTTTACGCGTTTGCGCAATGCGAAAACGTCTACTTCGTTTCCAGTTTCTTCTGTAGGTTTCCAAAAGAGCCCTTCGGCTTGGTCTGTGCTTTTGTTCAACAGGTACTCACCATGTGAACCTTCTGGCAAGAGGAGAATGCTTTAATATACGCCGCTAAAGACGACATCACGCAGCACGCTGACAGCCAAAGGGGACAAAACAACGAGTAACTCAATTTAGGCATAAAACGCTTCTCGGAGTGCACCCTGTATGAGCCCAAACCTATCCGGGTAAAACCGAGGACAAAGATAACGAGAACTAATAAAAAAACACAAATAACTAATGTTTAGCATAGCATGGATGCGCCAGCAATTTCGTTGTAGACGCGCTTTCAGGATTTGCAAGAACCTCTTGCGGATGTCGACGCATAAATCTAAACGGGACGCTTTTGCGCGCTAATTTACAGAAACACAAAGAGCACCCAAGATCATCACTTTTCTGTGAGGGTTGTAGTTGCCGTGCATAGATGGGCTCTCCTTTTATGAATTTTGTACTCTAGATTTCCACCCTCACCCA
The DNA here is from genome assembly GCF_055824585.1 of Amblyomma mixtum. NCBI lineage: Eukaryota > Metazoa > Arthropoda > Arachnida > Ixodida > Ixodidae > Amblyomma > Amblyomma mixtum. The sequence goes on along the minus strand of NC_143012.1, from coordinate 281,585,818 downwards.
TTTACACTCATAACGAGCGTCGTTTGCACTCTCGATAACTTTTTGGTGATTTTATGCATTTATATTCCCCTAGCGTAGCATGGACTGTAGTTCATTACTTTAGGTGTGAATGCATGTACACACACGTTGGACGCCTGTATCTGCTTCCTTGTACTGTTATTTGCGCGTAGGTGATTGCGCAAATATTTAGGAAAAACAAAGAACAACTGCTGTTAAAGAGGGCGCAATGCAGAAAGCGGAATAAAAAGTTCTCGCTCCTAGTTTAGTTTTAGTAATGGAAGCATATATCTTCTGAACAATCATTTATCCGCAAAAGCCTTATATTGCTAGCTTCTGCTCAGTTGCAAAACTCGCCTTTGATGGCGAAACGGTTCATTGCTGCTATTCCATGACTCTACTCTGGTGTTCGTCAAGTTCTTCAGCTCTTCTATTCGTGGAGAGAGTAGACGTACCGGTTGCTGGCATTGAAACCAGCGAGCCAGTATTTTTCGCTTCGTGGCTCACCATTTCTCAATCATAAATTCTGTGTTAGTGCATTCGTGAGAGTGCTAACTGCTGGTCCTTTCTAACACATTGTGTTTTATTGCTTGGAGGAGGCAAAAACAAGGCTTATGCGCGCTAGCCATTTGACTGTCTTTTCACCTAAAACTAAACTGGCCTCCTTTGCTAATGTCTGCTTGAAAGCGTTCTTTCTCAGCTTAAAAACCCATTGGGCCCTGTAACACTGTAAAGTGTGGGCTAACGGTGTGCGATACCTTCCATCAGGCTCTCCATTTTGCAGACGGTTTAAATCATGTTTCATTTATTTCGGAATGAATTTTGAAGAGCCTTTGTAATTGTTGGATTAATATTTAATACAGATATAGTTTAATACAGGAGGCAGATAGCTAAGAAAAGCGACAAATACTGGTGTTGTGCAGGATGCATTTCAGAACGCGGGCGCAAGCTCTGTCATCTTTGTAAATGCCTCAAAGCGCGGCCTTTTAAAACCGATTAAATCACCGCGCAGGTAAAACGAAACTGCATTAATAACTTTTGTGCTGCTCCTACGATATTTAAAAGTGCCTTGAAGCTGTTCTCAATCACTAAATTCTAAATCGTGTAAGCGCTGTAGAAACCTGGCAATTCGAAAAATGAATTTATCTCGAAAATACGAGGCTGCATGAAATCTTGCCTGTATGTTTGCACAGAGCAAGAAAAATATATCGAGCAGCCTGCCAGAGCCCTACAAAGGGGAGCGCCTTTCGTTTTAGCAGGCAGGTGTGCTCAAGAATTATACATCACTGCTCGGGTGGTCCTAGGTGCGAAGAACAAAGCGGAGGAACCCGTCCGGCTAAACCTCAAGAACCAGGAAGCGACGGATGCCGCTTTGTTGACCTGGCCTGATATAAGTCGCGCGGGCGTGATCCTCCATGACGGAGCGCCGTCTGCGTCCTCCGCCTTGTGCGTGACTCACACTAGCTTCCTCGACGAGTCATAATGCAAATTTATGCCAGAGTTGCCTTCTTTGCACTTCTCATTACTGATCTGAATTGTGTTCTAGAAGGGAACGTCTACGAAAAAAAAAGCGTTAAAGCACTAGCCATGACTTTTTTATCAGCAATGTAAAGCCGAAACGCACAAAATGTGAGCGCACGCAGCGTCGCTTCACATGAATCGCTCCTTATTTGTTTTATATTTTTCTTTGAGAGGCAGAGCTAGCTTCTATTTCGGGCTTTAGGCAAAACTGGCTTATCAAAACATATGTGCACGATACAGCAGGAGAGATTTGTAAGGCATTTGGAACGCAGATTATCAAGCAAAAATCAAAGGTCTGAAGTGCTGCTAGCAGTTCACAGGTGTAAGAGGGAACAGTGCAAAATAGTAACGCCAGAGGCAGAACACAAAATCAACAAAGTACCGTTTATTCACCATGCAATAAATTTTTGCAAATACAAGTTCTGCCTGAGCACGCCACAAAAAAAACTAGGCCGGTAGGCCTTCCAAAGTCACTAAAATTAACAGATTGTCATCTCGCATCATTCGCGGAAAATATAAAGTTTTGAAAGCGTAGATTCTCCAATGAAATTATTTTAACTACTTTAAATAATTCTATGCTTTTGGACCTCCGTTGACTGATTAAAGTTACATATCCATGTCTAATTCTTACAATAACTTCAGCATCAGCACTTCTCTATAGCGTCTTATTTGTGCCGAATCTATGCTTGCCTATTGAGAAATTGCACTCGGCTATATGGGCCAGCCCCAGGATCTAAAAAAAAAATCTTACAGACTTTGTCTAAACATTTTCCTGCTTCTTGACGTTGCACTGAGTCCATAGATTTCACATATTAGAACTGTATTCAATAACGAGCCTTATGAAGGTTTTACATGCTCCAAGGTTGTATTCTTTTTTTCACAGTCACAGATACCTTGTACAACTACCCTCTCTCCGCATGGTCCTTTCTTTAATGCAGGTTTTGAGCTAAGTCTAAATGAGGTCGAATATCTTCACTACGTATGAGTGTTTTTGATTTAAACATAAAAGACAACCTGTCCTTTGATGCAGTATTGGAAACTGAAGAGTTTTTTTTTTTTTTCAAGTGAACTACCTTTCTGCCGTTTCCTTTGTGTGAATATAATTGCTCTTCTTGATCACCATGTTGCCATAGCTGTGAGTGAAGAATTAACAGGAAAATGATCTCTTTAACTACATTCATTTTAAATTATGCAGTCGTCAAGACACAATCCTAATTGCAGCTGTAAATTCACGATTATATTGTTAAAGACGGAAAGAAAAATTACAGGCCGAGAACAGATCCCTGCGGGTTGACAGAATGAAGATTTGTTGGGATGAACACACCCCATCGATGACCACGCTTTGTTTCTCGAATGAAAGATGTGCCTCACTTTAGGTGACAAAGTGTCATTTGTCAATATCAGTTCTTGCTTCAGGAGCAACGCAAAGCGATACATGTGGTCTAAAGACGCTTAAAAGTGTACGACTACGTGTACTTGGTCTTGCCTATCGAGAACAGCCGCTTGAATGGGAAGAGTTTAGGCTAGAGGCATTGTGGTATATCGCTCTTTATAGAACCCGTGCTCCTAATGAAGTGTGATGTTTTGTTCGATAAATGCTGGTATGTGACAAAGTATAATATGCTTTAGTGTCTTCGCGCATGCGCACAGTAGTGACATGAGCCTGTATGGAGCAACTGACGAGCAGTCTGCTGCTTAAGGTACTGGTTTTTACTGTACATGCTTTCAAATATTTGGTATCTCGGCTTCCGAAAATGAATTGCTTAACATTACCGCACGAAGAGCAGCAACGCCATAGAGGTAGAACATCCACCTGACGTGCAAGAGGACCCAGATTCAAACCCCAGTGCAGCGCGTTTCTCCACCGGAGTAAAAAGAGATCAGTTTGTCGCTGGAATTGCATTACCAGGTCTGGGGTGACCAGAGCCGCGAACGCACTTCCACAAAAGAAAAGGATATGGCCACCCAGGTGCAGTACTCGGACACAACCTCATATATTAATACACCGATTAACTCTCGACCTTCACTCACCAGCGGCTGCGGAGCAACTGTCTAAGGCGGCGGTCATACCGGTGTCGCAGCGGAGGATGCTGAAAATCTCGGCCTACGGACAGGCCGCCACGGGAAACATTACCTGGTAGCACTTGACTCTAGAACCTTATCCAGTGAGGCTAGCCTAGCAGAGCTGTTTGAGGAACCAGCGGGTATTAAATGACTTGTCATCAGACTTATTAAGGTTACGAGGACCAATGTGGCATGTACAGTACTAAAGGGAGGGCACGTACTACACTATCGCGGATTTGCGGGCAGACGAGAACTAGGTGTTGGATTCGTCATCAATAAAGATTTAGCTGGTAACAAATAGTAATTCTATAGTTTAAACGAAAATGTTCCGCTTGTCGCAATTTAGTTCTATAAGAGGTACAATCTGACGGTGGTACACGCCTACACGCCTGCATCCAGCCATGATGACCAGATCGTCGAAATCTGATATGAAGACCTGGGATCTGCAATGAACAAAGTAAAAACACAGTATACTACACTAATTGGGCAACTTTAAGCCCAAGGTATGCCAGAGGTGGCTAGAGACCAGGCAGTGGGCGACTATGGCACAGACTCTGCTCTAATAATAGTACGAGGGAATTTTAAGCGGAGTTATTAGTAGAGAAACAATTTACAGATTTTTAACGTCTTCTTCCGCAAACTAGAAAAAAGAATGTCGGCTCGGAATGGTGAGACTAAAAGTGAAATAGGCTTCATATAGCGCCCACACCGTGGCATCGTTCAAGATTTGCAGGTCTTCAGAAAGGTGCGATGTGGCGACCGCCGGAGGGTGAGGCCTCGAATTAGCCTAGACTTGAAGAGAGAAAGGAAGAAAATAGTGACGCGGCAGCCCACCAACGAGTTCGTGATAACAGAGAAAAGAGAGGGATTCAGGATCTCGCCGCAGAACAGATATTCAGCTTTAATCGAAGACGACGACCTCGATGTTTAAGCAGTGAAATACTATCCCGCAGCTGTGATTACGGATGGCGCATTAAAAGTAGGGGTTAACACGGCTAGGTAGGATAACGTCAAGTTCTCTCAGGACACGAAAGACATTAATAAGAAATGCCACTGCATGCAAGCCTTTAACCCTACAGAGAGAAAAAAAACTGGCAAAGCTATAAAAGGGAATCGGTAACCGACAAAAGTAAGTATAATAAGAAAAGAGCCTAGGAAGCTGTAAAGAACAGACATGAGAGGGCGATTCTGCTACCAGTATGCTTAAGGTAGCTAAGTAGCCTAAGCGTTGTATACAAATCTATACGGCAGTGAATCGGTGAGGATGCTAATGAGATAGGCACTGGTGCGCAGCCACTGGACAGCTCGCCAGAAACGAAAGAGCAAATAAATAAAGCCGCAAGAGGAGCGCAAACGGGAAAAAGCAGGGGAGGGTAAGGTTACAGTGTATTGGCTAAAGGATTGTTAGGAGATTGTGCGAAAAGCTTAGCTGCCCTGTACACGCAATGCCTTATGAACTCGAGCGTACCGAAATCGAGCGTACCGGAAAGAGGACGTCGTGGACTTGAATAATTACGAACTAATCAGCTTTATGTGAATTCCCTACAAGGTATTCACTCAAATTATCCCTACTAGAATCCGGACAATCTCAGACATCAATCAGCCATATGACCACGCAGGTTTTTCTGCAGGCTTCTCCCCAATAGGTCATATACACACTATAAGTCAGGTGGTGAAAGAATGCGCAGAATGCCACCAATCTTTATAAACAGCCTGCACTGTGCACGAGGAAGAATTTGAGCCAGTCGTTTACGATGGGCAGCAGTATACGATTGCCAATCGTAAACAGCAGTTTACTCTGGCAGCGAGGCGCTCCAATTGGTCAAGAAACATGTTTACATAGGAGAGGTAGTTACGGCAGATCTGAATAACACGACTGAAATAGCTAGAAGAATAAGCATTTGGGGGAGCGTGTTTTCCAGGTCATGAGATCTGTCACTTTATTTCAGCAAACGTGGATAAAGTAAACAGCATATAAAATTGTCAGGACATGAAGTCTTATTCATGCCAGAATTGTCCACTTAAGAACATGGAATATCGCAAATCACTCCATCCGAAGAATGTCAAGCGCGAAGACGTAAAAAATTTTTGCGCTCATAACCATAAGAAAGAAAAAAATACATTCCGGTTTTTCTGTTGTCGAGTAGAAAATGAGAAATAAACTACAACACATGTTGGGCGCATTTCCGTGTAAACAGTGCATCTGGCCACCGCCAACACCCTGCCTAGTGGTTGTGCATCGACTGTGTTCAACTCGGTCAGTCTGTTTCCCTTAGCCCGCTTCAAGGTTCGCGCACATCTGAAATAACACCGTCATTCAGAGTCGGGTATTCATTCGACCGGTGCTGCACCGTGCAGGCGCTGGGGATTCCAATGACAGAAGTTTTTTTTTTTCTCTAACTAGGCTGGTAACACCACCTTGAAGAATTGTCAGCCTGCTGGAACTTACTCAAGGCAGTAATGTTTTAGCCAAGATTGTAGCACGCCAGATATGGCTGTATCTGACGCGCGGCGCTTTTGATAGCTTGCGAAACTTTTGGCTTAGGAATAATTAACGCGCTGTCGGCCACTGCTTCTAGGAAGCCATTTTAGAAAGGCATTATTTTCTTCACGCGCATAATTGCTCATTTATGGGCTAATCAACTCTGCCGGCGAGTTTGGCAACCGCTGGCACGCGAGAGTCTAAATGGCGGCAGTTTTTCTATGATAATCGCCTTCATCTTTGTCTTTTTATATTCTCCAAAGGGAAGGTTGCTGGAAATTGATTTATCGCAACAGCTTAACAAATGACAGAAAGGTGGACAGAAAGCAAGATGCTTGTGTGACTTCACAGGGCGCAAAATTGCATATCTTTTATTCCTATCGCATTTGCTGCCTCTTGTATAGGGTATGAACTTCTCGAGAGAGATACATCTAAAGATTTACCCGAGCTGAAAGTTTTCCGCAAGCTTGTCTAACATTAAAGCTCACTTATCCTACTCCTTTGCTCACTTACTCTACTTATTTGTTTAACATTCTCGATTTCGTCAAGAACTGTCTCGTCGTGCCGCATACTTTGCAGAGCATTTTTGTTTTTAATAAAAAATATCGAGCCTTTCTAAAACTTCCACACCTATTATTTTCTTTCCCACTCCTTCAAGTGTTTTATATTTTATATTTTGAAAGCCTGAGTGAGGTAGACCAGAGATAAAATATGCCACAGTTTCCGATTTTTTTTTTTTTTGCTCTTGTTCCGACACAGAGAGAAAGCAGTCCTGAAACTCAAGTGCCCATTACGCGTTTTCAGGCTCCGCTAGCGCACCTCTATTCAGCAATTATGCCAAGGACTAAAGCTGGGGCCAAGTCAGAAGCACTCTTGCGCAGTACGGCGCGTTCTCCTGCAAGCTGCGCAGAACAAATGCGCTGCGTCTACGTTACTCCGTAACGCTTAGAGCAAGTCGTGTTGCAGGCGCCAGAGCACAGCATTTATGAAGGCACCTAATTGAGCTTACGCTCTCCAGGTGCGTTAGGCGGGGGGTACCTGCTGTAGTTAAAGGAATTCAGGCCCGGGTCGTGGTTGCAGCCGCGGGATTGTGCATGGCGGCGCTGGTAACAGGAAAGAGGAGCTTTTAATGGCTCATAGATTTGTGGTGTCAGTTGCTTAGTTATGAGACACAAAGGCAGATTTCCCGTGCTGCACCTTCAGCCGCCTGTCATCCAGGAAGCACGAAAGACCATTCGGCTCGTGATCAACCCCGACTTTTCATTCCTGTGCATAATATTATTAATCTCATCAACCTGCATTTGGCACGCTGCAACTACTGTAGCTACATGTTCGGACTACTGCTACTTGAAGGGTTGATTCTCCTAACATCTTTTATTTCAAGCGCGGTCTTTGTTCTTTGCATTTGGATTCCGATTTCATAATGTGTTTTGGTCTACTGGATTCCATTTTCTTCGTTGCTTAGTGCTTACGGGTTCCAAAGTATATCTGGCGGATATTTGCAGCCCTGCAGTCTGTATTGCAGGCCGAACTTAGTTAATTGACTTTGCTTTTTTCCCTTCTTCGGTGAGTAGAAATCGTAAACGTAAGATTTGAGGAAAAATTTAGACGTTTTATTATGTTTAGCCACAAACCACGTTTGCAACTCGTTAAAGATAAGCGTAGAACTACGGAACAGCCTCATTATCTGTCACATTGACGATATGTCCTTGTCACATGCATAATACTTTACTGCGCAAGGGTTAACAACCAATAACTATATCTTATACTATCATATTTGCTGTTTACAATTTACCTTGGACTGTACGTTATCGAACATGTCACTTAAAGAGCTGCGCCCGTATTCCCACACCACGTTGTTCGAGAATTTACTATGACACCATTTGCCGTTTGCAATTATAGCGGGCGTTCGTCATGCCTGCTTTTTCTGTACCGTCATATAGGCAATAAGGCCATTTCATAGTATCGCCTTTGTCGTCATTTCCATGACGCGTATACACATAAATATATCAAGCTTTTTCTATTATTATTTGTTCCACAACTGCTCGCCTTATTTTTTCCAGGAAAACTTTTCGCGCTAACCTTGCCTTAAAAAAATTACATATCCTTGCTGCTCAACATGTTTTAGTAACCAATGTTTCAAACTACTTTCACCTTTTCTTATAGTAAATACAAAACGCAGAGCTTCCTGATATTATTAGTGGAACAGTTCTTGTTTCGATCTCCCTGCATGCGTAAGGATCACACAGCAGAAGGGTAGAAAGTTGTTGATTATGCGTTGTAGGAATTATTGCAATCCCCAATTTTCCTGCAGCACCTCAATGCTTTAGAGAAATGACCAATAAAAATGTATAAATAACTGAGCACACCAATAAACACTCGCAAGAGCCTGCACATATAGGAGTGGAAAAATAGGTGTTTAAAGGTTTGTTTGTTTTTACTCAACAAGTAAGAATGACTCCCTGTAATGGAAGTCCCCATTCCCTCTTGAAAATAAATAAGAATATCGGGCTGTGGTGCGCAAAATTTATTCGGAAACAAAAGAAAAGATGGTCGGGGAGCAAGAAAATCCACAATTTTTAATCCATGCGCAGTTTCTAGACAGGAAAAAAATATAAAATAAATAAAGTAAGGCTGGCATAGTCGCCTTGACAAATTTATTAACAAGTTGCTATCAAAATTCCAACAAATGTACCGTTTCACTCAACCGGAATTTAATATTTTCAGTGGCTTCCTATTCTGAAGCACTGGGCTATGTTAATAGTCAGCTCTGAAGCAATGCGTTAAAAGGACCGGTAAGGTGTATGAAATTTTCATGATTCATCTAAAGCGCGTTAACTGATGCTACAGGGGCTGCGCATTGCATGTTTTGCTGCTAATTTAATACAAGAACAGGGCTGCATTCAGTGTACCTTTAATGCAGAGCAAAAAATTACATCCCCAAACGATCCTGGTAGCTGAATTTCTTGCTCTATTTGTCGGCAATATTCTAGGATACCCAGAATCAAGACCAAAACCTTAAAGGAGTCTCAAAGAGCTGTTTGTTATTTCGCACTGCTGACGGGAGAGTACATGCCCAATCTCAAAGTGGAAATTTTTAATGGAATGCGTTGATTCAAGTTGAAGTTTTACACCCTCTTATTGAACTAGAATCACACGAGTAACCTGTGTTTTCACTAATAACTTTCTAGGAGTAAGAATTCACCTTAAATGGTGTTTAAACAATCCCAAAAATAATGCGACTAGACACTAATGAATTCGCTAAAACAAAAATAACAAACAGGGATGAAGAAACGCGCGCTAGTGGTAAGACATTAATGTTCAAAGAGCAACTTCAAGTATCAGTAGGCAGGAAGGGGAACATCAGCATATTGTTATTTTTCGTGGGCTTCCCTCATTAAAATTGTGCATTTTGCTAGTGAGAGAATAAGTGACCACTTAGAGTCGTAGGAAAGCTAAAGAAAGCAAAGAACGACAATGTGGGGCAAATCAAGCGACAAGAAATCACAGCTATTGTCCATCCAGAAGAGCGGAAAAATCAGGCGTGGGGAAGTTAATGGTGATGAGCGGATGTTTCTAGCTACCCAGAGCAAGCCCGTAATACGGTAATGATGCCCGGTGAAGCGCGAAGAGAGGATGGAGGAGCAGAAATACGGCGTACCCCTAGAAGACGAGTGCGCACTATGGAAGGATGTATTCTATGTTATAGATGTTTCTACGGAGATGAGAGGCTTCTCAACGGTCATCGAGCGGAAATGTTGTAGCTGGTCATGCTACACAAAAAAAAATAGAAAAAAAAACAAAAAATGCGCTAGCATATTCAATGACCTGGTCTCAGGATTCAAGCTAGCAGAGAATAGCGAACGCCGACAGCCAGGAAGAGAAATTAATGGTTCATATCAACTGAATAATAGATTCTGTGAATATAGCACGCAGAAAAAGAGGCGAAATAGGGAGGGAAAAGTTTTGCATGAAAAGAAAAGGTTAATACTTGATAGCAGATGTTAACACTGAAAAGAGATATTGTTTGAAAGAACTGAACATCAACGCGTGGCCACAATTGTCCCTCCAACGTGGCGATATATCGGTCTTGAATGAACACGTTACCAATAAGTATGTGTGCATATAAATAATTGGCGTCAGCTTAGCAAGAGCGATGGCTAGCGCTACCTCGCCTCGGACATTTAACAGTCGATCTTAATCACCAGTAATATTACGTGATCTCTGATTGTCAAGAGAATGCGAATGCTCTCGTTTGCGACAGGTGGCGCTAACAACGACGGAACTCATGTTTGCAAAGTAACTATTTTTTTGGAAGCTATGAAGAGGGAGGGGCGCGGAGACTTTACCTCAAAAGTTACTGTTAACACAGTATTTAGGGCATTACACCGTTTGCCGTCTGTGCGCCCCTAACCCCGTCCCAGTAGAACGTAGTCGCAATTTGGTGGAATTTTTATATTACAGAGAAAAATTGAAGGGGACACTTCGCCCCGATTGAAGGGTATGACGCGATACCGTAATGGGTTAATTTCCATGTATGCAGAACGTCGTTCTTAGCATTCATATGTGCCCGGAAGTCTTCATGCCCCTCTTGGCGCCGTGGTGAATCGGCTAAACGTTGCGCCACAGCCCAGCGATGGCAAGTGCTCCTAACGGTCGGCCTTCTTCGGTCCAAGCTGCTCATCCCCAGCGATCAATCACTAATTTAGCCGCCAACGGCCACGATGGGCAGTTTACTCACTATCAGGCGGGAAGGGTGATGACGCCGCATATTAACGTAACCTAGGTGGCACACCTCCCAGGTTGCTTTCTGAGGACCGCCTGCCAGAGCCATGCCCGTGATTTTTCGCTCACAACAGCAACGCTGGATCCTCTGAGCAACTGGGCCTTTAAAACTGGGCAGCTCTGAGCAACTGGGTTCATCACGTTAAAATCTAAATATGTGCAAGGTAAGAAGATCCCGTGTCCTCACTTTTCGACACCTTTGGTTTCATAGGGGTGCCACTTGGCCTTCACAATAAGCGTGAGAACCGAGAAAGCCTTTTACATGGCTACTTTGAGTAAAGCCTGTACCTGATCTTTCTGTCGTGATCCACAGCGTTAGAGCGGCCCAAGGCCACTAGATGTAGACAACCTTCCCCTGCCTCTTACGGTTATCCAACTTTTCGTGTGTTAATACTTTTTGTCTAGCTCGCGTACCTCTTCTTTGTAAATTAAAAAAAAAGAAGTTCCCACAGCCGCATCACAAAAATAACGTAACCGAGCACCATACAGAGGCAAGAGACATATTAAGTTAGAGTACAGCACTTTAAATAAGCCCCAAGAAAGTCGAACTAGTAAAGAAACGCAAGAAAGCTGCAATGAGCAAAAAGCCTTCTCTTGAACGAACCATTTCATTACCCGCAGGAAATGGATCGGGTATGTCCAGGGAACTCTCGTGAACGAGTTTCGTCGTATGAGATTTGAGTTATTCTTCTGTTACCTTATATTTCCGTTACGACTGCACTCTTGCGCGAACAGTACGGCTTCCATTCTATAGGTATGCAGCAGCAATTTATATTAAAGGGCAGGAAGCCCGACAGACATCTTTTATTAAGACACTGGTTTTACTAGAAGCCAAGTTCGAAGATGCAGTGGCCACAGAATCTAGGTGTAGCTGACGCAATACTGCCACGTGCCTTCGGCTTTTCCTTTCGCGGTAACCGCAGATAGGATCCAGTTATTACATTTCCCTCTTTCCGTGATGCTTGTGCGATGTTGATTCCTGTGACATTGCCAGGAATAATTGTCGTATGGGAGCAGAAACAAAAAAAAAAACGCTTTCACTCAATGGGGAGGCCTTAGTGAATGCTACGGTATTCGATTCGTCGCCAGCCTACATGTCGAAGTAATTCTTCCTTCACGGGATTGATATCTTGTTTAATCAAAGTAAGAGTCAGTCCTGCGAAGAATTATTCGCTAGTCTGAGCGTCTAGTTCTTTTCTCTCTTTTAATCGTCATTTTCTAGCAGTACTTGCCGCAGTCTTTTCAAAAGCTGCATTTATCACACACAGCTTTTATAATTAGGGAAATGATAGTAATATTTAAAGCAGATTGCCACATCGTGGCTCGAGAAAGGTAACTGTTGTATCGGCCGCTGTGTCATTGTGCGGGCTACACACTGCGCAAGCGTGAAGTTTTCTTTGTACCTCGCCATGTCCCCCCTTTCCATTTCCCCTCTCCCCTGGAATACTGTATAATCACCCTCTGTTGCAATAAACGTTGGTTTTCGCTTGTCTCGTTCCCAGGCGTGTACAGGTGCCCCAAAAGCAATACGGAGCATGCGAGCGGTGGCAGAAATGGAAAAAACTGCATGCCAGCGCGCTCTATCAGCAGATGCGCGGCAAAAGACTAAGGGGCGTCGGCACATCCGGCTGACCCATCTCGATAACTTGATGCTCGTGTTATCGCTTCAACGAGTGAAGCTGCTCTGCTACCATCCCTGCCCGCCAGGGGCGCTTTCAATACCTCATGGTTTGCTGTTCGTCCGGGCCGTGAAGAAATGTTTGCCATCGGCACCGTGCGCTTTACGCTTCGTCAGGTCCTACATTATCTTTGTCTGTTGAGCAGCCGAAGTCTGTGATACACATGGCGGCGAGTTTGTGCGCTGACGAGTATAAGCACTCGAGCAACGTTTTGGCAAATGCGGTGACAACTTTGCTTCGCTCTAGGGAACGCATGACAGACAAAAAAACAAAAACAGTAGCATGCATGTGCTGTCTTTGATAAAAATCTGTGCTGAACGGCATAGCAAGTGGGCTAATAATTCAAGACCATTTTCTTCCACACAAATTCACTTTCTTACACTGGACAACCTTCGAGAGCAACCCGGATACGTCGACTCATTTACGAGTCCCTTCATCGACTCATGGTCGATGTCATTAACGTGAGCGGGAGCTTTACCCGTCATTAAACTTTGAGTTTGCATGAAAAGTCCCTTTGGGAGTTGTTTTTTTTATTAATCGCCTCCACCCTGTTGTCCTTTTCTCCTTTGCATGTTTGTAAAATATAGCCGACAGGGGACGACTAAATGAGATACAAGCTCGTTTTTTGTTTCTCTTTTTTTACTCCATTCCAAGAAAGCAAATTTGTGTCAACGGAAGTGATCTTTAATTAGTTCAGTTGCACACAAACTTCACGAACACATCACGAGCTTGTTCATCACGATAAAAGCAGCGCGAACTTCATGACGAACGCAGAAAGGGAAGACGATCAGAGTAAGACGTTCCATGGTTATATCAGCGTCTGTGTCTCGTCTTCCCTTCTTGCGTCCTTCGTGAAGTTTGCTCAGTTTTCACTGTCACAAACTCGCCGGGAAGCGAAGTGCGACTCACGACGGTCCCGCAGGCTGAAAATGGTGGCATTCCTGAAAAAGCAAAAAGTGCAACCTGCCGAACGCCACTTTCTACACGGCGCGGCCAAACAACAAACGCTTGCATGATGTATTGAAAGTGCCCCTGGCGGGCAGGGATGGTAGCAGAGCAACTTCGCTCGTGGCGGCGATAACGCGAGCATCAAGTTATCGAGATGGGTCAGCCGGATGTGCCGACGCCCCTTCGCTCTTTGCCGCGCATCTGCTCATAGAGCGCGCTGGCATGCAGTTTTTTTCCATTTCGGCCACCGCTCGCGTGCTCCGTATTACTTTTGGGGCACCTGTACGGTCGTTCCGTTCCTGCCGTGGCCTATCGGCCGCGGCTATGTTACAGTGGCGACGAGTCAAAACGACACCCACGCTGTCAAGGCAGACCCAGACACTCCGGCCCTGAAGACAGCACTGCCAGCGATTTCCATGGCCTTCCAGATGCTCCCGAGCTTCGACGAAAGCACAGATAAGTGGAAGCCGTACTTGATCAAAGTAGAGGCGTATTTCGAAGCAAATGGCATCGCTGAGTCAAGTAAGAAGAGAGCACTTCTTGTGCCTGCACTGAGCACGCAGACTATTCAGATCCTTGCCAGAAGGGTGGCTCCTCAGGCGCCGAACTCTTTGAGTTATGATGAAGTTATCAAAGCCCTGAATGAATACTATGACCCAAAACGGAATGAAATTTCGGAGAGCTACAAATTCTTCAGTCGTTGCCAACTGGAGGGAGAATCTATTCAGGCTTTCCTCGTCGAGATCCGCCGCATCGGAGACAACTGCAACTTCCGCAGTTGCCTTGACAGGATGATCCGAGATAGAATTGTCTGCGGTGTACGCTCAGGTTCAGTACGGAAACAACTCCTGGCAAAGAAAGAGTTAAAACTAGACGAAGCCGAAGCGATAGCGATAGCTGCTGAAGCCGCGGAAAACGATCCGCAAAAAATTTCTCCAGAAGTAACACCAGTACTGAAAATGCAAGCGCAACGCCGGCCAACACCGAGACAAAGCGCCGAAAATGCAGCGTGTCGGCAGTGCGGCAGATGTGGAAGCTTGAAGCATGACGCTAACAGCTGCAGCTGGGCCAAATCGCGCTGTTATCACTGTGGTCAACGTGGACATCTCGCAAAAATGTGTCCCAATCGCCGTGACAAGCAACTCGGGGCTGCTGCACCTGCGCCTCATGGCCAAACATTAACAGTGCAAGAAACCACTTCGGAAGATTGCTATGAAAATGCTCATATCTGGACTTTGCTGTCGGCGCGAACGAAGTCTCTCGAGCCGCCACTTCGCCGCACATTCAATTGGGGCGGTGTAGAACTGGCAATGGAAGTAGACACAGGATCACCAGTATGCGTCATAGCGCGACAGGTTTTCGATAAGCATTGCAAACACTGGCCAAAATTGAAGCCGTCACATCTGAAACTTTCGTGCTACGCTGGAAGGCTGCCTGTGTTAGGCGAGCTTCAGCTAGTTGTTGCGCACCAAGGTGTGTCAGTTGAATGCACACTCATAGTGCTAGACTGCAACGGACCAAGCCTGTGCGGGCGAGACCTGTTAACCCTGCTGGATAGAGCTAGAGTTCCGGTACTGCAAGTCCGTAGAGGTGAAGTGCCAGTGGCGGGAGATGCCATCAGCCGCATCAATGCCCTACGGAGCAACTATGAGGATGTATTCTCGGAGGAATTGGGCCTGATGAAGGGACCCCCAGCCAGCTTGGTGCTGAGAGACGGTGCAGTTAGCAAGTTTTGCAAGGCAAGACCGCTTCCGTACGCGCTCCGCGACAAAGTGGCAAAAGAGTTGGATCGGCTAGTGTCGCTAGGCATAATATCTCCCACAAAATATTCGGACTGGGCGACCCCTATAGTACCAGTGCTTAAAAAAGATGGCACAGTGCGGATTTGCGGGGATTTTAAAGCCACCTTGAATCAAGCTTGTGCACTTGAGCAGTATCCCCTTCCGGTGATTGAAGACATCTTCGCGTCGTTAAGCGGTGGAGAAGTTTTTAGTACACTCGACCTGAAAGACGCCTACAACCAGGTGCCACTAGACGAAGCTTCACGCAAGCTGTGCGTGATTAATACGCACCAAGGGCTCTTCTGTTACAACAGGCTGCCGTTCGGCATTTCCTCTGCTCCTGCTATATTTCAAAGGAAGATGGACACCATTCTAGCGGGCCTTCCTGGAGTTCAGGCATACTTAGATGACGTGCTTGTGTCTGAAAAGGCGGCAGACAACGGAGCTCGGCTGAAAACTGTGTTGCAGCGATTTCGAGAGCACGGCGTGAAGCTGCGATACGACAAATGCAATTTCAGCCAGCCATCGGTTACTTATCTGGGACACCGTATCGATCGTCTCGGTCTTCACCCGACGGAAAAGAACGTGGAAGCTATCATGAAAGCACCGAGCCCTCGTAACGTGAGCGAGCTGCGTTCGTTCGTCGGAATGATAACATTTTATTCAAGGTTTCTGCCGAACATGTCAACCGTGTTGTCCCCGTTATACCAGTTACTGGAAAAGAATACGCGATGGCAGTGGAACCACCCCCAGGAAACTGCGTTCGTCAAGGCCAAACAGTGCCTCAAGGATGCCGAAGTGCTTGCCCATTTTGACCCGTTAAAGGAGCTGAAGCTAGAGTGCGACGCTTCGCCACACGGCATTGGCGCAGTTCTGTTTCACACAGTAGGCAGCGTCCACAGACCGATCGGATTCCGTTCAAGGACTCTTACTAAAGCCGAGCGGAATTACTCGCAACTGGAGCGTGAGGTGCTGGCACTAGTTTTTGGGGTCACCAGATTCCGAGACTATCTGTTGGGCCGTGAATTCACCTTGGTTACAGATCACCAGCCTCTCCTCGGATTGCTAAGACCCGACCGCCCGACACCCTCTATGGCTGCAGCCCGCATTCAGCGTTGGGCACTCTATCTCGGAGGATATCGGTACAAACTTCAGTACACTCCCGGAAGACAACTGCTGAACTCGGACGCCCTCAGCAGGCTTCCTCTACAGTCACCCGGTCCTAGTATGGAGCCCAAAGAGCTGCACGAGTACGTTTTTTCTTTGGAAAGCCTGGACGAAGGCACCGTTACGACACGAGAACTGAAGGAACTCACAGCTGTCGACTCGACACTAGATCGCGTCAAATATTACGTGCTACACGGTTGGCCGAGAAGCTTTAAAGGCCTTGAGCCGTGCCTGGTGGTATTTTTTGACCGTCGACTTGAGTTGTCCCTGGCACATGGGTTAATTTATCGGGGACATCGAGTGGTTATACCTGCCGGTGCACGAAAACAATTGCTGCAGCTGCTGCATGAAACCCACCAAGGGTCTTCGCCGATGAAATCCATTGCGCGATCGTTGTTTTGGTGGCCAGGCCTTGACCGAGAGATTGAGGAAATGTCGGCTCAGTGCAAGAATTGCATCGACAATTTGCCCATGCCGCCAGCCGCTCCACCAGCAAGCTGGCCACAAACGTTTGAGAAGTGGTCGCGCATCCATGTGGATTTTGCCGGACCGATAGAAGGCAAGATGGTGCTTGTGCTAATCGATTCGCACACCAAGTGGATAGAAGCAATCCCTCTGAAGCACGCTACCACGACAGCTACAATCCACTGTTTGCGGGACATATTCAGCCGATTTGGCGTGCCAAGAACGATCGTTTCCGATAACGGAACACAATTCACTAGTCGTGAATTTGCAACATTTGTCGAGAACAACAACATATCCCACGTTAGGACCGCCCCCTTCCACCCGCAATCTAACGGGGCTGCCGAAAGAGCAGTCCGAACGGTGAAAGATGGTCTTGGAAGTTGAGGCCTGGCAAATTGGAGCACAAACTTATGCGTCTACTGCTCAATTACAGACGGACGCCCCAGAAGAGCGGCAAGTCGCCATCAGAGATGCTTCTAGGATACCAGATTAGATCGCGCCTGGATACGTGTTTCCCGAAGGGTAGTGGAGACGCACCGTTGGACAACCAGGAGTGGCTGCCCCAACTGAAGAGCCGTGTGCACGTTCGCAACTATGGGACAGGAGACAAATGGATACCAGGGCATGTGACATCTACTTCTGGGACCAGAATGGTTACAGTAGAAACACCTGGAGCAATTGTCCGGCGGCACGTGGACCAGGTACGTCTTCGGCATGCAAAAAGGCAGTCACCCGACACTGCGGAAGAGGCACGCCCGGACGGCGCTACAGAAACACAGTCACCCGACACTGCGGAAGACGGGCGACCGGACGGCGATACATTCAGGCCAGAGGAATCCGCATCACAGCTCGATATGAGACTGGAAGGATCTACTTTGCCGCCTGCAGTTGGGGATCATCATGCTGACGGCGCATTTCCGGCACTTCCGTCATCCGGAGCAGTAGTGCCAAGCGAACCCGCTCAAGCCTTACGACGCTCGACGAGGACGAGGAAACCAGTTGATCGATTTTAGGAGAAAGAAGTGTTGTATCGGCCGCTGTGTCATTGTGCGGGCTACACACTGCGCAAGCGTGAAGTTTTCTTTGTACCTCGCCATGTCCCCCCTTTCCATTTCCCCTCTCCCCTGGAATACTATATAATCACCCTCTGTTGCAATAAACGTTGGTTTTCGCTTGTCTCGTTCCCAGGCGTGTACGCTCGTTCCGTTCCTGCCGTGGCCTATCGGCCGCGGCTATGTTACAGTAACGCTTGGCATATATTTTTATCAACTCTTTATTTGTTACTCATGCTTATAGCTTACAAGTAGGAGTTTCCCTATCTGCGGCCTATAGACCACGGGTGAGGTAAGCCAAAACATGTTCGCTAAGAACATCTTCGGAATCAAAAATTTGTATTCTATGCTTAACTATATGTATGTTGCTGGTACCTTTCTATTTTTGGTAAGTCGGAAGCACAATTTTATACTTTCACGAGGGTAATTAGCGTCACAATGAGTAGGTGTCGTAAGAGAAATTGCTCAAGCTCACCTAAAGGACAGCGTTAACTTAAGAGAAGGATATTGTTATCTGAATGTAAGCTCCCTCATACGGACTGAAAGGAAGATTACCGAGTAATATTACATCTGTGCTCGTCTTCAAAAGTGCCTGGGAATGGGCACAATATTTGTTTGTTTGCTTGAGGGGTTTTGTTGTAGCTATCGCTTTCATTTTGTGTCTTCTAAGAAGGGCATCTATTCGTTTTTTTTTGTGAAGTAGTTGTGTTTTTCTTTTTCGGCTATTATAAATTAGCCATGAGGTCGCATAGTAACTGCACCCTTAATGCTGACGTTTTAACATGCGTCACGTGCATAATTATGCTCGGTCTCGTGTGGCCCACCACTGTTTTTTGCATTTAGTGTGCGATAGCTTTAATTTCGATCACGAAACCGTAATATTCTAATGGCCATTTAGTTTCTGTGTCAAACATGAAGGAAAAAGCGCTCAAAAGCGTTGGCTCCAGCAACGTAACCTTTAATGAGATTACGGCGATATTTTCGTTTATTTCTAAGTCGTGAACATCAAAAACACTATAAAATTTGTAGACTCTCTTCCAACTAAAATAAAAAAGCTGTGCCTAGCTTTAAAACTAAAAAATCAGGTCCTGTGCTTTGGCGACGAATATCTTTGGCGACGAATATGACCCTTCATGCAAAATCCTCTTGAGAGGGCGACAAAGTTTGCCGATGTTCTTGAGCAAGCCTCAAACATGCTAGATGCTCTTCCGTGTCGCTCTAATGTGCTTGCCTTCTTTAGCAACATGCGGAAATCGGCGAATGCACGCTCCTATAGAGCGAAGCACCTCATGATCTGCAACCGAAAACTTTGCTAAAAATGATAGGTCTCCTCCATCCAAGCTGTAATAAAGATGTAGTGTTCGTAGAAAACAACAGAGACGGTGTAAGTTGAACTTCGCTATTTTTACGTCACGAGAAAAAAAATGGATAATAAATCCCCGTTACTCTGATATATTTGGTGAAAAATAAAGGGAGGATAAATTATTTTAATTAGCACGATTACTCAACACATGCCCTGTACACAGCAACCTAGGAATGACAAGAGGTGTGGTGCTTGTTTTGATACGAATGTCGCATCAAAAACAATAGTGATTGTGCTGCAAGTTGTACCAAGAATATGTAGAGGAACGCTTATACACTGTTTTGGAAGAATTAGATGCCTAAACTCATATCCTAAATTTTAAAATGTAATTCAATGAATCATTTGCAATACCACTAAAAGCAGCACGCCGATTTTTGTTAAGCACATTTATTGGTGGTGGCTTGCGTAAGCTGATGGTGTTCTTTAGTTGGTCATTCGCTCCTTATTCTAGTTGCGATTTTCTTTACCTGAATAATTTAATGCACAAATATAGAATGTGTTTTCAAATATTAGCGAATAACCAATAAAAGCAACGTGCATGGTAGCTAAGGAAAATAATGGCAAGCTCGGTTAGGAGTAAAAAGACCTGATTGCGAAGAGCGATGGTATGAAAAGCATCTAAATCAACAGATTGAAAGAACTGGCACAACCGTCATAGCAAATCAGTAAGCCTAATGTAAACGTCACAACGAAAAATAGTATTGAGAGAATGATGTAGGCTGGAAAGAAAGGTAGCCTAAGAGCGGTAAACATGAAATAATAATTATAATTGCAAATATTGAAGCGGTAGTTAATGTAACCAGGGTGTAAAAGGTGTAAATTGCAAGGTGTAAATTGGGCACCTCACAGGTAACGGCACAGGAAAGAATGCTTTTTTTTGCAATGCATGCAAAGGAGAAAAGGGCACGTGAGGATAAAGTAGCCCTAGGTTTGGTGAAAGATCTTGGGGACAATGTGGTAGAAAAAGTTGCACTTTATCTACGCTGTGCCGCACCACCGCTAGCCTGTTTGCAACTTCAAAGAACACTAAAGTCGTGTTAGTCCATAAAAAAAATGGCTGAGGCTTAGCTTAGGTTAAGCTTAGTCAGATGCGAAGCATATTGTCACCGAGTTGCATATCGAGCACGCCGCTTGGCTAGACGTTCTTCACGCTCTTCATCAGTCTCTGCAGCACGCCGCAACTTTTGCTTCTCATTCCAACGAGCAGCCCTGTCTCCAGGAGGCATCTCTATCCCGTGTACGCCTAGCAGAGTTGTTGTGTTGTTGCGACTGAGAGAAGAATTAAAGGAAAGTGCACGGGCCTGCCAACTGGCTCCAGCCGAGCCACCACCGCTGCCACGTGCAGATAGAGGAGAGTTTATAAAGTTCAGAGGAAAGAGGAAAAGGAAAGCAAAGACGCGCGTCGCAGCAACAACCGCGTCCGCCGGAGCGGACGCTGGCTGAAAAAAAAGAAAGGTAAGCGGCCGTAGCCGCGCTTCGTCACCACCTCTGCAGGCGCACCCCCTTGTATACCGCCGCTCCAGCATCACGTGTTCACTACAGCGCACCTAGCAGCAGAAGCAGGAAACACATTGGTCGCGACGCCTCGCGCGACGGCGCGAGCTGGGGCCCCGTTTCTCCTATGTCGTTACGTCACGCATCACGTGGTCCTCCTTGGTCGCGACGCCTCGCGCGATGGCGCGAGCTGGGCCCCCGTTTCTCATCTGCTGTGACGTCACGCACCACGTGGTCATCCTTGGTCACGACGCCTCGCGTGACGGCGCGAGTCGGGCCCCCGTTTTTCATCTGCTATGACGTCACGCATCACGTGGTATGACATGGAGGTCACGAAAGGTCAATGGTAACGACACCGCCGCGCTCGAGGAGCTGGGTTGGGCTATTTTAGTATGCTTCGCATAAAATGAGGATGTTCAAGACTTGAAGCATTGCAACCCGATCCGCTTGCTATGTGTGGCTATGAGCGAGGCTTAAACAATCAGACATATTTTGAAAGAGATTGAGATGACGCGTTTCAAATGTTGATGTCTAAAATTCCTCGAACCGTCTGCAACGTCATCTCTTTGTGTCAGAGCTACGATGAGCTCCGCAAAAAGCGTCATATGTCACCCGCCGTATCCTTTCCCGGACGACGCCCTTTCGAGCTTGGCGGTAGGTGATCCTGCCCACGATCAGCCGACACTTATTCAGCACATCAAGCAGTTTGTGCGGGAGGAGGTGGCTCGTCAATTATCGCTGGTTACCTGCCAACCCGCACCAACACCATCGCTGTCGCCTTCTATTTAGCGTGTCATTCAGGAGCAGGTAGCTGAGGTCCTGCCGCCAACTAATCCACCCGCTCTGGTCACTGCACTGCTGACATGCTGAAGCAGTCGTCCGGCCAAGACCTCAGCCGGTTGTTCCTGCTTTTGCGTAACCTATCACCGTGTACCCTCAGCAGCAGCTGGCCCCTCCACTGCCACTCACTCACCATCCTCTGCCTCGCACCGGTCCCTGCCCTATGAATCCGTGCCGCACCCCGGATAGCCGCCCGATTTGCTATGCCTGCGGTCTCGCTGGTCATGTGGCCTGCTGGGGCCGCACGCGCGCATCCGGTCCTCCTACTACGGGCGCTCGCCGACGTACGACGTTCCATTGTCATCCGTACCTGTCTCTTCTCCTCTGCCGCCACAGAATTCCTCTCCGTCTCGCTCGGACTCCTACAACCGAAACCATCGGTCGCGGTCTCCTCGACGCCGTTCGCACTCTCCTATGCGCCGCCGGTCACCACCCCTCCAAGCCGAAAACTAGGCGCCGCAGTTTCGGAGGCAAGAACTGCGCCGTAAACGAATGTCTCAAGCCCTATCACCGCTCCTATGAGAGTTACTGAAGTGCTCGCTGAAGGTGTTCCTGTTGATGCGCTTATCGACACTGGTGCTGCAGTGTTCATCATTAGTCGAAACTTGTGCAGCAAACTAAAAAAACTGACGACGCCGCTTTCTCACCTTTCCCTTCGCACCACAAGCGCTGACCCTATTCACCCTCTGGCAGCGTGCACTGCCCGCCTTGTCATCCAAGGCCTCTACTGCACCATTGAGTTTTTCGTTCTCACCCGCTGCTTTCACGATATCATCCTCGGGTGGGACTTTCTGCCTGCGCATCACGCCATCATTGACTGTGCACGGTCTCAAATTGATTTGTCGCCTCTGTGTGAGGCTATTCTGCATGCCTCCCCTGTTACCACCGCGCCTATTCTCGCCGCTGACGGCATCGACATGCCAGCTTTCTCTTCTGTTCTTGTGCCGCTGATTTGTGCTGCCCTCTCTGAAGCTACTGACCTTTCTTCACCCTCTCCCATTTGTGCGTACCACAAATCTATCATGCTCCCGCATGCCGCGCTCAAATTTTCTGGTGGTTGTGGCGCCCTGTACGCCGCGAACTCGTTGCCTTCCCCCACCCCCCACCATTTTATTTCGGGGAGAATCGCTTTTCACTGTTGATGTCATCGATCACGACGACGCTTCTCCTGTTCTTGACGACCCTGACGCTCATGACATCAACACCCTCACTACTCCCGTCCAGATCGCCGCACGTCCTCCCCCGATATGTTTTCCCATTCTGTCGATAACACTCTACCACCTCACCAACGCGCCCAGTTCATCGCTTTGCTGCAGCGCATCCATGCATCCTTCGACTCTCGCCAATCACCTTTGGGACGTGCAACAGCGGTTGGGCACCATATCGACACTGACACCCATGGACCGTTGCGCCAACGCCCCTACCGCGTCTCCTCCGCTGAGCGCCGCATCATTTATGAACAGGTGAACGACATGCTACACCGCGGAGTAATCCCGCCCTCTCACAGCCCGTGGGCTTCTCCAGTCGTGCTCGTCAAGAAAAAGGACGGCTCCATTAGATTCTGCGTAGACTACCGCCGGCTGAACAAAATTACTCGGAAAGACGTCTACCCCCTGCCTTGTATAGGTGAGGCGATTGATTGCCTGCAGAGAGCGGAGTACTTTTCTTCGTTGGATCATCGCTCTCGGTACTGGCAGGTGCCGATGGCCGACGTCGATCGCCCCAAAACAGCTTTCATCACTCCTTATGGACTGTATGAATTCGATGTGATAACCTTCGGTCTCTGCAACGAGCCTGCCACTTTTTAGCTTATAATGGAGAACAGCCTCCGCAGGCTTAAATGGCAGACATGCCTCTGCTATTCGGACAATGCTGTCATCTCCTCCCAGAATTTTCCGTCTCATCTTTTCCGCCTTGAGAGTGTTCTTCGCTGTCTCAGTGACGTCTGCAGCTGAACTAGGAAAAGTGTCGCTTTGGCGCTCGACAGATGACTATCCTAGGCCACGTCGTGTCCAAGGATGGTCTACTCCCGTTCCCTGCCAAGCTCCGCGCAGTTGCTGGTTTTCCGAAGCCCACATCTCTGAAAGAACTCAGAAGCTCACTTGGACTTTGCTCCGAGTTTCACCGGTTCGTCAAGAATTTTGCTGCCATTATCGACCGGCTGACACAACTGCTCGCTGGCAGCCACGACTTGTCGGCTTGGCACGGTGCATGCGACGAAGCTTTTGCAACGCTGCGCCAGATTCTCACCTCTCCTCCTATCTTGCGCCATTTCGACCCTACCGCGCCTACAGAACTCTACACGAACGCCAGTGGCATTGGTCTCGGTGCCGTACTAGCTCAGCGGAAACCTGGTTTCAATGAGTACGTCGTTGCTTACGCCAGGCGTGCACTCATAAAAGCGGAGACCAATTGTTCCGTCACGGAAAAAGAATGTTTGGCGATTATTTGGGCGATCAAAAAATTTTGTCCTTACTTATATGGGTGCCCGTTCGATGTCATTACAGATCACCATGCCCTTTGCTGGCTGTCTTCACTGAAAGATTCGTCTGGCCGCCTTGCTGGTTGGGCTCTCCGTTTACAATAACAAAACATCGTGCTGGGCCAGTTGGTAGGATATTGTTGCCTCTTGGTTCAGCGCAAAAGACGAACACAGAAATACGAAACGCTCCGTGTGTGTCGTTTCCTTTCTCTGTGTTTGTATGTTGCGATGAACCAAGTGACAACAATATCCGTTGACAAGATTAAGGCATTCGGGTCATTTATCGTTCCGGTCGTAAGCTCTGCGATGCCGACGCTCTCTCACGCTCCCCTGTGACCTCTGATCCTGACCCAACATCTATTTCCGGCCTCACACCTTCTATTGACACCATTTATATAGCTTCTGAGCAGCGCAAGGACACTTGGATTACTTCCCTTCTAGATTTCTTAGCCAACCGCTCAGTGCGCCTCCCTTCTAGAGCGCTGCGTCGTCAAGCTCATCACTTTGTCGTGCATGACCAGCTGCTGTACCTTCGGAACTACCTCCACGTTGGTCGCAAATGGCTGCTCGGGATTCCAAGGCATCTGCGCTCTGCCATTCATGCCAGTTATCCCGACGACCCGCAATGCGCTCATGCCGGTCTGCTGAAAACTTTTACCCGCCTGCGCCTTCGGTATTATTGGCGGGGTATGTACCGTTTTCTCCGCCAGTACGTACGCTCTTGCCTGGATTGTCAGCGTCGCAAGAACCCACCACCGCACTCACCTGCTCCTCTGCAACCTTTACCGTGTCCAGCTCGGCCATTCGACCGGGTTGGAATTGACTTTTATGGCCCTCTCACCGCTGGATCATCGTCACCATTGATCATCTCACTCGCTATGCGGAAACTGCCCCATTACCAGCTGCGACGGCCTCTGACGTAGCCGGTTTCATACTTCAGAACATCATTCTTCGTCACGGTGCGCCTCAGGAATTGCTCAGCGAATGGGGTCGCGTCTTCTTGTGCGGCGTCGTGGAAGCCCTTTTTCGGGAGTGCCATATCGTTCACCGCACGACGTCTTCGTACCATCCGCAGACGAGCGGCATGACCGAGTGCTTTAACCGACCCTCGGCGACATGATGGCCAAGTACATTTCTGCCGATTACTCAGACTGGGACCGCGCTTTACCTTTCGTTACCTACGCTTACAGCTCTGCAATGCAAGGCACTGCTGGTTTTGTCCCGTATTTTCTAATCTACGGCCGCGAGCCTTCTTCCATCATGGACGCCATACTCCCTTACTGTCCCGATTCGTCCCAATTTAAAACCGTCTCTCAAGCCACTGCGTACGCTGAAGAATGCCGTCAACTCACCCGTTCTTTTACTTCTCACGAGTAGTACCGCTGAAAGGTGCCCGCACAGCTTCTCCCGCTCTGTTGTGGCTTTGGGTGCCCCCCTCTAACTCGGGGCAGTTTACAAAACTACTGAGCAAGTACCTGAGCCCCAATCGCGTTGTTAAGCATACATCTCCAGTTAATTATCTCGTCGAGCCCATCACGCCTTCGTCTGATCATCGTCGCCGCGGCCGTAAAATTGTGCACTTAGACCGCCTGAAGCCCTACTACGGCCCAGCTTGCGTTTCTTGCCCTTAGGCCCCCAGGATGGCGCCTTTTCACCCTGGGGTATTGTGAGAAAGAGCGTTGGGGTTTGATGCTCCAGCGGCTAGCGCCGACGTAGGAGAGAAACAAGAAGGAAGACGAAGCTGACGAAGTTCGGGTTTGTGCTTCCGAACGCTGGGCTACTGAGCAGCACCGCTCAGACAAAGACTGTGGCCCTCCACACTAATTGTGCGAGTCGCCTCATTACATCAATATCATTATATATCCTTCAAAGGCTATCAGGGAGCATTTGATGGTGACTGCAGGAGGTTCGGAAAGCCGCCCTACAAGGACACACCCGTGAAACCACCTAAAAACACAACGAGAGGCTTGAAAAGTTGAGTGAATTTAGGCGTCGTCATGTGCCAAGAGCGCCATCTACTACCGGTGCCGATGCCTGCTTGGGAAAGCACTTCATGCGGGACGACTTCAAGTGCTGCAGCGTTTGCGACAGCAGTGACCTGGTCGCATCACACAAGTGTACAGGAACGACACTACGAGATAACCTCACTCCATCGTTGTGCTCAGAGTGAGTTACGTAGTGAGTATCATGACAATTGGTCTCCCGCTTTGTAGAGGAGGAGTGTTGGAGTTTCAGCAGCAATTTTTCTCTGTGATAAACCACGGCTATTTTACGCCTAAAACGCCGAAGGGATCAATGAGAACGTTTTTCAGAATTAAGGTAGCCATTGCGGCATGCACAACAAAAACCTGTACAATTCCATGCTTCGCTTCGTGGAGGAATTTTTAAATCCATGCTCCACTGCGGTTCTTCCGAAAGAAGGCGTTCATGGAGCCTGCTTTGCATTAGAATTCGATTCAACCGAAGTGATCTTGGCTTCAGTATAGTTTGATGATCGACACGAAGCTGCTCCTTGCGTGCTACCTTATTGTGTTGCTCCAAACTTAGCACACGATTGCCGAGTAAGTGGATGCAAGAACAGCACGAGAAAACAATGTAAACCGTAAATGCGTGCCACAGCATCAACGCAAGAACGCGCTCATACTCTTAAGCAACTATGACGTCGCAATCCAAACAATTCAGCCGCAGGCGTAGTTTGCAGCGCAGCTGTCGGTTATCGAAGGCAACGCAGGCCGTGCTTCTTTCGCAAGCGCAGAAACACGAAACAGTGGTCTGAGCGCAAGGAAGTCCTGTGGCCTGCCACCCGAAGTTACTTATTCTCACATCGTTGCAAGCTGACACGCAGAGCACGTCGAGATGTTCTCAAGCGTGGTTGAACGCACTTGCGAAAGTCTACATGAAAGGCACAGCCTAAAACAGTGATACGAACAAAAAGAAGGAAAACGTGCACGTGGTTGGCAATTTGCCCATATCGCATGTCCTTGGTAAACATATTTCTTTTCTCGTCTGGTGTGTGTGTTTGCCACGCCTGTGACAGGTCCGGAGAGGAAAGGGAAAGGTTATGACCGCCCGTGCACGCATTGATTGAGGTTGAAAAGTGAAACAAAAGACTTTTCAGATGTGAATTTCATAGATCGAGCGGGTTCTATGGTCGACATTGCAAAATATTTTTGTTCTGAGCACAATGACGTAGGCATCCGCGCTGTTGCCGATGTGAAATAAGTCCCTTCGGCTTCAAAGACTTGCGAATGCTGGAAAGGAGCTTTTGCTTTCTCTAAATGTTTTTTGTGGACTGCACTACACTCCAGAAAGGCGAGTGCTATCCTCAATGAAACACCCTTTTTGTGATTCAGACCGGCAGTGAGAAAATTTCGAATTTTCGATTCTGATTTCGCGCCATCACTCCAAGGATCCACTTGGAGGCTTGAAAAAAGCGTCCCGTGGCCTGGTTCTTTCGGGTTCTCATGGTTTCTTCGGGAGCAAAATAAAATGGATTCGGAGTAACTGCGTCTGCACTCATTGGATTAAAACTTTTCAGGAGCTATGAGTGGTACAAATGTAATGAAAGGCAGGCGGTAAGTTTCCCCGATGACTGTACTTTACAGCAAGCCAATTCTGGAAATGGTCGGCTCAGGAAACTGAGCAAAGGAAATGCTGATTGTGCGGCGGGATGAATAAAAGCTAGGAACTAAAGCGACAAGCAGTGCAGGGACCGTGTGGCAGGAATTCCCTCACATCTTTGGGAATCTCGATAAATTGGGCTCCAACCTCAGGAGACAGGAAATTCGATGGGCTTCTCGTACAAGGTCTTCTCTCTCCAGGTTCCACTTAGGGAAAATTAAAGAAACTCGCACACCGCTCTCGCGTGCGATGCTTTCTTGAACAGACATTGACCCTCTGGCACATGCAATCAAGTGTGTAGAGTCGCATAACTCGGGAGAGGCAAACCTGATTTATGCTGACGCCGTTCGTAACGCTCTAATACCCCTATGTCATGCAGACAGGAAATACGGAAATTTGAAGGGAAATGCACCCAAAGAGATTGTGGGAGAGGGGTATTGCTATTACCTTATGTATCCTCACGTAGATCAGGAACTCATTACTGCACAGACTTGTACGGGCTGGAACCACCTCTACACAAATTCACTTCACTAATTAAAATAGCGGAGGACTATTTCAAGCCGATCAAATGATTATGCTTCTTGAATTGGGCGTCCGAAACAGCACTGATAATCTTCCAACGTCTTCTTGGTTTGATAACATGAGCGCTTTCGCTTCTAACCTACGACGACCTAAAGCTTGTGAGATGAACAAGCTCTCAAATGAGGAAGTAGAAATGTTTAAAGAGTGTTGCAGCAAGGCGGCCCATGTTTTCCGATGGCAAAACAACACAAATGTTTTGAGCTCTACAAAAGTTCATGTCTTTCACTAATGCACTTAGGTGTCTACTACTTTTACGCAGCAGCCCTTATGCAAAAAAAAAAAAAAACCAAAAGCACCCTGGCATATATACGGATAAATTCGGTTTACATAGTTACGACGTGTTCATCGTTACAGTCTTTTACGTTAGCTTTTTGTTCCGTCGAAAGCGATGTTTCTCAACATACATATTTTACGTTGGCAACTTCAATTTTGGTTTAAAAATACGTTCGAAACCTGTTTACTGTTATGGCTTGCTGATAGACCACTAAAGACAGAATAGTCTTCGCGAGATCCGGTAAAAGGTAGTGCTAGGATCGCGGTTGGAATGTACGTGCACCGAAGTGAGAATTGAAACGATATTAATGTGAATTAGGGTCGTTTTCTTTTTATTCTGTCTGCGGCTATATGAGATGATTATAAAGTTTTTTGCGGTGTCAGGTGAGGCGAACAACGATTCGTTTTTTTACAAATGTGCTTTTCTTTAGGCAACACTTCGCCGCACTAAACAAGTCTTGTTTTGTTCTTGTATCTGTAATTCCCCGTTCGAGAGTTGCTGGCAAGTGCGTTCCCAGTTTTATTGCGAAAGCAATACTACTTGTACTTTTACGCCTTTGCCCTGCCGCGGCCGGTGACCACCATTGACCTTCATTTCACCTTGATTGCATTAGATTGGATTAGATTAGATTGGATTGGACTGGATTGGGCTGGATTGGACTGGATTGGACTGGACTGGACCGCATTGGATTGGATTGGATTAGATTAGATTACATTAGATTAGATTAGATTAGATTAGATTGGATTGGATAGCAGTGGATTGGATTGGATTATATTAGATTACATTAGATTACATGAACTGTAAATAAATTTCACCATGACAAATACACCTTACACTGGGGTAGAAATGGGACTTCACATTATTTTTGTTCTCCACATCATCCATCACCGCTGTTACCTGACACCACTAAGACGTCATCTCCCTCCGTGTCTTTTATTCTGCTTCCTCTCTCCCAGACCTCCTATATTTGAGAAGCTTGAAACAAGATATAAAGTACTGGACTCGAAAGCGGCTTTCGGACGGAGTCGTTCCGATATTTTCTTGCTGTAAGGTCTGTCGGACCGAAAATGTCGATGAATGCTTTCCCGAAGAAGTACTTTAGATCTGTTTTTATTTCGTCCCCGTCTATTCCCCCGAGAACAAGCGCTGAATTTCCACAAACTTCGTTTGCTTTATATACAAGCTTAGAGCGAAATTACACACGCCGCTCGTAGTTCCGTTTCTGTTTCAGACATACACAAATGAGGTAGATATTGTTGAATGTGATAGAGCAGAATAGCATGAAAGTGGATTTTAATTAGAGTAGAGCGACTGCCATATTTCAATGACAACAAGTCCTATCGATGACATTTCATCTCTCCTGCAGTTATCTTCTTTCCAGTCAACATAACGCAGTACTGTAATGATCGGGTCTCGGCGATCTTCTAGGGGAAGCAACTGCTTGTAAGAAGTA
Organism: Amblyomma mixtum; assembly: GCF_055824585.1. NCBI lineage: Eukaryota > Metazoa > Arthropoda > Arachnida > Ixodida > Ixodidae > Amblyomma > Amblyomma mixtum. The sequence goes on along the minus strand of NC_143012.1, from coordinate 281,555,768 downwards.
GTATTACCTTAACGTAACCCAAAAGTGGCGATCTCCAAAAGGGGGCTCATAGTTTATATCAAATAAATGGGTCGCAGTACTATACAATTATTCAGACAACTACCTAGCGTACTCCTTAACGATAGTTAGAAGTCCGACAGTCAGACTAGCAGGGCGTAGTTGTTCCTGCAGTCCGCATTCACACTAAACAGCCAATCTTTTAACCAGCAGACATTAACATGCTAGATGCTGGAATCGTAGCATGAAGGTCTGAATTTCGTGCAAATTATTTCCTTTGTTGACACAACCAATGCACGCAACGTGAAAAAATAGCATAGAATGCCTACTTTGCCCTGTCTAACATCATGTTTTTATACAAGCGGGCGCCCATTTGGCTTATATTTGTGACCCCTTTTTCTTCCTTCTCGTATTCTTTGCAGAACCTATGGCATAGTACATAGTGCCGAAAGAATAAATCGCTCTATGAACGTGCACTGTGGTAGGCTGAGAATTAACCAGGTTCCCTCTAATCATAAAAACTGAATCAAATTTGTTCTCATGTTGAACGACATGCGCCACTGTGCCTTGATTCCATTCACTCACCCAATTTAGTCTGGATTCAATCTAGAATTAGTCGTAATTCGGGCATATAAGTTATAAAGGCCGTTCATTTCAACGTTTTTGATAAAAATTAAAATTCCTAAAACAATCAAGAGCCATAATGAAACGCAAGCTCTACCTCGCCTTCGACCGCGAGGGTGCGGCTGTACAGCAATTGAATTCTTTCAAACGAAGACATGAAAACTTCACGACGACATTGTCTCAGAACAAAGTTTCCAGTTTTTTGGCAAGGGCACTTGCAGCTGCCAATTGTTTCTTTTATATTTGATGTAATACGTGGGGTAATGTATGCACCTACCTTTGGTAATTTATTTCAAGGCACGCTATATTTTGTGAAAGGTCATAAGTGCATCCAGATCTACCATTTTAATTGGTGTCGGCCAGTTTTTTGAGGTGATAAATTGTCCACTTTTCTTCTTTTCCGCTTTTCATTTTTAATCTAAGTATTTCAAAGATAGTAGCTGCCTTCAATTTAAGGCCTTCTCCAAGAGTGGTCAATACAACTATATTTATGTAGAACATAATAAATAAGCACTTTAATATTCTTTCAACACAGATTGTGCGTGAAAAACATAGAAGATAACTAGTGCTACTTATGCACGACCCCTGTAACAGGGAACAGAACGGCATAGTATACCAGAAGCAGAAAATAAATAAACACAATGCTGTATGTTTATCCACCGCGCTATACAAGTTTACATGTACGAGTTTTGCCTCAACACGCTAAAAAATTGTTCGACCGACCGGCTTTCCGCAGAGTCTAAAGTTACCGAGTTTCAATCCGGACCATTCGCGAGCGACTACCGTTGCATCTGGACACAGTATCATTGTTAGCAATAACAGCAAGTGTGCTGCTCGTGCGGACCACGAGGCACGTACATTGTTCCAATTCCACTGGTAAGAGCAGATGCTGCATGACACTAACGAGTGCTTACCTGCAACACGACTTCGGATGCTTAGACTATACCGAGAGTCTCCGGATCCCATTTTCAGAATCTCTACCCATTATTACTGCTGAACCTACCATCCGATCTCCCCCTCGGAGACATAACGCTTTCCTGTCACGTATGGCTGGGAGTGGCGTGTACAAATGCTTACTCATCTCGTTGGAATGGCAGAATCACTAATATTGCAGCACATGGTTGCGAAAAGGCAAGACTGCCATCGGTTAGACCATGACCGTGTATCCTTGGATACATCGCTCCGACGATTCGATTCTCGTTACATAATGCAAGCAGAATCGCGAATCATGGTCTCAGAAAAAAGCCAGCAAGGCGTTATTCGAATATCTAAACAATGAAGCGTTGAGCAGAAGATTATACACGTTCTCTGGGTGCGTCCTGTTCTCTCACGAAGTGATGCCTCTCACGAAAACGTTGATTACTGTGCTCTCACTTTAAAATCCTCTTTTCTCTTTCCATTAGTCCCTTCATCCCCTTCACCCCGAGTAGGGTAGCCATCCGAGAACTGTTTTCTTAACCTGCCTGTGTTTTCCATTATTCTATATAGCTCATAAGCGGACAAACACAGAGCGTCTCATAGGAGTTTCGCAGCGTTTGGCGTCGTATTCCGATTGAGCGCCTTTACGATAAAAACAAAACTCGCACAACGGCTAAGACAGGGCGAGAGTGCACGATGTGGTCACCTGATCGCGGGAAAGAGATACGCATGGTCACGTTATCATGGGTGAGCATGCGCCTGACAAAAAAGAAAGACATAGTCAGCATGAGGTACATGCAGAGGCCTGCCACGGGCTCGGTTACGGCATGTCGACGCCGCTCAAATCCCACGGATTAGCCAGAAACAGCTGTGTGGCAGTATATAAGCAATATGGGTAATAGGGCGACCACTAAGCAGCCAGAGAGAGAACGGGACAAAACGGCGACACTTCACCAAAGAAACATCGGCGGCAATAAAAAAAAATATAGCTGGTGGTTGAATCAAAGCAACATTAAAAGGTGTCTTTATTGCGCTAGCACTTATAGTGATCATTTCCCACACATTTAACCATTGCGTGTTTGTCGGTTTGTCTGCAGCCAGTCTTGAGGCAGGTTGCTCACCTGTCCACCAAGTGGTGGGCAATTCGCATTTGGCCTAACTATTCAAATCGACCATCGTTGTTTTTTTTCCAGAAGCACCGCATTTATACTGATAGTTAAGCCAGTATCATGCCTCTGTTAAGCGATTCAGAGGATGTTATGGTTACAAGGACATGATGAGCTGCTCTGCCGGTCGCCTAGACATGGTCAACAAAAATTGGTTCCGGTTGTGGTTTATAGAGTTTAGCGTTCCAAAGCGACTCCGGCTATGAGAGAAGCCGTAGTAAAGGAGTACGAAAATTTAGACCACCTACAGTTCTTTAACGTGCGCTGACATCGCACAGTAAATGATCCTCTAGAGTTTCGGCTCCATCGAAAATTGACCGCCGCGGCCGGGATCGAACCCACGTCTTTCAGGTCAGCAGCCGAGCGCCATACCACTGTGCCACCACGGCGGGTCAAAGAAAAACTAAAGACGAAAAAATACATTGAAAGGGCACGTGATGCTAGAACCGCGGGAACTGTGTGTTTCGATGTACTTTCAGTACCTTCAGAGCATCTATCAAAGCCATTCTAATGTTTTGCGCCGTGATATAATATTCGTTCTCATATTCATCGGTAAGAGAAAGGGTTAGTATTGCCACGTGCCTGCAAACACACGGCCTCCGCAGTTGGCCGGAACCGCGACAAAGCGTCCGTTGGCTCGTGAGAATGGCTTGGACTTGATTCTGTGATTAAAAAATGCCTTATTCTTGGGCTCACCCCTGCATCCGCGTGCACTGATTCTTGGGTCGCAACGCTAGTGGAGGGGCTGCGTGGATGTAGGGATGAACCTAAGAATGAAGTTTATTTAATTAGCGAGCCTTTTCTAGCCGGAGAGACCGTGATGCGCCAATGGCGACTGCATTATCATTCCGGCTGACCGTCGAGGCCACGCCGTGGCATTATTTTGTAACTTTATGGTGAGATTCCTGAGTAAATTTCATCTTAGATCATTCAGTGGAGTACTGAATTGAAAGCTAAGAGTTTCACAGATGTTTAGCAGCGAAAGACCCGCCCACAGAATGGCATAGGCGCTTTTGAGATACTCGTGCTAGTCAGCTCAAGCCGAAATAAAGGAAGCAACTGTTTTTGTTTTTTTTTCTGCGGGTTCTAGAAGCTACTAACCCTCAAAAATTTTGCTTTGCCGAGACCACAGCAATGTCAAAAGCAGGTAAATTAGGATTTTTTGTTTGAAAGACTTGAGATGTATTAAACAGGCTTGCACAAATCTGCAGCGAGCGAGTATTAGACATTACGTGCCTGCCATTTTTTTCCAGGAGGATTGAAATGGAGTGCATTGCTGTGCTATTAATTCACATAATAAGAGTGGCGCTCTTACTCGAAATTTCGCTTAGAAAGAAAAAGAAAACGAATGTGGAAGGAAAAAAGCTGATGGACCCCTCACATGGTTTTCATTCATAACCTGGAAAGCCCGCTCTACTCTGTACCCTTAATAAAACAAATATCTCAATAAAAAAATGCTTTGAAATGCTGCTTGAAAAAGCAAGAACGGTGGCTGAATTAGGACCTAAGCCAAAAGAGGCAAAAACTAGAGCTTCGACTTTCAAATAAAGGCGAGAGGTTTCGCAGCCATTGGCGCTTTTGGAATTCCAAAGCGGGTCTCCGCGGGCATCGAGCGAAAATCTTTTCGGGAGAAGAATCTGCGCGGCAAACGACGTCGTTTTGAATGCGCAATTACAAAAGCAGCAAAAGAACACAGAGGAGCGAGTGAGAAAGAGTAAGCGAGAAGCAGCCAGGGGCGGGAGAGAGGGAAGGGAAAGTTCAGAACTCAAGAGCGTGATGTACCCACGGTACGAGTGCTTGAGCGGCGGGGTGCGTAGCAGGGCGACCCACTAACGTCGTTGAAATACCGCCGTAAACGCGCCGACGTCTCATTTCTTCGCCGCCTCGACAAATGGACCCCGGGCACCGCTTTCGGGAGCCGTTCTCTACGCCTTGGTGAACACGGTTAAGCACCGAAAGGCGACGACGCGGACTGCTCTGCCGAGCTTCGAAACTAGGCACGAAAGGGTGGTGGAGAGGACGGGAATAAAGCGACGAGCCGGAAAACTCTGCCGGATCTGGGGCAAGTTCTAGGCCCCCGTGCTTTTTGTCTTCGCCTGTGTTTCAGGGTAGGAATGCTCGGACAAAAACGAGCCGCTGCGGACTTGCAATGCACGATGGACGACGAGGAGCGAGTTTGTCGAGCGTTCAAAATTTTTAATCCTCGCAGCTCTTAACGCGGACGGGGGAAAATTTCCGGGAACTCCTGGACTTTCCATAGTGGCACTGCAACTGCCTCGCAAGGAGATGATCAAGTTGGAGAAAGAGTCGCTGAAGAGGCCATTTCTTCCAATCACCATCGTCGGTCTTCGGACTCGATGCTTTCTGTTGTGCCGTAACTTTGTACTTCAAGTGAGTGTCTGGACGTGATTGAAGTGCATTGCTGCGGGACTACTAGGTCATTAAGCGCGTGCACGAGAACCAGCTGGACAAAGCACGTGATGTGGAAACCGGAGCATGCAGGCCGCGAGACACGTGCACCACTGAAAGCGAAAATATGGTTGGTGATCAATCGTTGGTTTGAGAAGTGTGAATACAAGTCCCTCGCTGGCTCTCCCGATTACAAGGCACGGACCACCAGTCCAGTCTGTCCTTTGCGTTCTACGCTGCTGCCGCATGCACACCGCACACGGACCACCCACAGCACGCTCTGCGCGCACATTCGCTGCGCTAGCTTCATCGAAAATCACAGACGAAGAGGCCGACCTGCTAGCAGTGTCCATGGGCCCATACGATAAGTTATTTGACGTGCCTAGTGCAGGCGTCCAACAGGAAGGGTTTTGGCGTGGAGCACAAGGCCTCGCAGGATGTTTTCAAGAAACAAAATCATTTTTTCTTTATATTTTTTGCTGTATAGAAAAGCCTGCTTAATAAAAAATTTGCATAAAACGATAGCATTAGGCCTATAAGGTTGCCTATAAGTGAGCTCGATTGTATTTTAATCGCTACTGCATGGTTCTCAGTATGAACGAGGAAAGTGCTTCGGAATCTTAGCGTCCGTACTGAAGTCATGAGCGGGGCTCTTCTTTTCATTAACTTGCTAGAATAGCTTGCTAGAATAAAAGGCATTTGCTATGCAAAGACCTTCGAAAAAGGGAAACATGGAGGACGGGCCAGGGTGCTGTTGTAATTGTTTGCAGGTATGAAAAGTGTAATGAAATGCGGCCGAAGAGAACCGAAGGACAAAGAACACAATTCAAGACATGGTACTAGAAATATTTCCATGAGGACCTTCAGCTTGCCTCACACGGTCAACTTGAGTGCGTTGCAGTATACAACTGTTGTTTTCCTTTTCTAGAGGTGAGGCATTAGTGGTTATTGTCCAAAAGCAAGAGTATTTGGTGGAGATACATGATACTCTTGCGGAATTCTACGTACCTAGTGCCTGTTTGGATGATTCCTCTGGGTTTCTTTCCAGACGTCTCTTCACTCTGCACATCACATTATTTGCTTTCTTGTTAGTAAAGCCCACCCAGATTTAACAGCGTAGAAGGCTTTCGTACAAACTGAAAAATGAAGAAAAAGATGGCAAGTAATCCTGCGAACGCGCGCTATCGCTAAAGGAATCTTGTTTTAAAGAAAATAACAGATGTTGCCAGCGGTATGCTGTCATCCCTATTGCAGATCGAGAAATTAGAGCGGAAGTATTGTATTTCTAATTATTATGTTGTTCGTTTTCTTTTTCTTATCATTTTTCTTTCCATAGCTCGCTGAATTGTCCTTAGCCAAACCTTTTTCGTTAGCCTCCACGTTTCTTCTCCAAAGGTGTGTGCCGGTAACATACAGCTGTTGTAAACTTTTTTCTTGAGGGATACCGGTAAACTGCCATTCATGATTCTTATTCTTCTAGTTGCTTTAGTCTTATAATCCCGATCAGCGGCCACTACCTGCCATCAGTAGACGTATTCCCTTACCACATCCAGCAACTCACTACAAACTGTGAACTGCTGTTTCCTTGCGAGGCTGTTGAACAATACTTTGGTTTTCTGCATGTTAATTTCTGGCCCCACCATTCTGCTCTGTCTGTCTAATTCATTGATAATGCTCTGCAGTTCATGTCCTGAGTGACTTAGCAAGGCAACATCATCAGCGGATCGCAGATTACTTAGGTATTCTCCATTAACTCTTATCCCCAACTGTTCCCATTTCAGGCCCCACAATACCTCCTGCAAACAGGCAGTGAATAGCATAGGCGAGATTGTGTCTCCCTGCCGGACACCTTTCCATATTGGAATTCTATTGCTGACTATCTGGAGAACTATGGTAGCTGTTCAATCGTTATAAGTACCTTCCAGTATTTTCACATAAAACTCTTCTGCACCCTTATTCCGCAATGCCGACATGAATGCTGAGGTTTCCACTGAGTCAAATGCTTTCTCGTAATCAATGAGCACTGTATATACGGGTTGGTTATATTCTGCGCATTTCTCTATTACTTGATTGGTAGTGCAGTTATGGTCTATTGTCGAGTATCCTTTACGAAAACCTGCCTGATCATTTGGTTGATTGAAGTCCGAGGTTGTCCTGATTCTGTACGCGATTACCTTAGAAAATATTTTGTAGGCAACGGGCTGTAAGCTGATGGGTCTATAATTTTTCAAGTCCTTGACGACTCCTTTTTTATGAATTTATATAATGTTAGCATTCTTCCAAGCTTCTGGTAGGCTCGAGGTCATAGACATTGCATATACAGGGTGGCTAGTTTTTCTGGCACAATCTCCTCTCCGTTCTTCAATATATCTGCTGCTACGTGATCCTCACCAACTTCATCCCCGTTTGCATCTCTCGGAAGTATTTCTTTACTTCCTGTTTCGCTATTGCCGGTATGTCCCATTGCTGTGCTCTGCTACCTCTCTCATCATTATTCTCATTATATTTTCTACTGTATAGATTTTTGTAGAGGTCTTCGGCTAGATTAACTATCTTATTTATATTGCTAATAACATTGCCCTTTGTCTGTGAGCGCACACATGTGCTTTTTCCCTATGCCTAGTTTCCTCTTCATGCTTTTAGGCTGTACCTCCGTTCTTGAGAGCACTGGTAGGCTTCACATTTCGCGGGCACTCGTGGGCAGCCAAAGACTAGAGCCCGCACATTTCGCTCTTTTCATGGCATAAGACCTAGAGCCATCGTCGTCGAACCTGTGAATTAAATTCCGACGCACAGAGTTTGTTCAGTTGTGTAAACACCATCATATCATTATTCTATTTCCAGACATTTTAAGCTATTTTTAAAAATGCCAGTGCAGCAGTCTTGCCATTCTCCATTTAAGAGCAGGAAGGCAGGCCCAAGGAAGGCAGGCTACGGGTGGAATTTCGAGAAAAGCCCTTTCAGGCCCTCAAAGTAAGGGTTCTAAGAAAAATCAAACAAGACAGCGAATCAAAGAAGCACTGGATAGCATTTCGCAGCCCAACAGATTTCTTTTGTCTAACAGCCTTTGTCTGACAGATTTCTTCTCATTATTCTAACATTTCAGTTCCGTAGGGATGAAACCTTTGGGCACGAAAGGTTGAGCTTCCACCAACCCTGCCTGAATAGAATGAGGTTGGGTGAAATCAAATTGCATGCTGTAGCTACAACTTGCTATTTCGAACTAAAAACGAAAGTCATACAAAGCGCCATATTGCATCCCGTCTGTAGGTTACTTAACACAGTGGGTGTAGGAAGAAGTCGTTAGAGCGACGAATTAAATAATAAATCACAAGCAGCTCCTCGCTATCACAGCCGTGAAGCCGTTGGTACAACACTACCAAGGGTCGACGCCAAAATAAAATGACATCTTGTCGGAAGCACGGGTGCCATAGGCTGCAGACTCCTCGGGCAGCTGCAGTTAGAAACAGCACTGCTTTGCAATGCCGATGGCGCTGCGACTGCATCAAAGCCGCAGCCCACGAAGCGCACGGCTTGACTTTTGACGAGCGTTCTTAATGAACACCGAACATAAGCAAGAAAGATAACATAAGCTGCAGCCTCGCATCCCCCCCGCCCTCTCTTTATTTTTTGTACGCATCTACACAGACCCGGCTATGTGAGAAGATGCGCGAACGGGCGTGCTGCACTTTTACCTTCAGGTAGCCGCTGTATATAGAGTGCATATTTAGACTCAGCGGTGAATGCGCCGTGAGGCGTAACGAGCTCTCCTGGACGTCAAGCTAGAATGTTGTCAGCGGCGTGTGCTAACATCGCCTACGCAAGAACTCTCTTGGGGTAGCTTCCTACTTTTTCCAAAGCAAAGGTGAGTGCACACCAAAGTTAGAGAATGCTCGCCTGATTCTCGTGATGATATCTGGAGTCAGCACGCAAGGAACGCCGCTTTGCTATCTCGGTTGTCGGTGCTGCTTCAGTGATTTCACGCGATAGCGTTAAAGGCCCTGTTATGCAAAAAAAAAAAAAAAATCGGTGTCGCCGTTGCAGGCTTTTGCGTTGTCAGCGTTGTAAGCAATAATGAGGGTGGTGCAAAGCAGCTCAGGCAAACACCATCGGAGGAGGAAGATAGGTGCGCAAAGTAGGTCAGGTGACCTTGTGGGGTATTCACAACCTACCCAGCTGATTGTGAGCAAAATAACCACCTTGGCATTTGGCAGTTAAATTAATGGTTTGGTTTGGTTTATGGGGTTTAACGTCCCAAAGCGACTAAGGCTATGAGAGACGCTGTAGTGAAGGGCTCCGGAAATTTCGACCACCTGGGGTTCTTTAATGTGCACTGACATCGCACAGTACACGGGCCTCTAGAATTTCTCCTCCAAAGAAATTCTAGCCGCCGCGGCCGGGATCGAACCCGCGTCTTTCGGGTCAGCAGCCGAGCACCATAGCCACTGAGCCACCGCGGCGGCGCAGTTAAATTAATGGTTTTACTTTTTGATTATGCTTCGTGTTTACCAGGATGGCGTTGTGTGCGTGTTCTCGGTGTCTGTCTTTGCAGTATTATTGCAAAAATTTGGAGAGCACTGCAGTCTGCTGCATTGAAGAAATGCTAAAGCATTTGCGCTTGAGCGTCAGCATCTTTTTTTTGCAAGTCATGATGTCGAACATCAGTACACATCCCCGACACCACAGCGCGTTCACGCACCTGAATCAACAACCCTTCGTGGAATATGCGTAGCGTGCCCACCTGGCACGCAGAGGGCCAGGATTCGAAGCACAATGCCGAGAATTGAATTTTTTCTAATAACATCACGTTATAGGTACCACATCCTGCACACACAACTTACGCACACATCTAGCGGACAACTTCCGGTGACGGATTTTGCTTCGCATTAATATTACTGCAAGCAAACTGTAGAGTTGGCAGCAAATATTTTCGAGATGCAGGCGCCAAGAAATATTTATTTCGGCATATCCATGTTGCAAACCGCCTGATATGCCTGCAAGAATGAGGGGACATGCATGCTACAAGAGTCATTGTCAATTTGAGAGTAAGTGAACTGTTCTGCTGTAGTGCTTTTGAGTTTCCTAAGTAGACTCTGTGTATATTCCTTCTGGGTGTCCGAATAAAATTTCTCGAGAGCCTGCGCAGGCCCTGTTCTTTTCGGGGTGTACCTTGCTCTTAACGTTCTAGTGCTGCCATTTGAAGCCGAGCCAAGATAATCCCCGAGATGCAAAGGTTCTCAGTAGAAAAAAGCTGACTCTTGTGTCTTTCAGTGCATACACTGGTTTAAGAGGTATCCTGTCAGCGACACCAATCCTTTTGCTAAGAGCTTTTGTAGAAAGTATTTGGTTATTTTTTGTTGTAAGACAGTAATGTACGCATATTTTGAAACTAACTTAAATGTCTGAAGATCGAAAATAACTTTCAGAAAATTTTGTGCAATCACAAGTGCAATTTTTTGCTTAGGATCCCGATAGTTTGGCAAACTGGGCCTGTATAGCTCATGTAACAACATTGTCCAGCTATTTAGTTTTCAACGATAAGTTAATAATTTCCTCGTCCTTGTAGTGATCATAACATGCCACAGTGGGTCCGTTACGGCGCACAGGGGCAGATGTCACAAATAACATATAAAATGATGTATCCTGAGCGGCTGGATGAAAATCGGGCTAGCACTGTTTGACCAATTTCTTTGCTCTTGCTTATTTGCCCTGAGACTGCAGAAAATACATTCCCGACTGGGTTCTCCGAGTTTGTGTGACTGCATCGATCGCAAAGCTCAATCTTGCGAGGAAAGCGATTTCTTGGAAATTTCTTGGAAATCATAATTTCAGCAGTTCATTGATACCAGAAAAAAATATGGAAGAAAACAGCAAACTTTTCGAGGTCATAGAAATCTTACAACTGTGCGGGAGGGGCAACCAATGCGTCAAAGGCAGGAATACGCGCTAGTGAGAGGACGAATGCTCTTCCTGTATGTACGACACGAATGATCTAGCTGCGAGGTATTTTGCTACGGAATATTTCAGTTCTTCTAGGAGCAAATTTTCCGCGTGCCGCATTTTTTGACGGTTGTTAAGGTATGTACGAGCAGGCTGTACGGGAGCGGCAGTATCTGGACGGGTAGAATATGGCGTTGTTTCCTTAGATAGCGGCGCACTCAATAAAAAGGAGTGCCAATATATTTCTATTTATGTCCGCTTATCCAATGACGGTTGAAGGCTCTGACCTGGAGAGGTACAGCGTGCTCAAAGAAAGCAGTTCCTGTGAGTTTATGGAGTTAAGAAATAAAACTTAAGAAAGATGAAAAAAAAAAACTCCTGTGCAGTTCCCATTTCCCTTATTCTGCTCTGTTTTCTGTTTTAGCAGCCCCTGAGCGATGAACGGCATTGAGTAGCAAAAATGGCGGCGCCGATCCCCTCACGGGATGTTTGATAGAGCGAACGATTGCAAGGGAGGCGCCGCCATCCGTCATACGCTCCAGAGAAACCACGGAACGGGAATGTTCCCGACTAAACTATCTTTCCTTCCTGCGGGCATCCCGTGGGGAAAGCGGGCAAAATCGCTTTATGCTCGAGAACTGTCGATCTTTCCATCTCGATGGTGTGCTCGGTGGTCCGTACTCGTGGGTGGCAGGAGACGCTATAAAACTGCAGGACACTGTGCCCTCCCTCCTTTATGGAAAATGCTGCGCTCGTGCCCAAGTAAAGGGAAAGAAAACTATAGCAGCCGCTTTTCACTTTGTGAGGCTCAACTGCTTAGGACCACTCTTTTAGTCGCTCCTTGGAAAGCCTGGCTTATCGGCATCTCTTTAGGTAGAGCAGATAGATAACAGCAAGTTAGTTCATTGTGGTTCTTATTGTATGAGCAGGTAATTTCTCGCGTTGTATTAAGGCGAAAGCCTTTAATACCTCATCGTTGTCGAAAGAATGCTGTCAGCAGAGGTGTCACGATTTTCTAGTCAGACCAGAAAAAAAAATTATGCGCGATGAGATTCGAACCACAATCCATCCGTTCCGATGCCCAGCGTGGTAATGGCTACGCTACTACCTGCCAATGAATATGTAGTTCTCCTTGTCTAGGACGCTGAAGAGTGTTTGCAGAAAGGCGTCGAATCAGACGGATGCCTCCCAAATGCACTACAGTGTCTTCATCATTTAAGATCCACAAACAATTGTGTACTTAATTAACATCTTAACCACGCATCAGTAACACAAGGAGGAACACCGCGCTAAAGGGTTTCGCCTCACCGCACTTTAGGTGGACAAAGTGCCCCCGCTAAATTTTCTTTTTTTCACTTCCCTCCTGTTTAGTTGCCAAAGTTTCTTGGTGCCTTTTATTTTTTATTGGTGCTTTTTTGCTGTAAAATGTCTTAATTTCTGCTACCACTAAAGGTAACGTATTTTCCAGAATTTTAAAAAATTTAAAATTATTGAACTGAACGTGTTTTTAATCTGAGCGTGTTTGAAATTTTTATGTTTAAAACCTGATGTGTTCTAGAATGTGTGTTTCGAATGTATTTAAAACTGCATGTGCTTTCATTTGGAGTGATTTTGTTCTGTAGGGTGCAAAATTTTAGGTCTGAGAGGAAGTGTGAAATTTAATTCTGTATGTGCACGAGCAATACTGCCGAACTGTACATAGAGGGGGCCGGGCTTTGTCAAGCCGCAGTCATGCGGCTTTTACCCGTCACCCACTTTTCTCCTTGAGAGAGAAATAAAGACGATTTGAAATGTGTGCGACATGTCGTAAACCGAGATGTAGTTAAGGTTGATGTAAATGAAATTAGCGGCGTCTGAGGAGGATGATTTTTTGTTATATTAAGTTGTCATTTAAATAAGGAAATAATACATCACGCCTAGGAAGCAGGCATTGAGACTTTGAGAAGTTCTTAAAATCGCTACAGCTTTGAGATCTTTAGCTGGGAAAACTCGAGATTTGGAAGTGCTGGAGAAATAAAGAAAAACTGTCGTAAAAGAAACTAACTTTGCTTAATTAGCGAATGAAATCAACTCATCTACTCTCTTCGGCATCTGTGAGCTGGGGCTGGGCCCCTTAAGGAGGGAATACAATATAATAGTAAGTCTCATTTTTGCAACAATTCATTCATTTCGTATTTGGCTTTAATTCCTTAGCTTTAATGCTTTAATCTTTAATTTAGTGAATCTAACTGCGTTTTGTCGGCATGCTAAATTATCCGGCCACTGAAATATATGCAACCATTCAAATCTGACATATCAAACATGGCCTGCGACGTCTTCAGCTTCAAAAAATATAAAAATATAATACGCTACTATGAGGCCCCAGCTTTCGTACGGTTTTTTCCTGTTGCTCTGAAACGCCGCAAAGGAAACATGTACGCCTAAAAATCTCGCCAGCGTTGCTGCGCCCAGGGTGGTCGCATCAAAACCTTTGCTCTGCTAAAATAAGCCTAGTAGTGTGCTTTTGTGGTACTAACAGGACAGAAAGAAGTGAGCGGCGACTTCATACCTTTACTGGAACCACCACTTAGTCAAAGCACGTTGCACAATTATGACCAAATTGCTGTCGAAGTATCGCTACTTCTTTTGTTGATAGTTTTCGCTGATGATAAATATTTGACGCGTTGAAAGTTTTAACACCGCAAATGACTTCTTGATTTTTTCACCAAGTATATCTTTAATGTATTTTATAGAAATGAATGCAAATCAGTCTAGACGTACTTCAAATAGCGGTAATTGCAGCCACGGGTGGTCATGTGGTTGACGACAGCGCCCACAGGTTGCGAAGCTTCGACATCTGGCTTTGCATTGTCAACCTGTTCGCGTTATTTAGGGGCCCGGATCGCAGAACTGTAACAGGCGCATTTAGCTAGGAACGGCGCACGGTACATCTTTATCAATATGTACTGCTACTCTGAACCTTTCGTGTTACTCAACGTTTCTCAGAAGCTTTTCTTTTAGAGCGCAGCTTTAAAAGCATTTCACGCCAGAAAAGCCGAGCATTTGGCCGGGGGAAATCTTGTAACCATTAGAAAACTGGTGGGTACCCGGCGGCGCCGGGGATCGAGCCCAACACCTCCCGAATGCGAGGAGGATGCTCTACCACAAAGCCACCGCTTCGATCTCACGTTTCTCAGAAGTTTCTGTTCTTACGTTTCGCGGCGTCGCCGTCGCCGTTGTCCATTGTAACCAGCTCCGCAGCCGGGGCAGCGCGCTGCTCTAGTTGCGCGCGCTTCTGGCGCAATTTTCCGTGACCTCCCGATAACTTAGTTGCTCTCTTAGCTCCTCCTCCAGTGCCACCCCTGTGCGCCGTCATTCAGAGCGCCTGATCGGTGGCGGCTGACATAGATATGTGCACCGCTCGAGCCGAAACGCATAGCCGCCGCCGTTCGCCACTGCGAACCGCTTGCCTATATAAATAGTTTATCCTCCACCGGTTCTTTCTCAGCCATGAACGAAGCAGCCGGTGGGAGTCCTTCGTCTGCGGCTGCTGCTAAATGAGCTGCCAGAGCAGAGATCCAGTGCCGTCGCCGCCAGAATCCAGTGGTGCGTGCCTTCGAAGCATATGCTTATTGTCGCCGCCGTCGAATTATTTGCCTCGATCTATCGAAAAGCTGAAACAGCTGATGAGCTGCGCTTCAATTTCTTATTAAAAAGTAACGTAATCGTCGGTAATTTTTTTAACATATGGCGGCTAAACCCGTTCTAAGTAGTACGCCTGTAAAATTCTGCGTGCAGAAGAAGCGCATGAAACTTTCCCCTAAAAAAAAAAATAAACAGAAGCACTGGTGTTCTAAAAAAAACAAGATCAAGTGCACGAAAGATGCGATGTTGGAAATATTTTTTTCGTTGCCGCTACCGCAGCATACCGCAAAGCAGCCCTGCGACAGGAAAACACAGCAGTTGTTCCAAGTTCTAATCACATTTTGGTTCTGTACTTTTCTCCTCATTAACTTAGCCAAAACTATGCCGCCCCCCACCCCCTTGCTGTTACCTATCTGTGCGGGAGCGAATGATAAGGAACAAAACGAAAAACAAGAATTCGTCATTTCACAACATCTGTGTGCGTAATCACTTCTTTTAATAGTTCTTTACGTTCAGTTATAATCATTTACACCATTATTTTTAGCAGATAAAATGTCTATATAGGACGTCTCCTGCTGTTATATAAGAATGCAGCAGATGTCATTGAACGTCGTGTGTATTCACCAACAGTCAACATGAAATCAACTGCCCGTGTGACACCTGTAAAAGTTCATCTCGTGTGTTCTGCACGCTTCCACGTAGAACAATAAATACCTAAAATTGTTCCAGTTATCGTTCTTCCATAATAAAAATTCTCAATTAAACACTCCTCATTCCTGCCACGGGGGGCCAAAAATTCCTAATTTACTTGTTTGTTGATTCAAAATAGGGTGAGTAAATAGCCGTTCGAAAAACGTATTCCATTTCGAGAAAGATATAATAGACAGGACCGAAGCTGGGCACAGGAACGTTGCAGTGCCACATGTGCGGAGGAATGCCACTCCCTGTGTTTGGTCACATCGGGGCAGCCCTTCGAAGCCTTGTGCGTACAGTCGAAGGCATGCAACCAAAACGGATACCATCGCCGGCGAAGCTCAAGAGAAGTTGACAGAGCCAAGATAGGAAACTTTAAGGAAGGAGGTACACTCTGTGCTTGACACAAAGGCAGCGGCACCAGCTGCGCATTCACGGAAGCGGCGGAGGAGAATGCAGCACCTCACCAGTTCAGTGAGGCATGCCTCTCAGGGCATACATCCTTTTCGAGTCGCGCTCCTCGCTGGAATGGGTGTGCGATCCAATTAGGATAAATTAATTACGCAGGCAAGCCACGGAAAAAGAGAGAGCACTTGACGAATAACTCGCTAATGAACTTAAGGCGCCTCCGCTTCGGACTAAGCTTCCATAGAGCTTTCGAGTAGCCGTCGACAGCGTTGTATTTGCAAGTCGCCAGTGCCTTGCTGGAACGAACGAACCAAGCGTCGCAAAGCGGAAGGCCGCGCTAAGAACGCGTTTATCCCCGTGTCCTTTATTTTAGCTCGCAAGCTGTCGCTGCTTACCTATCTGTTAGTTAAGGTAGAAACATTTTAGTATAGAGACCGCAATCCTGCAGTCACTCAGACTGGTGACACTAGCACATATGGGTAGTTGGTTGTTGCAGTGAGGAAGAAAATCAAGTTAGCGTTCCACCAAATATGGTCCTAGCAGTTCAGTTGAATTTCTTCGACAGTCTGGGTCCTCAATGAAGCTCACCAAGCTTGTGGTTGAAGTTACTAAGTATATTGATTGGTTTATTATTTAAAAATACTTTGAGGCCAGTTCGAGAAAAATGCCGTGGTGCACCAAACACAACCACTTAAAAAGATTGCCTGAGGCTTTGCTACCCACGCAGCCGAAGTCCTAATTCATCTTCTTCGATGGAGGCTTGTTTGCTCATAACCTCTGCTTACCCTTGCCGCAATCGCCCGTCGTCATTTTTTTTTCTGTTCTCCAGGACATGCTTTGCTTACCCGACATTGGAGTGAAAGAATCGTGGATAGCTGTTCGTTGTATCTTGAATTACTGCTGCCTGAGATCGAAAGTTATGGCAGGCTGTCCGGAAGCAACCTTCAGTGCTTTCGAGCGTTCGCGTCATGCCTTTTATTCACGCTCTCCCCATTCGCTTGGTCATCATTGTTTCCGATTGTTTGCCGTGACTTGCATGTCTGATGCACGCCAGACCGACGTTCGTCGTCTCAGAGGAAGAATGCAGGGGAGGAAACCTCAAAACCTAGATAAACCTGTCCGCCGTGAGTCGCATGAAGTATTCATTAAAAATGAGACAAGAATAGGTAATCCCTAGATTGTGTTTTTTAGGAGATGCATGCCGCGTTGTCACCATTTTGGGTGTTGTGGGATGATGAACCGAGTGGAATACTTTCCATTTGCTTGTCTCCAACTGAGCATGCAGTATATATTAGATTGGGTGGCACAGAGTATACATTTGTCTAACGCCATTTTTTCCGTTATTGCACGCGAATCCTCAGTCGCCTACGTGGTTTAGAAGTAAGAGAAGGATTTTTCGATAAAACGGCTTGGACGTCAAGTGTTCGAAAGCTGTGCTCAACGTTGTTCCAGAAGCGGACCAGGAGCCGAGTGGCAGCGCTCGCTAGTAACCACAAGTGCAGGAGCATTTTCGTTGCATCGCGCGATAATTTGTTAATCATTAGCGACTCTGAGCATGCCTATGCACTACTTAACACACTCACCAGGTCACTCCTGGTGGTGCAAGGCACATTTTGACAGAGGGAAAGTGCGACACGCGGCGTGTACCGGGGTCTCAGCACAACACAATGAAACCAAAATAGTTGCACTTAGTAACGAGTTTTCCAGTAGGGCCTGCCGTGTGGTCCAGAAGGAACATTGACAGATTAAATTTTATGAAAGATATCAGAGTATTTTATGTTTTTATGTTCTTTCTAATCTTGTCAAAAAGTTCATGGAGCGGTTTCTAACGACAGCAGCGAGAACAGCAGAAAATAAAGATGATGGCAAGCGAGCATCTATCAGCGGCGCTCGATTAAAAGGACACTTCTTAGCTTCTAAAACACAGATTAAAATGACACTTTGGAGATAGAGTATTGAACATCCTAATAATGCAAAAACAAAATAATCGAAGCACATTTATACAAATGGTAATTTAAGCAGCATTTCCAACCATAAAACAGGTTCCTAGTTGTATCTCTATCATTTTTTATAAGGCGGCAACCTGTACTGTCTCTTTTTTATGATGAAGAACGAATTTGTAAGGTTACAAAAAGATTTTTTCATTTTTGAAAACAGTACATGAAGTTACAATTTAAATGTAAGCTTACTTAAATACTACGTTTTCAGACATACAATACTATCATGCTGATGGTTAGTCAAGAATACAAAACTCTGCAATCAGTTTGCAGTACCTATAACTATGAAGTCAAACTTCGAAGACAATTATTGTTCCACAAGAACAACACCAGAATGTATAAGATTGTCTTTGGGAGCTGTTCGAACAGGGCGTTAGAAAAATACAGGGCCGTAAAAGAGAATGAACAACCTCGTTGAATTGAACCAGCCATTGAAGGCCGCCTGGGTGCGCGAGCGGCCAGTACTAGGTGTGCTCTATGTGTTGCATGCCTGCGGACCAATATTACCTTTTCAGACTACGCGCTCACGTCACACACAACGAGGAGTAATGGAGTCACGTAGGGAAATACGGCACGAAGCGACCGCCGGAATAGCGGCTGCCCACTCTCCCAAATTCCTACCCACGCGACTTCCGACCAAACAGGCGGCTGCGCGTGCAGCCCACATAGCTTCGTAGCAATCTCCCTCCACTACTCTGAGTCTCCAGGGCCCCGCTGTTGGATGTTAACGTGTTTATCTCACACCTGGACGCTTTTGTGCGCCCACTGCGACGACGAGACGTGATCGTGCGTGTGGAATGACCCGACTGCTCCAGGCTGAACGGGAACTGGATTGCTCCACACATGTACCTTTTCCTCGCTTTCTCTCATTTCTGCAGTTGCTTTGGCCTAAATGTGTCGCTCGAGTGTTTGCGCACTGGTCACGGTGTGTAGGGATGGCTGTCTCTTTATGGGAGAACTCACATGGGCAGCGCCTTCGTCTTTGGCCTCCAGCATTCCTTGTAATGAGCCCTAGTTGCTCCTATTTTGTTCTCTTACCCTCCCAATGTCTCCGTCCTTTCTCTCTTTCTGTCTCTCTTGAACACCTCGTCGTCTTGTCAAAACAGCCCCTAACAACAACGAAAGCTGTCATTGTTTTACAAGTCTCATGTACGAACCGTGGCCCATTCCATGAGGAAGTGGAACTGCCCGCATGGTTTATCAGAGCTGAGAAAAATGAAGCCGGCGCGCACTTTGTGTATAGTTCGTGAGCATTCGTGGGTTTCGTATTAGTCTTCATCTTCTCGTTGCTGATTTTGTGTATGCTGAAAGCAAGAAACCAGTTTATTGTTAAAAGCGATCCTGCTTGGCCCAAAGCTAAAATGCGATTCAATAAATCTCCAACACATAGAGCGCTGTCGACGGAAATATCCTCTTTACTTAGCGACAACAGAAGAAAACGATTTTTCACCGAACACTTCGTTTTTGCTTGCCGCGCAACGAGACACATAAGGACAGTAAAAACTGATTGCGGAATTATTTCTCGGACAAAACGCAATTACTTCATTTCAGCGCACTCACGTTTGGCACCCTTTGAGTAGCACTTTCAAATATAGAGGAGGCATTGAACCCTCGAAGCTTCGTTCATATTCAATTCTGCACCACGCGGTGAGTGTACAAAATACGTAAACCGCGAAGATTCCAGTTTTGAATTAAATATTGACAAGAGGGAAATCTACTATAAAGCATATCTGATCGGTCGAATGCTTTTTTTTTGAAACTTTTCAGCAGTTCACAAAAAGATAGGAAAAATTGAGGTAAGCTCTTTCTTCAGTGGACGGTTTTGTAATTTTTTGAAAAGGTGCCTTTTTTCGGACGATTTCCAAACTTTTCTGGCAATAAACTATACGTAATCTTGCTGCTCTTCTTAACCTAGTTAAAGAAACTCCACTTTTTACGTCGACTACTGGCTTTCAGTAGTATAACTTGTAAGGTAAGGTTAGTTAAACTGGACGAAAAAACGTAGCGTTGAAACAGGACTCAGAAAGATGAGGACAGGATAGGGCTGTAGCCCTGTCCTGTCCTCATCTTTCTGTGTCCTGTTTAAACGTTACGTTTTTTCGTTCAGATTATGTATGACCAACTGGCCTCACAGTGTACTCTGTTAAAGGTTAGTTAAACCTATTTATTTGTCCGTGTTTTGCTATATACACTTTGTTACTGAACTACAAAGCTATTTGACAGGCTGGTTGCATTGCATAGAAAATTGTTTTCTTCTCCCGCTGCCTGCCAAACCTAGCGATCGCAAATCACGGCTCATTCGCTTTCACATTTCTGAGGCCGTACGCTATCAGGATCCATTTGTTCATTTTGTTATTTCGAATACACTTCATCCGCCGGCATTGCCCATTGTTTCTCGGTGGCGTAGCTGCGCTTTTCAAGTGACCTGGAGGAGAGGAGGGCGGGGGGGAGGGGGGGTGACCCGACTATTAGCTTGTTGGCGACAGGACTTTGCCACTTGCTGCATACCAGCGTACGTGAGGCGAGTGGCGAGGGCTGCCAACTACTTACGTCTGATGATGCCGTCGGGCATATGACAATGTTAATGAATTAAAACGACGCTCATAACACACCCACATTGTTGCCGCTCTTGCGCGCAAAACACGCAAGGCGTCCCTCACTGCTCAGCGCCATTAATGACAGGAACACTGTTGCTTTTCTTTTGTCGCTTTTATTTTCATATCAGCATGATGGCGATGCAGCACGAGTCCAACAGTACGCATATAACTTTTCTGAAGTTTCAAGCCAAAAGGGAAGTGACGTTCATGTCACTGTTTTGATCCTCCTTTCTAGCTGTATGTGATTTTAATGCGCTTTGAGATTATCAAGGTTTTCTTTTCCAGGGGGGGGGGGGGGGGGGGGGCTGCGAATAATGTACGGGAAGCCATTTCCCAAAACACCATAAAAGCCTCGGATTTAAGTGCTAGGACCTTAAATGGTTCGTTTCGAAAGTTCACGCCAGTAAATATTTATGGAAAAAAGTTTATGTGCTCTAGATCTGCATGCCTGTATTGGCAACTATGCTTTTGCTTTACCTCAGCGGTTATAGAAATCGCCAATTTAATTAAGAGCGTAGTACAAGTTTGAGCTTTGAATAAGACGAGAAAGAGAAGAAAAGGCCATTAAAAACAGCATCGTAAAGAAAATATCAACAGAGGATGTTTATACATCTGAATCAGTGCGAAAACACGGATTTGTGCTACTTTGAAGACGACGATGAGCGGGCAGTGCCGCTAGACGGAGCAGATGGCGGTTGATGAAGCCGATGCTTTTCACTGCACTGCACATCATAATTCATCATCACAGCGCGAGAGAATGATGCAGTTTAACTTGAGGTGTGTTCAGCTGCCGCGATAGCCTGTGTTTAATAGACGCACAGAGAAGGCTGAGCACCACCAGTAGCCTAGTGGTCGCACTCGAAGGCCCTTGAATCCGATCTGTTCGCCCCGCCACGGGTTCGACTCCCATTCGTGGATGTTGATCTGGTTTCTTGTTGCTAGGCTATGAACCACCGGATATACATCAGCAAGAGACATTTTCCTAGGTTCTGAACCTCTGGAATAGTGCTTTCGCACCAATAACTATAACGGTAAGGTTGGTCGGTGATCTTCTTGTGTAATACTGCTCAGTGGTTGTAAGAAAGTTTGGGATTATTACACAAACGCTGCCTTCGAAATATTATTCCCCAAATTTAGCAGAAATGGTTGCACCTTGTGATAAGAGTCATGCAGTTGAGCTTTAAGGCGGTGGCAGAGAGAATCTCCGTTTGTACCAAGAAGAATGAAACTACAGTTTTACAGAGCTGCTGTTAATATCCGGTTTTCCCGACTGAGAATCGGTGGTAGTGTGACTGCTGTAATCTATCCCGTGACCACCTCCGGCATATGCCTCGCACTGCCGCTGCCGTCTACGGACGGGTAGGAAGCGCGGTCAGCAGTCATAAGGTGGCCGCACGTCGTTCCTCCGCGATCAGTCACCACACTTGAGCACTAGCCGTTCCTCCAGCATCCTGCAATTTCTTTCACTCACGTCAATAGCCCAGTCTTAAGACACCAGCAGACGCTTTCTGCGCTTCTGTTTTGAAGATAATCAGGTGAAAGTAAATTCGCGGCATGAGCCAAACAGCACGTGGACACCTGGAACGTACCTACAATCACAGAGGACGATAACGGCATACGGTTATCGTATTCCTACCCGCAGGAGCGAAGGGCGGTTGCCGCCAAGGTTAAGCTGTGAAAGTTGTAAAGTTGTCAAAGCCGAGTCGGAGCGCAGTCGTCAAGATCAAGCTCCCAAAGCCTCATTGACTAATACTTCAGTTTGCATCAAAAATGTATAAGCAACCTCAAAACCCCATAATTCATTCGCAGAAAACCCAATGCAGCTGCCCTGTAATAACGCATTGTCCAGCATGGTGATCGCGCAATGAGTTTTTTTCCTCGTGAAATGTTTTGTTGGACGTGAAAATATTTAAAGGGCTTAACCGCTATAACTCTTCCAGCGCCGCCATTCGGCTGCATAGTGAAAATAAAAGCTTCACAGTTGTAAAATGTCAAGACCTATCCTGCCGGAAGTAACTATCTTTTCAACGCATGTGTTCTGTTCTGCTTACAGAGTAAAACTGAACTTGTCACTACGCTATGTTCAAACCACACCTACTATAAAAACGAGCCGTTCGTCAAAGGGTCGTGCTTTAAAAACACCTCTAAATAGCGCACACTGATGTCGCCTAGTGAAAGTAGGATCGAATGAGAAGAGGCAGGTTCGCTAGAATTGGTGACAGCTTCAGGTGAGCATAAGTGTGAAGAAATTGCTGTTCAATAGTACATCGCATGCTGCTGCGTGCAGCGGGCGGGTCAATAATTAGGCATGCTGGAAACGCCTGCAGATGTGTGCCGCAGTTTGTCGTCATTGTTCACCTCGTCAGTTTGCATTCGTACTATACGGAGGCAGCAGTGATGTCTATACATCCCTGCGTTTTGAGAGCCTGTTATAATGTAAATACACCATTGTATTATTGTTTTTATAGAGCGCGTTCTGGCAATGAGGAATCAACTTCGCCTAAAGATTTGCCTTAAGAGGCACTTTTTCTTCCAAACTTGATGATGCCTGCATTTCATTTTAAGAAATAAAATTGACCACCCTCGTTTTTGTCGTAAATAATTGCGAGGAATGATATCTTCAAGATAAAAAAATATCAAAAAAGTCGAACAGAAGATGTGGTGGGAAAATACCCCAGAGAAAGTAACGAACAAGAAACGAGAGGGTTTCAGAAAATCGCGCTCTGTAAGCTTTATCGCATATTCCATGGAACCCGGCGGGCGCTTCCAGATGGTGCAACGCGAGAAGAAAACTGCGTGGAGAAACGAGGTGGTTTGAGATAAAAAAAACTTTATTTATGGATGAGTAGTTTTGAATAGCTTTAGCTTTACAGAAGCCTAACTATTGCGGAGTTATTGGGGGTCAGCCTTCCGCCCGCGCATTTCCACACCGCGGATGCAGCGTTCCCGCTCGCTATCTACTCCACACACTCTCCTCATTTTATATCTGCAGTAGCTTCATTCAAGCATCAGAGAAGCGTGTAGGCCTAATAAGTGGAAATGTCAAATGACCACACAGGGCCAAGACAGTGCACAGCGGAAATACATTTTATCAAAGATAAGCAAAACCTTCAAACTCAACGTAACAACACAATCTGTAATCTTTCGCAAACCTTCAAACTACTAAAAATTTGACAATTTCTAAGCTCTACAAGCATGTCGCAATTCCCCTGGTCCTCTAGAGGCCGCGTGCTTCTTAAAAAAGGCTGAAACGTTTTATTGAAGCAAAGAAATGGACTGCACCCACCATTACACGCACAAATAAGAAAGACATCGTCGCTTTTAAGCTGTTATAAACAGAAACCACTTTTCTTCAACCCGGCGAACAAACCCGCTGTACAGCGAACCGCTTTTTCCAGACCATGCCTCACTGATCATCTACTCGAAGCTCTTTCAAGCCAGAACTGTCAGGACAGCAGCAAGGACACAAAGAGGAAAGGAAAGAAAGATGAGTTCTCCCATGGAACGCTTGTAGGATTTTTCCCTTGACAAATGGCTTTAATCAAATAGCAAACGTGCCTTCCCTCTCGCTATTACATTTTTTTGGCGGGCTGGTCCCGGAAGCCGGCACTATCCTTCTCAGTGGGGTTAAAGCCTATAGCTGCGGCCCGAAGGAACTGACAGTTAATCTCGACGTCCACAAAACTTCGCGCCATTAATTGGATGCCGGAGTCTCTTTCTGTGCCCTTTTTTTTTCCCCAGATGAAATTACACATCTCCAGCTGAGCTGTACAAGACGCCTCCGACATTAAGCGCGAGTTCTTCTTTTCAGACCATTTCGTCTGTATGCGTTCGCGAAAGTGTTAAAGAGCGTGATACTATTAAATAAGGCGCTTGTCATTTCTCATAGGAAGCGGTTGTCTGAATAGTTTTCAGGAACGAAAACGGCACGGTGAATCTCTAACGAATTGTGACACGTCTAACGCGCAGTGAGGAAAGGATACGAGCGGCATTCGCATTTCCCATCTATAACAATGCCACTGACACCACCTGGATTTGACTCCAGGTTATTCTATCTCAGCAATCGAGCGCCATATCCACTGATTCAGCATGGCGAGTAAGCATGGCGAGAAACGCGCTTAGGCTGCTAGAATGTGCATTGCCTCAGTGAACAGCGCGCCGCTGAATGAGCCCTCATTTCCAATGAAACCATATGGTCCTCACTCAGTATCAGCGGAATTATGCTCATGTGAAGGTAGAGTTTAACTTTCTGAACTATGCGAGCTTCGACTTGTGTAAGCATTCTAAAAGACCTCGTTTTGTAGTGACTTATTTAGTCAACCAATGTTTCTTTCTAAAGATCGTTGTGATTGAGCACAAGACCTTAAGTGCATAACTTACGGCACCACATAACATATATCAAGCCACACAGGTTGAGAGAGCAACTTTAAATATTGGGATCATTTTCTTTCCTCCCAACTAAAAAAAGGAAAAATTGCACATCAATTTATGAGGTGGGCTTGGCATCGGCTTTCATGTCACTGACTTGGGTTGCTGCGCGATGTACCAGTCTTTGCATTGACAAGCCAAGCTTAGATGCAGGCAGCTTTGAAAATGCCGTTCCAATATTGAAACATTTCGCTACACTATCAGGTGTGCAACCTTCAGGCTTCGATCGGTGCTGCACCGTGAAGTATTTGCAATGGAACGTAAACATGCGTTAATGCGAGAGCATTAGGGGTCTCAGTGACGAGAAAAGCGTCGTCCTGTGTAATAAAAAGCTGTTAGCAACGAAAATATTTCAAATAAATTCAATTCGCTTGTCACCTGCCTATTGTGACCCTACGCATCAGCTCACTGGTCCACAGACAAACAGTCTCCCGAAAAAATACTTCAGCAGCTTTACAGGAGCTCGGGAAGAGCATTCTGAGTCGTCTCCATGGTGGCGGTGTTTGAACGGAAAACCAAAGCAGTGCAAACAAAACGAAGACGACAGATAAAGAAAGAGAAAAACACTTGCTGTCGTCTTCTTTTTTTTTGCGCTGCTTTGGTTTTCCGCAATGAACCAATTACCACAAATGGCCACTCTTCATCAGTGCGTCGTTTAAGACAGCCGCCTGCCGGAGAGTCGCGCATTGCGTGACCACTGCACCGCGGCGCCAGTAGTGGCAGGAGGACTCCCCGTCATCTAAGAATCTGTGACAAAGAACGAGTACTAGAGCGGCAGGAGGGATCTCGAATTATTGTACTCTTCAAGGTAGGTTAAGCGTCGACTGAAGTCTTTTCTTAGAAAATTGGTGTCACAAAGAGTACACACGTGTGTTGATAAAAGAATTGCGTTTGTAGAGGGGCTTTGCAAACTTGCTCTTTCGGGAATCGCTTCGAGCTGTGGAGGAAGAGGAGGTAGAAGAGCAAAGGCGGGCAGGGAGGTTAACCAGAGGAATCATACCACCAAGGCAACAACAACAACAACCGGAAGAATAATCGTTTGCTACCGTACGCTTTCACCACACTTCTTCGACGGGTGCAGAACTCACCCCTCTTCATGACGTCATTGAGCAGAACAGTCAGCAGCGCCTTCAGCGGTGGTCTATTTTCATCGATTCCAAAGCTGCTCTTCGCCGTGGAGCCCATGAACAAATTGTCGCAGAAATTCTACAACTACATCACTCTGCCATCAACAATGGACATGACATTATCTATCAATGGTTACCGGCGCACAGCGGCATAGCAGGCAACCACCACGCGGATGAGGTCGCGTGAACTGCTCACCACGACAGTGATTTTGTGTCGATCACCATATCGAGATCAGACGCAGCGGGCAGGCTTCGCGCACTTGCGCGGGACATCACGCTTGCCGCGCGGAATTCCGGCCAATTTTGCATTTCACGTTTAAAATCCTTGGACCAAGATCTGAAGCTCCGGCTTCCATCAGACCTACCACGACGTGAAACTTTGCTGTCGCCTCTGGCTTGGTGTAGCTTTCACCAACCATTAATCTTTCTTAATCGGTATGGCTGATAGCCCTGCATGCGCCATCTGCGGGTAGGACGAGGCTATAGCCCACATTCTTTGTGACTGCCCTGCCTACAGCGCCGAAAGGCAGTCTCTCAGCCTTGCGCTGGAACTCCTAGAACCACGCCCACTGACGGAAATGAAGATTCTCGGCCACTGGCCGCGGCGATCGTCGGCGGTGAAGGCCACCAAGGTACTGCTCCGCTTCTTGCGAACTTCTCGCCTGCACGATAGGCTGTGACTTCAACGAACACTAACTTTTTAGAGTGACTTCAATTTTCTAATACTCTCTTTTCTCTTTCATTTTTAGTCCCTTCACTCCTTTCCCTCCGTGTAGGGTAACAAACTGATCATTCTTCCGGCTAACCTCCCTTCCTTTCCTATTCTACCTTTTCCTCCTCCTACCCTACGCTTCGAGCTGTAGTGCACGTCAAAACATTATGGGGTCTCTTAGGTATCATTTCAGACATGTGAGAGAGGCGTAAGGTTAATCGTTTGGTTTCTATTTGATTGAATAAAAATTATAATTATTCTCCACTGTAGAAGGCGGAACCGGCTATGGGATGTCCAGGCGAGCGCTTAAGTATGCTCTATGTGTCTTATGCCAGCGGCGAGTTAATTTACCGAGAAATTATTCATTCAGTGCTAAAATTAAGAACGGCACACTGTTTGATTGTTCTTGATAAATCAGTGACAAAGTGCATCCCCTATGATCAAACAGCAGCAGCATTTTCAGTCAATTTTAAGCAAGCTTCAGTGTAAGCTATGATACAGCTATGATACAGTCTGTTCTTGGTGAGACAAACAACTAAATTAACAGTAACGAATGGCATCTTAAAAGGAAGCCAACTCGGCGCACGCGGTACAATAGTAGCAATACCCATTCATTGGAATCTTGGTGCAGCATAATAATTAGGGGCGTGATTAACGCCTTTTCTTACTTCTCTTTTTAAAATTGGTAGGTGCTGCTCTTTCTCACTCCATCAAGCTGAGAAAAAACTTTCTTGTGGATTTTTACTAATTTTTCGCTGACGCCCAACGACGGCGACGCCGGATTTTCTGCGACATGAGCTGCTTAACCCTTTCGCGTTAAAAGGGTCATACAGAAGTGATATTATGGGCTCTGATCTAAATAGTTCCAAGCATTAGATGGTGTATCGAAGTGCGCGTGCCGAGTGAGAGATGCGCCGTGGCGCACTACGCCGTCTTTTGGAGTTCGAGCCTACGGGGTCTTCAGAGTGGAACTTTGCACCGATCCGTGCCCGCAGCTCAGATTGTTGAGAGATTGGGCGCTACGACCAGACAATGCTGGTCGAAGATAAGGAAGAGAAGGAGAAAGAAAAGGCGTGCGAAGACCTGAAGTCGCACGGATAAGAATGTTCGGCCTCCCGTCACGGCTCCCTCTTCCACTGTAGCTCGAGGCGCGCAGTAAATGTTTGCCTCGGATGTAACCTTGCCGACAAGGAAAGGGAGAGCGCCTGGTTCAGCGTTACTAGTGCGCAATGCATCGCTCGCTTCGCGAGACAGCAATGAAGGGCTCGCACTGTAAACAGTACAATGAACGACCTGTAGTTAGAAAAGCAAAGCGCGCGAGGTTGTTTTCCATGTTTTCTAGTTTCTGCGTCAGTGTTCCGATTACCACATTAAGCGAGACTTTGCAGCGATGCTGGCATAAGAACCGGAAACATTCCGGCGTGAATTAGCAAGAACGCAGTTTGGACGGCCAAAAAGTTGTGCCCGAAGTCCTATCTCGCATAACAAAGCGGAGCGGTAAACCCGTACAGCGTAGGTGGAAAATGATGAAGCGGGGGGCTTATATCGGCCTTGCTGCTCATTTCCGACGCGTGCTTTTGTTTCAAATCTACTTCCGTTTTGCTGTCTTCCTGCGCTCAAACTTATCGCGGCTGTTGTGTCCCCAGCGCAAAGTTGACAAAGTTCCAGCTTGGAAACTTTCGTTATTTAAGTAATCATAAATAAGCGACGACATAAGAAACAATCACAGCCCGTTGAGGTGACAAAAAGAACCCAAGCAGGGTTTGTTTAGAATTTTTAGATTAGAGAGCGCATAGCGCCCACCCCTCCGCCGTTGTTCTAAAACTTGGTTACAGTGCGTACGTACGGCAGTCGTTAAGCATTTCCAAAAAAGCTTGCTCCACCATTTTTTACTGTGTGGGCGGTGCTGTCCTTCGCTGCGAAAAAGACGTTGTTTCTGTATCTATGTGAAGCTACCCGTCCCAGCATCCCTAGCGGTTCAGAGGGAATCGGGTCAACTTTCGAGCCCTATGGGTGCACCGGTAGGGGCACCCACCAGTATCTGCAATCACAAGCCTCATGCTCACTTCCACACTCCAGAAGCGCACACAGGACAGGGTCGAAAAAGCGGGCATGAAAATTTAAGTAAAGATCCCAATGGGAATGCGATCAATGTAAAAGCGAAATATACAAAACAATACTGGTGACCAAAATTTGTCGCATCACATCGGCTGATCGAATCGACAGTTTTTATACATCTGCTTATACCGGTGTTCATTTAAAATAGCACATTAGGAGATTGGACTTTCGAATGTTACTCTTCTTTCATTTTCCTTCAAGTGGAGAGATGAAGTTAACAATGTGGGTTTAAGGCGCTCATTCGAAGAAGTGATTTGATTAGCAAGCGACAGCAGCAGCAGCACTGCGCCTTCTGCTTCCCCCGATTGTGCAACTACATCATGTCGTTCGAATGTGGGGATCCTGAACATCAGCGTGCACCTCCGCGGTGTTTATTCACTGTGATGAAATACTTGACAGTACTAAGTTACTTGACATTCTCAATATATAATTACGAATATGAAACACTTTTGTTAAAGTCTGTATTCCTTCTAAGACCTAAACACTAGCAGATACGAACTTGCGGAAGTACTTCTCAAAGGCAAAAATGTTGTCCGAGCTATTTACATAGCTAGCTTTGCAGTCCCTAAACGACTCAGGCTATGAGGGACGCCGTAGTAAAGGCCTCCGGAAATTTCGGCCACCTGGGGTTCTTTAACGTGCACTGACATCGCACAGTACACGGGCCTTTAGAATTTCGCCTTCATCGAAATTCAGCAGCAACGGCCGGGATTGAACCCGCGCCTTTGGGGTCAGCAGCTGAGCACCGCAACCACTGAGCCACCGCGGCGGGGCACAGAACTCCCGTGTTAAAATATATCTTGAAGCCACTCTTACTAGCTCGTATTGAGCCTTGAAAGTAAGTGCTTTTTTTTCTCTTGTACGCGGCGCTTATCCGACATCTTCGGGTGTGAATACTTCCGCAGCTTGTGAACCCGTAAATATTAAGCAGTGCCCTGACTTTTTGCTCAATTGATTGAACAAGAGATACGATATCGAAGGACTTCCAAATTCGTCAACGCGAAACGGAATCTTAACATTGACAAGGATGGCTTGGAAAGTTAATATTCATGAGCCTGAAAGTTTAACTTTTCATTAAAAAGGACATCGGCTCATGTAGAACAAGCCTTAATAATCTATCAAGGGTTCTGTCCATATCACGAATATTTGCGGTATTTTAAGAGGCGGAAATATTTTGTACTGGACTGAACCATGGACTGAACGAACATGCACATAACGTCTGCGTGCTATTCCAAATGTATCCATTTACTTCTGTGACACAGAAACTAGAATAGAGGATCATTAGGAGACTCTAATGCATGGCTCAGACTCTGGGACTCAACTGAGAGTCGTTCTAGTAGCCAAAAACGCCACCCGGGTCCAAGCAGTACGTGCAGTCATCCAGGGGCGGAAGTCATTCTTGTATCTGTCGAAAAAAAAATCACCTACGACTACTATTACGGGCATCGCGTACAGTGTGCAAAAATAGCGCTCACCAAAGGTCTGTTAAGCATTGTTTTTAATAAATTTTCCAATTCTTTAAAATTCGCTTCGACTTCGTCCGGAGTCATTTTGTTGCATATGGTGTTTTAAATGCATCTGTTTGTTTCTTTGAGCACATCGCGTACTGTAAACAAATACTGCATAAAACCAAAATCTAGCAAGCATTACCTTTACTTAAATTCTGCCATTTTTTTTAAATGTGCTTCGATTTATTCCTGAACCATATAAGTGGCATTTTACAAGGAGGGGCTTTGGATCAGCCTGATTTATTACTAAATTCATGTCTACGTGTCTTGGGGATGCGTGATTCACTTTCTCAATTCACAGACCTAGCGAGCGCGCAGTGAATGTGCTCGTACCATAAGCCAGAGTCGTCCTGCCGCCCTGGAATATTCTTCTAGCAAGCACACCACCGGAGCAGCCGCTATCAGAAAATATCGATGCGTCTTACTACGTTGAAAACTCATTACTCTGAAGTTTTGCATGCGTGTTATGGGAACTCGATTAGGTAAACTGAAAGTTGAAGTGTACATAGACCGAGCTAGAGGAAACGAGCCTGGCAGCAAAGAAAACAACTGCCTAACAGCGGTGGATTGGCGGCTGGATACGATAAATCCTCTGCAGACGGTGTCCGAACCTTTTTCCGTGGGAGGAGGGATGGGTGGCTGAAAACCACCTGCCTGCCTGAGAGGGAAGCAGAAGGGAGAGACAGAGACGACCGGGGAGAAGAGAGAACGATCGATGCCCGAAACAACTGATTAAGCGAGCGGTCGGTTCCACAACTTACGGCCTGAAGAACGAGTGCGATGGACCTGGCCCCAGCAAACAGCACTGCCACCATGAACTGCGCCCGCTACGTTGCCCTCAGCCGAGCATGTTTTCCTCTCTAAATTCCATCGCCATTTCTTTGTTTTCGACCTCACACAGGCACTGAATGCCGCGAAGCATTCTCCCCTCGGTTCATGAGTTCCAATTGGCCCACTCTGCCGCCCCGTGTCTCTGACTGCGTGTTCGTTTAGCCGCCGAGAAAGGGACCGCGATGCGAGCGTGCACGCGTGTTCGGTTCCGGGTCTCGCATGAACGATTCCGCCGGCTGCCCGGTGGCTGAGCTGTTAATTTGCGATGGGCTTCGGCGTTGGAATTAACGAAGTGCTCTGCCGAAGTTGGTGGTGATAGGTGGGAGCGAAATGACCGCATTTTATCATGGGTTA
Source organism: Amblyomma mixtum (assembly GCF_055824585.1). NCBI lineage: Eukaryota > Metazoa > Arthropoda > Arachnida > Ixodida > Ixodidae > Amblyomma > Amblyomma mixtum. The sequence goes on along the minus strand of NC_143012.1, from coordinate 281,524,317 downwards.
AACGGGCGTAAGTGCGGAATGGATCGGGGGATAAATGACCCACACATTCTAGTTCAGAACACACGGAAAGGGGAGAAGCGAAGCTGAAGCTGCTTCGTTCACAACGAATGGCTCGGTTCTAGCTACCGATAGCAGTGCATATGCTTTATCTTTAATCCTCCTATTGGGGCTTTCTTGTGTGGGATCATTTTGCGAATTGGTTCTTTTGTGTCTAGTCATTAATCAGCGAATACTTCCATACAATGGAGGAATATATCGCAGTTCCGATATAAGCCCTGACTATACAGGCGGCATCGGACAATGGCAAGCTTAGATAGAACAGATTGAAGTACTAAGAGGAGTCATTACAAAATACAGTTCCTTGTTTTCTACTGGCACAGGCTGTATAAAAGGAGGGCAAAAAATAGTGATGCGGCACTTATATCAGCACTGTTCAGTTTGAAAAACTAAGAACGGTACGAAGCCTTAATCTAGGCTTTGCATTACGCTTTTCACGTGACAAATACAGTGTTCCTGCGTAACGTTGACTATCGCGCGCTAGAATGCTTGAGAAAGTTGTAAATAAGCAACAGAGTGCATTGAGAAGGGTAAGTCTTCATTTCTATACAAACCGAACGCATAGTAAGGCTTTCAGAAGAAATGGAGAGAACTAGTAATACAGTCACCCTAGGAGCTGTTGGCGCCATGTTCTGTTCTAATTTCTTAAACTTTCGCCAATTGTCATAATCGCTGCTGTACCAGGCTTGCTGTACATCCTTGGAATGTAATATTGATACTGCTCAGAAGTGGAGGAAGAAGAAGTGCTTCGCCATCTCGCTTGTGACCGCTCAGCAGACTGGAACAGTTCTTGTGTCCCTAACTGTGTGGCGTGTAATATTCGTGACAAATCTGGTGGAGGTGCGGGGTGCGCTTCGAGACCCGCGTAGGCTACCAACCAATACGGATCTCACCCCAGTTCTGTAGCGCCGCAGCCGCCGCCTCCGTGGAGCATCCCCTGAATTCGGTCTCCTTCCGGCTGCAACCAGGGCAACGCAACCTCGGTTTTCAGAGGCACCAGCTGCCATGGCAGCTGAGACCAGTCTCCCGGCGCGCACCCTCTGTCACCAGCCACGAACATCCCCGTCGTTTCATGGCGACGTGTTCGAGGATGCCGAGCATTGGCTGGAGATCTTCGAGTGTGTTGCCCGTTACAACGGATGGAGTGACGACCGTAAGCTCCACTATGTTTATTTCGCGCTTGAAGAATCGGCTCGGACATGGTTCGAAAACCATGAAGCTTCATTTACGTCCTGGGAACCCTTCTGCCGCAATCTTATAGCCACTTTCCCGAATGCAGTGTCGAGAGCGAGCAGAAGCTGCGTTACACTCGCGCAACGAGCGCCACAACGAGAGTGTACGCATGTACTACTAGTACATGACCCGCATTTTTAAATGCGCCGATCCTAACATGACGGAGAAGAAGCGCCGCCACCTAAAGCGGTGTGTCAAGCAAGAGCTCTTCGCAAGACTCGTGCGCAGCCCACCGCGCACTGCGGCAGAGTTTCTCACCGAGGCGGCTACTATAGAGAAGACGCTGGAACAGCGAGCCCGACAATACAATCGTGACGTCAGCACCTTTGGGCCTGATCCCATCTCTATGCCTCTTGGTATCGACGCGACCTTTCTACGTGATCTGGTCCGATCTGTTGTCAGATAGGAACTGCAGGCCTTCCTGATGACGTCCGATACATCATCTTTCCCGCCACTGAGTAAAGCCGTCCGGGACGGCGTGCGTCTGGCAGCACAACAGCTCCAAATTCTGAGGTTCCTCGCCACCATGATGCAAGACTCTCGTATGCGACCGTTCTACGTCAGGCCTCTGGGTATGACGTCACTGCCGCAACTCCAGAAGTGCTCTCGCCGAGCTCCCCTCGTGGCCACACTCCACCAGCCTACCAGCGACCGCGAAAGAGTGAAGTGTAGCGTGCCCCGGATCGTCGGCCCCTCTGCTATCACTGTGGCGAAACGGGTCACCTGTACAGGGCGTGCCCATACCGCCGCGTGGGCCTGCGTAGTTTCGCGCCGGACGACCCGTGCCCACAGAACGGGGAACGACCGCATCGACAGCACATCATCTGTCGTCGCGCCAGAACCACATCACGTCAGACCACCGGGAGGCTCGACCCCCGTCACCGAGCCGCTATCGTTCTCCAAGCCCCCGTCAAGCCGCAGGCTACTCCGGACGCCATTCTCCCAGTCCACGCCGGGAAAACTGATTCTAGCGGCCCCTGGAAGCAAGGCCGCTGATGCCCGGACTTGTGAAGATTTTCCTGCGCCACTACCACGCGACGATGTTTCTCTGGCAGCGAGAAGCGACAGCAGTAGACGCGCTATCTCTGATTTTTGCGTTAAAATTGACGGAGTCGACGTGACCGCTTTGCTGGATACTGATGCAGGTTATTCTGTCCTGTGCCTTGCCCTTGCCCTAGAACTGAAGAAAGTATTGACGGGGTAGTCGGGGCCTAGCATTCGCACTGCTGGGGGTCATCTGATTATCCCCGCCAGCAGGTGCACAGCTCGTGTCGATATCCGTGGTTCTGTATACGTCGGCGAATTTGTAGTCCTCCGTGAGTGTTCGAGAGACTTGATCCTCGGTGTCTACTTTCTGCAGACGAACGGTGCTGTCATTGACCTGCACAAAGCACGGGTAACGTTCTCGACGAAAGGGCCGTGACGCGCACTGACACTCACGATTCACGCTTCAATGCTCTGCGACTTGTTGACGACGATGTAATGGTGCCACTCCGGTACAGTGTGCTAGTTCTCGTGAGGAATGATTTATTCAACGGCTATGAGGGTGTCTCTGATAGCCACGTACCCCTGCTGCTCGAGATGGGAGTAGCCCTCACTCGCCGGCTCGTCCAACTACAAGACGGTTGTGCTAGTGCGCTCCTTACAAATTTTGCCAACGAGTTGCAGCACCTCGCCAAGGCCGCGGCTTTCGCCTTCCTGCATCACTTCGCCGTGTTCCCTGAAGTGTGCGCCCTGCAGACAAGCCCTCAAGACCGGGCGCCACCATGCCCTGCACTACTGTCCGTCAGAATCAATCCGGATTTGGCGCCTGAGCAGAAGGTTCTTCTCTTGGCGCTTCTAACCGACTTCGCGGGTTGTTTGCCACAAGCTCCAGGGTCGGTTGTATGCCTGTCGAGAAGCATCGCATCATCCTCGACAAGACAACACCACCCATATGCCAACGCCCATACCGCGTTTCCTCGACGGAACGCGAAGACATTAAAATGCAAGTGGACGAAATGCTCGCCGGCGATGTCATTCAGCCGTTGACAAGCCCATGGACGTCACCGGTGGTCCGTGTGAAAAAGAAAGACAACACCTTGAGATTTTTGTGTCGATTACCCTAAACTCAACAACGTGACCAAAAAGGACGTTTACCCGCTCCCCAGGATCGATGATGCACTCGGCAGACTACGTGATTCCAGGTTCTTTTCTTCCTTAGATTTCAAAAGCGGTTACTGGGAGATAGAGATGTACGAGCGAGACCGCGAGAAAACTGCTTTGGTGACCCCTGATGGTCTACACGAATTTAAGGTGCTCCCGTTTTGACTATGCTCAGCGCCGGCTACTTTTCAACGCATGATGGACACTGTCTTGTCTGGGTTCAAGTGGCAGACGTGCCTCGTATACGTGGACGATGTCGTCATTTTCCCGCCCACCTTCAAACAACACTTGGAGCGGCTGCGCACAGTGCTCTGGGCGCTCCAATATGCGCAACTTTTGATCAAGCCTGAGAACTATTATTTCGGTTTTGAGGAGCTTCGCTTCCTTGGCAATGTTGTCAGTGCGCGCGCTATTCTCCCAGATCCCGACAAGACCGCTGCTGTCTCCAGTTTCCCGCGTCCCGCGGACGAAAAGACTCTTCGACGTTTTTTGAGGCTGTGCTCTTACTATCGACGATTCGTCCAAGATTTCTCCAGAATAACAGAATAGCTGACCAGAGACGATACACCCTTTTTGTGGGGAAGCGACCAAGAGGATGCTTTCGTGGAGCTCCGCCGCCGCCTAAAACGTCCACCGATACTCGCCCATTTCAATGACGTCGCAGCAACCGACATACACACCGGTGCTAGTAACGTAGGCCTTGAAGCGGTCCTGGTACAGTGGCAGGATGGCGCCGAACGAGTCATCGCTTACGCAAGCCGTACACTTTCGCGCTCGGAATGCAACTATTCAATGACTGAGAAAGAATGTCTTGCGGTAGTCTGGGCCATCAGTAAGTTCCGCCCATACCTGTACGAGAGACCCTTTCGCGTTATCAGTGATCACCACTCGTTGTGCTGTCGAAGTAGCTACGTTTTTCGTACACAACAAAATGCTGTGTCATGGCGCTCCTGTGGTTATCATTACCGACTGTGGAGCTGCTTTCACGGCCCGCTTGACTCAGGCAGTCCTAGACCTGACCCACACCAGCCATAGGCGTACAACAGCGTACCACCCACAGACAAATTGTTTGGTCGAACGCCTTAACAGAATCCTGGCCTTTATGCTCTCCATGTATGTGGATGTGGAGCATAAAACATTACACCAAATTCTCTCATACGTAACGTTCGCTTACAAAATGGCCCTGCTGGAGACAACGAGGCTCACGTCCTTCCAGCTTGTCTTCGATCGTCCAGTTATTACTTCTTTGGATGCCATGTTGCTCGTCGACTCTCAGTGTGACCGAGAGCAAGATCTTGACGTCACCACTTTCGTTCAGCGGGCTGCAGGCAGCGAATACACCGTCAACAGCACGTCGACGCTGACCACTACAATCTCGGATGGCGATATATTACGTACGAGCCAGGCAACCGTGTGTAGGTTTGGACACCAGTTCGTCGCCGTGGGTTGGCTGAAAAAATTACCGACGATTACGTTACTTCCTAATGCGAAATTTGAGCGCAGCAAATAAGCTGTTTCACCTTTTCGATAGTGAGTCAACCCCAGCTGCGGAGTTGGTTTCAGGGACAACGCCGCCGATGCCGACACAAACAATATGATACCCTCGCTTCCGCAGCGCTAAGAACCAGGTCTAGCCGTGGGAAGGTGGTCACGTATTCGTCGACGTGCCGGGGCCTACGTGAAATAACCGGCGCGTCGGCAACTGAAGAGCACCCTATCCGCCACACAAGAACAGGGGGGGGGGGGGGGGGGGGACCCTTTCCTCCTCTTTCTGCATGGCGGCGACGGTGTTCTATGCAGTCACGTTATCTTGACTCTCTAGCGGCGTCAGCGGCATCCAGCGGTATCAGTCGGTCGTTATCAGTCGGTCGCTGCTAGCGCTGGGGGGATGAAAGGGGGGCGGAGCTGGTTACGAGGCCGACGCCGACGACGACGCGAAACCCAGGAACGGACGCCAAAGAGCTGCGCTCTAAAATTAGGAGTTACTTTGGCGACTAAAGTGGTGCAAGGCGAAAGCCTTAGTACAGCATTCTGTCACGAATGTGGTTGTGATGATGAATCAAGTGCTGCCAGCGAATGACGCGTCCATTGGCTGTCTGCGTGTGTTACTGATGTGTGGTTAACATGTTAAGCTTCGCCTGTAAGAGTGGAACGCGACAGCGTCTTGCAACGCTGCCAGGGAGTCCACAGAACGCCATCGCCAATTTGGCTGTACGCCTTGCTGGACGGTAAATTTATTTTTTGAGGAAAGGAAATGAATCTCTCTCGCATATCTGGGTGGACACCTGCACCTCGCCGTAAGGGAAAGGGGGAAGATGGGAGTGAACGAAGACGCCGTATTTAGCTAGACGCGCCTTTGTTAATTCCAAACCATTCAGCTGGCATTACGGAGTGGCTAGCGTGCTCGTATCGCACTCCGGAGACCCTGGTTCGATTCCCCAACTCGACCAATTTCGTTCTCGGTTTTATTGATTTATGCGGTCTAACTAGAAAGGTTAATTAGGCTATTTCATATTTATATTATTGTATTTCTATCCATCGTGTTCTGTCATTAAACTGTGAATTGTTGGAACTGTCTAGGATGTTCGACACAACGTATATGAAACGAGCAACGTCTTACTGAGTGGGGAAGTGCGTGGTGGTGGAGGGAACGCGGCTTCGTACTTATCTGTTTTTTTCAGCAGCGTCTCTTTCCGCGGACGCTGTTGTCGCTGCGGCGCGCGTCTTTCTTTTCTTTTCTTATGACCTCTTCATTCTCCTCTATATTAATTCGGCTAATTGATTAATTAAGCAATTAACTAAACTCAGTCCAACTTAGTTGCAGCATCACTATACGATCCCTTTGATTGGTTGCATGGTTACTAGCCAAAGTACAATTGGCCCCATTTGAAATTCGCGCACTGTGACGTCACGAGCATTTCGACCAATTGAAAAGCGTGACATTGGGGGCGGAGCTGGTTACGAGGCCGACGACGACGCGAAACCCAGGAACGGACGCCAAAGAGCTGCGCTCTAAAAGTACTGCGCCGATACTTCGGACCTTACCGGGTTCTCCGCCGCATTAGCGACGTGACGTACGAAGTTTCACCGACAACCCCAGGCCGCCCATCGCGTTGTGCACGTCGTTCGTATGAAGCCGTACCAAGAGCGTCCTGCTGATTGTACATGACGCTGAGTGCCGCCGGTTCTGTGTCTTGATAACTGTGTTTAACTTTGCGTGTCTAACCCCTTTTACCCTCTGTGAAAGCGGGCCGCATCGAGGCGATGCTGCAGATGAGGGCGCATTGATACAGGTCGGAAGTGGAGGAAGAAGTGCTTCGCTATCTCGCTTGTGACAGCTCGGCAGTCTGGAAGAGTTCTGTGTGGCGTGTAGTATTCGTGACAATAACAGAATTGCCGGCGGCCACCCAACGGTCTCAGTATGTGTACCTTGTGACAAGATGAGCTGCAGCGTCAGTGAAAGTTATTTGATATGTATGGCATCAAAAAATGTTGAATGAATGGTTCTAGATTAGATACCTGCCTTTGCGCTTTGTTTTCCACGCATCACCATTACGAAAAACAGAGAAAAACCAAACAGATAAATAAGAGACAAGACTGAAAAAACTGCGCTTATACGTATCTACATAATGAGGCTAAATCTATTCGCCTGGTACCACGTGAAGCTTCAATTCTGGAACAAGAACATCAATGCGGTGTTCCTCAAACACGTTTAGAAGCGACAGTCGAGAAATTAATTGAACGTTGAAAGTTGTCAATATCTACAAAGTCTTCAACTCCCACGAGCTCGATCTCACAGGACTAATCATGGAAGCGCCCTTTGAATAAACGTTTCTTAGCAAGACACCAGTCATTTAAATGTCTAAACTGAACATATCGAGACGAGTGCGCAGTGTGAGAATGAAACATTGTGGCACTCATCAACCATGCAAAGAAAGCGGAGAATGCTGTGTTAACGTGTCACCAGCTGATAAGCACAGCCCGTGGTTATCAGTGATTATGGTTCGGTGTGAACGGCCAGAAAAGCCGATTTGTTCTCCATTACGAGCGATGAAACAGGAGTCCACACGGTTACAGGTTCATTAAGCCCAGCGGATTCTCACCACAGTGAGTGTGGTGGACACGGGCTGAGTGTTTTCGAACGACACCTCTGACGACACGAGGAAGGTTCATTAACGATGCCCATTTCCGGAAACTTCAGCCTTTCTCTCTCCCTCCTCTTACCGCCTTCTGAAATACTCCTCTTCAGGCTTAAGATAATGGCGCAAGTAGGCACCTCATAGAATCTTGTCGTTAGTCGCTGTAACAGAAATAAGTTTTCCAACAACTCTTGCTGAAATTTTTTTTACCAAAGTTTTGTGCAAACATTTTTGCTCTCAATTTATTTGTTTTTATTTATGCATAAAAAAATTATGTTTTCATTTTGGGCTGAGTAATTGCATGCCAACAGGCTCAGATTTCTGCGCTTGACCATCTCCGAAAACATAAAAAATTATGATTTATTTCGTTAACACTGCGAACATTACAAAAGCTGGGATTCGGCAAAACAATTTTTTCCGGCAATGGCCGCCATTTTAAATTTGTAATCTGTAGCTAAACCTAGTCTAAAAAGAAAGTTTGTAAAAATAGAATACTTAACGCATATTTATAAAATTTTTATGTGAATTGAAGGCACTGTGCTTTCATACAGAGTAACTTAAATATGATTTTCAGTTCTTTTTTCTCATATATATGCAAAAGAGAAAAATCTACAAAAACATACATTTTTACATTTCTGTCGTGCTTCGTGTTTCCACAATAGTCATTCTAACTATTTTTTTCAAGTTGTCTAGAAGGCAAGCAATTCGATAAAAAAATTTCACAGATAGGAGCCGTAAGCTGTGTCAGGAAAAAAAAAAGTAATTTTAGAAAACTTGCTTTTCGCCCCATAATCAGCCGGGAGCGCCATCTTGGGAGCACCCCAGTAAAAAAGAAGAAGATGGTACGTTGGGCAGTAGCTTTCACTGGCATTTATTTCAGGAAGTTTAATCGGAACACTCTTTGTTTTAAGTGACAAATTAAGTTCTAAGTTGAGCACTCAATTCCTATTTCGCCGCTTCTCTGCGCCTCATCTTTCCTGCAGTGCACGCTGCAGCAAGCTGCAAACATAAACATAAGTAGCGCTGTATGGCGCTGTACAACATTTTGACACTTCGAAATCCTGCGTCAGTGAATACCACGAGAGTCTAACATGCTTAGTTGAACGACACGAAAGACTGATGTCATGAAACGCCCCTGTTGGCTTCCAAGGAAGTGCTCTTTAAAACAGCCAAGTGAGCTTCATTTTTTTTCCGCAATAACTTCGGGCGATATCCTGGGGCTTCGGTGCCTTTGCTATTTCTATGCGTCATTGTAAGTAGCTCATAGGCTGTTACTATTTTCCCCTTTCTATGGCCACAAAAGATTGCCTCTAGCCGCCAAGCTCCTTCTTCTCCAGAAGACACAAGCATACAATGGGCAGCTCGTTGATGTAGAAGTCTTTCTGCCGCGGACACTGCTAAACTCACGAAAAACCTGACTCCGTTCCCCCTACGGATTAAGGCACGGTCTCTAGAAGTGATATTCACGCTAGTTGCTATCAGACCGTAAAGAGCGCTTCCTGGCAGATGGGCAGTTAAGTACACCTGCACTTGGTAGCGCTTCTCGCAGCTGCCGGGTGAGCAGCGTGGCTAGAACACTCATTTGTTCTCATCTCCACATACTGCACGAGGTGTCGTAATGCGCCTGCTACGCGACCGCTTTTACTTTTTTCTGTAACCGTGCCCTTAAGGAGACTTCTCTATTGCTGAAGGGTCCGCGCCGAAGCCCAGCGCGCTATCATATTCAGGTATTGCAGAGTTGCCAATGTGCACGCAAGTAGTTGGCTCAAGCGTGCACTGCAGTGAAGAGGAGGCATTGAACGTATGCGTATTACGGCACAGGACCTAAACTTGCTAATTATTGTCTTCGTTTAGTATAAAAGTCTTCTGTTTACATCTGCACCGATAAAGGCCACTTAGAGGCACCGTGCCATGTACTGAGTTTATATTTTTACTATCATGCAGTTCACCGCTAAATCAACCAAAAAAAGCAACTTTTCTCAAATTTAGATTTCTTTCTCACCTAGATTAGGTTTCATAAGATCGAAGCTTTTCTACCTGCTTCTTCGGCTTCCGGACAACCGGGCAAAGTCAATTTGTATGACTACAGTGAGAACAAAAATGTTTCTAAAAATCGCAAAATAGCTTAGCTTTTAATGCTTTTAACTCTTATTATCCGCCTACTGACGTCATGACGCACTCAGCATACGGACCTCACACGCAGCGGTACCGCATGCAGCCTAGTTCGCCACCATCTGCGTTCACCACTGACAACCAGTCCGCAACGCCGCACCGCTCCCATTCTCCGCGGCGCCGTTCCATCTCTCCGATGCGCCGCCGCGCCAGCCCCAGTGAAGCGGAAAACTAGTGAGCGCAGTTCACGAGGCAAGAGCTGCGCCTTCGGCGAACTTTACAAGGCCTCTGACGTCCCCCGCCAATGTCGTTGATGTGGTAGTAGACGGTGTTGCGACGTGTGCCTTGATAGACACCGGAGCAGCCGTATCAGTTATAGACGCGAAATTTTGCCGCCGCATCAAGAAAGTTCTGACGCCATTCCCTGGTATTTTACTTCGTACTGCTGACGCCCAGCAAATTCAGCCGCTCGCCGCTTGCACTGCACGAGTTGCTATCCAAGACGTCATCTACGCAATTGAGTTTGTGGTACTCTACTCCTGCTCGCATGACGTCATTCTTGGGTGGGACTTTCTGTCGGAACACTCTGCTGTCGTCGACTGCGCCCGTGCTGAAGTCACACTCTCTGTCCTACCCGACGACTCCACTGCCGAAACCGCTGAGTATCCGGACAAACTTCTCCTTTCCCATGATGTCGAACTTCCTGCTTCCTCGTCCGTTGTAGTCTCCCTGTCCTGTATCTCTCCAGCCGACCCACCCGACACAGCTGTACTCTTTACTCCCTCGGAATTGTTCGTTCGCCGCAGGAACCTACCGCTTCCCTTCGCTATCCTCACAATGACTTCTGGCACCGCAACCATGCCCATCAGCAATCATCTGCCCACTCCTTTGACTCTGCTTCGTGGTGAATGCATTGGTTACGTAGCATCGGCTGAACTTCTACAAGTCGTTGACGACGCCCAGGCCGCTCCTACACCGTCGCTCGATGCTCTCACTCCGGCTCCCCTGTCACACCGCCCACCCTCTGATGTTCTGTACAGTGCTATCGATGGAGACCTTCATTCGGCGTGCCGTGACCAACTGTTCGCCCTTTTGTGCGACTTTCGTTCGTCTTTTGATGCGTGCCAAACTCCACTCGGCCGTGCTTCCGCTGTCACCCATACCATCGATACTGGCACCCATCCTCCTCTGCGCCAGCGACCATATCGCGTGTCAGCTCCGGAGCGTCGCGTCATCACCGAGCAAGTGGACGACATGCTGGAGCGCGGGATTATACAGCCCTCGAAGAGCCCATGGTCTTCCCCGGTCGTTCTCGTTCGAAAGAAAGACGGCTCTATCCGATTTTGCGTGGATTATCGACGGCTGAACACTGTAACCCGGAAAGACGTTTATCCTCTGCCGCGCATAGATGACGCCCTCGATTGCCTACAAGGAGCAGAATTTTTTTCGTCACTCGATCTGAGATCTGGTTATTGGCAAATGCCCATGGCCGACGATGATCGCGCCAAAACAGCATTTTTCACGCCTGATGGGTTATATGAGTTTAACGTCATGCCATTTGGGCTTTGCAATGCCCCTGCTACATTCGGAAGAATGATGGACAATGTCCTGCGGGGCCTACGCTGGAAGACGTGCCTCTGCTACCTTGACGACGTCGTCGTGTTTTCGGCCGACTTTTCGACGCATCTGACTCGCCTGCGCCAAGTGCTCACTTGTCTCACCACCGCAGGGCTGCAATTAAATTTGAGAAAGTGCCATTTCGAAGCTCGCCAACTGACCATCCTCGGTCACGTCGTCTCTAAACACGGCATCCTTCCGGATCCCGCAAAACTTCGTGCGGTCGCCGAATTTCCGAAGCCGTCCACGCCCAAAGAACTGCGGAGTTTCATCGGTCTATGCTCATATTTTCGCCGCTTCATCCGGAATTTCGCCACCATCATTTCACCTTTGACGCGACTTCAAGCCCAAAATTCCTTGTCGTCGTGGTGCTCCAAATGTGATGATGCTTTCGCTACAATGCGCCGGCTCCTTACTTCACCACCCATACTTCGCCATTACGACCCGGACGCTCCGACCGAGATCCACACGGATGCTAGTTGCATTGGCATTGGTGCTGTGCTGGCACAACGGAAGCCTGGGTTTCATGAATATGTCGTCGCCTATGCCAGCCGCACACTTTCTAAAGCCGAGATCAATTACTCCGTGTCCGAAAAAGAATGTTTGGCAATTTTGTGGGCAATAACCAGATTTCGACCATATCTCTACGGCCGCCCCTTCGACGTAGTCACCGACCACCATGCTTTATGCTGGCTGTCGTCCTTGAAGGATCCATCCGGCCGACTTGGTCGTTGGGCACTGCGACTTCAGGAGTACGACATTCGAGTCATCTACCGTTCCGGACGCAAGCACTCTGACGCCGATGCCCTCTCCCGCTCACCGCTACTTGCCAACGATGCGACAACATTGACCCCGTGCTCTCTTCGTTACGCCCTCCAAACATGCATCTGGAGCAGCGCAAAGACGCCTGGATAACCTCTCTCGTGCACCTCCTCTCCGGCCGCACTACGTCAGCGCCCTCCCGCTCGCTTCGACGTCAAGCCCGCCATTTCACTTTGCAAGACGGTCTTCTTTATCGCCGGAATTACATGCCAGATGGTCGAAAATGGCTGCTTGTCATACCTCGCCACTTACGTGCTGAAGTCTGCGCATCTTTTCATGCCGAACCCCAGAACGCCCATGCTGGTCTCTTAAAAACATACACGCGCCTTCGGCACCGGTACTACTGGCGCGGCATGTATACCTTTCTACGAAAGTATATTCGCTAATGCCTTGACTGCCAACGCCGCAAGTCACCACCGCAGCGCCTTTCCGGGCCATTGCAGCCTTTACCTTGTCCGGCCCGTCCGTTTGATCGTGTGGGCATCGACCTTTATGGGCCTCTGCCGCCTTCTACTTCTGGTCACCGCTGGATTGTCGTCGCTGTCGACCATCTTACGCGCTATGCCGAGACGTCCGCTCTTTCGACGGCTACAGCCAGAGAAGTCGCTTTCTTCATTGTTCGCACCCTCGTTCTTCGCCACGGTGCTCCCCGCGAGCTTCTAAGCGATCGCGGCCGCGTGTTTTTATCCGACGTTGTTCAGGCGCTTCTACAAGAATGTCGCGTAGTTCACAGAACAAGCACGGCGTACCATCCTCAGACGAACGGGCTAACCGAAAGGTTTAATCGGACGCTCGGTGACATGCTCACTATGTGTGTCACTCCCGAACACTCTAACTGAGACCTCGTACTCCCATTTGTGACGTATGCCTACAATACCGCCGTCCAGTCTACTACAGGGTTTTCGCCATTCTTCCTCCTTTATGGACGCGAACCTACCTGCTTGATTGACACCATTCTCCCCTACCATCCTGACGCATCTGACTGCTCGCCTACTTCTGAAATCGCCAAGTACGCCGAAGAATGCCGCCAACCAGCCCGATCCCTCACGTCTGACGACCAACATCGTCAGAAAGAACGGCGTGATTCTGGTCAACCCTTTGCCCACCTACCCGCCGGCTCCCTTGTTTGGCTCTGGGTCCCTTCTGGTCCTCCTGGCCTGTCGTCCAAGTTCCTCACCAAATATCACGGCCCCTACCGTGTTGTCTGTCAGAGTTCCCCCGTGAACTACGTTGTGGAACCTTTGACACCCTCCTCTGACCACCGCCGCCGTGGACGTGAAACCGTTCACATCAGCCGCCTCAAGCCCTACCACGAACCCGTGATGTGTACCACGCCGTGAGTAGCCAGGATGGCTCCTCCTTCGCCGGGGGCCATTGTGATGAAGAAGAAGTGCCCGCGCGGCAGCGGGACTGCTCTCGGCGAGCGCGCGCTTCCTGTTGGTGCCGTTGGAACCAGTGCCTGTCGGTGAACGCCGTTCCGCGCTTTGTGCTTTGTGTCGAGCTGTGCTTTGTGCGTTGTACCCGAAAAACCCATTACAAATTCCATATTTTAGCTCAAAAAGACAATAAAACCAATTCACTTCAAAATAATGCGCATGTAAACATTAACTTTTATTCATATAAAATTCACCGTCTTAGGTAAAACATTTCTTAGACAAGTTCTTTTTTTTAAACGAGATTTTGCTACATTTCGAAACTTAAGTTTGCGGCCACGACACGAAAGGATTTTTTCCCTTCGCCTGAAACAAGCTTGAATAATTTGCGGTATAGTAGCCCAATAAACCATGATTTTTTTAAGGAAACTGAAGATGGTCGAGCACAAACTCTGGATCAGTTGGCGTGCAATGGCCCTGCTAGCTATCGTCACTGCAGTAGTCGGAACAAAGAAAACTTTAATTTCAAATATAGCGTTACAAAATCTAAATTTTTCAATATTTTTCTACCTTGAAAGCATATTCAACAGCAATAACTCCGGCCGTTTCCGTTTTAGGTAACGCAATGTAAGCTGCTAACTACAACGGCACAACTCACACGAAACAAGTCTACGCCAAGATGTATATGGGAAAACAGGGCCCAGGTTGACAGTAATTGTTCGTGCTAAGATGGTTGCTCCGCTGTGCTCAGTACTCAGATATAGACGTAAAGTTGGATACCAAAGCATGCTGATTCTCTGCCGAGAAAGAAATTGACCATTAGCCTTCTAAACTCTGCACAATGAAAAAGTGATAAAAGGAGCGGAATTCCAATTCACTTTTGACATTCATGCCTAACAATTTTGGACAAAAGCATATTTGAATATAAAACCATTTAAGAATGAAATTTTTTATACAATGCAAGATTTCATTATAAAAATTGTTATATAGGTAGGTCACCCGACGGCAGTCTTGCATTTTCTTTTTGTATTAATGTTAATGTTATCGTGAAAAAGTGTTCCCAATTGATTTTATATGGCAGCTGTTGGATGCGATCGATGGAAAGACTTCAAAAAAAAAAGATTTTGCTACATATCTGTAGAATGGACCATTATACTTTTATATTTGCAGTGTGTTTTATATTTGCAGTGATGTGTGCAGTGCAAATTTCTTCTTATCTGAAAAAAGCGTTTTAGCTGCCTTGAACATCTTCGAAAATTACCGGGAACGAATTACAGTGAAAACCACTCGATCACCGTTTACTTTCACTGTGCTTGCTCTATCGCATTTAGCGTTTCAGAAGCCAAGAGTCTCGGTCCTTGGACTAAACCTTCAACGCAGAGGACAACTGTGAAAACGCTTCTCATGTCTTGAAGGACTCAGCACTGAGTACAAGGTTATAAAATTTCAGAGTCTGCCCCATGTACCCTGTAAGTAATGGCCAACGGACACGTGGGAAAGTGATCCCCCTTTCGTCTATCCCTCCATTCCCCTTTCCATATGTAGGGTAGCATACTGGGAGTATGCTACCCTACACGATACCCTATGCTACTCCATCCCCCTTTCCGTTTATCTTTCTATGTCTCTTTTTCTTCCATGCTTGTCGTAATGTCTTAACTATCGGAGTGAACGAACTCTCCTCAGTAGCGTAGTGCTACCCGGTGCCACCCCGGTTCTGCTACCAGCGAGAATTCCTTGCAACGTGCTTTTCATTTTCAGACCACTTCAGCCTCTGAACTTTACATCGGCTTGCAAAAACAAATCTTGGTAAACTATGTTTTACTTTCCTGGATTGCAACTCGACGCGCAACTTTCGTTTAATCCACATAGGAGAGAATGGATCCGCTTAGAGGGTCGTTTGTAACCCGGCATTCTTCCTGCCGACAGTTTGCTTCTCAGTGCTCGTCGCGATCCCTGCTGTTTATCGCCCATTCGTAGTGGGCGCACCTTGGCGGCCCCTTAGCTCTTTTCTCCAGGTCACAAAAGATCGCTCTCTAAACATGCGGGGGGGATTTCCTTTGATCACTACCCGGCAAGCGTACGGAACGGTAATCCGCTTATGCCTCGCGAGGATTAGGGGAAAGCTGCGTATTTGGTTCCTATGTTTTATCCTTTCTCCATTCCGAGTGCCTTTCGATGCAGAGGCTTTACCCAGCCGGAAAAAAAATATTGAGCCTCTGCGGTAAAGCGCTCGAAGCAGTCCGCAAATATTCTCCGCAGGAAGCGAGAAAGGAATAGGAGACGCACGCCGTTCCCTACACACTGTGCGCTTAAACAATAGAAAAGAAAAAAAATCTTAGTTTCGCACTGTGTTTGCTTCGCGTGCTGTCTTCGGGTTCTCGCAGGTAGATGTATTATGAGCTCTACATGTATTTTCTTCAATAAAATAGAAAAAGCAGCTAAAAAAAACTGAAGGGCCTTGTTTTTCTTTTCTCTACCTTCTTTTTAGTGGTCGTTCTTTATTGTTGGGAAACAAATGAATAATAATCGCGAGAGGGGAAATTTGTTTTCAAGAGAAATGGTGCATTGGTGGAAGGTGATGCAGATAAAACGTTTTAGACGTCACTTCTTTGGCTTGAGTCCCTACAAACCAAAGAAGTAAAAGTGTGCTTGCTCTTACTTTCTCGGTAATATTGTCTTGTTTTTTTTGTTAAACACTTTTGCCTTTTCATCCATGAACTACTTGAATTAGAACCCATCAGTGTTGCATTCTCGTCTGCGTTTCATCTGCTTTTATTAATACGTTTGTTTATTACTTATTTTAAGGCCAAGAAAACACCAATCTGTGCCACTCTATCCTTGCTCGATCGTCCCAGGGGTGTATGTGCATTCTTCTGTAAGCCCAACAACAGCAAAATATCTCCGTGATGAACGCTCCCGGTCGTGATTTGCTAAGCTTGCTTAGCCGCGCTGCATGTGAAATGCGTTACTGACGAAAAGGTTTCGTTTTTTTAGCAGGATTTATTATCACAAGCAGGATAGTAAGTATCAGCTTGTTTTTAAGCCTTTGAGCCTTCAACTGTTAGCCATATTTTAGCCACCCTCAGACATGCACTATATTCTACTATCGCAAAAATTTTGAAAAATTGTGTGAGTATTCTAATGTGAGTATTGAGTATAGGCAGTGTATTGGACCCCTATTTAAAAAAGATATTAGGAACGGCTGAAAAACTTTATTAATTGACTCATGGCGCACACTTCCATTCTAACAGAAATGTGGCTTTATCCTTAAAAAAATGCGAATCTTTATGCCCCAACAATTATTTCATTTATCATCTGAACACCTGTGCCCAGTAAAACCTCAGCTGCAGTACTATTAAGCAAAACATTCTGCTACGTGAAGGAAGAAAAATTTTCAGCACCAGACACCACTTCCAGGGCTTGCCGTAGAACATGACGTCATCCATCGTTAATTTTTGTTTTTGAAAAGTTATCGCTATTCTAGGTGCGAAATGTCCAAACCATTCTGTCCAGCCGTAAATTGAAATGTCGCGGACATAACTGACTTCGTGAAGACACCTGTAGACGGTTAAAAAGAAATATCAAAGTTGCGTCCTCAAACGTGAGGGCGACACCTGTTCCTAATGCACGCGGGAAAAACGATGCATTCATTCGACAGCGTGAATCGGTTTGCTGTCATTCTATTATTTGTTTTGCCTATTTTGCCTCGAAACGTTGACTAGGCACTCCGAGGCTCACCCCACATTGTTTGGTCACTTTCTTTTGTGTTGTCAAGAATCCCAACTACCTGATCTCTCTCCACCATTACCTCCTTTATGATGAATTGCTTATGGGACACACAAAATGTCAATGCAGGCTCTCCATGTTAACGTCACTTTTCACAGATTCCCTCCCCAGAATGCCAATACAGGCTCTCTAAGTTACCCTCACTTTTCACAGATTCCCTTCCCCTGCATAAATTAGTTTGTTTACCTTGAGAAGCTTTTCTTCAAATCTTGAGTAAAGTAGTACTAAATATTTTTGTTTAAAGACCGAAGTCTTAACCCTGATAATCTATTTTTCATGGCGGCCAAATCATTGCATTACGCAGGAGTGCTGCCTTCTGTAGCACTTATAACGACATTATTTTCAGGCAGAACACTCCTTTGCAGCAGCATGCACTTTGTGGTTTGTTGAATGCGCTGAATATACCGCACTCGCACACTATCCTGCACATGTGCTGGCAGGAATCGACGAGCACTGCGGCGTACTATTCCTTATGTTAGCAATATACTGCATATCGCCTCGTCTTTTCTTGCAAGGTTTAAAATTGCAGACATAATTTTCATCAAAGAAACGTAACAACAAAATTAATGTCACGTGTGAAACAAGCAATACAACTACCATTGAACAACACTTATTTGGAATATTGAGCCAAGCATGCCATTTGATTAACTGGAGGGCTCGTGATTATGCTTCCATGCCGGTTACCAGTTCATTTCTTTCATAATGCAGACAGTGATCAAATGTGCCTGATAAAAAGTACAGGCTTTGTTGTTTATTGTCTGCCATGAACACGAGCTCTTCTAAAGGATATTCAGACGACTACAAGGGGTTCCAGAGAAAATACAAAAATTCCCACTAAGGTTTCTGTAAGCTACAAGTTTTAGCGCATCTGTTGCGTTATGTTCTCGAGATAAACGGAGATCCGAAGGTGCTATTTAATATACTGAAAGGTAACGAGCCGGTAGATGCGATCACTGAAGCCAGCTAAAATGAATTAAACACCGTAAACCATCTCAACAACACGCTGGTCTGCCTTCGGGGATAAAAGCCGCACAGAATAGTGGATTGCTGATCCTCCCAAGAGGGGCGCAAATTATTGTAAGCGACCCGCTCCAGTCATGAACTTCGGCAAAGATTGATAAGGACTGTCACTGAAGTGTCACTTAGGTCCTGCTGTCGAAGTGCTGCTCCCTCTAGAGGTACGAAAATGCGGCTTTTATCACTTTTTTCCTTCGCAACGTTATCAAGGGAGTCGATTGTGAATTCTTTTTGTCCTCCTCAGAATTCAGGGAACACCTTCATTCATCGCAGCATGTGTATACTTCTAGCTAACTCAGAGAGTTGGTAATGGCTAATAGAAGTTTCTATTACACCAACATAAAATAAAAAATTTCCAATGGTTTAGAAAACAGCGTTTTTTTTTGTTGTTATTAGCAAAGTGTTCTTACTTTTTTCCTACCTCAAGGTAAAATACTAAGAGAGTACACACTTCTACTAAGGACGCCTCGTGATGTAAGCTCGTCGCAAAACTATGAATACTGAGGCGACAGTAGGAAAATCAGAGTTGGCTCTTAGTGCGCATGCAGTAATTGCTAAAAGCACCGAAGGAAAGACCACTGCCAGTGAGAAAAGCCAATGCCGGCACCTGATGGCTGCCGTAGATAATTTTGTGGGCTGAATTCGTTTTTTTTTTGCAATGCCAGATTGATGTAAAAGCTAATATCTCAGTTTTTGTGTGGGTCACATGATTTCTCAGTTTGTAACTGTTGTTTTGCCTAGCCAAATTAATTATAAAATAATTCTGCGTCTATGGTTACGGTACCGTAACTGCCGCAATGGGAGGAGACGCATTCATTCTGTGGTGCCTGTTCAAACTTGTATTGAAACCGTGCTTTGCCGTGAGCAATCGGAACAGTCAAACCAAAGACACTGTGCAACAATACGAAGTTTGCTCCCCTTCGGAGTTTCTGTCGAGGTCGTTGTGGTATAATTTACTCCTATGAACTGTAACAGCGGCGCTCAGCTGAACGAAATAATCACAAAAATGCGGTAACTAAATAATGCTTATAAAACGCACGCGGAACAAGTAACAAGAATGCAGCGTTCGAATGTATGAATGGTTGCTAAGAGTGCCCCTGTAAAACGGGTGGCGGATCCCACCATGCTCGTGTATTACAACGTTAGCTTTTATATAGCAAAATTCCCCCGATGATTCCTTGCCCTATCTCCAACGACGTCAACAGGTAGCGGAAGCGCTCGGGCTACCTTAATTGTCGTCAGGCGCCGCACTCACTTGGCTGCGATCACATACCTTTGGAAATTTCCTTCCCCAAAGGCCGTACCCCCCATCCCCAATCCCAGTCATTCTTCCTGGGAGGCTGCTTTACGGACCGCTCAGCGCGCCGGCCAGAAATAGCTGGTGGATCGGGTTTTACGTCAAGCACAAGCCCGTGGACTCCTGGACAAGTAGGGGACCACCCTGGAAATTTTTCTTTTTGTGTGTAATAAAGTTGTTTCCAACCATCCATCCATGCCATCACGTCGTCGTTGCGAGGGGCACGTGGTGGTAAAACGCTGCGAAAAATTTCGAAATACTTATCGGATTTACAGGCAGAAATTCGTCGAGTCCTTCATCCGTGGTTTCGCTTGTACTTCGCGAATTGTTCTTGCTGCCTACATCACTGTCAATGTTCTAAGCAGCAAGCAGCTCGTAGAACTACTTCACAAAGAGGACGCACTAGAGACGCCACCCGCCCGCGCTCTGTCCTATTAAATCCGATAGTACGTGCCCACGCAATTTTAAAACTATATAGAGCTTATTGTAACCCACATATCAGGCAAATGAGCCCCAATTTAATCACCGTTACTTGTGTGGTCAGTATTCCCCAGAGAAGGTAGCGAAACAAAGTTTGCTGTTCTGCGTTTTTTTTTTTTGCCTTGATACAGATCTGTGGGCTTTTTAATCATGAAAATGGCTCAAACACTAATGTTCAACGTTAATAATTAATTACAAACAATTTTTGACTGGCACATTCGGTCTCGTTCGGCGCCCCCGCTGAAGAGCACCTTGACGACACTGTCGCCCACCAAATCTGGACAATACTGATGACGTCGGTACCGCCGGCGAGCATTGGCTGTTCCTGAGAACAACCACTGTATTTGGTGACGTAATAATATTCGGTGCAAGTGCACCTCGAAGTAACTTATATTGGGTGGAAATGCTGAGCGGCCAAAAAACATTCAATATCTTACAAATTTAAATTCCACGCTCGTCTTGATGAACTTCGCGAGGAAACTCAAGTTCCGCACATCATAGCTTCATCAGTCCCAATGTTTTCTGTACGCAGAGTTAAAACTTTGTGCTAATATACATTATGCCACTTGTTCAGCGGCGAGAGCAATCTCTTCGTCAAGAAGAAAAAAAAGAGCAATCTCCTCGTCAAGAAGAAATAAAAGTAATTCAACGCCGCCGAACGCGCAGAAAGTAAAATGTCTATAAACGCCGAGACACGCCTATACAGCCAAACAATATCGTTCTTCTGTGCAATTTAGAGAACCTGTGCTCCGAACATTAGCGCCAGGAGGAGTCATCGAAACAGGCGTCAAGCTGACCAAGTGCCGTGCCATCTGCAATTTTTATTTTTGCTTCCGCTGTACTGAAACTGATGTCGGCAGACGAACTGCTCCCGCGGTATGCTGTGAAACGACTGGCCGTAAAATGGAAACGGCGTACGCTGCTATAATGGCGAAGTCGACGGCCGATGACCGAGGCCTGCTGCCTTGGAGGTGCATGAGGTTATCCCAGAGAGAAATTCCAAGAAAACTAAATTTTTTTGCGTGCTGAAGGCCACTACATTGCGCGAGCGTTCGCGACTCTTGCTTTTGATTTTCTTAATTAGAAATCCTGTTTTTTTTTTCATTTCATCCCGTTTTTTTTTATCTACGCGCTGCAAGAAGTAATTTACGATGTGACCCCGCCTGAAAAAAGAAAAAAAACTCACCCTT
Source organism: Amblyomma mixtum (assembly GCF_055824585.1). NCBI lineage: Eukaryota > Metazoa > Arthropoda > Arachnida > Ixodida > Ixodidae > Amblyomma > Amblyomma mixtum. The sequence continues at coordinate 281,503,049 of NC_143012.1, read as the reverse complement.
ATCTTCTACTTTATGCACCATATCGATTTTCAGTTAAATTTTACTCAGTGTCCACTCAGAGCGTGAAATTCGTGACCGAGCTTGCGATGTTTTTTGCGTGTACTTGTAATCGTCGAAAAGAATTTCAACGCTTAGCCCGAAAATATATAGAGGTCGTGGCGACACTGCTGGAGACAGAAGCAATGGACTCTGTGCTGTACACACATATGAATGCATACACCAAGCGCGCGCGCGCGCGCACGCACACACACACACACACACACACACACACACACACACACACACACACACACACACACACACACACACACACACACACACACACACACACACACACACACACACACACACACGCACGCACGCACGCACGCACGCACGCACACGCACACGCACACGCACACGCACACGCGCGCACGCACGCACACGCACACACACACACACACACGCCCACGCACGTATGTACACGCCGCAAGCACACAGAAGGCGTTCTGAAAAATGAATTCAATTTATTTACTTGTTTATAATTTATTTGTTTAATAACTTTGTAATATTGCCTCTGTCTTGAGGGCAATTGTTCGGTTAGATCAATGTTTCATGGAAGAAAAATTATGTTTAGTGTCTCTGACGCGTGCATAACAGTGTAATAAAAACCAGAAAATCGTGGTGCTACAAAATCAGGAAAGCGCCCAGCGGCAAATTGAGGCCGATTTGTTCTGTGAGAGCTTCCGCGTATTTCACTGCATATCACTCGGCACTAATACCTTTCATCTCAATGAAATATAAAATTCGCAACTACGTCCCTACAACCTCAGCTGTCACTGTCCCTATCCCATTGTGCTGTGTTGAACTCTTTGAAATAAGAGTACAGGCTGGTATGTATTATACGCGCTAAGGCAGTATAGCATTTTAATGCTGGGAAGATTTCTACTCTTGATAGCACCCTTTCAGGCGCTTCTTTATGCCACGTTTCTTTAGCAAAGCCCAAAGCACCGCATTACGTCTTTAGTGCCACAATTTTATCCCTTCTCGAGGGCGAGGCATCGCTTCTTTCTTTGCTCCTTCCTGCCTAGAGTGATATCTCCCTTCAAACACTAACGACCTTTCTATTCAAAATTAATAAAGACGAGAGTTCGCGAGATCATCACCTTTTCTCTTGTTTTGCATACACTACTTTTTTAAGTCAGGTTTTTTCTATATCTTTTCTTCTTTCTCTTATTAGAGAGATAAAGTCGGTGGTACTTTATTTTAGGGTGGCGGAGTCATCAAATATTCAGCTAGCCTTCATCAGCTGCCGACTACGTAACGCTGCTGGTGCATCCTTCGATTTGCGTAGAATACCGGTCAGTGTTGCAAAAGGCGTAAATAAGCGTCACGGACGTCGCGAAATTTTCCGTTAGCGAAGAATGTGCACAGCCATTTGTTAATTTCACTGGTAATGAAGCCGCTACGAAGAATCATGATGAATGATCTACGTGTGTATGTTAATGACAGTTTGCGCTGTACTTCAAATGACGCTACAGTCAGAGATGGCAAGGGGGAGGAGTGCTGGCCGCCACGATGAAAGAGATTAGGAAATGAGTCATGCTGGGCGGCAAGGGGCGACTGCCTAGGCCCGTGGACGCGCCGAATGGTGTGGGCCGAAGTACGGCGTCTTCAGATGTGAGCAGCGTCTCGGGTCAGTGAGGCCGGTAAGTCGAGTCGGTCAGGGCGCCGCTTCCAGTTCGTCGTTTCAGGTGGTCGGGGGGGGGGGGGAGGGGGGGGGAGGAAGGATAGGGGCTGGTGAGCAACGGCATGGTCGGTTCGGGTCAGAAAGGCTGGGGCAAGCCGGGCGACACAGGTCAAGGACTCACGGCTGAAGAATGGCTAAGCTGCAGAACCAGGACGCCAATGCTTACCCAGCGCCTGATACCAAATGTTACGTGGCGGCCAGCTGAACAATGGGAGGCGATGAACAATGAACAAGAGATTATTTAATGGCTGCTTGTCAAGCGTGAACCACTTTCGGCTTCGTCTTCTTCGTCACAATATTTTGGCTACATATAGGGAATGGGGCATTTTTAAGAAAGCTGAATAAATTCGATGTGCGAAGAACTGTGGCCAAAGGATTATTTCTCACAGAATACATTAAATTTGAAACAAGGCTGCTTCGTTTGAGTAACACTGGAGAAAGAAAAAGCACTAAGATATCGCTAACATTCAAAACTTCAGAAGCTTTCATATTTTCTTTTCATTTCTGATGCATTACACAAAAAGTAGGCCGTTTTGACAAGTGTGTAGAAGCATACGCCTGTATTTTAATAACACGGACATTACACAGGGCACAACAATTTAGCCCAATAACATCTTATTCGATATGCCAAAGTGTACAATGCACTATTCCAGGAGTAAAAAAAAAGTACATGCTATCATTTCTTCACCGTTAAAGATGTTAAGGGGAGGATATTCTTGAGCTTTCATTTCCATTTCTCCAAGTTATACCCGTATAAGTGGCCGCTAAAACAAAACAAAAAATGTCGTTGTTTCAGAGGTGAAAAGAAAAGTTATTGAAAATAAAGTAAAACACAAATGTTTTTAAAATAAAACTCGGGATACCTTATAAAAGCTGCAGTCCGAAGTGCTATGTGTAAGGACGGTTCATTTTTGCATTATTTTTACATACTGAGAAGAGCAGACCGAAAACAAATTATCTTTATGCCTTAAGGTTCGAAATTTTTTTGTTTACAAAAGTAAAGGCGTAACATAAAAATTCCGCATAGTGAATGCGTTAGCAAACTTCCTTCAAACTTTTTTAACCACAGAGTAACTAAAAGCACACAGGTTCTTTTAGCGCATAGGCTAGCAAAAAACATGTGGCGCTCTCCACGTGAGCTAGAAGTGGTGGCCGCATTTCCAATGGGAGCACTGCCTCCCATAAAGATGAGATTCTCACGTCTAAGACATCCCCTTTGTTTTCATCCCTGTGATTGCTTAATTATCAGAATGCAGCACAGGGAGAAAAAAAAGAGTCAATATTTAGGAAAGGTAAGAAATTGCAAAGGTTAAAGCTGCTCCTTGACCAAAAAATCAGTAGGCTATTGCCATGCGTAATAATCTTGTGAAAGTATCAATTTCCAAAAAGCACGTTTGAGAACGAGAATCAAAGAATATTCAGTACATTGAGTTAAGCGTTACTTTCTCGAATGAAGCTCTTTTCATGAAGAGGCGTCCTCTGGAAAGGGAGGCGGCAGTCATTCTTGACTCGGAGAACTCACTTGACCTTCTATTCACTGGCGAAGCTTACAAATACAACAAGCTCCAAAGTCGTTCCAAATGTCATGTTTTCTGTCAAACATTCAGGAAGATGTTCGACAAATACCAATGCTATTAGTTGTAGAGAAACCACATGACTCCCTAAGGTTCGTGGAGCATCGTGGAGCGTCGACGTGGAGCGTCGACATGCACGATCACATAGCCACATAGCCACTACATATTTGAGCAAGCTTATCTGGCTTGGGATGTAACGCAGTAAATAATCAGGTATTCGAGAAGGAAAGTATGAAATGCTCGTAAAATACAAGTAACTGTTTTTTCGCCTTCTTTGTTTTTTTTTTATTGGCCAATTCATTTTTCTAGTTTCTTTGAGAGGCATATTCTTCAATAAGGTGTTGGAATAAAAAGGCTTGAAATAATTCAAACGCTATAGTGCTGTTTAGGTATTGCTATCATGTTTTTTTTTATTTTTTACGGTTTTATTTGCGTGTAAACTTAATTACCAGACACAGAGAGATGCCTTGGTGATGTATTATTTGCGGAACTACACGTACTCGTTTCTAGGATCTCTGAAGCCAAAGCTGAAAAAGCGCGCAATCTAGAGTTGTCTACAGTTCTCTTTCCACCAGGTAAATTGTCAATAAGCTTGATCTGGATGTTAAGGAGATGGAAATTTTTACGTAGGGACGTATAGCGCTGTTTACAAGAAACTAAACCGCGCAACCCTGTTTTAACCATGGAAACGTGAGAACAATTCCGAAAGCGAAAAGCGTTTGCCGCACCAACGAAAACAGAGAAGCTTTCCTGTAGAGTAAAACGAAAGAGTTAAAGTATGCTTTGACGTCTTGTTCCTAAAATCTTTCCTGTGCGCCAATAACCTTTGTTTTTACTCGAATATTTAGCACTGCGATATAAAAGAGCACCTGAAAGTGTGCACAACAAATTTTGCTTCAAGTGACCTCTGCGTCATCCATCTAACTTCTCCGCAGTGTCAACGGGGAAGCCTATTATGGCTTTGCGCCATAATTCACATTAAGGTGAGACACTTGTTTACCTGAATAAATAAAAATGGCGCCTCGTACTACTGATTAGTTACCGGCTTTCGTAAGTCAAGATGTCGCCATCCTTTATTCGCTCCTTATCTGAATGAAAAGACAGCAGCGTTCTATTCGTATTTCTTGAGCAGTCAAATAGTGCAGCTCAGGCAAATGCTAATGTTTGTTTTGCTTTCCTGATCTGTGGTACTCAGTAAGGCAGCACGTGCCTTTCTTTGATTAAGACTCTGTAAGAAGGGCGTCAGTCTATATATTCAGTACACATGGTGTTATTAAGACAAGAATCGCTCCATAACAGTCTGTTTGCTTTGCACGTGACAAATGGAAGTGAGCTGAAGTGAAGACGCAATGAAAGGAAAAAGAGCTCGCAAGTAAAACATTCAAACGAGAGGCCGTGGCCTCAGTAAGCAGGCTAGTGGTTTCTTCTGAGCGGCTGATAAACAGCTAGTACCGCTGCGTACTTGTTTGCTGCTAATCATTGAGCAAGTGTGTAGTAAATAAGCACTGCTTCTGCAATACACAATTGCATGGGGATGCAGGTTCTTCGACTGGAAGTGGCGTCATTGCAAAATTTGGGCTAGCAACCTTCTTTATATATCGTTAATAATGTGCAAGCCTTGCTTAGGACTCAGCAAAACTTAATATAAAGTAAGAGCGCACCAGCCACGCAAAACATTGGAGCTCTCCTCAGTAAGACAAGAAGAGGCTTGCATGCGATAAGCATGCGCATAAAGACGAGCGTATGCACAGATTTACGTTTTCTCTGAAACAAAAGAAATTGCGCCGAGGTAAACGAATAACAGTTGTAAGAAACTCTACCGTACTATAGGGCGTAACGACTTAAAGTTTGTGTTGCAGTTGAGCTGGGTCTCGGTTGATACTTAGCTGGCGGGCGGTAATTCTCACTCTAAAGTTGTGTTAAGGCCACAAAATTTTGGTGTTTTTGTAGGTTTGTTTTTCCATGCCCATTGTGGCACAGGGTAATGTGCTCAGCTCAATGCAACCTAACACTCTTCCAGATAAGGCGGCAAAAGCATGCCCAGCAGGAAGGAACCTTTATCTCACAGAACTCCTGAAGCCCATGACATGCTAAAAGTTTAATGTTCGCTTCCCATGTAGTACCGCACTATGCAAAGACGCTTCTATGACACACACATAACTACTGAAACACCATAGCACTTCTCATCACCCAATAAGCATCTATATTTTATCATTCCGCGTGTAAAACTAAGTGATAGTCCCAATATTAAGAGTAAAGTGCAGTATCTTCCAATTGGCAATAAGATGGCTTACATAGACTAAAATTTCTTTTTATGTGTCGCTGCTGTGTCACTTCTGTGAACACACGTTACATTTTCTTACGCGAGTGCTTTGAATATGGCGACAATGCATGTTTGTTCTTGTGTTCAAAGTAGTTGAGGTAGCAGAATTTTATTGACGGGAACTTAGCAAATTTCTCACTCCTTGGTAGCCCGCAGCTTCCCTCTTTCTACGACAACCAACTGACAATTAACAAGCAATCTTAACGAACTTGCTTTTCCATTGAGCGCGAAGGTTGTCAGCGAACCAAACTTCACTTTTATTAGATATAGCAGTCACTACCTCACTTTACCTTCTCCAGCATTGCAATATCAGACCACAATTTTTTATGCATGAAATGTCACATGTCTCCATCCTTCCGGCGAAACAAATGCAAGAGTATTTGCTTTTCTCTCCACAGTGGCGTGTATTTAAAAAGCAATTCATTGGGGATACATGTTCTGTTTCAGTCTATCAGAGTTTTAAACTTGTCCGATGTTACATTTCGCGAAATCCAAAGAATTTTTAACATATCTTGGCAAGATAAATGTCGGATTAAGCACGTGGTCACCAACATTTGTTTGGGACTAGGACCCAGCGTATTGTGATCACCAATCTAAAAGAGCATCTGAGCGCGTTTAAATCGCCTTGCTTCAAAACACCACCGTAAGGAGGTATTCCTACGAATTCATTACATATCCTCCCCAGACGCGTCACTGACAATGCAGTGAATGATATTGCCATACGAGCCCGGACTCACAGGATCAGCGACTTTTATGAAAGAAGAAGCTTTTGCAGACCAGCTTGTGGAGCAAGAATTCTGTCTTTTTCCTGCTATCTACATTTAACATGCATTATGAGAAGACCGCCATGAGAAGTTTCTTTCCTGTATCATCTATACATTCAATTCACCTATTCACGAACGCGGAGACAGACCCGAAAGACTGCAGGGTGTAGTGGCAGCTGTGCGAAAAAAACTTTACCTTCAAAGCAGGAAGCAATGTGCAGTAATGTGGGTATGTAAAATTGTGGCGGGTGCATAACCTTGCTGCTTAATACAAACATTAATGCAACGCTAGTTTCTTGAGTGCTCACAAATTTACCAGCGTGAAGTAGATGAAGAAAAATATAAAGTTTTTGAACACACTATCCTTCTAAGCAGTTAATCAGTGCTATAGCATTTTTCTTTTCTGAGGAGCGGAGAAAGAAGGTGTCAATATGACGCACATATTGAGCATCAGCGGACAAAATCTTTTGTAAGGCTGTCGGCGCATGCAGCCTACCAGAACAAGTGATACAAGCACTCCCACCAAACAACACTAAACAATGCGTGTCATGCATAATTGTCTATAAAGTTGCAATACTGTAACCAACACACTAAGCACGCTTTCTGCAAGAAAAGTAAAAAGCCAGTGTACCGGGCAGCAGGAGACATCCTGGGTCGCTTTGTGTGCTGCCGGCACGTTGTCAGGCTCTTTCAATGGACTCTCACGTTGGACAGAGACGTCTGCTGACAAAGCCACGCTGTGATGGATTGCCCCTGGCACCTTGCAGTAAAGAATGTAGACGGAGCGCAAAATGATCCATGTTTCTAGCATGGCTCCACCTTTGCTCTTCAGGTATTTCTATCTCTGCCGATGGTGCAATGCAGCAGAAAGTCACGTTCTCATCTGCTGCGTAAGCTGCCTGAAGGCCGCTGTTGTCGAGGCCAGGGAGTAAACACCTGCAGATAACGCCAACCGGCCAGCGTTGTATCCACTGCGCCTCTTCAACTAAAAGCGGAAAGCGGAATGGCCGTGCGTGGGCTAAACTTGCTGGGCTTGCGCATAGGTCAGACTTCTTTGGCGTACGTCTTGATGCTTGATACCTCGCAATATGGCTTTTTGTATACTATATGTTCTCCACCAGCTTTACAGATCGGCTCCGTTCTTGCGCGACACACTGTGTCACGGGGAGAACTTGGTAGCTCTTGGAATTTGGAATTTGGACTGATGCTTGGTGTACCTATGTAGGAAACCGCTGATCAGCGACTTCACATCGAGGTCAAGAATATGATTTTAAATGATTGAATACGAGGTACCATCTTGGCACACCTAAAGGAAACTCTGTGCTATTTCGAGATATGGAGAGTCTTCCGCAGAAATAAAGGCCCTAGAAACATAATAATTTCATAATTAAAAAACCTATGGTGCACAGTGAACAATGAACGATGCGAAGAGACACTATGAAGAGCAAAATATCTATTAGCAACAAAGCACGTCCAAAAAAATAAACAGGATAGGAAAAAACATCTTACGTTTAAAGAAAAAAGTAGAGGGTGGGGATAACAATTCGATATTGCTAGATTTATTTCAGTTTAAAGCGAATCTGCCTCATTACCTTTCTATGTTGACCGAAAATACAGAAGGCTAGGTGCAAACAATTGTTTCAGAGGAGGCAGCAATGTTTGGCGATGGTTCTTTCTTTATCGACTTCACGGGCAACATCCACTTACCTACCAGAGATCAGTAGGAGGGCGTGTTTTCTAAAAGCTACAAATTTCTCTAGGCTACAAGCTGCCTTCAAGCTAGTTCAATAATTTTAGTACCGAAGGCACTTGCCTATGCATGTGTGACAACTGTTCATTCCCAGCAGCCGACCTTTCACCATAGAGCAAGAAACGTAAGATGTTTGCAATGCCATTAAAGTTCATGAAGGCTTCAGTGCTGTGTGAAGGTTCTAAACCCTGGAGAATTCCCCTATAAACATTTGCCCAATACAGTTCCCACTTTGAGTTATTGATCAATTTGCTATCGCCCTACCATAAGCTTGAGATAGAGTGACTGCTCCTGTGAAGTGGTGGCCCCGGTTTGGACCCCTGAGCAGGACGAATTTTTCTTTAACTACGAAGTTTCTGAGACAGCTGTATAGCTTTCCATTGTTGCCGTATGGCCGTACTCGGGTGAATGTCAGTAAGTAATTACTCTTTTATTGCAAAGATTGTTTTAGAGTATTACTCGAGGCGATAATGACGCCTTTACTGCGAATGAAGCATAATAGCCCCATGTTTGTTTTGCATCACCCATAATCTGGGGTGTACACCGGCAAAAACGTTCAAAATACCATTTTGGTCACCCGTGAGATAATAGTTATACTATTTTGATGCGCGCGGCTACTGACCCGAAAGGCGCTGGCTCGGCACCGGCCGCAGCGGTCACATTTCGATCGAGGCGAAATGTTATAGGCCCTTTTTTCCTCAATGTCAGCGCACGGTAAAGAGCCCTAGGTGGTCTAATTATCCAGAGCCATCTTTCACGGCTTCCATCATAGCCTCAGTCACTTTGGAATTTTAAAGCCCATAAGACCAAACCAAAACAAAATGAAATTATTTTCTCCGTAGAAACAGATCTTACTGGCTACTAATTTTCCTGCAATGATAGCATTCAGAAAACTTAGTTTCAGGCGAATAGGGGCGCTATGCCGGAAAGCCCGAGTTTGGCGCTCGCCCGAGTTTCATCCGAGTTTGCGATGACGGCAGTCAGTGAACGAAGATAGCGCGGAACGTGCGCAGGCAGCGGACAATAAAATATAGAGATAAAGCCACGTAACGGCGATACAAGCGCACCCTGCGCGCCTGTTTCACACTTCAAACACAATACACTGCGCAATACCAGGCCGCAGCGCTACCTAAAGTTATCAGCGCGATGTCAGCAATCGCGAAATCGTGACTTCTCTCCTATCTATCTGCACACTCACCGCTAGCTATTTGACACGCCTTTTCGGGCGGGTCAAAGGCGTGTCTTCTCTTTCAGGCTCTATCTGTCTCTCCATTTCCGAAGACGAACAGTGCGCACTAGGTGGACTCTTGTATCAACCCTTTCTCATCTCTCGAATACGTTAAAAGGCAACAGATAATATTACGAACATTTTGTTCATTTCCAAATTTATTTTAAAATCTGAATCCAATGAAGCGTTGTTGAAAAGTATAGCTTTAGGAAATTAACAAAGATTTCACACTTTCTGCCGCTAGTGGCGATACTGAGACCATTGCTTGCAGCGTGGCTTGCATACGAACTAGAGCGGCAGCCCACCGTGTCGAAAACGAGAGCTCCTGCGCTGACACGCCGCCGGTAGCGCTGCCTTCGACTGGAAAGACTGGGCAACTACTACACGCTGAATCTAACTTATTTTTCGTCCATTGCGATAATATATTTTATTGTGTCGTATATCGAAATATAACAGTCATGCATCTTCTGGCTTGAATAATACACAACAGCAAAAACTGAACTGCATTGCACCCCCCCGCGTCACTGCTGCTCTCTGCAGGGACCTCAGGTGGAGTTCCCCGCTGCTACGGCCGCTGCCGCACCCCCCTATGGCCAACCGTTGCTTTTAGTACGCTCTTGGCGAATCTCAGCGGTAGAAATTGGCCGTGCGAGCGGCTGTGATGCGGTGTGAGAAAAAAAATGCTGTTTGGCTGTATTCAATGATTCATTACGTATGCCTGTTGTGTGTGACGACTATTTAGTGTCCTGCGGATGCGAAGAGCGTGCTACCCAGCGACACAACTCATCCTATGTCATCAGACGCTGACTAAAAGCTGTGAAGGTGGTGGCGCGCGTATCTGCGTAGTATTTGTTTACATCGTGCACTTCAAGGTTTTGCGGACTGGTTTTGTCACTAACGTCGATCGCCGTTGTATACCGCAGTGACATCGCAATAATATCGTTCGGGCAGATGAGGGATCCTGTTTGTAATAATGGAATCGGACTTATAACAGAGAAAGGTGTTACGGTTGCGAAGTACGCAGTGCTTGTGTGCTGGAAATTACAAACTCTTTATTGCACTGGGTCTAGAACAACGACCGTTTGTCGATCCCGGATGTGTTTGACACATTGATGCTGAGCTTTATCACCGATAAAAGCACGGCCAAGCCAAACACCTGTGGTGCCATGTTGTTGGAGTAGGACGTGCTCCAAGCACCGTTTCGTCATCGTGGTCCGTGTTTGACGCCTTGCAAGCAGGTGTGACGCGCCGTCAGCGTTGTGCTGTGTCTTACGTGGTTGCAACAGGCTATAGTTTTGTGCAATCTTGGTATGCGAGCGAAGAAATCGGCGGCTGTCGCCACGTTGCGTGTCCTTCGCAGAGGTGCTTAGATTAATCAGCGATGACGTCCGTTTTGCCTGTTATATATTTCGATGGTCAACATCGTCGATGTCTGTCAGCAATCAGCACAGCCGCGCAGCATACCTGTAGCCTGCAGGGATGCTGGGAGTGGCCCACCCATAGCGCGTACGCTTATAATTTATGTACGGCACGCCGGGGGCGTGAACAATGGTTTTGATTGACAGGTGAACTCGGAGCTAAACTCGTGAACGGTGAAGTGCCCCGAATTCATCTCGGGACTGTCATGGCGGCAGCAACAGCAGCCTGGGTCATCGCTTCCTCTGACGGCAAATGTCAGTACGGCCGGCTGGACCCGTTTGCTGCCATGGCCGACGACGAATTCCAGTGACATTTTCGCCTCTCCAAAACGTCGATACGATGGTTGTGTAAAGAGTTAGGCGGCGACCCACGCCTGTGGAGAGTGCGTACCGGGCCTCATTCGCTTTCGGTCGAAGAGCAAGTCCTCTGCGCCCTCCGGTTGTTCGCGACCGGGATCCTCTAGGGGAGCGTCGGCGCAGACCGTTGTATTGGACGCCACCAAAGCACTGTGAGCCGCTGTGTGAAGGACGTCTCCGACGCGCTTATCGACGCGGCTGTGTAGAAGCGGTGTCTTGCTTTCCCCACGACTGCGGCCGAGCGTGCGTATGTTAAGGAGCGTTTCCTTCTGCGCGGCGGCATCACAGACGTCGTGGGATGCGTCGACGGGACCTACATTGGCGTAAAGGCCCCTTCGAAGTCCAGCCCTGACGTAGTGAAGGCCTACTATTTCACGAGGAAGGCACATTATGTATTGAACACAATGGTTGTAAGAATGCTCTGTTTTTGCTTTCATGCATGTCACGGTTAATGGAATGTTCTCCCATTTATTAGTGATAGTGGTCCGTGTACTGTGCAGTGTCAGTGGATGTTAAGGAACCCCATATGATTGAAGTTATTGGCAGCCCTTCACCATGGCATGCCTCATCGCTTGAGTTACTTTGGGGTATTAAACCTTAAAAACCGCTTCCGTTTATCAGTAACTGAGCAGTTTTACACACAGTGTAGATAATTTTTTGTTTTACCTCATGTTTGCGCGCGTAATAGGTGCATGGATTTTTCCAGCTATTTCATGCATGAATTTTAACGGGTTTTTAAACGGTAGCATTTATGTCACTTGGCAGGTTGCATTCTTATGCAATATTCATAATCGTAAGTGGGAATAAATGTTTCACTTTGGCTGAAGTGGAAAAGCTCCTGCCGGAAGCACTGGCGTCTGTAAGCCAGGAAAACTGGCAAAACTGTTGTGTTCATGTGGAGCAAGTTGAGGCTAATGCATGGCAACGTGATATGATTGTTGACGCTGAAATTGAACCGGTTGTCTTCAGCATTTCTGACTCGTGCAACTCCTCCTCTGATGAGTCGAGCACCGATTCCAGTGATGAAGATTTGAGTGGCATCGAGGAACTTGTCTGACTTCGAACTGATGTGTAATACATATGCTACCGAGGAAAGAGAGAGGACTCATCGGCTTTCTGTGATCACCTTTGTGCGTGTGTGGGTGGAAATGTGAAATATGTGTGTATGTGGGTGTGTGTGTCGATCAGTCTACAGAGGAAATTGTAACATTTCCATCAAATCATTGCATCATTGCCATTCGTTGCGTAAAATTGTATTGGGCAGTAACTTGTAGTGTAGGTGTTGAGGTGGTCGTGTTAATAGTGTCTGTAGAGAAGTAGAATTTGTAAGGGAGTGCAAATAGTACTTTTCCAATGAGAATTCGTATACTGGTACACGTCGTCAATGTTTGCAGTTTTTGGAAGATTAATTGCAGAAAATACGGTGGAGCTTAATGAAGCGTTGTGTCAATTATTCGGAAAGTATATGAAAATTTGAGAGCAAATTGGATTCATATAAAATAATTTTGAACATATACTGTTTGATTCGTTCTACTAACTGAACAGAAATTTGTTCAAATATGCTGTCCAAAAAGTTCGAACATTCACAAACCCCTAGGCATTGGCCTCATTTTGTGTGTGAGGGTTGGGAATGGTATGTATGGGTGTCTGATCATCATGTCCTGAAAAGGGATTCCTGGTTTGGTGCTGTCTTGCATTACTGTCAATCTCTTGTCGTTTTGACATGTTATGCAGTGCCAGTGTTGAGGTAGCCAGTACTGTATGTTTTGTCCTTAATTTTTCGGAGGTGTGAATGATTTCAAGCTGGCTCTTGCTCAGTGGAGTGTGAATTTGTTTCGAGTCACGTCTTTGTTAGTACATTTATCAGATTTTCTTTTTATCAAATAGTGTTGTTCGATGGCTCCACATTTTTTTTTTTCAGTTTTGGAGCACTTGACTGATTGTGTTGGTGTGTTGGTGTACATCCACTGCATGTGTCCTTTAATTTGTGTTCACTGTGATCCATGCCACTGGCTGTTTCCAGAATAAACCATTTCTCGCAAACACTGCGGGGTCAGCATTCTTTATTGTCCTGTCTCATTTATTGTTTGCTCTTTCGAAATATCTTTTCCTAGGATTGTACAACTTTTTCTGCATTTTTACTTGACGCTCCCACAGCTTGGAACTCTTTGTACCTGGCTGCATGAAAATCCTGCCTGAGCAGCTTCTGCTCTTTTAGGAGAGCAGGGAAATCGTGCCAAGCTGACTCTTGAGACAGTACTATTTTCTGTCACTGTGGGAATCAATACTATGTTCAAAATTTAACACTGAACACGGGAAAACAGGCCATATCGAGGTGGTGTTTGCATGGTGTATGGTGTATGCGGTATGCATCAAATGAACAGATGCATGCTGTTCCTTTCAGAACACGGAATAATATTTAAGCGATTCTGAACAAAACCAGTTTTCTCATTCAAGTCAGGCGAAATTCAACTTGCGATGAAAAAAAAATGTGGGAAAAAAAGTTTAACTATACGGGATTTGAACCCACGAACTCCCATTGCCTGTCGACCCTCCGGAGCGACGCGTTAGACCACACGGCCACAAAACAGCGCAGAGCGATACACCTCTCTATTTTTATTTGCGGACAACTTCCGTAGCCTTCACAGCGTTGCACATGATGTAGCGTTGGTAGCGTTCCCTCGCGGTACAAAGGAAAATTTAATAATGCATGAATCACTCGAACGCGCTTTAAATCCAAATATTGCACACTATAAAATGCTTATAAAGGTGTACTAAGTGCATTATAAAATTCAACAAGCCTCGTTTGTCGAATTGCACACGCAATGCACTTGGTGGAGCGACAGACAAATGAAAAGTGCACCGGCGGTTGGCTCACGTGACCCGTTCTTTGTAGACCGCCCAAGAAGCCCATGAGGCGGCGCCGATGTGATGATAAAGCACGGAATATATCCAGATAAACCAATGAAGCTGGAGACGTGACGAGGGTGGGATTTTGTCTTGCTACCATTAGTTCACTCATCTGAGGGCGTCGCCAGAACTCGGGAAAATTCCGAGTTTCAGCAAACTCGGGCCTTCCAGCATAGCGCCCTAGGTCTGCCGACGAGTCAGACAAGAAAGAGCAGAAACTTTTATGCACCCAGCTTGCATATTTTAAGTGTCAGCGTTTGATACAGCTGTTCTTTTAAATTTTTGCGAAAGCACTACAAACGCACCATAAAACAACTTGTTTTCCTTCACGATACAGGGTATAAATGTTATCTGTTGCCCTAAGTCGGAGATAAGACAAGAAACAACCAACTTTCTTTGTTACTGGCAGTGTAAATGTCACAATGACGGAACCAAGATGCTAAAAGTGACATAGTATCCTTCTACTGTAATTGTGATTCAGATAAAGAACACTGTGAATCTTATGCACTGGACTGCAGATTGTCGCTCTGATAATATTACGCGAGCTACCCGCGGCGTTAAGTTAGCGGCTGCGACTTTTACTACTGAGATGGAAGCTCCATGTTCTTTTCAACCTGCGCAACCCTATTTTCATGGATGCGAATTTATGTAACATTTAAAATGGCAGAACATAACACCGGGGCGCAGTGCCTTGTTTGTCAAACCGTCCAGCTACGCGGTGCAGTGCGACTTGACAAGTGCTGAGAAACGGCTCAACAGCTCCTCTTGTAAGAACAATCCTCGCCATGAAATTATCAGCACAGAAAAGTTCCACCTAATTTTCTTAGTGATGGGCCCTCTATAATAATATTTTGCTCGTTATTGTGGGGATAAACATGAGTTTCGGTTCCAACTTCCAACCGTAGAAGGACTAGAAGCGCTTACCGGTTAACTGAACGAGCTAACGTTGTTGTGGCCCTCGGTAACAACGAAAAGAGGAGCGGTGCACTGGCGGCGCCTGCATCCCTGGGTGAAAAAGAAAAATAGCCCTATACTTATGTAAACCGCGTCGTCAATCTGGAGCACAATCAACTCAACGAGAGAGCGACGTCCTTCAATGCGAGCAAACGGGGAGAGGTCAGCCGGAAGGACCCCTATCCGTCCTTGCCACACTAGCGCAAAGAAGGGAACAGCAACGTCGAAAAGGCGCTCGGTTTGCTCATGAACCTCCTCCTTCTCTTGCTAAATTCTGCTTTATAGGTTCAAGCCATCACGTGCATGCAAATGGACAGCATTATAGCGAGAAACAAAACTAACTTGTTGGTAACCTCTACTGTGCCAGCCGCAACGGAAGGCGTGCTTAAGGTTGCACTGAAGGGTTTTGTTGGAGTACTATGCTACGCCTCACAGATTTTCGATATTGGTCATAATCATTGTGTTTGACACATAATCGCTGGTAGCTTTATTGCAACTGTGTTCCATGAAGGAGAATCCGCGCAATTTCACTCGAGTATCTGATGTCATTTTTCTAAATATGTTCTAATTCGTGGCTTCTTTCTTTACTAAGTTGGATTTATTTAGGAATGACAGACCGATGGCAGTTCGTAAGCAAGTCCGAATTGTGTGCGGAGAAGTATATGGGGGTGACATTAGCAGCCGGCTTCCTTTACTTCGAGTTTCATCACTGTGTTCGCACCTGTTTCGTGCGGGGCACCGATTATGCTTTCTTCTCGTTTCCACACTTTACGCTAAGCGAGGGCACGCCTGGCGTTGCGGCTCATCCTGCGCTATAGACCCGTCCAAACCACGCACTCGCGACGCCCTGCGTCGATGTTCCCACGGGAGTCCTCCTAGGTCGTTTGCGCCGGAGGTAGCTAATTAAGCCATTAGGAGGTTGTCAAGCACCACCCGCGCTGCCCCATCCATTACAGAAATGATAAACAGCTGTCAGCGTGCTCCTGCTACCCAAGAGCACGGCGATTTAAGCAAACAAAATGTACAAAAAAGAAAAAAAAATTAGACCGATGGGCTTCTCGTCGTGAGTAATTCCCGTGGTCCCTCTACTATTTTGGTTACGATAATGACTTGTCAGCGGAAAGAAGGGCGTATTTTTTCTTTTCCGCAACTTTTCCTGGTGTTAAAGTTACCGGGATAGGAAGATAAATAGGTAAAGAAAGGATTTATTTTCAAAAAGTGAAGAGCTCAAATTATACAGGTAAATTTGCGCGAAGGCACGCAGAACTCACTTGTCTGGACTTTTGAAAAAATGCACGACTGGTCAGTTGCATAAAGGGGAAACGTTAAGGCACACAAACCACCTGCACAGGGTTTTTTTTTGTTTTTTTTTTGTCTGCGGTTGCTTAGAATCCTCCGTGAAATGGTAACTGTTCTTGAGATTGATGCGTTATACTTTTGGTGTCTCTCCACACGCATCCTCCTTAACAACTTTATTCGCAGACAGTGTGTGCATTTTAAAGTCAATAATTTTATTTGCGTTATTTGGCTCTGTGTTATGCAAAACAGCTTCTGCCGGAACTAAGCTGTTGAATGAAATACGGGGGAATGGCAATGCGTTTTGTACGACAAAACGGTTTCTCGATACATCTTCACATTCTACTTGCGTAAGCTATTCTACTGATAAATTGGTGACTAAGTGAAGGTTCAGCCGTGTTAGGAAGTGATGTTGTGTAAAGAGTATTTTCTCTTTGACGCACAAAAAAAATTTATGCTTAATTAAGATTACTTTTTAGCGCTTTCTAGAGGCTTGTTGGGATAGGTAACGGAGAGTGGATAATTATAGTTCACGGCCTTTTCCTCTTGTAATCTGTGAATCATACTTCATTAATTCATACTTCATACTTCACTGTCGACAGTCCCAGTGCGCAAGAGTTCGTTACAAACCTGAAAATGCTGGGCTGAAGTTGTACTTGTATTCTTGTATTGTTTATTGGATTCGTGTATTCTTGTATTCTTGTAATCTTAATTTTTGAATTTGTTTTTGTGTCCACTCCTGCTTGGAGTCAGGCGACTGTGCAGTATTCTCAAATAAAAAAATAAATAAATTGATAGCGAATGGGTGACTTGGTGCTCACGTGCTATAAACCACGCTCTAACAGTTACCCACCACAGGCCAAGCGCCTCCTGATCCCGACGTCATAAAGAAATATATAGCTTCATTTTTGGCCGGGCTTCGAGGTTGGGCTTGGCGTCTTTCTAAATACTGGCGCTGCAAGCGGCTTCTGTCAGACAAGTGAGGCACGTTTCGGCATGTGGTGGCCATATGATCATATTTTTCTCCCCCATCGGCACAGCACACCAAAAAATTATCAGGCTGATTATAAGTTCCCGGCAAAGTGCGAACATTCATGTTTGCCCCTATCTTTTTGACGCCCCATCATGTTTTTTATTGAAGCCAGCAACTTTGCCTTTTACAAAGTAGTTTCCATCTTACTTGGCTTGGTTACCAGAACCTTCAAGAAACTCCGGCATGGCTTAGTTTTGCTTGAAAAAAACTTCCGAACCATTTCTACTTTCACAATGAGACTGCTCAGCTAATAACCACAAGAATCTGGCATCGCGTGTGCGTAGTAGTTGTTCCTCTAGTAGCTTTTGCTGCAGGAGAAATACAAAGAGCTATGTTTAAATTCTAGAACAATGAATAGTCTACAGTAAATGGTTTTAGGAGTAAGAAACAAGTTACGGTAGGCCATTGCTTTGCCGATCATTGTGGATCATAGAAGTTTAAAGTCTTAACGTATCATTGAACTGTTTTTGCACGTTCTTTTCAGAAAGAGGGAGCTAGAGAGGCATTTTAGTATTTACAAGAAAAGCGTACCTGGTAGTTAACCTAACATGCAACTCCCACCAGCAAGAGCGTGGGCGGCGCTGGTGAACACTCTGAAGGTTAGGTTATTTGTAAACATAAATACCCCCGAAAGCAGAAGAATTGACAGCCGTTGCCGTAGCTCAGCGGTAGAGCACCGGACGCGTAATTCGTAGGTCGTGGGTTCGGATCCCACCGGCGGCATGTGGTTGTTTTTTCTTCTGCTTTTCTACTCAATTAGCTTTAAGCGGTAACATATTCAATAATATTCTTAATCGAACAACCGCACAAAATAAATAAATAAATTAAAAATCCCTCGTGTCCCTTGGTTTCTGTGGCTGTTGGCTTCCTTAATAAATTCATGTCACTTTCTAATTCTGTATTTGAATGTATTGCTAATGAAAATAAAACAACAGTGGGGCTAGATATTCATTACCCCTTGTAGTAATCATTCAGCGAGTTCGTTTACTGCATAAGCAGTATGAGTGCCATCAGGCGGAAAACCGGCATGTGTCCCTGCGTAGCCGCGCTTGAATCCTCCGGGCTCTGCAGCGAGCCAAACGCTAGAACCGCCCTCTGACTAGAGGCGAGAGGAAAATTATTCATTGCCGGAGGTGGAGAGACGGGCACGACACAGTCTTACAGAGAGGCAGTGAGGCGGCTATAGAGAACGCGCGTCAGGGGATCACGTCAACTGGTGTGCATCACCGGCAGATCGAACACATGCAGCATACCAAGTAAGGCGAAATATGTTTAATGACAACGTAAAAGAATTAAAAAATTATGAGAGATCATTTTAGTTAGCCAAAGTAAAAGAGAGTGTATATTCAGCAACGCAAAAGCATTAAAACATTATCAAGACTTAAACGGTAGCAAGACTGAGGCAAAATGATAAGGCGCAACTTTCAGGCAAGGGAATGCAGCGAAAGGAAAATCATCAAACAGGGTAGCGTCAAATAGAGAAGCATCAAATATAAAAGCGTCATCATCGAGAGAGAGAGAAAGCCTTTAACGAAAAGCACAGAATTTAGCCGGCAATTAAAAATTACTGGCATGCTACACTTCATGGCTAAGGGAATTTGGGAGACAAAGACGGAAGGAGAGCAGTGCAGAAAAGGTAAAAAGGAAGAAAAGGAAACGTGCGTTCGTTTGATTCAGCAATAGCTGTGGATAGCTCTTCCGTTTTTAAAAGGCAGGTGCAAAGCTGGCATTGCCGCCTGTGGGATGCCTGACTGACTATCTGCGGAGAGTGTCGACGGCCCTATCCCCACTGACAGCTGTTTGCAGTAATCTTCTCAGACTGTTTAGCGTCATCATAAAAGCGCATTCAGCTTCCAAAGTTCACTGCATCACCCCACCTGAGCATGGCCGTTTTTTTTTTCTTTTCAGTGCAAACCTCAGTAAAAGCACCTAGAGACAGGATAAAAAATACACTGCTGCTTTAATTCAGCTTCGCCTTCAAGATACTGGTCACGAAGAGGAGGGGGCAGAATAAACAGCCTTCTGGTATCCTTAACGTCGCACGCAGAAACAGGACATCCTTTGTTCCGCGTCACTATTTCATTTCCTATGATTTCCTGATTGCGCACCACTCTTCGGTAAATGTGTTCACATCAGCCAAATTTTTTACCCGCAAACTCTACGGCGCCTCCTTTCACTTCTACGACTCCACATAGCTTTATATCAAAAGGACTCTCAAGAGCGATGGTGAAAAGGAATTGGAAGATAATTTTGAATAACACTTCTTTGCAACTGGTTATTACTCACTTCTATTGCCAGTACTTTAACACTTGCGACATAAACGTTACCCATGCGAGGGTAGTTGCGTTTTATGGCGTCATGCAACTAGTACACTATCTTCAGAGTTGACTGCTACTACTTGCGTGTCATGGTGATGGTGTAGAGGCTAAAGAATAAGAGTTCTTTTGACCCGTGCTGTTTTCTGGTCTCGTAGCGTTCTGTTGAACGCAGTACTGTTGGTCTCAAACACCTTTTATGTTGGGTGGCGCCAATGGTAGTTGTTGATTTTGTGCAAATGCAGCAGTCTTTGTTCATAAATTTTGTTGCTGTGTTATTGATATCACGGAGGCATAAACAATGTTTATTAACTTATGCAAATAACATTTAAGACATTGCTTGTCTCCTCATTCTTTTAAATTTTAGCACCTGAAATATAAATTGCTGGTGGTGGGTGGTGGGGGGGGGGGGGGGGGGGGTTGACTTGTGTCCTCTTTAAACCTTGTGCACGTTTGTGTCATGTGCTGCTGTTCTTCCCCTGCGCCCTCCTCAGTCTCTTCCGAGGGACGTTATTTTTCGCTTCTTGTTTACAGCGCCGGTGAGGACTGTCCGCTTCTTATTTTCGTTAGCTCGGAAAAAAATTAGAAGCTAAATAAGTGACGCACGTATCAAAGATAAACAGTCAGCATGATCAGCCTGCAAAGGCCTGCGCAGAGTGTTTATGGAAGAAGTTCATCGGCCTACACTAAAGAAGTTTTCCAGAGGCTGCACTCTAGTTGAAATTGAATATGCAACTCTTTTCCTACCGGGCATGCTCACTTGCCGCTGGGGATATAAATTTAATTTTCTGTTCACGCCCTGATGCGCCGTGATTGATTGGGGGCATGACCAGAGAGAGCCAAGATGTAGGGATAAAAAAAAACTTTCCTTGGGAGTGTTGCCATCAAGCGAGGGAGTTCCATGAATTTTGCCGCTCGTTGTCTTGTTTCAAGGAAAACTTTTTCAGTTACACCTACTTTCAATCTTTCGGGAAAGCAAAAACTTAGTAGCGCTCTCAACACAGAGAGTGCCGGATGGACGTGGGTGTTGATGGATACGAGCAGACTGACAAAAGCGCAGAAGCGGGCTTTATTTTTTCCTTTCACTAACAGCGTATAGTTTTGCTATCTTGTCGGACTGCCTATTTCGTGCGCCTCTTTGTACTGTACTGTTAAATCCTGCTGAAAATATTTAAATGACGTCGGTGTTACAAGTGTGCAATGAGCCAGTGCAGTGTCACAGCCCCGAGCTCATACGTCAAACCTTAAAGCTCTTCTGTTAAAGTACATTTTTATGATTTTCTATAGTGCGCGCCTCAAATGATATTTGAATGGTCTCAATTCAATGTGGATTCCGGCTTCCTGGAGAAAATAAAATAGTCCATTAAATATCTCCTCGAGTTAACAATTTATCGAACTTGATGCACTAGAAGCGTGCGACAGATTTGTAGATAAAACGTGGCAGTATTATAATTTCTACTTCTCATTTGTTCCTACTATAAAGCAAGGAAACAATAGATCTGGCCCTTTCTGCTTAAAAGCTTGAACAAAAAGGTGTTTTATTTTCTTTGTATCTTGAAACATCCTGATGAACGATTTCAATTTAGAAATAAAAAAAATCTCAATATGAAAATTTCAAAAATACCGAGCGCGCATGTTACCAAACCAATTTTCTTCAGTAATACATTCGATCCCGGCCCCGGCGGTTGAATTTCTTTGGAGGAGAAATTCTAGAGGCCCGTGTACTGTGCGATGTCAGTGCACGATAAAGAACCCCAGGTGGTCGAAATTTCCGGAGCCCTCCACTACGGCGTCTCTCATGGCCTTAGACGCTTTGGGACGTTAAACCCCATAAACTAAACTAAACTAAACTAAACTTCAGTAATACATGTCTTTTAGGCGCTTTGCCACGCATGAAGCCAAATGACGTCATACAATAAAGTCGTTTGACCTGCCCAGATAATGGGAAATTATATCTTACTCAGGTCTGCAACTGGCGGAAGGAGCACAGCTAACCACCGCAGCGTGCGACTAACAATAGGGCCAAGGGTACGAAGAGTCGATAGCAGCGTCCAAAATCTGTCGCATTTTTCACACTGCCTGCATGATCTCATCCTCACAGCAGAATTTGATTCCGACATAGTCAAGAACGTTTATGCTCTACTCCGTGCAGATGAGAACAGCTTCGCTTAAGATGTAAAGCGCGAAAGCATACAGAGCTGCACGTGGTAATATCTTTGGCCTACAATGAGTTTGGTGGGGATGCAATAGCCTTACGCGTAACAAGGTGACTTTCTGGCCACAAGTTGTGCTCTCGAAAGCTATTGTGCGCGGAACCAATCCGCTATCGGTGTGCTCAGGTGCATTACATATACGCAATATAGTTTACTGGCGGATCGTTATGTTAATGCGGGTGTACTTGCACCTTCAATGGTGTAGCTGGAAGTAGTCACTTTGCACATTTCACAGCGACTGACACACAGTAGTAATATGAATTCAAAGCAGCAATGGGAAACACTGCTGGAGCACTTCCAAGAAAAATGAAAATAGTTGATAAGTGGAGGCGCTGAAAAACTCCTTGCTAAATTTGTAAATTCACAGACTTCATTGTTCAAGCCTTGGTGTAAATAGTCTATAAACACTTAGAACCTCTTTTTTACCGTTTTATTTTTATAATCTCCCCTTCCAGTCAGAAGACTAAGGATGCTCAGCAATCAAAGCTACATGCACGTGAGGGGGCTGGTATGAAGACCCTAGAAAATGACTATGTTTGCTTTTCTCGATATATATTTTGGAAATATGAGCGTTTATAGCGCGCAATACGTTTTCTTGGTCACTCGAGCAGAGAGCCTTTTTGACATTATAACATCACTTTCTCAAATGCATGCAGAAATTTTTATAATATAGATCCGGCATAAGTGAACAGTAGATCGTGCCAAGTGCTCAAATTATTGCTACCAGTCGCAATAACCCCATATAACTGTGGAGTAAATACTCCCGTTCATTAGAACTTGATATGCCGGCAAGCGATCCTGCCATGAAGCTAACTTTCGACATAATTTTTGTTTCCGAAATAACCAAGAAGACAAAATAAATATGCATTGCTCCTAACAACCCTATGGTTAGGTCACTCTTGTATGCACGCATGCGAGCACGCCCACACGCACTGTTTTAAACGCTTGCTGACTTACCAGAATAAATTTTCTTCATTTCATGAAGTAATAAAATTTCCTGCTAAATCAAGCGTGCAGCCTCAGTCAAGAGTACATAACCCAAAGGGTTTGCTTCCAAAGTGTTTATCATTGCTGCCTAGCACATAAACCAGTCGAAGCGAATTGGGAGTATTCAGGACGCAAAGCCATTCCTCTTTCGAGAGACTCCGGTCGCCGAGGATCCATAACGAGGCTTGCTTCAGGCCTCATAAGCAAGCCGCTTGGGCTTATACTTTTGACGCGGAGGGCACACTTCTTCATCCCAGACTACTGGAAATTATATTACGGTTGCTTATTCAACACATAATTATTGCACCAAAAAACAAAAATAAGCAATAGAAATATTTTTCTTTTTCTCTTGCGCTGTGCTGCGGTATTGTAAGGGTGACTAGAATTGTTAACTTTTACATATTCAAAAGATAAATGAAGTTTAATATTTTTCGGAAAATCGCCGATGCTATTCAACGTAAAACCAAGTAAAAAAACTTTGACGGCGCCAGCCCGCAACCCAAGAATTGCCTTACAGGTGCAATTAGCGTTAAATGTTTCTTGTTTTGCATTTTTCCTCCATAAATGTCTTGCGGCGAACGATTAGTTCCTCCTAGAACCACGTTAGCAGCGGCGTACAGTTTTTAGTTCTCCTAAAAATTGTTTACTTTCCACAAGTATCCCAAACTACTTCCTTCACCTAAACATTACCATTGCGCCTCTAAAGCACAACAACGCATAGTGTCATGTGCAGTGCCGAACAGTCCCCCACATCTCTTCAATTACTTTCTCCTGTGCCAGTTGCAGCGCACCTATCTTTGCAAAATTCTTAACCTATATCCGCCCACCTAACTTTCTTCCGCCCCGTGCTACGCTTGCCCTCTTTAGAATAGAGTCCGTTCTTAACGACCATCGGTTATCTTGCCTTCGGATTATATGGCCTGGCCAAGTCCACATCTTTTTATTGTTTTAGACTAGGATATCACTAATGCGCGTTTGTGCCCTTGCCCAGTCTTCCCCCTTCCTCTCTGTCAACGTTACGCTTATCATTTTAGAGCGCAGCTCTTTGGCGTCCGTTCCTGGGTTTCGCGTCGGCGTCGGCCTCGTAACCAGCTCCGCCCCCAATGTCACGCTTTTCAATTGGTCGAAATGCTCGTGACGTCACAGTGCGCGAATTTCAAATGGGGCCAATTGTACTTTGGCTAGTAACCATGCAACCAATCAAAGGGATCGTATAGTGATGCTGCAACTAAGTTGGACTGAGTTTAGTTAATTGCTTAATTAATCAATTAGCCTAATTAATATAGAGGAGAATGAAGAGGTCAGAAGAAAAGAAAAGAAAGACGCGCGCCGCAGCGACAACAGCGTCCGCGGAAGGAGACGCTGCTGAAAAAAAACAGATAAGTACGAAGCCGCGTTCCCTCCCCCACCACGCATTTCCCCACTAAGTTGTTGTTGTTGTGGCTGAGGGAAGGATGAAAAGGAAATTGCACGGGCCTGCTACTGGCTCCAGCCGAGCCACCACCGCTGCCATCGTGCAGACAGAGGAGAGTAAAGAGATGAGAGGAAAGAGAGAAAGGAAAGAAAAGACGCGCGTCGCAGCAACAACTGCGTCCGCCGGAGCGGACGCCGCTCAAAAAACAGATAAGCGGCCGAAGCCGCGCTCGCCGAAGCGAGAACAGATACTCCTCCTCTTTTCTTCACTGAGTAAGACGTTGCTCGTTTCATATACGTTGTGTCGAACATCCTAGACAGTTCCAACAATTGACAGGTTAATGACAGAACACGATGGATAGAAATAGAATAATATAAATATGGATTAGCCTAATTAACCTTTCTAGTTAGACCGCATAAATCAATAAAACCGAGAACGAAATTGGTCGAGGTGGGGAATCGAACCAGGGTCTCCGGAGTGCGATACGAGCACGCTAGCCACTCCGTAATGCCAGCTGAATGGTTTGGAATGAACAAAGGCGCGTCTAGCTAATACGGCGTCTTCGTTCACTCCCATCTTCCCCCTTTCCCTTACGGCGAGGTGCAGGTGTCCACCCAGATATGCGAGAGAGATACATTTCCTTTCCTCAAAAAATAAATTTACCGTCCAGCAAGGCGTACAGCCGAATTGGCGATGGCGTTCTGTGGACTCCCTGGCAGCGTTGCAAGACGCTGTCGCGTTCCACTCTTACAGGCGAAGCTTAACATGTTAACCACACATCAGTAACACACGCAGACAGCCAATGGACGCGTCATTCGCTGGCAGCACTTGATCGATTCAAGGAAATTATAACGCATTATAGCGACATCCACCGCCTTTTCCCGGCCCCTGCAAAGGGGCTGAGTAAGACGGAGGAGCGAACTTTAAGGCGCCTGCAGACAGGTACTCTACTCTGTCCTGCAATCTTAAAGCATTACGATCCTAACACGGATGGGCGATGCCCACACTGTGGGGAGACCTGTGATATCTTCCACATGGTGTGGGCATGTACTCAAAATCCCCACCTCCCCCCTTCCCCTACCCCTTCCAGAGAGGCATGGGAGACTGCCCTTCTCAACTGCTCCTCGCTTGAGTCCCAAAGGGCTCTGGTGAAACGGGCTAGAGACGGGGCATTGTCATGCGGTGTCCCGGACTAGGGACGCCGACCATGTAGCGTGGCCACTCTGTGGCTCCCAAACTCTATTTCAGAAATTAAAAGTTTTCACCACCACCATCATTCACAACCACATTCTTAACGTACGCTCCCTTGCCGCACATGCCAAGGACGTACACCACGATCACATTCTGCGCCATTCTTCTGTACTTTGCTTTGCTGAAACCTGGATGGATCCCGAAGAGCCTCTCGAAATCATAGATTTCCTATACTGCTGTGGTGCTCGCAGAGACCACAACAGAGCGGCGGGAGTCGCTATCTACTTGCGCACAGGTCTCTCTGCAATACCAGTCGAAATGTTTGGCACGTCACATGAAGTTGGCGAACTGTGCGCCGCAAAGTTGCCCAACGGCTTGCTGGTAGTAGCTGCCTACTTCGCCCCTACCGCACTCACGAAAGACGTCGTGCACTTCCTGCAACTCGCATTAACCGTCCATCGATCCACACCGATGTTAGTAGTGGGGGACTTTAATGTTGACATAAAGACAAACAGCAATTTCCTAACACTTATGCGGGAGAACATCCCGTTCCTCTCGCTCGTAACGCTTCCCACGGCTGTGACAACCTCGCGAGGCACTTGTATAGATATCGTCTTTGAGAATCAAGCATTGGTGTACCAAGTCGAACATATATCAGTCTATTTCTCCGACCACAAAGCTTCCTTCATGACTGTCAAGAACTGTTAGTGGAGTCTTTGTTAAAGGAATACGTGTGAAAAATAAAAAAAAATTCTGTGATAGCGCATACATGTGTTGCTCGATTTCTTTGCCTCAATCTATCGAAAAGGTGAAACAGCTTATTTGCTGCGCTCAAATTTCGCATTAGGAAGTAACGTAATCGTCGGTAATTTTTTTCTTTGTACAATCTGCTGCCTTGTCGTTGTAAGGAGATAGCGCCACCCAGCGGCGTTCGTGAGGAGAAGAAGACAAAGCACGAGGAGCGCGTGCGGAGGGGAACGTCTTATATCCCCACGATACATGGTGCGAATTGAAGTCGCCTGCCAACAGAACTGACTTCTGGCAATTGACTAGTAGAAGATCTAGAGGCCTTGAATCCTGCCATCCCATGAGGTGAACAACAACAACAACAACAACGCGGGGCAGGTCGAAGAGGATTACGTGGCAGAGGAGAGAAGAGCGCGGTGGGCGACGGACGTGGACGAGTTCTGCTGGCTCCCCGAGTTCCGGGCTTGGGCCTTACCCGCAGACGTCCGGGCCACCAGACCTGGACTTCCATCGTCGAGAGCCCCAACCACCAGGCCCAGTCGCCACTCTTCTCCGTCCATCCGTCAGCTGCTCCACACAGGCCGCCTCTGGTGCCTACGTGACTTTTCCGGGATACCAGACCTGGGAACCGTGCTGGGAGCCCACAGACGCCGACGCTGCGGTAGCGTTGCATCGACATTGGAACACCCAGAGACTCCCTGACTGCCCGACACCCAGCCAGTCCTCCCCGCTCGTTGCTCGAATAAGACAAGTAGTGTGACTTTCCTCTTTGACTCTTTTTTTCTGCTCTTTTTTTCTGCATTTTTCGTAAGCACTTTGTTCTGTTCCCCCGTGTGTTTTTTTCCCGTGTGTTGTTGCGTTGCTCTCTTGTTCCTTTCCTTTTTTCTCGCTCATATTGAAATTGGTTTCCTTTCCGATAAAAGCCGCCTCGTTTATTGTTTGTACTTTTGTGTCTGTTTAAAATAAGACCTGCAATCACACAGATCCTCACAAATTTGGCGTCCACTACGACAGGACGAGGTCGGTTTTTATTGCTTTGCCTGTTGTGTTAATTTAGGAACAGTATGAGTGCTTCAGATTTCGTTGCTTTAGGCGAGCGCATGGGCTTGTGCGGTGCTGAGTTACGAGCGTGGGTGGAGGATGAGCTTCGTAAGGCACGGGGAGAGAGAGCCGCTGAGCGTGAAGCTGCGAAGCAGAAACTGCAGTTAGAGGCACGGAATTTGGAGTTAGAGTCACGGAATTTGGAGACGGAGCGTGAAGCTGCGAAGGAACGCTTGGAGTTAGAGGCGTAGAACTTGCAGCTACAAATAAGGCTCAAGGAGGGTGGCGCAAATCCTCCGAGTGACCGTGGAGACCGTAGCGTCTCATCGACCAGCTCCATTAACCCTCACAGCCTCATACCACAGTTCAATGAAGCGCGGGATGACCTCGATGCCTACTTAAAGAGGTTCGAGCATGTGGCCACGGGGCAGGGTTGGCCAAAAGAAAAATGGGCAACGGCGTTGAGCTTGTGCCTTGGCGGCGAAGCACTTAGGGTCTTCGGTCGGCTCTCGCCTGAGGATTCCGTGGATTATGACAAAGCGAAGCTTGCCTTGCTTCAGAGGTTTAGGTTCACCGCGGAAGGGTACCGAGAGAAGTTTCGCCAGAGCAAGCCCCAGGATGGAGAAACGGCCTCGCAATATGCTGCCAGGTTGTTTAGCTTCTTTGACCGTTGGGTCGAGATGCGGGGAGAACGCCGCACTTTTGAGGTGGTTCGCGAAATGGTCGTGAGCGAGCAATTTTTGAACAACTGTCATTCTCGTTTAGCCCTTTTCTTACGTGAGCGGGAGGGCAAGACAGTTTCCAAGCTGGCGGAGGCTGCCGATCATTTTCTCGAAGCACAGCGGCAAAATAACTTGTTGTTCTTCAAAGAACAGGGGGAGCATACGATGAATAAAGCAAAGGACGAGGTTTCAGGTTCACAATCTCGCCTGCGGTGTTTTCTTTGCGAGAAGACTGGGCACAAGCGGCGGATTGTCGGACGAAGCCGAAGCAATCGTATTGCACCTGGTGCCGCGAGGTAGGACATGATGCTCAGTCGTGCAAAGCTAAGAGGCCACGAGACCGTGAGGAGTCCGCCTGTTGCATGACACCTCGATATTCACATCCCGATAGCACTGCAGTGGTAACGCGCGTAGAGGGCCAGTTGGGGGAGATGGTTTGTACTTCCAACCCGGTGGAAACTGCTATGCCCGTGGCGCACGGTGAGGTGTTCGGCCAGCCTGGTTCGGTATTACGGGATACGGGCAGCACCGGCATTGTTGTGCGTGAGTCCCTTGTACCGGCAGCGGCGCTTACAGGGAAACAGGCTACATTATTCTTGGCCAATGGGACCCGTGTAGAAGTTCCGGAAGCGGAGGTGGTTATTTCCTCACCATACTTTTCGGGTAAGGCCATCGCGCGGTGCTTGTCTACACCCCTGTACGACATCATAATAGGCAATGTCCCTGGCGCTAAACCTCCATTCTCGGTTGACCCGCCAGTTCTAACTGATCAGGCAGTTTCCCTTGCCATGACGAGTTCGGTCGATGTTCCTTCCCTTACGGTGGCAGCAAGGATTTCAGAGAGTAGTAAAAGCCCCGCTCTGAACACACTCCACTTGTCACGGCCGGAGTTTCGCCTCAAACAGGAAGAAGACCCGACCTTAGAGGTGTGTCGCAGGAAGTTGGGGCAAATATTTCGTGGCAAGGGACAGACCGTCCACTCTTTTGATACAGATGAAGGTGTTCTCTTCCGGACATACCAAGTGTGTCCCGGCCGAGTCGTTGAGCAAGCGGTGGTACCGAAGGGCTTACGCACGCAAGTCCTTAAGTTGGCGCATAAGAGTGCATTATCCGGCCATCAAGGAATACGGAAAACAAGAGCAAGGGTGCTCAGTGAGTTTTACTGGCCCGGTGTACAGGCTGACATTAAAAGTTATGTCAGATCGTGTGCTAAGTGTCAACCGACTGTGTCAAAGGAAAGGGAGAACAAAGTAAATGACACCGTTGTTCCGTCGGTGCCGGCGGACAACGGCCGGCACAGAGTGTATAACATCGTAGGACGGAGATATTTAAAACCATGGTGGAGACCGAGGTCGGTTTGGAGAAACCGGTTTCACAAAGGAAAACGGAAGTACTAGTTGAAAGAGTTCTCGCGACGGTGAAGTGGTTTGATGTGAAGAATGGAATACGGAAGAATGTAGCGCACACCGGTTCTTGTCGGCATTGTCTGTGTTTGTTCATGTTTGTTTTTGGGTGTCGGCTACTTACTTTTTATGCTTTCCGTGTTTCTTCGCCCTCTATGGACGCTTTACGTTGACTTTCCATGTGCTCTCTGTGCTGTGTGTGCGAATGTCTGTGAACGCTTCGCACATTGACGACCGTCGTATTGTGTGTGGTGTTTAGTGTGCGCGCTGTGGTGCGGTGTTCTGTGTTGCGATCGTCGAACGCGTCTGGTGTCGCTCTCCTGAAGTAGAGTTCTTTCCCTTGAAAAAAACTTCCGAAGAGGGGGCCTTCTGTAAGGAGATAGCGCCACCCAGCGGCGTTCGTGAGGAGAAGAAGACAAAGCACGAGGAGCGCGTGCGGAGGGGAACGCGGGGCAGGTTGAAGAGGATTACGTGGCAGAGGAGAGAAGAGCGCGGTGGGCGACGGACGTGGACGAGTTCTGCTGGCTCCCCGAGTTGCGGTCTTGGGCCTTAGCCGCAGACGTCCGGGCCACCAGACCTGGACTTCCATCGTCGAGAGCCCCAACCACCAGGCCCAGTCGCCACTCTTCTCCGTCCATCCGTCAGCTGCTCCACACAGGCCGCCTCTGGTGCCTACGTGACTTTTCCGGGATACCAGACCTGGGAACCGTGCTGGGAGCCCCGACGCTGCGGTAGCGTTGCATCGACATTGGAACACCCAGAGACTCCCTGACTGCCCGACACCCAGCCAGTCCTCCCCGCTCGTTGCTCGAATAAAGCAAGTAGTGTGACTTTCCTCTTTGACTCTTTTTTCTGCATTTTTCGTAAGCACTTTGTTCTGTTCCCCCGTGTGTTTTTTTCCCGTGTGTTGTTGCGTTGCTCTCTTGTTCCTTTCCTTTTTTCTCGCTCATATTGAAATTGGTTTCCTTTCCGATAAAAGCCGCCTCGTATATTGTTTGTACTTTTGTGTCTGTTTAAAATAAGACCTGCAATCACACAGATCCTCACAGTCGTCAATTTAAGCTGAATTCGTTTCGTTAGAAAACGCGTTTCTGTACCTTAGGTCAGTACATAAGGCAGAATGTTACATACTTCTCTTTTTCGGGACACTGGTAGACAGCCATTCATGATCTGAGACAATCTGCCTAATGCGCTTCAACCGATTCTTATTCTCTTAGTAATTTCACTCTTATGATCCGGACCTGTGGTCACTATGTTTCCGAAGTATACCTATTCTCTTACTATTTGATCTCCAACCAATTGCTAACTGCTGTTTCCTTCCGAGACTGTTGAAGAACTTCTATTTTCTGCATAACACGTTTTAGAACGACCGCAGTACTCTGCATGTGTAAGTCGTTGATAATGCTTTATGTATAATTCTCTGGGTGGCATAGTCCGGAACTGTATTTAGCAAATTCTAGTTTACTAAGGTGTTCTGCTTTAATTTTAATCCCGCACATACTCAATCTAGGCCTCCGAATGTCCGCTATAAAGAGGCAGTCAATAGAATTGGCGGGATTGTGACTCCCTGCCTGACCTTATATATGGGGATTTTATTCTTGACTTTATGGAGGACTATGGTGACTTCCTGCCTTCATAAATGCCT
This sequence comes from Amblyomma mixtum, assembly GCF_055824585.1. NCBI lineage: Eukaryota > Metazoa > Arthropoda > Arachnida > Ixodida > Ixodidae > Amblyomma > Amblyomma mixtum. The sequence goes on along the minus strand of NC_143012.1, from coordinate 281,472,035 downwards.
TCCACCATTTTTGAGTAAGCTTTCTACCTCCTAATAAGGCAACATCTGCATAAGCGCTCAGGTTTCGATTGAGTCAAATCCTTTCTTGAGATCTATACCGCAGTCATTTACATTTTTTTTTAACACTCTATGTAATCCCACTTCAAGCTTCAATAAATGATCCAGTTGTCAGTGGTATCATTCGACTGCCTCTGCAGCCAAACACCCGTTGCCTTGAGTAGACACAAAATACCATACAAGCCAACTAGAGATTAAGCATCTGGAAATTCATCATGAAAATTCAAGTAAAAATATTCAGCCTATCGATTTGTGGAAATAGCGGACAAGCAAAAGTATCTTATATTCCGTGCGGGAGAAGGATGTGTTCATTATGAGGACACCCTAGTCCTTGAAGAGAAGGAAAGAGCCGAAAACAAATTTCCATAGCCAAAAACTGCAGCGTTAAATTTCACCAAAGTCTGTGCCTTGTGTCAAAAGTGCATCTCTGCAAAAAAGAAAAAGAAAAAAACATGAATATGACTATGTTTGAGTCGGTTTATGGTGACAGCTGAAACAAGAAAAGTCTACGTTTGAAATATCCACAAAAAAAAAAACTCCGCAATATAGCTTTTATAACTACACGCTACTCACAACCTTCGTGAGCCTCACTTGGGAGAAAGGGATAAAAGGGGAGAGAGGGGGGCAGAAAGAGGCGGTATCCGTGATTTTCAAGCGTTTTTACGGCGCTTGCTTTCGCCGCGGGTAAGAGGACAAGTTTCAATGGCGCATTCTTTTCCCAAGCTGCCGGAAAAAATTCCGCCTGCCCTAAAAGCGCGAAAGATTACACCAATTCAAGATCGCCTCAAACTTGTAGCGTCTCGCTCTCTGACGCTCGTTCCGGAGTTCATCACTGTTCTCTGATAAAAAAATCTATACTGGTGAAGTCTAAGACACTGAAAGGAAAGGATGATCGACGCAGTCGCGTACGCGAAAAATTTTCGTGCTTCAATGGTGTGCAACTCTAACCTTGAAGGGTTATTTTTTCCTGTGTTTCAAGCTTGAAGAAGCTCTTGCTCTTCGCTCGTCCTGTACATCACTGCTGATGCAAACAAACCGCTGATGGTGAAAAACAGAGATTCCATTCGGTGATGCGAGAGAAAATAATCACACGTAGAATTCTTATCATTCAATTAGACCGGCGCTTGTGCAGCTAGTTGTCCAGTCAGAACGCAAGCAGCCAAACTTAACGCGCTGTCGTAGAGGTGTTGATTCTCTAGTCACTAAGCCTGCATTTTTTCCTACAGCTCGTGGTCCTAACTGCGTCTTCCCCCCGCCCTCCCCCCCATCCTGCCCTCATGTCCAACATTTCTGGCGAAAAATTTTTAAAATTGGAAAATAGTAAGAGCTGTTATTGAAATATTGGAGGTTAGTCAGTCTTCTGATAGACAGCCAATTTTTTCCTATAAAGTGGTTTACTCGATCGCGTCGACTTGTTAAGACTGCCATAAAAAACCAACGGCGAACGCTTTTGACGGTAGCGCAAGTCTTTGATAGAAAAAAAAATTGCGGAGAACGTTTACTACATTCGAATCGGAGCGAAAGCAGGGGTTTGTGCTACGTGTAAAACGACGGTGAGCAGGCAGTGCCGCGGGACGGAGCAGATGGAAGTCGATGAAGACGACGCTCTCGAGTACACAGCGGAGAGTTTACCGCCTGGGCCTTGGCCACTCCCCAGCAGTGGGTATGTGCCATATTATTTGAGGCCAACCAGCCAACCAACCAGTATGGTGCAGTTTAACCCGAGGCATGTTGACTGCGGCGATAGCCTAGTTTGTTTGTTTCTTTTTTTGCAATAAAGAAAAACAAATGCGGCGATACCCTAGTGGTCTCACTGAGTGGCCCTTAAAGGAAATCTGTTCGCAGCCGTGCGCTCTACTGCCAGTCATGGATATTGATTCAATTTCTTTTTCACTTTTTCATGGTTTAACCTCTAACTGAACTGAAGGTCAAATTTGCAAGGTCCGCGATTGAAGCCTGAGGTCCCGTGGTGAAGGTTTCGCTTCAAAAATATGACACTCAAAACTCCATGGCGCTCAAGCTATACAGGTTTTGTGGCCATTTGTACAGACCATGGCAATTTTTCCCACAAAAGGGGCACTCATTCGCGATGTTCTTACGTAAAGTTTTAAAAAAGCAAGCTGTGAAATATAGCGTCCATAGGCTGCCACCGCTAGGCAAGTTTTTTTTTTCAGGTGGTAATGTCGATCATAAACATGATAAGCATATGAGCCGCAGCGTGAACGGTAAAGGTTATATACCTTAAAATATATATTTAGACAAAAAACATTATGTAGAGTGTGCCATGAAGGCCACCCATCAATCAACCATCTAATTTTTTCTTACCCACTGCAGGTAAAAATGCATAAAGGTGTAAATGCTGCACCTTTCTGTACTTTACTGAAGTAGGCTCTCAAGAGAATTTTATTGGACCCCATGGTTACACGATAAGGGACCACAGTCCCTCAAAAAATACAAGAGTACAGTTCGCAACTAGTGTCGCTCGATTACGGAAAAGCGATCACTCAAGACACGACGGCGACTCCTGTCGCCCTGCAAAAAAAAAGTCATTCACTGCACGTAATAATGTCCATTTCCTTGCCAATTATGTTAGACGTTAAATTAACACAAAACGAAGCTTATGAAAGGATCTAAAGCAGGTACTGCAGCAGACTGCTCCAGTTTTTTCTTCTTGGCTAATGCGTCAAAGGAACGTCATATAATCGGGTACGGCCCCGATAAAGCACATCTGAACAAAATAATTTGCTTATAAAAAGTTATAAATTGTAACACAACAATTCCTCACTCGTGCCTGTGGACAGAAGTGATTATAACACCGGTGCTGTTACCTTTGACGCTAAATAGTTCACAGTAGACCCGCGAGCTACCCAGAAGAATACAGTAATTTGTTGTTGTATACCAACATTTTGAATAATATCATGCAATCAAAATATTGTGTGGCCTGCGTATCTAAACCGGTTATATGGCACTGACTGGCAAATGATTCATTAGCTACGCTCCTTTCGATCAGATGTTCATGCCTATTCGAAGGGTCATGAACATCTACTACCACCGCACATCTAGAGGATGTTCGCGCAGCGTAAACAGTACTTTCTCAGCGAAATACCAGCAGACATAGAAAGCGACCTCTTGACTCGTTGAATTTTCTCCGACTGGCGGCATAGGTCGCTGCGACATGAGACGCGAGGTCTGTTGAGCAGCCCTAAACAAGACGGCAACGTTCCGCGACTTCAAAGGATGTAGTGATGGTAGAGTTCTTGCCTATTATCTGGGAGGCGGCAAGCAGCATTTTGGCGGGCGAATTCACGATATGCTGAGACACGAGAAAGAACTACACTTCCGAAAAAATTCGATACTCCTAGTCACAATATTCTGTAAATGTGCTGATTAGTTAGGATGTAATGTTAACGTGTGTTTTCTCTCTATCGTAATCGAAAACTGCACAGTGTCGTCCCTGTGGTCGGCTCCTTCTCCTGGTGCCAAGAAACCTAGAAGGAGGTGGGGGGGGGGGATTTGGTGCGGACAGACTGAAAAAATTATCCAGAGAACGCAAGGCTGAATATTTTTCGCAATAGTTACTTTGTAGGTTGCATTCATTCTAATTATTAGGTACCGCTTGAACTGTGCTGCAAAATGCAATAGTCGATAACGTAGTAGGGGTGCCGTCATGAAAAACGAAGTAAACAAGCTTCTTCTTCTGTTTAAAGCAACGATATCTAAGATACACGATGTGATATTTATAATACTAGTGCGATGTATTTCATTTCCCATAATAAACAGTATTAAAAAAAAGACAGCTTGCCCTGAATTGCAGCGACGAACGATGGTCGTGCAGTTTTTCTTTCTATGGTTTTACGCTGAGCAAAGCCCGACGCTGCCATTATTTAATTACAAGAACCAGATGCTGTACAGCCTGTAACAAAACGTTCTGCGACATTTCGTTCGCACAGTGCGCAGCGTACTTGTGCTGCCACGCGGAAAGTACCTTAATTATCCATTCGCAGCGACCAAAACAAGCTCTTCTTCTTCTGTTGAAAACGAGGCTGTGCTCACTAGAGCGCAGTTGCTAAAAATTGGGATATAAGCGTGTCTAGAATTTCCCGAAAGAAGGGTGTTGTTCCTAAAGTTGCATGTGTTATTCTTATTAACTTAGATATCCAGCAACAAAATGTTTTTCTCGTTGCGAAAGCTGTTTACGGAGTTATAGTAAATGTTACTTTTGTTTTTCATCTCTTGCACGCAGGTAATAAGCTTAAATGGCCCACGAATATTTACTTTCCCGCTTTCCTTGTTGCCGGGTGAGTGACCTCTGCTACTGAAGAGTCGTTGTTCACCTCCCGAACTCTACCGCAATAGCCTTAGCAATATTATGCTTTTCCCTTTGTACTGGCACTTGAAAGCGTCACTGTGGGTCATTTCTCTCACAGAGAAAAATTTGAGTTGCGCGCTTACATTTTGGGCCTCCACACGGCCGCAGCTACATATCGTATCTCCGAGCACTTAAAAAAATAACGAGGATTCTCCGAGCCTGCGAAAGAATTACTAGTCACGAGTTAAGAGACGCGCATACTCCATCAGGGCTAGGATTCCCACCATATTAACCGAGGAGATCGCAAATCGTTTTCGTTATCAGTTCATGTTTAACTGCAAAATGACGAGAATGCGCATTATTGCATTCGTCCACTGCGTTAATTACCTCTCTGCAGTTTTGTTTCTCGCTTCCTGATTACGTCTTCTTTGTGGTCAACGAAATGCGCCCCAATGTGCACATAGAAGACGTAATCAGGAAGCGAGGAACACCTCTTTCTCTCTTTCTTCTTTCACTGCTACCTTCCTTCCTTCCCTTACGGTGCGGTTCAAGTGTCCGCCAAGATATGTGAGATATAACTTCGCCATTTCCTTTCCCCAAAAACCAATTTACCTATTTACCAATTTTACATTCGTTTCTACGGTGGACTGCCTGCTGAAAACCAAATTGGTGCAAATAATTCACGATGACGTAGACTGCGCCCGATTTGCATCGAGAGTGCAGCCCTTTCACGTGACGTCGACGATAAATTCTGCTCATTCATGGCGATTATGTTGAAGTGACCAGATAGGAAGATTCACAAAATGCTATCTTAACCGGTCAGAAAAGACATGATGACTTTAAAAAGGTTCCATTCACAGGCATTTAGAAACATTTATCGCCGCCTTGTATCTCTCGCAAGCCCTAAGTCCATCGATCGTGAAAGTTCCACAACTCACGAGGCACGTGCTTGTTCACTCCACTTGCTCGGCGCACCGCACCTGTTCCCACTCTCCGGCTCCCTGCCTCCCGCCTAGTTCACCTCCGCGGACGGCAACTCTGACATTTCCGATCATATCTGCATTATCTACTCACACCGCAAAATTGTCATTGTGATTTGATTGAATTCTTGATAAAAACAATCAAAACTGTCGTCCTCTCTTTTTCTGCCCTGCCAGTGGAGTTCTCGTGGTCTTCTTTTCAAAAAAACAAAGCCTACATCAAAAGCCTTCACGCATACACATCTCGATCTGCGTTGACGAACCCCAACACAGAGAAAGAAAATATAAAGGTTTGTGTTTTTTTTTACCAAATCAAATAATTGGAATCCGGTCTCATCAACACCAGATGGTACTCGCGGCTGGAACATTAATATATGTACGTTTCTGTGGTACAGACGTTTCGGCCATGACACCGCAACGAATCCCGGTATCCGTCGATTGGGTATTATGTCCAACTTTCTCGGGAAAATATTTTGAAAATATAAAAATTGAGAGATAGTGTTATGGAAATAATAAAGGTGATGCTTCATTGTTCTGATAAGTACCAAAACTTTTCATATAAAGTGTTTCCATCGATCGCATCGATCAGTTAGGACTGTCTTATAAAAACAATGGGGAACGCTTTTGACGACGACAGCAAAAATGTTAATACAAGAAAACGAAGCACTGCCGTCTTGTGATCGATGAACACAATAACTGTTATAGTAAAATCTTACATTATTCGAAAGAATTATGTTCATAAACGGTTTCCTGCGCAAAAATGTTTTTGTTCAGAATTGTTGAGCATGATTACAGTTTTCAAATCAAAGCAGAGGAAGGTACATGAATATAAAGATTTGTTCGTGAACAAAATGGAGGATGTTTCGAGCGCTTGATGTACACATTTAAGTGTATTTTGGCAAACGTGGGCCCACTAGGCATTTCCTGGTCTTTGTTTTTAGTGAGCACCCCCTTATTTTGCTGCATTTAGGCGGCTTGGCGGCGATATTATTCTGTTTGTCTATTAGGCTTGTTTTCGTCGGGCTCAGAGCACGTTACAAGAAAAGTTTTGTTTTGCTCACTTGTGTCAAGACTTTGTTTTTTTGCGGCGTGTGTATAAAACTTTTTTCTATGGGGCGCGGCATAAAAAACTTTAGTCCTCGACACTCTCACCCCATCTGCAAAATTAACACGTGCAGTCCCTGCATCTCAAGGAGAGACCACTGTAATAAACCGCAGCTACTGTTTTGCGCTGCGAGAAAACCGCGTCAGCATTGTTTATTTTTCTAATAACAAGTGCCAGGTCTGACACTAATTTTAAATTTTCGTCGGCGATTTTATTTCCTGCGGTACTCACTGCTTTCGTGATAGCTTGCCTCTCTTGCCAGAAATGCGCTGACACTATTGCATTCCCCAGGCGCTCTTCGTGTTATTTTGCTGAAGTCCTTCGTCGAAGGCGCGAGACATTGTTAGCTTCCAGGTTGCAATATCCGTGGAATGGGGAACCCGCCAGGAACGATACGGCTGAGATCGAAGAAACAATATTTATTTACTCAAGGCGTGTTTATTGATTGCCCATAATGAAGTGGGGAACACGTACTGGCCGCTGGGTGCTCGTTCAGAACGGAAGCAGATGTGCACAGCATGGTCGCTGCAGGGGTTCTTCGCTTTTCGAATTCGTTGGAGTGTTCTTGTTTTAGTTTTCTGGCACTTTGTCCTAGTTTTCAGCGCTTTTTTTCAGTGAAACTGAAACGATTTGTGTTCGCGGTGAGTATCCCAACATTTCGAAGCCAGGCATGCCGCGCTCCGGCACATTGGAAGCTTATTTTCAACGCACTAACTGTGCATTGGTTGCATTTTGTGAATACTTATTATTCATTATGAGGGCGCGGATCTTAAATCACCATGGCTCTTTTTTGTTGCATTTGCAGATATAATTTTATTTTGGTTAGAGGAGCAAATAATGGTTGAGATTGTTGCTGCACTTACAACCTATGGCAGCCAGCAGGCACTACAAAGAAAGAAATCTTGCTTTAATCAAATAAGAAAACATGCACTTTAGTCTTAATCTTGCTCGTCATTATTGGTTTTTAACGTTCAGCCTTTGGTGAGGGCTCATAGCAACCTGCTTTCCTGCTTCCTAATGCACAGTGCGCATCAAAGGTGCTAAGGCAGACCTCAAGGCGTAAATGGTGGCCTGATATAGCTCTGGCTATTCGCATGGTTCATAATAATGGCGCTAGTGCTTGTCCTGCAAGATAGGGGTAGTGGAAACAGTTAAAACAGAACCTTTTGCCGCTTTCTAATATCTGCGCATGAGTTCTACGAAATAAGCACGCTTTAAGTTCATAGTTCTGCGTATGTTGAGGCAACGCAAAGTATTGTTTAAAAATTTGTTGGTTCAACAACCACAAGACAGTATATCTTCTGATTAGAACTGTACTAAATAAGTATCTTTTGGAAGTTAAAAACGCCATGGTACTTTGTATTAATAGAGTTCTTCCTTGAAAACTTTTATTTCTTTATCTTCATCAAACCTTTTCAAACATTTTCACTTAGTAAATACAAAGTCGGATAAAATTTCTTTAATTAATGGCTTAGCAGCTGCGTAATGATATGTGATCTGAACGTAAAGTTTTTAATAAAAATGGTACAGAATTTATGTATCACTATATTACTACACTCCGCAGCATCTTGCTTAACTGCTCAGAATGTGCAGCCCTTCCTTTGATGCCGTGCACGAACTATCGAAGAACGACATAAAATATTTTTGCACATTTCAGAGCGTGACAGAAGGACGCTAAGCTTTTATCTTTGTTGTCACTGCTGCATATGTGACTGGTATAAAAGAATGTCACACGTGCAGATGCATTGAGGCAGGCGCAAACATCGATTGCAACAGTGGGTAAATTTTGCAAAAGAATAAATATAAAAATCTGCTACGCATAAAAAGCAAATAATTTCGAGTACTTCAGCGAAACCACTACTACATCATAAATCCAGGAGCTAATGAGACCTTACTTTATGTGCATCTTTAGCTGAAGACTTATTGGGCACTAGTAGCCATGTAAATACAGACTAAAGATTTCCTTCACATGTTACAAATCCAACAAACATATGTAGAAGTTGTAAAATGTATTGCGGCATAAGAAAGTCGTCTATTTTCCGGCGCCTGGTATGTATTATATTGACATATGAAAACTGTCTCAGAGTATCAACGCGCCGTCAAAATTTGGTGACGGTAAAGCAAGTTTCACTCGACATCAGCTGAAGCTGAGGGCGAGAAATACCTGTATTCACCATGGTATTTGCGAAGAGCTGAAAACAAAAATTGTTTTCCGAACACGGGAACGTAGAGGCGACTAGGTGTGTGCTGGAAGACGTTGTGCATGACGTTTCTGCGCTGAGGTGCCCAGTTGTTACCCAGGCTTCTCAACAATGCGTTTAGCGAGGATACCGCGGTCAGCTTGACGGGCTCATTGTTGTGAGACCACCGAGTTAATCACGACAACCTGGCGATTGTGTGAATGCGTGAGGGGCACCGCAAGTGCTTTCACGACATTAGGGACTCCCTGAAAGTGTTTTCGTTCTTGATTAATTAGTTTACAGCGTGGCAGAGCCGCAGCCATAGCAAGCAGTGTCTCTAAGTAAATCTTTTGCGGGGTCAGTCGTGATTTATCCACATTCCGTACGTTGAAATTGTTTCAGTTCTTTTTTTTTTCGCGGCATTTTGGAATGCCTACAGCATCCTCCTGAATGTATAGGGTTCGGGCTTTCATTTTGAAAAACCTATCTATGGTCCATAAACCCCTCAAATTTATGTAGTGTAGCGCGAACCATGGAGTCATTGTTGCTGAGCTGGTGTTGCAATCTTGTAGTTACTTCGTCGTTTTCTATCTCAGTAGAAATATTGCAACCCTTGGACAAAGCAATCACATCACTGGCAGGACTTGTTCGCGTTAAAATATGATAAACAAAAACATCAACTGACAAAGTTTCTGTTCACATCTTGCACGAATATGTCCACCCTCTAAAGCATTTTGCCTGACGTTGTATTAGAGTAATTGCGTTCTAATTTTGTTCTGTGCCACTTCTCTCCAGGTGTTCTAGATTATAAACAACGCCTGTTAAAGCAGTTCTTAAATTATGGCACTCTAGTTAACGTTTCTCCGATTTAAAAATATTCGCGATGGCCCTTAAGTTATTTTCGCTAAGGTTGAATATTAGTACATGCTTGTAAATACCTTCTGTTTTACTCTAAAATATTGTAAATGAAATGCAAAAGAGACTTTCACAATACTTCTTGGACGCTGCTGGAAATCAGTTATCCAAGGACGATATCTTTATTGGAAGGAAAGCATAATACTCCTATAGCTAAAAGACAAGTACAAGCTTAAAAATATCAACGTCCAGAGCCAAAGCCACGCTATAGGAGCGCCTCGAAAGAGATTGTCGACTGTTTCGGTAGCAGAAGAAACAGCTTGAAAATGTTTACATATACTTTTTAGCTGAAACCAATATTATATATTAGAAATTTGGCATTAGTAAGATTTATATTTGCGGCATCAGCGTTTGCCGAGATAGCATCTGCAATACATATATAAGGTCAAGAAAAGCATGGTGACAGCCCGTAATCTAAACAGTTTCGGCCCTAAGGATCTTTTCTTGCGTCTCTACGATTCTGCTACTCCAATGTTGTAAACGTATCCAGCTTGACTTACTTTAAAAGAACTAGATGCGCACGAAAAGCAATACGACTAAATAGGTATGTAATATCCGTGCCGTTAAACACAGTTCCATATAACCGATACAATGAAAACGAGACTTCCGGCAGGAAAATTCCACGCAAAAGTTTGCACACTTAGAAGACTTATTTTTCTTGCAATTTCTAAAAGATACTACGCACACATTGCAGCATGTGTCATACTGTTCAGGTGACAATAGACCTTTTAACATTGTGTTCATAGCCCTTCTAGCACATAAATTAGTTAAAGCTTAGTTTAAAACTTATTTTTGCTCCTAAGCAGAAAGTAAGCATCGAATGCTTGCTAGATTCTAACGTCCCGTTCGATCATTCTCTTCCAGAATTCGCACGTAATGTTTTAGTCTAAGGTGCAGGTTTTGGAAGAGGGAATTGAAAAACGGCCGAAATTCACAGGTGTCTGTTGGCATGCAGCCTACGTCTTCGCCTTTAGATTGAGATTACTCTGCAACTCGATTCATTTTTACTATGTGAAAATTTCATTTAGTGCTGCATGTTTTCTCTACACAAACAGATAATTTGGCATTTAGCAGCTCCCGTATTTTTTATCTTGTCTGTGGTACACTCTTCTCTTAGCATCTATGTTCTAGGTATAAATAAGCAAAAATAATGCCCTGCATATAATACAGGTCGTTCATGGCCTTGTTGGCGTTGGGGGTTCGGAGTCCCTGCTAGCTGCAGCTGCTGCTTGACTGAACTGCGGTCAAGAAGACACCCGTTCCCACCACCAGTACAAGAGTGCCGTCGAGTCAGTAAGTTCGTTGGTTTGGTTTATGGGGTTTAACGTCCCAAAGCGACTAAGGCTATGAGAGACGCCGTAGTGAAAGGCTCCGGAAATTTCGACCACCTGGGGTTCTTTAACGTGCACTGACATCGCACAGTACACGGGCCTCGAATTTCTCCTCCAAAGAAATTCAGCCGCCGCGGCCGGGATCGAGCCCGCGTCTTTCGGGCCAACAGCCGAGCACCATAGCAACTGATATATCTTAGTGAAGCAGCGCAACGGCACAAGGTCAAGGGAAGAAGAGGACAAACACAGCGCTTCTTCCCTTGGCCTTGTGCCGTTGCGCTGCTTCACTAAGATATGTCAGACCAACTCGCCCACCAGTTCATGTTGTACATAGCCACTGAGCCACCGCGGCGGCTCAGTGGCTATGCGTTAGAGCAAACGGGAGAGTCATTGGGAGAGTTCGATGGGAGAGACTCTCGGCCACACTCACAGCCGAGTTAAATAGGGCTCTCGTTACCTATAGCCCCTAGACAGAGGACGGCCTTGCCCTGGAGGGAGTGTCCTGAACGTTCACTTTCGCGCACAATCTGACTTTCCCTAACTTGTGGCCACGCCCCTGTCACGTGTTTAAGCTTAAGTGAGGAGAATGCCGGCGAGGTCGCGTAGGCTGACGAAGGTCAGCACGGGTTCCATGGCCACCTGATGGGAGACAGGTGTTGACGAAACCTGTGGTTAATAGCATCCGACTCGTGGGGCAGGCACGCAGGGGCAACACCCGAAACAAGACCTTCCTCTCCAGACCTGGCCGCGATCACTGGGGGTGATAACGCCCGACTGCTCGCTGCGGTGGCTGTCAGCACATGGGGCGACACAGGAAATTGGACGCTCATGTACCCCAAACTTCGGCCCGACGTTCCTTTCAGTCAAAGACGGCCGCACTCCGAGGCAGCAAAGCCCCTTGATTGAAGCCACATGAGGACCCGACCATCTCCTCGTGGCCCATTACGGCAGGCCTTGAAGCAGCCGTCGCCGAGTAGAAAGCAGGTACTTAGAGCCACCAAGGAGACACATTTGTGCTGGCTGCTCCCAAGTGAGACTGGCTGACGCCGACCTCAACAGCCTCGGAATAAAACATATCCCACTCTCGGCTCCCTCTCGTGAGTACAATACATAGCGCATATGCCGAATTTTGTTCATTGAAAGTAAGTGAGAACGTCTTTGCTTCGGTTTCTCGACGTCTTGCAGCTGTTTTCTTTTTTTTTTCATGATATGTACTTTAGCTAAAAAAGGCGGCCACTGCGCAGGTGCTTTCAGAGTCGCATTCCAGCCTAGATTCAAACAAAATGAAAAGTCAAAACCCATTAGTTCATTGAACCACGGCACTTTAACCTATGTATTAAAGGCAGCGAACTTCTGAAAGCGCCAATTCGCGGTCATAAAAAAGAAGCCACTCGTTTGCGGATCACTGTCACGTACAAGACGGTTGGGTTGCGAACTTCTCCGTTTTGTGCATAATACACTACTTTCAGGATTCTTGCGCCACTTTAGACGATAGTTTATTTCTATAGATAACACGACGAATTTTCCGCAATTCTAGCCAAGTAGAAACGAGTGAATGAAACTTAGAAGTCATGCACTCTGTGTTCCGGAATTGTAGCTAACATAAAACCACTTTTATAAATTTGAAACAGGAGTGACTTCTAAGTTTTCTGTTTTCTGTACCTTCTTTGACTCAAATTCACTTGCGCAGTGCCATGGCGGCTGCGATAACTTTCTCCTGTTTTGTTATTAAAACAGTACTGAGTCCTCGAATGCCTGACTGGTACGAGGCTTTCATTCACACTATGACCGAAGGGCAACAGCAGCCGCGGGTACAAAACGGCCTGCTCCTCGTACTGAAACGCTTGTGCGCGGCTTTGTTCTGGGCGTAAACCTAACGTGACCTAACCGGAACTCCAGGCAGATACACAAGTTACCTTGTCAAACTTTGTTGCGAGGATGCGAGAACGTTTAACTCGCATTTCGGCATAATTTCTTCATAAAATCTTCATTGGGGAAAACAGACCACATGGTGCCATAGTGGGAAAACGATATTCGGTAGGTGCATTATACTAGCACGGTAGTTCTGTACACTGTCGATGTTAACACTCGCTTTTGATGGATAGGTGTAAGAGGAGAGCGCACGTAGCGAAATTGATAACCTTGGCTAGGAAATGTGTAGCGCTTAAACAACTCCTTAGTATTGGGAGTAACAGCAGAAGATTGGCAGCGGTAAAGATTTGAAAGAGGGAGGTCGATATCGGCGTGAGAAACGCCAGGCGGACATCGCTGTTTGGAAAAATAAAACTGACTTTTAAAAAACACCTATCTTTGAACTTAATTTTGCGGACAAGACGTAACACTTTGAAAAGAAATCGGCGCTAGGAGGTAGGAGGTATATTATACGCTTTTTGTTCGTTACGTGTGCTGTACGGTTAATTGTCTCCCCATGATATTTTACGAAAATGTGACTCACGCATTTGAAGAGTCTATAGCACGGGTTCTTGTCACTGCGCCTAAGCAACCTTGCCGTTTCCTTCACTCAAATCTCCAGACAGACTACTCTCGTCTCCGCGAATTTTTTCTTCCTAGTAGGCCATTGGCTGCGGACAATTACAATCGCATCACAAATCGTATTCGCAATCTTTCCGTTAAAGAAGAACGCGATGGCGCCAAGCCAGCTATTGCAAATTCAATTCCCAACCAGCTCGTCTTTTCCTTATCCCCTCTCTACGCCGGCACTGTTGTCCCCAAGAAAAACATGATTTCTCTGCCCACAAAAAAATAAAAATAAATAAATAAATATTCTTTCTGCCGCTGTTGCCGTACCAAGAAAAAAGTTGAAAGGGCAGCTGCAGGATTCCTCTGCAGTTGCAATATTGTCGGTAAATTTATACTGTAGGTATATGTCACATTCATGTTTACTTTCACCCCTTGTGACATCCCTGCGACTCTCCATTCCGCCGCAAATTGAATTTACAGTATGCCATTTAAGGGGCCTCAGTTCAATGACTTCCACGGGTAACACAGCACAGTGAAAGAAATCTTCATTGCGAGAACGTGTTCCTTAAAAGCATCGATCAACTCGGTTGCAGTGCTGGCAATAGCAACACTGGGTGCTCCTCGAAGATCAAAATACCTGCCGCTCTCAATTCGAAGGTTGAGGAAAGGTTTGACTTGAGGCACTTAGAATACCTACAGCAGCCTCGAACATCGAACATCGCGAGTGCTACCTGCGGTTCGAGAGCAACCTGGTCACGTCTCACGTGGAAGAAAAAGTCATAATGCCGGGTGTCTGCGGCGCTGAACAAAGGACAAGACAAACTGTCGGACATCCAACACTTCGTGGTAGGATGTCCACACTCGTGCGGTCACGAACAAAGAAGAAAGTATTTTTATCGTGTCAGCAGCCGACAGAGAGGAGAGTAACTCGAATTTCATGGTGGAGATCAACCAAGATAGCAGTGAGGCTCCCAATGGTACCTTATTTCCTCTTCTTTTATGTCGGCTCAGCCTCTGCGCCTAATTTCCAGACCAGAGATTGTTTATTCTTCAGAGCAGGGCGTGGTAACAGGAACTGTGAAAATAAAATTTCAGCACAATTCTACGCTTCTGAAAGCAGTACAAAGCCGATCGGAGAAGGCGCTCTGTGCAACAAATGGAAGCTACGACCGAAGACTTAGCGTCAGGAGGCAAACATAAAAATTCTGAACTGCTACCTGCAATGCCAGCGCCATCAAGCACATATGAAATTTCCTTACAGATTGTTGGGACTTGTATTGGAAGGGAAACTTCATATACAGGCAACGCTGTGAGTGAATGAACCATATATACGGTATATCGAGTCTAAAGGCGAAAAATTGGAAGAAGGCGGAAGTTGATGAGAAGTGCCATGTAGCAGCGTGAGATCGCAACAGGAAATCGGCATCTGTCTCTGGCTCGGTTTGTTGGTGCAGATTGGAGGTAATTTTTTTTTATTCTACATATAACCGCCTTTCCTAGTTCTAAAGCGTAGAAAGTATTCAACCTTTGCTTCCACAATAGTCTGCTAGAAGAGGCTAAATAGCAATGTTGTATCCGCTCCAGACTGACTTCTTCCTTCGCGTATTTACAGAGATTGAGTATTATTTAGAAATATTTCGCCTAACTGCTTGATCATTGTGTGTATTTTTCATAATTTTGTAAAGTTTTTGTTAAATCCAAACTCTTTCCCATGTATTTATTTTACTCTTCACTGTACTATTATGTACCCTCTGCTTACCACTCTTTTCAATTCAACCACTGACGGTTGCTGTCATTAAAACGAATATTGAAAAAACAAACATTAGAAAGCCGCTAATTCACATACCAAATCTTCTTGGGTCTTGTTTATTGCCCACTGCTTCCCAACGATGACCTTAATGATATGACCACATGATTCTGTCGATAATTAAGGAAAGCTGCGAACAGGTCTTGCGCTACCTTAATTTTGGAAGCGGCGTTCAAATATCTGAGTTTGAATGGCTGCGCACACAACCAATCTTTGCGCTTATTCTTTTCTGCACCGATCAGCAATAACCTCTTCTAAGCTGATTTTTATGGCGTTTGCAAGATACCTCTAGCAGAACTGATAGGTTGACTCGCTGAGCACATACGCAAAGTACGTAGGTTTCAAATATTCGAGCGATGGCTTTGAAATCTCATTTTGAAAGAAACACTGCGAAAGGGCACCCTCAGCGGCGATTATTCCGGTTAAGTTTCAAGACAAAGCTCAGCAGCCCGTTCAACAGCA
Source organism: Amblyomma mixtum (assembly GCF_055824585.1). Classification (NCBI taxonomy): domain Eukaryota; kingdom Metazoa; phylum Arthropoda; class Arachnida; order Ixodida; family Ixodidae; genus Amblyomma; species Amblyomma mixtum. Next base: position 281,456,408 of record NC_143012.1, on the reverse strand, counting down.
CCGGCATGTTGAACTAGCTCCCCACACAATAAAAATATATTACTAACGAGTCACAAGTCAAAATATTTCCATAGCCACTGGGACGGACTCTGTTGCAAAATATATTTTCAGAGGCGTGCATAATTCTTAAAAAAATTATCTCGCTCTAAATATTTGCCATCCTAACTGCTAACTGTAGCTTACCATTCCTGATTTTAAATCAGGAAATTCAAGCATTGCTATCCTCAGACATGTGAGAAAGCTATCATTTCTTCATGCAGTCCTCAGGGTAATAAAAAGAAACACTCCAAATTATTTTTCAATTTGTGTATACTCTTACATGTACCAAACCAGGTGTGTGTCGATGCATCTGAAGCGCTTTTCGTAGAGTGCTTTCTACCTCCAAAGATAGGCCTCGGGGGTGAATGCCGGCAAACACTAAATTTAATCAGAGCGACCTTTGGTCTCTTGGGTGCCGCTTAATGTGATGACCATCTTTGGCGATTCTGAAATAGGCCGCTTTCTTAGCCGTCAGCATTGCTCCCTAGAGGTTTGGTAAGAGGCGCAGAAAAAGACGAAAACCATGCCACCAGGAGTCGCACTTGCGAAGTGGCTTCAAGCACAGCGGCGTTTTAGGATTAGAAAAAAAAAAAGAAAAACCCTGGTGCGAGCTGCCCAAGGGGCTCTTTTTCTTTATCTGTTTGAGTGGAAGGAAGAAGGGGAGAGAGATCATCTGAATTGTGATACCCAGTGAAGATTCACGAAAGTCCCAGGTAAGAGGACATAGAAATAGCCTTTTCATGTTCATTTGGAACGCATTTTTCGAAACCTTTATTTGCGATCAAGGAACACCAAAGGGCTCTTGTGTGTTGATGCTCTTGAAGGAAATGGTCATTCGTCTTACTTCAACTTGCACTCTTCCGTCTAAGTGTACGAAAGTTTTACCCCTGAAGGGTAGAAACGAAATAGCAAAAATATGTGGCTGAGCTTAGTAACCAGTGCAAGCGAAGTGAGCAATTGAATCATTAAAAACAGAACCAAGAACTTGCCTAAATGTTTAATTCTGAGTTCTTGTAGACGGACACACTTATAACTTCGTATGCGCTGACCTGCACACTCTTTCCGTCACGCAATTGCAAGCCTTTTTAATATCTCAAAACAGAACATAAGAAATTTAATTTGAAATGATCGCATGCTCAATTTTTTTTCGTCAGCATTTATGGCTTTGATTTGATGAGGGAGGGCTGAAACTTAGTAGGCCAGGATATAAAAGTTATGCAAATAACATGCACTTCCAGTAGTCGACGGGGCAGCGAATATATTCCTGGCCTATGGTCAGAGCCCGTGCAAATTAAAAGCGATGGTGCATGCGAAAAACATTCCTGTAATACTTTAGCTGAATGAAGTAGGTTAGTTTCTGTCTTCTTTATTCTGCCCTTTCCAAGACCTGCGCAGTGTTATCAGCAATAACTGGTACCCGAAATATGGTGACCTAACTTGTTCTATTCGGTTTTTAAAATAACGAGTTAAGCACACCGATTTCTTTTGCTGAGAACGTAGGTAGGCCTAATAAAAAACGTAAGATTAATATATCGATATGAAAGTGCAACGTAGGGTAATCCTAGAAAGCGAACGCAACTAACCGGAAGAACGGACAGGCGCAAAACTATGCCTTGTCAGCAAATGTCGGCTTTGCCTGAATCTGAAAAGAAGATGGTGCAAATACCAGCAGCCAAAAGGGAAGTGCAAACGGTGCGCGGTCTAAGCTTCTTTCGGGAATCATCGCCGCGCAGCCTTGGGCGATGCTCTTACATTTTATCTTCCAGCTCGAGCTGAGTCCTACGGCTTTGCTGGGCTTCGACCTTCTAAGCTGCGTGATTAGGAGCTGTTCACTCATTTCATTTTTCCGCTCCGCAATAACTGCAGTTTCAGTGGTTGCTCTTGTCCTTTTATTTCCGAGAATATATGAAAGGAAATGTGCCCACGAAAGAGGTCGCAGACTAACTTCTACGTGAGCCAGTAGTTTATGATGAAAAAAATGGGGAAAAATCATTCAGTGCTATTTTTGCTAATGGTGTTAATGTTCTGAGATGTCGCACGTACAAGCACACTGCAAAAAGGAGAGCGCAAAGTAACTGCAGTCTTGCCGGCCAGAATTGCGGTTAAATGTTAATTCAATGTGGTGAAATTTGGGGCACCTCAGCATACTGAGCATAAAAGCCAAATGAGCTTCATCAACCACCCTGGCTTCAAATAAACTCTGAAGTTTTCACTCCGCCTTTTTCTTTGCTTGGTCAGACAAGTACTGTTCGTTAGGCGCCAATTCAATTTTCCTTCAAAAGAACCCATCAAGAGTGGCTACTAATGAAGTAATTTGGAACATTTCTGGCTCATGCGTCCATTCCGGCTCTTTTATTTCGTTTTTTTTGAAATCCAGGCATTGAGATCCAGGCCGAGAGTCATGATGCCTTCCAGGTAATCAATGCGCAAAAATTTGCCCTCTAATACATGCTGCCCCTAAATCAATAGAATGCATGCATGATGCGTAGTGTTTTTGAGATGTAGGTTGCGAGTTTTTCGACCAAGCTGGCGAATAAGTACACTTTTATACACTCGTTTCCTTCCGTTAGTAGTCGGAACTCATGTTCAAACCACTGTGACGGCTTGCTTACATCATGCCTGCTTAGAGTCATTTCTTGTTCCCGGAGTGTCGATGGAAGCATTAGTATCTTAGCATAAAAACCTTCTCCAGTGGTCTCACGTGTTACAGGAGAGGGCGGTGTAAGGAGGTGTACAGATAAAGGGGTCTTATACCGCATTAGGTCGATCTTGGGGAACAAAGAAGCGAGGGTGCCGGCGTTGGAATTAACTCAACGCTTGATGTAAACAGCGAGATAAACAAACGCAGAAAAAACAATCACACATCAAGAGAAGAACTCGCACATGAGAAGCATTTGCGAGCACCGCCAAGTGCACGATACGAGGAAGGCCACAAACGACTTTCGAAAGGTAATGAAAACGCAAAACTAAGACGGTCTGTGTGTTCCATAAACATTAACAGCCATTTTTCCTTAAATTTAAACATACAGTGGTAAATTGCTGGTATCTTACCCCGAATAGATCGCGAACAAAACGAATTGGGATGTCACTGCTCGCAGTGCGGCTGGCCTACCACCGACAGTAAGAGCGTCAGGGTGCGTCATCGGAGCAGAAGTAGGGGTCGTAAATGCTACTGGCAAAACACCTGCTCGAGTAAAGGTCGCTGTCACAGCTGGGATTGCGGTCTGTTGCAGAAGATGAGGTAGAAGCCAACGGGACAACTGCTAAGGCACCTGAGCCTCTTCTGAGCCGCGTTTTGTGAACCCCGGATTAGAACCCCCTGTATAGGGCCGGAACGAGTGTCTCCATTCTACGGTCATTGGACCTGATCCGCTCCAGGTCAGCGCACACGTTTTTATACCCATTGTTTCGTCTTCTCTCACGGAATCTGCTTTTTATCTATTGACATTCTGTCCCGCTTGTTTCTTCTTTATCTTTTTGTCGGCCTGTACTTTTTTTAATATCCTTTAGTAATGACTAGCGACCATTCATAAAACATCCATGTACCCAGTTCCGTATTAGGTACACAAAAGTAGCACTTAAAGAAACAAACTGAAACTTTACGCAGTGGCCGAGTAGTTGTGGGGATTGAAAGCTCATTTTCATCTATGTATATTATTTTCGCCAGTTTTGCGGTGGCGTGAACGGATGAACAGAAACCAGAACAAAAGTGTGCGGAGGATGGAGGCGCGAATGCAGTCTGTAAATGCACACCTGCATTAAAAGACTTTTCTAGCTCCGTTGCAGTAGGCTACCTTAAACAGCTCAAGTAATTTTTACTCTAGATAATTTTTTTTCTATGGAGCCTAGGCATGCCTCTGCTTCATAAAGCAGTTCGAATAAACATTAATTCAGACACATCGTATATTTTCTTAAGGTGGTTCACCCACTACAACGGCAGGATTCTGGAGAAATTCGTTTCATGATGTTTAGATGACTCCTGTACGTGCTAAGTAAAGTTGAATATGCAATGTGCATTAAAAACTTACCGCATATTACAGCGTTAAGTCTACCGGCCAGGTAAAAAATTTAGAAAGCAATATTTAAAAATGCAACTTTTTCTGCGCAAGATAACGGGAAGCCAAACTGAGGTTCAAGGCAACTTCGCTCCGCGCCATGTTCTTGCAGAAGCCACCTGAATGTTTTCATCTCAACGGTAGATTTTCCGCCATTCAGTCGGTGCGATTTACATTTCTAAAAAATCTCACAAAATAACTAATTCTGCGGCTGCTGTCTTTGGTAAGTCAAGTCAAGTCAACTTTATTCCAGACATGTAAAAAAAATCACATGGCTGAGGAGGAAGAAGTATCATCGAAAACCACATCGTGAGACAGATCGAAGCTCTGTGCTGACGTGACATAAATTTTTATATTCGTTTTCTTTTTTATGAAACGCTCTTCAAGAGACAAACCCAAACTCGGCTCTGAGAAAAATCGAAGGGGTGAAGGCTGCCTGCCCGAGAACCATTAGCGAACCGTTTTATCTTTCAGGAATTACCAACAAGGCACATGGCACTCTGGTAGTGGTTGTTCCAGAAGGTTAGAGAAGCAGATAGTAGAGGAGATAGAACCGCGCGAGCTGCTCTCGTTTAGAAAACCCACTTGCAGTGAGAAGCGTTCTTAACTAATGGTTACTGTGTCGCGAGTCTCATGCATTATTGACAGAAAAGGGATCAATTCGCGATGCTATGTAACAAGTCCTCAGAAAAAACACGGCTCCATGAAGTCACTCCAAGGGCAAACGTTACCGCTATCAGTTGAGAAAAAGACAGGATACCGCAACGATGGGAAGTTTCCTATCGTCAGCGGAGAACAGAAAAACTAAAATCAGGAAAAAGTAATAGAAAAACTTTGGTCTTCTTTCTCCTACTCTCTCTGTACTTCCGCCGCCAACGACATACATTGACAGCCGTTAGTAGCAAATAAATGTAGGAATAAAAGGTACTAAGACACACAAAATTTCACCTTTGAATAGCAGTCTGAAGCATCGATTGGGAAAAAATGCCTTGTTCTGAATACGCGACCTCCAGCAACACTCGTATCCACGTGGAACCGCGCTTTGTTGTACCAACACTTTGAAAGAAAAATAAAGGGGCAAGGATGAGCTTACTAGAAATATTTGGTCTAACTTTTTGTTAGTTTTTGCAATTTCTTGGATAAATTTTTTCAGTCGCATACGATGTAGTTTGTTCTTGTATTTCCTTGAATAAATAGTTTCAGTCGCACACAATGTAGCCATAAATTAAGCCCAAGGAAATAAACATACTGCTGAACTATTTCCTTTCCCGAGACTCAGTCTGTCGTATCTGCGATGGCGAATGAAAAAACTAAAATTCGTCAAAACACCCACAGTATTTTTATTGCGCAATTTGGACACAACGTAAGTAATATTTTGATAAAGCCTCTACATACCTGTAGTTCACAGAGCATATCATCAAATTAACAAACACGACGCAAGCGGTCTGTGCTTTCTTTTTGTCTGCTGCCGCAGGGCTGTTGGGTGCGAATCAACCCGCGTATTCTTCCTCCGAAGGTAGAGCGACAAGCCCCTGCGCGATTGGCTGATACACTTCACTTGCGCTTTTTGTCATTGCAAACTTGTTAGCTGACTCCTTTTCTCTGCGGTTAGCTAAAACAAAGGCGGGAATCGTGACGTTTAACACAATTTATTACAGAAACCGGCCGCACAGAGTAATAATTCGTACTGTCTGACAATATTCGGAGCATGTGGCTTGAGATCCCGGGATAAAAAAAGACGAACTCAGGTCGAAATTTGTTTTAGTGCACCTTTATGGCAGTTGTCTACAGAACATACTTAGGAATGCTTAGATTCTTGCTCCATCCCTAGAGAAAAAGACAGGCTAAAAAGATAAGCCAGAGGGAAATTAAATCAATGTTTTCATGCTTCCTGGAAGCAATAGCCTGCTCTCTTAAAATTTAATATTGACTGTTTTATAAACAAAAATAAATACCAGTAGGTTTTCTTTTTTTCCTTGGTGCACATCTGTCTTCTTTCTCATACACATGCAAGACGAAGCTAGACCAAGAGGTATACAACTCTACGTATTACGTTTTTCGTCGCGATGTCGGGATGACACCATACTTTCTTTCAACCGGAGGTCTTAAAGGAATATTAGAACGTTCTAGGAGCGTTGTCAGCTTAGGAAGGCTCCTGTGTTGTTTTATTTGACTGACCCAGCACATAATGCCCAACCCTGTCTGTCGCTACTCATTGACAGAAATCGTGACTGGGGGCTTATATATTCTAAACAGCCTGAAATCTGCAGATGTGCATTTGCTTCTCAACGGATACTTACGGCACTGAGTAGAAAAAGAAGCACTCTGCTAACACATCAGGAAAACTGGTTCCGAGCACTGGCTATGTCATTGCAGTTTCCTGCGTGCGAACGGCCTGCCTCTCCTATTCCGGCGGCCAACGCACTGCGAAAGCTTTCCCAACTGCACTTGGCTATCTGCCATGAAGCCGCAATATCGCAGTCCACGTTTTACGACCGGCCGTTCCAGCGGTTTCACGGAGCAAGACCTTCCGCTTTTTTCAATTTTTCTTCCCTGAAAGAAAAAAAAAACTTTCATTGGAACATTCTGTTAACTCTATCCCGCTCGGAAATTTTTCCTTTTCTAGCTTTACGACACATAGAGAGACATTGTTATAAAACAATATTTTTATCTCTTAATATGTTTAAACAAATGCAAACGGGCGCAACACAGCTGCTACGAGCATAGCTGGGTCACTTTACAAAGAGCAATGATGGTATTTTAAGCCTCAGGCAATATTTTAATGAATTAGACATAGTTAATAGATTAACTGCCATAATGTGGGCTTTGTCGTTCTCTAGGTCACATTCATACATCCCAGGGAGCCCTCACACCACTCCTGACGCAATGGTGCAGCGGTTAAGCGATGGGCTACTGACCTGCGGTAGCAGGTACTGCCGCCGGTGGGACTTGTGAGACCCAGGTTGCTTTTCCCGGGCAACCTCTCGCGGTCAGTCAGCAAAGCCGGACCACGCAGGTACGAACCCGACCGCTGCGGCCGCGTTTCGATGGAGGCGAAAGGCAAAAGGCGCAAATCTCCGAATCCAAAACTCAAATCTCCACTGCGGCACCTCTTTCTTCCTTTCTTCTTACACTCCCAACTTTATCCCTTCCTTTACGGCACGATTCTGGTGTCCATGAGGTATGTGAGACAGTTACTGCGTCATTTCTTTTCCTGAAAAACCAATTCCCATTTTCAATCAATAATTTAACTGCCACCTGCCATGGTGGAAAGTTTAGCCCACAATCCGGGGGTCAGGTTATGAGGACTTCACAATTCCCGTGACCTAAGGGCCCACCCTCTCCCTAGATTGTTGTTCTGGGGATTTTTCGCAAAGTTTTTGCTGACGGCCAATGAAGCGGACGATGACGACGACTTTTCAGCGACACGACGCACTTATTGCTACCGCGGTAAAAAGCTAATGAAAGACAACAAAAGCTCATCAAGGCAAATGTAATAGCGCACCTGAGTCGTTTATTTTAATCCGGATCCATGACGTATGCGGCCTGGCTGACCGCGATCTTCTGCCTGGCCAGGTCCGCTGACCGCGGTGAGGTCTCCCAGTCCTCCCAAGTTCGAAAAGGCTTCGGCTGGGCAGGGGGACGGGACTCTAGGCATGATAGGAGGTTGTGGGTAAGGTTGGCATTGGGGTGGGAGCAAAAGATGCATACGGAGGGTACCGGCATATATTTAGAAAGATGTAAGCAGCGTTCGCGTCTGCAGGCGACGCCAGATTGACTGTTTTGTTTTCGAGCAGTGAGGGATGGGTGGTGTCTTGAGTATATTAGGCGCTCAGCATGGCAGTTTGCGGTGAGCTCCGCAAACGAGTGCATGCGCTCCTTCGAGAAATCCCCCACGAGGTCCGCCTGCGCCCCATTTCTAGATCCTCGGGCTAAGGAGGCGGGTGCCTCGTTGCCAAGGTTTTACGAGGGCGCAGGCACCCAGATGAGCTCAGCGCGTCGGGGGAGGGGGGGGGGGGGGGGCATGTGCAGCAGGCATTGTGCAGGAGGATGAACCCGCTTCTGGTAAAATTTAGAATCGTGGTTTTTGAGTCACTAATAATGTAACGAGTGTCTGTGTATGCCACAGTAATGGCTATAGGGGCCACCTCGAATTCCACAGAGGTGGTGCCTAAAGGAAGCTCGAAAGTTAGGGGTGTTATGTGTGGGTTGTGGACAACCGTAGTGGCTCCGAGCTTATCGCAGGTGGCATCCACCCAAACAGCATCGGGCTCATGCCCGTACCATTTGTGCAGCGCTGCCGAGCGCTTTCCTGCGACTTGGTCACGGTACGGGTGCATGTTCTTAGGTAATGGTTTGACATATATTGAAGTGTGAATGCGCGTGGGAAGTGCTCTTAGTGACGAATTGTTTAGAGGGATAGTAATGCCTAGCTGTCTGAGTATGTCTCGTCCAGTAGCTGTAGCTGCTAGTCGAATATACTGTGCTTGTAAGTGGGCCTCGCGAAGTCCATGTAGGGTGTTATGGACCCCGAGTTCGAGCAGTTTCTCATTTCTTGTGTTTTTTGGCAATTTAAACGCTACTTTTCTTGCTTGCCGAATTAAGCAGTCTATTTTATTTGGTGGACCTCACTGGTTGTTAGTTTGAGGTGCGGCGCAGCATAAAGAGTTCGTCTGAGGGTATAGGCGTGCACTACGCGAAGACTGTCCACCTCTCGCAGCCCATGTGTCCGTCCAGTCAGCCTTTTTACGTGTTGCGTGGTGGCTGTGTAGCCTTTTTCAGTCGCTTAATTGTGTCTCCGTTTTTCCATCTTGTTGAAGGTAGAGTGCTAGAATGCGGATGGTATGGACCTGAGGTACCTGCCTGCCCTGAGTTCTGAACTATATGGGGTTGGTGTGCCCATGCTTTAGGGTGTACGACGAATAATTGATTTTTATGATGAGCACGCTAGTCTGATTCTTGAGGTGAGTTTAGTAATGGTTTCTGCTGTCATTTGTACCGTGTCCTCATTTGACCGTCCGATCCGTATTTTGTCCATAGTGGGATGTTAGCGGCGTATAAAGTATGATCAAGATGGGGGATTTTGTGTAATTTTGCAGCAAAGAGGATAAGTTAGATGTTTAACAGAAAAGGGGAAAGCACGGAGCTTTGCGGCGTTCCCACATTGGCAAGTGTGTAGGGAAAGCTGTGGCTGTCCTGTGTTGGAGGAAGCCTCTTATGTAACTGTACAGCATAGAACTTGTTTGTATGTTCGTAAGTGTTTGTAGTACTGCTGTGTGTTGTATATTATCTAAGGCTTTTTTCAAGTCTATAGCTAATATCGTCTTCGGACGAGTTAGTACAAGTGGGTCAAGCACTTCTGATGTTAGCTGTAGCTAGCGTCCTGTTCAGATAAGCGGGATCTGAAACCGACCATAGTGTGCCGGTATTGTCCAGTGTCATCCATGTATGCTGTTAGCCGAGCTAGTATGACCTGTTCAAGAAGTTTCCCTAGGCTGGAGATGAGCGATATTGGGCGGATATTCGCTGGGGCGATGGGCTTACTGGGGCTTTGGGATTAGTATTACTTTCTCGTGCGTCCATTCTTCTGGGAGTGTGCCTTCTTCCCAATGTCTGTAATAGAGGTCTGTTAGTTCCTGGATTGATTTATCGTCTGGATTTGTGAGGGCCGCATTTGTAACCTGGTCTTCGCCCTGATTAGTGTTCCTGAGCGTTTGAAGTGCTGCCCGTACTTCTGATAATGTTATTCAGTATCTAATTTATGATTTGCTTCTCCTGCATAGGGGGCGGGAAATTGTGATTGTCCCGGGGTGGTGTGCATATCCTTTAGCGTAGCTAGAAGGGCATCTGTGTTATGTCTGTGGTGATGTGTTAGTCTAGCTATTATGTTACGTGTGTTCGTTTTGTTCTGGGTGGGGTCTAGTAGGTGCTGGAGTAGGTGTCATTCACGCGTTGTGGTGAGATTTCCTCTGATCCTTTCACATATTTGTGTCCAGTTCTGCTGATACAGTTGCGCTCCCCGTTCTTCAGTTTGGTTGGCCAGATCAATAACCTTCTGTTTAAGTTGGCGATTGTGCTTCTGTGCGGCATGTCGTTTAGTTACGCTGCAGTGGGCTTCAAGTAAGGGCGCCATTCTGGCACCTAACATTGGCACCTCTTCATGTGCATCAAAATTCTGCCTATTGTCTCTTTGTCCTGAAGGAGCCTTCTCACCCATGGCCCTAATTCTGTGCGGTCTTTAGCAGTGGTATTTTGACGTTGTTGTCGCAAATCATCCCAGTTTACCAAACTATGCTTCTACGAGTAAGGCGTACAGTGTGGGCCTGCTAAAGTAAGGGCAAAGATATAATGGTCCCTATACCTCATGTGTGTGGGGTTCGTTCCCACTGCAGACGCGGGATGTGTCTGCCGAGCGTGAGATCTGGCCTAGTTTTCCATCATACCAACCATACCCTGTCTGGTGGGGCTATCGAAATCGTTATGCGCGGATAGCTGACACTGCTGTACCTGATTGAGCAGAACCTCTCCTCGGCTGCTGGTATGGCTGTATCCCCAATCAGCGTGTTCGCAATTTAGGTCGTCCGCTATTAATAACGGTGTTTTCTTGGTGTTTTCTATTGTCTTACTTAGATTCGCGCATCGAGATGCGGGGCTTCTAGGAGGCTTGTATACATTGGAGACTATTAAAGATTCTTTGGTAACATTATTCGGTATGGTTTCCACATTGACGTGTGCTACCTCGTGTGTGTGGTCGTGTATTGTGTGTCTGAGTGTGCGTCTGATGTAGGTTGTAACCGCGGGCTTGTCCGCGTTGGGTGCATGTTATGCTCTATATCCAGATATGCTAAGCGCTGTATGCATTTCTTGTAGTAGTATAAGGTCGGGTGGTGACGAGTTGCTAGTAATGAGCTTTACTAGAGGATCACGCTTTCGCCTAGTGCTCCGGCAGTTCCAGTGCCAAATTATTAACGAGTGGTTGTCGACGTTATGAATGGGAGGATTAGCTGCCATCTTGCTGCAATTTGGATACTGCAGAGGTAGGTATTGGTGGTCGGGTTGGAAAGGGCTTGTGATTGAGAGGAATGAAGGGTGATTGAAATGGGAGTCTAGCCAACATGCACGATACGGGTAACTGCCGCTTTTACCATCGGTTCTACCTTAACAGCGAGTTGATCACAGAATTTGTTTAGCCGCACCTCTAGCAGACAGCTTGGGTTTGGAATCGTTCTTCAATTTATTGCTGGAGGATTTCGAATTTTGCCGGAAATTTTGCCGGAAATTTTGCCTCTAGGCTGGCTTCTAATTCATCTAGAGGGTCATTGACGCCGTTTGATTGCATGCTTTTCTTTTTTGCCGGGAGGGGAATGGGGGGGGGGGGGGGGTAGTGGGCGCGGATGGAGTCAGTTTGAGTGGTTGGAAGGGTGCTGAGTGGAATAAATGTTGCGGAGGAGATATAGGTGTGGATGGGATGAGGATAGGGGAAGCAACACCTCTGGCTCCTTGAGGAGAAGCGAGAGGTGTTGCTGTCGGCGCGATACCTCTTCCCTGAGGCGAACCATCTCCTCCGCCTGGGAGTCTGGGGCGCGGGCGACCCTGTCTGCCCACGTGAGTCCTGTGTGCTTGTCTTGAGGGATGTCTGTAATGCTGCTTTGTAAAATACTGAACCACAGCACAGAAATGATCTTATATGCCGCTGTTACTGTTTTAGAATAACACTTCATTTTCAGCGCCATAAGGCTGAGTAGTAGCGTAACTCTTCGGGAAGCCGCTATCGCTGTACTTCAGCGACCTTTTTTTTTTTATTTTAGCGAGCAAAGTCTAGCTTCAAATGGCGGTTGGCAAAGACCAATCCATGCAACTGTTGTATGAGTTTAGTACGTTTTTGTTACAATAATGTCATAATTTTTAGCGTATTTCATATTCTTCAAACACTTCATTGACACACTGCACTGATTTAACACAAAAGGGATCGAGAAGCCATGAACGAGATTACTATCATGAATAACAAAAATCAAGAGAAAAAGCAGTTACCAAGCTTCTCACAAAGAAAGGTAACGGAATGAGTATAATAGCAACCTCTACCGCGAATGAAAAGACATGCAGCATTTTGAGGTCGCTGTACGTATTCAATTAAGTTAGGCGTGAAGCACAAGTACAGTGAAGGGAGGTCAATGTGGGCGCTTAAAGTAATGGTATTTCAACGAAAATAAAGGAAACATTTCTGTGTTTTTGCTAAGCGCGTGAAATTCCCTGGCCCTGACGGGGGTCCCTAGTATTACTGCTAAAACAAGAAACTCTAAGCATCACACATACAGAGCTCAGAAAAAATTCGAGCACGTGACCGTCCCCATTGCGCATTAATTAGCGCCATCACTGAATCTTTCTTCCGTAAACACTCGAAGTAAGCAGCCTTGCGGAAGAAACGCCACCACAACAAAAAACGCGAGTCATAAGCAAAAAAAAAAAATGGCGCAATAGACGTATGCTGAGCAACACACGAAAGACTTTGCACAGCCACGATGAAATGTCCTTTCAAGCGCGTCACATATTTTACGCGCCAACAGATTTAAATACCCATCCGAACGAATGTGCTTTTGTACGCGTCGCCATTCTCACCGTGTTTGTGTTTACGATCCTCTGCTCCAACACAGCGTCTGTTTTTCTCGTGACAATGATTTCTCTTGGTGGAAAGAAGCGTACGCGAGGAGAAGGTCTTGCGCGAATATAACTAGCAGGCTTATGTAAGAATTTGTAGCACGTCAAGAAAACAACCAGGAGAAAATACCTCAGCCGAATAGCTTGGATCTTAAGCCCAAACTCCAAGGGCCCTTCCTGGGCGTACGCGCTCAGCGTCGGCGCTCTTGGCGCCGCGCAACGACAGGCGCTGGCAGCAGTACTCATCTCCATGGTACTAGGCGCTGGCTAGCGCTGCCGCACGCTGCTCGCGCTTGTGCTCACGCTGCTGTGTGGTTGCCAGACCTTACAGGCAGATGCTGGCCAAAACAGTTTGACTGCCACTCAAAGCTTTCCGCTTTTGAAAGCGTTACAGCACATAGTTTAGGCAGTAAGCTGAATTGCTGTTTACTAGTTCAAACTTTTTTACAAATGTACATGCAACTGCCACAGTTTTCTCAGCTAACATCAATACCATAGAGTCATGCCATGGAGTTCTTTTGCTTCCTTCATTCTGTTCGTGGATTAGTTTGTAGTTAGCTCTTCTACGTGCATCTGTGCAATCATGCCAGCTGTCGGCAGAAGAACAAGAGTTTTACGGCTCATGACAAGAGCAGTGGGTCTTGTCATATTGAAGAGACAGGAGAGGCGTCAGCGGAGGAAGCCACGGTGGTGGGTTCGGCCCGTATTTATGGCGCGAAAGCAAGAAGGCCTCTACCACACAGCTGTAAGTACCTCCGTTTCTTTCAGTGTTACACCTTAAATTAGTAAGACATTCAGGGCAACAATTGTACATCAGTGTTTTCGTGACTGCGGGATTAGAGCTCATCATGATTCCCTGTAGGTGCTAGTAGCTGCTTGAGAGTCTTGCCTGGAGACGAACAATTCAAGGGGCTGAAAGTCTAATTCACCGTGGTCTCGTGTCATCCACGCTTGATTGAGGACGACGCAGTTTGTCTCATTTATTTATTTTTTCGTGGCCGTGCTAATGAAGAGAAGGTAGATTAGTTGAGCCGTCCAGATGGACCTCGTAGTGATCGTAGTCACCATATATACACGACTAGAAAGCGAGTTTTTTCTTTAATCTATTTCTGAGCGCACTCAGCGTATTCGGAGGCAAGGTACGATTATCACGCGACTTTTTTTTTTTCCCCCTTTATGTTTAAGCGAGCTTCACCATCACACTTGCCAGCTGTAGGAGAAGCAAACTTTCAGTAAGCTTGGGTTTCTGCGGTACTTCAGCAGGTGCGTGTGCACTGGCAGAACAGACGGTGGCGCGGAAAGAAAGCGATACGGGGTCATTGAGAAAGATAAGTCGTTGAAAGTTCTGAGCAGAGTAGAAGAAGTAAAGCGAACGAATGGGCATAGCAACGAGGGCACGGTGATGACGACGACCGCCGTCGCTAGCCGTTCGGAGGCTTTCCTGCGGCGCATGTCATGTGCATTTATGAAGTGTTGCCTCTTGACCTGTATCCGCTGCTTCGGTATTTTTGCATATCGTTTCCGCTTTTGTTCTGAGCTCTGGATACCTCGGCTGTATATAACTTAACTGTGATACTGTTAATCATAATATATATATATATATATATATAGTTGCAGGAGGTCTTGTCGTTCAATGGGCCAGGAAAACTTGTAGAAGAAGGGGTCACAACCTTGCAATTATCTTAATTTAATACCGACAGTTTCGGATGGAGGACCGTCCTTCCTCAGGGTATACACAAGAATGGACACAGTTTCTCATTTTCTACGCAGCGTGCGCAAAGGGTGAGGTGAAACCACTCTCTCTCCCGTTAGTGGAAAGGGACGCAAAGTCAGTATAAGCCGCAAGTGCTCCAGTCCATTTAGGGGGAAGAGGGTGACGGTTGCGAAGGACAGGGAAGGGGGAAAAACATATATGCACAAAAATATAAAAATAAAGGAAGCAAAAGTAACATTAAAAAATAAAAATAAATATAGGAAGGCAACGGCGGAGGCTTGGGTAACAAAGCTATAGAAATAGATAGGGAGGGAACTAGTTGCTTCTCAGAAGGAATGTTTCGAGAGAAGCTCCCTTCGGTGTGGGTGGTGAACCCAGCAGAATTAACACAAACAATATCCTAACAAGGAAAGTACAAAGCAAAACCACAAATAAAACAAAAAAGAAACACAAAAAGAAGAAAGAAACAAGCGCACGCATGCATGTGTACAGTGTATAACATCACAGAACGGACCGCTCCCCAGCGGTGCAGGTGTTTTGGACCGTTGTAACGTGAGTTACGAGTCAGCCACAACATTTAGAGCTGTTTAAGACAAGCCCGTTATCGCCACGGCGGAAGCGCGGCGCCGCGGTCGAGGGAGGCAGGGCGGCCGGCCAGACGCCGTGCGGGAACCCGATCCCGCAGCCGAGTGCCGCGGCGTCCGACCCACAGTAGGCCATTCCCTTCGTGCTTTTCGTCGCGAAGGCATTCGAGTACAGACTGGTTTTTCAAAAGAAGGGGCCGAAAGGACGGGTGAGAAGGAACCTAAAGAGTAAGTACGTTCAGAAAAAAAAAAAAATTAAGAAAAGTAAGAATGGGGACGTGGGACCCCGCAGAGTGCAGGCTTCATGGAAGAGGAGGGATAGGCGTTCAAATTGTTCTAGCTAGTTAGGCTTTTGAGGAAGGTAAAATTGCCCAAGTTTTCATTAATTCCATGTGTTAGTGTCTGAAATTTGTGTATGAAATACGACTCTCTTTGTTCTCTTTGGCGACTTGTTTGGAAACCGGATTGGAGAAGGATGACGTGAATGTTTTCGAATGCATGCTGGGGCAGGCACAGGTGCTTAGAAAAAGGAAGATTTGGCAGCGCGTGAGTATGGGCCTTGTGGTTGTTAAAACGCAACCTGAACGGTGTTTCAGTTTGACCGATGTATTCCATGCCACACACACTGCAGTGTAGCATATACACTACGTTCGCGCTGTCGCAATTCAGGGTTTCCCTAATCCTGAAGGTGAAATCGGAGAATGTTCCTTTAGCGATGGTTGTAGTCTGCATATGACTGCAAACCTTGCAACGTGGCTTACGGCACGGTTGACATCCAGGACTCGGGTTGGAGTTGGGCGTTGTTTTGGACTTAACTAAAATGTCCCTCAGGTTCCTACTGCGCCGGTATACTGCTCTTGGTGGTTGTTTAAAAATGAGAGACAAGTGACTGCTTTGCTGGATAATATTAAAATGTTTTGATAGGATACTATTAACACGTGGAATGTTAGATGAATGCGTGAGAATAAGGTTGTTTGGCCTTTCACTATCCCGCGATTGTGGGGAATTTATTATTTTATTCCTGTCTAAACCACGAGCTTCATTCATCTAACATTCCACGTGTTAATAGTATCCTATCAAAACATTTTAATATTATCCAGCAAAGCAGTCACTTGTCTCTCATTTTTAAACAACCACCAAGAGCAGTATACCGGCGCAGTAGGAACCTGAGGGACATTTTAGTTAAGTCCAAAACAACGCCCAACTCCAACCCGAGTCCTGGATGTCAACCGTGCCGTAAGCCACGTTGCAAGGTTTGCAGTCATATGCAGACTACAACCATCGCTAAAGGAACATTCTCCGATTTCACCTTCAGGATTAGGGAAACCCTGAATTGCGACAGCGCGAACGTAGTGTATATGCTACACTGCAGTGTGTGTGGCATGGAATACATCGGTCAAACTGAAACACCGTTCAGGTTGCGTTTTAACAACCACAAGGCCCATACTCACGCGCTGCCAAATCTTCCTTTTTCTAAGCACCTGTGCCTGCCCCAGCATGCATTCGAAAACATTCACGTCATCCTTCTCCAATCCGGTTTCCAAACAAGTCGCCAAAGAGAACAAAGAGAGTCGTATTTCATACACAAATTTCGGACACTAACACATGGAATTAATGAAAACTTGGGCAATTTTACCTTCCTCAAAAGCCTAACTAGCTAGAACAATTTGAACGCCTATCCCTCCTCTTCCATGAAGCCTGCACTCTGCGGGGTCCCACGTCCCCATTCTTACTTTTCTTAATTTTTTTTTTTTTCTGAACGTACTTACTCTTTAGGTTCCTTCTCACCCGTCCTTTCGGCCCCTTCTTTTGAAAAACCAGTCTGTACTCGAATGCCTTCGCGACGAAAAGCACGAAGGGAATGGCCTACTGTGGGTCGGACGCCGCGGCACTCGGCTGCGGGATCGGGTTCCCGCACGGCGTCTGGCCGGCCGCCCTGCCTCCCTCGACCGCGGCGCCGCGCTTCCGCCGTGGCGATAACGGGCTTGTCTTAAACAGCTCTAAATGTTGTGGCTGACTCGTAACTCACGTTACAACGGTCCAAAACACCTGCACCGCTGGGGAGCGGTCCGTTCTGTGATGTTATACACTGTACACATGCATGCGTGCGCTTGTTTCTTTCTTCTTTTTGTGTTTCTTTTTTGTTTTATTTGTGGTTTTGCTTTGTACTTTCCTTGTTAGAATATTGTTTGTGTTAATTCTGCTGGGTTCACCACCCACACCGAAGGGAGCTTCTCTCGAAACATTCCTTCTGAGAAGCAACTAGTTCCCTCCCTATCTATTTCTATAGCTTTGTTACCCAAGCCTCCGCCGTTGCCTTCCTATATTTATTTTTATTTTTTAATGTTACTTTTGCTTCCTTTATTTTTATATTTTTGTGCATATATGTTTTTCCCCCTTCCCTGTCCTTCGCAACCGTCACCCTCTTCCCCCTAAATGGACTGGAGCACTTGCGGCTTATACTGACTTTGCGTCCCTTTCCACTAACGGGAGAGAGAGTGGTTTCACCTCACCCTTTGCGCACGCTGCGTAGAAAATGAGAAACTGTGTCCATTCTTGTGTATACCCTGAGGAAGGACGGTCCTCCGTCCGAAACTGTCGGTATTAAATTAAGATAATTGCAAGGTTGTGACCCCTTCTTCTACATATATATATATATATATATATATATATATATATATATATATATATATATATATATATATATTGTAACGGCCTTTATTGGCAAGAGATGACTGTTTGTGAAGGCCGGTTAGAGCGGGCAAGGACGGGTCCTGCTGCTTCAGCTGCCGATCGTCTTCTTCTCGCCTCGCGCCGCGCATCGGTTCTGTTGCTCCGTCGGCTAAGCGTCTTCCTCTTTACATTTGGCCCCGGGGGAAAAAGAGCCATCTTGGCGATTTAGGGGGTCAACAGGACGCAGGGGTCGTAGTATGGCTTCAAACGCGAAATGTGGACGGTCTCACGCCCACGTCGTCGGAGATCGGATGATGGCGTCACGGGCTCAACGACGTAATTGACGGGAGAAGTGCGCTCAAGGACACGGTAGGGTCCATGGTAGTTTGGCAGCAATTTGGTAAAGAGACCTGGTGCAGCAGAAGGCACACGGAGCCAAACAAGGGATTGCGGCTGAAAAGTGTCTGTGCCATGGGAGTGGTCGAGGCGGTATTTGTGGCGCCCTTGGTCGTCGGACGTGAATGACCGGGCGAGCTGGCGGCACTCTTCAGCGTGGCGGGAGGCTTCAGATACGGTTGTGGTTTCCGACGAATCAGGATGGTACGGAAGAATAGTGTCCAGCGGCGAGGATGGTTCACGGCCGTATAGAAGGAAGAATGGTGAGAAACCAGTAGTGCTCTGCGTAGCGGTGTTGTAGGCATATGTGACGAAGGGGAGGATGACGTCCCAGTTAGAATGGTCTGCCGCCACGTACATTGACAACATGCCACCTAGCGTTCGATTGAAACGTTCTGTCAAGCCGTTCGTCTGGGGATGATAGGCAGTAGTGGTGCGGCGAGTAATGTTGCATTGCTGCAGAAGAGATGAAACGACGTCTGACAGAAACACCCGCCCACGGTCGCTCAACAGTTCACGCGGGGCTCCGTGCCGAAGTATGAAATGGTGCAAAAGGAAGGCTGAAACATCCCGCGCCGTAGCAGCTGGGAGGGCAGCTGTTTCGGCGTACCGGGTTAGGTGGTCAACAGCGACGATGACCCAGCGGTTGCCTGCGGCAGTGTAGGGAAGTGGTCCATACAGGTCAATGCCAACTCGTTCAAATGGCCTGGATGGGCAAGGTAAAGGCTGCATAGGGCCGGTCGAATGGTGATGACCCGGCTTGCGGCGCTGGCAATCGGGGCAGGAACGGACGAATTTTCGAACGTAGTTATACATGCCGCGCCAGTAATAGCGGAGGCGAAGCCGGTTGTAGGTCTTGAAAGCACCGCCGTGACCAGCTTGCGGGTCGCTATGAAAGGCTGCGCATATTTGTGAGCGTAAATGTCCAGGGATCACGAGGAGCCACTTGCGGCCATCAGAGAGATAATTTCGGCGGTACAAAATCCCATCATGAATAGTGAAGTGGGCAGCCTGACGGCGGAGTGCGCGCGGTACCGACACGGCAGAACGGTCTGAAAGATAGCGTACAAGAGAAGTGATCCAAGGGTCCTTAGACTGCTCGTTGAGCATATTGTCCAATGACAAGGAGGCGCAGTCGATGGCGGGAGGAGAGGCACTTTCATTGGCTAGAGGTGAACGAGACAAAGCGTCAGCGTCGTTATGCTTCCTTCCAGAGCGATAGATGACACGAATATTGTACTCTTGGAGGCGTAAGGCCCATCGGGCGAGGCGGCCATTTGGGTATTTTAGGGAGGACAGCCAACATAGGGCATGGTGGTCCGTGACGACCTCGAAAGGCCGGCCGTATACGTAAGGCCGAAATTTCCCGATCACCCAAACGATCGCCAAGCACTCTTTTTCGGTGACTGAGTAGTTTTGCTCTGCCTTCGTCAGGGTGCGGCTCGCGTATGCAACAACATACTCCGCATACCCCGGTTTGCGTTGAGCAAGAACAGCACCGATACCAACGCCACTGGCATCTGTGTGGATTTCAGTTGGAGAAGCAGGGTCAAAGTGGCGCAGTATGGGCGGAGAGGTAAGTAGACGGCGCAACGTGATGAACGCGTCGTCACAGGCAGGACTCCAGCTTGATAGGTCGCTACTGCCACGAAGAAGGGCAGTCAGAGGCGCGATGATAGAAGCGAAATTTCGGATAAAGCGTCGGAAGTAAGAACATAAGCCGATAAAACTGCGAAGTTCCTTCATTGTAGAGGGCTTTGGGAACTCAGAGACAGCACGAAGCTTTGCTGGGTCAGGAAGGACACCCTGTTTCGACACGACGTGGCCCAAAATAGTCAGCTGGCGAGCGGCGAAGCGACATTTCTTTAAATTGAGTTGAAGCCCGGCTGTCGCGAGGCATCTCAAAACTTGCTCCAGGCGAACGAGGTGCGTCTGGAAATCTGGGGAGAAAACAACGATATCGTCCAAGTAACATAAGCATGTTTTCCATTTCAGGCCGCGCAGTATTGTGTCCATCATCCGCTCAAAAGTGGCAGGGGCATTGCATAGTCCGAAGGGCATCACGTTGAATTCATACAGCCCGTCAGGCGTCACAAAGGCTGTCTTGGAGCGGTCAGCGTCGGCCATCGGGACTTGCCAATAACCCGAACGTAGATCTAAAGAAGAAAAGAATTCAGCTCCCTGCAAGCAGTCAAGTGCGTCATCAATGCGAGGCAGCGGATAGACGTCTTTGCGGGTGATTTTGTTCAGGCGCCGGTAGTCAACGCAAAAGCGTATAGAGCCATCTTTCTTGGTGACAAGGACGACGGGGGAAGCCCAAGGACTGTGCGATGGCTGTATGTAGCATATTGAAAGCGTCATCTTCGATTCCTTTCAGAATGTGTTTAACTTTATCGGCCTCCGCCATGGACGCATTGACGCGCTTGCAGAGATTGACGACATCTTCTATGTAGCTGGTGTATGATTCACCACTCTGCTGTGCGCGAACGCGAAGACGCTGCTCGGCGCGAAGTTTGCGTACTGCAGGACGGCCGAAGATGTCGGAGAAGCTGGTTTTAAATGCGGTCCAGGTGGTAAAGTCCGATTCGTGGTTCTGGTACCAAAGGTGGGCAACGCCGGTTAGGTAGAAGATTACATTGGTAAGTTTCATAGCGTCGTCCCAACGGTTATGTGCGCTCACCCTGTCGTAAGAGGACAACCAGTCTTCCACATCGTGATCGTCCGTGCCGCTGAAGACGGCAGGGTCGCGCTGGCGGAGCGCCTCATGGCAAGCGACGGGTGCCGGTGAAGAGCTGGCTGGCTGGTTGGCGTTGGCAGGCATGGTGGTAGTGATAGTCCGGTTACGTAGCTCCAGGACGGGATCCCGCAACCTCCACCAAGATGTAACGGCCTTTATTGGCAAGAGATGACTGTTTGTGAAGGCCGGTTAGAGCGGGCAAGGACGGGTACTGCTGCTTCAGCTGCCGATCGTTTTCTTCTCGCCTCGCGCCGCGCATCGGTTCTGTTGCTCCGTCGGCTAAGCGTCTTCCTCTTTACAATATATATATATATATATATATATATATATATATATATATATATATACACACGTTTCCCTCAGGCGTTGCAAACAACCCCCCCCCCCCTCCCCCCTCTTCATTGAAATTATATTCATGTAAATACGGTACGTGTGCAGGCAATTTAGGAGCTGAGCTTACTACCACACACTAGCAAATGTTGGTACCTATTGTGATGCTGCGAACTGTTGTCTGCAGACTGAAAATGTTTTAGCAGCTACTTTTCTGCGTCTGGACAAAACGCTGCATGCATGCACGCACACACTCGAAATTGAGCCACTACATCGATAGAATAAAGCATCTGCCACTCAAGCCCTGTGGCGGCAAATTCAGCCATAGTTATAACAGCAAACTCAAGCAGCAATGTATTATTGCATATTTTGTAATGTTATGTACTGGTGCCTGTGTGATCAAAATCTCAAGGGTCATTTCGGCCTCGTTGTTCTCGCGCAGATGAATGCAGTGCCATGAAATACTGGATACAATTTAGCAGATGTCGTTCCGTCTGGATGGAACACTACACACTCAGTGGCTTAAAAGATTTGAGTTGCACCTGGGCACCAAGTTTGGTTGATTATTGGCTCTGCGGACTGTGTGCAGCTGCACAGATTGAGTACTCTCTCAAAGTTCCCTGTATGTTATAAAGGCAATGCAAATGGCGAAGGAACTTCTGATCACACAAGCTGATCACCTGAAAGGCACAGTTTTTAAAAATCAGGGGGTGAACCTGGCACACCTATCTGCCTATCACTATTACGAAACACCAGCAGGAGAATCGGGGCCATTTTTGCGCTACTTAGATCCAGCAATGAAATATTTAAGGTTTCACAGCAGAAGTGCAGCGCTCACCTAAACAACATATCCAGCTATGATAAGCACTTAATACTTCAGTGATCACAAAAATTATGCAAAAAAACATCAAACACAAAAGCCACCTACAACATCTGGCCTGCAATCATGCATTACAGGGTATTGCAGTCATGCTGTGCATTTTTTTTTACCTGACTGGATTATCTTTTCCTCAACAGATGCGTCGAATGCGTGAAGGGGATCACGACCTCTTTTTTAAGTTTTATCGGATGACCCCGAAGCTTTTTGATGAGCTGTTGAGCTTTGTGGCCGCAGACCTCACACGTCAGCATGTCGCGAGGGAGCCCCTGGAGCCAGGGGAGAGACTGGCAATAGCCCTGAGGTTTGTAGAACTTGATTTCTGTCTGTGGACATGTCAATTAGCGACAACGTTCTGCTATGCAGAAAGTGCAGTTGTGACATTTAGTAGTGTACTGGCAACAAAGTGGAGAGTACGAATATCCTTTTTTTATTCCTTTTAATAATCATCTCAAAAAAATTTAAAAAGTTGGAAATAGGTAGCTGGGACCAGCAGAGATTTGCTGGGATCAGAGCAAAGTTAAAAATAGAGGAACTAAACAAGGTCAGTTAGATATAAAGCAGTTTCTTTTGTACAGTATGACTGAACTCTGTAGTGATTACCTGAACATACATGAAGTGGCATATTTGAATATGTGCCACCTAGTATATAAAAGTAGTGCAATCAGTTTGCATATATGCCGCCGCGGTGGCTCAGTGGCTATGGTGCTCGGCTGCTGACCCAAAAGACGCGGGTTCGATCCCGGCCGCGGCGGCTGGAATTTCTTTGGAGGAGAAATTCTAGAGGCCCGTGTACTGTGCGATGTCAGTGCACGTTAAAGAACCCCAGGTGGTCGAAATTTCCGGAGCCCTCCACTACGGCGTCTCTCATAGCCTTAGTCGCTTTGGGACGTTAAACCCCATAAACCAACCAGTTTGCATATATGCTCTCATTGCATTGCCCATAGTTTGTTATTGAGGAGCACAAGGGCATTGCTGGAGTGCAAGTGCAGTTGCTAGTAGGCAGTGGATGCACGTGGTTCTTTGTGATAAAAGTTGTCGCTACACAAAACAGGTTCAAGAATGCAGATAATTTTTTGACTGCTGGTGCTCTGTTTGTTCTCTTAGCGTATTGTTCTTTTATAACACCTAGTAAGTGCTTCCCTTTGTCTGGCAGTTTAGGTGACCTATGTAACGTACTAGTCATATTAGTGGTTAACTTAGGGCAGATATATTGAATAGGTTGGCATGATCATGTCATGGTGGTCGAAATACTTTAGTGCATCAATGTGTTGCACCTGTAATTTTGCAGTACGATAACCTAGCAGCTTCATATTGTGAAAATTCTTGGCTTGCCATGTCTGCGCAAGACCTGTTCATGAAACTGTGGCACTGACACAATACTCAGACACAGAAAGCTTGGTTGCAAGTTGAAGTTTCTTCATGAATTGAATCTGTTTTTCTGTCTTGTAGCTATCTGGCTTCAGGGCAGGACATATGCAATGTGGCCCTTGCCTACCGCGTTGGCATAGAAACTGCAAGGCGGTGCATACACGCAGCATGTCGGGCCATATGGGAACAACTTAAAGATCACTTCATGCAGGTAAGCTGAACCTTGGCTGCGAAATTTGTCACCCTCTGCATTTCATTTAAAGTGGTTTATGGTAAGGCAAATACTTCATGAAATTATTAATGTGCGTCACTGTGCTATGAAAGTTAGCGTTGGTAGCCTTTCAGAGATGTGTATACCTCAGTGTGGCAGCTTTGTTGCAAACCTTCTTCATATAGGCTTTGCAACAAGGGCTGATACTCATATGCTCATTAATAGTTCTCAGTCTATTCTTTGCTAGCTTACAGCCAGCAAATACAAATTTGTATCTTTGCCCTGGTTTACCATTATATTAATTGCTAACATTTTGTTGTTGGCTTTATTGCTAGCATGCAGATTAAGCATGCAGTAGTTTTAACTCCTGGCAATTCAACATTTTGACAGCTTAAGAACAAGGAACAGGCAGATGTAATGGGCCCCAACAAGGGAATGAAAAAAAATTGCATTCCACATATCTGTCATTGGGTGTTTGCTTTCTGACGTGGCACTTGTCTTGCAAGTTTGCTACTGTCCGCCTTAAAGCAGAGCTGTTGCCTTCTTCCAGACACCGACAGAGGCAGAGTGGCGCAAAATTGCCAATGATTTTGCCGACCGATGGCAGTTCCCAAATTGCTTGGGAGCTGTTGATGGCAAACATGTGGCTATTGTCTGCCCTCCAAATTCTGGGAGCAGATACAATTACAAGGTAATCGCACTCGTGAAATGGATTAATGCCATGATAATTGTTCACATAGGGGCATAGCAAACCTATTTCTGTCATCAGTCCACAAATAAAATATTGCTCCTGGTGTTTATCAAGGTAGCTTGCACTCCAATGCGAGCTAAGTTGCACTTCAAAGCTTAGGTTGCTTTGAAAGCGCATCTCAAATGATTGCCCTATAGAGGCGAAATACAAGTCATTGTGCATGCTTTCTTGCTGACATTCAGTATATACAGGCAAAATACGTCACTGTGCGTGCTCTCTTGCCTACATTGAATATAGAAGTTATTAAAGGCAGCTTTCGAAGCAAGTGCTGTTCAAGATTTCCTAGCTTGCCAACCCTTACGCAATGTAGATTTAAATGATTGCATAGACTCTCGCAACGCTAAATGAGCACTGTGCGGAAGCTGCTTGTTATGGGTCGCCAATGCTGCAGATGACGCAGATTTGTAATTAATTCTGATCAAATCAGGGAAGGACGTGATCCAGGCATGGTATTGGAAAAGTACGACGGTCATGTGCCATCTCTTCATCAGATTCCAGCGTGAATAAGGGAGCGGTTTAACCAAGAGAAGCATATTATGGTGCACGTTTAGCATTGCAACAGCGTATGTAACGTACCAGCAGCAAATAAAATTGGAACAGGATAACAGTGATACTTGCCAGGGTGCAATAACACGTGATGTGACAGCTGTCACCTTATAGAACAGGTAATTGAGCAAGTGATAACACCTCCTTTGGTCATAACACCTGGTGTTTGTTGGCATTGTCTCTGTACCAGCAGTTTCTAGATTAAAAGACCATCTCACTTGCAGATGTAAAAGGCACAGGCCCTTGCTGGAGTGTACCAACCAGTGTCTCCCACTAGATTTCCGGGAACAGAAGGTTCTTCTATTGCTCAAAGGTTTAAGTGCGCAAACGAAGCTGCCATGTTGTATAGCATGGAGTCACACCTTGGCCGTTGCAGTATTGAGCTTTTGAAATTTATGTAGTGTTATGTGCCATACATTTAATTCAGTGTGTACTATGTTTTTCATTTCAGGGCACATACTCAGTAGTGCTGATGGCTGTTGTGGACAGCCACTGTACGTATTGATAGATGTAGGCGGAGAAGGTCGGTTCAGTGATGGTGGAACTTTCAAAAACTGCGACTTTGGCCGTGACCTCAGCAGAGGAAGCCTTGATATTCCCAAACTCGGGAGGCTTCCTAGGTCAGCAGCTGCAGCGCCGTATGCTTTTGTGGGCGATGAAGCCTTCCAACTGAGGACCGACTTTATGCGTCCGTACCCATCGAGGCATCTCGATGACAAGAAGAGGGTCTTCAACTACAGACTCAGCAGAGAACGGTATAAATCGACCTTATATTATGTGTTACTGAAAGAAGGTGTTAGAAAAATCCCTATTTCGTAACTTTGATAGCTTTATCTAGAGTTTGAATTTAAGCTTTTTTAGTAGCATTCATATTCACTGGACCAAAGCATTGGTCTAAAACAGAATAGAAAACTCAAAGGTATAAATATTAAACGCATTGGTATAATAGCCTATTAACATTTCTGCTCCTTTGTCTGCATCTCCCCACTAGTGTGTATTTTAGAATAGATTTGTTGAACATGCTATAAGCCTGTTTTGAGGTCTTTATTGTCTGAAATGTTTTTTGCATTCCTCTTTCAGGCGATGTGCTGAAAATGCCTTCGGCATTACTGCAGCCAGGTGGCGGGTACTGTTGCGAGCTATCCCCCTGCGCCCTGAGAATGTTGACTATGTTGTCAAGGCCGCCTGTGTCTTGCACAATTGCCTGACGGTCAGAAATCCTCTTGCGCAAACTTACACTGACAGAGAGGACGCGTTTGGAAATGTTGTGGCAGGACATTGGCGGCAAGGCATCCAAATGGCGTCGGGGGACAGTTCAGAGCCTCGGTATTTCCCACTTGCTCCCACCCATTCAAGAAATCACCATGCTGATGCCGCTGCAGCCAGGGACTTGTTTTCCACTTACTTTAGCAGCGCAGCTGGCGAAGTCTCCTGGCAGTGGCAACAGCCAGGCATTTCCAAGGTGGCAGCCCTGAGACGAGGGGCACGCCAGTAGCACCATCCATGCTACTAGAGGTAGGGTGCTTTTGCATTAAGAAAAAATGTGCACTGAGTTTTTACTGCATTAGTACCGGCCAAGCTGCTTTAACCTGTGCAGCTGACTTTGCTATTCCGGAACTAATTTATTGTAGTGCGGTCGAACCGACTTAAACACTATATTATTGGCCAAGTATATTGGCTGTAACAGTGAACAGCCCTGGCACTGCATTCTATAAAAAATATCTGTTTACTACCGTGTTTTCATGCCATGCTATTGGTAATAACAGTTTTGCTACTGTGAGCTAGGATGAAAAGAATTGTTAGATTCTGACAAAACCACAAGTGCCCAGGGCAGACCGCATGTTGGCGCATTTCACTTCGTGTGAGGCCCCCCACCCTTCAAATTGAGTTGGCTGCACGTAATGATACAAAGAGAAAACAAGAGCCCTCAGATTCCCCCGCCCTTTCCACTTAAACACAGAGCAGCAAGATACTTTTGAAAAAGATGTCTGTCCACTTTATGTGTAGCAAGCGAAGCTGCCAGCATGTGGCTTTTCCCAGAACTAGGGACCAACTTCCTGGGTGATTGATATGTTTGAATCTTCATTTTGTCTTCTTTCTGAAAATCCATTTATAACAATTATTGGTTGTATCAGTAACATTTCCTTGGCACTGTAATATTTTGTGGGCTCTACTGTACTAAACTGGCCTGAAATGAAGCAGGACGAAGACATCAACGTTGCACCAATTTTGTGAGGAGGGCAGGAAGCTCAAAACTGCTCAAGTTTGATTGTATGCGTGGTTAAGAGGAGAAACAAATTCTCCATACAAAACAGATAGGGGGGGGGGGGGGGGCGACTACCAACCACCATGGTTCCTCTTGTGGAAAGTAACCTTTGTGCATATGCAGAGCCTGTTGCAGGAAAGCAGGAAATTAATGTTGTATGCAAAAAGGCATGGTTTGGTTTATGGGGTTTAACTTCCCAAAGCGACTGAGGCTATGAGGGACGCCGTAGTGGAGGGCTCCGGAAATTTCGACCACCTGGGGTTCTAACGTGAACTGACATCGCACAGTACACGGGCCTCTAGAATTTCTCCTCCAAAGAAATTCCAGCCGCCGCGGCCGGGATCGAACCCGCGACTTTTGGGTCAGCAGCCGAGCACCATAACCACTGAGCCACCGCGGCGGCCAAAAAGGCATGGGTTAGGTGACCAGTTAAGGACAGCAGTGATCTTTACGGCCTTGAATGTATGTGTGCATCTTTATCACATTGCTCACACGGGCAGCTGCTCTGTGCTAATATGGAGTCCCTGCAAGACCATGTGGGGGTCGTCGAATAGGTTCTTGCCTCAGGATGACCACTTTTTTTTGTGCTACATGCAGAAAAGATAACTGACTTTTCCCAGGGGTGAAGAAGTTATCTGTAGTTTTGAGTGTCATATTCTGTGTGTCAGGCACACAGCCAAGAAAATGATTCAACAAAAATGACCTGTGTTGGGAAGAAAAAAAATGGGCACCGCAGCTTTATTTAGCAGCGTATTCAGCAGACATTTCTTGGAATGCTTGGATCAGCTTTATCTGTAGCCCAGGTTGAGCGGCCTCCGGTAATGTCTTCATCATTTTGCCTAATGACAGTCCGAATAGTTCACAGTAGTCAAAATTTTCACTTTTATTAAGGGCCTCGGTAAGCTTGCTGAGGTGAGTTGCTATTGCTTCATCGGCCCGGTCGGCCTTTCTTTTCTGTCGTTTGCCCTGAGCAAGCGCAGTTTGTGGCATTGGAGCCTCTGCTGTCGCCAAGTCTTCTTGTGCAGCAGGAGAGGTGTCAGCCAGTGAATCCTGCGAGCATGGATCTTCCAGCATCCACTCTTCAAACTGCGAAAGTCCGTCGTTTTCTTGTGTTTGAGTGCTGAGCTCAAGCACTTCACACGGTTCAGACACTACGATGTCCTGGGACGCAGTGCTTGCCTCCAACACTGTGTTGGTGTTAGCCGCACCACTGGTCTCGGACATTGCGCTGTCCTGGAGCACGGTGACAAGCTGAACTGCACCGCTGGGCCCCACAACACAACTTGACGCAGGCTGGCTTGGTTTTGCCGACGTGTAGTTGCCTGAAGTCCTGCATATATTAGAACAGCAACCATGTACCAAAATGAACACACCCCTCAAATTTCTGGGCTTATTTTTAAAAAAGAAGTGAACGTTACAAGTGTAAATATGTTACATAGCACATAAAGTTCTGTGCTGCAGGAGTGGGCAAGGTGACTGCAATGCTGCAACCATGCTAAAACGAATTCTGCTTTTTGCACAGGTTTTCATCGCTTCCACTGCTGCTACAGGTCCCCCTTTCGTGGTCCAGGATGCGTTGTGGATTCCAAAGCAGCAGAAACACGAATCATCTCGCCGTGCCTGGTCGGCACTATCTTCGTTACTGAAGATAGCTATGGTGTGACCACGACCGGACTGCCCAACGTCGTCATGAACTATCCAATCTTGCTCTCACCATCAATAACTCTAATATTGTTATCACAGAAAATTACTGAATCCTAGGATGACTCGCTGCTTCGGGCTCTGTTGTCGGATGTATAGCAGCTTGTGCAGTGCCATTTCTGCTGTTTGTTTGGTTTATTGGGGTTTAACGTCCCAAAACAACTCAGGCTGTGAGGGACGCCGTAGTGAAGGGCTCTGCAAATTTCGACCACCTGGGCTTCTTTAACATGCACTGACATCGCACAATACACGGGCCTCTAGAATTTCGCCTTCATCGAAATTCAGCCGCCTCGGCCGGAATCAAACCTGTGTCTTTCGGGTCAGCAGCCGAGTGCCATAACCGCTTAGCCACCTCGGCGGGGTATTTCTGTTGTTATTCCTACCCATTACTTTGCTTGTTCAATTCCTATTTTTGGTTTTTTGCACTGTTATGCCGTTGCATTTACTTTTGCCTTCCTTTCGCTATGTATTCTTTCCACCCTGCAAGTATTGTAAATAAATAAATCGTA
The DNA here is from genome assembly GCF_055824585.1 of Amblyomma mixtum. Lineage (NCBI taxonomy): Eukaryota > Metazoa > Arthropoda > Arachnida > Ixodida > Ixodidae > Amblyomma > Amblyomma mixtum. The sequence continues at coordinate 281,426,993 of NC_143012.1, read as the reverse complement.
TTTGTTCCCTGGCCCACTGTGCTCTCTTCCAATCTCAGTGTCACAGCTTTCAGCCATGAGCAGAAAGCTTGAAGCAGGCATTCAGTGTGAATTGGAAAGCTGCTGTGGAAGTGCAGTGCAGCAGATGTGTTACAAGTATTTCTTAATGAAGGTACTGAACGTATTAGGAGAAAAATAGAAGCTTAGAGCAGCCTTTACTGAGTGGAATCCTTCAGCAGGCACTAAAACAGTACTTAGTCATGGCCTGACATGGGGCAATAATGTCGAAAAGTGTGAGGATGATTGCTAAGAAAAGGCACAAGACTTTGTAAGCATTACAGATGAGCTTGAAAGGAAGCCTAGACCAAAAAACAACCTTGCTTGAGCCTTTTCACAGGTAAGAGTTTCTTCTGCAATAAAGGCACATTTTTTATGTGCAGGAAATGCCGCTTCCTTGGGCCACTGAGTTCACAAGTCCTTGCAAAAATATCGAAGAGGCCTTGAGAGTCACTGAATACCCTTGATTTTCATCTGGGCAAACACAGCATGCACTCCTCTATCATTTTTATTTACAAAGCTCGCTGCGTTGTCCTCAAGTTCGCTCAGCCCTCTGCAGGAAAGCAGTTTTACCCAAAATCCACTACTGTCACTGGCTAAACATGGGAATTGCTGCACACAGCATATACACTTCAAGAAAATCCTTCACCCCAAACTCTTCAATTCATGGGAAGCAAAGCTTTTTACTTTTCATATGAGTGTTGACCACATTTTTGTTTGTAGCCATTATCAGCACTTCAATAGAATATACATTGAAGTTGCTTAGGGCACAAAAATGTTTCGAAGCGCACAAGAACAAAAAAAAATGAGAGTATTGTGATAGGAGTACCGTATTTATAAGAGTACAGTGCCACCAAGAATATTACGCGGAGTGTAGTTTTAGGACTCGCGAGAATGTACAAAAATTCGCGCTTATATCGCGATCAAAATTTATTCCAGTCTGTTGTATAAGCCGAGGCGTCGAGGGCTCAGAAGAAAAGCGATGCGGCATGCAAAAACACCGAAGCAATGGCTAAACGCCGATATCATTTGCGCTGCAAAACTTCGTGAATGCGCGTGATATCAGCCGCAAGATAGCCTTCGACCGGCGAGCCAGCCACGGCGGCCGTGGTCATCGCCGCTGTACCCGTTCGTCCTCTTTCCTTTCTCTACTTCGCTCAATTCGCACTGCATTCTCTTTCGTAATGACTCCGTATCTCTTTCTTTCCGCGCCACCCTCCACTTTGCCAATGCACACAGCCCCGCCGAGAAAGCCAACATACTGAGAGGTCGACCTTTCCTAACTTCAATATTTTACGCCGCAGACAACAGCTTGAGCGTTCTGAGATGCCTGCAGACGTTTCTGCTCAAATTGCATGCAAGTGCCTCTCGCTGGACCGTGCTCGCTTCATGCAAGTTTCAATCGTCGTAATCGCACAACACTACACTACACACTATATGCATCGCTTTCTAGAACAGCTCGTAATGGGAACCAAAATTATCAGTGAACTTACCGTCTGCCGCGCAGCGTGTCCTTCAGGAATTGCAGCGATTCAAAATACTGCCAAGCTACATCGCTGTCGGCCACTTCTTCGGCCCCGGCGCCACTTTTCTTTGCCTCCGTCGCCGCTTGAAATATCCGGCGAAATTTGTCTCGTAGCGATTTCCACCGCTTTTGGGCTAGAGCGGAACCCTCTGCACGATTGAAACACAAGCGTTTTCGAGCACATTTCACTCAATAAGCACTCGTCACAAGCAAGATATCGGCTTACCTGTGCTTGGCAGGCTTGGCAGAATCTCCGCTGCCACTTCAAGCCACAATGCTGCCTTTATTAGCTTATTTTTATGGCTTTTATGGCTCGCCTGCCAGAGCGACGGCCGCCTTTCTACTGCGGCGATCAGACTTTCATTTATTATTTTATTTTGCGACATGGCGCGAACAGCCTCGGCACCAAGCAAAAATGTAGACAGCAATTGAAAAGCGCGCGAAAAGCCGCACCGGATGTCCCGAGAACCGCGTCCTTCCATTGGTGTATGAGAGACGTGACGGTGAGCAGCTTCCGGCGCTCGCGCTAGCGCTGGCGCAGATATCTAGCAGTGACAGATATCGGCGCCTCGCCGAGGTTCGCTGGCGTCTCCTGCAGTGCGCATGCGCAGACCGGTTCTAGCGTACGCCAAGAGCGCCGACGCTGAGCGCGTACGCCCAGGAAGGGCCCTTGGAGTTGGGGCTTTAAAGGGGCTCATCTAAAATCGTACTTCCTGGTCAAGTGTGTGCCGCAGACAATTGTAAACTTATTCTTTGGGAGATATTACATTATTTTCATTTCTATCGACTTGCTGCGCTGCTTCGTTGCAAATAAGCTCTACATGAAGAAGAACACAAGGTCTCCCTGAAATTTTCCATGTGTAACGAGTCACTAATTTGCCGGTGTGACAGCAACAACGGCTCTTCACTCTTCATTTCCTTTTTTTACTTGTCACATTTGGCCATTTTTTGGCAGTCCGTGCGTCATAAATCGATTTTCCGAGAACCTGCAAAGGGGAGAGACATTATACGTGCATGAAACAAATTGTATTCTTTCGATGCTTCGCAAATTTAGTCCTGCGCGTTCCAGAAGTGTCTGCACGCCGGTACAAGCAACGGAAAAGTCGTCCACAAATAGTGCCAGCAAATAACCTGCCATCAGGTGATCGCTGGAGTGAACAGTGTTTGCGCGCTATAACTGTGGAGGTTTCCAGATCGTGGGAATTTCGTTGTGGAATGCCATAAGATAACGGCACCTGAAAAGCCGTCTCAATTAAACTATTTATCAATAAAAATTGCAATGAGGGGCGTGTTAGAATTTCAGTGCTCTGCTTCTCCCTTCTCACTTTCTACTGTACCCGCTCTTAGCTCTTCTGAGCAATCTGCTGTTTGACAGTTACGCCCTTCTTTCACGTGAGGGCATTAGGCAGAGCAGATGTGCACAATGTGCCATGGGATGCAGCTGATGCTAATGTTATCCCTCTCCACTTCAGAAGCAGTGTCCGCACTGTGCAGACGAGCTCAACTGGTGTGCCTGTGATTGTGATTTCACCGGCCTGGAATAGGGCGAAAGGAATGCTAGCCTTCCCACTTTCGCTTTAGTCCGGAGAATGGCTGTCAAAGTGTCTTAGTACTGACACTTCCAAACAAGAATACTTTACTGTAAGTAGTAATTAGCCATAGTCGGGTACAACTTAAGCCTGCAGTGAAGCTCCGATCACATTCAGCCTCCGCGCACAGAATTCGTCAACGACGAAAACGTAGTCCGCTGATTAAACGTTTCTTCTTGCGTAAACAAGAAGCTTATCACAAGAAAAAAATTAGAAGCTCTAAGATTTTCACACAGGGATGGTTTGATACAGTCAAGCATTAAAAAGCTGATTTAGTTTACGGTTGCGACTCGCCAGCGGAGGAATACAGGATGCCGTGGACCGCAGCCCAGCGTTAGCAACTGCTGTTTTTTTCAATTTGTGCCCTACTATAGCAAACACCCAAGCGCAGCTGTATGGGGACGAAGAATAGCTGTGCAGATTTCTCAGAAATATCGTAGGTGACGAGAGATTTGTTCTGGTCCAGACTCTCAGTAGTCATTCTGGCCAGATGTACCAGTAGATTCCCAGTAAGCCAATGCAGTATGGAAATGTAATGCCACGTAGTTTTTAGTAAAATAACGAGGTGAGTATGAAGGCTCGGGTGCATTCTTTTTTTTTTTTTGCATGCACAATCTTCGCGCGTCAGGTATCGTCTAACTGTTCAAGATACGTATAAAAAAGTCAGCGCTAATCACACAGTTCGATTTGCAAACATGTCCTCTTTTGAGTGCTGCGATTTCCGTGTGGTTATGGTTTCATCCAAGTCATTTGAGGAATTTTTTAACCCCGCCGAGTTGAAATCATGTATACTCTTCTGACATAAATTATGCACATTTTCCTATAGGCCTTTTTTGCATATTCTTCTGCACAATAAGAATCTACTCATTTTAGCAAGAACAGAAAACAGTCCCGTTGTTTCGAGGGCCTGACATTTCTTTCAAGACATACAAAGTTTAATCCGTTCATGAAACTATTTAATTGATCTCCACTTCCTTATTGTTTCTTTTCAATTCTTTTTTCGCATTCATTAAGTTGGCATTGTGGTTAGCCTTTCGCATCTTGGCAACGAATAATGAAACATTTTTTACTTGTCGCATCTACTATGTCACCTACGCCGCATCATGCACGGAGAGGGGCATTAGCCTTTGGAAACACTTGTTTTCATGATGTTGATATAGATTCAGTTCAGTGTCTATGCCCTGAGAGCTTACTTTACCTACTTAATTCTCTGACTCAATTTTAAATGAAGCAGTTCATTGGATGGCGAGGACAATCTGTCCCTGAGCACCCAAACACATCTATCGTAAACGAATGTACAGTTCATGGACAAAAGCTCGCGGTATGTAGGTTCAAGAAAATGATTTTCTTGCGAGGTCTTTCGCAGTCCACTCAAGTCGCGTTTATATCAGGGAACGAAGCATGCATGTCCTCTCGTGCTTCTTGCTTTTCCAACAATCTGGTCGGCTTGAGCACCTACTAAAATTTTTTTCGAACAAATTTATATCCTGTAAACCTTTATGTTTTATTGTAAAATATTGTATAATTTTTTCTGCTCTGTCATTCACTGTGAATGGTCAATAAACATTTTTGTAGTGATTTCTTTTCGCACAAAATCAATTACGCTGGGTATTTCTGGATTTAGAAACAGGAAAACTTAGTTTAAAGCTTATATAAATGAAGCTTCATAAATTTCACATGTTGTCTCAGTTCTCTTCCGGCTCTACTGCCGCTAGAAATTCCCGCAAGTGGCTCCCTACAGAAAGATATTAGAATCTATGCAAGGATTATGGGGACATCTGACGTATTAGGCTGATCGCTTAGGCGGTCCGTTCTCTTCTTTACACATAAAAGAAAAAGCATTTTTTGCGGGTCAAAATAAAATGCAATGCTTCATGGCAATTATGGGTAGAAGTTCTGGTAGTAGCACTCTATTTATGGCAGCAGAGTTATTATTGCAGCGACTGAGTTTTCCTTGTTCCTTGCTTTAAACAGGAGAAATTTATATTTTATTACCTGTGTTGCGCCTCATTTGGCATATTACTGAGCTCTAGATGGTCAAAATTATGCTCTAGCCTTGCACTGCGCCCTGCCCTCTTTCATAACTCGTTGCACTACAGATAATGGTCGTGCCAGCGCGCTGCTTATTTCAGAATGACAGTAATGTTCTTTCTTCCTCATTTATTTCTGTACTTTATTCAAAGAAACTACGAGTACAGCGTTTTATTGTGGTTTATAGCGTCGAAATATGCTCCAAACAACAGTCAATGCGTTCGCTGGCAATGCAGTGTCTGCATTGTCACGCTTTCGGAGAGCTTTCAGATTTTCATCATAAACATACGCTCCTACCATGCCCTGCCAGCCTGAACTGATGCAGGAGAAAACTGTTGACAGAATAATTCCAGGCTGCGTCGGGCGGCCAAGTGGCCCTGTCCGCCCACACTTGAGCACGTAGTTCCCGAAGAGCACTCGTTATGAACAGCACGGATACCCGCTCTTGCCCTTTGGCGAACGGCAAGCAAGCTTTCATCGACCACCACCGCGCCCGACAGCGCACCTTCTCATCAGATGCTCAATGAAAAAAGACGCGCGCATCGGTACACAAAAACAGGCGTACAAATCACGTTCTTTTTTCGGCCAACGCACCCTCTACTTCAATATCAGCTACGTCAGTAGGATCGCGTTGGGACCCGTTTGATGTCTCGCTTCGTTTACTCTTCGCGATGCCGCGCCACGTAGCAAACACCTTGCATAGCAGCCAAATGTACAACTTAAGAGCGTTGCCTCACTAACGAAAAGGGGCTTTTTTTTTTTTTGCGCAATTCCCGTTATAGGCCGCAGGTTATTGGGCCCTCTCTCTTCACAGCTTGAGCGGAGCAGGCAAGTTGTTCAGTGAATGCAAGAGCGCAAAAGAGTAGGTAGAAAAGGTTTGATATTTCCCAAAACTGGCTCATCTGCCCGCCATAGAAATTAAGCAGGCGCTCGTCTGATTCATATTTTCACTCCTCATGATATCTTAGTAAGCCAAAAGAAGTGGATAAATAGTATCCCCATTAAGAATCGTAAATTCTATGTAGACAAACACTGACTACCGCGGCGCGGCATGACCTATTCATCAATCAAATATCCGTCATAGGATGATTTTCGTTCTCACCTAGGCAATGCTTATGACAGCGATAGCTGCCCACATCCTCCCTCTTCTGAAATCAGATTTTCCTGCGCTAATGATTTTTACAAAGGCGTAATTTATAAAACAGCAGTGGCACGTGCTTTTGTTTTTCCCAGCTAGCTGAAGGAGCTGTATACAGTGCGCCGTGTTCCTAGCTGGCAGCGGTAGTGCAGTGCATTCCTATTGTGACATAATAAAGCTTAATCCGCATGCCTTAGCGGTTTCTACAGCAAAATTCCCATAGCATTTTAACGTCAGCTGGTGGTATTGTGATCGTTTCTGCTGTTCCACTGGAAGCTGAATCGTTTTTTTTTTATTAACCGTTCATTTTTCAGCAATTTATCTAGCTGCTTACACAAAGAGAGATGTTTCTGAGGAAGCAGCTTGGCTGTAGTTTAAATTTTGCTCCGTACATATTAAGCATTTTTTTGTGCAAAATCTCCGAATATCTTGATACCATAAATAAAGCCCTCTAGATTACCAGAAAATCTGTTAAGGATCGAACCTTTCTCCATTCCACACCACACTTGAAGCACGTCGCACAAAACTCTTGCCTGCCTACTCACTGGCGGTTAAGGAAGCCAGTGTTGTTGTTTTACAGTTATGCGCTGTAGCTGACAACCTAGATTGCAGCATCAGAAACATTGGCGGAATTTCTGTCTCTTTCTTTTTTTCTAAACACGAAGTTGGATCAACTGCACCACACCTTTACGCCGCTGGCGAGAGCTCAAAATCTTTTGCGGGGCGGGCTACAAAAGAAGTTTGGTCACCGCCGTCAAAGAACTGCAGTGAAATACTCATGATCTCTAGCCACGACAACCTTTTTTTTGCACATCGCGCTTGAACACTCCTGCTGTTCATTATGATTCTATAAGGTCAATAGAAAGTGCGCATGCGCGGTCTACTCGGCATCAGATGCACAAAGTAAAAATACGTGAGTACAAGGGTAGAAAAATTGACATTATCTTTGCAATCTTTGTTCAACTTTCAAGTTCGTGAGCAGCTCTCTATAGGTATCCTTCATTTCTTCTATTTTTGGCAAACGGATTAACACTTACTTTTTAAAGAGAGAGAGAGAGAGAAAGATAGCCGGAAAGGCTGGGAGGTTAACTAGGCAAACCCGCAGTATGCTACCCTACACGTGGGAAGGAGAATGCAGGGAGACGTAGAAATTGGGGAGAAAGCACAGCATACTTCTACGTGCTGTGTTAGAGCAGTGTTTCAGATCAAGTAGGCGCTTCGTAAAATACAAAAAAAAATCTATACGCGAAAACCAAGATCTCGTCGTCTGATTCCATCGTCATCTTTTTTGTTACATTAAATAGGCGCATTAAGTGTTCGATTTCGAATCAGTTCCCACCATTCAAATTTTTCAACACACCCGTTGCAGCTTCATAAAGGCGATAATCTGAAATTAGCTTCTCGTGCATGCTGACTAGTTTTACTTGTGACAACGCTATTATTCTTATATTCCCTGCCTCGACAGTGTCACCTCGAGGCTACCATTTGACTTATGTGCTTAGTTCACGAGCAATACCTAATTTTGTTAACGCCTTGACAGCTAAAAAGTAGTAAGGTGGAAAGTTTGGCGACTTGAATCTTATTCATGATGAAGTTTGCGCCAGAAACGAGGACCAAAATAAGAGAAAAGACACAACACGAGAGCCTTTATTTTTTAACTAAAACTGTAATGGAAGAACACATTATATATACCAATCTCGTGAAGTAAATCAAAAGAAATATACGAAATAACATCAAGAAAAACATTAGGGGGCGATACATCTAAAGAGTGGTGGGTAAAAAGTATGGTGCAAAAGCAGGAAACTTCATGGGCACAATCACGAAGAGCAAAACCCAAAAAACACACAAAAAAACGAAAAAAAAAGGAGGGAACGAATTGACATTAATTCCACGTGTGGTCCATGTATGCCAGTTCCTTTGCTGTTAAAGAAACTGACGGTGCGCTTATGCATGTATTTCCATGTCGCGAAATATAAAAAGCCTGTGATTTCGCGCTGGAGCCGTTCTTCACGGTGGGATAAAATTTCAGCTGGCGCATAAAGAGAATTGCATTTTTTCTTGCATACTGGTCTACATTCCGTAACACAGTCCGGCTTACATTCTTTACAACCGCCGCCGCGGTGGCTCAGTGGTTATGGTGCTCGGCTGCTGACCCGAAAGGCGCGGGTTCGATCCCGGCCGCGGCGGCTGGAATTTCTTTGGAGGAGAAATTCCAGAGGCCCGTGTACTGTGCGATGTCAGTGCACGTTAAAGAACCCCAGGTGGTCGAAAATTCCGGAGCCCTCCACTACGGCGTCTCTCATAGCCTTAGTCGCTTTGGGACGTTAAACCCCATAAACCAAACCAAACCAAACTATTCTTTACATCCCTGACAATGGTCCACCAAATGCGCGATCAGTGAAACTCTTAGTACATAGCGCCTCAGGCCACTCGGAAGTTGTAAAAAATGGCATTGTACTTTCATGCCTACGTTCAGACCTAGTAAAGTCCTTCACGTACGACATGGCTAAAAGTTTTCATCAACAAGTAAATAGAATAAAGCCGTCAGTCTATCCGGACTTCGCAGTTGGTTTTGCATGTGAAAAATTTATCCGCTGGGTAAAAAGTATTGCACGAAAGAAGGAAAATGACGAGAAGATAAAGAAGAAAAAGGATGTGATACCACACGAGCATCAACTTTCGCACAATCTTGACAACGTGGCCAGGCGGTATGGCGTACAGGTAATCTTCTCGGCTCCAAACAAGCTCAAGAAAGTGTGCCGCCTAGTAAGCAGAATAATACGAACCAGAAAGGACAAAATAAAAATAAAAAAGGTCCAAGACATGCCATACTTCGGGATTCATCCCCTGAAAAACGGGTGTGGCGTATGAGCTGCCTGTTTCCTGTGGCAAGACCTACATAGGTCAGACCGGACTTAGTGTAAACGTGCGGCTAAAAGAACATGGGAAATCGCTCTGTGGGTCGAACTCCTCGCATTTGGTGCAACACAGCCGTTGCAGCTTCATAAAGTTGATCATGTGAAATTAGACCCTTGCGCATGCAGACGAGGGTTAATTCTGGAAGTCCTTCTATTCTTATTATTCTTGGCCTCGACGGAGTCGCCTCGAGGCTGCCATTTGAATTGTGTGCTTAGTTGGCCGGCAATACCTAACTTTGTTTACGCCTTGACAGCTAAAAAGACAATACACGCTGGAACCTGCTCTCGTCGACTTTTTAACAGCTATATTGGAGATGTATTTGTTCATCCCCTCGGCAAGCAGGCGCTGAGATCACTACGAAATTACTGAGCACCAACACCATTTAGCAGCGACTTCGACCTGTAGTTGTAATACGTGTCAAGGGAACCCAAGGTTATTTCACTTTGAAGGTCGCCACAGGCTGTCTGGCAGTTGCTTGCTTTTCTCTTTGTATTTTTGAATTTATTCAGCGGCGCTTTCTATCTTGACTGATAGAGGAGCGCAATATTACATGGCCTTGCCCCCTTGCGTTAAACATCCGTGTACATACACTTGTGTGCAATACAGCAAGCCGAGGGCGGCGGCTCTCGCAGCCTTATTTCCGGCGTGAGCTGTGTAGTGCTGAAGTGCGCGCTTTTTCCTAATTAGGGTGGAGTGTTCCGCCCGTCGCGCTGTTTACAGCGTGCGTGCCCCACGTCACGTTGACTCCGGAGTGCAAACGCTGGTAGCGACAATTTTTTTACCGCTTATCTACTCAGCTGATTGAAATTTACAGTCCCTCATGGCCATCCTATGATGCTTGCAGACGTAACAACGCATCCTTATCTTGCTACACTCAAGACTAATTAAGCGTGGAGAAGAAAGAATAAGACGGCTTTCACTACTGAGCTGCTTCAGAAGAAGAATCTAAAGAACACGTTCCAACTGCTACGCGCTGGAATTCCTATGTGTGGCCGCTGTGAAGAAGAGGGACAGAGAAATGATAAAAGGCAAAGTAGTTGAAACACCTTTGCCTTTGTAGCAAATGAGCGCAGTTGGAACTGAGCGCACGTCAACAACAACAAGCATCATTTGCGGATTCAGCCAAACTTGATAACCATGAAGCGGTCTTTAACTGGGACTCTTTTCTCATGAAGGTTATTGTATTTTATTTTTATTAGAGGTTTATGCCTGATTCTGATTAAGTGAAAGCCGTCTTATGAAAGGCCATAGCGACGAAAAAGGGTAACTCGAAGCTTCCAAGTCTGCCTTGAGATATTTTCATGTCTATTGCCGAAAAAGAAGGTGTTTGGGTCCTTTTCAAACGCTATGCCAAAAATAGACATCTCATAGGTCTTTCAGGTTGCTCCCAAGCCAAAGTAACCGTGAATCGAGCCGTTAAGCGCCGTATATCAACACATATTTTTTTCTCTATACAGAGACCATTCGCTTGAAAGTTGTTCAACTACTATTACCTGTTTGGTAAAAACTCAAGGAAAACAATAAGAGAAATAGTGGCGAAATTCTTCATATATTTACCTTCTGCGCAACACAAATTAACTGTGTTTTTCATAAGCCATTTGAACCCCTCCTGATTCCACTTACGAATTCCTTTGTTCACTAAATTTCTCACCTCTGCTTATTTTCCCGCCTTTCACTGCACTCCAAAACATTCATAGCCTAATCTACGATTTTCAGTATTTGACTCGAAGGATTTTGCAGAATGGATAACCTCTAGCGTCATTTAGTAGTATTGCTGCAACCGCCGCGTTGGCAGATAGCGAGTTGTTTCCATGACTACAGCTGCCTACATTGAACCCTTTGTATTGTTGCTTGCTTCTTTTTTCTATGGCTTCCAGCATTTCTCGGAAGCTGACATCAGAAGCTGGCAGAGGCTTACCTTTCGATGGTTCTGACCTAGACTGATATTTTGTGTATTGTGTGAACTGAGATTCCTCGTCGCCTACGTGCAGACAGTCAAGGTGCCCTTTGCAGTATTCAGAAATTCACAATATTGCAGTCTCTTATTCGCTTCCAGCTTCTTCTTCAATAAATAGTTCGCGGATGGGACGAATAAACGAGATATATGTCTTCATCTTTATTATCAGTGAATTCTAAACAGTCGGGATGGCGCTTTACCGAGGGCAGCATGTGCTTACCTGAATAAACACAATCCCAAACACTACATTTCCGACACACCGCACGTAAACAGTGTTTCATCTACGTACACGTGCCCAGGTGATGAACTGCAGAGTCTCTTCCCTGCAATATAAACACTGGGGACGGAGCGCATACGCGGAAGGCGGCAGCAGGTGTCTGCAGAGTTCCATCGTATATATAGCGGCCCCCGGCACTCCATGGACCCCGGAAGCAACAATCACCACGAGGTATATGTCTCTGTCCGGACCTGCTGGCGGAGGGAGGAACAATGACGGCGGTAAACAAAAGCGGCGGCATTCCATCGCGGCAGTGCCCAGCGCCTGCACACGCCCAGACCATGTAGCACTTTATCGATTATCGCTCAATTACGTCTCCGCCAGCCGATGAAGAGGCGCTCATGCGTTCCTGCAAGCCAATGGCTCAGTAGCAAATGGTGTTGCCTTAGGGGCGGTGAGACCTATCCGTTTTTTGAAGCAGTAATCCTTTATTTTTCTTAACTTTTGAGCTCTTAAGCGATTTGCAGAGAACTTTTAAAGGTTTGTCAGATTTAATACAGCTAACTGGAACAAGTGTTTTTTTGATTTATTGGGGTTTAACGTCCCGAAGTGACTCAGGCTATGAGGGACGCCGTAGTGAAGGGCTCCGGAAATTTCGACCACCTGGGGTTTTTTAACGTGCACTAACATCGTACAGTACACGGGCCTCTAGAATTTCGCCTCCATTGAAATTCAGTCTCCGAGGCCGGGATCGAACCTCCGTCTTTCGGGCCAGCAGCCAAGCGCCGTAACCACTGAGCAACCGCGGCGGGCAGGAAGAAGTGTGAGTGGTATTAGTTTACCATTACGGACAGTAGTAACGCGCAGTTTCTTGCTGAGGTTGATCAGTTTCAAAGTCCTTAGTACTGAGGACACATGGAAACACAAGCGTATTCCTATCAGGAACCTGCTGTCATGGTTTTTTAATGCCCTATATCTGCCTAGGCCTCAAAAAAACCACAACCATTCTAAATAAAGTGTGATATTTGCAAAGCACTCTACGCGTTTAGTGTTTGCTCCGCGTGCGCTGTACCCATGTGGATGGGCAGGCAGATTTAGCTTAAATTCATTATATATCTCGACGTTGTCTCCGCAAATCTGGTCCTTGTGGAGATATTTTTCGCATTTGGGTCAAACATTCTCACTCTTTGGGCTCTTTTAGAGAGAGCAATTAACATAGCAGAAGTAAGATTTATGAGGAATGTACTTCGCAGCAAATCCGGGAGATAGTGGCATGAATATCTGTGCCCAATGCCATGCGAATCAAAAAGTGGTAGACCGCAAAATAGGAACGAACAAGAAAACTTCATGATTCAAACTGCAAATTATATTCTCTAAGATATGCCACTTCTACCGTTAGCGTTTACACATGAAATAGTTCTTACCATTAGTGTCCTCTATTTCTTCAAGAATCGGTGCATACGCAGCAGCAAACAGCGCTGAAGAAACGGTAATTATGCCGTCGTTCAAACCTACCGGCCCCGTTTTGTGTTGTTAATATTTCCTCGGGTGCACTTTGAGCTGACAAAGTTCCGCGCTCTAGGATTTCACGCCCGCGTCCACTTCGATGTAAAACGCCTTAGGCGAAGGGGGCTTGGCTTGATTGGTGCTGCGAAAAACAAAGACAAAAACTGATATAACAGCCAAATTTTAAGTACCAGTGCCGAAGGCCACAGGTTCCTGACAGTCTATAATATGCTCACCCGCACATGTGCTTTCTAATAAGTATATCAGTGAGGTCACAAAGCGTCGCCGACTCTATTGCCTGTTGTACTCACCCATTAGACTTAAACAAATGAGCAAAAAACTAAGCAATAGGAACCAGGCTTTCGAGGGATCTCCTAAAAATTTATAACAGAGAATTTCTTGTCAATGACTGCTAGCCCCACTCTGACCAATCTGGTGTGACGGCAAAGTATACCTAAGCCCCTCATCGGCTACCAATGTGGTATTTTTAAATATCGTCTTGATGAAAAAATCCACAAACAACACACATAACTCGTTAAATAGCTGCTCTCTTCAAAGAGCGTTTACTACAAAGTAAGTTTTTTGGAAAGGAAAGTTCCGCTCATATTTAGGGCGAAAAATTTATATGAATGATTCCATGGCGGATTTGGTGTCGCAAGCCGTCAATATCCTGTCACTTGACAGCCACGGATGTGCGGTCACGCCACGGTTTTAATCAGCTTTAAAATAAACACATTAAGTGATCGCGAAGCATTAATTTCTCCTGATGGTTCTTAAGATGACAAGCTGACCACGTGACGCCACGGGTTGCATGGCGTCACGTGGTCAGCTCAAGGCGATGCTTAAGTGTCGCCTCCAGTTTTTTTCGCCGTTCTATTACGGCATCTGTGCATGAAATGATTACTGAGTGAAATATCTCCTTGCCGATATAAAGCCATCTTAAAACATAAACGCCCCCTTTCCCCTGCCGCTTGCCTTTGTTTGAAACAGTGCTGAATTCATTCAATTACAAAAATAAGAAGGAAGCCCACGCACCTGGCCTTTTATTATTTGCTCATACGTACACACCCACACGTGAGGAGAACGAACGCTTATGTATGTACAGCATAAGCTGAATGCTGCTTTTCTTTTATGGTGTTCAACGTAGAAAGTTCACACATTCTTCTTTGGAGAATATGAAGCATTTCCCACCGCAAATACTAAATCTTTTCGTTACGCGTAAGTTCACTGTGAGCACTTGAGGAAAGCGGCCGTGGGACATTCTGCATGCAAAAGGCGCCTATCAGAGCGCGAAAGCGTCCGCTATCAGCAGGGAACATCTCGAGAAAACTTGTTCTCCGCTTAGATGCCCCTCGCGACCTGGAAGCGTCGACGCCTCGGTCTGACGCGCAAACAATGCTTTCCCCGCAAGCGCCAGCCAGATTTTTTTTTGTTAGTGCCTCCCTGCGGCTTTTACGGTTTGCTTTGAGCATGACTCCGTCTTGCAAAAGATGTTGCTCGCTTTGCTGCTTCCTAGCTTCTCGGCGCCGAAAGCAGCTCTTAGATGCCAAACACCACCGCTCGTACTTTCGTCGCTGCGGCCTTACAGATTTTTTTTGTGTTGCTTTCCCGCAGCAGACAGCATGCATGCATGCCTGGTCCTATATTTACATAACTTGCATTTCGGCGAGATCTTCGAGTGGATCGAAGTGCTGCGGTTTCTCGTGCAAGCAAGGACAAGCAAGCCAAGCAGCGAACCAGGCCAAAATATAAAACCTGAGCAAAGTTTGCGGCAACTCCAGCGAGCGGCGAGAAGTTCAGTCATGCAGAAGGCAGAAGAAAATAAGGGCACTTTTGTAAGAGAGCTGCGGCAGTCATCCTTACAACGTTAAGGCACTTTATGAAAAGAAACTAAAGAAGGGGTCAATAACAGAGGGCAAGCGCTCCGAAAAATTCACACCAAAAAAATCTTAAAGACTTAAAACTATTCTAGCAGGTACTCAATAAAAAAAACTCTCTTCCCGAAGACATTCATGCCTCAGTTCTAAGCATTTATGCAGCACTGCAGCGATAGTGATTCCTCTGCGTGAAATGATAAAGTCTTTAAGGAACGAAACAGCGCAACTAAAACGAAGGACCAAGAAAAAGAGAGACACAAACACGCGCTGACTTACAACTCACTGTTTTAATCGGAAAACCACATATAAATATAAACCACATATCTCTAATCGCTGCGTCACAGGCTCACGTCGTCATCGCAAACCACTAACATAAAACATAACATATGTTAGTGGTTTGCGATGACGACGTGAGCCTGTGACGCAGCGATTAGAGATATGTGGTTTATATTTATATGTGGTTTTCCGATTAAAACAGTCAGTTGTAAGTCAGCGCGTGTTTGTGTCTCTCTTTTTCTTGGTCCTTCGTTTTAGTTGCGCTGTTTCGTTCCTTAAAGATGCAATACCAACTCGCCCACTATGCTATGTTGATAAAGTCTTGCCTGGAGTTTCGAAGATGTGTTATATTCTAACTGTTATGCCTCTACTGAAAGTACTATCACACTCAATGCAACGCGCAACCTCAAGCAGCGTGGCCGGAGCGCTCCCCGGAAGCATGGTGGAGCCGACAAGCGACGCGCTTGAAAACGAAAGGGCAAGGATTCTGCTGTTCCACCACTCAGTCTATCTCCCCAGCGCTCCTGGCAGTACCATGGCGTTATCGCATCGCCGGCGCCTGCGTGACGAATGCAAGACGCATTTCACAGTTGATTTTCTTTCAGTCATTTTGCTTTCACCTGTCATGCCTCATAAAACCATGACCCAAGTCGCGCCTCCATCACAGTATGACTGGAGCGGTTTTGACGATTTGAGTCTAGACGCGCCGGCACCTGCGAAAATTTACGAGCTCAGATTTTGGTTGAGCAGACGATGCGGGGAATGCGTGTGGCTTCTGGAACCGCAGTATCGTTTCCACTTAGCCTTCAGGCCTGCCGCTTGTCCGCCCCACCATCCTTCGGAAAACGCTGCGGCCACACACTCGCGGGTTTCAAGTCGTATTGAGCGCGATAGTACATCTGTAGATGAAGGTGAAAGCCCAGCCTCGCAACTGTTTCGTATCGACTCGTTCAGGCTCAAGCAACCTGAGGTTTTCCCCTCCCTTGTTCTGGCTCAAGCAACCTGAGGTTTTCCCCTCCCTTGTTCATTTTGTGATCGCAAAGGACCATCTACCACATCCTCTCGTTATTACTTTGGTCATGCGATGCAGCACAACTTGAGTTGTCTCATTTTTTTGTCTGTGCCTTTGTGCACGTGTGGCGTGGGTGCTTAAAAGTGATCACCACCGATATAAAGATAGCGGAATTACAGTCGGTAGCATGTCTTAGAATTCTATTCTTCTCACTTATCATTCCAGTTTTTTTTTGTTGGTATTAATTTTTCGCCATCTCCTATTTTAATCTCTATCTTTTGTCACGGTTCCTTCAGTACACCCGTTCTCAATCCAACATGATTTAAGCACTCAAGTTTTTGAGGTAACTTCATTCAGGGTTGCTGCATTTGAGCTTCTATTTTTTTTCATGTTGTTGTTCTAGATTGAGAGGCTTGGATTTGGAAATTATTTGTTTACATACTTCCTACCAGCGATAAAATTTGGCCCATTGACATTCCTCTAAATACACACTTGTAACGCACAGCTCAACGCTGGCTCCCCGCACAGTCTTTTTGCGACTTCCTGTGCTTGAAAAATACCTTCAACTATTCTCTTCAAGAACCTGCATAAGATAACGTAATAACCTGACCTTAACAATGTTTTGACTATAGCCGCTGGGACGTTGAACTTCAAAGCAAGCGCACGAAATTTCGCATCGAGTTCGGCACATTAAATAAAGAAAGCATCTAATGTGCAACTTCTGTTACAACAAATACAGAAATTCTTCGATATTTTTTGTTTCCAAGCATGGAGGAAGATTTAAAAATGGCTGCGAGGTGCGTCTAGAGATCCGATCCTGACATTCAGAAAAAATGAAATGTAATGGTAAAAGTGTACTTATATATATATATATATATATATATATATATATATATATATATATATATATATATATATATATATATATATATATATATATATATATATATATATATATATATATATATATATTCACATCCTTCTCTCGAACCGCATTCAAAAGCCTCTTTCGAAGGGGATTGTTTGAAAAGACTTGCTGTTTTGCGTGAACAGAAGCAGATCAATGCAAAGAGAGTTGCGATTGAAAACTTCGAACGTACTTTAGGTAGTTTTTAATATCGACAAAACGAATGAGTGCAAACTTATCTTCAAAAAAAGTTTCTAAGGTGGCGATTTCTCTTTCGCACCAGGTAGGTATCTACCAATAATTTCAATTCTGAGACGGCTCAATGTTCCTTTTCGCAGTGCGCGTCTTTTAAAGTCGAATGCTGAAGAATTCAGTGCAAAGACTTTTTGGGCAGGCTTCCCATTGATACTTGGGGCTTTGAGAAGCCAGGGAAATTCGTTCTTATGAAAATAAATCGAGGATATATAAGCGTTTTCAAAGCCACTACCAACGTCACCCGTTACTTTCGAAAATTACAGTAATGAACATATTCTGCCAGTGTAAATGGCACTTTGAGCAGATCAGCTCGTTTATTTCTTTTGGGGGCTCTGGGTGGGTAAAAGTTACGAACTCAAAACTTCCGAAGAAAGAGGTCTTTAGTTTCGGGCAGCCGTGGTTACCACTTCAGAGCAAAGGAATATTCGGAGGCGCATCTTTTCTTTGAACAATCTTCCTTAACTTCTACCTTCCTTCCTGATCCTATCTGCACAAAAAAGTGCATGCGGCAGGGACTCTATTGGTGCGAGTCGACAGGCCCGCGTACTTTCCTCTTCCTAATTTATAAAGCGGCCTACAACAACTGCCACTACTGCTCCTGCTGCTTCTACAACAAGCGCTGCTGAAAATTCTATGCCTTGATGTAAACCTTAATTAAAAACGTTATGCGAGCAAAAATACAGAAAAGAAAAAAGCATGAAGTGCCGAAATCTCGATAAATTGCTCGTTAGCAATAATGGCTTCCAATAGAGACTAACGATACGGGAAGTAATGGGATCAAACTTTTCACTGCTAATCGAAATTTTGGTATGAGCTAGTCGTGGCTCATCTTAAGGAAAGTATATGCAGCGCAAAAAAAACAGGGACAGCAGAGAAGACACAAACAACAGGACTGGCGCAGCGCCAGTCCTGTTGTTTGTGTCTTCTCTGCTGTCCCTGTTTTCTTGCGCTGCATATACTTTCCTTAAATTTTCACTTTTGCTTACAGAAAGGACGCTAGAGAGACATTAGGCCAACGTCAGCTATATTCTGCTCTGGACTCGGTATTGTTCCAAATAAATTGTAGGCTGTATTTTAAACAAATGAGAACATCCGGCACAGGTGGTTCTCTCACTAGTATCGATTTCTAACGGGTTTCAATTTCAAAGATGTTTCAGATCACACTAGCATTCTGTACATTTAAAACGGCAATGTTCCAAAGATGGAACATGCAAAAAAAAACATTCTACATCATTCGTTTATGGTTTTAGGGTTTCAATTAAAAAGCTGTTTCAGATCACACTAGCATTCATTACATCAAAAACGGCAATGTTCCAAAGATGGAACCTGCAAAAAAAACATTCTAAATTATTCTTTTATGGTTTTAGGGGGGTTTAACATCCCAAAGCGACTCAGGCTATGAGGGACGCCATAGTGAAGTGTTCCGGAAATTTCGGTCACCTGTGATTGCACAGTACACAGGCCTTTAGAACTGTAAATGTTGCGGCATTGTTTTTCTGGGTTATTTTCGAAAGAATATGTAAATTGTCGAACAGAAATTTCTGTCTTTGGAACATTTCTTCATGGTGCGGTGTTTTAGAGGTTAACAGCTACCTCTTGAAATGCTACTGATGAGGCCCTTTATTTCAGATGTTTGCGCTTGTTGCTACAGGTACTAGCAGTCCAGTTCCTGCTGGCCACTGTGTCTGAGGGCCCGAACTAGTGCACGAGAAGGGCCTAAACATCCAAGTGCTTAGCCTTCTTTGTAGAAAAGCTGGCGGGCTCGTTTTCGCTGACTTCAGTGCATTTTAATTTGGCCTGTAAATGGAGACTTTCAAGTAAGAAATTTTCGTGGTTGGATTAATTATTTCCGCGTTGTAATAAACACCGAGAGACCTCCACTTGTACATTCGCAATAAAGACACCGAGGTTACAGAATTCACCAATAAAAAAAAGCCTTCCATTAAAGCAAAATTCACCAGCAATCATATTTGTCTTAAATATTAACTCTATTAGCTGAGACGAAAATCATTGAAGAGTAAGTGCGCATTTCTGCATTCCATCACTGTATGTACCCACGCAAAATGATATGCAGTCTTTGCGGTCCGGCAGCAGAAACCACCTATGACTATGCGTTATGGTTGCACATAGGGCAATAGTCCAATTCTATGGATAAAAAGACATATTCAAACTCTTGATATTTTCGGCCTACTGCACTTCCGTCAGCGTGTTTACTTGCTGTCATCTGGTTCTGTCCTGCAAAACAGATTTTCGCCTTTCACTGAAGAAGACCGTAATGTTGAAACAATGCATGATAATATGAGAGCTATCGTTATGGAGTGTGCCGCAAAAGTAGACGGTAGGATGGTTCGACAGAATTCCGGCAAGCTGTCTCAGGAGACTAAAGATCCGATTATGAAACGCCAAAGCATGACGACGTCTAACTCCAGAGACAGAACAGAATTAGCAGACCTTTCGAAGTTTATAAATAAGCGAATGGTAGCCGACATCAGGAAGTTTAACATGGAAAAAATCGAGCATGCTCTAAAGAGTGGAGGTAGCCTAAAAGCAGAGAAGAAAACACTAGGCATACGCAAGAACCAGATGTATGCGCTAAGACACAAAAATGCAACGTCATTAACAATATGTATAAGATAAAGTAGCCGAAGAGTTCTACACAAATTAACAAAATAGCAATTGTAATCAGAATGTTACTGAAAGAGGCAGTAGAGCAATTGGACCTCCCGCCAATAAGAAAGAGAAAGTAAAGAAAGCCTTAGGAGCAATGCAAAGAGAGAAAGCAACTGGTGAGGATCAGGTAACAGCAGATTTGATCAAGGACGTAGGAGATATTATGCCAGCAAAACTAGCCACCTTGTGTACGCAATGACTTGGGACATTGAGCGTACCAGGAGCTTGGAAGAACGCTAACATTATTTTAATTTATAAGAAAGGAGAGGTCAAGGACTTGAAGAATTACATACCTATCAGCTTGCTGTCCGTTGCCTTCGAAGTATTTACCCAGGTAATCGCTATTAGAGTCCCAGCAACCTTAGACTTCCATCAACCAAATTTACAGGCAGGCTTTCGTAAAGGATACTCAACAATAGACCATATTCACGCTATCAATAAGGCGATTGAGAAATGTGCAGAATATAACCAAAGCCTACATATAGCCTTCAATGATTGCAAGAGAGCATTTGACTGAGTGGAAACCTTGCATGTCACGCAGGCATTGAGGAATCAGTGTGTAGAAGAGTGCTATGTGAAAATATTGGAAGATATTTATAACGATTGCACAGCTACTATAGTTCTCCATAAAGTCAGGAATAAAATTCCAATACGGAAAGGTGTCAGGCAGGGAGACACGATCTCGCCAATGCTCTTCACTGCCTGCTTACAGGAGGTATTCCGGGGACTGGAATGGGAACAGTTGGGGATAAGAGTTAATGGAGAATACCTGAGTAATTTGCGATTCGCTGATGACATTGCCTTGCTAAGCCACTCAGGACAAAAACTGCAAAGCATGATCAATGAGTTATACAGGCAGAGCAGAACGGTGGGGCTAAATATTACCATGCAGAAAACCAAAGTAATGTTCAACAGTCTAGCAAGGGAACAGCAGTTCGCAATTTGTAGCGAGGTGCTGGAAGTAGTAAGATAATATTTTCACTTAGGGCAGGTAGAGACTGTTGATCCGGATCATGAGAGGGAAATAACTATACGGATATGAATGGGGTGGAGTGCTTATGGCAGTTTGCCAATATCCCTCAAGACAAAAGTAAACAACAGCTGTATCTTACCAGTACTCACCTATGGGGAAGAAATGGGAGGCTAACAACGAGGGTTCAATTGAAGTTAAGGACAACGCAGCGAGATATAGAAAAAAAATTATAGGGGTAATGTTTAGAGATCGAAAGTGGGCGCAGTGGGTGAGGGAACAAATGCGGGCAAATGATATTCTATTCGAAATCATAAGAAAGCAATTTTCTTGGGCAGGGCATGCAATGCGAAGGCAAGGTAACCGCTCATCCTTAAGGGTAACGGAGTGGATTCCAAGAGGAGGCAAACGTAGCAGGGGGTGGCAGAAAGTTAGGTGGACAAATGAGATTGAGAAGTTTGCAGGTTTACGGTGGCCGAAACTGGTAAAGACCAGAGTTAATTGGAGAGACATGGGAGAGGCCCTGCAATGGGTGTGGTCGGGCTGATGATGACGATGACGGTCTTGGTGATGATGGTTATGTCCGCCGGTTGGTGGTCCCTGATGATAACAATCAAAACATTTCTCTGGCAACGTAAAAGAAGTTCAGCATTTAATTTCTGGTGGCCAGCGTTGTTCGAAGAGGTATAGACAAAGCATTTTGAACGCAAAAAAAGGATATGATCTGTTCCCGGGGGTAAGGAGGTTTTTGCTAACAGGTTTCACTCGCAGATGTTGAGTTTAACACAATTTATTATATCTTTGAACATTGTGCGAGGAGCCACTCGGCGTTTCCATCCACATCCAGCGATTTCAAGGTTCGCTTGCCCCCAATTCTTGTGACGTCACCCAACTTAGTTGTTCTAAGCAGTCACCACTGCTTGCCCGCCAAGCCGACGCTGCGAGTCTTGCGATACCCAGATTAGCTGGTCGACCTTCACGTCAAGGTGCACTTCAGCACATGTTCCGACAGAGATCTTAACTGCAGGTACAAGATCATTTGTAATAAACTAATAATGCTGCGCGCTTGTGTTTTTAACTAATTTGCAAGGTTACTAAGCCCGTAGGTGTCTTTCAAGTAACATAATGACACCCCCAAGTGCCCGCTACGTATAATGACAGCCACATTGCGAGAGACCCAATTTAACGGGACCGGCTTCCAATATAAGGTACGATTTAAAGCTCACTGCTACGTGTCAGACAGATTACAGGTGAATTGCAGTAGCAAGAGCTCAGTCTTGCTGGACTCCGATAACGAACATTTCTTGTTCAATTTGGACATGCTTCCACTTCTATGTGAATCGGTACGCCACAGTTGCCTATATCTCCAGTGTGATACTAAAAATACCCCATCGACGCTTTCTTTGTGCGAGCCACAATAAAAGTGACCAAAGACAGCGAGTGGAAAACGCAGACACGTCAAAGAACACGAATCCTGAGCACACATGTTCGGAAGTGAAACCGAGCTGTAAAAAGAGTACGGCGTACAGCCAAAAGTGTGCACTTCTCCCCGCGGGTAATATCTTTGCCACTGTCTGGCTTTTCCACTGTACCGCACAGTAGATCACTCAAAAGCACACCTCTACCAACCTTAGGACTTGACCATTAACGCCCGCGAGAAGATGGCGAGGAAAAAAAAAGATTGCCAGCAAAGTGATAATGGGAAAAGGGAGTCTGATGGACTTCGTCTGGCCCATTTCCTGCGGCGAAATGTCCTGCGCCCAGTCTCTTGCGATGTATTCTGCCCCTCTGCATCTCGCTTCATAGCACTGCCACTAGGAATGTTAGAATGCCTTTCATTCTGCGCCGTGTTTGTCTTTCCCCGTCTCCCCAGTGGAATGCTCAGCGTTCCTTCTTTATTTAGCCTCGTATGACACACGAGAAACCTGTATAGAACCACAGTAAGCGTTGTATAAGCATCCCATTCTTGGGCCCACGTATCAATGCGATGCCACCTAAACATCAGGTGCCATTCCATCGTTGTTTCCATCTAAGGACAAGAAGGAAAGGAAGAATTTATGAACATTTTCAATACCAGGAAGCCAAAGCAAGACGGGATTCGAAAGATATTCGTCATGAACATCATATATTAGCGCGAAAAGTCAGGTTTTCTGCAGTGAGAAAATTTTCATACACTTTTCCTTAGCGGGTTAATTAACACGCCTTACTCCAGAGAGCACCTCTTCACAGCAGAGATTTCGTCACGTTGTCCACGTCAACTTCAATGCTAACAGTGTTGTTTGTGCGAATAAGCAAGGAAGAAGCGATAAGAATGCTGTGAATTACTATATTACGCGAAAGCTAGGAAGCGTTTCGTGGAGTCCTCTTCTGTTGTTTTTTCGGTGACCCGAGGAATGAAGAAATGGAAGGTGCACGGGCCTTTCGTCTGGCTCCAAATGGGTCGCTTGCTTCGTTTAGTACATGAACCCGAGAGCTATGGGTCGACCCTGGACTGAGCAGGGTCAGCCCACCTGGATATGTTTACATGAGCTCAATCTCGAGGAGGCTAGAGCTGCGCGACTGCAACGAAGCCCAGCGTCGGATAGTCTGATGCGAGCGTGCAAAGACACCGTCCAAAATGACCGCACGCTCCTGCTACGCTCTGATGCGCGACGACACTTGCCTAAAACCAGCCTTACTTCTCCTTTATCCTCCCACTAAGCAGACCTTCACTACAGAGCATTTATATGCACCCTGCCATGCGAGTCGTGTTGAGTGAATCAACTTCCTACAGCTTGGCGGTCACAGCGTGTCCCCGTAGAGTTTGCGTGAGCCCGACATACGAATTTCAATTCGCCGCATCTACTCGACCCGACAAAGTAAGATTCATGTCAAGCCCGGACACTCCCTGCGGCGTGCAGACAGAGGCCGTTGAAGGAAAGAGATTTTAGACAAAAAAAAAGAGAAGAGAACAGCATTGTGCCAATGTTCCTTGTTACAGTGTCCCCCTTCTCCACTCTGATCACATCAAATGCCACGCCACTAGGGGACAGGCACTCGGTTCTCTTCCCCTAGTTTGCACCGATACTGGGTTCGCACTTGGCGTCCGTCTTCTGTTGTGGACGCGCAGCATTAACGTGTACCATGCTGAACTCTCCTGAAAAATCCCCCAATTCAGAGCCTAGCAGAGCGGCTTTTCAAGAAAGTCACACTGCGATTTGCACATCAGCAAAGATTCGCAGTGCCACTTTGTGAAGTGACACTTTTCTTAAGTAGTGCCTCATCTATTCAATACACCGTATGCTTTAGTTACCCGCATTGTGGAGTGATATGACAAGTTTCAGAACGAGTGAATTTGCTCCGACCATAGCGTTGACAGCCGGCGTTGGCATGGGACTCATGGCAGCGGTGTTACACCGAAAGTGCTGAAAGACAGTTTTTGTAGATAAACAAGCGCACTCCAAGCAAGGCCGAGAGTAAGTTTGGTGCGATAAGTCTGCAAAATGGACGGCAAATGGCCCTTTCAATTGGTAAAATAAAGCAAGAATCAAACACAGGAAAGACACAGGCTTCCATTACAACAATAAACTAAAATATGTGGTTAATCTTGGCCACGTGTTTGTGTTTTAGTCGCAGGGCAGAGTCGCCACCTACCGCCAAAACACCATGGTAGGTTTGACACCCACGTTCACGCGCTTTTTTTCTTATGCTGCTTCTTTTTCTCTGTTATTATTAATTTTACAAAAGTCTCCACCCTCCCCCCCCCGCAAAAAAAAAGAACGAAAACGCTCATTCGATCTTTGCTTCTCGTGCCATGCAATTATGGTTACATTAATCATGTAGCGTCAACGTAGCGGCAGCGTCTTCGAAAAAACGGCGCCGACAGACCACAGCCGCGGTTTTCTCCAAGATGCTATACCAACCAGCTGGAATGGCGGTTTCACTCCAGCAGCAGGGTATTTGCCGCCGTCCGCGAAACAGTGTCTCTCATGTTGATGCAAGTACTCCTGGTAATACGTTACGGTATTATGGCGCGCTAAAAGTCTTTTAGAGTGCGTATGTACGGTACCCGATCGTGCATGCGCAGTGGGGCTGTTAGTGCTCCTGTAACGGTGACAGTAACAGGGTACACGGTATGTTAAAGGAGGCTATTAACGGCCTAGGACGGACGGAATAGGGGATGGGGTGGACGCGCTTACAGATTGCACAGCTCCTTTCCAGCTGAGTCTTCATCTACAGCCCCGAGCGACCTTCAGCATCCGCTGCAAAGAAGACGAAGTGCCCACGTTCGCATGAGCATCGCTCATGCTGGGTTGGCTCTTGCCTTGGGTTGGCTCAGAGTTGGCTCTTGCAATCGGCAAGAGCCAACGCTGCTGATTGGTTTGGTTTGGGGGGTTTAACGTCTCAAAGCGACTCAGGCTATGAGAGACGCCGTAGTGAAGGGCTCCGGAAATTTCGACCACCTGGGGTTCTTTAACGTGCACTGACATCGCACAGTACACGGGCCTCTAGAATTTTTCCTCCAAAGAAGTTCTAGCCGCCGCGGCCGGGATCGAGCCCGCGTCTTTTGGGTCAGCAGCCGAGCACCATAACCACTGAGCCACCGCGGCGGCTCTGCTGAAGTTTATCGAGGATGAGCCACTTGTACTTTCCCCATTATCTGTGGGACCCACGGCCCCAATACTGGTTTGCGCAACAGGCTGGACGGGCAAAGCACACATCAACTTGCATATTTCGGATGCGAGCGTGTGCATCCGAGTGCAGCACCACCGCGCATGCCCGGTAAGTTGCTCGCCGCCAGCGCAGTGGGGAAGGCACTGAACAGTGGATTTATTAGTGGGTCACGGCTACCAACGCACGCAAAGGTCAGGTCGTAGCAGGACGGTAGAACCAGCCGAAGGAAGCAGCTCCAGCATGAGAGTCACGCCCGAACCACCAGCGATGAAGACGAAGTGCGCCACTCGGAGTCGTCCTCTTTTTACAGCAACCTCTTCCTTCAAAGGGGTTCTGCGAGCCTCGGTATCTCCCGAAAGTGACACACCATAAGCAGCAAACACCACTACTTATTACGGGCTAACGGGACAGCACCCGCACCCGCAACACGCTTCAAGAAAAGTACAGCATTCACACTGGATTAACACCTTTGTATAGTACGAGCTGCCAACGCTACAACGGAGGCACGGTCGGTACTGATAGAAGAAAGCTAGGCTACGCTAAGATAAAAAACAAGAAGTTATTTACAAATTGCGAAAATGAGCGACAGTAGTCGAGCCTAATTAGCGCATAAATAGCACGGCCGCCGATGTCGCAGCCACTCACGCCAGGTACTGCTGTAACGCTGCCGGTAGCCCGCCGTGAAGGAGCCGGGAGGGACACTGCACGACACTGCTCCAGCAGAACGCGAGCCGTACGTCTCGCCAGCGACTGGTCCGCGCCGCCAGAGCCAGGAAGTACGTACGCAGCCAGCGCTACCGCGCTAGTATGCTCACGTGCGCATGCTCACGTGCGCTCATCGCTCGGCCTTTATCTAGCCGCTGGCGTGATCGCACGCATAGTCACCGCGCTGCCGATGAGCAACTTGGTGGACATGCGATATGGTTTTGCGCTCAGACGCACCCGTTCGCACCCGAGACATGCAGGATGCGGCGCGCTCGGCTCTCGCAGCCGCCGAAGTCATAGGGGTGCCGAGGGCATCACAACTTGTTCGCCTCTGCTTTTTCGCTCTTCTTCGCGTGTCTCGCTCTTAACCTGTTTCCGCATCCCGGTTTGCAATTTTGCACTGTCTTCGAATCTTTGCTTCCGCTTGCCGCCTCACTGTATCCAGAGGATCGGTTGACTCACCTAAGAGCTCTGTTGTGTTGCGTTGCTCTATAGATCTTCAAGCAATTCGAGTTCGGAATCTGTCGAAGGACCGGCTTCATGAAATGAAAAAGAAAATTGGTTTTTGAGGAACCGAAACGGCGCAGTATCTGACTCACATCTCGGCAGACACCTGAACCGCGCCGTGAGGGAAGGGATGAAGGAAGCAAAAGAGAGAAGAAAAAAAGAAAGATGGGTGTAGGGGAGGGCTCCGGAATAATTTGGACCACCTCGGGATTGTTAACGGGCACTGACATCGCGCAGTACACGGTCCTCTATCTATTGTTATCGTTTGCTCCACTGCACGTTCCTCCGGCGACTTCATCGTCCACCTCTTGTTCTGTCATCTCCAAGCGCAATAACCGCGTTTTTCACTCTACATCTTCACACATTCTCTCCATTGCGCTGCAACTGGGGCGATGCCCTCCTCTCATTGGCTGCAGCTGGTGCGACACTACTCCAAGCTTAGCCGAGTTACTCCGAGGCTCCAACATGACGAGTCACGAGTTTTTTACCAGTGACCTATCTAGTACTAACGCATGAAAATTAAAACTAGGGAAGAACTGCGGTGTGTCAAAAACAGCTTTTGTTGTTTCGTCATGAATGCTTACCTATACTTCGCTGGTTTTTCTCGCTGTTAAATATTTTGGATGAGGCTTTCACCCTATGTGTGCCAGAGAGCCACAATATATTCTTTCACATGCCTAATACAGTCTTACTGGTTTCTTCCTAACTCTGATGCTCTAATTCGGAAGGAAGCAGTATAACCTAAGTTACAAACTTTATTCAAGAAATAATTGCCCTGCAGTGAGTCATTCATATATTTCTCAAACATTGAGCTTCTACTAGGACGGAAAATTTGAATCCTATGGCACTGTCAACCCTTCTTTTCGTATTTTCTAATTTTTTCAGCGCTTGTCACTGCACTAGAATTCTCGTGAGATTCGTTAGAGACTAGAGAAGCAGCCTGTAAATTGTGCAGACAACAAGACGGGCAAACAAACAGATAATGGGCAGCACAACAAACTTTGAATCGTAATGTCTCGCATTCCACTGTCTCGTTTTACTTTGGTTCGTGAACCGCAATTAGCCTCAAGCGCAAGTGTAGCGTGTTCTTGAAGTTCCCAAGCAACCACAGATATCCGTCGGACGTACGAGCTAGATCCGAACGTCCTTTGCCGAAATCGGACGTCCGTCGGACGTACGACCACAATCCGATTTCGGATATCCGCATTCGTACATCCGCCGGACGTACGGACAGTGTCCACTTTTGTATATCCGCATGAGAGACGAGGTGTACGTCCGAAGGATGTAAGGCCGAGTATTTTCCCAGGCCATGAGTATGGACGTTTTTTATTTCACAGAAAATTTGGGTCTTTCGTGTATGTATACTGTTTTATTTGCATCAGTTGGAGGGTTTGACGCGAAGATGTTTGTAAATTGGTGCGATTCCACTCCTTCCTGCAGTGAGAGCCGCCAACGAGCTAAACTTATCTAAGAGGAGAAGCTGGTGTTGCAGAATTTTGCAAGAACCCAATGACTAGTTTTATATTTATAAAACTTCTCCAAATTAGTGGAGTTGTGCGACATGTCCACCGTTTTGCTAGCTAAACTTGCCATTGAAACCATTCGTAAGTATCAAAACTCCCGTGCATTCAGCTATCACCATCATCATAGATGTCAGTTCGCGGTCAGTCCAATCCAATCCATCAGTACGGCTCCGTAGCGCTGTTGTTGATTTGTCGCGTAGTGTTGTCTCGCAGAGCTTTATAGCTCTGTTATTATAATGTGTGGCTTTGTTCGCTCTGTGGACGAAAGTAGTATGTAACTTAAGCAATTCGAAAGATACGGGAAGCGCCTGAAGCTCTTCTGGAACACCGGAATCCCGTACTGCGTCGACCTTGGTTTAAAGAAGGCTTAGTGCACATGTGATTGCCTACGAAGGTATGTATCAGTACACTTCTTGGAACTTGCTTCTAGGACAATGCAGCATGCTCATATAACATTCGTTCAGAGGACAGTGGGAGCAGTAAGCGCGAGGAGATGGCTTCCACAAGTGCGTCTTGTTCTCACACTTTCGGGAGCCTACATCACACAGCTGTGGGAGCCCTCAACTCGCGCGGCTAATTCCCACTCCTCTTCAAAGTTGCGGGACAGAGTATTTTCACATCTTGTTAATTTTTAAGGCATCGCTAGGTTCACTGTGCCTATATAAAGAGTGACAACGCGCGAAAGGCAGACCATAGAAAGCACGTGCAGTTCGCAGTGGTTCGCAACGGAAGCTTTGCGGCTTTCTGTGCACAGTCGCGTACAGTGCTGCGCAGGTTAGTGCCCTAGGGCCCATGAGAATAAATAACAGATTCATAGTCAAATATGATGTGGAAAAGTGAGAGCTGTTATTGCCTTATACTTATTGAGTTGTTTGTTAAAGTGCATTGTCTGTTATAATTGCAGCATTAAACACTTCTATTAATTGGTTCCAATGTTTTTACTTGGGCTGCTGCATTGCGCCATTTGTTTCACATGACTGATGTTTGCCGCGTTCTTTTTATTTCAGAAATCCTGTGGGTGGGAAGATTACGGATGTGTGTCCCAAGCTTGCCACATTTGAACAGTCACATTTAAGAAATTTTCCGAATATAACCCATTGCTCAGCTGATGTATCATCAACCACAATAAAATATGCGTGCTATGCATCAAATTGTTTTTGGTTTTATTGCATCGGGCGGAGTGAAAAAAGCACGCATGCACCATATATGCGAAAATTCGAGAAAGATCCGCCAATGGACGTATTCAACTGGACGTCCGTCGGCGGGCGAACCGTATACCTTTGGCCACCTTTCGGACGGCCGACGGACGTCTACCGGCTGTTTGCGGATGTTCAGCGGACGTACAGAACATCCGAAACAGACCTCTGTCGGCCGTCCGAAGGATATCGGTGGTTGCTTGGGTTCTTCCTCAGGATGGGTGCCGTAAAAGTTGATGTGCGAAGATCACTCTGTTAGCGAAACAACTTGAAATTTATTTCCCCTATTTATACCTAGAGATGTGTTTCAAAAGTTTACCAGTGGTTGCACAAAAAGGAAAATGCTGTCAAGCGTTGATTTCAAGTTTCTAGTTCGTGAAAGGCGTTAGATCCTAGCCTGTCCTTTCCATGCTGGAATTTCGCACCATGACTAGCAACTCGACGTGCTGACTTTTTCTGTGTATATTTAAATTGTCAGCTTCTTCTCAATTTGATCTACATTACCCCTTTTGCGACACGTAGTCGCATGAAAAATGCATGCGAGGAAGTTTTTCCATAGTGCCCTTTACACGTATATTAGCTATACTAAATCTACAAATGAAAAGAAAGAACTAAGGACATCACTAAGAATGAACAAGTTTTCGAACCTAAATTCTTGATTGACTTTCTCTGTGAAAGCACGATAGCTCAACTTTGACTTTAAAATTTTAATCAATGGTTTTCATTATTAAGACGATTATCAGGCTTCGCGAATGCACCAACGAGCACGGTGTGTTCGGGTGAAGTAGTGTTGTTCATTTTTCAGCCATAGCATTGCGAGGGAATACGGAGAAATGCAGTGTGCCGTTGAAAATTTATTCACTTTGGCGCGAAATATTTGTAGGAATAACAACGATTTGCCACAATATATGCTCTCCATCACTCAAATTTAATTGAGCGTAAAGGAGCCGAGCAATATACACAATCATTACTCTATCCCCCATCCGGATACGTAATAAGAAAGTGTTTCGAGCTCATTTATTTACACCGGTACGCATCACCTGCTTTGAATTTAGATCTGTACATGCGTATCTAGTGCAGCGGCTGAAACGCTTAAATAACCTATCTGCTTGGCAACAGCCGCCGTTCCTAATAACTATTAAAATCAGAGATGAAATATGATAAAGAAAGACGAAAATTGTGTCCGAATCTGCGTCCAGCCCCATGTCTCGAATCTGCCCATGAGGTCTGAAGAGAGGTTTAGTGAAGCGCTCCTAAAGAATTTAGACCACCTGGCATTCCTTCGTGTGCTTTAATCGTACAGCACGAGGC
This sequence comes from Amblyomma mixtum, assembly GCF_055824585.1. NCBI lineage: Eukaryota > Metazoa > Arthropoda > Arachnida > Ixodida > Ixodidae > Amblyomma > Amblyomma mixtum. The sequence goes on along the minus strand of NC_143012.1, from coordinate 281,396,213 downwards.
GTTTTTGAATTGTTTTAATATTCATAATGATGCTGTCGCGACAGGAATTCAATAAAACGGCTTTGGGCTCTGAAGGCAAACGTCATGACAAGTAAGACACCACGGCAATTACCTTCGTAAATATTGGGTAATAGGAAAACAAACTAACTAGCATTCCGGCACAGTTCCACGTCTGAGACGTCCAGCAAACTACATTGCACGGTCAGTATTTTAAGACACCTTTCAAAGCTTTGCACGCGAGCCACACCCAGAAATTCTGGACAAGAGTAATTCTGAGCAGGAAACCGTTTATGAACGCAATTTTTACATATACTGTGCAGTTTCACCATAACAATCAATACATCTGCAGAGCAGTCGACGGCAGTCTTGTATTTTTTCTTTCTAATCACGTTTCTACTATCGTCAAAAGCTTTCCCCATTGGTCCCTAAGGCAGTCTTGACTGTTCGATGCGATCAATGAAAAAACTTTAAAAGATTTTGCTACATAGAATAATAATCTACCATCACTTTCAAGATTTCCTAAAAGTGTCTTATATTTTTTAATTTTCAAACTTTTTGCCAGAGAAAGCTGGGCACGAGAGTCGCTGCTCCTAAACTCTCTTTACATGCGGTAGTCCGAACTTCAGTAACGAGAATCAAGACCGAAAGTTAAGCAAGTTGATTAAAGTTCATGATGAATAGTAGCGCGAACAAGAGGGATGGATGGAAAGACACATCAGAGTGGTATTTATTACTAACGCTATTCGCGTTTCCTCCAAACAATCCAGAATAAACGCTTAAGGTGCACGCATGTTGACTTCCAGTGCGGTTGGTCTGTGGACAACTAAAGAAAACGTGGTTCAGAACTAGGCGCCGGCCACAATTTCTGTAGACATGTTTCCCGCTAAGAATTGGTGCATCAGGCCATGGTAGTTCCTAATGGAAAATTCTAGAACTATCGTAGTAACGTTTAACGCTTGCAGTAACGGTTACGACCTAACGCCACTGTGAAACCCGTGAGCGGATGTTTATTCTATCCACATTTTTCTTCGCCATTGAAAACAAGCCGGAGCAGCAGCATAAGACTTCGAGTGAAAGGTGAACGCACTAACTTTGCGTATATTTCGCAGTCCTTCCGAAATGCTTTACGGGACCACAACTTCTGATCATCATACATTCCAATTTTATCCGCCCTGAAATAAAATAATAGGAAAACATGATTATTAATCACAAGCGTGGAACCCACTTTAAAGCGCCGCCTATTTCCCAGCTGAGAGATATCACTTCACGACGCTTGTAGAGAACAGCCTTGGCCTTTAAGTGCATTTTCGTGGAGTGTCAGGTGCCTGCAGCACATGTATTTCACATATTCGGCAAAGCTCTTTCCACGGAACGCGCAGTGACGGTACCAGACGTCCCATATATCCAAAGGCAACATGACAGGCGGTGTTGGGCTGCCTGAAAGGGGATGCCTTGTCGGTTGTGTTTTCAGGTTAAATTCCTCGCAACATATTGTTCTTGTTTTTTCTTCTAGCGGATAAATTGCTGTATTTAGAGAACAGAATAGTCAAGCATTATTCTATCTTTTCCTGTGCTTTGGATATGGCCGATTAGAATCAAGTGGCGTTGAAGTAAAAATTAATAAGGTGAAGCCGCATTAAAATTGCTTTACACAATCAAAAGATCTTAATCGCAACGACAGTCTCCTCTGTCATCGATGCTTTATAAATAGCAGTGTTGATGAAATTTACGTTAACAATTCTGCAAAAACCCCTGCAACGTAAGCGACACAAAGAACCAAGTCCAGTTTTTCATGAGCTTTTCACGATCGGGCACAGTTTCACGGTAATATAAAGACTGCTTTAAAAAAAAAACGTCACAGCTTTCAAGTCAGCAGTACGACACGGAGGAGGAGGAGAAGGTAAACTCTATTAGAGAAGAGGTCTTCGCCGTGGGTTGGTGTGGTGCTCTCTTCACAGCGGTGGGCTCCTCTCCTGAACCGGACGCCAGGTGGCCGACCGACGATGTCGTTCGGCGTCTTCGGCACGCTTCATGACTCGGAGTTAAACCTCCGGGCCCGAGCTGAGCAGCGCGGCCTCCCACTACGATTTGGTAAAGAGCTGCATACTCTTCGATGGCTTGTCTTGATTACATGAGTATAGGATGTGTGGTGCGTCTGCCTTTTGGTGCCCACAGAGAGAACAGACGGGGCTGAACTGCTCTAGGAACCATATAGAGTTCATGAACGGATTAACGAAAATGTCTCTTTGGAGCGCCCGCCAGCTGACTTGTGTTTTACTTAGAGACCTGTAGGGTTCTGGGAAGAATTGTCTTCCTTTCTTGAATTAGGTTGTAATTTCTTTGCAGGATGTCACTCACTCCTTGGCCGACCTGAGCTCGGTGTAGCGCACTTCCCGGTTAACCACGAATCCTCGGGCAAATTGGTGCGCCGCCTCGTTTCCAGGATGGTCCGAGTGGGCGGGGGCCCAGATCATTGTGATCTCGCGGGCATTGGAAATTTTTTGTAACATTTTGATGGCTGCGGATTGGGCGCTTCCTTTGCAACTCCTGCTAGATTCCAACCTTGCACGCTTCGCACGAGCACAACCCAAGTTTTCAGACAAAGGGAGCGCGCATTCTTGCTGCCGCCCCATGCCACCGCTCAATCTCGAGCTGCGACAATATCGCACTAAACTGCAAGCCCAGAACATGCGTCAAAGAATGTGCTTTTCGGCTGGATAAATTCTGCCGCACGGGCTCCGTTCACAGAGACAGCTTGGCTGGTTCGCCGACAGATGAACGGACAGCCCTAAATGCCTCACTCTAGGAGGCCCGATCAATGGCAGCGCGACACTGCGAAAGACCTGCCGCCCGTTGTGATGCTAACTTCCATTAAAATAGCCGGCCCGACAGCGTAGCGGCAAGCTGGAAGCAAATCTGCTTTGCTCGGCCCACGAGGGACACACTTCCGCTGAAGCCGACATTTTTGAAAGAGAAGAGAACATTTTGGGAACTAGGCAGGCATGCTTCTAGCATCGCCCAGGGCTCGCAGCTGATACTTGCAGTGGACGAAACAAAATTAGGACAAAGACATTCTGGCTGCAAAATTTTTATCTTCCTATTCTCGGCTTAAATGCAAGTCTCCAGTAAGCGTAATCAATGGAGGCAGGTTTATGTTTAAAAGAATTGAAAGAAGTCTAACTGCCGCTTTCTCATATGCGTGATGCGTGGCACTGAATTTATTCCCACCATGTTCCTTCATGGTAGGCCTGTAACCAAAAGTTCTACAGTGGAAGCCAGTGGAACGATGGTACAGATCACCTGAATGTCTCCTGGCTTCTAGAATAGGAAGTGGCCGTTGCAAGGTAGAATATCGCGAGATAGAATCCTAGTCACAGTGGGCGCAGTTTGAGGAGGAAAAATTTAAACACAAACCTCTAGAGTGCGATGTTCGTCCGTGTTAAAAAATTTCATGTAATCGAAGATCTTTCAGAGCTCTCCACTACGGCATCCTTCATAGACACCACACAGCCTCTGGACGATTGACCTACATACATATAGCTTGAGAAGGCTCCATACAGCTAATTCGCATCAGTGATCCCTTCTATGGAAGTGCAGACTTGTGCCTGATTGTTTAAACTTCCTCTGTTCCTTTTGGTGCAAAAAATACAATACATGAAGACTGTTGTTATGAATTATCATGCTGCCCTTTCGATTCTGCCTATTTGATGAAGTACAACGAAAATAATAGAGAAGAGAGTCAATATAACCCGTGGTACGAAGCCGGGTATCGGAATTTCATTTTTATCCAACTTTCTTTTTTTCTCTCGCAGAGATGGAGGCCTGCTGAGGGAATGGAGAATTCCGTGGTAAAAGTTTTCCTCCAGTCCTTTCCTGTTCTGAGCCAACGTCTCTTCTCGCATGACCTGCGTTATCTCTTCTACTCAGATCAAGAAAAAAAGAAAAATCAAGAACTAGAGGCCGGATATGACCGCAGAAGAGCATGTGACAATCTTAGTTACGCAATGAGCGACATCTCTGCAAGCGATTGCAGCCCGAGCATGCCGATTACTTCTGCCATTTCCCGCACTTATGGTACCGCTTTCCGTCTACAGGTGGTAGCTGAAGCAATAAGGCTTATTTGCTTGAAGTACTGTTGTACCTTAACGCTGCTGCTGTTTCTTCTGCGCTTTCCTTTGCCTCTCTGTACAAACAGAATGCCATGATATTCAGGCGGGCTTTTGAAAGCTTCCACAGAATTTTTGAGCTGCATTATAAGAAACTGCCGCTAATGCACTGTAGCTCGCAATCGGTAGCGCTTGTTCGCCAGTAAACTCTTTTGTTTACGTCTTGTTCCATCATTTTTTCTTACTTCCTAAGCGATAGGATAACCTTGTAAAAACCGAAAGGAAAGCCTGTTGAAGGCTTCAACTGAACATTCTTTTTTTCAGCGGTTATTTTTTTTGGGTGGAACCTTCCACATGGTTCTAAACATACCTGCATGTGCACTAAGAAATCGCATTAAATGCCTGAAGTGACATTTCTGGTCTTTATGGCAATTTAACACAAGTATTTGCTTAGTTTACTTATGCATCTGCTAGAAATATTTTCAAGAATGTCTAGTACGAACATTACTCCCCAACTTCTCTTTCGAAGTTGGGGAGCGCAAGAAAACTATTAATAAATTGGGCTCACATAAACTGCCTCTTCAACTCTACAATTTCCACATTTTTTTTGGTGAATAAACTCAATAAAATGATTCCACCGAAGGAAATAAAAAATACTTTCTGCTTTCTTGTCTGACTGACTTCCTTCTACGACAGTTTTTCTGTTCGGCTCACGACATTAATTAATCTGGGACCGTACCCGAGGAAAAGTCTTTGGTTGTCAATTTAACAGTGGCCATGTAGGAAGCTCCCGACACGTAGACTGTATTAGGCAAGACGAAGATTGGTTTCTCGGATGGCGTGCTTCTTTCTCCAGATCCAACGATCTCTGTTGGACACTGCTTCAGAGAGATTGTCAGCTTAATTGAAAGAAGCAATTAGTCCCTCTACTTCTGTCCCTCTGACACTGATCTCTCCCTAAGGCACCAGCAATTACTTCGCCTCGTTGCTTTTGGCAGTTGGCTTTGATTTCTATTATCTCTTAAAGGCTTTTTTATGGGGGGTGTCGCTCTTCTACTTGTGCTGCTTGACTAAACCTTAACACGCACGAAAGTTGATAGAGTACAAAAACAAACACAACTTATTTGTTTGAATGTTCTTGTAAAAAAGAATTTGTACTGCGAGCTTAACAACGTACTCTAAATTGACAGAAGCTGGCACGCGTAGTTAATAGATGGACTTTTATGGCATAATAGAGATAGGCTGGTAAACACATATTGCCTTTTCTTCTGTGGGGTTTAAAAATTCGGGAGATAAATCCGTATTCCCCGTTTAACCGCGGCTGACACAGTTCAAAACCGCGCGAACCCCACCCCGTGGTCGCGTATGCTACCGAGCGCACACCGACCACGGCGGGCCTTGCTCTGCGGGAACAAAGGAACGGCACACTCGCTGACACAAACAAGGAATTTGTTGCTATAACAACAATAACGCCAGCTAGCAACAAAATACACTGAGGAATCGAGGATGTCCGACTCACCAGCACGGTTACGAGCGAACGTTCGCCCACGCTAGGGCAAAGGAAGACTCCAGGGCCGGACGGGACGGGTTTGCGGGAACATGTTCCCACAACGAGGTCGCCCACCGGCGAAGAGCGGAGCCGCGCGCGACATGTCTGCGTGCTTTCCCGATACCGAGCAGAAGAGAACCGGCTCACCCCCCGCGCGCGCGCAGCAAAACGACATCCGTGGCGCTGGTGTCGCTGAGACGCGAGCGCCCTCCCCTGTTAGTTAAAGTAACACAACTGAGAAGAGTGCGTTGTGGGGGAGCTAACCACAGTTGGGGTGCATTGCGGAAAAGCGAACCACGGGGAGGGGCGAGTGCGTCCCCACACTTCATGCCAGTGCAACGAGTTACCTTGTAACAGTCAACTTTATGGCCTGAATTTTTTTGTTGTTGTTCATGAATTTACTACTTTACTGCTAGTCAATCATATAGTGTCTTTGCTTAGAGCGCATATCCGCTCCTTGCCAAAAACAAGAGGAGGCATATTTAATATCACACCAGGAATGATACGTGAGCTACGCGTGGCTCTAATCTCCGGAATCCTCAAGAGGTGTAACAAAATGGGCACCTAGCTGTAAGAAGCAAACTATTAAATTCAAACCGATCACGCATAAGCGCCAATTACAGACAGGTGTGCTATTTTAGTGTAAAAACTATGCTTTCATTCATTTGATGCTAATGTGTCACTGAAAATGACTCTCCGCTGCAGTGGCCTAATGGTCTGAGCATCCGCCCCGCATGCGGGATGTGCTGGGTGTGATCCCCACTGCTGTGGTGTACCTACCGGTAGTACGATGAGTACAATCTTTCCCCTTCGTTCCTCTCTTACACGCTCCCTTTCTTTCGTGTACACAAAACAAGAATTCACTATATAGACACGTGAACAGCCGCTGTGGAGTGAATAGTAAAAAGAACGTTGATGTAGTTTCTAGGACTGCTTTGTGTGCATGTGTTTCAAGCGTAATATGGTAATTGCTCAGAAATATTAGAGGCCTAAACCAACTAAATTAAGACTTCTCGTTGGTTGCAGCAATGATTAAGATATGAATGGCGTGGTGCAGCTGTGAAGAGTGAATAATTAAGCATAATGCTTTTTTGCGTATCTGGTTACCTGGTGCCTCCCATGTTTATCGAAGTTTTGTTGCTCTAGGACTTAACATGCCTTGTGGAAACGATAATAGAACGACTAGTAGCGTCATTTATGTAAATTATTGTTTTGTATTACTAAACTCGTGCGATCACGAGGGCGAAATGATGGATACTGTTTTCTGACTAATTGATGATTACAAATCTAAGCAAGGTGATCGAAATGCCCTGCTTTTACAACGTTGCTTCGTTTTATCTGTTTCAATTATGAAACAACAAAAGCGCTTGTTCTTCTGTCTTGTATGCATAATGAAACATAATTATGAACATCACAACCCATCCACTTCACTTATAGGAAGCAGAAAAAGCAAAAGTTACATGAGTAGTGAAAAGGAATAATGAGAAAGCTTGATATCAGTGTAGTTGAACAAGTAAAGAGCAGAGTATTAATAGCATGTTTCCCATTCTTCTGCCAGAAGTTTTCGGAAAACACAGTAGGATGTGGGTTGAGAACCGTAAAAACGCTACCATTGCCTACCAAGTACGGTAGGCTTCAGGCTAATGTCCTAAGGTATCTGTACTGGCGGGAGCAAGTTTTTTTTTTCAGTACTGTTAACAAAAAGGAAAGATACTTCAATCGATGGAGTAAGGGTGCCATGTTGCACCTCAATGGCTTTAAAATGCAGTTTTTAGTAATGAAAAAAAAAAGAAACAGAGCAAATCTTTCGTCCCTCTGGCCGCGATATTTATTCATATGCACACAAACATAATTAATCATTCTCTCTGAAGCATCAAACACAGCCTCCTCAAAGAGCACTAACGAGAAATTTCAACCTTATTTATAGAGCTAAGAGAATCAGACCTCTGCAGTCGTACCTCGGTGGTCGAAAAATATGAATTCTTTAGAGCCGTGTTCGTTTCTCTTCAGCATTAACATTAATGAATAGGGCGCATTTCCACTGCAAAGGGCACCCTGAATCAATCTTTAGTTCTCACTTTTTTGTAATGGGGCAGCTTACGTTATTGGCAGACTCAGTAAAAAATTTTAAGTATTAAGGTGGGTATCGTTGAATAGTCTCAGAAAGGTACAACTGCTTATGATAGACAGCGTATCATAACATGAGATGTCCCTTCCACAAAAATAAGAAACCATTTCAAAGAATTCGTACAGACGACGGTGAACATTGTTCGAAGTGTCGGGTACCAGTCAATCTGAAAGTATTTAATTTTAAAACTGAATAGACTCTATTTGAAATATTCTAAGGAAAAAATGAAGTCGTATTTGATAGATACTGACCCTCATCTGCCATGACCAATTCTTAACGTTCTGTTGCCTATATTATTCATTTTACTGCGTTCAAATTTTACGGTCTTTTTATCTGTTAAGTTAATACTGAGGACGCCAGTTGAATATTCAGGATTTGTGTGCTTTGTGTTTCCAGTGCAATGCTTCCCCAATGTTTTATATAATAGCGGTCATCACTTCATTCCACTTTAGCGTGTGTTCTGCTGTGTTTCCACCGTTTATATTGCTGTGTTTTTTCTCTTGCTTCTGTGTAAATAATGCATTCACCTTTATAAAATTTTCCCACCTATATAGTGCCGTGGCCATTATTATGGGCGGCGGAATGTCGTCAAGCTCTCTCCGCCTACCCAGAAGAATATAGTGCACGCTTTCAAGTCATTTGTTTTCTTTCAAACCATAGTAAATTGTAATTTAACGCCCTGTGAACGCCATTTAACGCATGTTATTAGGAAACGTTGCATATTTCGACGTTTAAAATAAAGGAAAAACAGCTTTTCTGAATACAACATATTTGCTAGCCATGTCATGTTACAAAAACCTGCGATGTATAGCATCGGCTGCACCACCGACGGAGTAAAGGGACGGAGTAAAGGCACTGCAGAAGCTGGCGGAGTGACACAACTACGAACGCTCCGCCCCTGCAGCCTTCCCTGCAATGCCAAGAAAAGCCCCCGAAGACTACTGCAAGAGCGAGCAAACAGCAGCCAATAAAAAAGTCAAAAAAAAAGAGGAAACTAGAAGCTCTGCGGAAAAAAAAATTATTCCACGAAGTTTGGGTAGATGAAAGCCATTCGTGACGGCTTCTCTTTTAAGTTGCCGATGGGTCGTGGTCTGGCGTACAAACACTGGCCGCCGTGTGAAACTTCTAGATACGCTGCCCGCAGTTTCCTTAGCATAGCTTCTTAAGGCGCTGGCAGCAGTGCAGGTCAAACAACGTTTTAAACTACGCACAGGCGGTGGCAGCTCCCAGCACCAACGCAACCAGTGGAGCAGAAGAATCCGCCGGATGGGGTCTCCTTTGTCTGAACGGAAGTGTTTGCACGAGCGTAGCGTCCTCATTGAAAGGCGGCGCGTCACAACTTGTGCCAGGAGGGTGCTGAAAGTGGTCTCGACTCTGCGCCTGCGGACGCATGTCATTAGGGTGCTGACCAGATTAACTTCGAGTGTGACAGAGTAGACGCCACTGTGCGACCTGCCTGCTTGTGAGGTGCTTTCTTCGAAGACTCCGGAAAGAACCATATTCAGCAGTGCCTCTTGCAAGATAGTTTACAGCCATTCTTTCGAACCCGATGAAGCCGTTGAACTCAAGGGGACGCACGTATCCAAATTGAGTGGTTTGTTTTACGCACTAGCTGCTCCTGTGACAAAAGGGTTGTGAGAGGTCACAGTCATAGCCACAGCTGGCTTCCTCACCTTTGTCTTATTTCAAGGCATTGTTAGCAACTGGTTTCTTAGCCTGAGAAACAGTCACACCAATTGAACAATTTCTTAAGCTTGAAGCCAGTGTTCCGTGAGCGTGCTCATAGAATACATTTTAACACTGTAATTTTTACTGAGCAACAGTTAGGGTATCAGTCACATAATCTCAAGTTAGAAGAATGTTTTTAAGTCCCGTGCTAGAGGCCTAGCTATCCGCAAGTGAAACGGATTTTTTTTACCAAAATACTAATTTACTCATGCCCTTGTTTTCAGATTTCAAAATTTATTCTCAAATGAGCACATTGATCTTTAGGCTATATGACTACACGTTCAGGCCGCAGAAGAGCTGCCTAGCCACCCCTCTTCATTAACGTCACGCTAGATATTCTTTATGTGAAATAGATTACCTAATATGTAATCTGCCAATCTCTATCCTGTCTGCTAATTTCTTCTCTTAACCTGAAATGTAAAATTACTGAGCCTTTTTTTGTTCTCCAGCGACTAGATTTCTGACTATTAGAAGGATTTTTTTAGTTGTATTGGTACCGTTACTCTGGATTAAACGACGTATAAGAAATTCAGTGCCCATTCCTTATTTTTCACATTGCGTTCCTTTTTTTTTTGTTTTTAATCAGGATCGACTAAAAGTGTTTCCCCTGCCATGCGCATCACCATTTGGTTTAAATTAGCCCAGTCCAGTCTGAGAGTAGCCGCCGTGGGTTCAATTCGATCTACGTAGTTTTCTTCCAGTGACACTCGTGTCCTGGATAACTGCTCGTCGGACAAATTAGTTTCTTCTTCTATTATTGGCAATTATGGACCATAAAAGGTTTTAACGCCATGGCACATGGCGGCGGGGAGCGCTGTATCATTGACCGCTCCAGTACACAGCGATTCTATAATGAAAATATGTCCGCGGCCATCGATAAATCTCATCACTGGCGGGGATCGTCAAATAATTCACGTGCTAAATAGAAGTTACCACATTTCAAATCGGATTTATAAACAGAGAGACCGATCGGTTTGGTTCTCGTGGACACTACGTGATATTTCTTGTCTGCAATCTCGAGCTTGAAGTTCGCTCTTCCATGCACACATTCTGCCAAAATGTACACGCAACGATTACAGTTTGAACTTCCGCCAGTTGATTTCAACGTCAACGGTGTTGTGGACCGCATACAAAAGGCTTGAAGATGGTTCTAATGTGTTCTCCTGCCTCCTGCACGTGGCAGCATGCCACAAGCATACCGAACTGTCAATGATTTCTTTAAGGTGCTAGCGCAAAACATTATGACATGGCGGACAAAATTTATTACTGCAGGCGCTGGCTCGCTCTGACAGATAATATTAATAAGAAATTTGTTTCACTGATGAATTTCGGGCCAAAAGCTAGCACGCAAGGAGCAACATTCTGATTAAGGCGAACCACCATTCTCGAACTGTAAAAGCTTCCAGGCCAGCATCACTTATTTTCGACTAGACAGCGAATCCCAGAAAAGCATTCTGCATCGGCACTGAACCTACCACTAACGTCTTTCACCACGCCCCCTTCAAGCCCCACAATTTAGGTTGCAGGATTTTAGAACGAGGCCAATCAACGCGGTGCTAATCAGTCTTATCAGTAATCCGGTGGCATGGCGCTCTTCTACAATTACCGCCTTCTGTCAAAGAAGCAAGCCCATTACGGGCCGGCTTTAGTTGAAGAAAAAGGCGGAAATTCTTTCTCCGCGCTAACAAGATTGCTCGCCTCATTCGTGACTTTGGGCAGATACTGCACCAACGACTTGCGCAAACATTCCAGTCGGGCAATCAGGATTTGTATCACACTGTCTAGAAACCAACGCCGCAGCCGGAGAGCCCCGAGATGCGTAGTCTGTCTCATTTCAGGCCGAACGTAGTACTCCGTTATAGGGGCCACTGTGGCGACTTCCTAAACTCAATCGTGTCAACAAAGCTGGAAGGATGTTGGAAGAGAAGTACTTGTAGCTGGGTGTGTTGATGAGTGTTTAGGGAGGACTTAGGAGCGCAAAAATACGAACACGAAAGAACTGAGGACACGTGGCAGACATTATGCAGTAGGGAGAAGGCCAGACGTAGAAAGGGCACATGGGAAGCGCTGGTTGTGTATAACGATGGCGCTGTTCGCAGCACCTAACATTTCAGTCACGGGGTGCTAGAAGATGGCCCCACCACCAAGCGCCAGTGTGACACGTGACGATGAGGACAGCGCTCTTCCTGCTGCCTCACTGCATCCGTGTTCGTATTTTTGCACTCCTGTAAGTCTCCTGAGGAAGCTCAAAGTTTTGCATTCGCTCCCACTGATGACTGGACAATGCCAAGTTCGTACACGTTTTTACCTGAATACTGGCCTGAGAAAATAGCTTTCATCTGGAAATTAACAATATCTTAAACCCTCAAAGAGACCCCCAAACTTGTACATCGATCACAATAGGCGACTGCACGTTATCCGGAAGGCAGCTGGCCAATCGCTTCAACGCTCACTTTGTTTCACTTGTGAGGAGTGCTCATGATCAACGCTCTACAGAATATCTAAAATTTCGTAACCCTGAAACTGCGTTTCTGTCGCCGACAGATAAGCATGAGATTCAGTCACTTCGCAACCCTTCGTAATAGTAGGTCTCGTGATATAGATGGCTTCCAGGTGTAACCTTTTAAATATGTCATTGATATTATCAGCCAAGTATTAGAGTACATATTCAATATCTGCTTATAAAACGGAGTATTTCCAAAGCGGATGCAAATGGCTAGGGTTTCTATTATCTATAAAAGCGGTGACAGAAACGACCTCTCTAACTATCGTTCAATATCGATACTTCCCGTCTTCTCAAAATGTCTAGAGAAGGTGATGTTTAAACGTATTCCTAGTTTTAGTAAAAAACACAACCTAATAACTACTTGTCAGCATGGTTTCAGAGAAGGCACATCGACAGAGAGCGCCCTTCTTGTGCAGAAAGAATTAATACTTGAATGAATTGAAAAGAGGGAGCTTGTTCTGGGCATATTCGTTGATTTTTCAAAAGCGTTTGACCGGATCAACTATGAGACTTTAATAGCCAAGCTAGACATATAACGTTTTCGGGGCGTCTTTCTTCAGTTAATCCAATCTTACTTAACCTTCCGTTGTCAGCAGGTCAAGATTGACAATCATCTTTCCGATATACAGGCTCTACGAGCTGGTGTTCCTCCAGGCAGCATATTGGGTCCACTGCTATTTAACCTTTACATAAATGATGTTACTAGTCTAGGTAACAAATGCACATTTATAATGTATGCTGGTGACACCAGCGTATTTTTTAAATCACTAATGTATATGATCTCTTTGGGCAGGCGAATCAGTGTTTGCTTTCTTTCCATGAATGGACAGCCATTAACTCCTTGGAAATTAATAATACCAAAAAAACCAAGGCAATGCTTTTCCGTCCCTGAAATAGGATCATTGATTTTCTGGGATTTTTTCTGTGGCTAGGTACGGAAAAAATTGAGCTTGTCTCGGAATTTAAAAGCCTTGGAGTGTATTTCAATGAACATTTATCATGGAATAAACATATAGATACTACGATTAACAAAATAGCTAAGGTAGTGGGTATTCTTTCCAGGCTTCGGTATTGTTTACCACAATGTGTAAAAAAAAATATCTTTCAGTCCCTATTTTCTTCTGTTATATTTCACTGCTTTTTGGTTTGGGGGGCCACCACCTTTTCGAATGTTAGCAAGCTTCATAGATTACAAAAACGAGCCCTTAGAATCATCGTCAACGTTCATCTAGACGCACCAACAGAAGCGATTTTTCGTAAATTGAATATAATTCTTATCCCGCAGCAATACAAACAAACCTTATTAAGGCGCTGCAGGACAACAGCCATAAACACGGCTATCTTCTTCAAGGAACTCTATAGACTTGAACGCAAGTCTCACAATTACAGCACTCGTACAAAAAATCATTTCGTCATTCCACAAACCCGAACAAATTACGGACGGCAGAGCATTAGTTACACCTTTCCTCTTTTTCTAAACACAATCGATTAGTTACAGTGTGCAGATAACGCTATTATTATTTTTATTACCTCACTAAAAGTGTGCATTTCTGTAAATATGTTTTCCACACTGCCTGTATGTTTTTTCTTCTTTGCCGCAATTGTACGTCACCTTTTCTACAGTCTTTAGTTAAGCATTATATGAAAGTGCCATTTCGCCCTGCTGTTTCTGTTAAAAATATATTTCTTTGCATAGTCAACTCTTACGCCGAAGTTCCCAAGTTTTTGTACGGGGAGCAGCCCCTCGTCAAGTCTTTTATAGGCTTTTTGGCTGCGCCCCTAGCATCTTTGTGATGTTGAAATAAAGATGACTTGACTTAACTTCATTCAGATCGTGGGAGCAATATCGCGACTTGATATCTCTTTTCGCTCGACGGCTAGGTTATCACCGCTTTCTTCGTACTCTGCATGCATGCTTCATACCCCTTCTTCTATATACAATGGGACAGGAAAATTTTATAACAAAGACAAAGTATGTTTTCAGCTCGTTTGTTTTTCGTTTACAGTTCATCAAGTGCCAGCTCATGAAATAATTTCAAAACTGCAATGTTTTCGAACTACAAGTGCCAGAGGCGTAGACAACGGACACGTCTGGGTAGATCGGTTGCAGTATTACCCTCGAGATGCAAATTTAGTATCTAAAGGGCAATTATTTCACACACAACACACACACACACACACACACGCACACGCACGCACACGCACACGCACACGCACGCACACACACACACACACACACACGCACGCACACGCACGCACGCACACACACACACACACACACACACACACACACACACACACACACACACACACAACACGGACACACACACACACACACACACAACACGGACACACACACACACACACACACACACAAACACACACACACACACACACACACACACACACACACACACACACACACACATATATATATATATATATAGGAATGTTCTCCTCACCGTGTTCACGGATGGTATTACCTGAGTAAAAATGCGCATATTATCCGCACCGAGTACTCTATCCGCTGTAGCCAGTTTTGTAAATACGTTCTCGCGTTAACTCCTAAAAAGGCCCCCAGCTCCGTAGCCCTATGTGACAGTTCAGATGTTGTCCCTTGTATGACCTGAGAACATTGCTGAAAGTTCGTGACCAGCTCACTGTGAACGATACGTCTTACATTTATTCAGTACTTTGCGCTCATGGCAGTCTCCAGAGCGTATATTCAGGAAGCGGCCAGAACATTCCGCCCGCAGCAGGCGCCAGTGAAACAATGTCAGCACGAATGGCGTCGCCCCCTCCAAGCTCTTTGCCCGGCAAGTCCCGACAGATACAAGGTCTGGACCCTGCGACCCAAGATGCCCGAACAAGCAGGGCAATTAGGAGGCCACGCCGGCAACTGAACGCGAGAAGTGCCCGTGTGCGGCGCCCAGACAGGCATTGGCCCCTTGCAGGCAGCAGTTAATCACGGGAGCGGAGGAACTAACGGCACGACGACAGCGCGCTCACAATGACACTTGATGATGGGGCAATCTTGCAGCACCCCGTGAATGAAATGGCACGCGCTGCGAACAGCACCATTGCTAGGCTCGACCCGCTCTTCTCACCAGCCGTTTCTGCACAAGCTCTTCCCCCACTGCATCATGTCTGCCACTTTTCGGCAGTCAGTTCTGTTCAAGCATCATCCGCTGAGCCTTGAAGCACACTTATATCGGTGTTCCGTAGATCATCCGAAACACAGAAGAGTCAGAGACTCAGAGTGCTCGTTATTTCTGACGTTGGCCTGCGAGCTTTCCCAACGCCGTTCTTCATGCCTGTTGTTACTGTGTATAGGTCATCGTCTCGCCATCACACGCGACCAGTAGAAAGGTGATAATAATACAGCTGGGGATCGAAGGTCATTTGGAGAGAGATCGACAGTGAAGCAGCGAATGTTGTTACTCTTTCATGTCTCAGTTCTCTGAGTGATCGATAGCAAAAACGTACTTTTTTATGTGGGGGGCATTCAAAACGTCTTGCTAGCGCTTTCCGAGCTGTGTACCTGCTGTTGCTTTTGAAGAGCGTTCGCCCGGCAGTTGACTCCAGTCTAATTAGAAAATTGTGGTCAAATTTTAGATACGCTCAGGTTATCGAACTGCAAGAATTCATCAGTGCTTTGCTGTCTTTGCCATGTGCGAATAGCAGGCAGAGTCACTATACAAACGTTTATGCACTCTTTTCGTTTTGTCGATAGTAAACAGTCGCATGGGAACGTAACGCCTACGTCACGTCGACGTGGTGTTTTTGCCTGTGCTCTGCGTCGCGGCGCGAGCATTTGTTTGAATTTGCGTTCTTTCTTGTGCTGCCACGCGTACCAGATAAGGGCTATGAGGAACGATGACGTCAGCGTTGACACTATCACAGACATTTCACTGAGATTTCAATGCTTTGAGCAGAGACGCACCGACAAATCAACGCTGCAGTGCGGCTGCGCTTCATGTCCCTCCAGGTCGGACGCTGACCCAAATGCGCATCCGGTACAGGTGTCCGTGGGACGCCTTCTAGATGGCGGTTCCTGTAACACTGCAACAAGCTGAAATCGCTCCAAAAAATCTTTACGGCACCGGTTGCGCGTCCTGCCCGATGAGAACAAAAGGGGCACATTCTGAGAGGTACGGCCGACGTACACGTGATAGCGCCTTCGACTTGTGCGGTAGTGTCACAGATGAAGCAGCCGTTGTGAGATAGGTAGCTATCTAAATAGTCAATCGTTCGTCATCACGTGAGGAATTTTGGCCTTCACAAGCGGATAAAACTTATCTCTAGTATGTTGCATTTTATATAAATCTTTCATTGCATCCTTGTGCTTCGTAGCATATGAAACGGGCTGCAGTTTTTACAAACGAAGTGACCCAGTTAGTAATTTAGATGGTGATGTACTGCAGCCATATCAAAACATAGTGTCGAGTACGCTTGGTGTTTCATAATATTAGCGTGCAGATTTTATTTTCAATAGCCTTGAAAAACACTTTGGTGCGTCCTGTGGATCTGGCTTGAGCAGTGAGGAAGGCATTTTTAAAAAAAAACTAGACGAACTTAATAAAAGAACGGCATAATAAAAATATACAATTAAACTTTTCATAATTTATTTTAGACCCGAATGATATGACATGAAATTTGATTAAAGACCATTTGGATGCAAGGAGAACGTAGTTCTTAGAATGCCTGAAATGGCATCGTGGATAGAGGTGTCGAGAGAAAAAATACGGTTTTAAAATTTGTGAAATCTTCAATGCAGGAAAAACTTATGCAGTTGCTCAGTTTGATGGAGTAAAATATATTAAGATTGTTTTCATGACGACACCAAATGCAGCGACACATTTTGTAATTTCGCAGCATGGGAAAGCCAAATTCAACAGGTTAGGAACATGTCAAGGAAACGTCTATTTCTTTTCAAGCGACGCTGGAGATTCAGAATTTTCAATAGAGGCTTCATTTTTAATGCTCCTTTTTTAAATTTCTTCATCCGATATTTTTGTCTAAGACCATAAATATAATTTTGATTGGTTATTTTAGTTTATTAGTTTCCTTTTATTTTCATTCCATGTTTTACTCCTAGCAGTCCTATCTATCTACAAGCTTAGATGAACCGAATCGTTCAGGTCTTTAATAGAAAGGTCAGCAAAGAATAATTGGAAACACACTTTCAAGATAAAAAATTGCCCCAAAACAGACGTTTCATCCCTTGCTTTTTGACGTTTCAGTTGCTGTGGACAACAAGATGCTTAAGCATTCAGCAACACTGGGATTTATGGGGGAAATAAACAGCATCATTGTTCTCTGGCTCGTATGACAAGTTGGCTACACCCATTTTGAATTCGTATTTCGCGAAATTCATTGCTAGAAATGAATGGGACAGCATTTGTGTTATACTTTTCAGGTGAAAAGTGGTACAGCGTGAACAAAAAAAAAACACCATTTTGTGCGACTTTCACTCCGGCCCCGTTATCGCGAAATAAGTTCACGCGCTCCCGGGAAAGCGCGCGACATTTAATATGCTGGTTGTAGCAGAGTTCCCTACGAAGATCCGTCTTGTGGTAATATGCGCCTTGTAGGTCTTTCCCTTATCGTGGAATTGGTATAGTGGGGAGGACTATTAGCCTCCACGCTTTTTAGAAATTGAAGTCCTCGCGGAAATTACGCGTAGTGTCTTACAGATTGAAATGTCACTGCCGTGTCAAGCTGCTTCCGTTTGGGGGGTGGTCAATTATCGGTCGTCAGTTCTCGTGATTGCTCTCGTAAGAAAGAGGTCAACGAACACGCTTCTAAAGTTCGTGCAACCGAAAACTTTTCAATTGGGGTGCCCCACAACACAGCTTCTTTAGGGAAACGGATTACTTCCTTCCGCACGTGTCAAGGGGATGCGTCCTCATGACTAGGAAGCCTAATTCTTGCAAGCATCTTTTTGGTCAAAGGGTTGCGGGCCCCTTCTGCCCATCCGTCTTGTCTGCGCAGAACTTTCTGCGACGAACGAAGGAAAATGGTATTGAGTGGATATGTCCTTAGCAGCTACGCGGATGTCCGTTCGCTGGGGTAAAAAAAAATCTGTTTATCGCTGCACTGAGTTATAAATATTAATTCAAAACTTAAAACACGAAAAAACTGTACCCAAGTGTTTGTCTCTACATCCTCTCTCATAGTTGCGACCAAAGTATTCTCTTCTCTCTTTCTACCATATATCATAAAACATTCTTCTGAAATAAGAGCTTTGCCGCAACGAAACACGCACGGCGACTGTGAAAAAAACCCAACTATTTTACTTAAAGGTGAAAACCGTAGAGCAAAGAGACGAGGACACAGAAAGACGGACAACACACGGCGCTACACACGGCGCACACTTGTCTACTTTGAAGCTGCTGTCAAACTGGCCTGATTGAAGTTTCTCATTAAAGGCTCCAGTGAAATAGATATCCATAAAAATGTTGTAAAGGAGTATCTCGCTTCAATGTTGAAAATTACGACATAGGCGCGGTCGCGTTTTTTTCCAGCCTGGCTGTACATTTTATTTGAAACTCAATAATGCAAGATGGCGCCTTAATGTAAAAATGTTACAAATTATGTAAACTCTTAAAAGAATTTCGTTTAAATGCATAATGTTCAAGTATACGCGCACAAGAGGGACGTCCATCGACTGCAATAATTGGGCAGCGTTCCACCTTTATCTGAAAGATAACTAAATTAGTTAGAAAAATAGTATACCTTACGTGTACACGGTTTTTCTATCCCCTGATAAATCCGGTTTTCTCTTATTCGTCAGCCTCTTATTCGTCGCGAGGCAGAAAGCTGCCCTTGTTCGTTATTTCTGAGCGATGTAAACCTACGCCCGCTTTTGCACGCTTTTCCGTAGTCGCGGCTATAGTTAAACTTGCTTTCTCTCAGCAAAGCTACCGGAGCATACTTTTCAAAATGGCTAATATTAGATCCTGCGCCGGCCATAACTCTTCTCGCCGCATCTACGGAGTAACGGTACGTTCGTCTCAAGTTTCCGTGAAAAGGGCGAACAAGGCTGTTCTGTTATTCCTCTAATTTAAGCGTTCGTGCCCCAGCACAAAAGAGGAAGGCAGTTTAGGTGCACGCTTAGGGGCGCAGGGGAACGGGGGGTGGGGGTGGGGGTGGGGGGGGGGGGTTGAGGCTGGTTGCCGTTATTCGCAGACTCTGCGAACGGCTGCGCAGATGATAGCAACCTTCACCGGATCACGTTAGGCGTCGTGGAATTTTTCTTTTTCTTTTTTTTTTTGCTCCACTCTCTCTTGTCTCACGTTCTCCACGAACGCGAACTAAAAGCACGGCGATATTCATGTTCGCCTTAACTACTCCGTAGGGGCATAATGTTCAGAGAAAGAAACTGTGCAGAACCAAGATTAGAAAAGGGGAAAAAAAAGCTGAATCTGCTCTGACCAAGCTGCCAATTCTCTCAGGTGCGGGTGCGGGACTGGCTTTAATTAAAGATAGATCCCGGTGGCGCGTCTCTAATTTGATGCTGCGAGGGAGCTCCGGCGCTCGATTCACGTAATTACATCTCCACCAGAAAAAACGCTCGCCTCGAAGAATTAGGGCACACATAGGGTGGAACAAAGGCCGGGCGAATCCATCCGCTACCGCCCTCCACACCGCCGTCGCTGCCGCCGAGTAAAACTACGAACGCAGAGGTATTTGCCGATGGAGCCAATTTGCACCTGCAGCACTTTTCTGCGATCGCCGCAAAACATTCACATTTTCCGCTATAACTTGGAGAATCACGGCATATTTGCGTGTAGGTTGTGCTTAAGAAGTGAAATAAAACCAGTTATAGTATTTTACGCTACCCTCGATGTATAGTGCAGTGGTTTAAAACGATTTTATTAGTAAGTAGACAGTACTGAACGTTTTAATATCCGTTTCTATTCTACGAAATCATTCGAAACGTTCAGGGTAATTCTCCTCTACCTCTCTAACAGAAGCCAAAACAGTCGCCTGAAATCTAGAAAGTTTCTGTGAACAAATTCACTTAAAAAAGGAGTTCAGGATCAAACAGCCAGGTTAGAATTAGGGCACACAGCATAACTGGGACGTTACACGATTCGAACGAAGCCAATATTTTACTATATCGTTGGCCATCCATCTCGCGTTTGCCCTTTTGGAAGATTAAAACGAAAGTCTTTAAACGCTGATACCTGCTAAATATCTTACTGGACAGTGCTAAAAGAGGATTGCAACGCCGGAAAACAAACACAACAAATGTTGAATGCTATATTTTTCACCACGTTCTAGATTCGGTAATGTCAAAAGTTGCCTCATTTTCAATGTTCAGATCTCGAGTCACAACAGTTCTATTTCGGTGGTGGCTTGAACTCAAATCGTAACTATGCACATCTTGAAAGAACCGCTGCTTTCTCTGTTGCATCCTACTTTAGTACTGTTTAACCTCACTGAAGCATTCTGTTGCTCCCTTTCAGCCCTCATTCAAGCATAACACGAATCACCAGTCAGAGTACGGAGTACTGTCTTGACGGTGCAGGGAATAGTATCGCGTCGCTTGAATAGTATCATAGGCTGGTCGGTTACGACGTGGTTTTAATCTTCCTTCAAATGCAATCCGAAAGGTGACTTTCTGGCGTAACATGGAAAAAGCGATTATTACGTTTAATTTCGATATAGCAGAAGACGAAAAGAACTGGGAAAAACAAGGGCGTGGAAGAAGAATTAGCATTCTCCAAAGTGGTAAACTTCACCCACTTCCTTGTCCATCCAGGTCATTGACTTGAATAGTCAATACATAAGGCTCCCAGAAGACATTAGACAGTTTTAGCTATCGTCCGCAACGGCTTAGCGTACGCACGGAACTCGCGGGGACGGTAGTGCGCATGCGTAAAACCCAAGTGCGAGCCTTGCGTCTGGCGTACGCACCCAAGCCAGCGGACTTTGCGTTGCGGTGTTAGCGTTACTTGCGTGGTTGACGTTGGCAACATGGCGGCGCCCTGCCCTCCCGCTTCGGGCTAAATACTGTGTCGCCGCTGCACTTTGTCGACGAGATATTTCGCTCTAAACAACCGTATTTTCTTTTATTTTGCTCATTCTCACCCCTTCGCAATGATATATGTTAGAAATAGTCACTGTTTTTAAGATGAATTCAAGAATTTCTTGATGTTACGCCTAACAATGTGCGGCGTACACTGTCTTCATAGCAATGACCCCCGGCGAAGTTCTCCAACTTTGCAGTAGATTTATAATTTAATTTAATTCAATTCATTATCATGAAAAAAACAAAGCCTTGTGATGCATTCATTACTTCCATTATTAAAAGAGAAAAAAGGTTCTTCAGCACACAGTTCAGGAGCTTTGACTTGTTGACAGTATGTTATGCTTCTCGGGTGCTACGCTAGCCACTCCCAACTAAAACTGTCGTTGCCAGGAGGAGCGGCAGTGCGCGCGTAAGGTACGCCCATAGCGTACGCAAAGCTTTTGCGGACGCACAGCTAAATGTGTCCGATCCCACTCCATTTTTTGCATTGACGGTTCCCACTAGTGCTTCAAAGGTACCTTTCGAGCATCTTGGTACCTGATGGAGCAAAATTTTGTCGGCGCTGCAGCAAGTCATGACACAGGCGCATGTTCCCCTCGATCACCACTGTTCACCGAAAACATTCATGAAAAAGCTTCAAGGCAAACTACCACACTCTACGTGTAAGTCACACGGTTCTAATAGTCATGAAACAAGGATTGCTGCAGCGTGCGATGAACTATTTTAAAGTGCTCTCATTCCAAAAGCTGTTTTTCTTATCTGGAACGATTTCCATCAGCAAATATATTTTTTCTTCACGCCGAGTACGCCAGATTTATAGATATCATTTTTATTGCGATGGCAATATGGATTGTACAGAGAACTGAATAGTGATCTTTAAAAGTACAAACCCTAATAGTGATCAAGAAAAAGCAGAATTTTCTCACAATTTTTCGGAATTAAAAAAATGCCGCTCTTGTCAAGTGCATAGCGCCGACAATGAGTGATTGGTTCGGCGGACATAAGAAAGCTAGATACTTCGCACTGTTAAGCGATAAATTCGTAAAAGATAATTTATTTATTTACTTAGGCTGCATGTTGCAATCACAGTCTTTAAGATTGTATTGATTAAAGACATGCAATTTTCTCGACGCCAGAGCGCTATGCTTCTCAAATGAGCACTTGACTTTGAGAAATTCACCAGCCAAACTCTGCGTTTTCACCTTCATTCTGAACAGCGGCACGTTGAGAGAAAGAGGAATTCGATTTTCGAATACTTGAATATATATTCCTCTTCGGCAAGTGCTGTAAATTGGATTGGCCCTGGATCAATGCACTCTGGAAGATGGTGATCGCAGCGTGCACCTTAAAGTGAAAAAATTAAAAATATAAGAACAAATTAAAGCTAGTCACTTGCATAACCCTAACATCTGTCTCCTTACATTGTGTCCGCCAAGCACAACAAAGTGAATGAAGCCATCATCCATGTGACCATTCGCGTAATTTTTATAAACCTCTAAGGATTTCTTTTTTAAATCACCCTGCGCATAGAATTACAAAATAGGGAAAAACAACCCATAAATACAGTCAAATAAGGCGAAGGTCACGAGTCTCTTTCGATTGGTTTTTATTGGAGCCTAACCCGTAGCACAGATTTCTCAACCTAATTTTTGGCTGTGGACAGTTTCTCGTCAACGCACTGTTTCTTCTTTTTTTTTAGTGATTCATGTGTGTTAACACATTCTATTTCACGAATCAAAAACTTAACGGTACGCTTCAGCTCGACCTGAAGGGTATGTCACGGTAGCGTCATTGCGTTAATGCACATATATGCGTACTTGGTCATCATCTAGTTACTCTCATAGATCAATGGGACCCCTGATAACAATCCTAGCGTATTAGCGCAGCTACTAAGCGATTGACCACTTCCCTCAGGCGGCAAGTGCTGCCGCCGGTGGGCCTTGTGCGATCCACGTTGCCGTTCCCTAGCAACTTCTCACGACCGATCATTAATTAAACTTTCACCTGCCATGGTGGGCAGTTTGCTCCTAACCCGATGGACAGGTTGTGATGGCGTCACAACGAGCCTAGGTTGCTTCTTCGGGGATTTTTTCGTTGATTTTTCGCTGAGGGCCAAAGAAGAAGGCGCCAGTTTTCTGCGACAGGGCACTCTTTAAAGCTTTCGCTTAAAATTCGAGCTACATTTGTTACGGGAAAGTATTGTGTCGTGTTCATGCGCTTAGGTGCGACGTGTAACAAACGCAGTGTATCTTCGTCTGACGCCAAAAAATGCTATAACTGTAGCGTATTTTTTATCTTTCATTTCCACTCCCCGAATACTTCCGTGGTTATATTTTTTCTTCTATATAGGCATACGACGGCGAAACAAATGTAGCATCAGTTTAGTATGCGGCACCTAGCTGCTCTTTATACTTTCTGATTTTCATAGAGGGAAAGGAAAGCATTTTATATGCGTGGCCAGTATGTATAGAAGACTCACCAAATCAATACCACCGCGAAGACATGCTCAAAAGATAAACAAAAAGATGCCGGATAACAGCTTCGAAATCTATCCACTTGCATCGCTTGTGGACATTATGGAAATATAGATTTTACTTGACCTGATTTTTGCAAGCTCCTGCTGATTTAATCGCAACACACGCTTCCAGCTTAACGAACTCCGGATGCAGAGCCAATGTTCTTTCGTTCAGAGTGGTAAAGTTGTGGCGCTGTTTATGATCACCCTAAAGTTGCGTTAGTTTGACCCACATGCTGTTCGGAATGAAAATAAATCCCAGCGATGAAACTTCATTATGGTCATGAGATCGGTGATGAAGTGGCGAAAGGCTAGGACGAGGAGAAAAATAAAATAAAGCAGGAAATAGATCAAGAGTATGGGCAGAGAAAACCACAGCGGCTCCATCGTGGGAGATGAGTGTGTTTACGGCCGGTTTTTTCCTTCGGAGACCCTTAAGGGAGTCCTTGCGGGGTGATGATGGAACGCTCTGGAAACGTTTGCTGCATCAAGCTAGCATACAGAGCTAAAGACATAAAACAGAAATAAAAATGGGGGAATGTAGAAGCGGAAGAGAAGAAAGAAGGACGGAACCCAGCGACGACGTGGGGTGCTGGCTGCATGTGTGTACTTTGCGCTACGCACCGAGAGCCGCACCGGTGATGCCGAACGGCCAACACATCCGAGAGCTCCACTTCCGCCCTGAAATGGTTCTCTTCTTCCTGCGTCAAATCCAACTGGCTATGCTTTGCTTGCAGTGCTTTCGTTGTTACGTGACTATATTTCTGTTGTTTTTTTTTATTCATCTAGTGTATTCCCACTTTGCTTATACCTGTGAATAAGTGTGTCATCGACCTTTGCTTTTAAAAAAAAAAACTGCTGTTGGTATCTTAAGTAACTGAAATATTTGTCCGTGATTGAGGTGTGGGTGCGAAAATCTCCAGGAAAGTCTCATTGGCATCAGAGTGTACAAAAAAAAGAAAATTGGATCTTCAGGTATGAATAGGTTCCCAAAAAGCGTCCTACATTTTATTTACGAAGGAACTGAGGGGAATGCAAAATACAGGTTTTACTCTAACCAAAAAAAAAAAAAAACGCTAACAGTATGCAGTATATTTTTGTAAACTTCCATTTTAACAGAAAATAGGACCTCACACATGTCCGCTATTGCCTGGTGGCTAATGAGAACCTCCACGTCCTCGTCAAAGTGCGTCTGCTGGCTTAGCTCCTACTAGTTCCTAGGCTTTCATGACCCGATTACAGACGTTACTTTATTAAGGATGTTTCAGACTGCTTGCCAGTCTGGTGTAGTACTTGACCGCAACCTTCTATGAACAACCCGATTAACCCTCTGCCCTCAGTCCCCTGTGACTGCGGAGCAGCTGACCGGGGTGGCGGTCAGACCTGTGACGCAGCGGAGGGTGCTAAGAATCATTGGCTCCGGACAGGCCGCCTTTGAAAACTGAACCTAGCAACGCTTAAGAAATTTGGGGGAGTACGGTGGCCGCAACTGGCGAGGGACAGGGTTAATTGGAGAGACATGGGAGAGGCCTTTGTCCTGCAGTGGGCGTAGTCAGGCTGATGATGAGGCTTGCGAGGAGCCAGTAAGTAACCCGAAAGAGCCGCCGCGAATGAGACATCATGAGCAAGAATCACAAAGAAGTGTCATGTACTTGCTTTCCCGAGTGTGCATTGAACTTGCGGAATAAAAGATGTAAAGCCATTCGACTGTTTCTGGTTTTCTGCATCCTTTACTGCCTATTTCTTTTCAATGCTAAATTTGGTATTTGCATCACGGTTCACAGTTTTATCAGTGAAGCGACGACCAGCGAGACGCAAGCAAGCCGTACGCGTGAATATCATATATCACAACCGATATTACGTGCACACAACAAGAAGCCAACAGAGAAGAAAGTTTCGTGACAGTTGCCTAAGCACGGCAAGTGAAAACGCGTTTTGTTTGCTTCTCGTGTATCTCGTCTTTGCTTTCTGCCTATTTAAGATGTGCCCAGCCCTTTTTTTTTTTTCATTTCACGCTTTCATTGTACGGCTCGGTCATCTAACATCGGCACTCATTTTTTCCTTCCGTGATTGTATTATATGCTGTAAGCTATTCGGTATATACGGTCACTGAGGTTTACTTGGTGGTAAATGAAATGCTAGTTCCAACTAGGAGTTCAAGATAAACAATACATCATTTCTTGAAGATGCGCGGGAACACTTCATATATCACAGAAAAAAAACTATTTCTGTCGCAAATGAACTATTTCTGTCGCAAATGATGTTCTTCGAAAAAAAAATGGCAGTAGTGCTCTACAATAGATACCTAGAAAAGCTTGCCAAATTGACGAAGGATAAAAAAGTCAGAAATTCCAGCCGCAAATAATATTCATCTGAAACACTTTAATAGTTTTTTCTTACCATATCGCAGAAACTTTCCGTCTGGCATGCTGACATAAAAATAGATCGGGTCAAGTTCGTTAAATGGTCGCAATCAGAAAATAAACTAAATACCTTCCACTAATCAACAGTATTTGGCGGTTCATTTATTAATTTTTGAAAAGTCGCACACACGTTATGGGCGGAGACATAACAGAAGCGCATAAGACTACCTCTAGATATCAGCTAGTTCTAGAGGGCTGAAAAAACACAATCCCGTGTAAAAACCAGAACATATGTTGCGGTAACTTCTAAAGAACAACATGATTGGGTGGCTAGCACACGTGTATACCGCAAAAAAAAGTTACCCAAATATTTAGTTTCTTACTTGAATGTAGCCAGAAGTGCAGATATAGTTATCAGCTTGGTTTCATGCAATCTTCCTACTTTGTAAGCTAGGTCACTTAGAAGAATATTGCAGAAGAATGTAAAAATATGCCCCATACTTGGATGTCACACTGATCTGTTGAAAAGGAAGCGAACAGCTATGTAGGGAGCGTTTAGAAGCCAACTGCATTCAAAAAACAAGGTGTTAACTTTATCAGTACTCATTCTGGGGCTTTTCACCTAAGAGAAGAACATACCTGGACATCTATTTGCATTAGGGGCACGTGAGAAAGCTGTCTACTCTCGTTGGCTTTCAACTGTTACCGCCCCACGTTGTGTTTCCTTATATGCCCTCTTCCTACACTAAAAAACTAATTCGTGTCCAGTGGATGTCATGTGGGCTTCTCCAAATCCGGGTTTTATTCTGTGTGTATTCATACTTTGCGCTGGTGCCGAGTTTCAAACCTGCATGCAGGGCAGAAAGTAAAGTACTAACGTGAACACGTCAACCAGCCTTTGTGCTTTTCCTTTCTTTGAGCACACACAAACTGAAATCACCAATTCCATAGGATTGACAGCTGCAATACTAGCATGAACAACGTATGTTGCTTATGCTACTTTTGTAGGCGTGTCACACATGTTACTGCAATATCTAGGTATATCTAGAAAACATGGCGTAAATGTAAAAAGAAAAAAGGCAATGATTCTGCTGTTAACTCAAACTGGATATAGGTACGAAGAAAAACTTTAAAGCATGAAAAACAGGTTCATGTCAATGATCGAACAAAACATAAAGGAGTCTAAGTAGCAGCATATAGAAATATAAAAACGTCATAAGACTGTACTTTAGGCCTTTTTCCTTTATTGCAACTCTGACAGTTGCTCTAAGGCTAACTGTTAGAACGTTGGTTTTGACGTCACAGTTACTAAGGGCACGTCATAGCGTGTTTATTGAAATAGTTGGATCAATTTCGTCTTTTATCAAACGCATGCACATTTCAAAGCCGTCGTTTCTTGCGGACAACGAAGAATTTATTGTGCACGGCAAAGTAAAGTGGTCAACAAAAAAGCACTTGGTTGCAATAACAATAATAAGAAATAATAACCAGCGATCGTCTTTGAACGAATTAGAGCCCATAAAACCAGATAAAATGCATTTCTGTGAATAAACCTACGATTTAGTTTTAAACAATCATTCAGAGCTCTTTTATTCAAATGTGCGTGTGCCACCATTGATCTCAGAAAGCAGGCTTTGTAGCGAAGTGCGGAGCCATATAAACAATCTGACAGTGAGAAGTATGCTGCCATCGATCATTTCGCCCGCCATGAACAGATCCTCTCGACGTATGGTTGGTTGTAAATCTCAAAGCATTTAGAAGGTTCAGTCATGGCCTTGTTTGGAAGACCAGCGAGCAAAGAGATTGCGACGGACACTTTAGGGAAACTTCAAACGGGAGAAATAAGCTTACGCTACGAATACGATCACAAAAATTTTGGTAAAGCTCGTGCTCAGTTCACTTCAGTAGTTGAAGATTGAACTTTAGATGTTGAATAAAAAGGTGAAATAGTTGAAGTGATGTTGAAAAGCCTGTGTTAAATGTGGTCACGTTCTTGCCATAAGAGTGTGGAAATCTGCAATTTTGTTTTTGTGAACGTATTTATTTTAAGTGAGAGTTCAATTTTTAATTGTACTTGTATATACTTTCCCTGCCAGTAATGAACCTCATGAGAGCGTGAAGAGTGTGAATAAATATTTAAACACATAACATGCGGGGTGGTCAGGAGTGGCCAGTTAGTGGCTTTTGTCACTTATTCGAGGGTAATGGAACCTATTATAAATCTGTCGAATCGAAATGTACGCATATAGGGCCAAACAAACCTTTAATGACATCACAAGCGGGATAATTGAGAGGTGAGACAAACATTTGAATAATGAAAGCATAAGAGAGAAAGGACAGTGATAAAATTGGAGTGGACACTCAAGCTCCGCCTTTAAAGGTATGACGCGAGAGCGTTGATGAGCTAATGCCTATATACCCGAATTTTGTCATCCTCTGCTCTATATTCGTAGATCCCTGGGAGGCCTCATACCACTCCTGGCGTAGTGGCAGAGTGGTTACGAGATTTTCTCTACAACGGAAGCCTTAATGTTGTCGCGTTGAAATTATCTGTTCAGATTAAAAAATGTTTGAGTCATCACAAATGAACGCCAAATTCCGAATAACTTAAGAAAAACCAGCCAAAAAGACGGGGACAAAGGAGAGACGAGGCACACACAACGACTGGACTATCAACTGTGCTTTATTGAAAAAAACAGCCAGTCTCCAAGAAAACCCAACAGAGCATGCGCAGCTCAACGGCACCGCAAAACCAGCACAAAAAACAACAACAGCGATCTCGTAAGATAGTCAAACTGCGGTGTCAACGGGACAAGTAACCTAATTCTTTCTGCATCAACGTGATAGAAGCCGTGCTAACACAGTTATCTCCATGATTGCTAATGTGAAATGCTTCGAGGATTTCCCGCTCAACCTTACCCTTGCCTCTACCGAGAAAGGTGACATTGGAAAACAACGGGTAGCACCCGCAATCGCGGCAATGGCGAGGCAAGTTTGCTCCGTCAGCCGGAGTCAGAGAGTTATGGTGCTCTCGTAGCCTTTCATTTATACACCGGCCAGTTTGGCCGATGTAAACTTTTTCGCATGCCGTTGTTTTCCAATGTCACCTTTCTCGGTAGAGGCAAGGGTAAGGCTGAGCGGGAAATCCTCGAAGCATTTCACATTAGCAATCATGGAGATAACTGTGTTAGCACGGCTTCTATCACGTTGATGCAGAAAGAATTAGGTTACTTGTCCCGTTGACACCGCAGTTTGACTATCTTACGAGATCGCTGTTGTTGTTTTTTGTGCTGGTTTTGCGGTGCCGTTGAGCTGCGCATGCTCTGTTGGGTTTTCTTGGAGACTGGCTGTTTTTTCAATAAAGCACAGTTGATAGTCCAGTCGTTGTGTGTGCCTCGTCTCTCCTTTGTCCCCGTCTTTTTGGCTGGTTTTTCTTAAGTATAATGTACCAACTAACCCAGATTTCAACTCTTCTCCGAATAACTGCCGCAAAAGCTCAGTGGCCAAAGCGTTCTACTATTCAGCATGAAATCTGCAAAAAGGACGGGACGTGAGAGAAGAAGAACCACATAGGACAAACACATGCGTTTGTCCTGTGGTTTTCTTCTTCTCTCACGTCCCGTCCCTTTTGCGCAAAGTTCGCATACGGGGCACGGCGGACGAGATACGAAGGTGGAAAAATAGAAAAGCGCTTGCCCCAAATATTTCTCGCCAATCAATCAGACTAGTAAAAACAGTAAAAGCCTCTAACATGGCGTTCTCCATAACCGATCGTTTTGTTTCGGTCACCCAAATTCATTAGTTGACGCAGAAAAATCCTCTGCCGCCTATAGCGCAGCAAAATCTAGTACGTCACTTAACCTTCCGAAGACGACCGTTCACCATTTGAACAAAAATGTTCGGGGAAATTACAAAAGAAAAAATGTGATTGCATTTCGCACGGGAAAACGCAGTCAGACCAAGGCCGTCGAGTAGAGATCAACAACTGAGCAGGAAAAATTGGGGCACTTAATTGGGGCGCCATACCTTCAAAGGCGGAGCGCCTTTGAAGGTATGGCGCGACAGCGGTTCTTCTTGCCCGCGCAGACACGGACACAGCTTCCTCTTTCACAACCATTACGTGAATAACCAAAGGACATATATATATAAAGCCCCGCTTTAACAACTCCGTACGAATGGGTCTGCGTGGCGTAGCGGTAGCATGTCTCACTCGCAACCAGAGGGCACAAGGGTAAGGGGTTTCCGATGCACTGCTTATGTGGCTGGCGCCACCTATGGGAGCCTCTTGTAGTCCTAACTTTTATGTCACACCGACGGCAATGCCGATACCACCTTTACTGTGACATGGGACCTTTACGCTCACGCGTAAATTAATATTTAATCTAATCTTTTAAAAGATGGAGGGCGAAGTTGTGGCGTGGCTTACTAACCCAACGAAGTGCCCACTCTAAAACCAACTTAGTCCTGGCTCGTTTAGATCAAGTTTTCACATAAAAAAATATCCGCAGGAAACAACTCCTTCAGTGGTTGACTTTCACGTCGTTCTCATTAGTAAGAGCGTTATCCAAGAAGTTTACATTTACGACGTACCATGCACGCTCCAGCAGGGCTGCTGGTTGCGAGGGAAACCTCAATCACGTCTGTCCTTGTAAAAAATGCGGCGACCAAATATTTTCACACATAAATCAGAAACAAGGCCGCACAGATAGATCGCAATGATGTATGTACAGGGTCGTCCACTCTAAGTACAAACACGGCGCAGCGTGGCCGCGCTCCGCGGGGCGCGAGTGCATCCGGCGCGGTCGCGCATCGAAGCTCTGCGGCGCAGGCGCACACGGGCCTGGAGGCGGTGCTTCGCGTCGTCTGCTACAGCGCAGGTGCGCACAGTGCTTGCTGTGCGGTGAAGCGCACCTAACTCTCTGCATGATTACAGCGCTGGTGTGCACCGAGACAGCACTGCAGGAAAGCGCACTAACTACAGCGCGTTGTCGCTGGTTGCGCGTACGACAACTCAGCGGCCTCTGATCTCAGTGATATCCATGTATTGCTGCAAACTGTCATTTCAGGTTTGAATTTATTTGTCCGAAAGCGACATAGACTACAAGGGATGTTATATGACATCAGCCAAAGTGTTCGTGGCACCCGTGTACTGGGGGATGTCAGCGCACGTTAAAAGCCCCATGTGGTCGACAATAATCTGGGTTTCTCGACTATAACTTCCCATGTAGTCTTGGTCGCTATCGGACGTTAAACCCCGTAAAACAAATCAATTCAAACCTGAAATGAGAAGTTTGTAGCAATACATGCATATCACCGAGATAGTGGAGGCCGCTGAGTTGTCGTACGTGCAACCAGCGACAACGCGCCGCAGTTAGTGCGCTTTCCCACAGTGCTGTCGCGGTGCACACCAGCGCTGTAATTATGCAGAGAGTTAGGTGCGCTTCACCGCACAGCAAGCACTGTGTGCACCCGCGCTGTAGGAGACGACGCGAAGCACCGCCTACGGGCCCGTGTGCGCCTGCGCCGCAGAGCTTTGATGCGCGACCGCGCCGGATGCGCTCGCGCCCCGCGGAGCGCGGCCACGCTGCGCCGTGTTCGTACTTAGAGTGGACGACCCTGTACATACATGTCGAGTCAAATAGTATGAAGACTGCTGTGTACTCTGATCAGTGCTCAACGGCTTAGCTTTAGCGGTAGCCTTCAAAGTACGCACTTAAGCTTACAAACTTACAGTAAAACGAATTTAGTGCCGTTACGCTGTACTCCAGACGTGCTTCATTCTTCTAGGAGGAAACTTCCCTTACAAAAATTTCTACCCAGTTTTAATTAAATACTTATTGACTCTCGGCAATAAATTGTATTGTGGTTTAATTGAGAGCTTATAGACTTTTTTTGTCGAGTTTCAATTTAAAATTGGCCACCGTATTCCAATTGACTGTTTATTAACTTAACTCGATAGATCCAAATTGAGATTTTATTGACTGGCAATACATATTTAACTGACTGTTTATATACCTGCAGTTCACATTTAATTGCATGTCAATTAACACTGAATTCATATTAAGTTAACATTTAATTGCCAGTTTATTATGAACTCTTTTGTGGTTTAATTGACAGTTTATAGACTTTTTTGTGTTGAGTTTCAATTTAAAATTGGCCACCGTATTCCAATTGGCAGTTTATTAATTTAACTCAATAGATCTAAATAGAGATTTTATTGACTGGCAATACATATTTAACTGACTGTTTATAAACCTGCAGTTCACATTTAATTGCCAGTTTATTACTTGGCATTTTTATTTAATTGACCTGCAGTTCACATTTAACTGACTGTTTATTAAAAGATCTAAATACATCCAGTCGAAAGTTTACTGGTTGTTTATTACCTTGCCACAGTGTTCCGAGCTACATAGTGCATCCGCTATGTGCGTGTGGTGATCTCAAAATCACAACACTGCGATACACTCGCACAAAAGAAAATTGGCGAATTACCCTTCCTGGTGTTTCGAGACCAGATTTTCAGAAATGAGTTCTGTGACATGGCATAGTGTGTTCTCATCTGGTGTGACTCAGCCGGCTGATACCAGCTCTGGTGTGCTTTGGTTTACTGTTTCCTGGTGCGGTTGGTGTAGCATTCCGGGATGATGATGTCAAAGGAAGGGTGAACCATCCAGAAACAAATTTGTTACCTAACATGTCTTCATAGTGATGCTCAATGTTTGGACATACTATCGTGAGCAAAATTAAGAAACCAATGCAAGTGCATGCTGAAACGTGCCATATTGCATATGGGCATCGGTCTCGACAACAGGATTGCTTCGTCAGGCGGCGCCCACATGCAGTTTGGTAAAATTCGGCAAGAACTCACAGGGGTCTCTCAAATTTGAGCACGGTGGTATGTACGTAGCAGCATGCAAATAAGTATTACATGATTCATGTTCTTGAGAAGCACGAAGAGCAAGTATGTATTGAAAGAACAAAAAAAATGCTCACATTTGCCTAAGAGCAACCTTAGCTTTATTAGTAGACAAAAGCAGCGAATGAGTCGCACTGGAGGCCCCTCGCGTCATAGCGTGCATCTTTTCCGAGAAAGTCGAATATCTTTCATTGCCTTGATGGCAGCTTGAATCCATTTGTGTGTAGCGACAGTGCCTGAAGATTAAGGGAGAAAAATTATATATTTATTATGATATACACTGCTACAATGACCCCATTGCAAAGACAACTAGCAAATGCTGCTATTTGCATTAAAGGAGGATGGCTAATGTGACAGCACCCATGAATGCCAACACTGCATCAGATCTCTTAGGCCTCAACACTTTTAAAATACCGATCTTCACAGCACATGGCTGCCAAATACCAACAGCCTTATTTCTAAAGCATGACAGCTGAGCATTCATGAAAATTTGTTAACTCCTGGCTAGTTTTTCTGCTCATGCACTGCCCCATTGGTCTCAGAACCTCGCCATTTAAGCTATTTATACTGTCCCTCACATGAGCTACAAACTATGCCCATCAATTAACCTCTTCCACACAAACCTTCACATGATGACATACCTACAGTGAATTGGTCACTAGCTTCCATCCCATACATTTGTTATTACCCTTTGTTTTGTGCTTCCTGATAAACCACTAACAAATCCTGAGTTGCAATTCTCGAATACACTGACGGAGTGAATATATACTTCTGTGCTAAATCCAGCTAAAACCAGTAATCACCTGTGAGTGCATCCATTTTCACTTGCGTGAGTGTCTTCTGTAGAGCCTTTTCCTTGCCTTCCAATAATATCCTTCTCCTGAGCAGCTGCCAATGAAGCTGCGCTGTACCACTGCTTCTCTTCACCACACAGTTGTGGTGGCCCGCTTCAGAAATACTGCATCCTTCTGGATTCCGTCCAGAGTTTGTACACAGCCTTTTCAATCTCGAAGCAATAAATGAATGCACCTGCAGGAAACAGAACACAGGAATAAAATTTCTATGCTATAGTCACAGCCAGGAATGAGGCGTTAATTGCGGGTTTAACGTCAAAGCGACTCAGGCTTTGAGGAACACCGCAGTGAAGGGCTCCAGAAATTTTGGCCACCTCGGGTTCTTTAATGTGCACATACATCGCAGAGTAAACGGGCCTCTAGATTTTGCCTCCATCGACATTACACCGGCACGGCCAAGATCGAATTGCATTTGTTGATTGCATAGTGTCATATGGTAATATGCTTTCATGCCTGTTGAAGCATGCAAGCCAGAAATCATGTAGTTGTTTAAAATAAACACAAAACTTACACCCTCACAATGATGGTGTCATGCAATAGTAGTAGGTTCCGATGTAAGAAAGTGAAAACGGTAATTGTGTACTTTGCCTTTTTATAACGTTAACTGCACAAATCATTTAGGAAAATGATTTCATGCTGATGAAAATCAGATTAGTGTGTGTAATAGCAAATATTCAAAAATAAAAATAGTATGCAACAGTAGGAGCACTGCCTGTATATCACACAAGAGGCTGGGCTTGCTAAGAGCAATTCTGTAATTCCAGCTTTTCCACATGCCCTTGACACAACACTGAAATGTGCAATACCTAAAAAATTTAAATGTGATAAAGAAGGAAGTGTAACACACACTGACGACTCACTAGTAGACAGAGGAAGTAGAAATAGTAATGCAATAACCAGCACTAAAACGCACTAGCCTTCATAACAAAACATGATGCAATTAGTCACATCAAGATGCAGAGCCATGCCAGACAAGCCACTTTCTTAGAATGGCAAAAGCACCACTACACTCTAGTATTTCCAAAAAGGTGCGCATGTTACAAGCCAAGTGCATCTTTATTGCTATGCTATTTTTCACTATGACCATTGCTGCTAAGTGCATGAGAAAAAGAGGGTAACATTTCGCATTTTACCTCTTTTTTGTTTGGTTTGCTTTTCTTTGTACTTGGCTCCTTTCTATTTCGAGTATATACAGTGCAACCCATATAATGTGGAAAACTGATAATGTAAACAGTTGTTAGTGCAGCATGCATTCATGTCTTATATCCTATTCTTTTCGAGTTGTTTAGCCATGCCATCAGGTAGCAAGCCAAAAATCTGAGTCAACCAGGTCGCTACAATCTCCTAGACAAATATATGTGAATTAGAGCAAGTATACTCACCGAAATGGCAAAAATCTTAAGGTTTACAGTTAAATTACTATTAATGCCTTTCATATTTTGCTCCTCAAGTGAAATCAGATGCCTTCGCTGGAAAGGTCTCTGAGGATCAATAACTTTGTGTGGGCTAGTCGGTTAAGCATCATTGTAAGAGGCAGCGCAAAAGAAACCAGGATGAAAAGGAAGACACATATACCACAGGACGAGCGCTGAACTACCAACTGGTAGTTGGACGAGTGCTGAACTACCAGTTGGTACTTCAGCGCTCGTCCTTTGGTATACATGTCTTCCCTTTCATCCTGGTTTCTTTTGCGCAGCCTCTTACAATGGGTCTCTGAGGAGTGTCATGTGACACTGGCGTTACAGTAGAAGAACGAAAGTTATCCTACTGCTACAACTGTTGAGGAGTGCTATGTGACACAGGCATTACAGTAGAAGGATAACAAGGCTGTCCTCCTGCTGTAATATCGCCTTAAAATGCTGCTCTGTAGCCCGCCACTTCAAATCCAGAATCAAAGTTGCAGTATTGCAGGACGCCTTATTGAGAAGAAACACACATATACTATTTCAAAGGCAAATGCCAACATATGCCGTCAACACTGGTTCAAAGCACACTGGTGCAACACACTGATCTCAACACAGAGTTCTAGAAAAACGCACTTTAGAAAACTCAGTACTTACATGTGTTCTGCAATACACGTTGAACGGGCACAGACAAGGAAGACAGCCCCACAGTTGGACAGCGGAGACATCCTTTTCAGTGACAGCTCTTTTCAGACCTCTTCACCATTGGACAGCAGGCACTTCACCTGCATAACATCATAATTTGAATTTCACCTGTGCAATCTATGGAAGATGACGTACCCACAATGACTGTGTTAATGGGTAAGAATTCGTACTGCCAGTTTCACACAAACACAAAGCAAAGTTTAAACAGACAAAAGTTACCTTGCTCACACTTGAATCCACAATAAGCTCTGCACTGTTTAGGGTTCTTCAGAAATAATTAATCTGAAAGGGCTATTAGAAAAGGCTGCAAAGTGCTCGAGCCTATTTTTGGACTGGTTATTCTTCAACATCTAACAATGATTTTTCTTCACGGTCGCCTGCCACTAAAAGCACTTTACGGCTACACTAATGATCGAACAGGCAGTTTTCTCATTGGGGAAGCCGCATCACTCCTCTATTTACGCGAATACGCGTTCATACAGCCTGTTACTGGATGTGGCTTTTTGAGCTTGTAAGACACCACTGCAAGGCGATTGCACCGACAGTTCAGCCTTGGAGGACGACGTATTCAGTCTGCCTTTGACTCCAACGCGATTAACCGCCCGCCACAGTGGCCAGTAGCGTGTATCGCTTGGTTTGGTTTATTGGGGTTTAACGTCCCGAACTATAAGGGACGCCGTAGTGAAGGGCTCCGGAAATTTCGACCACCTGGGGTCTTTAACGTGCCCTGACATCGCACAGTACACAGGCCTCTAGAATTCGCCTCCATCAAAATTCGGCCGCCGCGGCCGGTATCGAACCCGCGTCTATCGGGTCCGGCAGCCGAGCGCCGCAACCACTGAGCCACCGCGGCGGGTCTGGTGCCGCACAGTCCGCTGCAGCGAACACGACTCGATGTCGTATCGAGCAGAGTATATCAAATGCCGAGCCCTGACGCGTACTCGCGTAGCGCAGTATGCAGCGCCAGAGACCGAATGACGCGCACTATGGGCCACCGAGGCGGGCAGCTATGGGTTAGCTGCGTCGAATGCAGAGCGAACACAGCATACCCCTAGAGCTCGACAGCAGGTTTAATCGTCTCGCATAGGTGTGTTCAAAGCTTACGAAGCCACTTCAAGAAATTGTATCGACGCGTGTACGCGCAGCACATAATGCAACGCTAAACAGGTCAAGTTGCGTGCACTATCGTCAAACCGCTGCGAGCGGATAGCGACGAAAAACATGCGTGCAGGCAGCAGTGCACAACCACGTCGAACAATGATTTTAGCTTATTTTCACGGCGTTCGCGTCGCAACGGATACACTGTGAACACAGACAGGCCAGCTAGTTATAGTGACTCAATGTAGAGTGCATTTTGCCACCGCAGAAATAACCGTGCACAATGGCGGCAGCGCCTCATCTCTTCCGTTTCTTCTCGCCTTAGTGCTAGGTGGTTAATTTGCGTGGTGGCAAATTGCGCGCATCCCTGCGCATTATTACAGGTCTTACCTGAAAACGAAGACTCGACGCCTTCCAGTAACCGCTTTCTTCTTTTGTAAGGCGGTTCCGGTAGATAAAAGACGCAGCAGCTTCCATCGGTGAAGTCCAACGTGCTGTCATGACGAAAAGCCAGCAGGGTTCCCGGCGCGGTCGCTTTTTCACGAAGCACATGAAGGGCTGGAAATTGTACTGCCAGCGGTGCCAAAAGCTACGATCACAAGTCAAACCAAACACGAGTTTGAAGCAGCGATTTTGAAATAAATACAACACAAAACATGCCCCAACGAGCGAGCGGCGAGCACAAACGGCAGCACGCCGGAACGACCCACGTGGTCGCGTGGTGCCCGGATGTGTTCGTCTTGTCACGTGACCTGCCAGCCTGCGCGCTCGATTTGAACGGCGTTAGCAAGTCCGCGGCGCGGGCGCAAGGTACATATGCTGTATATTGGTTTCTCAATAGGTGTGTTGAATACTGGTCTCACGAGGCATTTCAACAGCCTGTATGCTTATACTCTATGGTCCAATCAAGATGATGCCACTTTATTTCATGCGTTTGCCTCCTTTTTGTTGTAATAGTCTTTAGTTACCCTCGTGTACATACGTGTGAATGCTCCCTTTGTGAGCAAATGTGTACGGCCCCTTATAACCCACACCTGTAAAAATCCCCAATTGGATTGACATCTTCAATCGTAATAAATATCAGGTTTTTCAGGGAAGACTCGAAAATTTTCAAAAATAGGCTTTTTGGGGTAAAAATATGGCTTTTGCGGCACATTATTACCAGTATCGCTGGACACCGGGAAGCCGGTTAATTGTCTTAGGTAGTAAGCTGGTAAACTAATTTCTAACTTTTTAACTATCAGAGATAGGCAATTCGTTGCAATTAGAGATTTGTAGCCGGTCGTTAGTAGTAGCCATATCAGTTTTTAGAATTTCTAAAACGCGATTACATTCGCTGCTGTGGCTCGACAAAATTTGGCTGCATCGTGCGAAAATACATTCGGTTTCGAAAGCATGCAGGCAAAGCAAGCCCTCCAGTGCATGTAACTAGTCGAAAAAGCCAAATTTTGTCAAGCCGCAGCCCCAAGGGTAATCGCGTTTTCCAAATTATAAAATCTGATATGGCTATTACGACCAGCTACAAATCTCTGATTGCAACTAGGCGCCTAACTCTACTGATTAAAAAGTTATTTATTAAAAATTAGTAAACCAGCTTACTGAAGACAATTTACCGGCTTTCTGTTGTCCGCCAACACTGGTGATAGCACAAACCATATTTTTACCCCAAAAAGCCTATTTTTGAAAATTTTTGAAGGTGATTGCTGAAACGCCCGGTATTCAGGTAATGCTGCCTCCGCACCATTATGCTGTCACATTTATGAATCAGTAACTCAAGTGAGCTCTCCCTTACATTGTGCTATTTAATTCCAACCTAAGGATAGTTTCATACCACATTTCTCACTTGGTACCAAAAAAGAATACTGTGTTCAGTTGTACGTTAAATTTTACACTGCGAAGCGACCTCATGAGCAGTGTTTTTCCGAGTCACAACCTACAACCAACTTCAACATCATGACCTCTCCCATAGCAGATATAATATGAATAAAGGCTGTTCAGCTGAAATGGGAATCGTTTGAGCTGTTGTTGCGGTTGGTTGTAAAATTTGTGAGAAATCTGTTGTAAATTTAATTTTTGTTGCTAAAGTTTTAATTCACTTGTAGTCAATTAAATTTATATTGGGTCATATCAGTCAATAACATATTGACTTTTTAATGAGTCGTGAGAAATGGGCTGTAAATGGAATTTTTGTTGCTTGAGTTTTAATTCACTTGAAGTCAATTAAATTTATATTGGGTCATATCAGTCAAGAACTTATTGACTTTTTAATGACATAGTGAGAAATCGATGTAAATTGATTTTTTGTTGCTTGAGTTTTAATTCACTTGTGGTTAATTAAATTTATATTGGGTCATATAAGTCAAGAACTTATTGACTTTTTAATGACATAGTGAGAAATCGATGTAAATTGATTTTTTGTTGCTTGAGTTTTAATTCACTTGTAGTCAATTAAATTTATATTGGGTCATACCAGTCAAGAACATATTGACTTTTTATAGACCAAAGTCATTAGGATTTGAGTATTAATAGACTTTTTATTGACTCAATAAATACTCTATAAACAGTTAATTGCATCTCAATGTTCATTTTTGTAAGGGTTGGCACAATACATATACACAAAGCCGTTTGTTAGTCCAAATACGCATAGTAAAGCGCCAGTTGTACCTCGCAAGGGCAACAATAACCCTCAACTCTACTATTCACGTGAGGTTTTGCATGATGTGTGCGAATCAGCGGCAACGAAACGGGGCATGATTTCTCACCTGCTACATTGTCTACTGTTCAGAAATTATGGAACAGAGTGTGCGGTGCTGTTAGCCGCACATCAAAGAATGCAAAGCAGAGAGCTACAAATGTTAGAACGCAAGAGTTTAGTAAGCCACATATCACCCAGGAATGCAGTACTGATAGTTAAAAAGAAATCAAAATACCCAAACAATACAGAAACTGCATTCCTTTTCCTGAGACAGGACAAACTGATACCTTTATGTATGAAACAATTTGCGAATGATAATGCTAATGCTACATTCGCGCACCCGACGCGTGTTGAATATGCAGCGCATTATAGCTTCGCCCGGAGTACAAACAAATGTTGAGCAAAAAAAAAAACGCCAGAAGTGAACCAAAAGCAATTCGAGGAGTTCTAAACCGCAGCGCTTCGCTTCTGCCCTAAGCAAGCTAAAAAAGTAAAACAGTCGCGATATTCTTATATGCGGGGGCAAGAAAGGAACCAAGCTCGGTTATCGCGGTGTAAGCAAGCTAAAAAAGTAAAACAGTCGCGATATTCTAATATGCGGGGGCAAGAAAGGAACCAAGCTCGGTTATCGCGGTGTAAATGACCAAAAGGAAAAGAAAATAATGGCCGAGTAAAAAAATCGAAGTAAAAGAGCAGAACAATGTCACCACCGGGGCAGTTTTTGTTCAGAGCAATTTTTTAAACTGGGCTGACAAAAGCAGCGGCGCAGTGTTCGGCATTTATATTTTACCGCATAAGGAAATAGCGAGATGGGGTTGCAAAGGATAAAAGCAGCACGGTTTTTTTTTCATGCCGCGTTCTGGCTTATGAACAAAAGAGCGCGAATTTCCCCTAGCGGTTCCGCTTTCAGGCGAGTATCGGTGTCGCGGCGTGCCATGATAACCGGCGGCAGGCGCGGGGTGAAAGCAGCCAAGCGTGAGAAGTGAGAAGAAGGTGAGAAGTGAGGGCGGATAGAGAGGTTTGGGTCTCGGCGTTTTGAGCACAGCTTTCTGCTGCAGGCGGCGTGGTGCACGGCGTTCGAACAATGGAGACCAGGGCAGATTTATTGAAGGCAGCGTGCCTGTGGTTAACCCGAAACTATGCGACGTGCCTTTTGGGAGACAACAGCCCCTGTAGTTGTGCTGCACATATTCTTCTCGCTTATTTGTTGTCATCAAAAGGCGAGAATGCAGGTCCCGTGGTTTCTGAGCAGGGCTTCAGTTCATTGTCGGTTTTTGCGCTGCCGTTAAGGACACGCGCCGTTTTAAGAAATATTGATACTGCCAACGGTAGTATTGCGTTTTCGCTAGTTTCATTCATTGACCACCTTGAGCCTTCTAGCGAGCGGATCATAGTTCGAGCTACTTCTTTTTTGTGTGTGTGGTGTAGGTATTAACGGTGGGTTTTTTGTGAAAATTAACTCAGGTCTGCCTTTTTATTCTTTCATTTCAGCAAACAAAGCTTTCCGCTCAGTGCTCTTTCATAATCAAGAAATTACCAGAAAGGCTGTCGATATTTCCCCTAACACACTTTCTCTTAAAAGTGCAAAGCAAAACATATTCAATGGATTTCTTCTGCACTTTCTGAAAACGTTAATCAGAACACATATGAGAATCCAAAGTAGTCCGCATTTCATAGGTAAACCACTCTCGTTTTCAGTGGCAACCTGA
The DNA here is from genome assembly GCF_055824585.1 of Amblyomma mixtum. Lineage (NCBI taxonomy): Eukaryota > Metazoa > Arthropoda > Arachnida > Ixodida > Ixodidae > Amblyomma > Amblyomma mixtum. The sequence continues at coordinate 281,354,898 of NC_143012.1, read as the reverse complement.
ATATAAGAAAGAAACTGGTTTCATTCCAGAGTTCCAGCAACTGTTTCGGTGGTCAACTTAGCAGCAGCAGGTCCTTTGACGAGCTAGTAGTGAATGAGCTCAACTCCTTGGGCCCCGAGACTCTCTTCACCGAATAGAAAATTAGCAGCGCAGCCACGTGCAATCAGACAGGCATAAAACACCCCATATGAAAAACACACTGTGTTCCATCTTTCTACACTCAAGTGTTGTGAGCAACTAAGGCGGTTAACTTTTTTTGGAGGGGCGCAAAAGTTCAAGGAATTGCTTATTCAATAACCGCAGGCACATGAATGGAGTTTGGATAGGATGTGTACTTTGGTAAAATGGTGGTTTGAGCTAGTTGGTACATCTTTAAAATTTCACCAGCGCTGCGACTAGGAACAAGAAACAGAGAAGGAAGACAAGGGTAGCACTAAGAAGTGGATGAGGCCACGATAAATGTTCGGATTAAATGTTAGTTGTTCCTAGCATGCTTAATTGTGAGCTACGTCATGCACGTGCGCCACTTTTTGCTGCCTACTACTAATGATCATGTTACAAAACGAGCCGTAAAGATGTTCCACACTCAAGCCAATTCTCTTCAAGTTTAGTACAACGCAAGAATTTCTAAGCGGAAAATTGGTTCCTTCAGATCCAGCTATGAAATATGTATCAGTTCATAAATATGTCTCTTTCCTTTCAATATGCAAGAAAAAAAAGGGTATCACAAAAAGTTATTAGCCATAATAGAGAAGATAGCCCTTAAAATAATTTATTTCTTTGCTGTTGTGCTTCTTCCGCAAATCTTTCAATACGCCACAGAGTAAGTCATAAGCATGCAATCTGTAAACACATCGCCACCGTTTCCTCCCCCCTCAGTCCTCCAAGCGATCTAATTTCCTTTGCTTGCATTTTTTGTTGTTCCAAACTTTCTACAGAATGAGTAAATAAAGCCACATGAGTAGCAGTAAAAAAAATTATGAGTAAAAACAGCCCGTCACGAGATGCACACTATTGGCAGTTGAGATCCAAGAAATGCATTTCGAGACTTCAGCGAAAAGCTTCAATACATCTTTCTGTTTACAACGCAATCGTCGGCAAATTTGGGTCCTGAAATCGGACGCTGTTGGCACAGATCTCTTGTTTCCTTCGGAGTAGACCCGATCAAGTCAGGCAAGGACCACGCCTCCGTCCAAGGAAGAAAAAAATAAAAAAAAAAACAGATCGCGAGTTCAAAGGCAGGGAACCTCCATTTATATGCGCGGGTCCGTTGTTGGCGCTCCAGCCGGCTCTGTTTTCTCAGCATGCTGAGAGGGAGAAAGTGCTCCTACAACGTATCTGGTGTCTTGTATACGAAGACGCCAGAGGAGGCTTCACAGACACGCCGGGCGGGGCGAGCGAGTGCGCGTGGCGATTCTAATTCGACGTGAGCGACGTCGAGATTTCGGCGTGCTTTCTTTTGTCACCCGGCATGTGTACACGCCCGGCAAGGGTTTCATTTCCGGCGTCAATTTGCATGACAAGTACGCACTTTCTCTTCTTGACAGTGAACGTTTCTTTCTTTGTACGGGTTTGTTTCGTTTACTGCTTCCTTTTTTCTTGTTTTCTTTCTCCTCCTCACTTTTTCGGCACCATACGTGTTTTGCCGTTCCGGCAATGGAACATCCGGGGACACCCGGCATTCAATCCAAGCTTTGCAAGAACGGTTTCTCCTTCAACAACCCGAAAAAAAAGGAAAACATATTCTCGCTCCTCCTATGTTCGATTCTTTTTTGGGTGCAAGATGGAAAGATGTGTGATTTGGAAAGTTCAAATGCATACGACTGAAGAGAAACTTGTATTTGGGCAGAGATAGCATGCCTGTTCTTTCATTACGAAATGCTATATCATGATTTTTTTTTATTCCGGGAGAAAGACTAGGAAAATAGCAGGGCCTTCATAATCCCTCCACAAACTTACAAGGTTATCTTCGTAGTGCTTGGCTGAAAATTGTCCGAACCCCATGTAATTCCTTGGCTAGCACAAACTGCCCACCCGGGACTATATGCGTCTTTGTTACTTCGTTTGCGAGAAAATAAAACATACATTTTTGTTTTTTTGAGCGCGCACGTCTGACTGTATCAGTACATCCATTGGCAAGACTGATCGGAAAAATGTCTGCATTGTGCTGCGCATGGCTAGCTGCACTAGCCAAAGAGGTGAGGCTTATTCAAACACCACACGCAGGGCGAATATCTCGTGTTCGTTTTATTTTACAGCATTGTTCTTCTGTTGCGTGTTCTCAAACAGCATTTATCCCATAGCGCATCCTCAATTTCATTTAAAGCGTTTATTCTGGCGCTCAGCACTTTTTGAAATTTCAGAGGTTCTCAAAAGTTTAAGTGCATCTAGCTTCAATGTCATCAACGTCATGCAAGTACCATACAAAAACGGGTCACTATCCTTGTTGCCTTTTGGAAATTAATGATGTTCCCCATCCTACGTTCACTTACTGTTCGGCGTAAAAGAGGTGTTATTTATATTTTAAGCATAAAATGCAACAAGTGCACCCTTCTACACGATTTGTTTCCGTGTTAGAGATACTGGAAGTAACAAAACTAAACAAAACACATTCACAAAATCCCGACTAAAAGTCAATCAGTCGAAAATTTGACTCTGATGGCCACGACCTAAACAGTTCGCAATAAACCAGTTTCATGCTGTAGTATCGTGGTGGTTGAGCGCCAAATTGAACCGTCAGATCACACTGAAATTCACTGTGTAGGAAGCCGTAAGCATAGTGCTTTTCGAAACGAGATAAGCCTGATCTGGAAACATTTAGGCCAAAGCTGAAAGTGCTGTTACGTTGAGAAAGAGCGTAGTACTTCGTTATACACACCAGCCTCACACCACTTTACATTCCTCGCTTCCACTCGGCGGTGGTGCCTCGACGGCGACATGCACCCATAGTAAGAAACAAGTAGATCCTGCTGTTACTCCATTGTTATTTAAGCATGAATGAAACGACGGACATGTAAAAAGCTAGAATTTAAATGTTTGCCTTTTCGAGACGTTTGACGTTTATTAACAAGTCTCCGAGACAGTTAACATGACAACCTTGCGACAATAATAAAATAATGAGAACGTTAACGATTTTCACAAAATGACGTTTCTATGATTTAGTATAACGAGTACAAACAAGTAGGGCAGTAAGCAAGAAGTCATCAAGCAAGTATTAGAAGAAACAAAAACAAAGCCATAATCCCATTCCGTGCGTCGTGTATCTTGTCGCTATTTTTTAGATGACAGTCATCCGACTACGCAAAGAAGGCTTGTTTATGGTAGTCTTGAGTAAAATAAGAAAACAATAAAAAACGTGCTCTAGCTTAAACTATCATGCGCAGTGAGGTTAACTACGATGAATGGGGAAGACCGCCCTACTGCGCATAGCAGTTATTTTAAATTTAATGAGCAAAATCAATTACGAAAAAAAAAGTTTCAACGTCTATGGTGTGCGCCTGCCCGCTCAAAAGCTTTCTTCCGATGAATCCCGTCTTCGCTCCTTCACTAGTATTCCTGCTGCACAAAGTTGCTCCCTACTGTATGCTTCCCTTGTTTCTGTTCAAGGCTGCTGAATGTTTTCTTCTTCATTGTTTCATTCCCAATATATGCTGAAAAGAATAAGCGAAGAAAAAGATAACAGCAGAGACAAAAATTTAACATGTATCGAGAATTTCCGACAATATTTCAATTTCTTTCCACCAGGCCCCCTCCCAGATTTGTTTCAAACAAAAGAATGCAGGCAGCCCATCGTACGTAGAGTCAGGGAAGAAAAGAACGAGGAGGCCCATAGCGCTAGAAAACGAGTTATCCTGAAAATTGGTCAACCCAAAGAGAAAAGTAAAAAAAAAAGGTAAGTACAGCGCTGTCTCCGAGGCAGCCACTAGCACTGAACAGAGAACAGACGCACTCATAAGCCGCGGCGCAGAATCAGTTCCTCCCCTCTAGCCGGCTTTCCCGCTCCAATATTTGAGTTCGTCTCCCATGCTCGCAAAGACTCAGGGGGCTCCGAGACGACCAAGCGCTTGAGAAGAGAGAGTTTGGGAGGGCGGGTGTGCAGTGCAGTGGCGCGCAGCAGATTTGCTTTAGGGTGAAAAAAAAAAGGTCAAAGCTAAAGGGTGCCACTCACTTCAAAGTGTCGAGAAAAAAAGAACTGCACATGCCTTCGAAAGTTCAAATAAGAAAATACAAATAATTACTGGCCGGTGGGAAAAAAAAGCGCGCCTCTACGTGGGGAACTTCGGGGGAGTATAAAGAATACACTGAGGGAAATATAAGCATGGAAAATGAAACGCCACTCCGTAAATATAAAAGGAAAGAGGGAACCCCTGACGCGTACATAGCAGTAGAGGAGCCCTGACTGAGCCAGAGTGACGGCCGCGGAGGAGAGCTTGGCCGTTTTAAACACACATCGCTCCCCTCCGCTTTTGCCGTGAAGAGAAAGAAGGAAAGAGTGAGAGACAGATAGATAGAGAGGAAGAGAGTGAGGTCTGCCCCTCGCACAGCCAGCACACGCGTGCTCCCCTGGCGGCGGTTTTCGCTCTTGGACTCCTCTGGCGTGTGTACCGCTGACGTCGACTTGCGGGGATGGCTAGGGTCGCTCTCGGGTCTGGGTCGCAGTCGGCGCTGGGCCGGCGCTGCGGTCGGGTGTAGTACGTTCGCGCTCCGCATGCGCACAATTTTCCGATGTGAAGCGGAACACTTTGCGGGCATTCCTTAATCCTAGTTGAGCAATCACTGTCAAGTTTCTTTTCTGAGGCCCGTTTTTTTTCACCTTTTAACGGACTGTTTCCTCCCTTCAAGCACGTGGGAAGCCGTCGCCAGGAAGTAGCCGGAAGAGCGCAGGTTCGACGGCAACCTCCTTCTAAGTCACTGCGGGGTTAAAGGAAAAATGTTTGCAGGATATACGAGTTTCAAGTAATTTTCTTCGCATGGACTCTCAACGGCTGCTGAGTGAACTTCGGAACCTCGGAAAATAATAGAAATCGTCGTGTTCCTTGGATCTGCTGGCGCGGCGTTAAAACTCTCTATCCTCTGTTGGTGCTAGTGCGTGTTGTGGATGTGTGTTTGTGTCTCACTGGTGTTGTGTTGGCGCCGGTGATCTGAAACTACTTCCGACCAGTGCATCAGGCTTGAGCATTCATCGTCGCTTCCACTGAAACAGCAGTCGTGTGCTTGCATTTCTGTGCGTGTGTGTGCAGTGATTTTTTTTTAACAACGTTGGTAATAGTAGCTTGACCCTTTCGAAGCGATACAGTCAGCTCTTCTTTCTTGGCAAAATTTATTCGCAGCATAGTTTTCTCTGTGAGGCCTGAGAGAGAATTTAGGCGAAGTTACAAAGGTGAGGAGTCCGTCACTTCTTACAACAGTTAACGTGAAGGAGCTTTGGACAATCAGGGATATCTGTTTTCAAGCCTTGGTTTCATTCCACTCAAAAGTAATTTATTTTCTTAGAGACGAAACGCAAGAACAGCATCCGTATTTTCCCGCGGCATTACGAAATATGCCCTTTCCAAACACCGAAAACCAAATATAACATCGTCTATAGCAACTGCTTGTTTTTAAATTTTGTTTCACGCATCTCGCTTTTTGAGAAGCACCTTGATTAAAGAATGGTTCCTCTTCAGACCGCAGCTCAAAATCCGCCTCATCAGAATGTCTGAAACATTGACCCCATGTCACTTATTTTATGCAGAGAAAATGAGCTGCTAATCGATTCACCGTGGTTAACATCAGGCGAAAATTTGATTGGTCGCGCTCTACGTGTATACTCGCCGCAATTCAATCCTTTCTTGCGGACGCGGTGTGGACAACTCGGCGTGGTACATTAAATGAACGTGTCTTCGAGTTATTCAAGTTGAGCACGAAAGCACACTCCGGACACCAGCCTACAACGGCTGCATTGCAGCGAACACGCCCTCTACAGAGAGAAGGCAGAGCAACAAACGAGCTCGAGCAAAAGCAAAGCTGGAAAGGTGGTGGGGCTGTCGCAAGAAATAGGTTTTGCCTCAACGATCAGCGCATCTGGCGTTCGCGGCGTAACAAGGCCAGGGAGAGGGAGTGAGTGTAAGAAGCGAAGGAGAACTAGCAGAGACCGAGGCACGTTGCAATCAGCGCAAGTGGCGTAATTGGTGACGGAAATAAATGAGGCGCTGATGACGCTGGCAGCAGCATCCACGGCAGCGGCGGTCGCCGGAACTCAATAAGCGCTGAGGGCAAGCCGACCACGGACATCCGGGCTGACGACAACGGAGCATCGTTCAACGCACGTGCCTGGACGACAAGCGACTTGGGCTTCGTGAAGAGGGGCATTGGCTTCTCTGCTACTCGCATATTTTCTTTTTCTTCTTTCGTATCAGTTTCGTTAGTGATCACATCTTTTTGGCGAGAGATAGAACCGTGTCAAGAGAGTGACGAGAGGAAACTAGCCGCGCTGGGTAAAGAAGCCGAGGATCGTTCCTAATTAGCCAGCCTGTACGGAAGAAGAAGCCGATGGGCGGAATCGATCGGTGCGATTAGAGCGAAAATTTCTCTGCCGAATAGACCGTTCTCGGCTGTCATTGGCGGAGCATTCTCTTGTTGTTGTCGGCATTGTGCCGCTGCCTCTCCGGCTTCCGGGAGCAGATTGGGGAGGATTCGTTTTTAGCGACGACCAAACGTGCGCCTCCTCTGTCGTGACCATTACCAGCTCGCCTCAGCAGATAGGGAGGCAGCGAGACAAGCTTCTACGTGTGTGGTCACCGTGCTTTTATTTGGCTTGTTTTCTTCCTCTTGGTGATTGCATTGGACCGTCTGTAAGCCGTGCGGACATTGTCTTTTAGGGCTCTTACTTCCCAAGACATGCGGTCAGTGCAGTGATCCCTTTCCGGACTGAGATTTGTTTCGATTTTTCGCCGACAAAGCGAATCATCGCCATCCTACGTCCAGCATCCAGTACTGCTTTTCTGGCCCTTCGAATGCGAGGGTGTCTGCTTGACCTTATTCGCTGCTTCGTATTTCGTTATTCTAGGCAAGTGTGCGATTCTCCCGAGAAATCCGACGCGAAAGGTGAAACTACCGCCGCGTTTGAGAGCTGCAGACGTTAGCGTGAATTGTCTCCTTCTGCAGCCTATGTTTTGCGTCTAGAAGTGACACTGTTCGTAAAGTGATCGCAGTATCGTGGCTTAGGGCATTTTCATAGCTAGCGACGCGCTGTGCCGCATAAACGTGAGTCACCAGTTAAAACAAAACTTCGGACAAATTCAGTTCGCATGGAAAATAAGGCTCACTCTATAGTATATTCATTTTCAACCGAAGTAAGGTCTGAATAAGAAAGGCTTGGATACAGACTATTGATTTGATACCTATATTTCACTGCTGTAGGTTTTTACTCTCATCTTTCACACGGGCCTGAAGATTCAGTGAAGCGTCACGGCAGAAAACGCACAGTTACTGACCTCTGCCTCCACTGGCGTCTGCCATACGAGTAGACCATATACGTGTTCTCTCAGAGCGCAACTTATGTTTGAGCGCCATTTAATTACAGCTTTAATTTCATATGGCTCGTAGAAGGCTGCGAAAGACCTGAGTGCCATTTTCTCCGTAACCGGGCAGTTTACTGGATTTTGGGGCTTGAAGCGTTCTGCTGCTTCTAAAGAAAGCACGCGAGAAAGAGTACCACAGAGAATGAAACCGCTTTGGCGAGGATGAAAGTGCAAAAGCTTGAATTGACTCGAGCGCAAACGACGAAAGGGAACAAGGCGAAAGAGCACAAGCCAAAGACCGTTTGCAAAAACCCGCCTTCCGTCCACTATTATCGCCCGCATAGCACCGCGCGTGACAAAGCGGTCATTTTTTTTCTCTCTCTCTGCGGGTAGCGCTTCCCTGAGAGCCAACTCGTCTTCCCGCACCCGCCTTCCGCTTCGACCATTCACAATCCATCGTGGCTAAGGAGTAAGGAAAGAAGGAACGCACGCCAGAAAGGCGCAGCGTTGGATTTCCCTCCAGCGAACTGTTGCAGGTCTCATTCCGCTTTCTTTCCCACTGGCAGACTTTTGTGTTGATGTTCCGTCTTCTTTTAAAGACGGCTTTGGAGCACGCGGGACAGCTGAAGACGTCTTTGGTTTCGGAAGAATGAGACGAGACGTTTTCCAACGGCCCGGATGCCTCCGTGACGTTGCCGCAAGAGTGAGGGCATCGTGCTAACGGCCGAGCAAGCGGAAAAAAATAATAAATACACAAATAGAACGAAGGAGGAGAGTGACATGCGAGCAACGGCAAGCCAGATGTGGCTTTTTGATCCGCGGGACTAAACGTTTTCTTGCCTCGCTAGCAAGTGAGCGGGGCAGAGAAGGACAGCGGCTATAAAAGAGACTACTGGGAAGCGGCGGGAAAAAGAGGCATAAATACGGCAAACAGAAAAAAGAAAAGAAAAGAAAGGGAGGCCCAAGAAAAACATGAACCAAAGAAAAGGCAGTGGGCAGAAGAGATTCCGGTTCAGCGGAGCGGCACTGATGTCATCCAGTTTGACGCGCGGAGACCCGGCCCATGAAATAGGGAAATCTCTCGGTGGCGGAGAAAACGCCGTGGCGCCTTATCGATGGATGACCCGAGCCGGAGTTTTTTTGCCGTAGCGCAGCACCCTTTGTGCCGACGGCACCCGCAGAACAAATTGCAGGTTTTTCTGCTCCTGTTTGCCTCGCTCGAAGAATAGGAAGAAAAAGAGCGAAAGCAAACAAAGGGTGGCCGAGTTTTAGTCGGCTAGATCGAAGCTGCCCTGGGACGCTGCTCGCGTTCTCGCAACACGGATCGAACAACTGCAGAAGCGTGCGAGTGATAAGCCTTCCCCACGGAACACCTTCTATTTATTTCGTTTTTTTTTTATTCAGAAATCGCAGTCCAAAGCAACGGATTTCCCTGCACTCTTTGTTTCAAATTTCACAGTACAGAATTTCGTGTCCCGCCATATTTTTGGGATTGCTTTTTCCTAGTTGAGCTGGCATAGAACCGCTCGCACTTTGGTTCACGTGAAACAGAGCCTGCGCAAACGACAAAAAACACCAAGCAGTTTTGCGACTGACTGCTGTTAATCGTCGTTTTTTGATAGCATTTCCGAAACCCTTACTTCCAGTTTAGGCTCTTCGGCCGCTAGTGTTGTGTGCCCCAGGAAAAGAATAAGAGGATAGTCTTATCCTGAATTCATTCGGCGGGTATAGAACGTCTGCGCGAAACTATGACAGCCTAGAATAACATCCCACCTTTATCACTCGAAGCCAACCAATTCATCATCGCCACGAAGACTTTCCCAACTGCCGCGTCTCGGTGAGCGGCTTCGTGGAAAGAGTAGCCATGTTGGAGCCGCTTTGTCGTGCGTGCTGTGCTGTGAAAAAGTGGAGTGCTGTGCGTGAAGCGATGCCCGACGAAGGAGCGTCTGAACCGGCGGGTGTGACGGCCGCGGGGCGGCGGCATGAGACGAATAGAAGGCGATCCGCAAGATTCCCAGCGCCGTGCGCCAGGACGCTTTCCTCCCGGCAAAAGCCTTCCCACTGGCCCGCTACACTTGACTGCCGGATTGTCGCCATTGTGATTTATGGTGAGCGCTCCTCTTCTTGGTGTTTTTTTTTTCTTTTCGCGTCATGCATGGCCTCGAAAACTGGAAAGTCTTGAAAACTGAGGACACGACGAAAAGGGAGACATTTAAATGTGCCTGACTGGCTGAAATGGAAGCCTTAATATACCTCGCGACTCAAGTTCTTTTAGTGAACGGGATGGGAAAAGATTTTGATCATTGTCCTTGCCCCTCGGAACTGGCTGAAGCGATCAGTTAGTGATGTGACTGTACCACTATCACACTATGTCAACACGTTCCAGATAGTGTGCTGAGAGTCCGTTGACGGCGACGTGCTGAACCCGCACCGCCTTCGCGATGATCACAACCGACTCAACTCGCACTATTGACTGCTTAGTGCTAGGGCGTCGCAAAGAGAAACAAAGTCACAAAAGGCAAGGGCCAGCAGCAAGTTACTCATGCTTTATAGCTCTGTCTAACACCTGTGATAACTTGTGTCCATGGTAGAGAGAGGGTGTGGTTGATGGTCCTTTGCGATCACAAAAATGAACAAGGGAGGGGAAAACCTCAGGTTGCTGGAGCCAACGTTTCGACAAGGGGACTTGTCTTCGTCTGGCCAAAGCGTTCATCATTGGCAGGGATTAAATAGGGCCTTCGCTCCGAGGAGGAAGGCCCCGGGGGTGGGGAAGGAAAGTGGTGTGAGAGGGGATGCGTGTCAGGAAGGGGAGGGAGGTGAACCTTGATTCGTTAGGCTGCAATAGTGGAAAAACTTGTATCCGGGGGGTGTGTAATGAACAAAGGCTTTGAAGGGGCTGCGACGGGGGGAGGCGCTGTAGGACCTGAAAAACTCAGATAAGAGGATTAGTCAGCATGGTACAGGGAAATGAGAAGAAGGCAAACAACATAGGCTGGCACTGGAAGGCGGGGTATTTCCAAGGAAGGACAAGGCAGGGGGGGGGGGGGAATGGCTCGAGTTCAGAGAAAGCCAAAAAGGTGGGGCGGAGGGGGTAACAGGAATGTCATGGTTTCCGAGAACTGATAATAGGGGATTAGGAGAAAAAAAAAAGAAAACGGGGGGGGGGGGGGGGGGTGAGTCACAGGGAGACGGTGAGAAGGCCGGAAATGTGGTGGAAGATATGACGTGGGAAGGAGGACACAGGGGCGCAACAAAAAACCGGACATAGAAGCAGACAGGGACAAGCCCTTGCCCCTGTCTACCTCCACGCCCGCGCCCCCCATCCCGCCCCTGTGTCCTCCTGAAAAGATAATATACTTATGCGAGCTTCTAGGAAATGGTCTGAGCACGTGCAAGTCATTTGTTAATTTAAAATTATGCTAACCCTGGAATGTACCTGAGAGATTCCAGGTTTCCTCTAGACATGTTAATCCCTGTTGGTTGCAGTGTTTTAAATTTGTGGATTAGGAATGCTTCTCTGTATTTTCTGTCCCTAGTCGATTTGAAGCCTGACTGAAGAATGAACAATTTGAGTTCGTCGAATTTGTGATGGCGTTGATTAAAATGGGTCGACACTGCCTTCTGTTCATTCCGTGTTGTGTCAGCCCGGTGCCCGTTTAATCTGGCACTCATTGTTTGCCCGGTTTCCCCGATATATTGTTTCTGGCAGAAGGAGCACTGGAGCATGTAGATAATATTGGACGATGTGCAGTCAACACTAGTCTTTATATCGAAACTGAAATCGTTTGCCGTACTTTTAACCGTAGTGTCCCTTTGTAAATGTTTACATGTCTTGCATCTAGGTCGAGAGCATGAAGTTACTGTCGGTGGTGGTTTCTTACCGAGCCTAGCATGCACCAGGATGTCCTTCAGGTTTGTGTTGCGTCTGTATGTTACCCTTGGTGCGTCGGGAAATATTTTCTTGAGACGGTCGTTACCAGTTAAAATGGGGTGGCCTTTCCGCAGGATATTGTTTATGTTGGGAAGCGCGTTTGAGTATTTCGTTATAAGTGCAGGAGGTCGTTGACTGTTAGCTTTTGTTCGTATTTTAAGAACTACATCTCGTTTCAAAGTGGTTGCTCGTTGGAACGCATTATTGAGGGTTGTCTGTGGATGGTTTCTGGTGATTAGTGTGTTTTTTAGCGAGTGTAGGTGTTTCAGGTAGTCGTCGTCGTCGCTACATATTCTTCTCAGTCTCGTTGCCTGTCCTACGAATATACCTTGTTTGCAGTGTCTTGGATGATGGCTAGTGAAATCTAAGTATTGTTGTCGGTCAGTGGGCTTCCTGTAAAATGTGGTTTTGAGCTTGCTATTTTCTAAACGGACAGTGGTGTCAAGGAAATTGACTTGCGTTTTCGAGGAGTTGAAGGTGAATTTAATGCTAGAGTGGCATGAATAGAAATGTGTGACGAATGTCTTTAGGGTCTCAGCCCCATGCTCCCATATCATGAAAATGTCGTCTATGTAACGCAGGTATATAAGTGGTTTTTTAGAAATGAATTGAGAAGTTGAGATTCTAGTAGCCCCATAAAAATGTTCGCGTAAGTGGGTGCGAAGGGAGTGCCCATGCTTGTTCCAAATACTTGAAGGTAGTAAGAAGAATCGAATTCAAAGTAGTTGAGTGTTAGTACCAATTCAAGTAGCGTGAGGTACACTTCAGTTTCGTGCGGGTGAGGACTTTGAGTTAGAATTTTGGAGAGTGCGTCGATACCTTCATTTATGGGAATATTTGTGTACAAAGCGGCGACGTCAAGTGTGACAAGTATGCTATCTGCTGGGATAATGGAAGCCTGATTCAGAGACTCTATTATGCGGAGAAAGTGCGGTGTATCATCGACAAAGGAAGGGAGGTGGGTAGGAATATCTGCAAGATAGTTGTTCAGGAAAATTGATAAGTTCTCTGTGGGCGTGTTATTGTTTGAAACGATAGGTCTGCCGGGGATATCTGCGGTAAACAAGTCTTCTGCGGAAACCTTATGGATTTTGGGAAGTAGGTAAAAGCGTCCCGCCTGTTTGTTTAGCGGATTTAAGAAGTGGTAGTCGGACTGCGTGATTAGTTCCCGTGATAATAAGTTTGCCAGTTTGTTCAGAATCAATTTGCAGAACTCTGAAGTGGGATCTGAATCTAATTTCCTATAATGACAAGGGTTGTAACGAGAAATGGTGTTTAATTTCTTTCATCAGATGGTGGAAATTTGGGGAAGTCGGTAATGATCCATAACATAAGAGTAGCGCAAAACCAGGACGACGGACAAAAGGGGAGATAACACACACCCACAACACAGGCGCAACAAATTCTTTACCGCCAAAATGCAACGTTACCAACGCCTAGAATCGTCCTCGTGCCTTCCTCGGATCGTGGAGCCTTTTCTACAATGTCAATGCGAAAATGCAGTGTGTAATCACGATATTAGCTAAATCGAGCGTGAAGTGTTTTATACGTCAAAGGGTAAGGAAATCCGATGGAAGAAACGTCCCGATCCACTATGCCAAGACGTACGAACTGCCACAAGCTAGGTTTAGTGGTTAAGAATTGAGGAGCAATTAGCGAAGGATCCGTAAGCCGCACGGTGGTCGAATATAATTTTCCGCCCCAAGCCTAAAATGCAGCAAGGAATTTTATAAAAGCATAGACACACATTCTCGTTAAACACCAGAGACCCACACCAAAAAGAAAAAGTTCATAGCGCTATTTTTGAAAAAGGAGCTCTTCCTAGGGCATTTGGGAACCGGGCCAACTTGTATTCCTTCTCACTTTCGGCGTGCTTAGCGCGGATGGCATTACGAATTCTTGATTTTGCGCTTTAAACCAGCTTGCACTGTGCCACTGTATACTAACTTCATGAAATATCTTGGGCAGGGGCTCGTTAAATCCAGCGCATGGAATTAATGGTATAGCGTAGAAATTCTACGCAAATATGTGCCTTCATCAATTTCTACTTCGTGCGCAATTTTTTTTTGCACGACGTTATCTAGCAGTTCTGTATAGCAGGGCTGCTTTGCTGGATGCGGTTGTTGCGACGGGCGCATTATTACAGCAGGAGCCGTTTCCCAAATTGTTTAGCACCGGCGAACGAGTACCGGGTCCTTCGCCCAAACTTTCAGTCTACGTAGCACGAAGTGGAGCTGTAAGTACGATTTATCTGGAGCATTGCTTAAGCCCCATCAGGTTTTTGGGAACCTGACACGGAATGGGACTGCAAGGGTGCTCAACCGTAGATGGTGCGTCCACTTTCTTCCTCCCCTTGACCTGTGATTTATGCTGCATCCGCTTATCAGTTAACGACACTGTCGGCAATGCTTAGCCCTTAGGTGGCACTGTTAAATGTTGCACAAGCAACTGTGTTTAAGCGGTGACATAAAAATTGTTTTTCATTGGCCAGCAGCCATAGCTCAGCTGTCGCTGAGTTCGCGACTTTCCCAATAGTGGCAAGCGTCGGTAATTATTTAACCACTTAAAACAGCAGTTGTATCGTAAGCAATTGGACTTCCAGAGGTTTATACGTATACCTCGAAGGCGTTACGATATTTATAATGAATCTCTAGAAGATTTCAAGCTTTCGAAGGCAATAAATTTTGGTTAAAATAAAGTAATCACTAGTAAAGAAAATTTTATTAAACAATGAAAAAACAATGTTCTTTCAGAAATGCGCTTTTTTTTTTTTCAGGGCACGGAAAGAGGCGGAATGCATATATTGCGCCAGTTATTTAAGCCTAAGTTCACACTTGCTGCAAGACAACCATTTTCCCAATTATATGCTATTTTTCAATTGCCTGCAAAAGCACCAATCACATTTCAATCCAAGAAAACCAGAAAAATACAGGCACGAAAATATTCACCAGGCATGAAATTTTTCTAAAAAGACAAACATTTTCCGCAGATGCCATCAGCGCACGCAGCTCGTATTCCGGCGTTTTGAAGTAACTGTTTTGCTCTTGGTCGGTCGCTCACGAAACACCGAGGCACCAAAAATTTTTCGAAGGATTGAAGTGCGCGCTGCGTTCACTCTGACGCAATCTTTGCGAATGCATGATAAGCTTACATTTGCTTCTCTTTCTGGGTGGGATTTGCCTCATTAGTAAACGTGCTCTTAACAGATGAAGCCTGTGGCGTGCCGGACGGAAGTTTTAGCAGGAAAAAGTTAAGAATTGGGCTCATGAGACGTTTCTTTTTTTTTTCTGCCGAGAAAAACAGCTAGCGTGTATCTTTCTGCTTCAGAAATGTTTTTATTTATATTTTTGTTATGTATAATCTGTGCCAGAGAATCCGAGACGCAAATTAGGCCACAAGGTAACATAGTATATTACCTCTTTAAACTCTTTTAATATCGGTATCAAAGAGGTCCCTTCATTTTCACCGTAACCGTGTTCTGGTTGAAAAATAAATTAATATTTAGGCGCCACAATTTGAAATGAAAGAGACTCAGATATTGGCTTGCGTACTTTTCATTTTCACGCCAATATGAATGTTAAAAAGTGTTTTCACTGAATTTTTTTCTGTCATACGAGGTGTTTCGTAAGAAGAACAATGTTGTTTATTCCTTGTCTCTCAACAAGGGTGAGGTAATTATACTCCAAAAGAATTTGTAAAATTTCTTTAACAACTGGCAGTTATTCTATTCTGAAGCCTGCAAAAGGAATAGTGAAACGTCCAAATTTCTTTGAGCAGCTAATCACTCTGACATTCAGAGCCTTTGCTCTACATACGACAGTCAAAAGTTTTTATGCTTCCTTTTTAAAGGCACGCTGAGTACAAAATAATCTTGGCCAGGACTAACACACTGCCACCTTCTAATGTCAGATGAGTTTCACTTAAAAATGAGGAAATGAAATATAAGTTCATACTTAAAACAACGCGAAGGACAAGACACACAGATGTCGGGACACTTGCGTCCCGTTCTCTGCGCTGTTTTGGGCACGATTTTTCATGAAGAAGCCAAATGCGTTACACTTTTGAAATGCAGGTATTTCGGTCACCTGCCCCCTTTACATGTTAAGTGCGGCAAAGTCACACTAAATTTGTTCGTCACTCCGGATCCCTGATGTCTGGCTACATCGACATTTCTTTTAAAATGGTAGTCGTAATATCTTTTGTATTCCCACGTTACGAGTTCAGATCTAGTGATGGGGGAAAAAAACAGATATAAGGTGCAAAAATTCACTTTCTCCGGAATAAATGCGGATTTTGTCGCCAAACAAGCGAAAACACGGCAAGGAATAGCTATACAGGAGATTTTTTCTTCTAACGGAAATATGATGAAGTTTGGACTCAGTGTCCCATTAAAATGACCTTGGCAGGAAGCACAGCACAATAAGTTTCGCTTAAGAACATGCTGTGTTTTGACTTTAGCTTATTAAAAAACAACCAGAACGAAATTTTAGTGCTAGAAGTTGGATGGCACAGATGTTTAATAAAAGCTGGTGCTAACCCTTGCCTTTTCGAGAGTCGGAAGAGGGGGTAAGTTACGGGACAATGTAACGACAGCGACGTTCTTTTGTTTCCGAACCTGACGCCGGCCTGACGCGAATTCCATGCAAATTTAATGACGCCGACTTTGCCATAGCTGGTGCCAAACTGGCGCAGACTACCTGACAAATTGATGATTCAACGAGCTCCACCCCGGCGCACCACAAAAGAAATGATACCAATTACTCGGCCGCAAAGAATACAGTAAAAGTGACGACGTAGAGTGGCACAGGCACAAGAGAGAGATATATGCAAACGACGGTAAGGGGTAATGATCTACTGAATCTCCGCCCTTATTAATTTTGAATGGAGCAGTCATTACGCCCCGATGGGTGATATGAGCCCTTGCAGGTCAGCTAGAAAGAGAAGGAAAAAAAAAAGAACTGGAGGTAGAAGACGTGTCCAACGACGAGACCAGAAGGCAAACGGTGGGCCTAATGGCGGCACGTGGTTCTTTGCGGCATTGTTCCATATGCAGGCAGTGCTGATGAGACGTTAGCAGCTGTGGGAGATGGGCGCTGCGTTAAAGAACGAGGAACGTCGATAAAGCGTGAATCTTCACTGTTCTGAGCGCGCCATGATTCCAGAGCCTGAAGAAAAAAAAATGCACATCGTAGAAGCCGTTTAGGGTCTCTCTCCTTTCATTCTGGGGTGTTTGGGCCCAGCAATATAGGCGAGCTTGGCGGCAATGCTCATGTTGCTCGTGCACACGAAATGGCAGTAAGTGACCAGTGCCTCAAGTGTGGCAATGTCAGTTTTGGAGCCGACGTTGAGCTCGTCACTACTAACTAAATATCAGATCAATTATCCTATAAAATGGCGCTTTTCTTGATTTAGTAGTCTAACTACCTGCTTTACACTTAGGTGTCGGCATCTTATCAATAGTTTTGCGCCCATAACATTGCCGCGAATAGTAGCAAAAATATAGAGGACATACCTGAGCTACTGGCTGATAGTCATGCATATGTTTATTGCTACTGGATAGAAACTTGTTTCTACCAAGTTGCATGCTCTTCTGCGCTAGCCGTGGGGACGAGAGTATTAATCTCATGGGTGGTTCAGTTATGGCGAACACATTAGGTTTGCAATGGGAGTAGAACCAGTGCCAGTACATGTGCCGCATTTTTTAAATGTGCCACAAAGCAGTACATATCAATCCTGCTTTTGTAGCAGGAGGCGCCAAATTATTCAAGCGAGCTGCCATCGATGCTAAGGCTCCAGCCACAAGGCATTTTATTGCTTCAGACTAGTTTTCTCTTATTCGTTAAGGAAAAATGATGCGTCACAACTGAAAAAACGACCAAAATGCATGTTTTACGATTTTCGGCAGCACGTCGTGTGCAGTAACGTCTCAACCGTTGAGCGTTCAATAATAGGAGTACCAAATTTCTGCCGGATATAGTATATACATTTTTTTCTGCTTAGCATTCCTCTCCCCCTGTGCATCGTCTACAGTTTAACAGAGTGCATCAAAACTAGGCTAACCGGCCTCGGCGGTAGACGAGCCACAGTTAATTAGCGGGAGGGATATCCGGTCTTTACGCACCAGCTAGCATGGGGCGTATCAAGGCAGCGAACACGAGGCTAAAATTCTCTGCGCAACTCATAACGCAAGTATCAATAAGTATATTAGGTGCACGCTAACTTTTTCAAATATAAATACTAGGTATCAGCTATGTTGACGCCGGCTCAACATACCTTGCGTCTGAGAAAAAATGAAGTAAAATGCAACGAAAAAGCACGCAAATCTGTAATGCGCGGAAGTACAAGTGACTTCGATATTTTTCTCAATAAAAAATAACCCTTTAGATAGCTTAAACGCACCAGAACTGAAAAACCGGATTTTTATATGAGTGTGGCTGAAGTATGCATAAACGGCAACTTAAGACCGATGGAGCTTAATATAACGGATTCAGGCAACTCATCTGTGAGAAAAACTCGAGCTTGCATTATCTCATTTCCCCTTTTGTAGCCTCCCCCAAGAAGGAGTAAAATGAGGAAAAGAAAAGTGTCGTGAATTTATAAGCATTGTAGACTAAACATAGACATAGAAAGAAGGTAGTAGACAGTTCAGGTGAAGATCTTTCCTCTTCAATTATACTTAAAGCGAAAGCTTGATATAATCATCTCCTCCTTAAACCGAGTAGACGTCGGTTCCTTAGCTGTCTCCACCCTAAATATATTTATTTGTAATCTCTGCTGCGGGTCAACCAAAATGTAATGAGCCCTGCGAGCATTCACGAGCTTTATTTCGTGCCGGGTAAGTTGGCGAATTACTCACATAGTGCTGCACCTATAGCTTATTATGGTTTAATCTCAGGATGCGCTTTACTCTTCTCTGTAGATAATCAACTTACCTAAAACAATTCAGAATCAAAAACTTTAAGCCTGCGACGTAAGTTATCTTCAGTCGCCGAGTATAAAATAAAAGAACACCGTTACCTTACATTTTGTTTGGAAACGAGTTTAACGACCCGATGAAATGGAAATCGTCCTAAAAGTACGTCACAAAACATAGTCTGTGTCATCGCATGGACTCTGTATGTAGATTTTATCAAAAATGTTTAAAGCCCAATGTAATAATAATGCAGAGGAAACGACAATTGTGCTCCCGTACCGCGGCGCGTTGCTGGAAGAATATTTTTTCATCTGTAGAGGTGAGTTCAGTTGCGGAGAATTTGCAGAGAAGGGCGAACATTACATGGCGTGCCCATTCCTTATTTATTTGAAATATCTTACAGGCCCGTTGGGCATTGTGTAAGGGGGCCTCCACATTTTGAACACATTCTAACAGAATGAGCCGAACGATATGAAAAGAAGAAAGTAGTACATAGCAAGATTACGCAAACGAATGAGAAAAGAATGGAATAAACGTAACAATAGGGAAATAAGAAAAACAGATACGCATTGAAAAGTAAAGCACAACAATAAAATAGGATGAAACACCCGTCGTTCATGTTATCATTACGTAATCAAACAATACATGATAGAGTACAATATACGATATGCGGAGCAAATTACGCCAAACAGATATGAAAAAACATACAAAGCATAAAAGTAAAACACAATTGTAAGTATTCCATCAAAATGACGATTAACGGCGGCAACATAACAAAAACGATATAAAAAGATATGACTGAAGGTATGCTAAGTGATGGGCTCACTGAAATGTGTGGTGATTTGATGATGGAACCTATCAGGATGAGACAGAGAAGCGATGTTATCTGGTAAATTATTCTATTATCCGATTGCTCGAGGAAGTGCTGACGAATAGAAAGCTATTAAGCTATTATGTTGCCGTATATCCTTCTGAAGCTGAGGTATTGTGCAATCTTTTAGACGTGCGAGACGGAACATCAAGGAGAACCGGATATTACCTATCGAGGTGAACATGCTTGTGGAATAGTGCTAAGAGAGCATTGTCACGGCATGTCTAAAGACTGTATTGGAAGGCCGCCTTTGATCTGAGTGGTGCTGGAATGGTAGTTACAGTTTCTTGACATCAATCGTGCAGCTCTGTTCTGAATGGCGTTTAACCTGCTGGCTGTCGAGTTGAGAGGTTCTTTTTGTTAAGGCTGAATAACCTGCGGCATATTTGTAACTGCTATGAGCGACACTTATCCTTATCCTGCTATGAGCGACACTTATCCTTATAGGCCTGAAATTCTCACAAGAAAGAAACATTGTTAAAGTTTTGTGACAAAGCGAGCAACTCCCTTTCATGCTCGTGTACTATCCTTTTCGTGACACTAAGCACTAAAGATATTGTCGCATATTTCTAATTTGATCCTACAAGAAGAGTTCTCTCCCCATGCTAGTTTCTGTTAAATGTGCTAACCTTGAGAACAAAGAACCCGAAAGAACACAAAAAAGGGCATTGTCCGGCTCTTTCCAAGCTGTCTCTTCTACCCTCAGTTTTTCTGCGCATTATAAGATTCGAGAGTTTCTGAATGTGCGGGACGAATGGCGACGGTGTCGTGGGGAACTGCGAACGAGCAGTGACGGCCGAGCCGGCGAGCGGGGAGACAAGCAAAGAGGAGCGACAGCGATGAAGGAGGCTGCATGCCGGGACCAAAGGAGTTCCAGCAGGCATTGTGGGCTGGGCACGTAAACGAATTACGTCCTAAGCCTGATAAATGCCTTGAGCGCGCGCGCCAACTTCGCTGAATAGAAGGGCGGGCGACTTTGGAATGGGGGCAATTTGTCAGAACTTATGCAATGCCGTCACCATCTTCTTCCTGTCGTCTGCCGATTATTCTTTTACTCCCGCTTTACACCGCGGTGGGGCTTTTATTCTTATTTTCATCACATCGCTTTTTTTTTTTACACTTTTTAAGGTATCAGTGGTTTGTGGCTTGCTTCGAGCCCTTTTTTCCATTTTTTTATTATTCTCACTGACATGGTATTCACCAACCCCACTAAGGACCGTCCTCATTTTAAAAGGAGCAGTTGTTGCCTTTTATGAAAGCCTTCCGTCCTTCGCTCATCCTCTCTCACCTAGTGAACGGCTGCTATTCAATTTGTGTTTTATTCTTTTTTCAAAGAATAAACGCTGCCAAGAGTGAAATACTGTGCCGCATTGTTTGAGACGTTGAGTACAGTGAATACATACTCGCGATAAATTTAATGCCATAATAATGAATTTTTTTGCTGACATGACTAGAATACATTTTCTAGGCAGAGTGCAGAAAGGATGGAAAGAAAAAAATATAATCATACTTAAAACGCTGATGCTGGAAAGAGAATCAAAAGATTAGATCTAGGGCTTTATGCTGCCCAGAGAGGAAGGGGTGAATTGAAGATTATTTTTTCCAAAGAATTTTTTCTCAAAAGCTTTTTTGTCAAAAGCTTCCCTTCTGTATGTTCTGGACACTTTTAGCCATATTTCATTGTGTGCTATCCAGAGAATGCAGAAATGACCGAGGCGTAGATGGCATTACATCAACGTTTTTCCTTCATAACCTAAAAAAAAACTTACTTTAGAAGCTGAGCGTCAAGTGTTCGACTGAAAGATTCTCAGTTGAAGAATATCACGTGACCATCAAAACAATCACTTTATTCTGTTTTGCGTCTGTGAGGAATCCCAACTTCTCCGTTCGCGAGTTGTTCAACAGTGCGATATTGCTTTATTGTGTTACAGTTTTCAAAAAAGTTGGTTACATATACCGTATGCACATAGTGAGCTTAACTGCTTCACCTTTCAAGGAGAATGGTGACTGTACAGTGCACCACAGAAGCAGGTAACTCTTACTTACCAAATCATTTGTAGTCGCTCGTAGGTTATACACAGGCCTAAATACAATTTATTCCAAGTGTGCTATCCTCAGATGAACGCTTAATCAGCGCATCAGATTTATCGTAGGTTGATCGTAGTCGACCACTAAGCCCCAACAAATAGTTTATTCTGCGTTCAGTATCTCGACAAAAACTCGAGGATTCTAATATCGCTGTGAGAAAACAACTATTGTGCGCACTTGCCAGATTGACTCTCGGCAACGTCCAACTTGTCTTCGGCTATGAATCCAGACTGCCCCACTGATACAGCCACTAATAACATCTAGCCGCTGTTCCCTGCCGAAACCGCCGGTGAAAGCTTGTCTTCGAAGTTTTGAGTTCCCCATTTGTAGAATTAAGCTCTGATAGAACCATCATACCTGCAAACCTGGTTAATGGACAGATGAGCGAATTTTACACCCTCACCAAAACCGTGAACGCATGATGGTGATTCCGCCTTTCTTGGGCAGCACATTCTGATCATTAAGTGCAGAATTCCTTGTCTTACCTCCTTGATCTACTAACCAATCCCACTCTCTTCCTCCCACGCCCGCGATTTCCTTCCCCAAGCGCAGGATAGAAACAGGAACCCCTTCCTGGATAACTTCCCTCTATTCAGCTTCCTCCATTATTTTCTCTAGTTTACTGCGGAAGCATCTGTTTGACCGCTAAGAAGTCATGACACTGGAAAATCATAGCTTTTTCACACACAATCACAAAAAATTGAAAGCTATAAAGAGACTCAACATTCAACCACAATACGATAAATTACAAATTCCTCAATGTTTTTCACTAGTGACCAGCATACATAAAAATGAAAACAGATTGAACGAATTGTCTCCAAGACTTCAATTTTTTAGATTAAAAATAGTCGCGTTGTCCTTGGGGTTAGTGCGTGTGCACGCATCTGTACGCGTGTCACGTGTCATGCTGTGTGCCTGGAATCGGCGACTTACGGCTTCGTACCTGCGGAGTTTCGATAAATTTCAGGTGTCGGTCTGAGAATATTGTTGATTGCGCGTCAGACCCGAATGAAACACGAAAAGCGCCTATGAACAGAGATAGTTGACCTTTCTACTTTAAAATTTTGTATACAACCTGTGTGGTTCACGTGACCGATGACGCCAACGAAAAATATGTATTCCTAAACCGGTTGATAAGGATTGTTTGGATGCAACGTAGAAATGTACTGCATACGCATGTTCGCGTTTAAGCTCGACCTGATGGTGCATTGTCGGAGCGCGCTGTAAGCTCTCAGCCCACATGCCTTGTGCTAACTGAAAGCCACAGCAGTTAGTGCTTGCTGAGCGACTTGACAAAACTCGCTTCGCCGCCTCGACGCATACCAGCTAATTGATATCTTCACTTCCAGCAAACGTTGCAGCGTGAGTGGCGCAGTACACCGCAAGTAGTCGAAGTCACATCCTGTGGTCCCATTATACACGGTCATACTTCTTTTAAAAGGTAGCTGAAAGCCGTCATAATGGTAGTAAAAAGTCAAAAGGCACGTGATTCCTGAATGAAGTAATTCGCTGCCTGGACAGGTGACATTCCGTCGGGTGTCCATGTTCTAAGCAACTTTCTCACAGGTGTTGCCTGCGATGAGCACACCAGCTTTCCTGTGACCTAGTGTTCAGGTCGTTTGAGATGAAAAAAAATCTGCATTCGAATCCACTTCGTCCACACGAAAATCATATCCACTGATCTTTTTGGTCAAAACTGCCCTTGTTCTTGTAAAATCATCATTACCACTACCACCACCACCATCATCATCATCATCATAAAATATTTTTCCACACTCTCGTTTCTGCATAATATAAGCACCCTTTGAAATCAGTGTCTGGCTTATATCTTTCAAAAAAGGAACCTGTACCTGCATGTCATTTATTTTTTCCTGATTATAACACAGCCTTAGTTAACAACAACTACTTTTCTAAGGCATCATTTTGCTCAGCCTCAAACGCGTTCTTCACTGCACGATTCGCATCTACAACCTCTTCGATCACCTGCCGTTGTGATGTTGCCTAAAAGTGTCATTGGAAAGTAATGTTCGTGAAAGGAATGCACATAAAGAAATCAAGCACGAGGCATTCGAGGAGACGAGTGTTTTAGGTTCCTCTTTCGTTCAAGAAATGATAGGTAAGCGAGCCCGTTGGGCGAACTTCCTTCCGCTACAGAGTAAACAAAGTTTTTTCCAACTTGATCTTTACTTTCAGCTTTGCTCTTGACCACCACCTGCTGGTCGGAAATATAATATAGCAGTTCATGTGGAGCACGGTAAAATCAGTTGTACAATATAACGAGGTGACATTCTGCCAACACTGAGCCCAAGGGTTTCTTTTCATCCGTCGAATACGCATGCGGCAATCATTATACAAGCCGGATCTTAATCCCCGGAATTAATAAATAGCAGAGCCAAAATGCTACATTTGCTTAAAAACATTGCTCTGAATACGTCGTTCCTTATGTAAATGAAGCTAAGCCGTAAATTTGCCTTCACTTCATCTGCTTAGCAGCATCTAGGCACATTGTTCTCTCGACGCACTTAGATTGAATGCAATGGTGCCCTCAATGAATCTGCCATTTGGAGGTAGTTTATTTGAGGCGAAAGTCACAAATTGAAGCGCAGTTTGTCGGCGCCTAATATATCGGAAAGCCGAACTCCGGAAGCACTCTTGTACATACTCCTAAGCGTCATTTTGAACTAAAAAAAGGCACGCTAAGATAGTCAGTTAGCGGAGGAACCTACAGGCGAAATATGTTATTGTAGTGAGTCAATCAGCAGAAATAATTGGCTGACAAATAAAATTAACTGTACGTTCTCGCGCAAATGAAGCAAACATACGCACGTTGCCGGTAGAGCATACACAGAACTAAGCAATACAAGAAGAGCCTCCACTTGAGCAAAACAAAGGCTGGCATCAGGTCCAATGAAACCTCATTGAAGAAAGGAAAATGAGGCATGAGGCTGTTAAATAGGGCAAAGAGCGAAGTATTACTAAGTGAATACGGCCCCATCGACACAGCAAAAACCTGGTTTGGTTTGATCTCTCTTACTTCGCACTTCCAAAACGGTTTATTTGGGTTTATTGGCTCCAATGCGATGGCAATCAACCTCATTTCATTTAGGGCAACTCTATCCATCCGGCTCGTGACACCTCAGTAGGTTCTGTTTGAATGAAGCAAGTAGTAAGCTGCACTGACCTGTGGCGTCTAACCAATGAGGTATTCTCGTGTTTTGCTTTTTGAGAGACCGCTTTGCAGAGAGCTTAAACAGCTGTGATGAATATGTTAACACATCCAGACCAACATTGTGGTCCATTTGATAGCTTCCAGCACATACAGCCTCAAAAGTTGAGCCTTTGCATACTTCATAACTGCTGTTTTTGACATAAACATTGCTTTAAGTGCGAAAATGAAAACTGTTATGTCTAAAGCTTTGTTACAAGCCTACACTTCGTGTTTAAAATGTTTCCCTCGAATATTTTCACAATTCAGCCTCGACAAATTATATCGAAAGATATGCTGCGAAGCTTTAATATCATGACCAAATCTTTCATCGAAGCTTACACAACGTAAAGCTTAAATCTGCACATTTGAAGAATCAGAAAAAATATTCTCAGAAACGCACTCTTTGGAAGAACGCGAAGAAGCCGTCAGGCGCCAATATATTGATTTTCAACCTGCCTTTGGATAGAAACTGTATCGTCCTTTCCTGCTGTTTATTTTTTTTTTTATCTAAAGGCGGCCGACGATTCACTTCTTGTCTACCTTGTCGGAAACGAAAGGAAACGGCAATATTTCCGACAGTTGCCAAACACTAGCGGGCCATTCAGTTGCTTCCTCCTGCTTGTTTTCTTTTTTCTCGTTCGCGCCGTAAACCAGTTAATTCTGCCGTTCTCTCTTGCAGCTCCTATAAAGTTTTTATTTGTTTGTTTGCTAAATTACATCTTTCGTCCTGCGTGCAGTTGTTTACTCCAACGTTTTTATTTCCTGTCTCGATTCATCATTCTGTCCTCCTGTCAAGCCAGTTGTTCTCGGTGCAGACTCCGCAATATTTCAGCCTTCGCCTCCAATACTGTTTACTTTATTGTTGTTCCTTCGAAAATAAAAAAAGAAAAAAATTTGAGCGAAAGTGGAGCCGAACCCGAACTTGGCCTTATGAATCATGAGTCTGAAGCGCCCGAAACAACGCCACTCAGGACACACGTCAAACGCAGGCCAAAGAATCGAGAGAGCAAGCAGTGCCAGCACCAGACTCACGGCAGTGCCAGGCTTCCAATGCAGCCTGGAATCAATAACACAAATTTTGTCTTTCTAGTTCTCCTTTCCAGCTGACGCTTTCATTTTCTTTTCTTTTTATTTTGTTTTCGCACAGTGCAGCCCTGTAATCCGAGCAGAACTTCACATTTTTGTCGCGGGAAGTTGCCCGACCTGTACATTGCGAACCGATCACTTCCCCCTCAGTACCGGATTGAGAGACACACGCAGAAAAAAATCCATTATACCTTTTCAGCAACTGCCTCAGCGAAGCCTCATTTCAGTTTTTTTTTTTAATTATTGGTCTCTCCCGTAGTAAGCAAGAGCGGCGCTCTCAAGTGCAACGCGTATTGAGACCGATAGCGGCAGATTTGTCTGGAACCCCTGCGCGCTCAACCTCAACTTGTAGCATGGCGCTTTCGAGTTTTAAGCCACCCCTGAAAAATTAACTCGACTGGCGGGGTCGCGACAGCGAAAATGAAACCGCTTTCGAGGAATGAGAACGAAACGTGCGCAATGGACTGCAAAGGGTTTCTCGCACATGGCTTCATATGGATGTACTCTCCTCCGCTCAGCCTTTCTTCTCTCTCGCTCTCTGTCGGCCAATACTACCTCTGCCATGGTTCTCTGTCACGGAGCACTTACTTCTTGATGCATAAATGAAAGGAGGCGCTGGTGGGAGAGGTACATGCTAAATAACAGTTGTTTGCAGCAGTTTCGCTTGACATGCAGGACGTGATGAACTAAGTAGTGGGACCAAAAGAGAGGATGAGAAGGAAAGATTGTATGAGGAACGGAGAGTATAAAGGAAGACGAGAGTGATGGCGGACAATGAACGTGGTGGAGAGGGGCGTGAAAGGCTTAACAGGGCACGTCAGTGCGCTGATAAGAGGTTGCGAGCCGGTAGGAACACAAAACGCGCGTGTTCATGTCATGCTTGCGGCCCAGCTAGTCTGGCTGGGTTATCTCTTTGTCTGGCCCTATTATTTATTCCGTCCTGTTTGCGCTGGCGCTCCAAAGTAGGTCGCACATATTCTCGGTGGCAGTTCCGGATCCTTCCTGAAAGCAAGTTGAAGTTTTTATTTTCGGTGCTCGTTTCCGGGTGAATATCCCTGTTTCGCAAAGACCGCTAGGGGAGTTTTACACTAGTTGGTTAACGTTCCTCCCAAATTTACGCGGGCCAGGAATTGGGCACAGAAAAATATGGGACTAAAACTTGCTCGTATAGTTTTTTGCTTTCGACTCAGCAGTATATATAGAGGCTGGTAGAGCGTGTAATGAAGAGTCGATAGCAAATGTTCATGAAATTCAGTGGCTGGAGAGCTGGGCTGGGGATTTTGATTCATTTTAGATCTGTTTGCCTGGCACAGATAGTAACAAATGGCGCATCTATGCCTCCTTTACGCTAAACATATCCGGCGAGCAATGCGCTTGACGGGCTTAAAGTAATTTTCTTTTCGCCCATTTATCACAGGTAAACTCATCCTTCGCACAGCCCATGCTGTAGAGACCTCGCGCCTGGGCTTTTTTCCTGGGTTAAGTGCATGGTTAACGTCCTGGCCCAGGAAATATATCACCGGAAGAAGTGTTTCTGGAAAAAAATGTTCCTGGAACAAATGAGGTCCAGAGGAAATAGCCCCCTGTACAAAGTGGAAAAAAATGGCGCCAGAGTTCCAAGGCCGCACTCTCACTTTTTCTGAAACGATTGCGTCTGATGGTTCTAGCGTTTGGAAACTGATTCCTATGGCTGGTGTTGCCATCGGCTATCCAACCACGGCTGTCCCAATTGCCATGTCTGGCTGCCGTACCTGGCAGCCCGGTTCCGACTGATTCATGGCTGGTCCCATCACTTGTTTGAAGGTTAGGAAACTGGTTCCGATTGCTGCATTGAGTTCTAACCTTCGATACAGCGGGCTTCCAGAAGAAAACGACACTGATAAGATTAAACAATACGACTGAGAGAATTGGTGTCTTACGACGTCATATGATCGTAATATAATGAATCGTTTCGTCAAACGAATGATACTGTTGAGCGCGAAACAAGTGCTTTGCGCTCGTTGCAGGGCAATAGCTGTCAATGTCTAGTTGCAACGTGTGGAAGATACTTCGCGGAATTTTAAACAACCTCTTCTGGAACGCACTTATGAGATATAGAAATAGTGCCGTATTTTGATTCAATAAATATTGTCGCAATCTAATGGAGAGTAAACCGAGTGAGCGCCTGGTAACATTGAGTTGAGTTGAGGTGCTGTAAGCTACAGGGGGGTTAACCTGGTAGGAGGCGAATGATTCCTACCTATTCCCCCACGGCGTGGTACGTCCACTCGGTCACTGTAGATGTAGGACACAGGACAAAGTCATTCCGAAGCCAACAACAGGAAGCTGGAAGTCATGGTGTACCACAGCCAACCAAAATTCGCACGCTTGTCCTTCATGCCTCGTCTCTAGCATCGTCATTGTTTCGCACTATGTTTCGTTCTTG
This sequence comes from Amblyomma mixtum, assembly GCF_055824585.1. Lineage (NCBI taxonomy): Eukaryota > Metazoa > Arthropoda > Arachnida > Ixodida > Ixodidae > Amblyomma > Amblyomma mixtum. Next base: position 281,326,874 of record NC_143012.1, on the reverse strand, counting down.
AATATGGATAACCAGCTTGTTCAAACTTATTCCGTTCTGAAATGTGGGTGGCGTGGGTGCTATACTTCTAAAGAAGTAACTGCAACCATTAAGAAGTCTCAGGGCCATATATTCATCCCTTCGCCGTGCAACAGCGTCTTCAGAACTTCTGTGCAGAATACACTACCCGAACATAAAAACTGTAGACTTCTTGCATGCTGTTGGATATTCGGACATGCATACCGCTTTACGGCCTCTTGTAACCTGCTTGTACGAAAGTTCGCGAGTCACATTTCATCATAACTGCTAAACAGAGCGAAAAAAGGACGGAACAACACAGACATCACACGAGCGCTGACCTCCTGCTATTTTACTTCTAGCTGTTGCCACACTACATACACACTGGAAGCGCAGGACCAGAACGAAATGAAAACAAACAATCTGGATGACTGGCACAAGAGTGCAACTGCTCAGTTTTTTGCCGATTGCCAACCAGATAAAAACGCGAGCACTTTTCTTAATAATGCGAGTGATACCAAGCTCACATACCGGTTTCCCAAATGTTCAGTATTCATTGGCTCAATAAATTCTCTAACCCGCTAGCCATTGTAACGATCGATAACGTGACTTTGTCCGAATAAAGGCATGTATGGCCTCGAACGGTTCCGTCGCATAGATTTTGTTCCGCATCAACGGCAGTGCACTCTGAGGTGAACCCTGGTTGTTCGCCTTGACACTGTAGTTACATTCTCCTAAACTTTTATTAACGCTTCTTCTAGTTTGCCCATTGTACTCGTGTCCTCAAGAGAACGACACGAGATAATCAACACCCAAATCACGAAATACAAATCGCTGGCACTATCAATTAAATAGTAGCTGGTTGGCAATAAGCAAGGAGCTGAGGAGTTGCACTTGTGTGTCATTGTCCTGATTGTTTACTTCTATTTCAGAAAATTACTTGCACCAGAGCTTGTGGGGTAGATTTTGGAAACATATTGTACCGCAAAAAAAAAAAATGAACACAGACGAAGTGAGGGAACGGGACGAGTGCTGTACTATCAACAAGCTTTATTGCACAAACAGCGTTTATATACCAGCTCCTTTACCCATGCGCCAAGGTGCAGACTACAGACATTTATGCGTTTATAGATGCGTATTAAGCAAACCATTTCCTTGCGACGAACAATCACTGTCGTAGGAGATGAATGCATTAATTGATACGTCAGCGGTTCTTCGCCGGAATGAAGTGGTTTTTCATTCATTCATTCATTCATTCATTCATTCATTCATTCATTCATTCATTCATTCATTCATTCATTCATTCAATGGCGCATTCTCTATTTCAATAGCTAATTTATTTGTATAATCGTCACGGCCGCATTCTTGTTATTAGATCCAGTCAGTCTCTTACCTTTTCTGTCCTTTTTCAGATTTCAGTTCCAGCCTTCTGGCTTCAATCATTTTTTTCCCTCATTCCTTTCGTTTTTAATCAGCAGTCTAATCAGCAAGCGAGAGTGAGGCCTCAGCGCCGATAGTGTCCGAGTTCGCTCATTAGTTGCTCCTTTTACTACCTGCGTTTTTTAAACTCGCTGCGGCGGTTATTCATTCCGCATGTAGGTTTTTCGAAACACCCTGCGTGACCGCTCCTTGGTTGGAGTAGCTGGTACTATGATGTTGCTGAATTCGTTTTTAAAATCCCACCAGCTAAATATGTTTGGTTTTTTGGCGCAGTTCCAGAACGATTTTCTGCACTCAGCAGAAAAACAGTTCAAGATTGTGGGTAATTCATGTAAGTATTCATAGCACAAAAAATTGGCTGGCGCTTTAGCATTGCTAAGAACGAAATATTGTGTGAAAGCAGTGCGTTGCAGGTGGGCACCACAGCCACACATCTGAAAGCACGATTTAGGTTTCCACTGACCTATTGTGCTAGTTATGCGCACTTTAACTCTTTCTTCGTCAGTGCCGATTTACCCAATATACGCCGACGGCGCATGCTCCAGTGCCAAGCTTCAGCGGCAGTTCATCGACGCCAACGCATATAGCTTTAGGGTGGTGTTTCTGCGAAAACGCTGCCTACGCCAACGCATGCAGCGCACATCTCTCTGTAACTACCACCACATGGCTCAAAACACCAATATTAGTTTCATAGTAGTATTAGTTACTGCAGAAGCTGATGTACAATGCATGGCGCGATAGTATGTTGCTGTTTAACACGAGGCGTGTTCGGCTGCGGCGACGGCATAGTGCTTTCGCGCAGTGGCCAGTGAAGCTGATCTGTTCGCACCCCCGCGGGATGGAAATATTTATATATTTATAGTTTGCCCAAAGTAGCTCTCAAGGTTAAGCTTCAGAGAAACCGGTGAGCCGGTTTGACCTAATGAAGTAGCGCTCTCGCGTGTAAACACACATACATGCACGTGTGGGCCAAAAGCTCGTGTCCTGTGTTTCTTTCCTCGGGCCGCGTGTGTCTTTCTGACGTATGGTTGTTCACATTAATTTCAGCGATCAGATTATACGTTTCTAAGCTCCCTATAGTGTTGAGTGGCTGCGTGACCGCTAGTGGTAGAGTTATCACCGTTCAAAACTGGCAGACTTCTTTCGGTATTATGAACGTAAAGCTATGATTACAGCTTTGATTGTGTGTCGAAACTTCGCGCCGAAATTGATTGATACTCGCTCTTACGCACGGCTTTCGTGCTGCAAACAGTCGCCATACGCGCTTGGCTGCACTCAGTAGTATGAGCTTAGGTGAAATAAGTAAGGAAAAAATAGAAAGGAAACAACAACGTCCAACTCAAACCTTCGGTGGCGACGCTAGTCACCGGAACGCCTGCTCAGTGTTGGAAAATGTCGTCAGCTAAGCGCATCGGCTCCGATATCCACTTGGCGCTTCTTCGACGCATCAAGCGCGCAGTCAGTAAAATCGTAATTGAAAATCAATATACCACATCGACCTTCACGGCGAGGACGGGTTCTTGCGAGAGTACTTTTCATGCGAAGGAGCTCGCTCTCGCTCTGTTCCCAATAAAAAAAAAAGAAATAGGAATAAAGTGCCCGCGATGAAAATACCCATGATTAACGACCTCGGTAGACAGAGTCGCGCGCCGCCCCACAGGCGTGGCTGGCACTCGTAAAGATTACTTCTCTTCGCGACGAAGTTGTGTTGTGGAAAAGCAGGTCCACTAGCCGGGTGCGGCGCGACAGGAACTCGGTCGGTGTTCGGCCGTCGACTTCACCGCCGCAGCGGTGTAATGTCCCCATTTTACGGCCGGTCGTTCTATACGATGCCCAGCGAAAGCAGTTGGCCCAGCGCCGTCAATTTCACCGCCGCCGTCGTAGCGGGAACGGAAGGAAAAAGGGGGTAAAAAGGAAAAAGATTGCAGATGGCATCACTTCGTCAACTTGACGCCCGCCTCGATGGCTGCCTTCGGTGGTAATGGCCGAGGTTCCCGAGATTCGACACGCGTCCCGCTACGGCTTGGTTTTATCGGCGCTTCTCGCCACTTAACGGGTTTTTTCGTTTTTTTACGGACATAGTTCGTGGCATGGTTCTGTTTCCTTCTTTGAACTAATACAGCGATGGCTGTAGCCCCTCAGACTGCGATAATTTGCGCCTGCATTTAGTGCGGTATATAAATATATGTGTAAGATGTGATTGATGGCGTTGAAGCAAATCATGTTTATGCGGCTTGCAAACTTTTGCGTTGTGCGCATACTTATGTCGCGTAAATCTGAACGCTTGTCGCTACAAGAGTTTGCCTGTGTACTGAAGAAAAAAGAAAAATATTACCACGGCATCAGCAAAACTGGGTGCCCAATATGTTTATCTTTATATAGTTTGCCCTGGATAACCATTTATCTGTTTCGTAGGCAGCTAACGTGTTTAGCCGGAACTTACAAAATGAAAATTACGGAAGGGAAGAATTTTTGAATTGCGCAGACCTTGAATTGCGAAATTTCTTCCCCTTAAAACGGCAGAAGTTTCAAGCCCACTGCTCCTGTCTTCAAGCACATTCTAAGATGCGTGCTGTAAGGTGTTCTGCAGCCAAGTCCATCTCAGTACAAGTCTTGCCTAGAAGAACTTCCAGCGTCTTTTTAACGATATTCAGGCCTTTTTCGAGAAAAACTTTTGTGTATGATACTAGACTGAATTTTGCATGTATGAGAAATCATGCCAGCAGGAATATTTAACGATGATCTTTGTCAGAGATACCGAAACTTCAACGCGCCTGCAAAATTCTGTGATTGGCCAGCCTTCACTGAATAATTGTTCAGTGACAGTCCAGAAAAACGCATCTTCTCCGAAAAAATGGAACAGGAAAGAGCTAGAGCAGAACCACCACATACCAGTTATAGTTACTATCGTATTAAAGGTTGATACTTCAGGCTTGTGCTATACACAATAAAGGTAAGTTAAAGCATGACATGCACTCAAAAAGCATATTATAGGACATGATTCTATCTGAATATTATAGAATATAACTGGTAATAATATATGACAGCTGCTGGACAAATGTTTTACGGGAATCGCCCACGGTGGAGTAGATTTATAATAAGGAAGAAATTACTCATTGGCATCCACACAAGTGCAGCCATGCGGCTACAGAGAAAAGCTATACAGCTTTCTCAGAAACTTTGTAGTTAAAGTAAAAATTCGTCCTGGTTCGGGGCTCGAATCCCGGGACCACCGCTTCACCGAAGCAGTCGCTCTACCAACTGAGCTAAACGGGACGGCAAGCTCACCGACCAGTCCTCAACCAAGCTGCTATTTTCTGATGTCAACCCATTGCTATGCCGTGAACGTACTACTCTTCATAGGGATATTTTGCGTAAATAAATAAAGAAAGAAAGCACATAAGTGAGCTATTCTGCACAGCTTCTTGAGTAGTGCCCGTAAGTGCGAACAGCTTTCATTTAAGTTTCGCGATGGTTGTTAGAAAGCCTCATATCTTTGTGCCATAAATGTTATGTGATGCACATTGTTCCTCTAGTTCTTAGCTTACTTTACTTTATTTAAGCGCAAGAACACGAAATTCGGCAGTTTTGAGGCGTTAAATGAAAAATATTTGGGCCTCGGAGCAAATGAGGAAGTTTTCATGTCGAACATAAGGAACTGCCCTCTAAAGAGAACAGCGCTTGAATTGGCACCAGGAGTTCAGAAGAGAGAAGTGGTGGGCGCCACGAAGGAGGGCGCCTTCCGCGAGTGGCCGCGCAGTAAGCGGCGGCGTGGTAGTGACACCTCCGAGAGTGTCCTCATCAGTCTTTCGGGCAAGTCCATGATTGGGGCGGCTGGCTTGCTAGAAGGAATTAGTGCCTCCGCTTGGGAACACCGCCAATCCATCAGGTCCGGCCGCGTCCTTGTAGGCAGGGAGAGCCGCGCCACCAACAGCCCGTGAAAGCCGCGTGGAGCGCTCAAAGCGTCTTCTAGAGCGCCGACTTGAGTCTCTCAACGCAGTTTCTTTTATGCGTAGCATATTGCAATCGCTCAGTTCAGCCCTTGGGCGCAGCCGGGCAGCCACCAAACCACCTGACGTGACGTCACGACAGCCGGAGGAAAAACCGTAGGTAAAGATGATGGCGATTCTTGATGAGAATTGCAAACACAGTAAAAAAAAAGAAAACCAAAAAAAGGGGAAAAAAACGGCTGAGCATGGTGGCGGTTGCCACCGCCCCGTTTCAAAGGGGGCGCTCCTATCCATCCATCCATCCATCCATACGTCACGGAGGAAAAGCTGGTGAGAAAATCAGTGCCGCCAAGCAATACCTCGCGCAAAAAGACCGCGCAATATGCAACGCATTCTTGGCTTAACCAAGGTAAGCCTGGGCATTTTTTTTTGTTTTTATTATGTTATTTTTCCTATGATAATTCACGCATCCATGAATTCCAGGTTTCCGCTGCGTTAAGCACCATTAATACTAAGGCCCGGCGCAGCTGCCTTAATGTAGGCCCCTCTGTTTCTTTTTCTTAAGCGTGGGGAGGGGAGGGGGGTAAGGCAAATAAGTAAGTAGAGCGCCATTCCCGGCGACATCACCTTACACCAGGGGAACACAAATCCAGCGCTGGTACTAAGCCTAAATAATATGCCACCTTCCATGATATCGGGAGCTAGAGCTTAATCTTCACGCCGGTACAATACAGCATGAACAGTCTGACACGGGTGACACAGTTCAGCTGTTTTTGCACCCGCAAATTTTACTGTTCACGCAAAATAAGAGCTACCAATTTATTTAATGTTAGATATTTCTTGATGCGAAAGCGTTGAGAGAAAGTGGGAGGGGGTGAGCGACTGCATGCTACGGTACAATATTAATGAGCACCGTTTGCAATTCTGTGCCGGCACCCTCCTTTGTGCGCGTTGCTTTGAGCATTATTTACTTAGTCCTGAGGCAGGCAATCTTGAGATATGGGCTGTCGCGTTAAAGGTGCACTGAAGAGGAATCGGAACTTGTCTTTTTGCCGCGGGAACTCGATCTACACGTTCCGAGCATTCTTAGAAACTGCGACTTATTGCCCTGTATGGCCGATTTCTCAAATTAAATCGAATTAACGGCCGGCTCCCGCCCTTTTTTTTTTTTAATTCTGCCTCGTGCGGTGGGCGGAGTCGACCAAGCGTGGAGTGCCTTTCACCCAGTCCCGTGGCGGCTTGCCGATCTGTCATCGGCGGAGTAATACGTAGTAGTCCGTAGTCGCAAATAGTCCGCGCGTATTTTTATTTCTGCGGGCTTATTTTGCGGCTATATTATCTGCGAATGAAACTATTTATTCATGAAAACCTAAAAAACAAAATAAAGCGAAAGCAAAGCCTCCACGGAGCTGGCTGAAAGGAACTTCACGCGTTGGTCGACTCCGCCCATCGTACGAGGCAGAATTCAAAAAAAAGGGCGGGAGCCGGACGTTAATTCGATTTAATTAGGGAAATCGGCCATACAGGGCAGTAAGTTGCAGTTTCTAAGAATGCTAGGAACGTGTAGATCGAGTTCCCGCGGTAAAAAGACAAGTTCAGAATCCTCTTCAGTGCACCTTTAAGATCTGACAGCTTGACCCGACACACGACTCGAGTCACTTAATTATAAGAGCTGTCTGGGAGTCACCCTGTTCCCCACATAGGGATCGCACAGCGGAAGTTTTACCGTAAGCTTTCTGTAACTGTTTGCAGCCAGCAGAGCGAAACTACGCTGTGCTAAAATTCCCATGCAGACGATGGAAAGCTTTATACTAGAGTTATCAGCTTCATTTTTGGGTCACACAAACACAAAAATTTCAAAAAAAGAGAGAGGCTTGTTTCTGCTATTGTATGCGGAAAACACATGCTGGTAACATGTTTGGCGATCGACGCCTATGCAGCTGCAAGAACGAAAAGTTAAAGCACAGCTTCTGCTCTGAGCCCAAAATGCGATGAACGAGATTGACCCTAAGCGAGTGTTCACTTACGTGGGGTAGGGTAAGCGGCGCCTAAACTATCCCTTCTCGCCTCTGTGCTTTCAGCTTTTCAATAGCGCTGCGCGTACTGGAGCATTGAATTTTCTCCCAGTGCAGCTGTATATAAAATGCAGATGGCTGAGGGAAAGGAAACAAAAGGCATTAGGACTTGGTGTTTAGTCTTAATCATCCCGTAGTATAATCGCCTTACTGCAGGGTAGGCATGTACTCTCCGGATCGAAGCAGTCCTCCTGCGTGTTTCCAGAGCCGCTTTGTTTGACCCGTAGCAGGACCATGAAGACGCCAGCGATGAGCGTTCAGCATAAATGGGAGATAAATAGACAGTCTAGATCGGATTACGAAGAACATTGTCAGGGGGAAAACTACCATGACCGAAGCAGCTTACTCCCATTATTCATGGATCGGCCGGCGCGACGCCTAATCTATAGTTAGAGGAGCTAAGAAACGGCAGCCACCGCCGCGTATCCCTCGGCACGAAAGCGGACGCGATAAACAAAGGGCAAATAACACTCAGCGAGAAGGTCTGTGAGAGCAGCGACGCTGAACGTTCTGGTAAAGGAGTACAGACAACTAATTTTGATAGCATGTTTTCTTCTCTATAATGATGCGGAAGACACTGCTATGCATGAATCAGCATGTGGTATGCGCCTACGACCGCTAAATAATTTATCATCGAATTTCTGTAGGTTATAGGTCACGTGAGGCATAGAAAAACTTCGCTATAATTGCTGCTTCATCGTTTTAATTAACTACAGTGCTGAAGGCAGCCTCCCTCAACAGCCGGAATGGCAACATATGTAAGAGCACCGATTATATTAGTTTTTTTATGCATCACGTGACGTATAAACTTTCTCTGACGTCACAGTCATCGTTCGGCTGTTGAAATCGAAACCGAAACAGCACGAGAAAGCAATTTGATTATGAAATATTGGGACGTCGTAAGAGGGCACCACGTGGTAATCCGTGTATCATAATGTCTTACATCTCATTACAAAGAAGAAAACACGCACAAGAAAGTTTAAAATCACGAAATTGTTCATTTTGACGCCTTTATACTAATCGTACCAAGCGTGCATATGTATCTTAAAGGATTTGCGTGCTATAATGCATGAAGTAGTGTATGTTGGGATGCTCGATGAGCCGCGGATACCAGCTGGGCGGTTTCTTTAGGCCCCCATCGTGTCAAGCAGGAAAAGTAGTCATTCCGTTCCAAAGCTGGGTCGTGTTCTTTGAGAAAGGTGACATTTCACGATGAAAAACTGTAGCGCTCGAGACGAGGACACAACGAAGACGACAACACATGCGCTATAGCGCATGTGTTGTCGTCTTCGTTGTGTCCTCGTCTCGAGCGCTACAGTTTTTCATCATGAGCAACCAACTCGCCCAAACATCCACCCTGACATTTCACGCTCGATGAATGGTTTATTTTCACGAAAAGCATATTTCGCTGTCCAAATCATTGCATTCCACGTCCGCCATGGCGGCCATGTTTTTGGCGGCAGCAGCAAGCACTCAAACCTGAATAGCGGGCTTTCTGTGCTTGTATCCGCTCACTTCGACCGCCGCTTCCAGTATCACCGGTGCCGCACGTCATTACCTCGTGGGTCCGCGGCGGCGGGCGCATATCGCCGACCTGGCCCCGTAATATCCCCTCATGTAAACAGGCATTAAGATATGAAACCGATATCTCTAAGATTGTGGGGCTCTTGTAATATGCATGGATGTCATAACCTGCACTACGGTAATGGCCAGAGCTCGTGTTACTTTTAAGAGGTTTTGAACAATGCATAACGAACCACACGGCTTGGCACAGGTGCAAAACACTACTGACTTTAATCTTTTAACAAATTGTCTACAATGAACGTGTATGTGGTTGCTTCAATGTCTTAGTAATGTCCAACTGGCCTCGTATTTGTGTCCAGCAGTAATACGGGATCATTAATTTATTTGTCTAGGGAAGCACGGTTACTCCTTTCGTCTCTAAATGATCGCGACTGTTTTTCCCCGAGAGTCTAGAGTGCGTTTCCCTAATAGGCATGCCCCTCTTAGGAAACAAAGAAGGTAAGTAGGTTTTTAAAAGGCGAACATGGAAACAAGCTTTACGTCAATAATAGGCTGTGTTACGTTAGATGCGACATGCGGAGGCACTTGTCTTCTCAAAGACAAAATGCGTGCAACAATGCAATGGTCACTCTTTACGGATTTAAGTGACTGTCGCGCTCTGTTGTATATTCCATCCAAAAGACTTACACACGCTAAGTGCTCGATCACACGTCGACATTATTTTTGGCCTTTCTTGTAAATCATAGACCGACAGGGAAGAACCAATCCATTGTTTCGCACATTCTTCAAATGATTCAGAGTAGCAGAAAACCTTGAAGGGAGTAACTTGAGTGGAATGCGATATCGGCCTAGTTGGTGTTCGTTTTGCGACAGAAAAAAAGTTTAGGTCGAGCGCCCGAGCAGCGCACATAGGATGTGCTCGACCCGTATCCTGAATTGTATGCGTGCCATTCAAAAAACCTTTTCTCTTTATCATTTTCTCTGGGGAAAGTTACGTAAAGGAGTCAGTTTTCGTCCTGTAAATTACTTCGACAACGGACAACAAGAGTGACACGCATATTCCTGAGATTTTAGTAGACCAACTCAAAAAATGGTTTTGTTTCTTGACTGCGGGTACAAAATAACCCCTATCCAATTAGTACTTCTACTTAATCGCTCTAAATCTTTGATCTACAAAAAAAAATGCCAGTACGCAAACAAAAAAGCACAGCGTTCGATTTCTCCAGAAATTCATTCCGATTGGTTGCTTACAGAACTTCGATCGTTGAGTCAATGCTCTCTGTTTTCGCTACGTCTAGTGCTCCCATTTCTTCATCTGTCTGTATCTCCAAGCTCACCTAGATGACATGTATAACATATTAAGCCACTTAGCAGCTATGTATGGTGTGTGTTTTTGATTACTTAGTCTAGCATACAATGTTCCTTTTTAAAGACGTGGCTGGTCTTTATGTTTAGGTAAGTGGGCTTTCTATTGAATAGAAATGTGTTCCTGAGAAGTACGGACGCACAAATAGAGAAATTTCGAAGTTAAAGCCGCAAAATTTTTTTCTAGATTAGAATTTCTTTAGTCTTACAGAAAACACCAAGAAAAAAGTGCGAGAAGGAGGGTGGTGCATTAAATTGTAGTGTTTTTCTTTTTTTTCACGCCTCTTTATTTAGCCCCACTTCTATTGGTCACTGCTGCTCATGCATTTGAGGGCGGGTATCTAGTGAGCATTGCGTTGATTGTTTGAAATGGTATCTACGGCGGTGCTTACCAATGACATAATGTTGCCAGAAGGGATCAGCGCAGGAATTCCTACACGTTACGGCTTTTCATTGCTTGGCTACAATTAGAACAAGGAATATTTTATATCTAAGGCAGAAAGCCCGGAAAGTTGTGTTTAAGAACAGAATATTTAGCACTATGCTCGAACCATCGGGACGAAGGAAGAATAGCAACACAAACTCTGGAGTACAGCTTTTGTCGTTTATGCGCAGCAGTGGTTAATAAGTTGCTGGTGCGCCAGACTGTTCGTTTGAAAAGAGGTGAGCTTCTTTTCTCTACGAACCACTTTGAGTGTTTCCAATGTGCTCATGCTACCTTCCTTACGCAGTTTTTTTTTTAACTGCTAGTTGTAAAAAAGCTGATGAAGGCTTTGCTGCAGAAGTGCCATAATTTGCTTCAGGGTTGCATGTTTTGTGCGCATAAACGAGGAAAGCTGCCAACTTCACCGCCAAATTTGTTTTCAGCTTAGAATATTCTCTCAGTGTTTTCTTCATTGCGTTTATGTGTGAACAATGCTAAGCGGTTTCCTGCCTCTCCAGTAATATTTAAATATGGGGCAATATTTCTGCTTGTGTCGCTTATTTTTCCTTTCCCTTCAAAATTACATGCTACCTTTGCTTCTATTATCTGGGTGCTTTATACGTAATTGTCCATGTTTTTTTTTCTTTCTGGTCTTTAGAAGCGCGGCTAGAAAATACTGGAGACCCTTTGATAATGCGTCTACCGTCATTTTTACCGTCTTTCTTCTGTTTGTTCGCTTATTTATGGACCACTTATAATAGCGAGTGAATAGGAACGCCGTACCTCTGATTAAAACCACTAGCTTCTCGTACCCTTTCGGCCTTGTACTTGCTTTGCCTTTTACCATGAGGCTATAAACCGGGCATTCAATTGTTAGTAAAATTAAACAAATATTTCAGGATGTGGGCGGAAGCCTTTAGACTGCGTATTCACATTAAACTCTAATGATATCGAATTCTAATACATTGACAATATCTTCGACCAACTGCTAGCATAACTTCTCCAAGCACCTTCAGGATGCGTCGTTTTGAGCTCTAAGTTGACAACCTGAGGGAAAAGAGGCGAGGAGAGGTTCAGCTGTGTCATTAACGCCCCTAGGGGAGTGGAGCTCTCCCCTCGCGGCTGACCTCTTTGCAGTAAGCTCGGCTGACCTAATGGGCCAGTTCTTGTCTGAACCGTTGTGAAATCACTCGTGATGGAGACTAAATGGCTCCTCGGAGTCTTGGCCAACCCTAATCACTGCGAAGCACGCACTCGGCTTCTCACTTGATTAGCTGCCAACACAGCATTGCGTCCTATTTGCTGAGAACTGATTATTTACGTTGCATTCCACATGCTTGATATGCGGCCACATAAAGATTGCGACAGAGTCTACACGGGTGTGGTAACTTGATGAGCAAACCGTTCGCATCACCGATGTGAGCACTACAACTGAAATTCTCGAGTCTTGTCTACACATGCTTTCGCTCCTCGGATTTGTGCAAACGTTAATTCCTGAACTGGGCTATTGAAGCCGGCGTTTTTAAATTTATTTATGAAGGAAATGTGGCCACTGTGGCCGTAATCAAGCTTACACGTTACCCGAAATCGTAGGACTTTTTGGCCGCGAAGCCACCACAGCGTGTGAGATTCCGTCATGAGAATAACAACGCGCTGACTCATAGCCGGGTGATCAATGCCCACAACTCGTTTTCTTTATGGATGACTTGGAAGACCTGTTATAGGAGTCCCAACAAGAACTCCAAAGGTTGAGAGGCAGCGCTGAGTGCTTGACGTTCCTCGTTTTATTCACGTCTTGTTAGCGCTTTATCAGTGATGTGATTGATTGTGATTGATGTGATTGATGTGAGTGATTGATTGTGATGTGTTCTTTTGAAGTGAGATGTACATGGTGAAAGTTTTGTGCTTGTAACTCTGCCTGCGAGCGGAGGTGTCATGTGTGCCTCTTTGTTGTACATTCCCCCCCCCCCCCCCCCCCCCACTGTAATGCCACGGCGCTGTGGGTTCCTTACTAAATACTAAATAAGATCGTTGATAGGTTATAGATGCCTGGTGGAAATGTAGCTCATACCAGCGGATGATATGTTTTCTCACCTTGCTGACAACTTATCGAAAGCGACTCCTGACTGAGCTTCGGCATCATTAGAAGCAGAATTTAACGAAACAAGGACCCATTGTTATCCTCCAGCTCCTGGAGGGATCTTGTTTTTTTCACCTGCCCAACCTGCTAGGCCCGCCTTAAAGCATCAGCTCCTTGTTACACTGAGATGCTCTTTGCGGCTGTCGTAGGGGGCAGCGTAGCCTTCGCGCCACCTACTAGACATGAAGCGCTTACTGCACCATTATTTTATAGATAAGGTTAAATGAAGTACCCACGGCTCCGAGAACTTACCAAGCGACTAGAAAGACCAGTAACCGTTAAGTTTTTTTTTCTTGTGTATAGCAGTCTCAGGCGCAAGAGACACTGGAATATTTCACCAGCATTCATGGCCACGATGACTGGTGCAATAACTAAATAGAGCTTTTAAAGTAGACAAAGAGGAGAATTTTTATGGTGTTGGAGCGATGTCGATGCTGACAAAAATTTATTTCACGAATTCTCATGATACTCTACGACGCTCCCCAGATCCTACGTGCAGCTTCGGAATTTTGTACCCACATATTATATCATAACTAACATAGCGTACCAAACTATGTCGCACCATACCATACAATACCATACCAGAACATAACACAACATGCTATACCATACCATACCATACCATACCATACCATACCATACCATACCATACCATACCATACCATACCATACCATACCATAGCCGCCGCGGTGGCTCAGTGGCTATGGTGCTCGGCTGCTGGCCCGAAAGACGCGGGTTCGATCCCGGTCGCGGCGGCTGAATTTCTTTGGAGGAGAAATTCGAGGCCCGTGTACTGTGCGATGTCAGTGCACGTTAAAGAACCCCAGGTGGTTGAAATTTCCGGAGCCCTCCACTACGGCGTCTCTCATAGCCTTAGTCGCTTTGAGACGTTAAACCCCATAAACCAACCAACCAACCATACCATACCATACCATACCATACCATACCATACCATACCATACCATACCATACCATACCATACCATACCATACCATACCATACCATACCATACTTCTAAAAAACCTAACACTCGCCAAGAAATTGAAGAACAACAGGGTAAAACACAAAGACGTTTCGGGACCCCTACGGATCCCTTGTTCACAATGAAGACGAAAAACGGATCGGCCGCGTTTATACAAGCGAAGGTCGCTGTAATGAGCATGCATATGCTGCAGGCATGGGCCCACGTGTCCGATTAAGTGCGTGCGGAGTTGATTGGATATGGAATGACTCTAGGAGTAGGCGGGATGATAATGATTTCTCGGTGGATATGATACTGGCTGCGTCCCAGGCGATAATGTGGCCGGTGCTTTTTTGGTGATCTGCCAAGGCGTTTTCCTCGGTGCGCCCCTTGGCAACGTCATTTTTATGCTCCCTGAGCCGTGTCCTGTAATCCCCAGATTCGCCGATATAGGCTGCGTCGCAATCCTGGCAAGGGATCTTGTACACAACCCCGGGGTATCTGGTGCGTTCAAGCTTGTCTTTCACTCGCACGAGTTGCTGTCTGAGCTTGTTAGTAGGCACATGACAGATTTGAATATCGTAATCACTGAATATTCTTGCCAGTGTTTCGCTCACACCAACCGCGTAGAGAATGACGGCTCGCTTCCGCTCTTTCTTCGGTGCCGCGGGGGGATTTGAACATCGCCGTTGCTGCGAGTTTAGAACTTGCCTTGGGTAGCCATTTCTAGTAAGCTCTTCTTTTATCCTTTTTTCCTCTTTTCTTCGCGCTTGTGGGGATGAGCATAGGCGTTGCGCGCGTGTGAAGAGCGCTGATGCCACGGAGCGCTTGTGTCCAACCGGATGCGCAGAGGCAAAGTTCAGGTATTGGCCTGTATGTGTGGCTTTCCGGTAGACCGACGTCACGAGGCCGTTCAAATCCCCCCGCGGCACCGAAGGAAGAGCGGAAGCGAGCCGTCATTCCCTACGCGGTTGGTGTGAGCGAAACACTGGCAAGAATCTTCAGTGATTACGATATTCAAATCTGTCATGTGCCTACTAACAAGCTCAGACAGCAACTCGTGCGAGTGAAATACAAGCTTGAACGCACCAGATACCCCGGGGTTGTGTACAAGATCCCTTGCCAGGATTGCGACGCAGCCTACATCGGCGAATCTGGGGATTACAGGAGACGGCTCAGAGAGCATAAAAATGACGTTGCCAAGGGGCGCACCGAGGAAAACTCCTTGGCAGATCACCAAAAAAGCACCGGCCACATTATCGCCTGGGACGCAGCCAGTATCATATCCACCGAGAAATCATTATCATCCCGCCTACTCCTAGAGTCATTCCATATCCAATCAACTCCGCACGCACTTAATCGGACACGTGGGCCCATGCCTGCAGCATACGCATGCTCATTACAGCGACCTTCGCTTGTATAAACGCGGCCGATCCGTTTTTCGTCTTCATTGTGAACAAGGGATCCGTAGGGGTCCCGAAACGTCTTTGTGTTTTACCCTGTTGTTCTTCAATTTCTTGGCGACTGTTAGGTTTTTTAGAAGGATGTCATTTCCTCGCCAGACGAGTTTTCGTCGAACTCTGGACTACCATACCATACCATACCATACCATACCATACCATACCATACCATACCATACCATACCATACCATACCATACCATACCATACCATACCATACCATACCATACCCTACCATACCCTACCATACCATACCATACCATACCATAATATAACATAACGCAAGATACGAGGTACTCAGTACGCTGGACCGCTTCCTCTTCGCTATTTTTTGCCTCCTGCCTGCACACATTGCCGAAAAAAGGACGTACCTATTTTGCACACATCTCTTTCAAGAACCTTTGTCTTTTCTTTCTAAGTTTATGCTTACAGTAAAATCTGTTGAAAGGGGTGCCGTACAATCTCTCCTTTCGATCATGCGCCGGTGTGCTACTGTGCCTCCTCACGGCAGAAACCCATCAAGCACAGCTCTGAGCTCACTGCCAAAGAGAACGCGCACGCTACACAACGGAGAAAAATGCACAAGGGCCTGTTCGGTAAACAACGCACACTTGAGATGTCGCTGCATGATATTTTTGCGGGAAAGAATATATTTATAGATATTTAAAGATAGAAAGGAACAGCTGAGGGCGGCACCGAGAACACAGCCAGAACTTCGTTGTCGTCTTTCGTCTCCTCCGACTCGTTCCATCGCTTATGGTCGTCGTCGTCTACCGGCTTCAGGACCACCGGCTGCTGAAACGCCGACTCGCCGTTAGGGTGCTGACGTATGAGCGCAGTGAAGGCCGTACGGGGCTGACGGGCTGGAGACTAAGGCTTGCAAGCTCTTGTCGGACGACGGCTTGTACCAGAGAGATGGTAGGCACGTGGTTGTCGCCGTCACGGGGGCAGGGGTCATAGCTTTGAGTTCACATCGAATGGTGCGGGTCAAATTTTCTTAAGGCACAGGAGTTTCCCGGTGCCGCAGGTCTTCACATAAGGATGTCGCAGCCGGGTTGGGGATGCGTGTGTACGGCTGGCTAACACGCCTGCTTTTGGCTTCCTCGAAGCATCGACATTCCTTAATAATTCCGTCGACGGTAGTGCAGTTCTTCTATACGAGCAAGCTGAAGGCATCGTCGGCGATTCCCTTCAACACGTGGCCCACTTTGTCAGGCTCGGGAATGTTGGTGTCAACTTTGTGGCAGAGGGCCAACACGTCCTGCATGTACAAAACATATGACTGCGTAGAAGTTTGAGCTCGGGAGGCAATGTTCCTCTCAACGGCAAGCGTTCGGCCGAGCGGTCGTCCAAACAGTTCGCGCAGTTTCTCTTTGCACACGTCCCAGCTGGTGAGATCGTCTTCGTGGGTTTCATACCTGACCCGGGCGGTGTCTAAGATAGAAGATGACATTTGCCAGCATAAGGGTCGGATCCCAGTGGTTGTAGGTGCTAACGCGTTCGTTCATGTGTATCCAATCGTCGACGTCAACGTTTTCGGTGCCAGAAAATGTCTCAGGGTCACGAAGGGGAGGAAGAACTAGTGAAGTGATGACATGGCCGGGGCTGAGGTTTGCTGGGAGGCGTCTTTGGTCATATTAGCGAAGGCAACTGGCGGCCGCTGCGGTGCTCCGTCGTCGGTAGGCGTAGGGGAAATCCGCACCTTCACCAAATATGTTGCGGGAAATAATATATTTACAGATAGAAAGGAACAGCTGCGAGCGGCACCGAGTACACAGCCAGAACTTTGTTGTCGTTTTCGTCTCCTCCAACTCGTTCCATCGCTCATTGTCGTCGTCGTCTACTCGTTTCAGTATTATCTTGAGGGCTGGTAAGCGGGTTTTACAAGAATATTGGTAAGTCGTTTGAGTGCAGACTTAATGACAACGGGAAAAGGAAAATGAAGTTTTGCGTGCGTCTGCACTAATTTGCAAGAAACATAAAGAACCTGAAAATGATCCAGGTGGATCATTTTCCAAGTGGCTCATTTTCGATGAATAAACCTGATGATGGACTGGAAGTTGCTGAATTCGAACAAATACTAACCATGTAAAGCTTCAAATTCATAACTCTAGGTTATAATTTCCAATGCCTAATAAAGGTAGCCCCTGCTATAACATTGCCTATGCAAATGAAGGATTTTTAAAAATCTTAATGCAAATAATTGGCTCAGCGCTTCCATTTTTCTTGCTTCAGGTTTTTTTCTTCAAAATCAAACTGTTTTGAAGAAAAGAAAGTTTTTTTTTTTTTTCATCGTTTATCCTATTCCCCATCTCTTTTAAATTAGCTTCTGCCCGCGGACTTTTAAAGTCCCGTTCAGTAAACAATATACAGCAATGCCTCCTGGTCTAAGTGCCAATGTGAAGCCTAAAACATTAGGTAGAAGGGAAAACGAAACCAGCTTCCAGAGCCACTAAAATGAATTCAGCTGTCGGCGCCAGCTTAGCCGCTTCACCTCTCCATTCCGCTTACTTCGACCGGAACGCTCCCTATAATTAGCTCTCCAGTACTTCACAGAGCAAAGACCGTTTAACCCATGATAAAAGGCGTCGCTTCTTTCCAACTATCGCCGCCACGTTCAGAGGAACACTTCGTTAATTCGTTCGATGGGGGCCCCTCACAAATTAACAGCTCAACCACCCCGGAAACCAGAAGGCTCACTCGCGCGAGACCAGGAACTAAACACGCGTGCGCTTAAACCCTTTGCATTCAGATGGGTCATACCAAAGCAGAACGACACAGGGAAGCCCGACTAGGCTGATTGCCTCCATGATGCGGAGAGAAAACAAAGAGAGTTGAAATGGATCGATCCCTGCACGAATGAAGGTACGTAAAGTGCAAAGCGTACGGGATTAGAAGCGAGGAAGGAAAGCAGACACCGCGGAAGGTAACTTAACCGGAACCGTTTCACGGTGGCCGTGCCATTCGTTAGGCACGTCGCGCCTCACTAGTTTTGCCCGGCCTATCCCCCGTGGAACAGAGCACGGAATGCAGCTCCCTTAATCAGTAATTTCAGGGTTGGACTGTTTCCTACCTTCCTCTCTCTTTTCCTGTTTTCCCAACCGCCCATCTGCTTCCCTCTCTTCGATCTCTGGACGGGACGAAATGTTCGAACGCTGCCTGCTGGCATTGCGTCGTAGTCGGCCTCGATCACCCCTAATTGCTTCGTTGTTTTTTCACCATAGATCTAATCCATTCATTTTGCATTGATAGCCATATTACTGATTTCTTCCGGTTGCTGAATGATCCCTGAATGCACTGTTCACGGAGCTCAATCGAGTAATGGGCTATCTTCGCAGAATTCAGCGTCGATTCCTTTCAAGAGTCGCTGCTTTTGCAACGCTTTTTATTCGCGCTGAAGAGGCCATGCCTGCCTTGGAGCGCAAATTCATGACGTGTAAATTTCAGTTTTTTTGTTGCCTTTTTCAGCTGGGCGTCTGGTTGTTAATTATTTGTCATGTTCGTTTCGCGCTGTTATCTAAGTCTATTTTTAACT
Organism: Amblyomma mixtum; assembly: GCF_055824585.1. Taxonomy (NCBI): domain Eukaryota; kingdom Metazoa; phylum Arthropoda; class Arachnida; order Ixodida; family Ixodidae; genus Amblyomma; species Amblyomma mixtum. The sequence goes on along the minus strand of NC_143012.1, from coordinate 281,308,003 downwards.
TTTTTGTAACAACCCATCCAGTTTTTCATCCAAAGAGCGCATCGGACGCTTGATATGCGGATCTGCGTCCGCAGTAAACTATGCACGCAATACACTTCGTGCGTGTTGGCACAAATTGAGAATATGACGGGTTGAATAATGTTTAAAATTCATTAAAGCCCTCTGTGGAGATTGCTGCAGAACCTGTTTACTCCAGGTTAAATGCATCGACGACATTTCTAAGTCCTTCAATTAAATATATACTTCGAGCATTCTGATGGTCCCGCCCCTTTTCACCTGAGACTCGAAACATGTCGGCACTGCCTACGTTCTCTACTCAAGTTCACACATAGTTGAGCGCGTGCAGATGATTGGTGGTTGCGATCAGTTAGAGCGCTTAGTTCTTTTAAGCGCTGAACGATATGAAAAAGCTTTTGTTGTGGAGTGAGGTGTTGAAACAGCTAATGAAGAAAAACTTCCCGGAACGCCCTTCTGCAAGATCACTGGGTGCCTCAACAAAACGGGAGAAGCGCGGCAACTGTCGCTGCCTAAACACGCGGATCAGCGGGAGGTATGGAAACCGTTTGATCTCCGGCTCGTCACATAAAGCTGTACAGGACACCTCCCTCTTAACGATGCAAAGGCTGATCACAGAAGGCTTGCCCCAGCTTTTTTGACCGCTTTTACAAGAATTGTTTTATATGGTGTTTCGACATATTAGAAAAAAGCTGATATAGGTATTTGCAGGGGCCTTTTTAAAACGCCCGCCCTGTAGGTGCACTGTGCGCCATCGAGGATAAACTCCAGCGGCTTTCTGAAAAAAAAGATGTCGACTTATTTCTGAGTTTGATTCAAACCTATGTAAAGAGGAAGATGAGCAGCGGCGGCCGCCGCTCCGCTAGCGCGCGGCGCGAGATCGCTGGCTGGATGACCGAAGCTCGGACTGGCATTTTGGCTAGCTGTCGCTAAGTTACTTTCCCCGGAAATCCTGCTACAATTTGGTGGAGGTGCTGGGTTCGCCTGGTGGAGGTGCTGGGTTCGCCTGGTGGAGGTGCTGGGTAGGTGATGGCTTCGCCTTCACCTACATTAATTTCGACGCACTAATTTGAATTACAGGAACGCGAACAAATGGATTTTTCATGAAGGTTTAAATCTTTCCCTACCAAGCCTATTGACAGTCCTTAACCCGCTAACGGTGGATTCGGATGCCATTTTTAAATGCTTTTGAATCGTTCTTGAACATACTCAGAAAACTGCTTTGAAACTTCAAAACTACAGTTTAATTTTGTCTCTAGATTGTCGATTCTCCGAAAACTGCTTTGAAACTTCAAAACTACAGTTTAATTTTGTCTCTACATTGTCGGTTCTCCGATCAATGGTGCGTCCAGTATGGGGCTTTGAGTCACCGAGAGTTTGTGCACTTTCGCTTATCCATCTATCCACATCAATTCATACAAGGCAGACATACGGCTGTTGTCAAGAATTTGGGACAGTTACTAGCCAGAGCCTCCAAGTATTGCAGCCCATGCTTCTTCAATGGGGAGAAGTCGAGTTTTTGGAGCATCAAAGTGAGCAAATATGAACTAGGTTTTTCCGCGGGATTTAGGCTCTAGGTGATCACTTGGAGAGATATCAAAGTCACCAAATTTGTCGCTAGACAGCGTGACGCGCATTAGTGACGTCCTATGTCACACGCCAACGAGAGCGACGCTGCATAAACGAAAGGTGTCATTAATCTCGGTGGCTGTAAAAAGGCCATGTTAAGAAAGATTTCGCGGTGTTCGAAGGATCGCTATGCGCAGCGAAATTGCTGTATTGGTTCCCTGTTACGCTGTTCATGATGAGATATTAGATATATTAATATTGTTTTCTTTTTAACTTGAACTAATTACTTTTTCTTCCCATGTCGTTGATGTTTTGTATTTAACCAACCGTCATCTTTCCAATAAAACAGTTGTGAGAAAGGCGTGTCTTCTGTGTCACCTTTTACTCTGTGCTTGTAAAGTTCGCCCCTATAAATTTCGTCATGAACAGCCTTCAACTTGCACAGCTTTCTATTTTGTTCTCTGTTAGGCTTTTTTATACATTTTCGCCCAGGAACAGCGGGCTGCAAGGTTAGTCCATCGGTGAAATTATAAATGCAGCGCACTAAAACGCTTCTGGACGTGATTTGCGTACAGTCGGCCTGAGAAGATCATTAAACTCATCTCTAAACTCTTGCGTCGGCCTCGCTAATTGCCTCGCAGACGCCAAACTGTTTCCCAAATTATCCCATTGCCCCTCGACGCCAGCACGCTGAGTGTCGAAGCGCTGCGTTTCCTCGTCGCTTGGATGACTATTGGTTGCCCCTCAGTTAACGACGGCGAGCGGGTAGACCAGTGACGTAAAACTTGACTTGATATCGCGCTGCTGCGCGAGAACATGCGAGAGAAACAAAATACAAGAAATATCTAAACGTGTACAGAACACCCGCCACTGCCTTCCTCACTCCCGCAGTGCGCTACCAGCTTTGCCGCTCCAATTTGTTCGTCGAGATAGTGGCTGGGGGAGAGGGGGAGACGTTTTAGTCGGCTCCAAACTTCGCGCCGTCGTCAGCAGCGCTGCTCTTTCATGGCCAGAAAACATCCTCTCCTTCAGCTCCATCGCAGCAGCAGCCTTGCTCCAGTGTAGGACCCGAACAACCGCTTCGCGAGAACGCCTAAAAAGAGGAAAACCAGAATTCGCTCTTTCTTCTCTAACTACACACACCGTTCATCATCGCACTGTTTATTTTGTCAGGCCGTCATTGCCGTGTAGCGAAGCAAGCGACTCATAGCGCTCTAGCGGCTCTGAAATGAGCGCAAGGAACGTTCCCTTCTCCACTCCCATCTCCTCTCAGTGTCTTTCTGGGCGGGCAGAGCTGACAGCCGGGGGCAATAATTTACGGCGCGCCACGGTGGGGAGGGCTGAAGAGGAGGCTGTGACGGGAAAGAGAACGTCGCTCTTATCAGGGATTCACTCTGTTTCATCGCCGGGCTCTGCGCCTCTCTCTCTTCTTTCACTGCGTTCTCTGGTCTCGGCGCCCAATCTCTGAACAGCCGTTCGCAGGGACAACTTCCAGCCTCCGTTAGTCCGCGCGCTGTGCAGACCGGACTGACACTAACCCGAAAGATAACTTGGTGCCATCGGGGCCGTGTCCGCATGGGCGCTCGCGTTTCTGAGCTGCACGCCATGGCGCCCTTCGCCTTTAGCTAAAATGTGTTCCTTTTGTACCACCCTTTTCGAAGCGATGCCGCAATACTCGTCTCTGTTTGTTTTTAGATGTGCGAGTGATAGGGAACTCAAGCTCAGCAAGACGGGTTAAAAAAGAATAACCTTCGTTTGCAGAACACAAGTTCAAATGTAGTAGCCGCTTTACTTCAGGAGGGAGTTGCAGTCAGATTAGGGCGGTCAGGATGCTTAGTATTCGCTTGCGTTGGATTAACTATGTTCACCGTGGAAACTGACGACTGGCTTCGGTAGTCAAGCATTGCAAGGCAGTCAGGCGTACGGCGCAATTCTAAAACCATTGCTGTTAACGAAACTGTCTCAGTTCTCCATCTTCATCCTGATGAAGATCAGGATAAGAAAATCGAAAAAAAAAAAAAAACGTTTGTGCTTCTCTTTCACGGAAACTTCAGTCTATGCAATAAGAGAAAACATAATATCACTGCACGTAAAACCTTGTAGCGCTGAAAGAAACACGGCATCACGCCAACGTGGTTCATCTTCGCTCTGTCAATAATTCAGCCTCGGCTGAATTCACCAAGTGAACACCGCTGCTTCCGTACACAACTTACCGAATGGCACCCGATAAGTGGTACTTCACGCATCAACTTTTTTCTCACACTCAATCAGCCCCGGAATAAGCGACCACCTCGAGCCCCGCTCCCCAGCATCTATGCCAGAAAACTACAATAATCCGCTTTATTTTGAGAGAGAATGTAGTGAATACCAAATCCGAATAATAAATGCCACCGGTAAAGCATCCTGCAGTGTTGTTGTGAATACGAGAAGTTAAAATGCAGCTTGTTAATAAGATTTTTCTTCAACCACGCAGAGAATAATTCGCAGAAAAAAACGAGCGAAACTTTAAACGAAGATCAGCGCTACACCCAGTAGCCTTCGGCCTGCATCCGACATATAGATCACGGCTATATGCCTAGGATGCAGGACATTGGGAAATTGCACGGTAAGTACATCCACTGAGTTATTAGATGGACATTAATTATGTAGCGCGTATTGCTTTCTGCTGGTCGAATTACGTGTGCTAGCTCAAGCTTCAGAAAGAATTATATAAAAAAGGAAGTAAGCTAGTTAGACTTAGCAAAATCCTTAGCCGCTCACAGTTTTCTATTGTTCCAAATGACTGTAGTGGACCGGTGACCAAAAAAAAAAGAAAACAATCAACGCTGTGCCGTGAGGCAAGCCGCTTTTTCTCTAATCTCCCAGTTTGTCGCCGACAGGTCGTAAAAATTAAATAAATATAAAATCGAGCGTTGGAAGGCGATAGAAAGAGATAAGAAGGGCGCATTTGCTCGTCTCTGCGTCTTCGTTAAACTGCTTGTCGTTATCATTCTTTCCGCGTTGGATTTTTTATGTCTTTATATTCACGCCCCACAACCCAAGTGATGTGGAGCGCTACCCTTTCTTTTTTCCTTCTTGTGGGCGCAATTCGTGCGAGCGACATAGGCTTTACAGCCACTGCGTAACAGGGCGCTTCGTAGCCTCAGTGAGCGCCCTCGCTTTAACAAGGACTCATTTTCCTCAGCGCGCTTAAAAGGCACGAATCACGGGCACGACAGTGGAAGCCTGGGGGCACGTTGTTGCAAACGTGACGAATTCGGGTGACAAGCCGAGCCCGAGCAAGCGGGTGTGCCCTAACAAGCGGACCTGCACAGCATTCGCGTTGGAAACACTGCAGTGCTGCCAGCTTCACAGGGGCACGGGACTGTGACCTCCCGAATTAGGGAACAAAAGGGTAAGGCGAAAGTAACGAGGCAGCGTTGGATGCAAATAGAAGTGCTGCACAGCACGTTTCGCGAGCAACATGGCGAAACATTCGCGGGGCGGCGGCCGAAGAGAAAGGCGTGTTAAATTACCGCAGACCCGTTACGGTACCCCAGCTTTGTTTCGGCGGCGGTTTAATCGAGCTTTCAGGTAATTGGGTCCCGATGCAGAAAATGTGGCTTTCAGTATGTTTTATTTCTTGCGCCAGTGTTGAATGTTACAGCAATAAGATGGAGATAGCATTGTTCTGTGCCTTTTCTAGGCTGTGTAAACATCTAGCGTAGTATATAACAAACGGGGAGCTCCGACATCCACCTCGTCTCAGTGATAACGTGATGAACGTAATCCGGTGACATGATTACTGTAGTGCATGTGAAACATGCCAGAAAGATCGCACTGATGTCGCACGCTTAGTGCTTTCTCGTGCACTCTCTCACGTGCGCATTTCACCCATCTCATGACACTCCTGCCAGTTGGATGAATGGGTGGGTGGTTGGGCGGGCGGGCGGGTGGATGGATGGATGGATGGATGGATGGATGGATGGATGGATGGATGGATGGATGGATGGATGGATGGATGGATGGATGGATGGATGGATGGATGGATGGATGGATGGATGGACAGACGGACGGGTGGATGGATGGATGGATGGATGGACGGACGGACGGACGGACGGACGGACGGACGGATGAATGGATGGACGGACGGACGGACGGACGGATGGATGGATGGATGGATGGATGGATGGATGGATGGATGGATGGATGGATGGATGGATGGATGGATGGATGGATGGATGGATGGATGGATGGATGGATGGACGGACGGATGGATGGATGGATGGATGGATGGATGGATGGACGGATGGACGGACGGACGGACGGACGGACGGACGGACGGACGGACGGACGGACGGACGGATGTATGGATGGATGGATGGATGGTCGGACGGACGGACGGACGGACGGACGGACGGACGGACGGACGGATGGACGGATGGACGGATGGACGGACGGACGGACGGACGGACGGACGGACGGACGGACGGACGGACGGACGGACGGACGGATGGATGGATGGATGGATGGATGGATGGATGGATGGATGGATGGATGGATGGATGGATGGATGGATGGATGGATGGACAGACGGACGGACGGGCAAAGACGGACGGGGACGGACGGACGGATGAACGGACGGACGGAGGGACGGACAGACGGACGGAAGATGACAGAGCCCCCTTTAAAACGAGGTAACGGCCACGGCGAGGTGCCACCATGCTCTGCTTTTTTGTTATATTTCTTTGCAGCGTTGTAAATCGCACAATAAATTCTTCATTTCCTTTCAATACATTTTGAATCCGGCACTTCTAACATGATGTGAACTCTCTGCTTTTGATCCACCATCTTCCAGTCGCTTTTTGCTGCCTTCTACTGCGGAATCACATTCACGACCATTGTTATCTATTCACCCTTGGGCCGCAAGGAGAGTGACTGCACCTGCATCGACATCACGATGGATATCATCACATTCGTGTATAAGATGTTCAATCCTTTCTACAGATTTACCTCCTACTGCACATGTGTCATCTGCTTGGTTAAATTTCTTTTTATAGCTGACAGTTTGACAAGCCGTTAGAGAGAGTCTTCAGCTTCAGTTTATATCTGGCTCATCATAATCCCGTCGAAAAAGTTAAATATGAAAAATAACAACCTACAACTAAGATTACAAAGGAACGTTCAACTACAAAGAGACAGGGAGCAAATACGAGTTTCTAAACGCCATTTCTTGCAGAGAAAGAAAAAGTAACAGACGTCGCAGGCTTTCGAAAATATCGTTAACAGCAAAAAAAAAAGCTACTCACTTGATTCCAACTTTTGGCGAAACTCCAATTCTTTGGGAACTCAGTGGTGCGCTGAATGACTGCGCCGAAGCGAACCGTGACGTCGAGAACGATGGCGACACTTATAATTATGCACAGGGTCCGCTGCGCCAACGCACGCACGATCGAATAGCATAACTTCACGAGCACAGCTCGCATCCTGCCAAGTTCTCGATGGTTATTATTCATCAAAGAACACCCGCCGGGGTCAAGACCTTTCACTGAGCGAAATAAAGTAAAACGAAAATTGCCCTGCTTCTTACAACGTGCTAATTAGCGCTCTCGACGTGTGTAGTAAAAACCGTAAATAATCGCTTGAGGGGCTTGGCGACCCGGAAGGAACGTCGTCGTGTCCAATAGCCCTGAAAATAAAAAAAAAAGTATAAAAGCTGCAAATTGTAATTGCGTACGTCGGAAAACGAGCAGCACTAGCAGAGCGAGAGAAATAAGAGTGGGAGGCGAGGAAGAACGCAGAGAAGCGTCGACTGAGGACTCAAGCGTGAAACATAATTTCCGCGCGAAAACCCCTTGCGTATTCGTCGGCCTCCCCCTTTCCTGGACCCTCCACCAGAGTTCGCCTCTCCCGCTTGCTTGCGTGCTGCTTCAGGGCAGCGCCGTATAGCGACCCGTAATTTTCCGAGCGCTTCCTTTCATGAGCTCCCTCTTAATAGTGGCACGTGGCGCCCTCTTTTGCTGCTCGCGTACGGCTCGTGCATGACGTGTGTGTTGGGAGCAGAGGGAGGGGCAGATGAGGAGAAGCATGATAGTTTCTTACGTCGTGTCGTGGGGTCATGACTCGTATGCAAACTGGCGTGTCAGCCAAGTCTTGAGGGCGGCACGACTGCGAGCGCATGCGGGATGAATGGCGCCCCAGCAGAAAGACTCTAGAATGCGTGCCCTTTTGTGAATGTCTGATTCTTCTTCCATCCCAGAGCTAGTTATGCTTTCTTTTCTTCTTTTTAGCCCGGGCAGTGAGCATTTAGATGGTTAGGCACCGTTAATAGTTTTAGGAGACGCTTGGATGTGAACGGTTGCTTTTTTTTTTTTAGTTTATCAACTTACTGCAACTAATCATTTCACCGCGCTCACCTTGCAAATTCGTTTTTTTTTAAATACGCATTTCAATTTTAGCATTTTGGCTGCCGCTTGCTTCTGTCTTAATTGGCACTAGCACAAAAAAACGTGGTTAAAATTTTCATTGGGAGCTGCCTTTTTCTTTGCGAACTTGTAGAAACTTTAGCGCAAAAAGACACAGGCCCCAACAAAGACGAGACGACACACAAGCACAATCGCTAATTGACAACTGCTTTTATGGGGGAGTTACACCTTACATATACCGCCATTTTTTCCATGCGACACGTCAGACTATGTAATATATATAATGTGTGACCTTCCGACCGTAAAACCAGTTGTCAGCTAGCGCTTTTGTCTGTGTCGTCTTTCTCTGTTTTTTTCTTTCTCTGTCTCTGTTTGTTTTCTAGAAGATCAGAAGGCATCAACTCGCCCAAAAAGAAGGTTTAATGATGTTGCTTTGGTACAGTCGCGATCGTGCAACTGACGAGCCGCTTACAAATTCGGAGTCGTTAGGCCTCACAAATTGCGGCTGCGGGCCCATGGGATGCAAACGGAAAGATATAGATGATAAAATATTTAAAGAAACGCTAAGAGGCCACATTTATTTATATTTGCCAATCTGAAAAGCCTAAGCAAGCAGTTTAGCACTGGATGAGCAGCGAGCAACGGTGCCTTGGAAAGTGCAGTGGGACGGATTCGCCTTGACATGACCCAGAGCGCTGCTTAGGAGTGAGCAGCTGAAGCGATGCGATTAGAGCCCGCTGGGCTTCAGACCTGCTGATGAGGATAGCGCGTGGGGCAGTGTCCTGCTACGCTCTCGATAAGCACCCAAGTCTTTGGTGCGAGCACCCGAATATCGGGCATTCGTTATTTAGCTCGTTTGTTGAGGGCGCCGTGTCCCTCTAACGCAAGTCCTTAAATCCGTACATCACCGAATATACTCCGGTTGAGCTAAAAGCTAGGGAATCAACCAACATCATATGCTGTAGGTTGCTGCAAGTTTTTCCCGTCTTCTTTAAATCCCATGTAAATGTGGCCGGTCATTTCCTCGTACTGTTTCACTTGTCAAGGGCCTGAAAATAAGGAGTTATTGGTGGCCAGTAGCCACGTACAATAGAGGTGCGCATCTCGTGCACGAAAAGATTTGTACACTAGATCTCAGCTTTGCTGACAAAAAGAAGAACAGTCCTGTATATTACTCACCTTGTCATAACCTTTGATTTTAGTTTTTATGGGGTTTAACGTCCCAAAGTGCCTCAGGCTATGAGGGACGCCGTAGTGGAGGGCTACGGAAATTTCGACTACCTGGGGTTCTTTAAAGGGACACTGAGGAGAAATTGAAGTTGGCTTGTATCGACAGAATACCAGCTCCTGATTACAAAAACGCCACTCATACTGACAACAAAGCTCTTGTAACGTAGAAAAGAGCAAGAACCAAAATACAGGTATCGCCGCCACAGGCCAAACTCGCAAGTACAAGCGTCATGACGTCATATAACAAAACAGTGTTGCTAGAACCAATGGTTCTAGCAACGCTAGGACACGAGAAGCACAAATCACTGAGGCGCAGCCAATGCATGCGCAAATCTCCTTGACGTCGCCAGATGGCGCCACGTGCCGGGCAGCTACGCGCTCGCCTGAAGCATCGGGACCAATCAGCGCCTGCTCGCCGGCGTTAGGCGGGCTCCCGGTATTCCGCTAGCGGTATCAAGGTACACGGTATGCTAAAGGTGTCTATTTGCGAGAACTTCGTTGACGACTTCGAGAACGAGATCCATCGTAACGCTCGCAAAACGCCGGTGCAAACGTAAGCGAAGCAACTGTAGCGACGGCCGCAATAGCCGATAGATGCCTTCAACGTGCGGCCGGCGGTAGCTTTCTTATCGGCTGCTGCTAGGCCGCGCTGCTGGCTGCCAGAAATCACGGAGTCTGCATCACGTCATGTCACGTCATGTTTCACGTCACTTAGTCCTCTGTCGTCATAGCCGAATCCCAAGTTTGAATCACAGCGGCGGGAAAAACCTTTTCAACTTCGAATCCAAATCTCTTAGAAATAAATGCATTTTTCGCTGCCGGCCAAGTGGCAACAAAGCCATGACATGCCGAACTATCGGATTTTGCTATAAAAAATATATTAATAGTGCTCTCCTCAGTGTCCCTTTAACATGCACTGGCATCGCACAGTACACGGGCCTCTAGAATTTCTCCTCCAAAGAAATTCGACCGCCGCGGCCGGGTTCGAACTCGCGTCTGTCGGGCCAGCAGCCGAGCACCATAACCACTTAGCCACCGCGGCGGCTGTCATAACCTTTCATACCTCTTAGTTGTTTTTGGGGCGCTTTCGCTCAGCTCTACGTGGAAAGCAAGATATCAGCTTCCTCATTAGCATTGCGTCAATTCTTTAACCGGTCGGTAAAGTACATTAACTGCGACCAAACATTTCGTGTTGATCAATCAATGCGGCGTCAGGGCTGATCTTTCTTCTCGTCTCGGAATGAAAGGTCTCGGAACGATTAAGAATTGAAAGTTTATATTACGTTAAAGTTTATGGCATTATACCGCAACACAGTTAGGCATTCCTTATAAAGTTGATATCGATGTGCAGGTATCGATCTGTATTTTCTTTCTATGTTTTGTTGTTCAATTTCATATTTAATGACCACCCGTATGTCAGGCTTAATAGCTAGCAGTCAATGAACATCAACGGGTCTTAAGTGGAAGAAGTTGCTTGCAAATAGAAACTGAAGCTGAGAAGTCAAGCAGAAAAATCAAAATTTCCAAAATACAGACATATAGCAATCATCTTACAAGCTCGGGCTCTGAAATTAACTAACCCTCTCGGAGAGTGGCAGAAATTTTTCACAGTATATGAGAGGCTGAGTACAAGCGAAGCAGCTTTGTGTAGAGCAGACAAAAAAGTGTTGAAAACTGCCAAACATAGTGTGGCATATGTTTTTAGAGTTCATATCGCAGGAGCCTTCATCCATCCACACAGAAGAGCGCAAGGTCTGCAGTCCCACAAATTACGGGAACTTTTCGCGAACGCGGGAGATTAACTGCGGGCTCCTTCTGATAGAGGAGCTGCTTCTGCTCCATTGAACAGGACAGCGTCGTCTGCTCGGTCCGCCCCTTAAAGAATGTAATGGTGGAGGGGGCCCGTGTCTGCCGTCTGATTAAAGCCATTTGTCACGAGAAAAAATCTGACGAACGTTCTTCAGGAGGCCATTTTACTTTTATTTCTTCACTCTTGCCACCACGACTCCAGTGCAGCCATTTCTGGCTCAAGAAAGTTAAGGGCAAACGACGTGCGCCGCACCCTTCTGGAAGGTGCGATTTTTTATGTGCTGGAGGTTTGTTGCGTGCGCAATAGGAGAACTGCAGCAGAGAAGCGCTTCATTTTTTATTTTATTTTAAGAGAATTTTCCTTCAGGTCGCATAGTTGGGTACGCAGGTTTTTTACTTTGCATGGATTTATGAGTAGTGTGAAAATATTTGGGGTCCAAATTCAGGTTCAAAAAAGTTTTTGCTCAACCTACAAATTTTTTGCGGTGCTTTCAAGCAGGCGGATGTTTCGATGATTATAACCTTTTATACATAACACTCATTACTGACACCATGTATTGCTGATAATGCTTTTGGTCCCTGAGCAGTAGCCTGACACCCGCAGGCCATTTGCTCGGACGGATCTCCACAAACGCTGTGTAGCGTTAAGCTCGTAAGCTGGCTACACCCACTTTCAGGCTTAACATGAAAGCTCACAGGGGAAAAAGAAGGAAAATTCGTAGAGCTTCTTCCAATGAAGATTGCACTGAAATTACATGAAGTTGTATGGGTGGACTGGGCTTCAAATGTGCGATCTTTTATAAATTCGCGAACTGTCTTTTTTTTCTGCGTTCTCTTCTTTTGGGAGGGTAAGTAACTTGGCGACAATGAAAAGAAATGACTACTTGTAAAATGATAAGGATACCTGGGGAGAGTATCCTTAATGAAAGGAAAAAAAAGAAAAATTCTGCCGTATCTTGAATTCAATAGCAGTTCTTGCTTCCTAAAGAGAGTATTGCAGATATCTGCAAGGCTGAAGATAGTCAGAGCTCAATTTTTTGGCTTTTGGAATGAGGATGAGGGAGCCATTTTATTAAACACAATGGCGAGAGTATCGCTCGATGTCTAACTCTAAGTGCGCGTAAAGCATTTTTAACGCAGTGTATGTCCTGGCAGCTTCCATGACACTTGTTTCGTTCTACCAAGAATGTTAGAAAAGTCGCTGGAGTTTGCCTCGCTACGCCAATTGGATAAGGTGTAACACAAAGCACACATGTCCACCAGCTTTAGTTTGCATTATATACACGCGAAACGAAGTTTTTAACGGCAGGTATTCTGTAATCCAACGTTCTGATACCATGTCTAAACAAGCTCTTATTCATATGGCTAGTTCTCAGGAAAAGGGGCTGCCGCTGTCTCACTTTTATTTTTCTTCCTTTTTAAAGCCCTTTCTATCATATTTCTCTGTCACAGTTGAAGACCTTACACCAAAATTCGGACTGTCGCCCTTAAGAATGAAGGCTGTGCATAATTCCCCTTTTATTCAACACCGAAGAAGCGTCCACTACGTACAAGATAGTGTGTGAGCTCTAGTAGCTGTCATTGTGGATCGCTGAGGTCTGGCACTTTCCCTTTTCAAAACGTGTATTTTAAGCATGATGATCGTGTTCTTGCGCGATAAAGCGTTTGAAGAACAGCGTTCCTTGGGTTTGTGAAACATTCTAATCTTTTTTTATGTAGAAAATCCTGCAGTGACATCTAGCCAATAAACATGCCTATAAATAATTTATAGTTCAAGTTAAAATTTCCGCAAATGCTTATGATTCGTTATGGAGAATGGAAGAGATGTGATTGCAGAGCACACTAGCTACCCTGGTGGGGGTGGGGGAAATTGTCGTAAAACCTCTTGTCCTGTAGCACAGCGTCAAGGTAACTAAGAGTACTGACCTTCACGAGAAACGATGTGACACTTCGCTTTAAGTGTATACCGCCATAGTGTTAATAGATTTGGCCACATGTGCACAACTGCTAATTCTCGACTTTACATGGCTAGACCGCTGGGAGTCCTGATATCATTTCTGGCGACTTGGTGTAGCGATTTAGCTATGTGCCGCGGCCCTGCGATGGCAGGTGCTTAAGCGACCCAGGTTGCTCTTCCTGAGCAACCTCTCGCAGTCAATTACAAACTCAGCTCTAAGCTACCACGGTGGTCAGTTTGCTCACAATCCCGACCAGTTGATCCGGGTGCTCCGGCGGCGAGGCTTCAAACGGTCGCCAACGCCGACGCCGGATATTTTGTTCTCACAAGGGGAGTAAGTATTAACGCTCTAGTGTCAACATTTTCCAAGTGTTGCAACCAAGAACAGTACCTCCAGAAAGGAAAATGAACAATAGTCTTAAATTTCTACAGTTGTTATGTTTCTTCTATTCTTTGTGCAGGGGCGCTTCCAGGATGCCGGGTCACCTGATATCTTTTGCGTCTTGTGATTGCAGTCGAGTCCCTGCATGCATCTCTCTGTTTCCGTTAAATCGTTGCTGTAGAGACGCTGAAACTTATTATTATTCGTACATTTCCTGCGTCAGCCGTAGAACCAATGAGCACCGGATTTAAAAGTATTGGCCCTATACTGTGTCGCACGTCTGGGATGGTTCTTGACTTAAAATTTTGGAAGTTACGACAAAAGGATAATTTGCGATTGCTGTCTGTCTGTTTTTCAGCTTAGATTGTGAAACGGTCTTCTTTCTTTCTTCAACAAGGAGTGTGGCCATATTTTCACCATGGTGCATTCTTTCGGAGCCATCTTTTGAAGTTGGTGACACCTGTCTGTTGTTCAATGGCCTTACCCCCTAGCGCAGAAAGTAATTTTGTCTCCTTAAATCTTGTTCCACCAATCACGAGTGCACGAATCTGCAATCGCAATAGCCTGTCACAATGACGTCTGCAGTAAGAAAGCTGACACGGATGTGTGCTCAGAAACACCGCGTATTGAGTTGTGTTCTCCTACGGGCCTTTCCGTACGGAGCTCTAGCAGAGGAAGTGTTCAGGTTAAGCAAAGGAAATGAACGGTGTGTCTGAGCAATCCAAGGCGACACATGAAACCGGAATGCGTAAAAAAAACGCCTAGCTTTTTTTTCTGCGGGTGACACTGAGGTGATGTCAGTATATTTCTAGCAGTATTTCCTTTATCTCTGCCCGTGTCAAAATTACCACAATGAAAAGAGTCGCAGCAAATCAGCGGGTGCTTAGCCATGGTTTGTGTGCGTTACTTGAAAAAGTAATTGAGATATTTACAACCTCCGAGATGTCAGGAGGATAGTAATCACGAAAAAGGGCTGGAAGAGCACGTGTGTGTCGTATAGTGGAAGGTGCAGAAATATCCACTGGATGAGAAAAAATTTAACTGTGACAAATATACTAAGATACCAAGCACTGTGTCTGAAATAAAATTAAGGGCATTGCGAGTCACGACTATGAAGTGAAGCACTGAAACATTGTCTGCAAAATGCAACACGGGCAGCTTTTTAAAAGCACCGCGCCGAAAGTGGGATACTTTCTTATGTGAAGACAATGTGATCTTTCATTTACCCTAGCTTCTTATTACTGCTGGATATCTGCTACCTGCCGCTCCATATACCTGCTATCTAGAGCGGCAGGTTGGATTACCTGAGATACTTTTTTTCGGTATTTCATTCCGTCACCTTTTTTTTTTTTGTAAAAGAGTAAACATGCATTCCGAGAACTCATTGTGTGATCGGGAAATTTTTATTTGTACGGATGTTTTTTGAACCAGATGGCTTGCCAGGTTTTACGTATTAAAATCTTAGCGTTTTATTTTAAGGAATATTCAAAAGGTGAAAAAAATTTAAACCTTTATATCTCCTCTCGCACTGTACATGAAGCGAAATGGAGTGAATATTTTCACTGAGATAAAATTGAAAAATCAGATTAGTTTATCCTAACCGGGTTATTCGCATTAAGATCAAAATGAAGTTTTGGGCAACGAGGAATGACATTCTTTGGCAGTCTAAAATAAAAATATTCACTTAGTCCTGCCGGTGCGCCGTACACCTTGCGGCGTGGTTTCGCATGTTCATTTTACTAAGTTTTCTAGGTCAAGAAACAACTTCATATAATAGCGATGCCTCTCGCCTGACCCGCAGCAAGACAGCTAGCCCAAATGCGAATGAAAAAAAAAAAAAGAACAACAAATACTTCAGGGAGTTCACAGGTTTCCGCTCCTATGCACAAAGTACGCTGCGGTTTCCTTTCTTTCGACGCAGGAGAACCTTCTGCGCAGTTCAATTTCCTCCAGGAATGGGATCACGTTCGCGAACAAAAACTTGCCGAACAAAGGCCCCGTTTTACCGTTGCCAGCGGCGCCTCTGCGAATAAGTCGACGGGGTGTTCGGAACAGAGAGAGTGCGGTAGCACAAAAGAGCAGCGACGAGGGTTCATTACGAGAAATGCTGAGGGCTGAAGCCGGAGGCGCTACCCAAATGAGTTCTCCTGGGAGGAGTCCGCCGACCCCGCGCTCCGTGACCGCTGCACAAGCGGGCTGGGACGAACGCTGTGCCACGCCATGGGAGAATGGAAGGGAGTGGAAAGTACGTATACGTGTGTAGAGAGCGAGTTCCCCGTTCACTTCAGGGCTGCATTTGCGTCGTTCAGCACGTCCCGAACACGTCGCGCTGTCGTAGTTGCTTCACAAAAACGCCCAGGTGTGAGACAATTAAAGGCGTAAACGTCAGACTCGGTACTCTTGGGAGCCGACAGCCGGGGAAGAGTTGTGGCGACTCAGTGCTGCCGCCGAGTTCAGTGCGACATTGGGGCTCTGTGGGGCAGCTATCCAGTGAAGAAATAGGAGAGATGGAAAGGGCTATTCGAGCCTCACATATTTACTCGTTCTTCCCGTTTACCTCTCGCTGATTTTGAAGTGTGCCTGGCAGTGGACAAAGCTGCGAGCTGCTGTGAGGAACTTGCAAATTTTTGCGGGCCTCGTCCAGTCTGGTTGCGTGCTCGCGATGGGCTGGTTTGTTCACCTAATTCAATCACTATTTCTTTAGATATTTTTAGTTCCAATCGTTAAAGCACATTTCAATTCGTAATTTGCAAAGCAACGTAAACCTCGATTAAACAGCGCTTGTGCATTCAAGCCTGGGGAAATACACTAAGTCTTTACTAACAAACTCCTTGGTGAGTTGCTCTGACATGGTGGTAGAAAAGAACAGCCCCATACAAACAAACAAAACGTGTACCGCACGCTGTGCTACTTCTTTCCTTTGTCCGTGTGCCGTTGTGCTGTTAACCGTCATACAAACAAACAAAACGTGTACCGCACGCTGTGCTACTTCTTTCCTTTGTCCGTGTGCCGTTGTGCTGTTAACCGTCATGGCAGACATGTCAGAAATGATAGCTGCCAGCCGAGCCCTGGCGGTTATACCTGCTTCCCTCTGCGTGTTCGTAGCCGTCTGTTTTCAGATATTAATCCATAGTGCGTGCGTGCGTGCGTGCGCGCGTGTGTGCGCGTGTGCGTGCGTGCGTGCGTGCGTGCGTGTGTGCGTGTGTGCGTGTGCGCGTGCGTGCGTGCGTGTGCGTGTGCGTGTGCGTGTGCGTGTGCGTGCGTGTGCGTGTGCGCGTGCGCGTGCGTGCGTGTGCGTGTGCGTGCGTGTGCGTGTGCGTGTGTGTGTGTGTGTGTGTGTGTGTGTGTGTGTGTGTGTGTGTGTGTGTGTGTGTGTGTGTGTGTGTGTGTGTGTGTGTGTGTGTGTGTGTGTGTGTGTGTGTGCGTGTGTTCGCACGAGAGAGAAATGGGCTGAACTACGTTTTACTTCAACAGGAAACGTGAACCACCCTTCGTGGCCTTGGTTGAGTTTGTGCGGCGAGACGAGGACAAATGAAAGGGCGAGTGAAGGGGGCCCCTCAGCAAACATTCCCAGACAGCCCACTACGTTGTATTATGCACAGCCTGGGATAATATTCGCTTTTAACGCTGGACTAACAAAGCTGCACAATTTTGTAAAAACAATCCCCTGTTCACTGCGTTCAGCAGCGCCGAAAGTAAAGAATCTCGGCACTGGTAAAGGGGGACTGCTTTCGCATGTTCAGCCGCGCTACAATTCATGTGACCTCTTAACCACAGCACATACCTGATTTTAACCCCTACCATCATCATGGGAATACGGATTTATTAAATAAACGATTTGAATCTTTCCTTCCTTCTGCAACGGCTGCGATGTGCTCTACAGATGCAGCGAACATACGCGCTTAAATGGCGCAACTTTAATAATGACCCTGTGTTTTAGGTGCCATTTTTTATTAATTACGTCTGTTTTGTCGAAGACATTCTATAAAATAACGCCTTCTTTCCTCGCGTTGCTTATGAACAGGCTATTTTTCTTCCTAAGTTTGCCTTATTTTTCATGCATTATTGGCTGAGGAGGAACGCTACTGCTAAGGCTCAAAACAAAATCCAGACTCAAGACGAACGCCACTTTGTCATTTTCTTGTCGTGTGTATTTTTCCTCGCCTATGTTTCAAATCTGTTAGTATTGGAGGCTGAGCTGGCATTGTAAGATGGCACACGTGCACTACAAGCATAACCGTCATTTTAATATTGTACTACCAATTATCCAAAGTTGTTAAGTGCTCCAATGCTTTCTTCATAACTGCACAATAACAGTTTCAATTCGTCCTTGTTTATTACAAATTTTAATAAATGAATGTCAGCTCACTTCCACTCTACTGTAGGCAGGTTCTGCATGGAATCGTCGCAGTTGCACTCTCTGCCAGTGCTCGCACGCCGAGTGAAAAGTGGGCTTGCGTTTTGTTCCGCTGAGCGCCTCCGGTGACCCATGCTCGTCCTCCCAACTCCACCGTTGACGAAGCCCCACGTGAGAGAGGCTGACCACACCACCCCTGACCGCAAGGCCCGGCCGGCGAGCGGCCTGTCATCGATCGCCTTCGTCCCAGACAGCGTTGCTACAGTGGCGCGAAGACCCGCCCTAGCCTCATCCCTTCTTCGGGGAAAGACAGAAAGAAAACCGTGCGCGAAAGTGCAAGTAGTAAGAAGGAGATAAATAAAAGTTTCTTCTCTGCGGTGTTCTTTTTTCTGGCCCACTGATCCCTTCCGTGAATTCGCGGCGGCTCGCCTTCCCGGCTCCAAGGGACACGTGGCCCTACTCTGCCACCGCCGATAAATAGCGCCCACCAAACGGGCAACTAAGAAGGCTCGGACTTGAGCTGAAAAATAAAAGTTATCTCTCTCTCTCTCTCGCCTTCCCGGCCCGCAGATAAAGCATACCACACGCAGAGAGACACGACTGGATGGCCGTCCAACGCAGCGGGACTTTTTGATCTATCTCTGTTTCTTTGAAAAGACTCACTTCTTGCCCGAGCGAACACCTGGAACAAAACGAAAACTGTTAAGAAACTCATTAGTATTTTGGAGCAGACGCCTGGCGCAATGGTCCTGAATGCATTTGGGTCGCAGCACAAATCTCATAAACACAGCGTTAGCTGCAGTCGATGCTTTTGTACTCATATGAGTTATTACATCTTATGCTCTCTAGCGATATAAAATAGGACTGTAATTTTGAGTACTTGTAAAAATAAAATGCAGCTGCAACTTTTATGCTCTTCCACGCAGTAATTGCAGAAAGGAGAGAAAAATAGATACATGCCTTAACTGTCCACCATATCCAAAGCAAGCAATGCTGAAGTGAGCCACAAACAACTACATTCTTTCAAAAATAAAACATTCCTTTGACTAGAAAGTTGGATTAACTAAACAGAAGCTGGAATCAGCAAAGTACCTGTTTTGTAGTGTTATCAATTCTAGAGGATTTTGGAGGCATTTTTTGCCCCGGGACTTCGCCACCTTAAAGCATTCAGCATTGTTCCCTCTCTCCTTTTGTTATCCCGTGTCCCTCGCCGCGAATTCTTCCTTCAAGCTTAATTTTCGTTCACTTATACGGCAGCTCGTTTCTGCGGATTCCGCGAGCGCAATAGCTTTCCGCTGAAGCCCTCAGCGTAGCGGAGTAATTTGCCTGTTCCCCGGAACCTTCGCTCGTCCGTCCACATCGGCGCCATTTCGCTTGGCTTCGGGAAGTCACAGAAGAAATGGAATGCAATCTCTGGCGGGACGGTTTTGAAGATTGCGGTCATAAAGAGCGTTCACGTCCATGAAAACGTGCGTTCAGATTCATGCTCTTGTTTTCTCTTCCTGTGTTTTTTTCCCTTTGTTTGAAACAAAGGAAACGGGAAGTACTGTCCGCTTGTCGTGTTTTCAACAAGCCATTCGCACTGAGCACTAAATACTTGCGGTGTTTTGCACGGTTTTTTTCACTGAAGATATTAGTGTTTTTCATGTGCTTTTGATTGCCATGCACAACTTTGGTTTCTTTCTTTGCGCGCTATATGATTCTAAATTTACTTTTTTTATATGGTTCAAAACAAAAGCTAATTCAGTTTGAGTTCTTGGCAGTAGTTAGAACGCGAAGCTGGTTTTCTCGTTACCCACGTTGCCGTGGCATATAATTTTTTACAGTTGCATTTTTCTGCTGGAGCTTAATAAGGAGTGCTGGAAGATATGGAAAAAATAAATACTGGTTATTTCGCTCAACCTGGTTGTTTTATTTGTACTAGACGTGGCAGCTTCTTCATAAACTTCAGATCAAAGATGATAATACGTCCAGAGCGCACCGTCGATATTTCGAAAATAGGACACGCTCTTATCGAGTCCTTTTACCGCCTCAAGTTTCCAATTCTTGCTTTTTAGACGTGCCTCTTGGGTGACTGCATCTTGTTACCTTGAAAAGCATTGTTGTCATTTGCTGGTACAAATACGTTGCTCCTGTTTAGCTGAAAGAACCATCGTTTTAGCCTTTCTATATCGCTATTTACGTATTGAAAACAAGCTAAATGCTAGCCCATCCATTTACACAACAGTGTAAAAGAAACTAATTTCCGATGGTTTGAGAAAAATTTGTATAGTACAAAAATCAATTTACATGCGTTTACTTCTCTATCGCAATAGTGGAAATTACACGCTGCAGTGAACATACTAATTTTATTCTTGCATAGGCATCAGTAGAAGACTCTGCAGTGCGGCTTTATTCACCCCAAATAAAATGAGCATTCAGAGGCGTTAATGATGTTAACTACATTCAGCATTAATAAGACTAAAAAATTAAATGCCTTTCGAAAAAGCGTTACCACCAAGTGTGCTGTGCTTTACAGGGCATGAAATTATACTATACTGCGCTTTATATGCCAATATAGCAGAATAAATGAACTTTCCTTTCTCTTCTCTTCAGTCACTCATGCATAGTACTAAACTGACGATGAAATATTATTTCAGTCTGCCATACAGTGTGAAGCCCAGGTACTCTTTAAAAAAGCCGCAAACTATCTTCAACCAGCATGCGGCGCCTAACGAACCATGTGCATTACTGGGAAACGCTGAGCTGGCGCCTTGACTCGGCTGATTCGTGATTCAGCGTTCAAGTCACGTCCAGTGCAAAGGAAGGCTCTCATCTGTGAATTTTTTTGTCATTCTTTGAACAAGTTATTGAATTATAAAGCGGCTTTTATTTTGCGTCATTCTGTTTTCCACTCGCGCTGTAGTCAGCGTAGATTTTTTACTTCTTTCGAATAAGACCCTGTGGTTGGCAACGAAGCAAGTTCCAGAAGTTAGACCCCACTGAAAAGAGACAACAGAAGGCAAACGCAGCCTACGAATGGAGCTGTTACAAATGTTCAGGTCTGTGCTAGTTTTCAGAGATGAGATAATAGGAGGACTATTTTTCATATGTAGTAGCACGTTCATTGTTTTTGTTTTACCTCAAGTCATGGTGTACGAATTGTGATAAAATAGGAAAGGCCGCCTCTTTGAAAAGCAATTGCTGCAGTATTTGAAAGAAAACAATTAACATGCACACACATGGAATGGCGTGGGTTGAAAGTATCTGCATTTAGAGACGCAGCTACATTGGCTCATAAGGCACTTCTGCGGGTCCAGCACAATTCAACAGCAAGACAGCAGAAACAGTAAAAAATGAAGAATTTTCTTCATAATAAAAAATACAAGGAAGAGCTGACAAATCTGCACCAGCTCAAAGTACCCAGGAATACGAAAAACAAGATGATTTCAAGAATTTTGACTTGCAGCTCTTTCTTTTCTCTTTGCTTTTTTACAGTACGTGGTACCAGCACCGCAAGAAAATGCTCGTAGGAGGAAAACTTAATGATTCGTGCTAAAACACGCTTTTTCTCTGAATGAAGAAAAGCAGTATTGAGTTTTACAACATGCTTCTGCAATTGGCGGATGTCTAAATACAAACAAAATCGTCTTTCCAATATGTCCTTTTTTTGGAAGAATCGCCTGAGGGGCGAGTTGGTGCATGATGAAATGAACGGCGGCGCAACAAGGACACTAACAAGAAAGGGGACACCACATGCGCACACTACCAACTGTTTATTACATGGAAAGGTGGCATATTTAATCAAACAGCCCAGGCATATGACACTCATCGCATTATCGCTCCGAACCCAACACATAAAAAAAAAAAGCAACAACATCAGGATAACAGAGAAGAAACCCTGCAGAAAAAAACTAAGAGATTCTGATAACAGAAATTAGAGGAGGCCATCTCGTAGCAATAGCAGTGCCAAACAATCGTAGCAAAAGCAGAGTCATACATGAGAAGCAAAAGCAGTCACAAACCAAACGCCGAAAAAAAATTAAAAAAAGTAAACAAACAAATGACAATTGTAGCAAAGGCAGAGTCTAACACATGAAGAAAAGCAGGCAGAGCCCGAAAAACAACAAAAAGGAAAATACAAAAAGAGTAACAAAGTTAACAACCCGCCTAAACAAACAACAGACGGCCGCTAGGAATGCAGGGCTAAAAAGGTGCACAGAACACGACGTCACAAAAAACTATCCGGAAAGGACACTTCATTTCTACGGAGGGACACTGAGGAGTCGCTAACACAAGTGCTTCCTTTCTTATTGATCATAAAAGCCTGAAGGATTTCACGTGCCACCTGATCGCGACTCCTGCCCAGAATCCTTATTGCGTTAATTAAGCACTCGCTCACACTTGCAATCTTTACAATGTATGGGCAAATTCGACCCACCTCCGTTTTCTAACGATATTTCATGCTCCCGTGCCCTGTCATTAATGCAGCGACCCGTCTGGCCTATATAGACTCCCCCCGCACGTCAGTGGGACTTCGTACACCACTCCGATGGCACAGGACACGAAATGCTTGCCGTGCCTCTTTTCGCACATGGCTTTCTTCTTTTGGCCGATCCGCGAGCATAACCCGCTCAGCTTTTTCGGCGCAGAGAATACGACAGGAACGTCGTACCGGCCAGCAACCTTCTTCAAGCTGTGCGCCACTCGGTGGATATAGGGGACCACTTGTGGTCGCCTTGATCCCGGCTTAACATGGGATTTTTTCTTCTTGCCTTTCATTTTTTGAAGGAGGATCTCCGCTACGCTGCAAACAGCAGAACACGGGAAGCCAGCCATTTGAAGCCTTCGGATCAGATTGTTGAAGCTTGCCTCAGCCATCTGAGCACAGGACTTCAGTAATGCGGGCTCGAGGCAGAGTGAAGCGATCGCCCTTTTGACTGCCTTGGAGTGCGCCGATTCGTACGGAAGCAGTTCATTGTTTGCTCGGGGGGAATACATCCAACACACTCGCCCTTCTAAAAACTTGATATCAATATCTAAAAACTGCAAGCTGTTGTTGTCTGGAAGTTCATGAGTAAATGCCAGCCCTTTTCCCTGTCGTCTGAAAACGGATAACATTCTTTCCACTGTAGTGGGGAGCGTCAATGCAAGTTAGTACTTTTTAGCATTACCAAGAAGTCGTCCACGTATCTAAAAATTCGCAGGAGTCGGCCACTGTCAAGGGAAGAAGCTAAAGCACGGTCAATAGTTAATAAAAATGCATTACACAATGCAGGGGCGACACAGGAACCGATGCAGATGCCTCTTCTCTGCCAGTACATTTCTGTTTCAAAGGAAACAAACGTAGACCTTAGGTAAAATTCAAGTAGTGATAAAAAATTGTCAACACTTTAAATATGCCACCATTCCATGTAATAAACAGTTGGTAGTGTGCGCATGTGGTGTCCGCTCTCTTGTTAGTGTCCTTGTTGTTGTTGTAGCCTTGTTGCGCCGCCGTTCATTTCACTTTCGTCCTCTTTTTCTTTGCGACAGTCAAAACTGTTAACTGCAGAGTTCAAAAGTATGTCAGTGCGGTTTCTAGCTGATAAAGTGAAGGTGCCGGTGGATGCTGGATCTACCTGAGGGACTAATCTGGCGGCAATTGCTTTCCCTCTCACAAAGCTGTAGCTACTGATGGCTGCACCAAGACAACGCCGCATCTCCCATCTGCTGCGTCCGCCGACGGGAGCAGAATCGACGCTGGAGTTTGCTTCCTTGGCTTGCTTCTGTAGCAAAAATGCGCAATAACCTAAATGCTTTTCCAATTTAGTTATCAACGGATCCCCACGATTCCGTTTTAGAGTGTCGTTTACCTTTTCGTATCTGCAAGAAATTTGTCTAAATGCTGCAGTTGTATTGTATTCCTGCAGGCGAATTCACTTCTAGCGAACTGTTACCACAGGCCCGAATATTTATTTCAATCACTGCGCTCGAGCAGAGTCGAGCGCCGAAAATACTGGCGCATGCCGAAAGCGTGACTTTCTTACTGTATGACTCTGACGAAAACAAAGGTAGTCGCACTGTGCTTTGCTTTCCGAAAAGCTTGGTACACGTAAGGAGCTATATGGAGAGAAGGTGGTATGCAAGCTCTTTCGTTTCAATGCTTCACGTATGCTATAAGAATCATGATAGTGGACGGCCCCGGATTAATTATGAAAAGAGGCGCTTCATTAAGGAAAACTGAGGTGAAATCGAAGTCGGTCTGTACTGACCGATTATTGTATTATTCTAACGGCAAGCACGACACTTTCGCCAAAAACGAAGCTTTTATATGTTAGAAAACGCCATAAAATAGAATACCGGCGGCCTCACTACCGGCCGATCTCCAAAGTAAATCGGTTTCCTTGATACTGTTTCTTTGCAAATAAACTGATTTATTCACTTATTCACTAATATTTGATGAATTGAATGAGTGGCTGATTTATTGATTAATCGGTTTATTTTTATTTAATTATCGACTGATTGATTGATTGATTGATTGATTGATTGATTGATTGATTGATTGATTGATTGATTGATTGATTGATTGATTGATTGATTGATTGATTGATTGATTTCGGACGTGGATTCAAGCGCCTACCCTACACCACATCACTTCAGATCAAGCAGTCCTTTTCAGGGTAGACATCATAAGTTTGAATACAGTGTAGTTCTAAGCGAATTATCTCAGCAATAATTACAGCTTTTGTGGACGGAAAATACCAGCAGAAAAAAACATAGTATTGATTTTTACTGAGACCAATAATTAAAAAGAAGTTTTCTTCGACGTCCTTTTCACATCCTCTCACGCACACCACACGCTATTTCTTCTTCTTTATCCTCTATGCAATGACACGCTAGGGTTTAGAAATTAAGCGCATCTACACAGCAAATATACGCGGTCGTTTCCTTGTCACTGAGTGGGGTTTTAGCTGTTACCATGTGGTCAATCCCAGCGTGTACAGTACGTATAATGCAAAATCATTGCCTTAATGGGTATCCAATGAGTCGGTCTTACCCAAAACGCTCGAAACTAGACCGCCACAAAACACTACCGATCCCTTACTGTAAGCAGGATTGCACCGTTAAGTACCGCAGTCAACAGGCCGGCCACTTGCGAAGCTCTTTTAAAGCGGCGTTTTACGTCCTTGTGCTAGTGGTACAGCTTTAATATCCGCGACAAATATCTATTCGCGTTTGCTTGCGACGATTGTGGCGGTGCTCACCGCTGCATGATGAAGCGAAGATGACGGTTTGTCTCATGACACGGCGGCTAATGAAATACTATTCTGGTAACAAGAGAAACGAGCATTTATAATCTAAGTGATAAATTGGCGCATTTTGCTGCGAAAAGAAAAAAGCCAGTTTCATTAGCTTGGCGATGCTGGACAGAGGTTTCTAACACACCACTTGCTTCGTATAACAAGTAAAAGAAGGTTACGCGCAACTTTTCTCAACATTGATTGGACCCCAAAAGCTAACCCTCGACAACAATTATCCAAAGAAATGATTATTTCGTGTTCCTTTCTTCTCATCACAGTTGTACATACCAAATATTGCATTGGATCGGGAAAACATTTCATTAGAGACCTAAGAAGAAAATGCGACTGTGCGGGCGGACTCGAAAGCGGCGCGACATGTACCGTCTTCCGAAAACAATCCTCAGATTACCTACCCTCATTCCCGAATCCTTCGATGAATACTTGATGTGGCCTAAGGCGGGCGAGTCCTCCCCGTCGTAGTGGGTTCTTCTTTCACTTTCTCTGGTGCTAGCAGGCTGGCCCTAGCGTGCATCAGACATTGAAGCCACGCCAAGCAATCAGGAACGATGACGACCAAACGAACGGTGGTACGTGAAGGCAAGGCAGAGCAGGATTGCCGAGGCAGAAGGGCAGCTTGTTTCCGCAGTCCCTGGCGTGCATCTATTTCGTTGCGCAGGATTCCCAAATACAACCGAACGGCTCTACAGAATGCATTGTACTGAGCAGAGATCTGAGCAGAAGATAGAGAAAAGTTTTACGTTGCGTGATTGCTCGCAGGGGAAGGCAAAGGTTATTGCAAAACAAAGAACTCTCCGACGAGATGCAGCCGGCGTACGCCCACATCAGTGGCAAGGGTCCAGACGCTGTTGGTAAGCAACGGGATTGGGGCGCTGTTTGCTTCGACTTCTATGTGCTCCGCAGTTTTTTGTAAATTATAAATCCGACATCTTTGAGCTGCCGAATGTTCATCGCCTGCTTTTCTACCATTTACTTGAGAAAGAACAACAAATACAGACAGTGATGCTGGCAAGACAAAATAACTTGGGATGGCCGAGCGCATCAGAAGGATATGGTTGGAAGAAAACAATAGCGGACATGGTGCTTCTTCGGACGCGCATCTTGTGTTTTTGAATTTCACCGGATCCGAAGAAAATGGGTTCCCAATATCTGGATGTAGTCTGAAGACTGTAATTTGGTGGCATGCTCTCGGGTCGTGGTTGGTGTTTTCGAGTTGTGCACCGCTGTACTTTTTCTCCATGAAAATGGGCGGCGGAGACGGGCCCCAGCCATTCCGTGCACTGCGGCCGTAAAAGAAAATGGTCAATCGCAGGGGGAATGCAGAGAGAAAATAATCTTGCGACGAGACGTGTGGAGGGCATACGTGATCGCTCAGAATAGCTTAGCTGAGTTTGGGCACACTCACGTGAGGCGAACCGTTAGACGAGCAATGATGTTTTTAAAACCTGGCATTGTTCTCTAGTAAGTGGAATGAGGTATTACCTGTCTCCTAAGTGCCGTAATAATGCTCCTTTCAAAGCGTTGTTACCCTTTCGCTGTTATCTTGCCCATAGTCCTCTCAAGAACTGCCCTTCCATAATTTTTTGCCAAATTTGCATAACTTCAATGGTTAACACGGCTCTTCAGTAAAGCATTCAATTTATTCTCGAATTTTTTATTTACGACCAAACAACAGTGTAGCAAAGAACTTTTATCCTTCACTGAACATTTTCTTTTCTCTTAAACAAAAATTTATAGTCCACTAGGAAGCGTTATAGATGCTTAATGACGATGTGCGCTAGGTGTTCTTTGTTTAGATTGATGTATAGTCTACCCTGAAGAAGATTTCATCTGAAGTGAGCGTTCCACTGCATGCCGTTTTACTTGAAATAATCTAGCTACCTCTATTTGGACAATCACATTACAGCCCCCCCCCCCCCCCCCCCTCTGTTATTTTCCCCGACACCCATCTAGCAGCGTGGTCTGCACATTGCAGGTAGAAACATAAAGACTGGATGAAGGTAAATCCTGCCAGGTAGCGATTACGTAAGGTATGTGAAGTGCGTTCGGTACACGACCTATTTTAAATTGTATGGTACCACCTCAGCTGCGTTAGCAGCTTGTGCCAAATTTAAATGATCGTATCATCGTACCAGCCCAAAATAGAGGTGAAGTAATCAATGAAAGCTTTCCGAGTTACCATGAAGTTTTCTGTTTAATTCGCTGGGAACCTGCTATCAACAGAAGCAGGGAGGATAATCTTTTTTTTTCATTCAGGGCATCCTATAGCGTTTAACCAGAACACTCCCTTTTCGTTAGTGCTTGAGAGAGAGAGAGGGGGGGGGGGAAGACAGGGATGTTAACCAGAAAGGATTCCGGTTGGCTACCCTGCACAGGGGAAGGGAATGAGGGGAATTAAAGAGGAAAGAGAGAAGTAAAGGAAAATAATCACAGTCTGTCAATCAAGGCAGTCTCTCTCAAAAAGCGTAAGAGTGCCTTGTAAGCCTTGATGGCAGTTGACTGTTGTGGCCACGGACCGAGGATCTTGGCCTCTGTGAAAGGGCGAGAGTCCAGGTGGTTCTTTTGTAAGCAAAGAGCTAAATCAGAGTCAAAAGCTATCAGTACAAATCTTTGACTTAAAGCAGGAAAGGAATATGGAAATTATTTTTTGAGAAAGTCTCCGCATAGGAACCTAATCCTAGCACTACTTTCGTGCGGTTGCATACGATGTACTTGTACTTCAGTTAACAACATCTATAGCCGCACCATTTCTGCATACATGGGTCTTGTGTTATTGGTTTTGAGAACCATGGCACAAGGGCTTGGTGTGTGACCCACATAGATAAACATAAAAATTCAAGCAACCTAGAGACTTAAACATGCAGATTCAAACATGAGAGAAACGGCGAACCCAATGTAATACGTAAAGAGTGAGAACACTGGAATGCACAAGAATGAGACGCTTTTTCAAGGCTGTAGCCTTCTGGACGCAGCCAGCGAGGCACTTACGAACCAAAACGATGCGTCGTCGGCGCGATCAGCGTCTTGGTCCGTGAGGATGAAGGAATAAACAGACAGAGAAGGACGAAGGGTGCAAAATGACATGAACGACGAACAATGACCATTTTGCGAAAGCATACTTGCGCTTTCATAGCGACTGCTTTTCAGAAAGGCAGCGTTGCCTCGGAGACAGATGCCTAGTCCTAGAGCAGCCGGCCGAACGGAACGCCTATACGCCATCGTTCCACCCGGTCGACGCGAACCGGTGATCGTTCATAACGTCCCGCCCGCCTTTTTTCGCCTTTTTCCATTCGGCGAGCGAAAATGTGGAGGCACGAAATGTACACAAAATGTGTGGAAACTTTTTGCTGTTTGTGTGTTTTTTTTATCAAATTCAGCGTTGTACATGACAGCATTACCGCGCTTGCCGGCTTATTGTAGCCTGGAGATAGCTCTTGAAGAGTTAACAGAACTAAAGAAAAGTATTACAGAAATAGGCCATGCACTGACTGAAATTTTGAAAATAACATTCCCCTGAGTAGTTTCAAACTTCCAGTAGATAAAGCGGTCTATTCGCGGTTCGTGGTTATTCAACTTGGATGGTGTCGTAGCTCTTTAGGGAGCTTTGTGCTTAAGTCGAAGCTAATCTGTCGAGATAATGGTCAAAGGTATCAGTTTACGTCTCTTGATTTATAGTTAAGTGAACCAATGACAGTGCTTAGGTATTAGAAATGCCACTGAGAACTACGCCAAGGAAACTAATATCAGATCATCTGATTTTCATTGCCTTGTCTAAGAGAAACTTGGTCGGGGTAGATATTTAGGGTAGTGTTTATAGCGCCACTGCAAGTTTCGCGCAGCAGAAAATCGACAGCGTGATGACCAACGAGAATCTACGCCCTTATGCTACGCTGTGAACTGGAGAGACACCCTGAAGGACACAATTTTTTTATTTTATTTATTTATTATACCTCAAATGCCCCAGTTGGGGTATTACATGAGGGGTGGGCTTATTACAGGCGTTATGTTATTCTTTCGATGAATGACTTGAAGCGGTCTGGATGGATGTGGCGAACTGCTTCGGCAGGAAGGTGATTCCAATCCTTTGCTGTCTGAACGAAAAAAGAGTTCAGATGCGCAGTGGTATGTGCTGATGGCGGGTAGACTGCTTTGCCGTGGTTAAGGCGGTGAGAGGCTCGATGTGCAGGGACGATGACACAGCTTCCAAGTGATAAGTAGTAAAACTTGTGAAAAAGGCATAGTCTGGCTATTTTACGTCGCGAATCGAGGGATGGAAGATTAGATTGCAACTTCATATTAGTGAAGTTCGATACCTCACTCTGTTGCTCGAGGTTTATACAGTGCATCTGATCTGTTAATGCAGCCATGAACGTGATGGTCCTGTCAAAAGTAAGTGAAAAAACAATACATTTATGGATGACATCCAGGGTGCTGCATGTTAGGCGCCGCAGTAAGTTAGGGTACAAATGTGGCCCTAACACATTCACACATAGGAACAGTTGGAACATAAATTGCACAAAACTGCACGGTTGTGCATATTGATCTCCGAAGCATGATCTCTTTACCTGTGATCTCTTTTGCCCGCTTTACATGCCACATAAGAAGGCTGCAAGGCACAAAGCGTCCAAAGTCTTGGCAAAAGGTACCGCCGCTTCACGAGCTCAGGCCAGAATGGATGCTGGCGGATGGCCGTTCTTATCGCCGGCCCGCACAGGGTCGCAGAGAAATGACCACGCTCGATCTATCGACCCTGGCCATTAGCGCCGGCATCGCTGCGGGCGTTCTTACAAACATCGGAAGAGGGTCAGGACACGGTATGGCGCCTTACTGCGGACCTTCCGTCCTTGCTGAGAGGGGAATCTTGAGATGATCCCAGTTTTAAGTGTCACAACGCTCGTTCAAAGTTACGCCTGACCCTGCGAGGAAGGAATTGTGGTAAGAAGTCTTTGCTGTGGATTTCAGTTGGAGAAAGGAGAGCAGCTGACGCATTTAAATCTATCATTCTTGAAGAATGCTCTGTAATTAGAATTTTTTCCTTACTGCCCAGATATTATTTATAAAGGAAAATTGCCATTTCTTAATCAGCAGGAAAATGTTCGAGATCAGCTCTGAAATTTGGAAAAGACCCATTCTTTTCCGCGGTTAATGTCTGGTTAGAAGCGTGTAAACATCCCTACTAAAACGATGCATATAATTGCAATTGTCAGGTTAATCACTATGCTACATTACTACTTCGCTACACTACTTCAGGAAAACATACGTACAGAGGGCAAAACGCATGTCTAGAACACGCTCTGAGCGTGTTTCGGGCGTAACACGCGATAACTAGCGATTAGATTTGGTTACAAAAGGTCTGGATGTAAATATGGGCTGTTAAACTCATTGAATTTCATCGTCATTTTTTGCCTGCTTGGTTGCAGCGGCTTTGGTAGCTCCGGAACGCAGAGTTTGGCTGTTCTAGGCATGTGTTTTGCCCTCTGTACAGCGGCGTGTTTTGTACCTGGCGGTTCCATTCGTTCACTGGCTGCATGGCCTGTAGCGGAGGCTACAGGCCGCATATGCAACCGATCACGCTGTGAGACCAAGCCGCATGTGAAAGCAAAATAGAATACAGTTTTGTACTGAAGGGAGTACACAAAGCCAAAACTTGATACTTTGTGAAACTCGCCGTCTGCCCCTGGCGCCTACTTGATGCCTTGCCGCCGGAGCATTGCATGCGTTAACAATAGTTTCTTCCCAGTCCCGTTGGGGGCGAAGTTTTCACGCGGCGCGAGGAGACAGCTCTGCCGTGCGCAGTGATGCAAAACTGTCGATTATAATATCAATACTATCGATTGTTGCGTCGCTATCGAAGTATCGATCTATAAAAATGAACTATCGATAGTACTATTACTACTAACAACAGCGCGCAATCGATACTACTATCGATAGCCGTATCGATACTACTTGCTATATACCGGGTGTCCCAGCTAACTTGAACCAAGGGTTTAAAAATGAAATATTGGGGTCAGGAGAGTGAAACTACCTGCATATTGGTGACAGGCATTTGGCGCACCACAGGAAATTTTTTGTATTGCAATTACTTAACTAGTAATTAAAATAATTTTTTTAAAATTTTTAATATTGACTTTAGACACTAAGTGTGATTCGCAAAGTTGGAGAGCACTTTCAGAAACCCCCATTCCATTATTCGCCATAAAGAAAACCTTACGTGTACCTCTTTTTTCGAGCTCGAAAGAAAGCCCGCGAAATACAAAAAAAACCACGTGACGAGCGCATTCGCGCGCCGCGATCGTGCTGCTCTCAACCGTGCTTTCAGTGAACGAAATCAGCTCCGGTATTCATTCGGCGGCCCCGTTTCAGAGGCAGGCCGATATCTTGGTGGTGGTTTCTTCGGCCGTGTCAGCCAGTTCGCGCGTGACGGTGTAAATTGCAGCGAGTGCGCTGCGCTTTGCAGTCGCGATAAAGACTGCCAAGCTCGAAGTTTTCAAATGAGAGGAGTTTTATTTGCCAGTTGCAAAGAAAATAAAAGTGGCGGTTTATGGCTTGGCTGTGCGGCGATGACAGCCGTGGCATGCGGTTGTCCTGACTCCATTTCATTTCGGTTTCTTACCAATTATAAAAAGTGCTCGAATAGGTCACCTTGTGCGACGATACAGCTATGGCATCTTGTAACCAAATCAGCCGTTGCATTTCGTATGACAGCCTCAGGCATGTTTAAACAGACTTCCGTTATTTTGTCTTTAAGGTCTTGCGGTGTGGAAGTTGGTGTGCTGTACACCTTGTCCTTGATATGACCCCACAAAAAGTAGTCCAGAGGTGTCATATCAGGAGACCTGGCTGGCCAGTTCACGGGACCTAGTCGTCCTATCCATTTCTGCGGGAACGCTGCGTCGAGCCAGGTCCGAGCCTTGGCGCTGCTGTGCGCGGGGGCGCCATCGTGTTGAAACCACACATTTGTGGCCCTGGCGAGCGGTAGATCCGAAAGGAAGTCGTCAACGGGTCCTCTGAGGATATCATTGGTGTAGCGATCTGCTGTCAGCGTCTGGTCGAAAAACACAGGCCCGATCAAACTACCGTCGAAAAGTCCACACCAAACACTAAATGACCACTGGTACTGGTGCTGCGTCTGTAAAACCCAGTAGGGATTTGAATCGCTCCAGTAATGAGCATTGTGCAGGTTCACCTGTGAATTGCGCGAAAAACTAGCTTCGTCACTCCATATCACTTTGTTCAAAAAATCCGGGTCGTCCTGCATCTTTATCAGAATCCAATTAGCAAAATCGGTCCTGTTTTGGAAGTCCCGTGGCAACAGATTTTGATGAAGCTGTACGTGGTACGGATGCAGGCGGTGTTTGCGCAGTATTCGCCAAACTGATGACCTGGAGACTCCGGTATCCTCGCTCACGCTGCGCACGCTTGCTTGGGGTTCCAGAGCGAACAGCGATAAAATATGCGTCTCGAAGTCCTCGTCAAAAACAGGTGCTCTGTGTCGTGTGGACGTAAAACTGCCCATCCGTCGCAGCGTCTCGAAGGCACGCAGGATCGTTACTGAACTTGGCCGCCTGCCTGGGTGCCATTGTTGCATAAGGTCTGCAGCGCGCCTTCTGTTCCCATGACATGCACCTAGAGCCAGAACCATGTCTGCTTTCTCTTCATTTGTAAACGGCATGTCTGCAGTGCTAGTAATCACTACACCAAAGATTCAGTCTCGCATGAGAGTGGCATAAGAAGAGCACACGACAAACTGTGCTTCACCGCTGCTTCCAGCTTTCAAAATCCTCATTAGGAAACTGCAACACACAGCCGCCAACACCTCGCGGCGAAACATTATTCCCTGTATTTCTCTTTTGCTTCTGAGTGACAAAGCAGACTCGCCATCTCAGTATCTTATCAGATTGGGACTAAGTCGTCGTCGCCGGGTGCCAACTAGCTGACGCGGACGAAAAACCCCCGCCAAGATATCGGCCTGCCGCTGCAACGGGGCCGTCGAATAAAGGCCGGAGCTGATTTCGTTCACTGAAAGCACGGTTGAGAGCAGCACGATCGCGACGCGCAAATGTGCTCGTCACGTGATTTTTTTTTGTATTTCGCGGGCTTTCTTTCGAGCTCGGAAAAAGAGGTACACGTAAGGTTTTCTTTATGGCGAATAATGGAATGCGGGTTTCTGAAAGTGCTCTCCAACTTTGCGAATCACATTTAGTGTCTAAAGTCAATATTAAAAAATTTAAAAAAATTATCTTAATTACTAGTTAAGTAATTGCGATACAAAAAATTTCCCGTGGTGCGCCAAATGCCTATCACCAATATGCAGGTAGTTTCACTCTCCTGACTCCAATATTTCATTTTTAAACCCTTGGTTCAAGTTAGCTGGGACACCCGGTATAGTACTATCCATTCTAAAAAACCAACCACGCGTACCCACTGCATCCTAAACTCGGATTCCAGAGAGTGTGGTATGGAGGTGATGGTCTGAGTGGCAGGACTCGCCGTTTTCGCAGCCTACGTGTCACCGAGCTCTGCAGACGTTCCCAACGTACTGTTACTGGATAAAGTGTTAGTTTGCGAATGTCCTATTTGCGAAGAATGTATGCGAAAAGCATTTGTGCAGTGGTTACGCCAGCAAGACGATGTCTGCAGTGCATGATGGTGTCGTGATAGCCAGCACAAGTTGTGCTGTTGGTTCTTTCATCGGATCTCCAGCTATCTTTCCGAACTGTCGCAGCTAACTTTTAAGCTGAACTATGTCGCTTTTGCATCCCAGTTTAAAGTGGTATTTATTTTAATTTAACTCTAGTATGCTCTCACAACCAGCCACTTATCTTTAAAATTGGTTAACTTGTACACAGAAGTGAACGGTCAGTGGCTAGTTGGTATGACGTGATTACAAAAGATAAAACTGAACAGAGGACACAGGAGAGCAGCAAACAGGACGAGCTCTGAGCTCGTTCTGTTTGCTTCTCTCCTATGTCCTGTCCCCTGCTCGGGTTCATGCTTGTATGAACGTCGGCGTATAGAAGAAAAGTGCACCTGACATGCGCAGTGCATATGCCATGCTATCACGAGCGCACAAATAACGACATGCACAGCATTTAACGTTCTTTCTTCTTGTTCTGGCCATCATGGTGTCGAATGCCTTCGTTGCGATGTGATACATAAGTAGATATTTTTACGTAGGACTGCTACCTGTAAGCTGTGATTTTGTGCTTAAATTTAGCTTTTATCAAGCTAGTGTATAAAGACGGCCTTCTCGTGTAGTATTCTATTTGAAATAGTTTTGAGGTTTGAGCGATAAACCACTGCCACGCTTACAGCCTCACCATCTATGAAATGCTTGATAAGCATCGCATTACATTTCCATGCACTGAACGCAAGGTAGGTATAGTGTAACTGTTTACTATTGAGTATGAATGTATCGACGAACACGCTCCGGGTCTTTTACTGCGTAAATGACTATTTCATTCGTCCACAAAACATTTCATGAATGCTTGAATTGGGTATTGCTGGCAGTCAGAGACCGCAAATGCCGCTGTGGTGGCTCGGGGTTATGGTACTCGGCTGCTGACTAGACTGCTGACTCGGCCGCGGTGGCTCTATTTCGATGGAGGCGAAAGGCCAAAGGCCTGTGTACTGTGCGATGTGAGTGCATGGTAAAGAACCACAGCTGGGGCGCTATGCTGGAAGGTCCGAGTTTGCTGAAACTCGGAATCTTCCCGAGTTCAGGCGACGCCCTCAGATGAGTGAACTAATGGTAGCAAGACAAAATCCCACCCTCGTCACGCCTCCAGCTTCATTGGGTTATCTGGATATATTCCGTGCTTTAACATCACATCGGCGCCGCCTCATGGGCTTCTTGGGTGGTCTACAAAGAACGGGTCACGTGAGCCAACCGCCGGTGCACTTTTCATTTGTCTGTCGCTCCACCAAGTGCATTGCGTGTGCAATTCGACAAACGAGGCTTGTTGAATTTTATAATGCACTTAGTACACCTTTATAAGCATTTTATAGTGTGCAAGATTTGGATTTAAAGCGCGTTAGAGTGATTCATGCATTATTAAATTTTCCTTTGTACCGCGAGGGAACGCTACCAACGCTACATCATGTGCAACGCTGTGAAGGCTACGGAAGTTGTCCGCAAATAAAAATAAAGAGAGGTGTATCGCTCTGCGCTGTTTTGTGGCCGTGTGGTCTAACGCGTCGCTCCGGAGGGTCGACAGGCAATGGGAGTGCGTGGGTTCAAATCCCGTATAGTTGAACTTTTTTTCCCACATTTTTTTTTTCATCGCAAGTTGAATTTCGCCTGACTTGAATGAGAAAACTCGTTTTGTTCAGAATCGCTTAGATATTATTCCGTGTTCTGAAAGGAACAGCATGCATCTGTTCATTTGATGCATAACGCATACACCATACACCATGCAAACACCACCTCGATATGGCCTGTTTTCCCGTGTTCAGTGTTAAATTTTGAACATAGTATTGATTCCCACAGTGACAGAAAATAGTACTGTCTCAAGAGTCAGCTTGGCACGATTTCCCTGCTCTCCTAGAAGAGCAGAAGCTGCTCAGGCAGGATTTTCATGCAGCCAGGTACAAAGAGTTCCAAGCTGTGGGAGCGTCAAGTAAGAATGCAGAAAAAGTTGTACAATGCTAGGAAAAGATATTTCGAAAGAGCAAACAATAAATGAGACAGGACAATAAAGAATGCTGACCCCGCAGTGTTTGCGAGAAATGGTTTATTCTGGAAACAGCCAGTGGCATGGATCACAGTGAACACAAATTAAAGGACACATGCAGTGGATGTACACCAACACACCAACACAATCAGTCAAGTGCTCCAAAACTAAAAAAAAAATGTGGAGCCATCGAACAACACTATTTGATAAAAAGAAAATCTGATCAATGTACTAACAAAGACGTGACTCGAAACAAATTCACACTCCACTGAGCAAGAGCCAGCTTGAAATCATTCACACCTACGAAAAATTAAGGACAAAACATACAGTACTGGCTACCTCAACACTGGCACTGCATAACATGTCAAAACGACAAGAGATTGACAGTAATGCAAGACAGCACCAAACCAGGAATCCCTTTTCAGGACATGATGATCAGACACCCATACATACCATTCCCAACCCTCACACACAAAATGAGGCCAATGCCTAGGGGTTTGTGAATGTTCGAACTTTTTGGACAGCATAATTGAACAAATTTATGTTCAGTTAGTAGAACGAATCAAACAGTATATGTTCAAAATTATTTTATATGAATCCAATTTGCTCTCAAATTTTCATATACTTTCCGAATAATTGACACAACGCTTCATTAAGCTCCACCGTATTTTCTGCAATTAATCTTCCAAAAACTGCAAACATTGACGACGTGTACCAGTATACGAATTCTCATTGGAAAAGTACTATTTGCACTCCCTTACAAATTCTACTTCTCTACAGACACTATTAACACGACCACCTCAACACCTACACTACAAGTTACTGCCCAATACAATTTTACGCAACGAATTGCAATGATGCAATGATTTGATGGAAATGTTACAATTTCCTCTGTAGACTGATCGACACACACACCCACATACACACATATTTCACATTTCCACCCACACACGCACAAAGGTGATCACAGAAAGCCGATGAGTCCTCTCTCTTTCCTCGGTAGCATATGTATTACACATCAGTTCGAAGTCAGACAAGTTCCTCGATGCCACTCAAATCTTCGTCACTGGAATCGGTGCTCGACTCATCAGAGGAGGAGTTGCACGAGTCATAAATGCTGAAGACAACCGGTTCAATTTCAGCGTCAACAATCATATCACGTTGCCATGCATCAGCCTCAACTTGCTCCACATGAACACAACAGTTTTGCCAGTTTTCCTGGCTTACAGACGCCAGTGCTTCCGGCAGGAGCTTTTCCACTTCAGCCAAAGTGAAACATTTATTACGACTTACGATTATGAATATTGCATAAGAATGCAATCTGCCAAGTGACATAAATGCTACCGTTTAAAAACCCGTTAAAATTCATGCATGAAATAGCTGGAAAAATCCATGCACCTATTACGCGCGCAAACATGAGGTAAAACAAAAAATTATCTACACTGTGTGTAAAACTGCTCAGTTACTGATAAACGGAAGCGGTTTTTGAGGTTTAATACCCCAAAGTAACTCAAGCGATGAGGCATGCCATGGTGAAGGGCTGCCAATAACTTCAATCATATGGGGTTCCTTAACATCCACTGACACTGCACAGTACGCGGACCACTATCACTAATAAATGGGAGAACATTCCATTAACCGTGACATGCATGAAAGCAAAAACAGAGCATTCTTACAATCATTGTGTTCAATACATAGTGTGCCTTCCTCGTGAAATAGTAGGCCTTCACTACGTCAGGGCTGGACTTCGAAGGGGCCTTTACGCCAATGTAGGTCCCGTCGACGCATCCCACGACGTCTGTGATGCCGCCGCGCAGAAGGAAACGCTCCTTAACATACGCACGCTCGGCCACAGTCGTGGGGAAAGCACGACACAGCTTCTACACAGCCGCGTCGATAAGCGCGTCGGAGACGTCCTTCACACAGCGGCTCACAGTGCTTTGGTGGCGTCCAATAAAACGGTCTGCGCCGACGCTCCCCTAGAAGATCCCGGTCGCGAACAACCGGAGGGCGCAGAGGACTTGCTCTTCGACCGAAAGCGAATGAGGCCCGGTACGTACTCTCCACAGGCGTGGGTCGCCGCCTAACTCTTTACACAACCATCGTACCGACGTTTTGGAGAGGCGAAAATGTCACTGGAATTCGTCGTCGGCCATGGCAGCAAACGGGTCCAGCCGGCCGTACTGACATTTGCTGTCAGAGGAAGCGATGACCCAGGCTGCTGTTGCTGCCGCCATGACAGTCCCGAGATGAATTCGGGGCACTTCACCGTTCACGAGTTTAGCTCCGAGTTCACCTGTCAATCAAAACCATTGTTCACGCCCCCGGCGTGCCGTACATAAATTATAAGCGTACGCGCTATGGGTGGGCCACTCCCAGCATTCCTGCAGGCTACAGGTATGCTGCGCGGCTGTGCTGATTGCTGACAGACATCGACGATGTTGACCATCGAAATATATAACAGGCAAAACGGACGTCATCGCTGATTAATCTAAGCACCTCTGCGAAGGACACGCAACATGGCGACAGCCGCCAATTTCTTCGCTCGCATACCAAGATTGCACAAAACTATAGCCTGTTGCAACCACGTAAGACACAGCACAACGCTGACGGCGCGTCACACCTGCTTGCAAGGCGTCAAACACGGACCACGATGACGAAACGGTGCTTGGAGCACGTCCTACTCCAACAACATGGCACCACAGGTGTTTGGCTTGGCCGTGCTTTTATCGGTGATAAAGCTCAGCATCAATGTGTCAAACACATCCGGGATCGACAAACGGCCGTTGTTCTAGACCCAGTGCAATAAAGAGTTTGTAATTTCCAGCACGCAAGCACTGCGTACTTCGCAACCGTAACACCTTTCTCTGTTATAAGTCCGATTCCATTATTACAAACAGGATCCCTCATCTGCCCGAACGATATTATTGCGATGTCACTGCGGTATACAACGGCGATCGACGTTAGTGACAAAACCAGTCCGCAAAACCTTGAAGTGCACGATGTAAACAAATACTACGCAGATACGCGCGCCACCACCTTCACAGCTTATAGTCAGCGTCTGATGACATAGGATGAGTTGTGTCGCTGGGTAGCACGCTCTTCGCATCCGCAGAACACTAAATAGTCGTCACACACAACAGGCATACGTAATGAATCATTGAATACAGCCAAACAGCAATTCTTTTCTCACACCGCATCACAGCCGCTCGCACGGCCAATTTCTACCGCTGAGATTCGCCAAGAGCGTACTAAAAGCAACGGTTGGCCATAGGGGGGTGCGGCAGCGGCCGTAGCAGCGGAGAACTCCACCTGAGGTCCCTGTAGAGAGCAGCAGTGACGCGGGGGGGGGGTGCAATGCAGTTCAGTTTTTGCTGTTGTGTATTATTCAAGCCAGAAGATGCATGACTGTTATATTTCGATATACGACACAATAAAATATATTATCGCAATGGACGAAAAATAAGTTAGATTCAGCGTGTAGTAGTTGCCCAGTCTTTCCAGTCGAAGGCAGCGCTACCGGCGGCGTGTCAGCGCAGGAGCTCTCGTTTTCGGCACGGTGGGCTGCCGCTCTAGTTCGTATGCAAGCCACGCTGCAAGCAATGGTCTCAGTATCGCCACTAGCGGCAGAAAGTGTGAAATCTTTGTTAATTTCCTAAAGCTATACTTTTCAACAACGCTTCATTGGATTCAGATTTTAAAATAAATTTGGAAATGAACAAAATGTTCGTAATATTATCTGTTGCCTTTTAACGTATTCGAGAGAAGAGAAAGGGTTGATACAAGAGTGCACCTAGTGCGCACTGTTCGTCTTCGGAAATGGAGAGACAGATAGAGCCTGAAAGAGAAGACACGCCTTTGACCCGCCCGAAAAGGCGTGTCAAACAGCTAGCGGTGAGTGTGCAGATAGATAGGAGAGAAGTCACGATTTCGCGATTGCTGACATCGCGCTGATAACTTCAGGTAGCGCTGCGGCCTGGTATTGCGCAGTTTATTGTGTCTGAAGTGTGAAACAGGCGCGCAGGGTGCGCTTGTATCGCCGTTACGTGGCTTTATCTTTATATTTTATTGTCCGCTGCCTGCGCATGTTCCGCGCTATCTTCGTTCACTGACTGCCGTCATCGCAAACTCGGATGAAACTCGGGCGAGCGCCAAACTCGGGCCTTCCGGCATAGCGCCCCTGATCGAAATTTTATCCGGAGACCTCCACTGGGGCATCCTTCCTAGCTTGTGGGACGGTGTGCCTCACAAGACCGTGAAACCAAACAGGTATCGCAAATGATTTGGTTATATCACTGACTAACAAATGCTAAATATGAGTAGTGTTACTATCGATAGTTTTACTATCGTCAGTCTTGCTATCGACAGCGGAACTATCGGTAGTAATACTATCGATAATAATACTATCGATTCTACTATCGATGCTACTATCGATAGTATTCTTTACACAATCGATATTTAAAAAAAAAACTGGCCATACTACCGACCGTCAATTTACCGATAGTTTTGCACCACTAGATGGCGCCGCACGTGTTACGTAATGCCCGCGTCCCCGGGTAACTACGGGCAGCGGGTCTAGTGCGGAGCCATGGCGCCATGCTTCGCCGTGGCGCGAACCGTTGAAAACAGTAAGGACGGTTGTAGGCAGGGGTCCTGAATGTTGCCCTCTACCGCTCAAGGGACGACATGGACGTATGGTTATGTATTTCAGAGGCGAGGCTTTACAACGAGGTTCCGCCTCTACAATAGGTTACGCCGGTGCTGAAAGGCATTTCATGCTTACGTCTCTCTCAGCCACGAGATAGAGTGCATTATCTTTTGTATCGAAAGGTGCGTTGCAGGTAGCATAAGTGTCATTTAAATATAACCACGCCTTTGAAGAAAACTTTAGAACGCCCGCTGAACCACAGATAGTTAAGGTTAATGCAGGAACCGACTGGAAACATCACAGGCAGTCTTGACGAGACGGCGGAAAGGTTAGATGGGTTAGGTTAAGCAAGGTATTAGGGTTCGTGGGTTCGAGTTCCTCTAGATGCTAAATTTGGTTTTCTGAAGTTTTGCTGTCTTGTGGAGGGATGAAAGGAGGAACATGTGTGGACAATGAGATATGCTCATCTGCAATTAAATGCGTTCCTACACAAAAACATCGGAGTAGTCATTAAGGAATCAAGTGGAAGTGTGATAAGAAAATCGATGCGTCTTGTATTGGGCTTTTCCTCTGTCCCGTTTCAGAGGTGAGTTCTCCTAGGAGCTAGGCATATGACGTCATACCAGCTTGATCCGACTCTTTAGGGGCTAGGGGTGGAGCCACATGTGACGGGCTCCGTAAAATAGGTCTCGCTGTGAAAGGACTTCACCACGTGCTTAAATATACCGCCCCTCTTTCCGCTCGGTGTGAAGGCACTGATGTGAAGTTGCTGCAGGAAATGTTTTTCATAAAAGCGTGAAAGAGAGGTCGGTGTGGAAAACGAAACTAAGAGACCCGTATTGTTCTGCGCAACCTGAATCTTTAAAACCTTATCCGCTATGCTTTTCTGAAATAGTACGTCTTTTGTTGAACTTTCAGTAGGGCATAAATTAATGCTGAGAGTTAGTTTCATTCTGACTGTCCGGCAAAATTGCGAAGACGAGCAGATAAAATGTGCAGCAAAAGATTTCTTTTTAAAGCAGATTATACAAGTTGGCAATGTTGAAAGATTAACATCAATTTACTTTTCTTCTATTTAAGCATATTAGAAAGAGTTCTAAAAGTTATGTTGGCTATTGAATACAAGTTAACAAAAGAGCCCTCCGAATCGGAGAGAACAGAGGAACGAGCGTTTTGAGAACTATAATTTGGACTCAGGCAAAAAAGGCACAAAACACTCAGAACCACTGAAGACAGCAGTCATTGTGCGTTGAGCTACCTAACGTAGACAGTCTGCGACAACGGCTTGGGTAATCCGATCAATGAGGTTCGGTCGAAGGTTCCTGAAAATGGCGAGCGACTGCAGCCCACTGGAAATCCCGTTTACAGGCCGGAAGCCCTGTACCCTGTTATCAGGGGCTTTCGTTCGAAGCAGGAGCCCGAGTGGATCGATCGAATATGTCGAACTGGTGGTTTAAAATGAAGAAGGCGAGTGAAAAAAAAAATGAACAACAAAACTTTAGCACCGTTCCATTTAATCTTCAGCTGCGCCCAAAATTACGGCGAAATTTTTCCCAGTTCCACGCGTTGCACCTTCGTTTATTTTTCACCGTCCACTCTGTTGAGAAAAAATCCCAACTAATGCAATAACATTCCTCTTATATGCCCAGATCAAGTTGAAACAGAAAAGAAATTGTGACCTCTTTTCATTATGTTTTGTTGAACTCTATAAAAATATCATTAAATTAACATGCAGGTTAGAGCGTTTGACATGGCTGTATTGTGCACAGCTCCCGCAACAGGGACAACACAGGCATATGGGTTTGCTGTTACCTGTCTTGGGTGGCCTCAAGCACTCAACACTAAAGTGTAATGAATATACTTCACAAGAATATTTACTTTCTTTCTTCAATTTATTGGCTGTTTTATAGTTCATGGACACTTATAAATTTCCCTTGTACACCTCGAGGTCTTAACTGGCAAGTATAGTTGCTTTGTTTTCAATTTGTGTCTTTTGATGAAAGTATATCGATCAGCATTTATTAATGACCAGGATTGAAAACTTCAGAAGGCACGCCATGGGAAACTTGATCTCCCGCAAATGAAGCTCTCCGTGAATCAGCACAGGATAGGAAGAAGCTGTGAACGTTCATTGGA
This sequence comes from Amblyomma mixtum, assembly GCF_055824585.1. Taxonomy (NCBI): domain Eukaryota; kingdom Metazoa; phylum Arthropoda; class Arachnida; order Ixodida; family Ixodidae; genus Amblyomma; species Amblyomma mixtum. Next base: position 281,265,543 of record NC_143012.1, on the reverse strand, counting down.
AAGAGCGATCCCGCGCACACAAGTGGTATGTAAGGTGCAACAGCAGGAATAACAACTGCAGTCAGCAAATAAATATGTCTATAAGGGGGATGTCAGCCAGGAGACCTTATTGGCTTGATTCCCAAGTAAAAAAAAATGACTTTTTTTTGCTTTTCCGCAGGTTGCCTGGCAGCATCAAGTTCCGCTTCCGCTTCGACGTCGGCCCAGGGCGTCGCAGGGCCCCTACCGTCCTTCCGGGGTCCCTCGTTCACGTTGGAGCCGCCGCACTGGCTGGAGTTCTCCAACGCCAGCGGCGGCGAGGTGCGCTGCGAAGCCCAGGGGGAGCCACCCCCGCAGCTGCTGTGGGCCACGGCGGACGGCAGTCCCGTCACACCTGTCCCCGGTGCCCGGCTGCTGGCCGAGGACGGCGCTCTCGTCTTCCCTGCCTTCCCTGCGGACGCCTACCGGCAAGATGTGCACGCGGCCTCTTACCATTGCCTCGCCTCCAACGAACTTGGAACGGTGGCCAGCCGGGATGTTCACGTCAGTGCCGGTGAGGGGACGCCACTGCTTCAGCGCTCTCTTTGGCCTGTCATCACATTTCTATGCATGGATATGAGCTGTCATTGATTCAAAATGTCTGGACATGTGTCTGCCAGTGCTGCATAAGAGGCTACGGCACGAGTTCGGCCACTCTCCGTAGAATGATATGCGTCAGCAAATGAGAAACAGAACCAAATAAATCCTTGAAAGCTAGCGTGCTTCGAAGCATGCATTTCAGCTTAGTGTCAAAACATTGTCGAACGAGTGATTATAGCCACTGCAGGTGGCAAGGTGTGTTTTCAGAAGGTGACATGCGCCAATGCTACAGCGCTCCCTAAAAAGTGATATCGAAGTCGACTTTCTGATTCTCAGGTTCTAGCTATTTTTCCGAAATGAAAGCCAGCTGTTCCTACCATTTGAGCTCACGCTGTAAATTAAGCCTGCTCATCAGGTTAGCTTTCTCCCCAGGTTACGTCTGACTTCTGTGAACAAGGGAAAAATTAAATAATTCTAGAGGTTTTTTCGATGCTTCCTTCAAACTTTCTTGGAAGGAAATTTCATGTACGCTCAAAGGTATACAGCTAAAGTACATGATATGATAAAAGTATACAGGTAATGCAAGACGAAACAACATTTCTTAAACCTGCTTTTCTATTTTTCACAGAGGAAGCCTGCAGGGGTGGTTTGCCAGGTGGCCCATTTAAAAGAAAACATGCGAGCTTTCAGTTGGGGCTCAAAGGCGCACAGGATAGCCTGTGTTGCGAGATCATAGCGGCGCTGGCTTGGTAGTTTAACTCAGTGCGTTGCACTATAGTCTAGTTTAAAACGCGGTAGCAGATCTACCGCCTTCTTGTGTACAAAATGACTAAGACATCAGTGTTGCAATTCGTGATAGAACAGTGCAGCGAAACCAGCGCTACGTCAAAAACATGGCCTTGCGGCGCCACCAAACACGGTGCATCACCGTGTCAGAAGCCAGTGCGGAATAAGCCCACTGTTTTTATATTTTTAATTCCAACATCACGCTAAAATTAGCGTAAAAAAACAGCTGAAGATTAAGGTGAACGCTGAATTTATAAAGGAAGTCCAGCAATGTCCGACGCTGGTTCGCCCAGCACCAATGTTCTACATCCCGCGATCGAAAATCATTTGGTCTGCATTAGAGAAGCGATTCTACCGCCAAGGGGGCCGTCGACGGTGACCAGGCTGTTGAGCAGAGATAAAGGTCGTCAAATTAATTTCGAACTCTTCGTAACTAGACAAATTGTTGGCCACATGGTATTCGACTGATCGATCAACAACTGTCTGTGTGTGGTAAAATTCAGACTTTACCTAAAATCTGGAACAAGTAGAATTGAATATTCAATGCTGCATCATATCATGAAGTGTACAGCGCAACCGGAGGCACGCACAGTGAAGGCGTGAAGGAATGCACAACACTATGCATAACTTCATGTTCTTGACGCAACGCTGTGTGCGTCTCCAGTCGCGCCGCACCCTTCATGAAGTTTTCGAACCGACAATCCCGCGAAAAGCCCGAAGTTTATTGTATAATTGCAACTCCTGGTCCTAAGGAAGAAAATCGCCTTTTTATTAGAACGTTGTGTGTCTTGCACTATGATTAGCGTTAATAAATCCTCCAGACATCAGTCACCTAGCTTACTATCAAACAGAGCCCGAATTTCGCTTTCTCGCAGAAATGAATTGTAGTTCCAAGTGACTCAGTTTCAAAGTACATCCTGGCATAGCAGAGCTAAGTCACCGCCAATTTCATATACACCACAAACCACGCAGATGGCGATGCGCAATAGTTACTGCGCTTAAGAAAGAAAGAGAGAGAGAGGGAGGGAAGGAGGGAGGGAGGGAGACAGTCGGCGAGGCGATGGAGAGCGCGCGGCGGCGGCCCCGGCGGCGGCACCGGCGGCGGCACCGGCGCGCCAGTTGTGCGCCGTGTGACGTCACCCGCTCCTCGAGCATGCGCAGCTTGGCCTTTCCAGAGCTCCGCGAAATGGCTGGAAGAGTAGCGTAGTGTTGCTCCCGCACACAAAACAATATATGCAACATTGTGCTCCGGGCCATGTGGAAACCCCAGGGGGGAAAACGAAAACATTAAAGGTACGGTGGTGAAGCTCCTAAACCACTACCTTCCTTAACCCTTTAATGCCCACCGTAATATGTGTGACCTAGACTGTAAACACGCGAAGCTCGTTCATTTGTTCTTCCACATATGCATCACTTCTCTACAGACCTGCTGAAACAGGACTTTCCGATAAACTCGAAATTCCCGCCAACAGTGGATACATGAGGCCTACTAGAAGGTAACCCTAACATTTAACCCTAACGGCTGAACACCGTAGCATTTTTATATAAAAAACTGATTCAATGGGAAGTGCTGGAAAATTTTGATTTTGCTATAAATTTATTGCATGTGCTTGATTGTTTCTTATGAGGGCTCTTTTGCTCAGTAACTAAAAAATGATCATAGTTGAATGATTTTCTTTGGGCATTTCCAGGAGTTTATTAAATAATGTACCCATTTTTAAATTTTGCGATGAAATTACCGCTAGTGACTATGCATTAGAGGGCCTTTTATCCGATGTTTTACGTGCCTGGGCAGCAAAGGGTTAAAACGCGAGGTCTTTTACTGCGGACTACAGAGAGAGTTTTCGCTTGCTGAACAAGATAAGAACTAAATACTTTCGCTTGAAGTGAACTTCGTGCTTCATTATTAACGCGGGAACATCTCCAACTACAGAGGCTAGAGCTTCTCGCATTGCAAACGTATCTAGACAAAAAGAGATGCAGTGCCTTAGCAGAATTTTTGAGTGAACATTGATATGGCATAAATGAGTTTGAAAACAAATGGGCCCTGAATCAACTATATACCTACCGCTCCATTCTGTCTTGTTCTTCAGTGGTGGACTACCACTACGAGCCTCGAGTGTACGACGGCTTCGTCATACGCGGGAACACCGCCGTGCTCAAGTGCCACGTGCCGTCGTACATCCGCCAGTACACGCTGGTCGATGCCTGGATACGTGACGACGGGTTCACCATCAACGCGTCTGGCAACAAAGGTACGTGCGATCTCACGTATCAGATAATTGTGATTGATATTCTGACAATAAGTCGGCCATCTGGAGACATTGTTTGAGTTTGTGAGAGGTGGAAGTAACAAAGAGCGTGTTGATCGCAGATTTTATTAGTCGAAAAAGCGTTTCGTAAACGATTTTTTTATGCCTGATTGGCAAGAGATTAGAAAAGATGGTCTCCATAAAATAATCGGTTATCATTGCCCTGGGGACTTGGAGACATACACATGAACGTACAAATTTCCTTTTATCATTGCATAGCTGGAACCGTTAGCCCAGTCTGAATACCTTATATTCAGGGTGCCTTTTAAATTTTACAGCTTTTTAATGCTATGTCACTGATAGTGACGCCAATGCTGCTTTCACTGAGTGTACGTTGGGTTTCGCGAATATAAGATTACGAGATACCAGTCAGTTATGCGATTAATTTGCCGAAAAGTGCTAATTAAAATTTCAACAAGTCACTTTATGATCACAACCTGCAAACGCAACCTCCAAAACTAGATTAACTCGAGACTAATCTAGTCTACAGAAATTCAGATTGTACAGTAGGTCTTCAGATATTCTTCAGTCAATTGCCGGCTTTTTAGCTGTGTGTCAATCGGTTTAACTTTTTTTATAGAAACCTGCAAATATAAAAAAAGCATCGTATACATTTTCGTCATAGTGTCACCTGAGGCTGCATTTTTCGCAGCATTAAACTTTATGTATTGCAATCAGCCGCGGTCCTCTTGCGCAGCTGCTAAAGACTGGAATATCCAAGGCGTACTACATGAATGAACAGTGAAGTGAAAAATGATAGGTGTAACGATAAGACACAGGAAGAGGGCAGAGTGGGTAAGGGATCAAACACGGGATAGTAGCATCCTAGCCGAAATCGAGAGGAAGAATAGGTGTTCGGCATAGTATGTTATGCGAAGGCATGCTAAGCAATGATAATTAAGGGTAAGTGACTGAATCCCAAGGGAAGGGTAGCGTAACAAGGGGCAACAAAAAGTTAGGTGAGCGGATAATATTAAGAAGTTTGCGGGGATAGGGTGGCCGCAGCTGGCACAGGGCAGTGTCAACTAAACAATTATGGGCGAGGCATTTGTCCTGCAGTGGGCGTATTCAGGCTGGTCTTGATGATTATTATGATGATGACTGCATAGTGAATTTTAGAATTCTAATTTATGGTATCGACACGTACCGTTGTCGTCTAATGCGTGTATGAGTCTGAAAAATGAAATGTGCTGCAGCGCAGGACTCGGGATCATGCAGTGTTTATATTTGCGACGTATGTAAACCAATTGCATGCTGTTCAGTGCTACAAAAACACGAAGACGTTTTAGGCGGGCTTGCGAAATTGGTCATGTTTCATGCACAACAGAGAATGGAAGCGGATAGTTCTGGGTAGCGAAAATATATATTTCCGATTCGATGCATTCGAGAGAATGGCATGAGCGCCGGGAACTGAAAGGCCCTCACGAAGAATAACACCGGCGCGCCTCGTGTTTTTTTCTGCCAGCTGAAATGTTTTCCGGAGCAGGTCCTCGAGCAAGCAGCCTCGCTCTAGGGGCAGATCGATGGTAGTCTTGATGGCTTCTGCCTGGGCTAGGCGCCGGAACACTGTCGGTGCCTTTATGCAAGCCTCGGCAATCGACGCGGATGTTTGCACGGTAGAGAACAAAAGAGATCTGCTTTTCCTCTAAAGACATGGCAGCGAAACAACGAATAAAAAAACACCGATGGCACATGAAGGTTCGTGGCGCGTCGATAATGCTGTTTGCGAAGTGCGTTAGCTCACTGCAGTACTAGGCTCCGAGGCGTGAAGGGTGGACATTGTAGTGGAATACTATCATATATGTTAGATGATGGAAGGCGTAAGCCTACAAAACACGCTCGTTGCTGGAAACATTGCGTGTTCCATCAAGGGTTTTCTCTATTCCATGTGCACAGTCGTTGAATCTTTCAGTGACGCAAGCAGGGGTGGAATACATAGGGATCGCCAGGTTGTCGTCAAGATTTCACGTTTGGCTGATTTCACATGTCTAATATGCAACTCCGCGCATGCGCAACCAACCTAAAAAGTTCCGCGAAACTTAAACAAAAACTACATGTCCCGCCCCCCCTTCTCCTTCCAGCAGAAATCCACAGCCGTAGCTTTACCGCGCTTTACCGACTTGAATCACATGATTAGCAGGAGGTTTTACTTTTTCTTTTTCTTTAGCACGCGCAGCTGCGTGATCTTGTTTTCAATACACAATGTCGTCGCCATAACCCCACCGTTTAAGGGAACAAAAATCCGTGGACAGGTACAACTTTACTATGGCTCAGGCCTTTCGCCCGAACGAATCAAGGAGATCTCTTTAGATGCGTGGCGGTGAATTTCGTTAGCCCTGTCTCATATGGGGGTTACGCTATGGCGGGAGCCGTAGCGAAGGCGAGGGGTGAGAGAACGTGCTTACCAGATAAGCTAATCATCTCTTTCACATCTTTCTCTTCTAATTTCGGGAGGACTCTTCTGACGTGCGTGAAAACCGGTCTCATGATATGTAAGCACAAATGTTCTAAAGCCTCCCTGGCTGCAACGTATGGCGAGTTCCTCACTAAAAATTTAGTGCTGCGACTTGCGGTCAGTCAGGTTGGCTGCAAGAAAATTAGTACTAGTAAAGCAGCCGTCTCTCCTCAAGAAACTCGGGAGACTTCTCTAACGAGTTCTTTGTTCTTTTACATACAAAACCAATGAACATAGCGCACACGATTGCGAACACCAAGATATTGGTTTGAGCCTGTCTCTCCGGTCGAGTACTACAGTCCCATCACAATTAGCTTCCCTGCAGCACAGTGCTTCCCCGCTAGCTGAGCCGGTCGGTATGCCGCAGGTGATCACGAAACGTTTTGCTTTATTTTTTTCAAAAGCTCGAAAAGGGGAATGAAAAAAGCACGTTCTACGGGTTGTGAATAGCCTTTTCACCTTTATTCGGTTGTTTATTTGCCTTTCTTGCTACTCTGTTTCTTTATTTGGAGTATTCCCCGTCTTGGTAAACTTCATATCGCGCAGCGGCACAAGGTAACGCTCTTGGAAGCTTCAGTAACAGTCCCACCTGTGAAAATAACCAAATATTGTCCAAAATTATGGCCTCACAAGAGTGTGTAGAAGCTGCTAGATACAAAAGGTTTGCTGTTTCCCTTAAAATCTTAATTTTTTTTTTGCTTCGGGCACGAATACAGCTGGAAACTTCTACAATTATATTGGACACTCACACTGTTCGCATATCGCCGTTAGCTAGAACACTGATGCGCCACACTTATTATCGAAATTCGCCAGTCGGGACCAAGACTATATGAAGACAAAATTGTATGCAAGATGAATAAATGTGTTTGATGTATACCTTGTTCGAAACGAGATGCACCACGTTGCGGAACTACAAATTGGAATCTTAATTAAGACAGAAAATTTTTTATATGAAGAAGAAAAATTTCTCCTATGGCAGAAAGGACAGGCTGAGACGTGGCTTTAATCTTGATATCTTTTCTGGTCGTACGATGAAAGTAGCACGGTCCTGTTTCTTATTTGATTTTGCATAATCTTACATCATTTCCTCGGTATGTGCTTAAGTTCAGCCCCTGACGGTGTTGAATCATTAAAAACTACTTTTATGCGCGAAAATATAGCGGCATTTTGCATAAGAAATCGAAATTATATAATCTTTACTTGCAAAAGAACTGGTCAACGAGAACTTTAAAAAGAGAGTGTTTAAAAACTATTTCCAACACTTCGAGTACCCTAACTGGCCTGCAAGCCAAAGTGTCCTCGAGTATTTTCGATTCGCCGTTTTTAATCAAAAGCTCCGCTGAAAAAGGATCTCCGCTGATTAGCCCAATGCCCCGGGTTGTAACCAGCACATGGCTGCCTCCGTTCGATGAAGGCAAAATACAGTACAACAACATCAGGTAGTGTTAAAAACCCGCAGCTTTCTACGACGGCGTACATTACTATCCAAACTCTGTCGATTAATAAGGCAAAAATTAATCATTCACGGGCGCTTCTTAATCTCGCATCCATCAAAATGTCCCTCTGAGCCAGAGTTCAGAGCCTGACCATTGTAAGCAGCAGTCAAATGTGCAGCCATTAAACTACAATGGCGGTTGCTCTACCAAAAAGAACCAAAATGTAAACTACAATGATACTTATACCACGCAATAAAACTTCTTTTTGGGCCAGTTGGTGCATTTTGAACCTAAGAAAAGGAGCAGTGCCAAACCATGCAACCACAGAGGAAGAAAGGACAAGACACAAGCGCTGTCTTCTGCTTTCTTCATCTTTGGTGCATGCTTTGACGCTGCTCTTTTTCTTAGGTTCAAATTATACCGTGAATTTGCCATTTTTGGGCGTCGACCTAGACTAGCAGCCTCACAGCGCCGCGCTTTACTCGTGCTACAAGAGCCGCACTGCGTCAAGCATCCCGATTGAGGTGCTGAGGCTGTCGAGTGCTGTGACACCTGCTGCTGCTGGCCCCCAGTGGTAGGCTACAAGCATGACCTTGCAGACATGCCCCCAAAGTGAGCGGAACTCAGGTCTAGCACCCTGCCTCCGTGTGTGCGCAAGGAAATGCAGGTCAGCTTTTGCGACCGGGGAACAACGTGAACAGACGCAGTTAACGGTCGCACCGACGCCGGCACTATCCACGTGCTAAACGGCCGTGTACGGCGGCACGGAATAGCGTACTCGTAGGGGGGAGGAGTGCACGGGGCATAAGTGCTTTGGACACGAGCAGTTTACTGCTGCCCGCTAGCATTTTATTTTAGTTAACACGGGGTGTTTACGTCCCTACTGCTGTTTAGAATAATGCCCCTTCGAGGCATAAATGTTTGAGAGTCCCGGATGTGGCTAACGAGACACCGTTATTTACTTGCGTTTTGATACTGTGACAAACGCGTGAAAAAGTTGCTCCTCGTAACCGACGAGCCGCCTTTGGCTTCGCAGCACGCGGTAGCTGAAGACTATTGCCTTGCCTTGCTACCCGAAGCAAATGTTGTATCTAAAAAATCTATATACTGCCAAATAAAGGTGGGCCCGGTACCTATTGTGCAGGGCTATATGTACACGCCTACGTCTACCTTAAGGCCCTGCACATATAGATAGATATACGTGTTCCATAAGTGGCCTATTGGTGAGACCCACCGTCAGCACTTCGTCCACTTCGTCAGCACGCGCTTCGTCCGTTTGTGTTGTAGTGTGTATGTGCCTTGTAGCGCGAATTGATCAGTATGAACCACCGTCAAGTGCGTGTGATTCATGCGGGGCGTCCATGTCGATAGGAAAGCAACGCAAAAAAAAAAGGATAAAGAGACACACACAATTACGGCACTTCTCTCTGTTCGTTTTCCCGTATTTCACGGGATTGCTTCTGATAGAAATGGACCGAAACAACTAGCTCAACTCTCTGTCCTGCTTATCCTAATGAATGTGTGCGGCTGGAAAGAGGTGCTCATAGTGTACCATGTATGGTCACGGGATCCGAATGACCAGATAAGATAGGCGCACTGGTGGAAGTTGGGTGCGAGTCGAGTCAGTTCATCGCCTGTATTTAAGGCGTAAAGCATGAGCTTTTTTTTTCTTTTTTTCTTTCCGCTCTGAAAATTCACGCCGAACTCTGCTGATTCTTTTTCCATTTTAGTCAGTTCTAGGTGCGCTAGTTGCAGAAAGAACACTGTCAGTAATTGGGGAAAAGCGCAGAATTTTTATTAGTGACTTTAAAGTGCTAAAATGCACACAAGAAAAAAAAATTCCCGCCCGCCCCAATGGTACATCGATTCTAAGGGAGGGAGCAGGAGCACAATTTGAATGGCCGCACCACATAGGATAGGTATACAGTCTCTTTTCTTGAAATTTCAAGACTTACGACGGTTGAACTGAATTAATATTTAGATTTAGTCGGAGATCCAGGCGCGAATAAATGAAAAGCTCCAGTAACATAGTTTTGGGACGCAGAAATGGTATTGGTTATTGCTGAAGACTTGACGCCTTGACTGTATGTGCTAAAACTGCACTAAAAGCATGAAATGCGAAAGTGACAAGCCAGAAGTCAAGTACACAATTCACATCGACATTGATTCACAATTATTTTGAGTTTCTTGAGCATAAATTAATTACAAACATATCTTTTGTGTTTCTGCCTACGCTGTTGCTTCTTTGTTTTGTTTTCAGTCCACTAAGCACAGTTTTATTACCACCAGTTTGTAATGAATGACATGGTTCATTGGTTCAAATACTGCTAGTGTTATGGCTTCACCATGACTCGGAAACCGGTCAAGCTCTTATTATAGGAGAATTCCTTTACGAACTCACTGCTTTTAAGTATTTCGCCAAACCTATCGCGTATATACCGACGCGTGTGTTCAGATACAAAAATGTAGAGCAGTTTTTTTTAATCTAATGTCGTTTTGTCACATGTATCACATGTTGAGGCTTGTGTCCTGCGATTGGAAATTGTTTTGATTTAGTTGACTCTAGCGGTGAGAATTATGAGGCCATTAGTTCTGCTAAGAGTGCCCCGTGGCATGGCCAGCTATTTAATACCCTTTTACTTGCTTATTTTAAAAATGTAAGCCTCAGGAGGCCATATCTTTAGGCCGTTTGGTAACTCATAATATGTTTTAAAGAACGCATAAGAGAACGGACGGCAACAGTAAGCGACACAGGGCTTTGTTCACTGCCGCCTTGTGTTCTCTACTCCATCTGTAAAAGGTTTTCTACGGCTCTTCGCCAGTTTCGTGCAATGCTCAGGCATTTAGTCGCTAGGGTAGCAACAAACTTCAGTTGTTCTTTGAATTATTGCATTAAAATATTAATTTAATGGTACTTATGCACCGCTTATGTTATAAATATGCATGAATCTTAAACAATCACTGACGCACGTAAGCGCGAAACACATTACCTGCGGCCGGACTTTAAATGGGCTTGTACCTGAGCTTGCATGCTCGCTTTCGCCTACGTGAGGAAAGACCAGCCCTGTTTTCTGCAAATCGATGCGTACACAAACGCTAGTTGAAGAGCTGTACACCTCAATGATGGCTTCACATTTTATAATTTCGTATGCTGTACGAAATAGTAAAGCTTTGGCGCTACAGGTAATGCAAGTCGCGCGCCTTTCTAGTGTCAGCAAATTTGCGCCCTAGCTCTTTATATGTACTCTGCTTTCAAAGGAAAAATCCATTTAACGCCTACAGTTCCGCACCTATCTCTCCGGGAAATTTTTATGCTGTTTGTTTCTCGGTCCGTTCATGCCCGGCCTCAAGGACCTTCAGAAGTGCACAAGGTATTGCTTGATTGAGGTTCGAACTTTTCTCATTTCCTGTTTCTTGTTAGAAACAACAGCGTCAATTTGAATGTGCTAACTACGTGCAGTTTCACGTTATCGCCTACAATACCAACGTTGTTGAAAGCAGCTGTGCACTGCACCACAAAGGGGAATGTTTTAATGAAAAGACTAGGCAGCGACAGCCATATAACATCAAAGTCCGCAGTGAGGCTGTCAGATGGCGCCACGTGCCCGCGAGTTTGGCCGACGCCCGCCGCGTCGAGACCAATCAGAATCGCGTGAAAACCCCTGAGCGCCACGTTCCGGCGAGCATGGCGCAGCACTCCTAAGTCATCTTGACCAATCAATGCGTGAGCATTGGCGGCGCGCGATGCTGTTGCGCTTACGATACGCACAATGTTAAACATTCATTATGCTTGAGATACGTCCTTGTGTCTTTCAGTGCCTGTTTCATCCCTTGCCTCGCAGCAACATTCCGAGCCTCCCCCCCTCCCTCACCTTTTTGGCACGCGCTCTGCACTTGTAGAGCAGGCTGTGCGTGCGGGATACGTTCTTTACAAGCATGCGCTTGCTGCCTGCACAAACTGTGTTCCTTTGACACTAAGAACACTGGTCAGCATGCATGTAGTCCTGTAGCGGGGTAGTCTAGGCGTAGCACGGATTGCAGCACAACTTTTATTTTTATCTATTTGTTCTCTCTCACCATAAAAAGCAGCTAACCGAAGTTTGTTTTTCTGGTTGACTTGCCTGCCTTTATTTTTATGATCTGTTTATTTCTCTCTTGAGAATTATAGGCTGCCACCACTACTTAGAAAATATCAAGTGTAACCGAGAATGTTACGTTTTCATAGTTCACAATTTAAAAAAAGGAATTTGCAGCCCGCACAAAGGAAAGTTGCACGCAGATGATATCCTGGCAATGAGCATATTAATCTGTCTCAAACGTTCGAAGAACAAACTATTTTGGATTAGGAAAATTTGGAGTTTTAGTACCTAAACATACCTATAAATAGCTAGCGTGAATATGAATTACGAACACACATATACATGTGCCCTTTAGCTTAGCGAGCTTCCAAGGTTCCCTTTTTCTGCTTAGGTCACACGAAAGCCTCAAATGATAGATTTGGAAGCTGTCATTGTTATTTCATTCAGAATACTGGCGATTTTTACGTGTGTCGTAGTCGCCGCGAATCTGTCACGCTGAAAGTCGTCGGAGTGCCCCCCCCCCCAATCAAGTGTGTCTTTTTGCGCTTTCTACATAACAAGTAAGCAAAAAAGAACTACATATATCTTCGGGATTCCTCAAGTACATGCCTGCGACTTTCTGTGTATGAGATACCATGGGCAGCAAGTGCTTAGACTTATAAAAACCCATGTTCAGGTTACCATACAGGACGTTCGCGTTACTCGTTGCTTCTTGTCGACACTGGAGGAAACCACGTGTCAAAATGTTAAAGGCTACCACATCTTATTACAGACATTCCAAACTTGGTTTGTGACTCTGTATAGAAACTAGATTGGTTAAAACAACTGTGTGCCTGCAGCTGTTTTGGTAACGCCAGGGCTTGCAACAAAATGGATACGTAGCGTTGCATGCCTCTGCTTTCAGCGGCGCCGTCGCTGACCTGCAGGAAAGGCAGGGGCGACGACGCGCAGAAAGCCGGGAGGCAGCAGGTCCAGACGCGCGGGAGACTTAAGTTCATTAGAGTGTCCCCTGTCGAGGGCTGGACCCTCTTCTTTTCTTTGCTTTCATAATTAATTTATCCTAATTGGGAGGCTGCAAGCACCGGCGAGCAGTACGACTCAAGGAACTTCCGTGCGGCAAGCAGCGTCTTGCTGAGCCTGCGAGGTTGCCTACCACTTCCGCGTCCGCATTTGTCTCGCCGTTTCTGTTACGTCAAGCGCGGTTGTTGTTTTGAATTCACATGTTAATTTTCCGGAGCATTTGTTAAACCTAGGTCACCGCGCGCTCTGGTTTTTCGTAAATTGCTTGGGTGGCGCACGTTTGCACTCGTGGAGGCAGATTTAACCCTGACAGATAGAAGCGTCCTACGTTACAGTCATACTCGCTGAGCTCCTGGGCTGTTTCTCGTTTCATCTTGTTTCATTAACATTCACGATATTGTGCGTCATGGAAGTTTGTTTCATTTATCTGCTCCAACTGTGCAACTTTTCTCAGTGCATCATGTCTGACTGCGTTAATAGTTAAACATAAAATAATTCTTTCCACTGAAGAAAAGGGCACGAAGACGGATTGCAGCTATATTTTAATAGGTTTGGTTACCTCGGTGGAAATTATAGCATTCAGAATATATCAACGAACGCGCAGTCAAAGTTCCCGTGACGGACATGGACATTATCTAAAGTTTTGGCAATTTTGCGAGGCCAACGGTTCAGATGTTCAACACTACAGCCATGCAATTAGTAAGTAATAATGTATGTAATAGAACACTTTATGCTCCTTTTGTGGTCTTCTGCAAGATATCAACTCAAGTTTTTTTTCGCATACATACTAAGTGTGAGCGAAGAGGTCGGGGGAGCTGCTTGCCTGTGCGCAAGCTTGAACAAAGAAAGCGCTAGAATGCAGTAGCTCACCTGTAGTGTCACCTAGCGCAGGAATCTGGCTTTTGTTCATTGAATGCTTCTTCCGTGCAAAGCTTACTGCAGCTATAAGGTGGCTTTCCCTGGTATTCCGAGCAAATATAGTTCGACGCCTATAGAGCAACTCAGTTAGAACGACGATCTCGCATGCTGGTATTCATGCCGGTGAGTACACACTGCTCTTGCACCGTGGAAATAATTTTATCCTCCTGAAAGCGGAAAAAAGAAAGTCATTCCCGCGGCAGTATAATTTCGTCTGTTCACGGAGCCGTCCTCGCTTGTGTCCACATGAGCACGCCTAAAACGCGTTCGACAGAGACAGTGGCGCCGTTTAAATGTCAGGAACTGATATATACAGGGGCGCTCCCTTGACCGGAATAGGAGGCGTCTGACAGAAAATAACGAGAACGCCCGTTCACCTCCTTTAGAGAGTCTTGAATTTTTTCTTTTGACCGGAGCAAAAAATTTTCAGACGTGATGCTCTGAAAGTAGTTCTCACCGAGCAACAGCTCATTCGCAACACAACCTCAACACAGTGTTGAACTTTTTTTATTCAGCGAGTTTGTTTCAGAACATTTGTTCTCCTCTTCTGAATTGTATTTCTTGTACAATTTTATTTTTACCTAGTAGTGCGTGTGGGCTACTTCGGCGAAGTTCCACGACGCTTTCACTTGATTTTGAGGAGCAAAATGTTCAATTTTCTTAGTGCCGCGTTCTTTAAATATGCTTAGTATGAACAAGAAACCAAGTAAATATACCTTGTATTACATTTCGTACTTCCAGTCTTCTTCAGCAAACAGTCCCGTAAACAAAGCTAGGCTTCAAGCTTGGCCAATTTCATTGAACCTCTGAAATCTGAGCAGGCAAAAATATATCGCAAGAGTTTTCCTCCTCTCCGAGGGTGATAAGGCGAATATATTTGGTATTGTTTTACATATTGTTCTATGAATCCTGGCATATACTAAACGGCATTCAAAGCAGATTCAACAAAATACTGTCTCTATTCTGCAAACACTTTAATGAAATGTAGTTATCGTGTTTTCACTACTTTTGATTAGACATAAACCCAGAATTTTTACAGCCCATAGGGGGAGGGCCGCTCCGTGGAGCATGCATCGCATCTACGGCCTCAAGAACGGACCGCTCAACACCCCAGGGACACGCAAAGATCGGTAGTTCGCGCCCGTAGAGCGTGCTCCCGGCGCATCGCGCGTGATATGTGGCGCCAACGCACTTTAGTCGGCAACGCTCGCACTCTGCGGCTTCTGGAGCGGATATGATGGATGGCAGTGGCTTCGCTACCGTCGTTGCCTCCATCACATATTCCGTCAGGCCATCGGTTCCCCTGCGCTTGCTGCCCTCTGGCGTCCACCTCACGAGGGTTTGCATGACTGCGTGAGGCGTAGGGTTCGATGATGAGGCGGAGATCCGGGAATACTCAGAAGTTTTTCTTTCTCCTTCCGGAAGCGCGCACACTCTATGTCTTCTACGGATACGCTCTTTTAAGCGGTGTTATGTGGATGAAGCATAAGTACGTTTGCAATTTTACTGTCCACGATGGCTTAGCAGTAGAGTGTGCGTGAAAATCTTCCTTTAAGCTAGATCCACATGACAGACTGGTCCGCGGACGAAATAGAGACGTCACTAGCAACTTGTCGATCATCCTTCAGCAGTTTGCATGCGCACAGCGGGCTTCGAAAGCATACGGCGGAGTAGATGGCCCGGAAAATTCTAGAAACGGTTGTGCTCTTCGCTCTCTCGTGCTGCTCCCTAGTGCCTTTGGAGAAGCGAGACTGGTACCACACCCCTCAACTGCCCCAGCTCATAGGAAATGGGCAGCCGACAACACCTAGCCTAACACGGTCATTTGCTGACACAAAAGTGCCCTACATTGAAAAAGAATAAAAAACTGAAAATGCGTTGCTTCCACACTCAAGAGCTCCAGTTCTTTTAGAAACGCAGCACACAGCCACCATAATGCGACAGGCGAATATCACAGGGCTCCGCGTTCGAAGCCTGCGCTATCCACTTAGTCCCTTGATCAATATTTTATAAAGTGGACTATTTAAAATTGGTCGTGTCGAAGCGTTGCTCTGTGGACAGAGGCTTCCCTATGGCCTCTTTTTAATTTTTCTCGCAGTGGCTGCTTAGTGAATATGACGTTCGGCAGCTGAGGCCGAGGTAACACGATCCAATCCCTACCTTGGCGGCTGCCGAAAGCGCTCCTGCATTGTGTGATATCAGTGCAAGTTCAAGAAATCCAGGCCGTAGAAATAAAAAAGGAGCCCTCAACTTCAGCGTCTCTGTTTGCCCATGTGTAGCTTCGAGGTATTAAAGCCAAGGTGATTTAAACGCATACTGTAACATAAAACAACATAGCATAACTGCGTAACATCCCATACAAATACAGAATATACCACAACAACCTATACGATATCATTACATACGATAGCACACCATTCATGCCATAACATAGCATAACATATAACTTATTGTGTTCAGAAAAGAAAAAACAGCGCTCAATTCTACACAAACCACACAGAAAGACGGACAGGACGGGCGCTGACTCCAACTAAACTTAGTTGGAGTCAGCGCCCGTCCTGTCCGTCTTTCTGTGTGGTTTGTGTAGAATTTAGCGCTGTTTTTTCTTTTCTGAACACAATGCCACACCAACTAGCCCAGCAAAAGGTACTGTTAAACATATAACTTACCATGCCATATACTTACATACCTTTTCATAGTGTGTTGTGAAGAATTGTTTTTTTTTTCTGGTTTCTAATCATACATAGTCTATTTAGAAAGTAACTCTACTCTACATAAACTTAAGCAACTTCGTAAATGAAATAGTTGAAGTATTAGGCCCGAAAGGGCGGCTGTGCTGAATCGACTCTCTTCGCCAGTGGAAGCAGCCCCAACAACTAGGTAGATCCTGCGTGCCGGCGAAAAAACATCGCCAAGCGGTTCGTTCTCTCTGAAAAGCCGCTTGGGGTGGCAGTGTGGAGGTGCCGCACAGGGAGACAATGGGGGTCGCGGAACAGCGCCTCCACTGTTCCACGCAGCTTCGCGCTCAGGCCGTGCAGCCGTTATCGACAATCGCTCAATTACGTCCTTCAGGCCAGAGAGACGCGTCCGTGCGTGCGCACACGCTCCCGGCATCGTAACGTGCCTCCTTTCTATCGCCACGCTGATGGGGGTAGCTTTTGTGAGACAATCGCATTTCGCTCCCCTCTTTCGCTCTGCAAGGTGTTGCAAGGACTCGGGGGAGCGATTGTGGCGGCGGCTTCTTCGCATCAGCAAAAACGCACTGCACTTGTGCCTCGTGCTTTCGTGAGTGTATTATTTAGGGGTAGAGGCTGTCCAAATAATAAACGGGCGTAAAGATCACTTTCTTAATAGCCATCACTTTATACCGTTCGTCCTTAGAAAAGTCACCTGCTGAATATATTTCTAATCACACACACGTCCACCACTGCTGAATCCTTTAGAACGTTCGCTAAAGTGCGGCTTATGCGGGCAGGTGAACGCAGGAATTGTTAAACGGCTGAAACTCCAAGTGGAATGGTACTATAATTTGTCTCTAAAGACCGCGATCGGTGTTTGCACAACAACGATGCTAGTAGAGGGGATTTATACTAGCAAGTGCTTCATTGTTCCTGCTAGCAGTACCCTGATTTTGTTGTCACTTGTGTGCTCATAGAGTAATTCACCATTCTTACTTGCCCTACTTATGTGAGTTCCGCGCATTGCTTGTGTGAAGGAAATGTTTTGCAGTGAGATGCTACGCTGGAACAAAGATCCCGATTCTAAATGAAAAACACTCTGCCCTAAAATTTACCTTCGGGCAATGACGCAGCGGGGATTAAGATGCATAGTTTTTCTATTTTACCCTTTTTTACCAGGATTAGTTTTTTATTAACAAGATTAAAAAGGTGTGATAAATAGTACCGGATTCGGTTTCCCCACCATGCAAAGAAGGATGCTAGCAAAGATGAATTATGGCAAGGAAACTCTCTTGCAACTCTCGCTCAATGGAGCCCGTAACTGGAGTACTACTGATGTGAAAGTTTGTTGAAGAGAAGGCTATTGTGAGCATTTCTACTTTAAAGATCTACCTTTCTTTATTTATGTCTCGCGAGTATCTCGAATATCTTTAGTATTTCATTTCCTGCAGTGTGCTAAACTTATAAGTACATGATTGCGATGGCAGCCGGACAACCTTTACTGAGGTTGTCATTCATGTTTCTGTGTCTATGTGATTCTTGAGTCCGTATACCCTTACTTAGTACTACACCCTTGTATATTTACGTATTGCTATAAATGTTTGTTCCCACCTGTGTATAGTAATGTATCTGCATTTACAGTGATTATACTGACTAATTAACGTCCTTTGTTGTGACGCGTATACTTTGTTTACTAAGTTGCATACTATTCTTGTTGTAATTATGTTGTGATTTGTCGAGTTGTATATCGTCTGTGCGAGCGGTTTCTTTAGATTTTCTATAAAGAGTAGCGTGCGTCGCTAAATGGCATCAACCACTCCTTTCATGTCAACATAAATAAAAAAAAGCCTGGCCACGGCTTTGGCCGCCTGGTATTTCCGAACTTGTTGGGGAACGCGTAATAACAATAAACCACAGCGCGCTCATGGGGAATGATGCTAGATTCTTTATGGGGTGCTTGCTAGAGTCTTATGATCCTGTTTAAGAGCAGAGAAAGGACTGTATTTATGCAGTCGGTCTTTTGCTTGTTCCGAGTACATTTTATTTTCTAAGTTGGAGAGCACCTTCAGAAACCCTCATTCCATCTGTTTTCAATAAAGAAAGCCTCAAGTGTATCTTTTTTTCGAGCTTCGAAGAAAGCCCGGGAAATACAAAAAAAAATCACTTTATTAGCGCATTCGTGCGCCGCGATTGTGCTGCGCTTAACCGTGGCTTGAGTGAAAGAAATCAGTGGTTGCGGCGCCCGCACGAGCCAGTCTGCAAGCGCGACGGTGCAACTTGCACAGTCACGCTTGCACTCTGGGGCGCGAGCGTCGCAACTACCGTCGACATATCGGGCTGCCGCAGCAATGGGGTCGTCGCACCATGCCAGTGGCTGATTTCTTTCACTCAAACCACGGTTAAGAGCAGCACAATCGTGGCGCACGAATGAGCTAGTAACGTGATTTTTTTTTTGTATTTCGCGGGCTTTCTTTGAAGCTCAAAAAAAAAAAAAAGATACACGTGAGGCTTTCTTTATCGCAAATAGATGGAATGGGAGTTTCTGAAGGTGCTCTCCAACCTTGCTATTCATATGTGCTGCCTGAAGTCAATACTTACGCATTTAGAAAAATTATCTTAATTGCTAATTAATTCATTGCAAAACAAAAAACTGCCTATGATGCTCAAGCCGGTTAGTAGCTGTATGTAAGTGGTTTCCCTCGCCTACCTCGAATATCTTAATTTTTAACCCCTGGCTAAAGTTAGCCTGGACACCCTGTATACACATATATATGTGTTAGGAGAAGGTAAGTGACGCCAACCAAGTAAAATACAGGAAAAACACGACGTTTCGGGACCGGCTCGGCCCCTTCTTCACGGTGTGACTACGGGCGAGCGCAGCTTGGCTTTTTAAGCCCCTGTGTGGAGGACCTGCGGGTCAATGGCCGCAGCCCATGGACGTAGGATGAGGGGAGAGTCCCCAGGGAACGATTAACATTCTCTCGTGTTTGCTGTATGTGCCACGACTCGAGTAGAAGCCTCCTGCGTGGGTTAGCTTCCGTTTCCAATACAATGGTGCTGTCGAAGTCAATTGGGTGGTCACACCCTTCACAGTGTTCGGCCACGGCGCTGCGTTGACGATTCATGTGACGGACGTCCGCTTTGTGTTGGTTCATCCTTTCCGCGAAGTTCTTCGTTTCCCCTATGTACGACGCCGGGCAGACGGAACACGGAATTTTGTACACGACGCCCTGGGCCTTTTCTCTGGGCTGCCGGTTTTTTGGGCGGGGGAGAAGGCGACCGATAGTGCTGGTCGGTTTGTGCGTTGTCAGCACCCCCTCTTTTCCGAGAATGCGACCGAGCGTCTCGCTCACGCCTCTCACGTAGGGGATGCAAACACGTTTCCGCTTCTGGCATGCGTCTGAGGAAATAATAGACCGGATTTTGTTTTGCCTTTCTTGCTTCCTGATAATGCGCCGGATGAATGAGCTTGGGTAGCCGTTCTTTTGGAGGTCAGAAATGACTCGGTTCTTCTCCTTCCTTTTATCTTCACTTGAGGAACATATGGAGTCGGCTCTCTTCAGTAATGACGTCACGACAGATGCTTTGTGCGGGATGGGATGGTTCGAATCGAAATGTAGGTACCGTCCTGTGTGGGTTGGCTTCCTGTGCACCGAGGACTGCAGGCCTTTGTCGTGCCTTGTAAGTAGGACATCCAGAAAAGGCAGGCTGCCCTGCTGTTCATGTTCAACAGTAAATTGTATGGCCGGTTCAACTGAATTTAGATGACTCTGGAGGTTTTCTATCTCTGAGGTTTTCACCACACAAAAGCAGTCGTCTACATAACGGAGGAATAACTTTGGCTTGGGATTAAAGGAGGAGAGGGCCCGGCTTTCGACGTCTTCCATGGTTAGGTTAGCCACTGTGACTGAAATTGATGCCCCCATAGCAGTTCCGGTTGTTTGCTTGAAAAATTCTCCGTTGTAGGTGAAAAAGGTACTGCGCAGACAGAGGTCGAGAAGGCGGCATACCTCATCGACGTTGAGTGGAGTTCTCTCGTGCAGCGTTTGGTCGTTTTCGAGTGCGCGGCGAGCGACGGACACAGCAAGGGGAACCGGTACGCAGGTAAATAGCGACACCACGTCAAATGAGACTAGGCTTTCGTCTTCCTCCACGGTAAGGTTCGAGACAAGTTGGACGAAATGCCGCGAATTCAGTACATGCGTGGGTGTTCTGCCGGCGAGCGGCGCCAGTACCTTGTGCAGGTAGTCAGAGAGACGTCGCAGAGGAGACAGGGTGAAGTCTACAATTGGCCGAAGGGGGACGCCAGGTTTGTGAGTTTTAGGTAGCCCGTAAAAACCTGGAGCTGAGCCGTTTCTGGAGATGAGGCGGAGGTAAAGCCATTTGAAATCAGGATGCCGCTTGAACATCTCTGCCAGGGTTTTGTTGAGTGTTGCCTGAGTGTTTGAAGTCGGATCCTTGCGAACCTTCTCATACGCCCCACTGCTCAAAAGGGCTGACGCCTTCTCCTCGTAGTCGCGTCGGTCCATCACCACTGTAGAGTTGCCCTTGTCTGCCGGGAGTATGACGATGTCGGTGTCGTCCCTGAGACCGCGTAGGGCTTTTCGTTCCAGTTGAGACAGATTGCTCGGAAATTTGGGGGGTACCTTGGCGATGACACCAATCGCTTTCAGGCGGACCTCTTCCCTGACTTCAAACACTCAGGCAACACTCAACAAAACCCTGGCAGAGATGTTCAAGCGGCATCCTGATTTCAAATGGCTTTACCTCCGCCTCATCTCCAGAAACGGCTCAGCTCCAGGTTTTTACGGGCTACCTAAAACTCACAAACCTGGCGTCCCCCTTCGGCCAATTGTAGACTTCACCCTGTCTCCTCTGCGACGTCTCTCTGACTACCTGCACAAGGTACTGGCGCCGCTCGCCGGCAGAACACCCACGCATGTACTGAATTCGCGGCATTTCGTCCAACTTGTCTCGAACCTTACCGTGGAGGAAGACGAAAGCCTAGTCTCATTTGACGTGGTGTCGCTATTTACCTGCGTACCGGTTCCCCTTGCTGTGTCCGTCGCTCGCCGCGCACTCGAAAACGACCAAACGCTGCACGAGAGAACTCCACTCAACGTCGATGAGGTATGCCGCCTTCTCGACCTCTGTCTGCGCAGTACCTTTTTCACCTACAACGGAGAATTTTTCAAGCAAACAACCGGAACTGCTATGGGGGCATCAATTTCAGTCACAGTGGCTAACCTAACCATGGAAGACGTCGAAAGCCGGGCCCTCTCCTCCTTTAATCCCAAGCCAAAGTTATTCCTCCGTTATGTAGACGACTGCTTTTGTGTGGTGAAAACCTCAGAGATAGAAAACCTCCAGAGTCATCTAAATTCAGTTGAACCGGCCATACAATTTACTGTTGAACATGAACAGCAGGGCAGCCTGCCTTTTCTGGATGTCCTACTTACAAGGCACGACAAAGGCCTGCAGTCCTCGGTGCACAGGAAGCCAACCCACACAGGACGGTACCTACATTTCGATTCGAACCATCCCATCCCGCACAAAGCATCTGTCGTGACGTCATTACTGAAGAGAGCCGACTCCATATGTTCCTCAAGTGAAGATAAAAGGAAGGAGAAGAACCGAGTCATTTCTGACCTCCAAAAGAACGGCTACCCAAGCTCATTCATCCGGCGCATTATCAGGAAGCAAGAAAGGCAAAACAAAATCCGGTCTATTATTTCCTCAGACGCATGCCAGAAGCGGAAACGTGTTTGCATCCCCTACGTGAGAGGCGTGAGCGAGACGCTCGGTCGCATTCTCGGAAAAGAGGGGGTGCTGACAACGCACAAACCGACCAGCACTATCGGTCGCCTTCTCCCCCGCCCAAAAAACCGGCAGCCCAGAGAAAAGGCCCAGGGCGTCGTGTACAAAATTCCGTGTTCCGTCTGCCCGGCGTCGTACATAGGGGAAACGAAGAACTTCGCGGAAAGGATGAACCAACACAAAGCGGACGTCCGTCACATGAATCGTCAACGCAGCGCCGTGGCCGAACACTGTGAAGGGTGTGACCACCCAATTGACTTCGACAGCACCATTGTATTGGAAACGGAAGCTAACCCACGCAGGAGGCTTCTACTCGAGTCGTGGCACATACAGCAAACACGAGAGAATGTTAATCGTTCCCTGGGGACTCTCCCCTCATCCTACGTCCATGGGCTGCGGCCATTGACCCGCAGGTCCTCCACACAGGGGCTTAAAAAGCCAAGCTGCGCTCGCCCGTAGTCACACCGTGAAGAAGGGGCCGAGCCGGTCCCGAAACGTCGTGTTTTTCCTGTATTTTACTTGGTTGGCGTCACTTACCTTCTCCTAACATTAAATTTCCCAACCAGACAGACTTCTGTCGAATGTTTTCTTTTGAACATATATATGTGTGTGTGTATATACATTAAAAAAAAAACTATTTACAGAGCACGTAGGTAGACGTCTCGTGGCACAAATATGATAGAAAAGAGCAGAACTAAAAGGTCGGCAAGAATATACAGCGCATCAGGAGAGGAAGTCAATCCGGTAAAAAGTCCAATCCTTTGTAAATGTCCGTTACCTGCAGCAACATTCGAATAAAATAAATTCTGTGCGAAACAACAGGTTCAACGTTGCAGTCTTGCATGCTATCGCCACAGCTGGTGACGCCTCGATTTAAACTGCAACACACTCGCGTGCTGTGCATAGATGTCGTCTTCATCAACTTTCATCTTTGGCGCGAACAGATCAGATCAGCGTAAGCGCGATCAGAGCTTAACCCTCGTTTAATATGGTCGCCAGAAGTGCTGACGACCCATCAAAGTCAAACTATGAGCCAATCAAGCTAAACACCTGCTTTCGCGTTGTTTCTACTCGGTTCAACTGCGCTAAAACCCTACCATTTTTATGCCAACGCAGTCCTAGATATGAAACCAACGACAGTCGACGCGTTAAAAGGGTTTGATCGTGATGCTCACAATCATAGGCGATGTCGACTGTTGTACGTATTCCTGTTATGATTTGACGGTTAAGATTGCTGTTGTCCGTCCGCACGGATTTGCTGTAGCCGGCAAGCTCGTTGGGTGCGGCCACGCTTAGTGGATTGAGCACAAGAATTACGCGCCAGGCCTGGAGTTTGAAGTACAGTTTTTATTGACATGTGAGTTGGGGACAAATTAGTGAATGCTGAAAGCCAACGAATTCAACACGCGACGGTCTTGGAAACGGCAGCAGCAGCTTGGGCCATCGATTCAAGCGGTGTCAAATGTCAGCAATACCGACTGGAGCCGTTTAATGACAAATTCGACGAAGATTTCTGGTGCCCATTTCCACCTGTTGAAAATGTCTGTGCGCTGGCTTATTGAGAGCTAGGTCACGACCCATGTCTGCGGAAATTCAGTGGCGTGCCTCAGTCGATCATAGTGGAAGAGGAAGTCTTGTGTGCTATTGGATTCTATAGGAGCTGGATTTTAGCGGGAATAGTCAGCTAAGGCCACAGCACTATATATTACCAGACCATGGCGAGTCGCGGCATGTGGGACGTCTCCGACGCACTGGGCAGAAGTGGTGCCGACGACCCAGCATTGCGATGGCTCGTCTATCCAAAACTGCGGCCGAGTGTCGTTACATTAGGGACGTTTCCTTTTTCGTGGCATCGCACCAGACATCGTGGGATGTGTCTGCGGCGCATACGCTGGAATAAAGGCTCTTTCAAAGTCTAACCCAGACGTGGGCAAGCTATCAACCAGATTTTCTTGCTTGAGCAAGAAAAACTACGACATGAACAACCACTTTCACTCCCTTAAATGTCTGAGCGATGCACAGTCATGAAATCATGACTGTGAAGTCGTGAAGTCATGAAGAACGACTGCTCCGTGGAGGCTTCCGGGTTCCCGGGTACGAAGCACAAAGATTAGTAAGCGAGATGATAGCAAGCTAACGAGGGTATCGTGACATTTGAAATTAGAGTGGTGACTCTTTACATGCATACCTACTTGAGGGTGCTGAATCGTCAATTTTACCTGGACGGACTAACTTCGCACCGGTGCAAGGTGCAAAAGTGCTCATTGTTGATAATGATGCCGAACTTCAGTGCAGTTGTAACTAAAAACGAAAGAAACTACATCGAGGTGCGCAGAAATGGGCAGCTTTTCTCCGCTCCTCCGCCGCCGTAATAGGCTCATTCTGGGAGTTTTTCTAAAACACTTAGCAGACCACAATCGGTGTTATAATCGAAAAACTAGGAAAACGTTCCCGAGAACTTGTCACCTCAAGTGGGAATCGAAAGTGAGGTCATCTGCAAAGACTAAAGATGTAATCGTGGTAAAAGCGTTTTTATCTTGCACATCAATATAGATTCTTTTAGTACTGTTGCATATCTAGTCAACGCCGTAAAATGTCGTGTAGAGGTATTTTAATGTCAAAAAGCGCACACACTGTTACTTTCAAGAGGTATATTTGATTGCGCAATATTCTTCTCGCCCTCGCAGAAGACCGCTACTCCCTTCTGGAAAGTGGCGAGCTGCTGGTGCACAAGGCAACGCCCGAAGACGCCGACCGGAGCTACCGCTGCAGAACGCGGCACCGTCTCACGGGTCACCTGACAGCAAGCTCAGTCGCCGGCAAGATCACCGTGTCTGGTAAGGTACATTGAGACCCTCAGAAGGAAACAGAGCTCGACGCCTTTACTCTTTTGAAAAGCTTAAACTAATGTATACAAAGTATATTCAGAAAATTATTGCCAAGCAAGCAGTTAATATAACGCTGAATAATGCCATTTACGGGTATTGTGAGCGTCATTAACAATGTAAGGGCACCTGCTAAACATGTACTGTACAAATGCTTCAATTAGCGAGGATAAATGTCCTCAGAATGTCACTAATTATTCCAGACGCATCGATCAGCGCTAAGGTACTGCGCTACTCAGCTGAATGGAGAGAAGTCTGGGCTTGCGCCTCACTTATTCAGTGTCAAGAAAAGAACAGTTAGAATGGACGAAGTACACTAAAGGAGCTGAATTAGATTCCTGCATACTATTAATGATCAGTATGCTATCAATTCGCTTTTTTTAGTAGGCAGCCTACTCGCATTGAGGAAATTCTCCACGATAAGCAAGCCACATTTTAATACCATCGAGTCGAAGCCAACGAAATGCGTAACGCAATAGCAAACAATTAAGAAAGGTATTCTGGAGAGAAGCTTGCCTTAAACGGCACCGGTAAGACGCACGAGAGCTTTGTGATCAAACTTAATTTTCAATGCCAGTTCTGGCATTGGGAAAAAAGAAGCACAAAGTAAAGTTAAAAAATATGGTAGATGTGAGGAAGAGTCTAGGCTCTGACCCGGAAAAGCTGTCTAAACCATGCTGCAAATCTAGTTTTAAGCGCCTTTTCAATTCGCGTTGCTGCAACGCCCTTCTGTGGAAAAAGGCCTGCGGGAGCGGATTCAGTGATTTCGTAGGCGCTGGTCGCACGCTTTGACGACGACGCCCTCGGAAGACGTGCCCAGAGTTCGGCGTGCCCTCTGGCAGTTTTGTCGTCGCTCCGAAATGTACGTCCGCACGTGTGCTTGCAAAGTAATTCCTACTGAGCTGAAGGTGCGACCAATTCGTCTTCGCATCGTTCTCACGTACTAGCATCGCTTTAGATGCTTGTGAAGGGCTAACGGAAAGAAAGAGGGGTAAACTAGCGTCGTCGCTTTTTCCTTCGGGGTGTCGCTGGTTAAGGAAAACTCGATCAAAGCTCAAAGCAGACTACTGCCCGGCAGCATAAACAGTACAGCGAACTGAGCTCCGCAGCTCTCTTTCATTCAAGTTTTCAATGCGCTGAGAATGTGCGATTCATGGAGCAAGCGCCTTTCTCTTGTTTTCAAAATCTCTGTTTTAAGTAAATAAGTAAATAAAAAAAATCCTTGGACAGTACCGACTGCTCGTGATGCAGCTTTTGAGCGTTAAAGCAGATGTGCTAAAGAAAAACTTCCATTGGCTTCCTTGGATAATTTGGCATCCGTGGGGCAAGTATAACTAAGTAATGCTAAGGTTCGGCAAAGAAATAGACACTTCGCAAGCTTAGGTCTAATCTTCTCTAAAGAGAGCAGATGACAGTAATTATTCTGTCCACATTTTTTGGCTGCATTGCGATTTATATATTTTTTTAGATTTGTTCCTTCAATGGGCGCGACGTAATACCCAGAAAGAAAAAAATATTTAGCGGGGACTTGCGCAGGGTATGCTGATTTCTGGGTGTCACAGTATCACAGGTAATTTTTCGTTGTTATCGCAGATGCGCACGCGATGACACAGGTGAAAGTCACCCTCAACTTTCCCGAAGTCAGGACAACTGTGGGCAGCCATGTTGACCTACCTTGCGTCGCTCAAGGGTACCCACCCCCACATTACACGTAAGTAATGCATGTCTCATGCGTGAGCCCACTATTAGATAACAAAAGAACAGAAAGTATCGGTCGATTCCTTGTTACGCGTTCCAGGTGTGATCTGTCTGGCGGACACAAAGAACGAGAAATCAAGCGTTCATACCAGCATATTTATGGCCATTTTGTGCAGGCGATCAGCCAAACAGAAACACAGAAATCACCACACGCGAAGACGACAAACGCGGACACTATAAACACGTGCTAGCCAGGCTATGAATGCGTTCTCCAACACGACAGAGAGGGGATAAAAAGTTGCAACATTTTTGAGGAATCACTGTTCAGTCATATCTTTAGGATATTGTACATTTAAAAACGGTTAAATCTTTCCTGGTATGGTGTCTCCTATATATATCTTCGCTTTCAAACTTCTGCTTTGTAACGTACGAAATGAATGCCAGTTTTTAGCAAATTTCTTGTTGTTCCGTTTTGCGCTAATTACAGACCAGCACGACAGCTGCGACTGAGGGCAGCTGGGTGAAAGTGAAAGAGACCCGCAACTTTTGAATGCGCGTGTCACAACACTTGGACATGATTCCAAAAAAGCCATACCTACCATTCACTGTATTTTGACATGCTCAAAATACAGGTATATAAAATGCTGTATTTTGTCGCGTGAGCTTCCCTTCGCATTCATTTCAGAAGTCTCGCTAGAACTCTACTTCTTAAGCAGCCTTAGATCACAGGACGATTGTACTCGGTCGACACATCCAACCCGCATTTACCAGAACAAAACAAAAAAAGCTGGTGAGGCTGCGTAACATAAACAGCGTGGTGAAATTAAAGCAGGGGTCTCCACCGAGATGAGAGGGGATGCTCAGTGCAGTGAAGGGTTGCTTAAGCCGATTCTTGGCCATGTCGAAACCCGCCTTGTTCGCGACACCGACTCAGGCGCTGCCCCACTCTGGTCACGCAGGTGGTACCGCGAGGACCGCGCAGGCAGGCGCCTCTCGGTCGCCGAGTCGGACCGGCTCCAGTCTTCCAACGGCGTGCTCAGCATTCGCGGCGTCAATGTGCAAGACGGCGGCCGCTACGTATGCGTAGCCCGGAACACCGTGGGAGAGCAGAAGATCGAAACCCTGCTCTCGGTTGCAGGTGGGTCGTTGCCTGCTGGCATCCCTGCTATGCGGGCGTCAATAGTCGGTGCCTCCCTCGCAGCTATGCCTCGGGCTTGGGTATCGACTGTGCCTTTTTCTTGTCAGGTGTTTCAGCTTCTGGTGCTTTTTCAGGAAGGGGGAGGGGGGGGGGTAGGTGTATGGAAGAAATTCTTCAGGCTACGCACGTTGCTTCGATGCTGAGACGGTTGTCGTTGCACGCTTGTTAAGGGATCTAAATGACGCGCGAAACGAAATCAGTATTTCGCTTCACAGTTTTATCTTCCCAAGTTCTGTGATGTGCTTCTTTTCTCTCTCTTGTAGTTGTGAATAATATCATTGAAATCTTAGATGAAGCACGATTTGCATTTCTCCTCCTTAGGGATGAAACATTCTCGGCCGAAACAGATGTGCATATTATGCTTAATCGTGGCTATGTATTGAAGATGATGAATACTTCTTTTTAATGGCATGAGAGGCAGCTTTCTTCAAAGAAGGCATAGCACAAGCAGTTCACTTTACTCGAGGTGGGTTCAAAGGCTCACTCACGCCCAATAATTCTAGACAAATGTATTTTTAAACGGGAAAGATTTGATGAAGGCAATTTTTTGACATACTGTAAGATTGCACTATAACAATCAATATATACGCAGGTTTCCCGGCGATAGGCCCGCATTTTTTTGCTATTAACGTTTTTGCTAACGTGAAAACCATTCGCCATTTATTTTTATGGCAGTATTAAGTGCTCGATGCAAACGGTAGAAAAAAATAAAATAATGATATTGCTACACAACGCAAGAATGAACCATTAGCTGTAATATTTGCATAACATTATCTTCCGATTCCGCAACATTCAAAATTTTTGTCCAAGAATGTCTTACATGTGATGATTTCAACCTCTAGAAGACAAGCACCAGGCTAAGAGACAGCTTGAAATCTACGAACGCTAGCGCCTATTTTGCAGTTATTCACTAGTAACAACAACACGCTGCAATTAAACACAGAAAGACATGGGCGGCTAGAAAAAACATAGAGCTTTCGCCTATATTCTGTAAACGTTCGAATCAGAATTGTATGAATGATAACGAGGACGATGAGGACAGGGCATTCTCTGACAGAGCAATGATGTAAAAAACTTCAGGGGGCACTTTGGCTCTGTAAAGTGCTGCAAGGCGAAAGCGTTACCTGGCGCACTGTTTGTTTGTTTTTATTTATCGTATTCTAGTTTTTATTTTTCTTATATTTTGTTTTTTAATTTTATTATTTATTTTTGTTTCTTTTCTTATTGCTATTTTTTATTTCTTTTATTTTATTTATGAAACCCATGCATTCAATAGGTGCGCCTTTATTCATGCTCAAATTCATTCATGCTGTGGGAGCGTCTCCACTTCAAATGCCAAAGGCCCTGGTTCGATTCCCAGCCTCAACAGTTTTTTTTTAAGCAGTGAAGCCAAAACGCGGGCACATCTGCCAACACGGCGGCTGACGACAGTATGAGGCATTAAAGGCTTCCGCCTTAAAAGTCCGACTTTCTGTCATGGTTCCAGCAGGTATACGTTTTGGGTAGAAGTACTGTCGCCGTTTCAGCAAGCAGTCTTCTGCCTAAAATATGGTCGCAGGCTTTAAACCAGTAAATACAGGCCCGTCTTTTGTGTCTGTAGTCTGAAGCCTTTGAGAGAAGCGCGGTTTTGAGCCCAGCCGGTGCCTTTGCAGTCTGTGTCGAGAATCAAGGACTGAACGAAAACTTTTTCGCTTCGTGATTGCAAAACCCGCTCTACGAAGAACACTTGGGGCTGAGAAGGGTGAAAAGCTGCATGTGATCGATATTTGCTCTTTGTATTAGAACTAACACAAGCAAAATGGGCAAAAAGGTGATGTGGGCATTTAGCGATGGATTACTTACGACCTTTGACGATGTGTGTAATATTTCTTCTTGTGTTCGCCGTGTTTCTGAAAATTTTAAGCGCGCACTTTCCTTCCTGTTTAAGCGCATAATCAGTTGCTGTTCTTCTGTAGCTATCAGTCCTCTCAGACCAAAATCAGATCTGTTCTACTAGGTGAGTACTTAGTTCTTGCGCTTATATTATAATGTCAACTACTCTCCGAAATCTCCTCTCTTTACCTTCTAATATTCTAAAAACAAAGCCAAAATATAGGTAAGCAACGCTGATATTGTTTATAGGAAAATCTATCACTCATTATCTTAGTGAATGCAACAACAAAAATTGGCGCTTTGCAGAACTGACAAAGACGCCTGGAAGACAAATGAAGAAAACGTTCAAATAACTTACAAAGGAAAAAGTTATATTAAACATTATTAAGCCGTAATGGTAGCGCTATGCTGATTGCCTGGTTCCAAATAACGCAATATTTATTGACGTGCCAAAAGGCACGCAAGTTTTTAGGGAACGTTAGGGCTTAGAGTTAAGTGCTAACTATGCGCAACTTTCCTAAACATCAGTCGCTGAATGTTGTATTTAGGTTCCCTGCTTTCCTTCCGACTCGCAGTGCCCCTGAGTGCGCGGCTGGAGCCTCGGCTTCAGACGGTGGCCATCGGCATGCCGGCCGAGTTCAACTGCAGCGTGGAAGGGCAGCCCGTCCACCGCGTCGCGTGGCGCAGGGACGGAGCCCCGCTGCTGCCCGACGGCCGCATCGAGCTGGTGGCCGAGGAGAGGCTCCGCATCCGGACCGTGCGCCGGGAGGACGCCGGCATGTACCAGTGCTTCGCCACAAACGACCGCGACTCGTGTCAGGCCGCCGCCAGACTTCGACTAGACGGTGAGTCTCAAGCGCAGCGGGCCCGCTACCTTCTTAGGTGCAACATCGCAGGTGCAAATTAATCCGGAGCAGTACACTACGGTGTCAATCTACCACATGTGTAGCTTCGGCACGTCAAGCCCCATATGCGACTTGACACTCTTCTTTTGCGTGTTCTAGTCAGTGAAAAAGTTCTGGCCGTTATTGAAAATTTATGCCGATATGCACTCCTCCAGAATACATCGGTACCTAGAATATCGACGATTACAATAACATGGCACTCAGGCATAGAATATAAGCATCCAGTCGTGTGAATATGGCTGTTCGATTAGTGAAACAGCTTATGAATTCACTGCTCCAGTTAAAAAAAAAAACAGCATTTCTTGTTATTGCAGTTTTCAAACCTTGATGTTGTCAGCAGTATTTCGTCTGAGGTGCAGCTTATGGTCAGATGATCACATAGTTGGTGGATTAACTCAAGTTTAAACACTTGTTTATTGGAGCGCCGGTTTAATGTCACTTAAGGCAAAATGGATGCATTAGACATTTTGTAAACTGATTTGCAAACACAACGTTGCTATTCGCTAAACTCCCGTCGCCATCATAGAGTAGTGAACTTGTTGAGCTAATGTGAAGGGGAAGCAGGTGGTCCATGGAGATTGAGTTCTTGAACGCGCGAACTTTGAGAGCTATCGCAGGGTGATTTCGAAAATTGAGTAAGTGAAACATCGGCGCATTTAGTGTGGGACAAGCTGAGAAATTCTGGACAAATGAATTATCGCTCAAGCGTATTAGCCACAAAGAAAATTGGAATGAGAGGATATTAGGGTGTTCAGAAGAAGAAGAAATGTACTGCTGGAGAGGAAAAAATACAAGTATTAAAGAGTCTACTTTCACTCTGGTGGAGTTCGCAATACGAAAAAGTTTTGGCAAACGCTGTAGGAACGTTAAAGTGGATTTTGGACGATAAAAGAAAACCGTCGGCATGATATTCTCAGGTTGTTATTTATACCATCGATTTCATTTGCAGAACTTATAATTAGTAAAGAAATCAGAGCAAAAAAAAATGTTTTGCCTTCCTCTTCTATTGCTAAAAAACCATTTTAAGTGCAGACTAACGAGGGAAAAATCAACAGAATACATGTATAATGCGCCACGCGACACAGACTAATGAAAGAAATGTAGACAGTTCTCAATTACATACAGATATGCCTCTATGGCGGGTTCAAAAGAAGATGTTTTCAAGTGTGAGTTTGTCTTACAGCTTTGCGACTACGAAACTACTTCAAAGTTCCACAGAAATATTCGTTGTTGGGACGCATCAAAAACTAGCTAAATCCATTGAACCCCTCAAAACTGTCTGCGGGAAATGCAAAGGCCTAGACGTAAATGAGATAAGAGATGCGGCAAACGGAGAAATGGTAGTAATTTCACTCCTGACACGCCTTTTGGCTTATTTATGTCATCCATTTCGTAGCATCGTATTCCTTTTTACTGCCAAAATTTCTTTCATACCACTTAGATGAAGAACTTTTATTCATTTTTGTGTGCTCCCAAACTAAGTGAACAAGGGAAACACATATATGAGAAGGAAAAAAGTAAGCTTAGCAGAACCTCACAGACCAGACGCTAGACTCGGGATGGCTTGTCTCGAGGGCTTCGATGTGAGCTGCTGCGTTATTAATGTCACGTCCATCCTCCGGCGAAGATGCTGTCCGAGACACCTGCCGTCTCATGAATTTTTTCCCAACTCATTCCCCACTCTATTTCATCACGAACACGTTAAAACCTGGTGTCCATCTTTATAATAGCAAGGCTTCAGTCATCCCATTTTCCATTAATGTCTTCAACCTGCGTTGCGCAGAGTACAAATTTCGAGAACAATCATTATATCTGAATGTTGGGGAAGAGCGATAAAGCTAGTTGCTGGCGGCTTCAGCACGGCAACCTTTCGCCAGCTCTGATTTGGAGCTCGAACAGACCGTTTTCTGGGCCTGTTTCTTGTTCTTAGAGCCCGGGACAACGGGTGTATTACGTGAATGTTGAGGACTGCTGAATGGATCAGTTGACGCTTCTCCTTTTATTACCAAGTAAGAGCCCGACAATAGGATTCACCTGGTTAACGCTTCGTACTAAACTGAGTGCGTACCGAAAAACAAATGCGCAACAAAGCAAGACACCTCATGGTTCATTCATGCGCAACAAGAAAATTAAGCCGCATACAAAATTTTGTTCTTTATGACCGGAAATCTTTGCTCCCCTTATTTATTCTCAGAGGAGAAGAGAGTTCTGTTTTTTAACTTATATGCTCTTCTGGCACCATCCTTCACTAATGGACTATTGGGAGCTTTTTTACTTGTGATTTTGAAAATATGTTTTTAGTAAGCTCGCACTAGTCATAGCTACCATAAAATACGGTTACGTTCACCAGGGGAGTGTTTTCATTATTTTGTTCTCTTTTAGAAACCACAAGAATCTTCGCAGTGCTTCATAATAAAATACCACTCCGTTCATAAAGACCGAACAAGAGCGCACGCAGTTACTTTTTCGAAACCCCATTCTAAAGAAAGCAGTGCTGGCTCCAAGGCTTAGAGAGCGTTGTTCCCGGTATAGGGATCGCATCTGGAAAACGATGTGAGCCTGCTTTCCTTTCTTGTAACCTAATAAGCCTGGCTCGCTCGGGTGAACCGAGCGAGACTACTTGCGCGGAAGGCTGAGACCGAATGGAGAAAAAGTCCGGACAAAAGCATGTATACCCTGCACAGCAAGGAGCTCCCGCCTATCTATGTTGGCGGAAAGAGCGCGCTCTCTTTGACGGACGTCGGAGGGCAGCACGGTCGGTTGCGTTTCCATGGACGTCACCATTAACCCACGGACTTAGGAACGAGAGCGACACTGAGGTACCCCCCCCCCCCCCCCCGCCCCCGTCTCAAGAATGGTAAAAAGAAAAGCCCTACTCGCTCCTGCGGCCGGGAGAGAAACGAAGCTTTGTCCTCTCTTCCGCAGCTTACGATGACGACGAGCAGTAATCGATATGCCATGGATGAGGCCAGCCGCCAAGGAAAGAATTTTTTTCTCCGCGTTTTCTGGCTTTGTTTTTGCTTTGCGAGCTGCCGTCATTTTTCTTAGTTTTCCCTCATTTCCTTTTTCTTTTTCTACGCGATCTTTCTATGCTAAATTTTTCTTTACCTTTGCGCGAAGCGTCTTTAGAACATACGCGCTCGAACTGATGACACATGTCGCGGGCTTACTGTGTTCCCTAAGAAAGTGTACCGGTGTGGTTCATTTTTCTCTCCATATTACGGCGAAATAGTCACTTCGAGAAGTCATCCCGCCATATATGTCCAAAATAAGTTGACTGGACATTCACAGCATAACAAGCGTCTTGCTGTTCTGTTCTACTTTAAGGGACGTTAGCATCTAAGGCCATCTTGTGCCGAACGTATAGAATGCGTCCCGCCCACTGAGCCATTGAGATGCAGTTCACGGAAAAAAAAAATGCGCACAGCATGAAAAGTGCTTGAAAGCGCTATAAATGCATTTTAGTGCGAAGTAGCTGAAGGAAAGGAATAAAGATAGCTTTCGAGTGCATTCCTCCCTAAAGTAAAAGCCAAAACTGCAGCGTGCATTAGGAGGGGCGACACATGCCTGAGTGCTTCCTCAAATGCGTGCTCGGTATTAAATCGCAAGACAACAAATCAACAAACCTAAGCTTATGAACCTATGCAGCTTAGGTCCTTATTGCTATCAAGGACAAGTACGTCCACACGAAAGCTGCATATTTACTGCTTTTCATAGTTCGTGTTACCTCTTTCTACATGTGGCGTTTTCGCCGCTTCAATCTAGCTCTAACGAAACATTACGCCAAATTTTCTTTAATCTCAACAGCCTGTGTTTCAAGTGGTGGTTGCGGTTCCCATCCAAATTTTAGTTTTTTTGACATGTAAGAATGCTTGGAAAAGTGATACCTTGCAGCATTTTTAGAACACAGACAAAATGCATTGCGGAACCTAGTTTTGGATTTGCACGGGAAGGTATCTTCTTTTCCAAAAGTAACCGCCTAACGGATTCTACCTCGCAGCCACGTAAAACGGCACTTCTGAATATGTGTGAGGTAAGCAGAACCCTCGTCCTCCCCTTTGGGGGCCATATTTTTGTCCGCAGGAGTGCCGCAAGGGCTTCACAATACGGCTGAAAAGCAGGCCTCGTTGCTTGGTTACTTACTGTTCTTGCAGCTTGAAAGAAGTTACTTTGTGCGCTGCTTTGGAGAAATATCAAACTTTTATTCCGAAGCATGCCCTAAATTCTGTCACACAATTTTATGTTCAAGAATTGCAGAAGTATGAGCGCAAGCATTTCCACCCATATGGTCTGTGTGAGCTCATCGAGTTCACGTATAAGTAACGCATTGTGGAATCTGAACATTGTTAATCCAAATTTACAAAAAAAGTGCCGAACACACGTAAACACTGACGACCCCGTACATGATATGAAGAGCGCATTACAACATAGCTTTGAAAGCTTCTTTAAATATAACGTTTACGAGGGAGTTCATCACATATCCTTGGATGGGTCACAGATGTTGCCAGACTCTTGGAATTGCACTCAGCCAGTTGTTGAAAACAGGTTTCATTCTCCTTTCGTGCTCAGCAGTACAGAGGCGGTCAGCGTCCTTCTCGCTCATTATGCTGCTGTTGCGAGCTTTCGTGCAGTTGTCTGCACCGGCGTCGAACCCGCGTCGCATTTCACGTTCGCAGGACACTACCTGTCTCCCTAATCATGCAGCGCCACTCACCTGTTGGGACACTGCTGCTACTGAGCACATAGATGCGGTTAATGCACAGAACCCCTTTTTAGACGAACCGTTCTCCGCTTCGTAGTGCTGGCAGAGTGGCATAAGGGCTAAGCTAAGAGTGCTTGAA
Source organism: Amblyomma mixtum (assembly GCF_055824585.1). Taxonomy (NCBI): domain Eukaryota; kingdom Metazoa; phylum Arthropoda; class Arachnida; order Ixodida; family Ixodidae; genus Amblyomma; species Amblyomma mixtum. The sequence continues at coordinate 281,230,085 of NC_143012.1, read as the reverse complement.
TTCCTTTGACAAGTTTTTTAGTCTCATTATAAAAGACAGCGTGCCTTTTCATCTTCCCTGAAAGCACGATGCCTCACCACAAAAACCGAATCTATTGTTGAGCATTATCGATATCCTTATTGTAGCTGCAAACTCGGACATATCGGAAAATGCGAATTAATTTGCAACATCAAAATCCACTTTCGTATCTTTCTTGAGTTTCCTCTTTGTCTGGTTACAATCCCTTAGTGTAATTTGATGTTCACATCCCGTCCGCTGTGGAAGTGAGCGGCATGCACCTGAACCGCGTGATGATGATGATGATGTCCTCAGGCTTAATGGCACATGACCATGGTCTTAGCCTGGTTTTCTTCCTCTTTGCAGTTTTTGGCCCACTTTATTTATGGCTGCTTTGATATTCCATTCAGACGACCGATGCGTAGGCCGGGGAGTGAAAGCCACACAGCTATCGTTTGAAAACGACTACCTACATGCTATTCTTACCGCAAATGCATGAAGACTTTCACTCCAGTGCCTTCAAAAAGAAGTTTACTCGAGATTTACCTTCAGCGTAATCTATATGTCACAAATAAAACACACGTGTTTTTTATGCCATCAACTACTTTCCATCACTCATAAGCATCCCAAATGAAATTTTAACTGTGTTTTGAAGCAATAATGGAACGCTATCATATCGGTGTCTTAGAAGCTCCTCAGGAAGGACGCAATGATGTTCAGCAATATGCAGTTTTAATTGAATACTCGAGATTCAGGTTACTGCTCCTCTCTTCTGTATTGTTGCTCTCTTCGCCAAAGGGGCCAAGGCTTTGCAATGCCTTTTCATTATTTAATTGTGCATCGGTGAGGGCACCCATTATGTTTATTAAAAGATAATTCCGTTCTTTTAGTACAGCTGCGATATGCGTCATAAAGTTTTTCTTTCATTCTTTACGCAGACATATCTCCGAAGCTGGTGGAAACCTTCCAGCCGCTGATGGTGAAGAGGGGAGACCCAGTGTCGCTACTGTGTCGAGCGCGTGGCAGCCCAGCGCCCGAGATCAGCTGGGCTATCGACGGCGACTTCCTCTACCCTTCGCACCGGCTGAAGATCAGCGCCGACAGAGGCGCCTCTGAAGTAGAGTCCCTGCTCAACATCTCCGAGGCACGCGTCGAAGACAGCGGCGAGTACAGCTGCGTGGCTCGCAACGACATCGCGACCGAATCGCACTCGGCGAGGCTCGATGTGCAGGGACCGCCTTTCGTCAGGCCCATGCGCAACGTCACCGTGGTGTCAGGCACACAACTCACGCTACGGTGCCCCTACGGCGGCCATCCTATCGATTCCCTGGCTTGGCAAAAAGGTAAGCGGATTTGTCTTCGTGCTACCCCGTTTGCTTGGCCGTAGAGAGTAGGGGCGTGGCAGCTACGGAGACGTAGGAAGAGGTGTTGACAACAAAGAAATAAATTATTTTATTGAATGTATTTGCAATGTCGCAAAATTTACAAGCAGAGGAGTCCCGACTGAGCTAGAAAGCGAATTGAGACAGGCTGTGTTAGACCACTTGCGCAGAGCTTCCAGCACCCTCCGCCATTGCCGATATTGCCAACCCTTTTTCAGAGTTCGTCGCTATAACCTATCACTGGCATTTGCCGGTGATAGGAACGGGATGTTTCCCCTACAATTGAGTAGGTCGATACCGGCTGGTTGCCGGCGGTTAGTCGTGAATCGTGGCGCAAGGCTAAGCTAGCTGTTACCGTGCTGCCTCAGTGGAGTCCTTAGGGCGATACACGGCCATTTCCTCTGAATTCTAGTTTTATGGACTTCCCTAAAGAAAGAGCTTAAGAAACTTGCAGAAACTCACAAGGCTTTTTTTTGCCAAAATAATGGCCGTACCGAATGTATGCGGTTTACCTGGCGATCAGCGCTTCGCCCTGACTCTTTATGCTAGCTTACGGTAGCATCAAACACCGCACAGTAAGCATACTTAGCGTGTTTACTGCTCTCGTTTACTCTCATATACTGACAAAAACCCTGCAATTCTTCAGACGTAAAAATCAAAATGTCACATTCTGCCATGGAACAAGGAACTATTGGAAATTTAAATGATGTGAGGAGCACTGACCGGAGTCATTCGCTGATTCTCGACTACGTAGAAACTTTACGCTACGGTTTACAAAATAGTGCCCAGCTGTGTGTGGGAGTTCGTATGTGCGCGTGCGTGTGCTGCGCGCATGTGCACACATGTGAACACATGTTAGCTGTGTGCGTGTTAGTGCCCTTGCGCGTGTAAGCATAAGTTTATGGGCATTCCTACGTCCTTGTCGTCATGTTCTTTTGAGTGCGCGTGCGTATAAGGGCCAGAATGCTCGCGTGTGCGCACATATGCGCACGCGCGCGCGCATGTGTGTGTGTCTCTCTTTCTTTCTCTCTGTGTGCGTGTGCATGCGTGCGTGTGTGTGTGTGCGCGTGCGTGCGTGCGTGAGTGCGTGTGTGTGCGCGCGTGTGTGCGTGTGTGTGTGTGTGTGTGTGTGTGTGTGCGCGTGCGCGTGTGCGTGCGTATGTGTGTGTGTGGGTGTGCGTGTGCGTGCGTGCGTGTGTGCGTGTCTGTTTGTGTGTCTGTGTGTGTGTGTGTGCGTTTTCAGAAGCGATGCATAGGCTACGAGGGACGCCAGGGAGGGACTCCGGGCCAAATTAGAAGACTGAATTCTTTAACGTGCACTGTTCTCTTATAAGACATGCATGAAACGCGCAGAACCAGAGATTGAACCGGGGTTCTCCGGCTCTGTTGCCGGTCTTCCTTACCACTCTAATTAGTTGGCAATCATTTCCATTACACAGTTAATTTTGTATCAACACTGATTATTCGTAGAAATGTTGAAAAACATACACATTACATAAATATTTTTATGCTGTCTTTAGTTCCTCTAACTACACAATTTTATTTCTTAAATGTATAAAAAATACTCCCAGAAAGCAAACACCAGATTTAGGGACAAGCAGTTCACCTGTAGCAGTCGAACTATGTCCATAGCAGGAGAAAGGCCTCACGAATTAAGCAGCGTGAATTGCCGTGGGATAGTGCTGTGACTATCCTAGCTCGTGCAAAGACGAAAACTGAAAGAATGACTCTTTTTTCATTGCCGATGCGCAGTATCATGTATTTTTCATACAGCAAGAAATAAGCAAATGAAAATAAATAATGTTTCTATTGATTTGAGCGGTCCTGGTAACCGAGCATCTCGATGCAGTTTGCTGAGAGGCTAAGGGAGACGATTGAAGAGGACGCGCAGAAGGATTGAGTCGACGGTGCGTTGCAAGCAGTGGACAAAATTGGCGGACGCGCTTCGCTAAATCCCACAGCGGAGGAATAACTGTAGTCTAAAAATAACAAGGCGAGAAATGTAGCAAATGCTGGTGCGCAAAGCAAGCGAGACAAGCCGACGGGCAAACTAGGCTATTAGGTGAAGAGGGAAATACTGTCTGTGGTTTTCGTTCAACTGAGAGATAGATCTGCTTGCCCTTTGACAACTTGAAAAAGTGGGAAGAAAAAAAGAGAAACGGAGAAAATTTAGTATAAAAAAAAGTAAGATGGGCACAACGGACACAGAAAGCAAGTTTGAACATCTGAAAGCCTGCATGTGCGCAGGTATATTCTTGGTTCGTTTAGCATAACTGGTGTGGGAGGCGCCCGAAAAGAAGCCAAACGGATATATGAAAAAGGAGGATCGCTTATGTCGAAGAGTGAGCGGAATTCAAGTAATCTAACCACTCAGGTGCCTATTCGCTCCTGTCTCGTCTCAAAAAGAAATTGAAACGCAATCGATTGAACGCTTTTAGCTCCCGTTGTCGGCAGTGTGGTGACGTCACGCCGAGACCGAGAGCCAACATCCGGGCACTGAATTCTACTCATCCGGGCACTGAATTCTACTCATCCGGGCTCTGTAACGAGAACATCCGGGCACCGTACGAGATTTAAAGAGTTTCAACGAGACTCTCTAAGCCCTCCTACGGGACCGGCATACAAGCGTCGGTTGCTCTCCAAACGAGTCACAAAAAATAACTGCTGCAAGTGTCTTCTCAATGTTCATCAAGATATCACTCGAGCTGTGCATTTGATAATGCACGGAATTATAATTTCCGATTTCTAATAACGCCAGCAAAAAGCACATAAATGCCACGATACACTTCGTTGTCATACATGATCTCTTAGGGGCTTCGCGCATCGATGCAAAGCCGCGCAGGCGCACAGGGGCCCGGGGGAGGAGCTTCGTGTCGTCTGCTACCGCGCTGGCGCGCACCTCGCTTGCACCTCGCGTGAGGTGCGCGCAGCGCTGTAGCAGACGACACGAAGCTCCTGCCCCGGGCCCCTGTGCACCTGCGCGACTTTGCTTCGATGCGCGAACGCGCCGGATCCGCTGGAGCTCCGCGGAGCGCGGCCACGCGGAGCTGTGTTCGCACTTAGAGTGGACCACCCTGTACATTCTTGTCAGGCCTGCGTCTCGTCGTGCCCGCGTACGCTTCTGCATCGTCCTGGATTTCAATGCCGCCACCATCACAGCTGCTTAAGCCGAGCAATGGAGCCTGTGTTAGGCCCGTAAACATTTCATGCTTACTCTACTCTCGGTTACGGGAGAGGCGCAATTTTTTTTAACCTATCCTGAGTTGCGGACAAAAAAAAACAACACTGTTGCGCATTTCCTTTGTTTTCTGTTTTGTTTTTTCTTAACAAGACCGCCTTAAGCGGCAATGCGAGGGAATTTGTGCTAATGCGACATTCTAAAAATATCACTGCCCGACGAGCAAGTGGGGCAGCCAGAAATTTGTTGCTTAATGTTCCTTCTGAATTAAAACATCAAGGATTCGGCACAGTGATTTATGCGATGAGATTTCTCTACTATTCCTATCTCTATGAAGAGGATAAATGGTGACCCACGTTTTACATTAGTGTTATTTTTGTGTACGAGAAAAATCAAGGGGATTCAGCTTGCGTGGCTCGCTCGAAACGCACGAAGTACATCTCACCATTGGCAGCTGGTGATGCTGTGGCTTATATATATATATATATATATATATATATATATATATATATATATAAATATAAATATATATATATATATATATATATATATATATATATATATATATATATATATATATATATCCTAATTTCTAAAATGATCTAAGCGTCATTTTGTCAGCCTGCGTTATCAGCCTCTTGGCAATTTTTGATGCAATGTTATCGTGCAATGTGTTCGTTCGCTGTTGCCTCCTGGTCCTAGGCATAGGTGGTGTTAAAAACGTTTTTTTCTCTGAAAAGAGAGAGTTACGTGGAGGTTGCTCTTGGGTCAGGCTTATTGCCCTTCTCACAAACACTAGGTGGAGTCCCTAGTACGGGACACCAGTGGCTTCCGCTGCCGCCATTGCTCGTTCGACCATCGCTTTTTGGGCTTTCAGGTCGGAACAGGCGAGTAGGGTCGCCTCCCAGTCATCCCGGGTGGGGTTTTGGGTTGGGAGTAAAGGCAAGGTTGGAGAAGCACGCCCCTACCATGTGGTAGAGGTCCGAGGACCTCTCCCCGCCAGGCGGGCACTCCCCGGAGAAGGCAGGGTCAAAGTGCTTGAGCGAGGCTGGGCACATGATGGTGCTCGTGACGAGGTGGAGGAACAGGCGTTCTCCCGCTCTCGTTAATCCTTTACACGGGGGGGGGGGGGGGGGTACAGTTTATGTCCATCTTGGTATAGTTGAGTTATTTCCCTGAGAGTGTAGAGAGGCGACTTCCGCTACTTCTTCAGAGCAGGCGTGGGGCGAGGCTGCCCGGTTAGAGAGCGCGCGGGTGGCGGCGTCCACTACCTCGTTTTCTCCTAGCCCCGAGTGTGCCGGAGCACAGACTATGAAGCGCTGGGATTGACCTCCTGCGTACGAGCTGTTTTGCAGTAGCTGGTAGGCCAAGTACAGGACCCAGCCCTGTAGGACGTTCCGACGCACCCCTCGCTAGTCGGTTATGATTGTCTCGAAATCGGAGTGTGTTGCCGTTAATGCGATGGCGATTTCCTCTGCTTGGGTTACGTTTCGGGCTTTGAAGGTCAGCCCGTTCACCATTTTGGACTCGTGAATCACCGCCGCCGTGTACCACCCGCCTTGGTGCGGGCCCGACGCGTCCACGTAGTATACCCCTGGTTTCCTTCCGTAGTGGTGAGCTAAGGCCTCTGCCCTGGCCCTGTGTCTACCGTCGTAGTTATCCCTGGACATTTTAATGGGGAGTGATCTAACGTGCAGGGCGTAACGCCACTCCTGCGAGACTCTTACTCTCTCCATGGTTAGAGTCGCGTGTTCTATGTGCAGACGGGCTGATAGGCGGCGTCCCGACGACATCTGCGATAATCGCATGTATTGTCCTGTGAGGTGGGCTTCTCTTAGTTCCTCGAAGGAGTTCGTCATACCCAGACCTTGGATTATCATGTTAGACGTGGTTATCGGGAGGTCGAGGGTCTTCGCCATTTTTTGCGTGTGATCACCTCGATGATGTTCTGGTCGTGTTTGTTGAGGCGGACATAAGGGGTCCAGTATAGAATTCTGGTTGTTATAAGGACATTGGCCAACCGCAGAGCGTCTTTGCTTCGCAATCCTCCTTTCTTGTTCGAGCCTCTGCGGATCATTCGGCCCACCTGATCTCCCACCTTCTTTAGCTTGTCCAGCGTGGTCGTCGCCAGCCTACGCTGGTGGATGAAAAGACCAAGGACTCTAATTTCTTTTCTTTCGGATATCGGTTCCGATCCAAGTCTCAATGCTGCCTTGTGTGTGCATTTTATGTAGGGGTGAATGTGCACGAATTCAGATTTTTGCGGGGAGCAATCAAGGCATCATCTTTTCGCGTGCTCGTTCACCGTGCTGGCTGCCTCCTGCAGGCTGGCCTCCATTTCTCTGAGGGAGCCCTGCGTGGCCCATATGGAGATGTCGTCAGCGTACAGCACGTGCTGCGCACCTGGGACTTTCTCCAGGTGGACCGGCAGGCTCTTCATTGCCAAGTTCAAAAGCAGGGGGGATAGCACCGCTCCCTGCGGCGTCCCTCTTGTGCCTAATAGAAAGGGACTGTGTTCCGCGTACTGGATCCTCACGTAGGCTTTTCCGTCCGTGAGGAACTGTCTTATGTACTTGAAAGCGTTCTCGCCGCATCCCGTCTCTGAAAGATGTATCAGGATCTGCTCGTGTGTCACATTATCGAAGGCTTCCTTTAGATCTAGGGCCAGCACTACCTTATCCCCGTTCGGATGTTCGATCGGGTTTAGTACCTCCCTGCTGAGCTGCAGCAGGACGTCCTCAGCCAATTTATTGCCTGAGGCCGTACTTCGAGTCGGCGAAGACTCGCTTGTTTTCTAGGTACTCGGATAGTCTGTCATTGACCATAGCTTCCATCAGTTTGCCCACGCACGGCCCACGCACGAGGAGAGAGAAATAGGTCTGAAGTTATCTGTATCTATGGCCTTGCCCGCCTTGGGGATCAAAGTTATCAGCGCCGTATTCCACTCCGTGGGAAGGGGAGTTGCGCCTATCCGAGTCGAATTAAAGTGTTCTAGGATGGATTCGTATCCGTGGTCCGACAGATTGGCTGGAATAGAATAGAGTTTTTCTTGTAAATGATTTGAACTTAGAGATTAAAACCAATAAAATATTGTACAATTTTTTTTTTGGTGGGCGCTCTTACAGGCTGAACCTGAGACGCTTTTGAGCCAACAATTTCTAGTTAAGATCCCCATAGTAATGCCGTAACTATTTTTTCCTGCATGTTGGGAGCGATGTTCCTTCATGTTACTTAACACTGGCCAGCGGTATCTCCTGTCCTCGAGTAGCAAAATTATGCCATTAACACGGGCTGTTTGCTAAGATTATTGCCGAGTGTTCTGCTTGGATCTGTAAGATGATCTGCAGTATGAAAATAAATAAAAAAATATACTGCATGCTCAATGTTCTGTGACTTTAAAGCTATTGCAATGGATTGTTTCATCATGCTTATATACCAGGTGTTTTAGGAAAGCCTATAACTAATTTTTAAGATCAGGTTTTTTTATGGTAAAGAGAAGCTTTTTACTGCTTAGTAATGCAGCCATGGGGGTCGTCGGAAAGCCGGCAAATCAGCCCAAACTAGCTTAGCCACAGCGGCAAATGCTAATAGCGTTTTTGAAATTCAAAAATTCTGAAATTGCTATTGCCAATGGCCGGCTACAAACCTAAACCTGAACTGGAATTTGGCGCATATCGCGAATAGGCAACTATTAAATTAGAGTATTTATTCCATCTTATTCTCATGTTTTCTGACGTCCGCCAACACTGGTATTACTATGCTGCAAAAACCGCCGTGATGGCTCAGTAGTTATGGCGCTCGGCTGGTGACCCGGAAGACGCGGCTTCGACCTCCGTCACGGCGGTCGTATTTCGATGGCGGCTAAATGCAGGAGACCCCTACGCTGTGTGATGTCAGTGCAGATTAAAGAACCTGAGCTGGTCAAAATTATCCCTATTATTTTTTTTTATTTATTATTATTTTTAGTATTTTTTCTGTAACATCGACGGCTGCAACTTCGATTAGGGAGAACACAGAAAGTCTGGAGTCATGTTCAACGCCGAAGCGACGTGAAATGCGTTTTTTTATATAACATTCGTTGACCAGGCACCCTATATAACACCTGCCGGTGTAGTTCATTGCGAATCATATGAATAGTCAGACACAAAAAATAATACGGCGCCCCAAGAGTGTCGCTACGTGGTCAGCTGAAAAAGAGTTCTCTTTACATGTCGACACTGAAGCAGCAACGATACCCGACGCCTTCAAGCCCGCATATTGAAGATCAGAAAAGTTTGATTCTTTCGCGAACAAAGCATTTGTTTCACATTCTGGCGTGTGCGACGAGGCACAGAAACATCCCTTGCAATTCTCGTAGCAAACTCGCGTCTTCTTTCCTCTGTGCAACTCGTCTCCTCTCCTCCGCACCATTTCATCCCTCTTTTTTTTTATTTCTACACAAGGTGGAAAGCGTCTTGCCCATCTCCTTTGCACAACAGCCACAGTTCCATTGGGGCATAAGTTCTCTTCTTCAGCCGTGTATGCATAAAAAAGTGTTGACAGCCTGTTCTCGCTACCTTTTTTCTTCTTTCACTTAGTGCAGTACTTTCAAGAAGGCGCGTTCTTCTTTCTCAAGCGCCTGACTCTTCTTTATAGCTGGCGCGGCACGCGATATGTTTGTAACAAAGGAGGTGCACGCGGTATGTTTTTAACAAAGCAGACTGTGATACATCGGGCCCTGATAAGCGATTTCTTCACTTCCCTCTCTCCTTTTCCTTCTCCTCCTTTGACTCGAATCCTAGACGAGGCTACACCTACCAACTCTGCATCTTCACCTTCAGGAGGCAGGACGCTAGTTGATATTGCCCACCAAAAGAAGGCTTCCGAGCGGAACTATAAAATTCCGACACACTGCAGGCGATTTACAGGAGCTGTGGAAAGCCGCCGGCCCCGCCGCCCTCTCTGCTTGCCGAATGTGCCGCTGGCGTCTTCGTTACTGCCTTGTTTATTTGTTCACTGGGTGGTTTTCTCCCGCAGTCGCTTCCGTTCGTTCTCTTGTTTTTCCACTTCCGTGTTAACCTGCGCACGCCGAGCCAGCACTTTATTTCTGGCCGCTCTAGAGCACCCCGCGTAAACAAACTGCCACACAAGTCGGAAGATAACAGCCGCGCCAGAAAGGAAAGCACCGGCGCTCGAAATGGCGATGAAAAGCGCCGACACGCTGCGGAAAACACCTCGTTTCTCTCCTGAGCGGCACTGCGACGTGCGTAGTTGATTTGGTCGAGTAGTGTGTGCTGGAAATTTGAAGAACGCTGCACTTAACCGCACCTCTATAGCTAAGGAGAAGGCACATAGAGATTTAGGGATCTCCAGTGGCGTGTATCACCTCTCAGCGGTTTTTAGGTCGCCGGGAGAGCATGTGTGCTGGTGAAATTATTATCGTAACTTGAGAAGGGATCACGTGGTTAAAATGCACATGATGCTTCGGCGCGTATCAAAGCTTATTATAAAGAATTTCTCGCCATGTGGAAACACTTTATCATCGACTTCGTCTGAACGCAGCGTTTACAAACGGCTTGCGATACCGCTTCGGTCAAATGAACTGTCCGCTTTGCAACATATCCTGCTTCAGTGCCCTGCGTATGCTGACGAGCATGCGTACTTTGAACATCACATGAAAAGGTTCTCCTGGTGCTTCTAACAATGGGCTGTGTTCTAGGTCCCTGCCCTAGGCGCCAGAGACATACAGTCAACTTTTTCTCTGCATATTTAATGGCATTGCAGATCTTGACAAACTCTAATTTCACCTTGTAGGCTATCGTCAACCTTTCTTTACACGCAGGGAACATTGTTAGCTGATAAGTCGGGCTATGCGCTTAATCATTTCATATGTAACATCATTATTCACCGATGCTCCTTAGTACACATTTAATGGCCGCATTTTATCATCTCCTCTTCTTTATTTTTACAATTTTCCAGACCACTCTCCCTCCACCTTTATCTCCCATATTTCCTTCTCCACGCAGAGTAGCATACCAGTGATTTTTAGACACTGGCTAAATTCTGTTTCTTTTTTTCATTAAAGGACTTCTCACTCTCCCTCCACTATAAAGCGGGTATTTCGAAAAAGAAATGAATTGCTTTTTTTGTATGTCTATAAGAAGTTGAAGCAGTAGAAGCAAGTTCATCATTCCAAACACAACTCACCGCTGGTGCATTGGATAACCAGATGCCTTTTTGTAGAGTGATTCCAACGACTGCCCTGCATCCTTGAATAGGACATGCCCTGCCATAACGTCAAAGAAGCCTCCGAAAATAAATATGTAACATTGTTCACACTCGCGCATTCTTCGTGGGAGCATTTATAGTAAAGCTAACTAGTCCCAGAAATTCGCGAGATATGTATAAACGCGTTCAGATTTCTTAATAGATATAAAAAGCTTATCGTTGAACTGCTATGTCCGCAGCTGGTATGGTGCTTCCTGTCAACTACCGCCAGTCGGTGGACACCAGAGGTCGCCTCCTCGTTCAGCAGGCCCAGAAGTCCGCCGATGAAGGAGAGTACACGTGTGCAGTCACTGGACCCACAGGCCTTGTCGCCAGCGGGTCCACGTACGTCTCGGTTGTGGGTAAGTATCCTAGAGGTGCTTGGGAACCACTCGCTTATCGTAACCGCTTATAAAAAATACGAAGAAAAGAGGAGGAGGCTTAGAAAGAGGAGACCGCAAGAGAACGCCAAAGTCATTGTGCTCTACATACTAGGATCTGTTATATGGACTGTTTTAATAATTATATACAGTTCGTGAGGGTGCACTAATTTAGATTTACACGTTTTTTAATGGCCAGTTCTAGGTATCTTACAGACAACCGCAAATAAATTGCCGCGCGGCGTTTTCCCGCACACGACAGCTGCGTCTAAAAACCGGATCATCATAACTTTCATACGTGCTGACAGCGCTCGTACAAAGGAATAATCATTCTTTTTTAACAATGTAATTAGCATTGCACGAGTTATCAGACATTGCAGAAACTCCTGCCGCAACGAAAATACTCTATGAGAACACACAATACGACATATGCGAAATTGAGTACGGAGCCGTTTACACTTGGATATGCACCCGGGGGTTCCTTACCAGTGTGTAGTTTATGTTGACAGGCAAGCTAAAGAGGTCGCCAATGAGCTATCATGCCACTGAAGTAGCTATGTCAGCATCAAGAATGTGCATAGTGGCGGTCTGCAAATGGTTCGTTTCATGCGACTTGGTATGCAAGACAAAAACTAAATAAAAACAAGTTACTCCTCACGGCCTGCCTGAGGTAGTTTCAACCGGGAGTGAAAATACCGGTTTTCTGTCATGACGTAACTACGGGTTGAACCGATAAAAAGCCTTTCAAGTTATTTTAGATACAACCATCCTTTCCATATATCCCTATTTAACACGTCATCACGTCCCACCAGGAATGTAACGTTTGGAAACTTTAATCTGCCACCCACTCACAACGTATATGGAGAACGACAGCTCGCTTTTATTGGTGCAAAAATATGGAATACCCTTCCCCACGAAGTAAAATACGCTCAAAATTTCACTCCTACAGCAAAAAAATTCTTTCAGCACATACATACTAAGAACTAACTCTTACTCAACCTGCTGCGCGAATTCGTTTTTATTATTATTATTATTTCTTTTTTGGACATAGGCGATGTTTTTCATATTATATAGTTGTTCCGTCTAATGTTTTTATTTTTTCTTTCTCCCATTTCTGCGCTTGTATTCATACACATGTATCTACCCCGCTGTTACAATTTCTAATTGCTTTGTACTGGAGTGTCTGTATGACTGTATTTCATTTTTTGGACCCATGACTAGCCTACGGCTACGGGTCCAGACAGTGTTGGACACATCTTTGTGTACTTTTGAATGTAATAAAGAATTTGAATTTGAATTTGACCTTGAAATATATTTGACCGCCGCATGTAAACCTAAAACATTTGGATATTTGATTCCGTAACAAAAAAAAAATACTTGCATTCCTGCTTACTGATTGGATATTCACAACCCTATTTCTGGATGCTTATGATTAAAATGGTGTTCTATCAGTTTTATAACATGATATCCACAGAAAAAACTTTTTATCCCTATATCTTCTCTGCCCTTTTTTCGTATAAACTCCCCAACATATATGTTTAATCACTTTGGTATAAGGATTGTGGCACACCCTGTTTCGCTCTTGATAACCGAATACTAGTACGTTTTATCCAGGTCGCTTTAAAAATATTATCGTCCTATTCTAACCCTTTCCATAGTGGCACCAGTCATCGACGACCATTTCTTCCCGGACGTCATAAAGGTTGAAGAAGGCACTCGGTCACGGCTCATGTGCTCCGTATCCAAGGGCGATCCCCCGCTGCGTTTCCGCTGGCTCAAGAACGGCCTCAGCATCGGGTCTCACGGTGAACGGATCATTGAGACGACCGACGACTCATCCATTATCAAGTTCGGTCGTGTGCGCTTCGTCGACAGAGGGCGCTACGTGTGCTTCGTCTCCAACGACGCCGCCTCCGTCAACCGCACCGTGGAGCTTGTCGTCCATGGTGAGGAAGCCCTACGACGCACTCGCTTAAGTGATTACTGGCAGAGAAGAAACTCTCTACATTAGTATCAGGTTTTAAGCTTTGTGAGCGCTTAGTAGCGACGCATTACGCTCACTGGTCCATGAATTTCAGAGAAACAAGCCTGAATTGCTTTTTGGTCCGTTCTACGCGTTAACACGAGTTTTCTGGTACCAGCGCTTTTCAAATGCTAGGCATATAAATATTTGCGTCAAAACTGCTGCTGCTTGCTGTTTAAGTTCACTATGCGGAACTAATCTTCTAGAAGCTTCGCTGGTGCGCACCGGTTCATCGTTTTAGGGTTTTTCCTCTATGCGTTGATTCCAAACGCATCGATAACCCGCAGAACTTTGCTGATACCTCATGAAAAAAAATCTTCAGTAATACATGCAAGGGATATAATTTTTATGTTCAAATACTCTCATTGCGACTTCATCATCTCATTAGGGTATTTTTTCTTGTCGCCTTCCGGCTTGCAACATCCTTAGGTTTAAGTCCGTGCATTGGCAGTTTTTCTCTCGCGACAGGGGAGTAGCATGTGGCCATTAGGACATGGTGTCCACAGTCGCCGCGACTCGTGGGGTGACGGGGAGTGTCGATTAAGCAGACCCTAACAAAATGTTGAAGCGAGGGTTGCTTTAGGTATCTAATAGGCTTCTATGAGTAGCCACACGCGCCTCAGCTTGTCCCTGAGGTTCATTAACAATCTATTAATGCAGGAGAGTGCGGCATGCAAAGAGAATAGAGCCGCGAAGACTGAATCATGCGGTCAAAAGCCGTCTCATAAATTATTCGACGAAATTTCTTGTTAGGTTTAAATAAAGTTGCAGCCCCGTTCTGCGCGATGCGGTTGTGAAATGGTTACTGTCACCGCAGCTATGTGTTTTCCTTTAGAAACGGACAAAATGACCGAAAAAGCAGTTTGCTTTCAAAGCCGTTGTGTAACTAGCTTAAGTTCATCTCTCAATTTTTCATTCGTTTTCGCCTTTTACATGCAGTTTCTCTTTTTCTAAAGTCATAATGTGCTCTGGTGTCTTCCTGCTTTCTTTCGCAGTGAGTCCGCGCTGGAAGACAGAGCCCCAAAACGCATCCATCGTTTTAGGCGCGTCAGTCTTCTTGCACTGTTCATCGGACGGTTATCCCACACCTGCAGTAACATGGAAGAAAGGGCAGAGTAAGTTTTTGTCTCCAGTCTCACCCTGCATCTCAGTTTTTGTTTTGGAAATTGCTTCATTATGTCGTGTGTGAGAGAAAGCTCTCATAGAAGGGACGAAGGCCCTGTTTTAAGTTCGAACTAAAACTGCCTTCTTAAGGGTCCCCGGGATGAGCATATAAGGATGAGCATTGAGTGTTGCTTCCCCCCCCCCCCCCCCCAATCTTAGCTTGTCCTCCCAATGAATGCCTTGACACAGGTTAAATGAAGTCATAAACTTATTTCTTCCTGCTATATGGACTAACCTGCAACGTTAAATTTTTTGCTGCAAATCAACGTGCGCTGTGCATTGTTTGTAAGCTTGTAGTGTTTAGTTTTTCAAAGATTTTCCAAATTGGGCGGCCGAAGAACGTGTTTAATAGAAACAATTTCTGTTTCGTTCGTTACTTCCCATAATATCTGTGGGTGTTCGTGTGCATGTCTGAGGGTGTGAATTTTATCGTTCTCCAAACGAACTGTCACAACAGAAGAGTGCAATAGCGCAACTTTCGAGTTATTAACGACCTCTTTCTCTGAAACAGTCATGCAGAAATTCTTCATTACTCGTAGAGGACTTCCGAGATCCTAAAGTTCTCGACGCACTAAAAGTCTTCACGGGTCCCAAAAAAGCGCCGAGGATTAGAATAAGGACAGCGTTTACGACCCTTTCTCCTACTCTGACTCCTCGTCGCATGAAGCGCCAGCGGGGTTCCGAAAACTTTCGCCGTCCACATTAAGAGCGGCAGGGATTAAAAATTTTGAACGCTCCATAAACTCGCGCCTCCTCGTCCTTGGCAGCTCCTGCTGCCGAGCACTTCGTTCCTCTCCAAGCATCGCGACATTGAAACACACCCATACACACAGAGTTCAGATGCCAAGAACTCCCGCCCGAGCCCGCATGACTGGACAATTTCCTTTCCGTCTCCTCTGCAAAGCTTTTTCGCGCCCAGTTTCGGAGCTCGAGAGAGCAGTTGTTGGCAGTGCCTACATTCGCGGCACGCCTTCAAGGCGGCACGGAAGGTCCCTGAAAGAGGCGCCATGGGTCCATTTGTCGAGGCGGCAAAGAAATGAGACGTCGTCGGGTGTTCAGCGGCGCCTCAGGGGCGCTTGTGGGTCGCGCTTCTCTGCCAGTCTCGACTTAAGCAGCCGTGCTCCTCAGAGAGCTGCGCTCATTCCCTCCTTGAATCCTCTCTCTTTCTCTCTACTATTTCTATGTTCATCTCCCTGTTATCTGCATCCTTTCCTTTCCGTGCTCTCTACGACTGCGCTCTCAAAACTGGGTCGTTTAGTGCGCAGATTTTGTTGGAGCATAGAATGTGTTTCGCTTTGCGCCAGAGCTCCCATGGAAGCACCAACTAGATCTCACCAGCGTGAGCCTGCGAGAGGGAGTGAGCTTCTGCTAGTTTTTTTCTAGTTCACGGGTTGGTGTAAATTCCGACTATTGCCTTGTTTTTTAGTTATAAAAACCTTCAAACATATCTTTCTTTTCTTTATATTGCCTGCTATGTGAATAAAAATTTCGAGGAGATCAGTATAATTGATAAGCATGAAGGCAAGTTTATCTCACCGGAGCCAATTTTAGAGGGGTGAGGCTACAGCGTTCCCAAAGCATCCAATTAGTCGTAGTGTCAGTTAGCAAGAAGAATTTCTTCATCCACTCGCTCAAGAAGAAATGTATATGTCATCGTTTATTCAGTGCTGTTGTTTTTTCATCCATATTGTAGCTAAATTTCGACATAAGTAAAAACTTCCCGCTTCAAGCTCTCAGCAAAATTTGTCTAAGTTTCGTCCCATTTATTTCTGGGCAAACACTGCGGCAAAGTTGAAGCAAACTCATAAGCGAAACTAGATAGTTTTTTTTTTATTCCTGGAACTCGGACAATCTTTGTTAGAAATACTTACCGTGACCAACTGACGTAAGACCACAGCACACTGCATACATGATACGTCATAGTAAGCACACGTTTTATGTAAACCACATATCGCATTTCGCATGTTCTTATTAAAAATGGAATTAAAATTTCTTTTCTTGGTGCGTGGAGCAAAATTTTGGGCTACCTGATACCGGACTATAATATAAGCATCGTAAATTCTATGGTGAGACGTATACTACGGAAGCGCATTACCATAAATAGCGCGTCAAGAAAACTAGTTTGAATTTTCGCCCAAACAGGTGAAGCTCCGAACGATCGGCATGAAAGAGGAACATCGAGCACGCAACCAAACTTCAAAATTGATCCATGCTGCCGGACGCTGTGCTAGAGAACTAATCGTGAAAAAAAAGGCTGAACTTTTATCATTTATTGCCATGATTTTGCACTATAGGTGCACATACCGGATGTTAAGCCAAGGAAAAGTGCGCGATGTTAGCGCGAGTTTTCTTTCTCGAGCAATTTCTAAACATACACTAACGAAAGCGTGCATGAAGGAAAAGCGTTCTTGTTTTCAACGCATTCATGGTTTTACGAGCTCCCGTAAAGAATTTTATGTTCGATCGGGCTGGCTGTTAACACTTCCTCTTGAGTCATTCTTTTCCAGTTGTGGTTTCTTTTCACTTCGTTAATTTTTTTTTTATTCTGCGGGTACTGAGTATTCGTGCCCGAGTAAACATTGATGGCGTCAGAAACGGCGGTTTCGCTCTATGCCATTGGGACTTCTGTGTGTGCGTTTATCTATGTGTATGCGTCTGAACTACTAGATTCATGCGTCTATTTTCTCACTGGTAAAAAGTTTTTTATTCTTTGCTTAAAACATTTTGGAGCACCTAAAACAATTTTTTTTTCATACTTATTTTCTCTGCTTCTTTTGCATGCTCATTCACTCCAGATTGCGCTAGTGTTAATGTTTCTCCTTACTAAGAATTAATCATTTATGATATGACTGGTGCTGTGCCTTCTTCTGTCCGTTGTTTACTAGGAAGCCAGCCCCGGAACTTCTCCTACATCCACTACAACTTCCGTAACCATCATTTCATCAATGGCAGCCTGCTGATTCGCGAAGTGGAAGAATCCGACCGGGGCTTCTATTTGTGCGAGGCACACAACGGCATTGGACCGGGCATCAGCAAATTGGTCTTTCTCAAAGTGCAGGGTAAATATTGCCGCCTGCTTCAGTTCCCGCCGCGGAGGATTGAAGCGCCTGAAGGCTTTGATTGAAGGCTTTGATCTCGTTGCTTCGCGAGTGTGTCTTTGTCACGCTCCACCTTTCACGATGCCGCTTCTTCTTTATTTTTCTGAAATAGAACTTACCAGACGAGTCCTCTTTCCAAAATTTATCGTACGCGCGGAAATAAACATGCTGTTAAGATGTGTTAACTTTCATGTTTGTGAGCAGTGTTCCTGGATTTTTTCTTTGAAACGCACAACGGTGGTCCCTTCTGTGCTATTCCCTTATATTTACGATGGTCAATGTACGGCATGCTTAGTGAGTAGGGACAAGGGCTGTTACCGATCGCCTGCCTAGGGACGCAGCTTTCAATTTCAAGAAACCTTGTTGTTCACGTCATGACGCGAAGCTATGCTCAGTACTGCAGGTTTCTTTTTAGCAATAACAACGCGACACACGACACGATTCCGCACGTTGCTTTGTTTCTCAGTCACCGACGCTGACAAGTGTAACGAAAAAAAAAATGGTAGGCCGCCAGTTTTAACCAGTTTAAATACTTGCACTAATATAAGAACGGGAGGGAGAAAATTACAAGGATAGGTTTTTAGATTCGATATATTTTCCTTTGAAGTGATAACGATCAATACAGCACGTGCTTGATGACCAGACATAATAGGTAATCATCAAATGGTTTTTTTTTTCTCAGTAGATGACTAGGACGTACGCCCACCCAGGGTCTGAGGGTCTTTACTAGTATATGGAAGTAAAGCGAATTTTTTAACGAGAATACATATTAATTAGGCTGATTAGGCTTCTCGTAAGTTTCTACCATGTTTTCAGCATGTGCTTGAGGATAACTTGAATTAACTTTTAAAGGTAAAAGACTATATTCCATTTACGTTGTACCCAGTTCCACCGCGGTTCGAAGTCAAGCACCGGAGCTTCCTGCTCAAGAAAGGTGAAGACTATCGAGCTCAGTGCCTCGCTGTCGGCGATCCACCGACATTTTACTCATGGGAGAAAAACCAGAAGCCGCTCAACTCTGAAAGGTAACTGATCATTTATTTTGTAATAGTCTTAGTTTTTTTCTCTCAAAGAAACTTCCCTCACTCTTGAGCTGCGCAAAAAAAAAAAAAACACTCTCTTCTAGGCTTAAGTGTATTCAATGATTCCAGGTGCAGCTCATTCTCACTGGTATCCTTGCGAGAATCAGAGACCGTAATAACATATGATAAGGTTACGGCAATAAACCTTACGTCTCCTTACCAGTTTTCCCCGGGGCCGTGGCAGCCTATATGCGCTGTTTCTGTAAATGATAGCAGCTTGATATCAGTGCACCTAGGAAATTCACTGCAAAAAGTGTTTTTAGCTTATCTCAAACAAGTAATTTGGTTTTGGAAGAGCAATGATAACAACACATTGTACAACGTCTTGGCTGATAGAGGCAATGAAATGGACTTAAGACGATAAGTTGGTCTATAAGCGTAGGAAAGTAATTTCGCTAGAATATTGGGGCGTTTTAAATATTTGAGAATAAAACTTGATCCCTCTTTTTTCGCAATCTCTGGGTGCACAGAAGGTTGCTATTGTGATGAAAACTGAATATTGTTTTACACCTGGTGGTATGAATAGCCACATATCATCGTATACATATTAAAGAGGCGTAAACATTAGTAACGATAGCTTCCTAGGGATAATATTTTGCTCTTTTAATATTCTTGTCTTCAGGGGACTTTGCACTGTGGTGAAATTGAATGCGCTTCTATGCTATCAATGTTGGCGAAATATTTCAAGCGCAATGAAGTTGCATTAGCAAAGTATATTTTTCTACTCATGACCGCTTTAGTGTGGGTTCTTTGCTATTTTTATTTTAATTATAGTTGTGCTTGGCTTGTTGAATTCACTTGCAGATGCTTGCGTCTCTCAATCTCTGAAATGGAGACATTTTCCTTGTCGTTCCAGATATCAAACCAAGGAGGAAGAAAAATCCGGGGAGGAATTCCAGTCCGAGCTCACGATTCCTCAAGCAACGCGCGAAGATTCGGGAGTGTATACTTGCAAGGCCAGGAATACCTACGGCGAGGACACAACCCACTTCCAAGTGATCGTCCAAGGTTAGGGAGACCACCTAACTAAATTCCGCGATCTGTGCCATAGTGGTTCCTCGAAAGTGGACACTGGAGGAGTCGCACGAAAGTAGTCTATATGACTGTGGTAAATCCAGATTGTATGAGATTAGCCTTTATAGGTACATATGATAAGGCTACCTTAGAAAAATATGTTTGCTTTTTAAAATTCTCTCATAACCAAGGCAGCGTACTCGATGCGCACACGCGCAAGCTTAGTAATGAATATGGCGGGGACTGAAGCTGTGTCTAGTCAGCATGGCACATGAAATGCTGCTTCACTCGAGCCGGTATCCAACATCCCTCCTGGCAATAAGTACTGTCTACAAAGCAGCGATGTACAAGAACCCGCTGCTGAGTGCTTGCACGAAGAAAAAAATCACGCTAACAAATTCGTAGCCGTACTTAAATGTATCGCAATTAATTTTTAAAATAAGGTGATTATGTGGTTCTGGGAAGCTATATATAAATAGCTCCAAAAAACTTTAGTCAAAATCCGATAATCAACTTCATGTCTCGGTGCTCGGAGGAAGTATAGCTTTTTGTTATCTGTTTTTTATTACGGGTAGCGCAGATAGGACTTGTGGAGCTCTGCAATTTCTTGATTCAGATCCAAAGTACAGTCTCTTATTACGTATTACATAATCTATTTCTGGTTGTTTCTGCCAAGACTATATCACCCAAACGGTTTGTCTTTTGACACATTTTTGTTGCAGAATATCGGTGCATGTTGAAGAAAGAACAAGCTACAAACGATACAAAGAACAGCTGTTTAATTGATTGTTATATTCATCCTTGTTTTGATGATGATGATGATGATGATGGTGCGGAGTTTTTATGGCGCTAGGGTATCTGTAGCCAAATAGTCATGGCACAATGTTTCTTTTTCTACTCAAGGTGGGGTCAAAGATGCATTTCCCAAACATTTCACCCTATAAAGCAGCCGAGCAACAGTCAGGGGAACGATTGTACCCACTGTATCACCGGTGGGTACCCAGTGGCACTGGTGATCATATCCCGCGTCTCTCGCATGCGAGGCGAATGCTGAAACGACTACGCCACCGCTGTGGTTCATCACCCTTGTACTTCGGGGCGAGCTAGCGGCACGCGAATTCTTCGTTCTCTTCAACAGGCCCACTCAGTGCTGTTCTTTCAAATAGTTTGTCATTACTAAATGAAGCATGGCCATCAGGGCTCACCTGTGTAACAATATCTTCACGCTTACTGTCTACAGCAATGGCTTCTCTTTATTTTATACCTTCTTCTTCCCTCTATGAAAGCCCCTGTCTAGAGAAAGACAGGCAGAGCCCAATATTCTGTGATGAACGTGCTCGGCACCGTTTTCTTCGTCTGAAAGCAAAAAACTGTACCGGGTGCAGAGCGCACAGTACTACTGAATTCGGCCAATAATGCAGTACTTCGCTTCGTCTCTCCAATATATAACGTGACAGTGCGGTTCTGAACCTGATGACCTCTCCTCTGCTGAACTGAGGTCATGCAATAACGAAATTGTTTCATCAAGCTTCGAACCCTACGCTTGTACACGATGGGATGGCGAAAGTTGAATGAAACCGTGATCGAGCTCTTTAGAACGATTTAAGGCCCCACCTTATAGCTTTCGGATGGGCTGTCATGCTGAAGCGCGAAGCCACTACGAAGCCGAAAAGTGGTTAAACACGAGGCTGTATTGTCACAGTTACAGTTTTGTTAGCTTCCCTTGTTGTTGGACAAAAAGCCTTGATATTTTAAGCAACAATTTTTCAATCCTCCATAACAACACTTTTGACTTAGTTTTAGTACACTGAGGGATTGAAGCACGGCATACGCCAGTCATTTATTAATGCGAAAGCTTTATATCTTTTATGAGGCGAAAAAATTGACAGAGGCTTAGCTTGGTTATTCCCGGTAAGTTGCGAAAGCAATAGCCCTGGCTGCGTCTGGTTTGGCTGGTGGTGTGTCTTGGTAGTGCTCTTAGGAAAGGTTATGTTTATCAAAGTTTTGCCCATTTGTTTTACATGGCATTATACTCACCACACGAGGGCCCCGACGTGCTTGGAGATTTATGCATGCCTCGGTGGCCAAAACGAGCGGCTTATGCTAACGGATGATTGTCTAGAAGCTGCGAGCTACGCTGCCAAAGCCGGCGGCCGAAGTTGCGGATAACCGCTGAATAGATGGATGGATAGGAGCGCCACCTTTGAAACGGAGAGATGGAAATTGCCACCATGCTCTGCTTTTCTTTCGTAAGTTTTTATTTTAAATTTTGTTGTAACTTTTTTCATTCTTGTTTAATTTTTTTACCTTTTTTAAATTATTTTCCCTTTTTTGGGGCCCTGTCTCTCTCGGTCTGGCGTGACGTCATAACGAAGGTCATGCTAAAGGTAAATGGTAGATCCGCCAGGACGACGCTGAAGGCTCAAACTGTGAGCAGTATTGCTTTCGCAATAAAAGCTGGCGTAGCCAGCGTCACCGGTCCGAAAAGGCACCTGAACTCATAAGGAAAGAAAGAAAATAAAATTCCTTAAACAAGATTCGCTGGCCGTTTCATGAGAGCACTGCACCATATCCGCTGCCAAACACCCAGCGCGCTCAACTGGCAACCTCTCGTGCTGAGTTTGGCTATCGTCGTCTTCATCAGCTCCCATTCGGGCAGCGCGAAGAGATCAGCTTCGCTGGCCACAGGATTAGAGTAGTACGCCATCGCTGCAGCCTAACACCCCGTGTGCACGCTTTCGGATTCACAGCACATAAGTAGTCTCAGGGGTCCACCGCAATTTTTTCTGTAATAAACAATTTTTTTCGAAGCCTTAGCTAGCATGTTCGAAAAGCACTCAGGAAACTCGGGTCGAAGCCACTATACGCTTACAGAAAAGGCTTGCCGTGGCGCGGTTATGATATGGCCATGTCGCAACACGTCTTCAGGACAAGCGAAAGTGAATGCATCGGTAAAACGCTCGATATCGCGCTTGGCTATTATCGCTCGCAGAGCAGTAGAGGAAATACGCAGTCGACGACATCAATCATCCCTATGGTCTTGACCATTCCATTCAATACAGTGCCATTTGAAAAAAGAAGACATAAAAATAAGACAAAGAAGTGCAAATTGTCAGGCATAGTAGGTCGTGAGTGTTTTCATTTCCTCTTTGTCACAGCTTCGCCTTCAAATGTTTTTTTTTTTTTTTATCGCTTTCGTACCTTTACTGCATCACCAGCAAGTACTACCGAGAAGCTGCAGTGCGCCGCGTTGCCAGGCTTCCGGATCGTTGCGCCCCGAGTCGATAATGGCTGCTTCGACAAAAAGAAGCGCAAATGAATAACCGTGTAGAAAGTAAAACTAAAGCAGCAGAAAAAAACAATCGCCAATGGAACAGCGAAGCTCAGAGAAAAAGGTCGGTATAAAGCGTGGAAATAATTTTCAGAAAAAAAGGGGCTCTAACATAATACAAATCACACATGAAATGAAGGAGGCACACTGACAATCGGCCGGGAGGGTGGTTGAAGGCCCTTGTTTCCGTTTCGCGTTACGTGGAATGGGCGTTCCCGCAACGCATTTCGTTCGAGAGTCCCCTGCAAGCTTTGGCAGCCGTCAGGCCGGGGCCATAGTATTCGGAGACATGGAAAATCCGTTCGATGCGTAGCGTCGAGCCTTGCCAGCTCGGGCACAAACAATCACGAGCGCCATGTATGGTGGGCTTCCGACCGTCTTTAAGAATGCTGAATTTGGAACGTTACCCTCGCAGCTTCCTCTTCAGGTTTCTTTGATGAGCGACAGATGTGGTTGCTTTATGGGAAAGTTGCCTGCACATTTGGGGCGCTTGTGGGAGGAAAAGGTGCTGATAGAACAAGCACGATGAAACTGAAACACAGCAAGGCATACATTATCTGATAAATTAGATGAATACCTGCAACGAAGAAAAATTCAAACGGCCCTTTTATGGACATTTGTTTTGTGCGTTTGGGCACTGCAATAACGGTATAAAACTCTTGGCCACATGGTCACGCCCAGTCTCCACCCTTCGAGTAGGACATAAGAGGGACATAAGTCAGGTCTGCTGTTGTCCATCCAAACTACTTGTTGCAATGACACAGTTAAGGACAGTGTTGTATCGTAAGAAGGGTTAATTAGAAATTAAGCAGTACACGCAGCATACGGTCGAGCCCATCTGTATTCTCTCTACTTCCTCCTCTTCTCTCGTGCGCGCGAGTGCGTGCTGCGCACCTGCCACATTGCGTCTTCATTACATTTCCGCCGCACTTTAAGAAAAAAAATTATTGTGAATGTCCTCAGTATCCGAATATAGAACATAGTCTTTAAACCTTGCGGGCCGCTTCTTTTGGCGTGTACTTCTGCGAGGCGGCGCCGGAAGTGAAGCCGCTGTTGCCGCGGTTGATGTAGACGAGGGTTGAGGAGTGGCTGCCGGTTCTGGAGCGGGCGAAGCCAGGTGCGACGAAGGGCCCTGGCTAATATCAGCGGCTGACATCAGTTGGGTTGAAGGCGCGTCTCAAGATGTACCCTGGACCAGAGTTCCGGAATTTGGACTGGTCGGCGGCACTCTGCTGCAGTCGATAGGCGGCGAAATGTCAGCGAAAAGGGCCGCTGGAGCTGAGGAGGGCATTTGCTGCTGAACGACTTCTGGACGAACCGCAGAAAACCTGGACGAGTGCGCCCACCATCCAGCAGAT
Organism: Amblyomma mixtum; assembly: GCF_055824585.1. Taxonomy (NCBI): domain Eukaryota; kingdom Metazoa; phylum Arthropoda; class Arachnida; order Ixodida; family Ixodidae; genus Amblyomma; species Amblyomma mixtum. Next base: position 281,205,832 of record NC_143012.1, on the reverse strand, counting down.
AAGATGCAGGTCTACGTTGCGCCACAAACTTCCGAGGCTCTGAGAACTGAGCTGAGAGTTTGCCTCGTACGGTGGACTTGCGAACACGCACGTACTGGGCGATCTGTATTCTCTGTACTTCCTCCTCTTCTGTGGTGCGCGCCAGATCGTGCAGCACACATGCCGCTCTTCGTCTTCATCACAGTCAGAACGCACCGCCCCTGTGGCCTTCCTTTTATTGCCAAGAAAAACTGTTACTGAGTGCAATCACGTACCTTTACGTCTCGAGAACTGAGGTGTTTCGGCGTTCACTTAATTGAGTTGACCTTTCGACGCAGATAATCTATTCTGTGCAAGAAATAGGTGCGTGACAAATGCCGCTGTTGACGTTTTCTACGAAGTCAACTGTCATGCAGAAGACGAACTAACAGTACGTACGCTGGACTGCAACTTGTAGTTCACTGAAATGACCTCCTTGTTTACAGGCTAGGGAAAGCAATGTTGAAAGACAACAGGTGATAAGTACACAGGAAGAAGTTCGACACGGCAGCTAGATACAAAGCGCTTTGCGCTTTGCATCAAGCGGCCGTGAGTTCGAAAACAACGCACTCAAAATAGCAAGAACGCAAGCGCAGAAATTAACGATAGGCAAAAAGCACCTCACCTGAATGCACCTGAAGGCCCCTCACCTCTTCTACTTGTAGTACGAGTAGCAGAAGTGTATAAGTGATATTACCATTACTTCTTGAAAAATTAAGTGAATCCATAGGATCATGCATTGTGAAAGAAAAAAAAAAGGTGGGGTGCGCAGAAATATTTTGGCATTTGTGAAGGCCATGGGTCTTGTGAGTTCAGAAGGATCGCGGTCAAAAGCAAGGCTGGCTCAAAAAACATGCTGCAAGTTTCACTCTCTGAAGTACGAGTATGGTCTATAAAAAACCGTTGCCGTGCATGATATGTTACATCCCACGTAGAGGTCAAGGACAGGTCGTTAGAGCTTCAAAAGACAGTCGGGGCGCGGTAAGTGAGATTACAGTTGTCGATTCATAAATGGTAGTTGCATATCCACAACATACCTTAATGACTCACGTGCCGTAGAAACGTTTCTAAATAGGCGCGCAGATAAATTTTTGATGCCGTTTCTTCCAAATTAAAGCAAAAAATTCGTAACCACTGCTTAATTGTAATTGTTATCCTAGACGATGCACTAGCTCAACCTGCCTGATTCCTTGCATGAGGGCGTCGAGCTCCAGTGTGCTTTTGCTGGTCCCTTTCAAGCAGTCATTGGTTATTATTTTCAAGCTACACTGCATGAGCTAGAGCAGGAAACAGCCGTGAAAACAGATTTGTGACCGTCGTTTATGTTTTTTGTTTCTTCCATTTTCTCGTTGATTTTTTGTGTACTTGTGCGCGCTGTTCTCAACTATTAGCTATTTTCAGCTAAAAATTGTTTACTCATTTCTTCATTTTATTTTTTGAAACACCCTGAAAGCCCCGCAAGATATTCGGTAGGGGTGGGGATACGAGAGCAATGCAGGGTCAAAACACCAAACATGATGAGAGATGATGTAACCAGGATAAAACAGAGTAATAATTAAAATGTCAAGTAGCTTGTATAAAAAAATCCAAAGTGGGCAAATAAAAACATTCCAATTCAATAGTATAACTGCGATAAATGCAAAAAATAAGGAACAGTGGTGTTACGCAAATAGTATCAAAACAGGTGCATAATGCACGACACCCTAAGAGAACAAAAATAGACACTCAAAATAAAACTTAACACGAATCCTCGGAACTAAGAAAAAACACGTTCAAAACTACATGTTTACGCTAAAAGCGTACTGGCGCTAACAAACGGAGACAACAAACACAACAGAACAGGACTGGCATCTTGTTGTGTGTGTTGTCTTCGTTTTTTAGCGCCAGTAGGCCTTTAGCGTAAACATGTCATGGTACAACCAACTAGCTCAAATCAAAGTATTGCTGGTTCAAAACTAAGTTGTCCAAAAACTTAACTGTCCAAAACATGCACAGTGATATTGAATCAGCTCTTATTTAAAGTCAAGCTCATTTCCAGCGTTTTCTTCGCCCTTTCCACTGTGTCTCTTGCTTTCGCATGCCTGTTTTCGCCAATTTCGCGCAAGCACCACCAGCAGCACGTTTTTCATTTAGATGAGCTATAGTGATACGCTCCTTAATGGGCTCTTTTATATCTACCTCGGCCGAAGCTAAATCGGGATTGTGAGAAGAAAATGAAAAACCTCGATGACATTCTACCTGGAGCACTTGGTCTGTGGATGCTGACCAAATACATTTATCTATGCTATTCGCGCGGAGAGAAAACAAAACACACAAATTAGTGCTATAATGACAGAAAGGGCGAAATTATTAGCCATTTCGTGAAAAACTTTGTTGTCCTGATAGCAGGGAGCTCTGTGCTTTAAGGTATGAAAGGTCAGTGTTGTATCAACATTGACTTTTCTTTGAAGCGAGACACTGGTATGGTCAAGAAACTGATCAATAATGATCAATTCTTAGAGTGATAGTGGGATCATTTTGATGACAGCAGAAAACTGAGACAAAAGTATCGGCCGCTAGTAGGTCGTTAGAAACGCAATTCTCAAATAAATAATGAAAACAAGATGAACTGGAAACGATACATTAATACTATGTGCAAAGATTACTTCCTTATCATCAAATGATTGCGTATTTTGTGACAATGTTTTCGACGCCGTAGATTGGGATGCGTACACAAAGACACGCGTACATCGACGATCCCAATATAAGTACCCCAAGAACAAATGTAGGCCGATGTCACGATGGACTGACTTCGAACCGTATAACAATGAGGACATGCTTGAAACAGAGCTCATCCTATCTCTGTCATGTAAATAAACAAACGAGCCAGCACTGTCTTTGATGGGCTTTATTCTACGTGAGAAGCGCACAATGGACCTTGTCAGCCACAACCGCCCTACTTGCATCATGCCGTTCCTAGTCAGTGCGGGGAACCTGTCCGCCCTTCTCATATCTGAAGTTGTCCCGAAAGCTCGATCAGCAAACGCCGAAAGAAGGGCGTTTTCGGAACGGTGCCGCCGCCGCCGGTGCCGTCCTTGAGCCCGCAGAGATCCCGTCCGGGGAAATTCCGCTTTCGTCTTTTTTTTCCCCTCCATTCGTGTTCCGAAGAGGTTGGCCTGACGAGCGGGGAATCGGAGCGTGTTGAGAAGACACGGCATGAATCTGGTCCCGTTATCTCGAATCAAGTGCGGGTGTGGAGCACGTGCGTGCGAGTAAGTCGGCGTTCGTAGAGGAAAGTGGCCGCGCCCTGCTATAGACAACTGCGCCGGGAGGCCGCCTTTCATTTTCTGTAAGTGGAATCGGCAGGAGACTCATCGACTGATCTTGTGTCTTGTGCCGAGTCTGTACGACGCAGTGCGTTTTGGTGAGATTCGCGTCGATGCGTCTGCGTGTCCTTGCCACATCCATTTTTCCTGCGCGAGCCGCCATTCTCTTCGAAACCTCGTCTCTCTTTCTTTGTTTTCTTGTTTTTGTAATATATCATCAACCACAGCACATGAATGTTAGTCGAAATAGATTTCTTGAGGCCATAGTAGGTTCGTTATTTAAAAGAAAAAATACAGACCACACGTTTCTTTTTTGGTTTGCCAGACTACTTAAGTGTTAGTTCCCAGTTCGATTCTTAACAAAAAAGTAGCGTAAAAACGGGACGAAGAAAGACGAGGACAGGATGGTGTTACTCTTACAACTGAGAAAAATTTTTTTTCGTCCTGTCTTTGCACCACGTTCTTGTTAAAAATGGCTGACCAACTGGCCATACAGCAAACTTTGTCAAATTTCTTATTTGATTTTGACTTTTCTTTGAAGTCACCTGCCTCTAATGTGCAAGATAAAGGTAGTGTATCACTCGACTGAAGAGTTTTGAAGAGGAAATTTTCATCCGTGCAGATGTATAAATGCATTTAAAATGCATGACGTGTGAAAGCGGTTAAATATGGGAAAAAGTTGGTGGTTCAGGCTTACAGACATCTAATGTCACCAACAAAAGTTTGTATAATCTAGGTGCCACGTATTTTACGTGAAAGTGATCAAATGATTGTGTCTGATCAGACAAACGAGTGTGGTGAACATTGCATGAATAAGCGGACTGTGGATCTAGTTTGCGAGTCGTGATAGCTACTTGAATGCAAGACAGCGATGAATTAGTGGGATCGTTATGGGTGGCCACTGAATTGAGCTTAAAAGAACTCTTAAAAGAGCTCTTAACAAGTACCGCTCATTTGCAGTAGTGAAAAAGACATAACCTCACGCCATGCTCCTGTGAGTGATCTATGTAAGAAAGTTATCAAGTAAGTTTAAATTGGAGACCCACAGAGAGTGGAATTTGTACGACGGAATTGTCCCATGTCCAATAGCCTCACGTAGTAGTTGCTTCTATAAGTTTCGATTATTTCAAATTTGAATAATGCTCCTCCGACGAATAATTAACCGTTCTATGGTAACTCTTGTGCACTATATTTTCAGTTTGCTAAGTATTAAAAAAATCATGATGATGTTATCATACTTATCGCACTGGCCAAAGTGTTCGTGAAACAGGAAATGTTGCATGCGCTGATATTGTGAGCAAGATACAGGCAGCGTTTCCTTATGTTTTGGCAGCGATCTTGCATCACTTAAAGGATCATGGTCGATCAGCTTTGTACTCCTAAGCAATCGACTTAGAGGACAGGTTCTAATAGTACATTGTTGTTAAAATATAGAGATGGATTCATCCGTGTTTTGTTTGATTTTGATACGCCTAGTGTCTTGGAACTTTGGAACTTGTCTTGGCTAAATAGAAATGGTTGTAGTAATGGGCGACTGCCCAGTTTAGGGTGGTCGTAGCTATATAATGTCAGTGAATACGCTTGACAAACTTGCTCATACCTCTACCGCGTACCCGCACACCAACGCACCGATATGTACAACGAAAGACCGCAATACAATCTCGGCATCCATACTCGACGACACCTGTTTTCTGAGCACTGTGATGTGAAAATTGTTCCCCTTGCGGTTTTGACATGACATAGTGAGGCATACCTCTGTGTTCTCTTCTAAGCGAGTAATACGACTGCCCGTTCCGAGGCCGTAGCTCAGAGGTAGAGCACCGGACGCGTAATTCGGAGGTCGTGGGTTCGGATCCCACCGGTGGCAGGTGGTTGTTTTTTCTTCTGCTTTTCTAATCAGTTATCTTTAAACGATAACATATTCAGTAATATTCTAAATTGATCAACACCACAACATAAAATAACTTTAAAAAAAAATCCCCTGTGCCCCTTGGTTTCTGTGGCTGTTGGCTTCTGTCATATTTATAACGAGCCCCTCATCCCCTTCTCTTGTTTGCTTAATTGCTTAGCGAGGGCCTCGATTCTGGCAGCCTTGATGCCTTAGGAAGCATAAGAGGGTTCTCACGCAGCTTCCACCCTCTCCGTTCGATGACGTTCTACGTCACACCTGCGGTAACTCAGGACGTTCTACGTCCGCCGCTTATGAACGTGGGTGGCGCTGATGAACACTCTCAAGGTTAGGTTACTTGTAAACATAAATACCCCCGAAAGCAGAAGAATTGACAGCCGTCGCCGTAGCTCAGAGGTAGAGCACCGGACGCGTAATTCGGAGGTCGTGGGTTCGGATCCCACCGGCGGCAGGTGGTTGTTTTTTCTTCTGCTTTTCTAGTCAGTTATCTTTAAACGATAACATATTCAGTAATATTCTAAATTGATCAACACCACAAAATAAATAACTTAAAAAAAATCCCCTGTGCCCCTTGGTTTCTGTGGCTGTTGGCTTCTGTCATATTTATAACGAGCCCCTCATCCCCTTCTCTCGTTCCGATAGACGGCATTCAAATCCTTTTTTGGTTTATGGACATGGCGATGACGTAGTGTGCGGGAAAGGAAACACGCATTGGGCATTTTAATCTTCCCTTTTCATTCGTGGATTTTGAAGTGCGGCGACCACTTGTCAATCAATGGCGATCGAATTTTTTTCCTCTGCAGAACCGCCTGATGGTCCAACAGGGGTGACGGTGACGAACTACACAAGTCGTTCTGCGACGCTGCAATGGCAGACACCGTACAACGGCAACAGCCCCATAACACGCTATATATTGCAACACAAGCTCCAAAAAGGTGAGGCTTTTACTGACTGAAGTTTGCAGCGATTTATATTGACTTACGTTTATATAAAGCGAAAAAATCTCATCGAGTGTGAGATGGATGACACGTTCCACGTAGTACTAGTACCGAGCACATATAAGCAATCCTCTGATGTGTCTGATCAGTGTGATCGCTAATGTTGTCCGCTAAGTGTACAATGAGTGAAACGATCTCCGACTGAGGCTCTTCCTTTCAGGTTCTTCACCTTTTATGTAGTGTTTCCGGCTTAAAAAAAATTCGTTTAGTTGGCAGCCAGGAAACAATGACAGGCTTTCGAATTTCAGTCCGGCTGCAGAGATTAAGCCCCATATTCGAGAAGCTATGATGAAGGAGGAAAAGCATGGCGAGAGGAATTCACACTTTAATACTATAAAATTCAAAACACGTAATTTATTTAATTCTCCCCTACATTTGTGGGCAACTAACTGCGATTGAATAATGGAAGTGAGTGCGCGAGTTTTCTTTCCATTCTGACAGGGAAAGCGCTCAAACAAGAAAATGACTATGGAACCCTCCTTCGCGCTTTCTATATCTCTCTTTTTCTGTCGTCCTTGTATTTTTGAGGGCTTTACTGTCATAATTGCTATTGAAGGGTAGCACTCATTCCATACAAGAAGGCGGGTTGTAATCTTCATGTCTTTGTTCGGAGTTGACGGCGGGCAGGCAGTCATGTGAATAATTGTGCAGCAAACTCGCTTGCAGGGATTGCTCTCACAAAAGATGAGACAATTTTCCGTTGAACGTTAGTTCCTTAACTACTGATTGCAGGAGTTTTGTACACTCCTGTTGATTTGGGCAGGACAATAAAGTCCTATCCCACTGTTCTCTTTTATGTACAAGAGCCCTGGAGCGGTCCCGTGTCTCAGCTAGTCGTTACCGGCTCCGACACACAGGCCACTGTTCGTGGTCTTCAGCCGGTCACCAAGTACGCGCTTCGCATTGTGGCCGAGAATGTGCTCGGACCAGGTACACCCAGCAACGAGACGTTGGTCGCAACTCAAGAGGAAGGTGAGTGCTGATTGCCACTAATTTATAGAAAATTCATTTTTTCCTGCAATTAATAAGCTCACTTGTGCTGAACGGTGCATTTTATGGTTGGTTTTGTTTCATCCGCGGCTCTTAAAGCTGAGCACTGGTAGGGAATTTTGCGCCTTTCCTTGCAATTATTTATTTTCAAAATGGATGGATTCATAACGTTTAAAAATTGACAGAGCCTTGAATTACGAGGTCTCGCAATTGCTCCTATATAATATGCGCAGGCGTACAATATGGAGTTGGCTAGTGGATGTGAAAAGACTTTTTCTTGCATTAAAATGTCTTCCTGACTAAGCGTTTGTACTTACCAAGAAGCCGGCTTATTATATTTTAGAGACGAACTAAATGCAATTTTAATCTTTCATTTCTCAATTATTCGGGTCTCTTTGTTATCTACCTCGGAGCAAATGATTCGAACCTTTGCTGCTATGAAAGCTTTTTTTCTTCACCATCTGCCTCTTTATTATGCTCGCAGCGCCTACTGGTGCGCCGTCTTCTTTGACCGTCCATACAACTGGTTCTCAATCGCTGAAAGTTTCTTGGAAGGTGAGTGCTACTATGAGGAAATACTTCGTTGCAGTTTATTGTTCGGATGCTACTCGAAAGACATCGGTTCGATCCCGGCCGCGGCGGTCGAATTTCTATGGAGGAGATATTCGGGAGGCCCGTGTGTTGTGCGATGTTAGCGCATGTTAAAGAACCCCTGGTGGTCGAAATTTCCGGAGCCCTTCACTACGGCGCCTGTCATAGCTTGAGTTGCTTTGGGCGTTGAACTCGATAAAAAAACCAAACCATTAATTACCCACGTAACGTTTGAAAGCCCATAGAAGAAGCGTGTAATACCGACTTCAAAAATTAGACCTCCCTTGAAGTCTATGCTTGAAACGCATTTTTCGTGATTTCTCTAAAATATGGTTGTCTAAACTATAATTGTCTAAACTACGTTTCTAAGCATGGACCTACCAAGAACCATAATTCAATTCGGTTTTTTTTTTGGTACTGAAGATTTAATACAGTTGACCTCATTTGTGATAATTTCCCGGGTTTTTGAGATGCACTATTCCGGCGGGTTACCTCCTTGGAGGCTTTGTGTTGCCGGTGTGTGAGCAACGAGCTTTGTGGCTTGGGGAGCTGATACTCCCCGCAGGGGTTAGTTGTTTGCAACGAACTAGCAGGCAGCAGAAGATTTTCGTTTATTGCTCGTTATTTTATTTCTAGGCAGTCACTTCACTCTGTGCAGAAGTTGTTGCTAAGTGAATTAAAAGAAAAACAGTTAGTAGGATTTTTTTTTTTTGCATTCCACCAGAATCCTTGATGGCAAGCCACCGGACTGGTGGCGATAAAGGTATCACGAAACTACTCAACGGAGAAACTACAAGCGATTGTGAGGCTTCTTTAGGGTGTGCCTGTAGTGGAAGCTATGGGCGATCGCTGGTAGCTCAGAGGCCTGCGTCTTTGGCTGGTCAATGCCTGCGAACAGTGCGCTGGTGAAAGCCGGTGTCTCGGGGTCGTAGCTTCCACTGCATAACCACAGAAATCTGTCCCCGAGTATATAGGCTGCCGGCGGTCAATCCCTTTTCAGGAGTGACCGCTTTAGGTGTCAATGCACTTAAATGCGACACACGTTTAAGTCTGTCAGAGGTTATGTTAGACAAAAGGACGCGCCTTACATGCTGGTAAAAAAGTATATCAAGCAGAATTATTAATATGCCCCGCGTTTTAAGAGGATTGTTCACAGTGGTGCTCACCAGAAATGTATGAGCCCACCGAAACCTCGAGTCATTCATCACCCAGACAACGCCTAACACACTGAACAGGCATGAGGGCACCTCTCATGGTCGTAACTGTTTAGAATCACTAAAAACGCTCCTAAGCGCTACAAAAGTTCGGATACGTCCGCCGGCTGCCTCACTGTGAGCAAGAGATCCGTAGCGCTACAGAAGCGTCATTTTTTTTTCACGATGGTCACTGACCAGTGAACATGATCAAGAAATTTCCTGTCAGGCTCATGTGAGATAATTTATGCGCAACATTCCCACAGAAATGTTCATTACGAGGTTTATTTCTGCAAGATTTGATAGAAATAACGTTGCTAAAAAAATTGGCGGTGGCTTAGCTTTGGTTAAGCCTGGTAGGTTGCGAAAGCCCGCAGCGCCTCCAACTGAAGGAACGCAGTGCGCCGCGTCTACAGGTCACGCGTGGCTACCGGCTTTTTGAGGAAAGGAAATGGCGCAGTAATTCTCTGTCATCTCGGTGGACACCCTAACCGCACCGTAAAGGAAAGGAGGAACGCCACCACCCGTTCGGCGCGATGCCTTGTTGTTGCGACTGAAAGAAAGAGAACTTGTAGAACGCCGCCGGGCTCGCCATTCTGCGGCATAGGCGTGTGTGTTAACCAACCACTCTTGCCTTTCTCTTTCTTCATCTGTCTCCTCGGCACGGCGCCGGCGTTTGCGCGCAGCACGTCGCTCCAGCGACGCCTTGTACAACTCCTCAGACAGGACTAAGCGGAGCGCGCCTGCGGCGCCCCACGTATCCTTTCCTAGCGAGCGCCCTCACGCGGCGGGCCGAGGAGGCCGTCACGTGGTAGCCGCCGCGCCGAGCGAAGGAACGACTACGGCCGAAGAGACGAATTGGGGCCCCTGCTCTCCTCTGGTCGTGACGTCACGCTGTCACGTGGTCGTGCCACGTGACAGCGAAGGAACGACCTCCGCCCACGGCAGAAAAGTGCTAGCAATATTGTTTTCGCAATAGTAGTAGTAGTAGTAGAAGACGTTTATTCGGCCAAAATTTACAGGCCGAGCATATCGACCGCCTGGGCGACCAGAAGTCGCTGTTCTTCCTCCCCTTCAGCGCCAAGCCAGTCGAGCCAGGTGGTGATGGATAAAGAAGGTGGGGGGTAGGAACCCGACTGCTGAGCAGCCGGGCAATAGAAGAGGCAATGGGCAAGGTCCGCATAGATACAGGGGCAGTTGGGACAGGAAGGGTCCGATCGATAGCGATAGAGAAAGAGGCGAGACGGGGTGATGATTGCATTCATTTGAACGTGCCGAAGAAGGCGAGCCTCCGGCACTATGAGTGATGGATGAGGGGGAGGGTAAAGGCGTTTGTCGAGGCGGAGCTCGAGGTAGACCTCTTTTATGGTGCGGCGAAGGGTGAGTCTCCCACCGTCCTCCGAGGGCTTGGGCCAGGGGATCAACGGTGTTCGGAAAAGTGTGTCACGGGCGAGCTGATGAGCCAGCTCATTGCCGTCTGAAAATGTCTGAAGAGAGGCGAAGAGCACATTTGTTGTGACTTATGTTCTCTTCAGACCATGCTACAGAATGAGTGGGGCCACTGGGACGATGTAACCTCGTGCGCAGGTAACTTAGCTCTCTGGCAGAACTGCATTGCTTAGTTTCTTTTCGTTGAGGAGCGTAATAGGTAAAAATAAACATGTTTTCCCATTACGAACACCTGGAAGAGATATGTAGAGGTATTTTTTCTTCCAGTATTGGTGCTGACTTTTTTAAATTGTTGCTCCCGTAGAAACCTAATGACACGAGCTGCCAACTTGATACTTAGGTTCACGAAGCTTTCAGCAAACCTAACCTAGCTACTCCTCTCTACTTCTTTCTCTATACCCATGACTCGCAGGCGCCAAACAAGGAGCAGCAGCACGGAACCATTCTCGGTTACCGCATCGGCTACCGCGTAGCCCACACGGACGATAGCTTCCAATTCAAACAGGTCGAGGCACGTCGAAGTGCTGCCTCTTCTCTGTCTGAGCGTCGCAACAAGGAAGAGCAGGCCGAAGGACCGGCAGAAGAGCAGGAGGACGAAGATGCCCTGGAGACAACGTATCTGACCAACCTCCGTCGCCTCACCAAGTATGGCATTGTGGTGCAGGCCTACAACGCCGCGGGCACGGGACCGGCTTCGGATGAGGTCATCGCCACCACACTCGAGACAGGTAGGCGTATTGCATTTCCAGTATTAGATATACCTAAATGCAAAGCGTGGGTACTTCGTCACTTTTGCACCGCATGAGCCCAGCACTTAGTTCTTGCTTGACGCCACGCATGGGGTGACCCACTTACTTGTCCTCGTGCATGTTCGCATTGGCCTGCTTAAAGAGGCAGGGCGTGTCTTCACTTTATATCGAGACACTTTCGCTCTCTCGCTGGTTCCTATACTGCAGCGCGGACACCGCTCGTTCTCTTCGGTTGGTGTTGATGTAGGTCTAGCATCTGGAGACAAAACAGGCTTCTAGAAGGTTGCGTAGCTTCGTAGTTCTCGAACCACGTCCACTCAGAGTCTTCGAGAGCGAAGTAGACATTCCGCTCTTCTTCCAAACCATTGTATACTTGTAACTGTAAAGCCGCAGTAAAGCCGTTGTAACTGGTCGAGTGAATCTTCCGCGCCCTCGAAGTGCGCTACATCGAAAGATGGTGGCTTTCGCGAGTGGTTGACAACAAACTGAGCGAATGAGGTTTCTCCGCATTCCTAGGAGCCGCATTTGAACAGTGCATATCCTTACAGTTGTGGCCCTTCTGAAAACCATTGACACATCAAATGCGTTAAAACAAAGCAAAAATAATACAAAACAAAGTGCCATTCAAAATATAAGAAACCATAAGTTGTTTATCTGCAGACATAAGCGCCATTTCTTATCACTTCTGGCAATTTTATTTCTGTTTCGAAATTTCAAAACTCCTCTTAGATTTTAATAAATGTAGGCGGCGCGCAATATTCCTTATCTTTTTACCGTATTTGTAAAACTTCGCGCTGCAATCTACCTTTCTGTCTTAATTTTACTGTACAGGGACACAGCCCGTTGTGCCACCTTGCAGTTCGGGCAGGGCACTTTTATTTTTTATTTTTAAAGCTCTTTCTAACAGATGTACAGGGACTTTAAAGACATTCCTGAAGTAAAGATGTGTGATAGCTACATAATTAAATAGTTGTCATATTCCCATTATAACAAGCCAATTTTATTTTTGCTACACGTTGGGACACTGCAAATATTAGTACTACACGTTATAATGTTCTCACTTAAATATAGAATTTTGGCTTTCATTGGGTAGTGAGTACGGGTTTAATATAACGTCATACCGTAGATTACAATTAGCGAACTCCTTATACATCATTAGCATTAAGTGTAGCGTAGTTTTACCACTCAGGTTGTAATCATTGGAAACACAGCTGTAAGCCTATTACATATACGGCGTCATTAAGATTATGGAATACAGATTTTCCAAAGTGGTGAAGTTAGGCAACTGTAGTGTGTGCATCTTGATTACATTACATGGCGGACATTATTTACCCAATAGAGGGCAACGAAAAGAGGAGTAAATAAACGAAATACAGTGAGCAACCTTATTTTTGGTTTTAGGGCGCAAGATATATTAAGAAATTCTGAAATACCTAAAGGAGCAACACCACTGCGGCAGACTGCCCAAAATGAACAGATCAGTTCATTAAGGGTGGAGCTTTGAATTTGAATTAAGTTTATTCGTGTCATTAAATTTTGGCGTCTATTATAAAAGAGGTTCGAAAACAGCCGCCGAAAATGAACATTTTTGATGTCGGAAAGGCTCATCGCACAGAAAGAAACATAATAGCCTTGCAAGTCAGCGGCGCAGCGAGTAGACGACACGGGGCTTGCGGCAGCATTAAAGCTGGCCGCATCATGTTGTCACAGCCAATGGAATCCCTGCTTCTTGTAAGAACAGAACAGCAATAAAAACGGCGACATCTGTAGCTTACGTTAAAACAAATTTCCGCCGCATAGCAACGAAATTGAGGCCATACCAGACGGGACGCACTGAGTTCCTCAGTCGCGAACAATAGCAATGGCGGCAGTACTGAAGAAAGAGAGAGAAAAAGCAAAACCAAAACCATACTTACAAGAAAAAGTCACAAGTTCTACGCGAGCCATCTTCTGTGGCGAAATGCAGGGTATTCCCTTCATCCAACGTTCTGTTTATTTTCTTCGCCTCTAGTATGTTCCTTGCCTTACATTGCTCCGCCATTCGTTCGCTTTTGCTTGCCTCTTTTGCGAAGCTACGTTTTGGGACGTTTTTTTTTTTTTTTTACTACATGCGAGATGGACGACACATGGTGCTCCAAATGGCAGGAAAATTAGAGGAAAAGCCACATCAGGCCAGAAAATCTCTGACAAGAGGTTTAAGGCGGATACAGAAGGCTGCTTTCGACTGTGCGTATTACTAGAACCTAGCAAATTGACATGGGTGGGAAGAATACGAAAACATAATTCTTAGTGGTGCCACAAAACAAACAATTTGTCATTGTCATAGCGTTAAAGGTTTGGTTCGACCGTGAGAAATATTTTTAGCAAAAAAAAATAAAGTGAAGAGTACACTATTGGAAGTTTGATGACAAGGATATATGCCAAGTAGTTTTACTGACAGAGCGATAGTTTCGGCTGAAAATGAAAGAAAGAAAACTGTAGGGAAAGAAAGAGTTTTAATGAAAGCTGGTCGTAAGATCGAACATTAGCACAACTCTTCTGATGTTCATGGAAGCATTTTGAGGAGCACATGACACACACGGGCACCAGCAGTACAACACACATGTCATAGCGTGGTGACTACTTTAGTGTCCGGTACATTTTCTCCCTGTCAGCTCCTCCCACATCTCCGTCTATCAAGGCCAGCGCTCTCTCAACAACGTCGCTCACAGTACAATGGGAAAGAGACCCGAAGGACAAGTCCTCCGTCACAGGTAAGTGACCGTTATGTGAGAGCTGTTTTAAATGTTCGCATTGTGTATCCAAAGTTTAAACAGTTGAAATAAAAGATTATTATCCACAGTCGAAAAATCATAATCTTGAGAACTTATTTATGCTCGATAGCACAACATGGACAGAAATTATTTTCTGCTTCGTGACGAGAACTCTGTCACTGTCAGTCGTCCGCGAAAAACACCACCACGAAAACCGAGAATACAGCAGGACATTTAAACAAGTGGCCTTGAGGTTTTCCATATGTGGTGCCTAGATGACGCAATTTCTCCTATATTTGATTTTGAAAAATACTAGTATCATTCTAAATATTTACTGGGCAGCATGCGAGGAGACTTTCCTTCCCTCCTTTAAATATAGATTTTTTTTCTGAGACGAGAGCAAAAGTGTTGGTAATTGAAGCCGAATATTTTCGTGCATTTGAGAAATTTTTCCCGTCATACTTCAATGTTGAGCACCAATATTCAGTTAAATTTGTGACTGAAAAGTACGCTCTTTTTTATTTTGTGAAGCGAAAGTCATAATTTCTGCTGTTAAAATACATCTGCACTTCTCTGCAATCTGCCCTAAATGCAATGCAGCCCTCACATGATCTCGATATTTCTATTGGAGCTAGTTTGGAACTTAGGAGGCTTATGTACTCATAGTCGTTTAATATTCAACCAGAGAAATTCAATAGTCCATCAAGCTCAGTACTGACAGGTATACGTGTCCTCAAGTGGACGCCTTAAATAAATGGGGGACGGCATGACGCAACAGCAGTTCCTCTTGCCCACGCAGACACGGACGTGCTTCCCCTTTCACAATAACAGCCATTATGTAAAAGACGCAGGACATACATTCTAAGCCCCGCTTGAACAAACATGCTCGAACGTGACTGCGTGACGTAGTGGTAGCGTGTCTGACTAGCAACCCTAGGGCCCGAGAGTCGGGGGTTTCAGATGCGTCGCCGATACGGCTGGCGTTATCTATGGGACCTTCTTGCAATCGACTATTCCTACTTTTGCGTCACGACGACGGCAACACCGACCGCGGCTTTTCTGCGACACGAAGCCTGTGCTCTTTCGCGTAATGGAGGTCAGAATTCACCTAAGATGATAGACTCGTTCAGCAGCGTATGGACGCAAACGCCATTTACGAAGGTCGAACAACACCGCGAAGCTGTTATGTAAAGGGTGCTTGTCCATAAGTAGATCCTTTATGAGGCAAAACGCAACGCGCAGTGCTAAAGTGCTAGCTGTTGCTAGCTTTTTGGCCCCTTTCATTCCTACTTTATGTTTCTTTATTTTTCTTTTTATTTGTTTCTCTTCTACCCAATTTTACTTTTTAGTTCTTTTTTCCTTCCTACTTGAGCTTTTTATTTCTCTCCTTTTTCCCTTTTTCGTTCTCGTTTACGTTTCATTTGTTATTTTCTGACTTTTTTCTTTCTTTTCTCTTTCAACTTTTTTTCACATTATCTCTTTATTCCTTTCATACATCTCTTTCTCTCTATTTATCCTTCCTTTTTCGTTACTTTCTTTTATTTCGGTACTTTGTTCTGGTCGCACGAATAACTGGAGAGACCAATAATTCATACTCGTGACTATGCCAGTACTGAAATGTGAACGATGCCAAGATACCGAGTTTGAAAAAGAAATCCGCTAATGCGTCGCTCATTTCACGGGCAAGAAATTCAGAATTGGTTTGAATTTAGCACGAACTGTCGTACGTATCCTGCGGCCAGTCTTTCGCAAGGTGCACGGACGATACCTTTAGCCTACTTTGCCGCAATGATCACATGCCCTGAGATGCCACACGACTGTTTTTCAGGCATAACTACTCGGTTCTGTAAAGGCATTTAGTGCACAAATTTAACAGATTTTAGAAGCACTATTTACTTAATTGTTTTTATTCCACTTTCACGAACGTAAGTTAGCACAAAATCACCTGTCGCATTTTTAGAACACCGACTGCATCCGCACGTAAGAGCGTTGCAAAATAAACATGTCGAGTTGGAAGTTAGCAACGAAATCAGTTTTCATTAAAAATAAAGGACGTGGAGTACATTTAGTCAAAATGCGTTTGTGAATGGATTTTGACTATGAAAGACCAGTAATGTAGTGACCATATCAAGCAGAGACATAAATGACGCAGAGTACAAAACAAAAATGTAATAATTTTTTTTAGCCACAACAAATGGCGTGACGAAAAAGAAATACATCACTTAGCACATAACGAGACATCACCTTTAATTGGCTCGTGATTCAGAACGACGTACAAAGGAAATGGACTTCGCTTTGCTGTAGCAGCGAAGCCTTGGGTTCGAGTGAGGTGGACGAGGAGATTGGCTGCGTCGAAAAATTGCGTGAAAGGACCCCTAATGCCCAGTTGCAACACCTTTTAGCGCGCGCGCAATGCTGTAATATTTTTAGAGACGATCACAACGGCTCGATGTACGTACTGAACTTGTTTATTTTAAGTGTTTGAGCCTGATAACGGGCCATTTGAACGCAAAGCGGCCTAATGGTTTTCTTCTCTTCGTCCTGGTTTTAAGCTGATGTGATAAGTGTCATTTTTAGTGCACTAGGAACGAGGTACGCAGCTCTATTTGTAGCAAAACAAATGCTTTTTTGAGACTGTGCTCGTGAACCAGACAGTCTTATTCAACATAATTTTAACTTTAGAAATCTGTTTATTCACAGAAAAAGTTTTATTTTGATGATAATATTTAGAAAGGGCGTCAAATTATGCCTTCGCAACGATCACTGGTCACCACTGTTAATTAAAAAAAGGTCTCTGTTTATTCCAAACAGAGTTCTTGTGGTCAACTTTTCGCAACCACTGCCCCCCACTCTCCTGCCCCTCACTGCAAAATCGGGCATGACGAATAGTCTGTGGGGTTTCCTACTATTCGTGCAAGTATTAAACAAAACTCGCTCAGGTGAGAGTTATTCGTCGCCATCGGGACGCAGACAAGCTCCTAGTCAGTGCACATATACCATGTAGGCGGGTAGAACAGAGCCGGCCCGCGCCGGCAGGGCGCCTTCGCTGTTTCGGGCGGACGGGTGAGTGGCGCCGAGCAAACAGAGATAGCCGGCCGGGCCATGCCTAGTTGTCCTCTACTCGGCTGCTGGCTGCGCAAACATCGCTCTGTGCAAACAGGATTCGCGTGTCCCTGTCCAAGGGGCGAGTGCGCGCTCGCTCTGTCCGCTCTGAGCATCGTGTTCATCCGCTATCGACTGGCGTGCCTCACGGCTGCTTCTAAGCTTCGAGCACTTTTAAATACTCTTTTTTATTAGGTTCCGGCCGTAGTCATTTCAAACGGTTGGCAGTGCGCTCAATGGTGAGCCTATACCCTTTCATTGGAGGCTGTCGAAAATTTCTCAACGGCGTAGGCATGAGCTTTAACCGCCGAATACACGGCCGAAAAGTTCAGGTCGTCAACCTCTCTATCAACAACACATGAGCGCTGCTTTGAATGCATTCCGGTTGGATGAGTGACAGCAGCAA
Organism: Amblyomma mixtum; assembly: GCF_055824585.1. NCBI lineage: Eukaryota > Metazoa > Arthropoda > Arachnida > Ixodida > Ixodidae > Amblyomma > Amblyomma mixtum. The sequence continues at coordinate 281,188,369 of NC_143012.1, read as the reverse complement.
GCGTGATCTCGGTGGTCACGCTACAGAACTAAATTTCGATCGTTCAGTCTCACCTGCGATGCTTTAGTGCTTAAGATTGTAGCTATCTAAGTTAAAGAGCAAGGGTCGTGTTTTTTATGAACTGTTTGTAACAAAAAATTTTTGCATCTCCTGCGCAAGGCGCAATATCCTGTGGCATAGCTTCTTAGATGCCAGTAGTGTCATCGGGCGATTAAGGTTTGAAAGTTGGGATTTGACCACTCGTTCCAACCTAACAAAAAATTAGCTGGGAAGAAAGAATCACCGCGAAATACGACCCTCAGGCACTATTTCGTAAGTACAGTGTGCGTTGTGTGGTTTAGGTATCGCGATTTTTTTTTATTAAATGATGCAATACCAAGAAATTATAATCACATGCTCAAGAGAAAAGTTACAAACTTCTCTGTCTTAAAGGTACGTTCCCAGTTCTTGAATATAAGCGCAATAAGAAAATGGAATGAAAGAACTCTATGGCTATTTCGTTTTCCAATTCTTGACAAGAAACTCTGTAAAATGAATGAAAGAAGACTGAAAAGTAACCCATTTTTTTTTACGAAAAACGGGACCGTGCAGAGTGCAGGCAAAGGAAGAACTGTCTTCTTTCTAAGTGGTTCTTTTACTTCGCAATTTCCGCGCCGGCTCACAGAAGCGTAAACCATCTAAAGAATAACGTACAATGTAGGATGACATCAATCTTTCGCCCCAATCTCACAGGCACTCTTCAAGTACAGCGCATTGTTCATGGTGCACTTTTTTCAATCTTGTGGCCGAGGAAACTGGGCAGAAGAACCGCAGCGTCCTGAGTGCATCCAATCAGCGGACGTAGCTCAAACAGCCGCCGAGTACTCTGTGTTGCTAGCTGCGTGTTGTACTGACTGGTGAAAATCTATTCACCTTTTTATTTCTGTGTATGCGTTTGTGTGCGCGCTAGGCTTGAATCCCAACGGCGACCATTCTTGGACACACTCATGCGTGTTGGTGGTGTTTCTGACAGAGTATGTGCTCCACTACGGCACGGAACATGGCGAGTGGAAGAAGCTGCCCCTAAATTCCACTAAGCAGACGTTCGTGCTGGACGGGCTCAAGTGTGGAACAACGTACCGCCTCTACATGACCGCCTCCAACAGCCTTGGCACGGGCGAGCCTGGAGAAGAGGTCATTGTACGCACTAAGGGCGCAGGTTCGTAGAAATGAAAATAGACAGGATTTCGCGCGCAATCCCAGCAATAGTGGCGAAACCCGTTAAGAGGCCTACTTTCGGTTCAGTTTTCTCTCTTTTTGTACCTCAATTTGTAGATAAGCATGCCCTTCTCTGTAGATTGGTTTGGTCCTTCTCCCAAAGCAGTTTTGCTTCTCCGGCACATCTGTTCGCTTTATTTTCTGCCTTGCGCCTCTTTCTTGGAATCCACGCTGGCCGCTATCCTCTGCTTTGTATGCGTAGAGCCTGCTGCTACGTTAAAAAAAAAACAGCTTTATTTTCGCTGTACCTGTCGCCTAAAGGTAGTTTTGTTTTCTAGATTAGCCAGCTTTTTTTTTTTTTTACTTTTTACGGATGTCTGCGGCAACTAAGGCAGCATCCGCCTATTCCAGCGTGACAGCGCTTGGTCTGAACGCCCACATCTATGCTTTGAGCCACCTGTCGGTACGTAAAAGAAGGTATTTAAATCAACCAGTCTTATGACACGAACCACGTCCGCGCCCCAAGCATTTTTCAGGTTTTCTTTTTTTTTAGCCTTTTGCTGATCTACATAATAATGTTGTGTTTACTATACAGTTCGCTTCCTTTTTCTTTTCTCCATATCTTTTTGCTTTCCTACATTTTAGTGCAGATTCCTAAATCATGTCCTATACTTTGTCCGTTTGATTATTTTTATCCCGCCACATCCCCGAAAGTGGCCATCTTCCTTCTTAGTTCTGGCCTTCAGCATCTACAAGCATGGTAATCTTATGAAGCGCAGCGTTCAGTTCACTGTGCCTATTGGAAATGCGCTTCATTGAGCGCTTTTATATTTCTTGGACACGCCAGTGCACAGCAGTCATATATCGCAGAATTCCACATCAAGCGCTGCCTTGTCGGGATGTGTTACATTAGTATTGCAGCTCTCCAGGCTTCATTAAGCGCCCTTATTAACGCGGTCTCATCTCGGCATATTCACTGGGAATTCGATTGTTCACCGGCGGCCCAATCTGCACTACTACTCCCGAAACAGCTTGTGCTCACCGCATTGGCTGACGAAAAACCTTTCGATTGATTCCTTTTTTCTCTCCCTATGTTATATAAAGATCGCGGATTATTAGCTATGGTTTCATTGTAGAAATACATTTTGTTCCCTTGTTTTTTTTTCTTCCATTTCCTTAGTGTAAAAGCATCAATAATTAAGGTTCCTGCTTTCGGGTGCAGATATGTTTATTTTTCAATGAACTCGTAGTGGCAAATGAATTGAAATGAAGGTTTGAGGGAAGAAGGATGAAACTTGACAAAAATATTTTTGCTGTGAATTCTTCAGTTTGTTGCTGGCAGTTCGAAAATGTATTGCATGTACTGCGCGACTATTTTCAAAATAAGATATGCTAAAATTAAAAAAAAAACCTACCCCATGGTTTCTTTGTTGTCAGACCGTAAAAAGTAATGCTATAAAAAAAACAGAAATTGAAATCGATGGGTAGTGCTTTGCTGCGTAATGCTTTTCTCTCAATAGCGGTTATCCTTTTTAACGTGAGAACGCTAAGAGGGAAAGAAAAGCTGTATCGGGAAAAAATATGTCAGTGGTCAGAAGATTCGCCCACGGACTAGAAAAAACTGACATCACCAGACCGGATAATTACCGTTGTCTGGAAGAATGCTCTGCCACAAGAACGGATAATCCCCAATGCCTGGAGGTAAGCGGCGTCACCAGACCCCAAGTAATGGAACCTGATCGGAAGTGACCTTACTTCCGGTAAAGGCATCGACAACTTCAAATGCTATCGCATTACCAACACATAACTAGATGCCCCTTTGACCTTTTCGACTGAACACGCATGGACGTCCTTCATATTACATGCTAATAAAAACAGCTGGAAGTTTCCAGATTTCCGCGCATTTTTTTGTTGTTTTACACAAAAGGCTTCTTCTTGAGGAGTGTTAAAATGATGGTCTGCTTTGCGATTGTTTTTCACAGATATTACCGGCGTTAGCTTTCCGTTAATTAGTCACAGTACCCGAGATGAAAAAATATGATGCTGAGAGCAGCGAAGTTCGTTACCTAACTAAGCAAACAGCTTCTGTGCAAACAGCTTCCGTATCCCAATGATTTTTCCGTGAATGACCAAGGATATCTGAAATATTACGCTCGTACCGGAAAGAATAGTGTTCGCATGCTTTCGCTGCCCGTGAAACAACGGTGTCCTTCCATTTGTCCTGACAGAGGACACGCTTTGGTGAAATTTTCGAGAACTTTTCCTTTACTACAGCGGCCCCTAGCGCAACATTCTTTGCTCCTACGAGGCGAACACTGCCATGCTACACACTACACTCGATAAGGCATGGAATCGCTCCTTTCAGCATACCGGACGCGAAAAGTCACGCAATCGTTCCCTCTTACTCGCTGCTGTACCACGTGACCTCGCTCGCTTCTTCGATTCTGCCCCCCCCCCCCCCCCCCCCCGGTCAAATCTCTTTCCCCTCAGTGCTCTCTCTTGACGCCTTGATGACGTCATTCAATCAGCTGAAGGAAACTTTGATGGTAGCCAACGAAAGCTATTAGCATTAAAATACGCAAGAAAAGAGCGCAATATCTTAGGCATTGTTTCTTGTAAAGAAAGATAACGGCTACGTTCAGCTACGGCGCAACTATCACTTTACCGCCCGTTTTCCCAATGGCGCAGCACCCATTTCACCACCACTGGACAAATTTATCACGACGAACGCGACCAGTGCCACTCTGCACTTGGGCGCGTGGTCTACTGGCGGCTGCCCCGTGACGCGCTTTGCCGTCCAGTACCGCCTGAAGTTCCACCCGGCCTGGCTGCCACTGGCCGACGCCCTGAGTCCACGTCGGCGGCATTACGTACTCGCTGACCTGGTGCCCGGTCGACAGTACCAAGTGCAGGTGGTAGCCCACAGCGAGGCTGGTGCCACTCAGGCCGACTTCGAATTCCAAACGCCGGCTCTGTCTGCTGCAGGTAACCGAATCAGAAGTACGACTTTGCACTGTTTAAACCTCCGGCTGTCTGACTAACGCGGGGTACTACAAAACTTGACACTCTGTTAGATGATCTGCTTTCGTGGTTAGAAACTAGCTGCATATACCCTGGCAAAAATTACACATGCGGCAAGGCCTTTCCCATGAGAAAATCACGGTCCTTCTCTTCAGTATTTCATCTTGGTACTTTTGTCGCTTCGTAAATAATAGAATTGCCCCGTGCCCAATGCCATTTCTAATGAATTACAACGTGCTTAATACTATGATTATTAGTGGGCTACCTATCTCGTGTTTTACTACGTCGAGCTTTACGGACTTCCTTTTCTGGCATTAAGGTTCATTACGAATACTAAAACGTAGCGCATTGTTTATAGATTTATATGTAGTAATGGCAATGTTAAGTTCTTCCGGCGAAGGCGAAACTTGTGTATAAAAGCGCTTCAGTCAGTTGTTTCGGCACTGTTTGAAAAGCGGTGATGTGATGTCCTTGCTCTGTTTGTTACGAGCTCTAATAGGTGCGAGTTTTAAGTTTTCAAAAACGAACTGAATGCGAAAAGTGAAGCTATGATACGAAACAAAGTGTAATAAAATACTGAAATGACCGAATAAGAATAGTTTCTGATATTCGCTAGCTGAGTCAACATTCGTGTAAAATCATTCACCGTTGGAAACAGCTAAATACTAGAGGCGGACCAGCGGGACGGGATTATAACATCGATTTGTCGCTACAAAAGTCAAAAGACGCGATATTTATCTGCAAAAGTAGATATGCTAGTAGAAGTCCGTGTTTCTCGAGTAGACTCCGAAACTAAACAGAAGAAATAATAAATATATTTTATTATTGTTTACAGTAATGGATTATAATTAGTCTAATAATTTTAGCAGAACCACAACTGTTACCATTATGTCATGCATAGAGAAACTACCGTCCCATACTGGCGACCGCTGTGGTTTAACTAGGACATCATCTTAGTAGATGGGAGCGGGTTAAAGCTACGTAATGCAATGGCCTCCGAGATCTGGCGTTAAGCCACGGTTTGCTATACCTGCCTGAATACTGCCACGTTGCCCAACCTTGGAGCCCATGTGGGAGTATAATGACCGCTGCTACACGAATCCAGTGAGTCGCTGTTCGGAACCCGCTATCCAGAGAATGATCAATCTCGGCGTCACCCTCTGCGGTGTTGGAGTGGATCATCCATGTGAAACACGCATGAAAGAAAACTACGGCGTGCCATGTTCGGACATTGCTAGTTATTCAAGAAGAGTTAGCCAACTTGACGAAGCATTCAGTTCGTTGCGAATAACTTTGAGCTTACATCGTTTTGACTCGTTCAGCGAAGCAAATACGAAGATATTCTATTCCCTATTCGAAAATATTAAATATTCGCACACTCCTACCTCTGTGTCACTCGTGACATCTGCGAAATAGATCGAGCCCTTAAATTAACGTTTGTTCAAAAGGTCTCGTAGAGGGGTTTGCCGTCCCAAAGCGACTCAGGCTATGAATACGCCGTAGTGAAGGGCTCCAGAATTTTCGGCCACCTGGGGTTCTTAAACGTGCACTGACATCGCACATTCCACGGACCTCTAGAATTGCGCCTTCATGGAAATCACACCGCCGCTGTCGGGATCGATCGATTTGGGGTCAGCAGCCGATTGCCGTAACCACTTAGCCACCGCGGCGGCCACATTTGTTTAAAAGTCCAGACTTTTGCCGTTCCTGAAATTCTGAAAGGCTACATCGTCAAGCGATAAAATATTTTTCAGTGCCTGCTACTTGTGAATTTTCCCAGTGTTTCGACCTCCTGCACTTCGTAAAGGCAACCGCATTCATGCACTCGTTTACGCAGTGGCCACGTTGATTCCGACGGCGATTCAAGACCAGGCAGCTCTTCCTCTGCACAAGAACGTGGCGGTCGTCGCACCGCTGGCGGTGTCTGCAATTCTGGTCGTTGTGGCCATCATTACCGTGTACATCTGCCTGAGGAGAAACAGCTCTCGCTGCAGCAGCCCCACTGCTAACGGTAAGCGTCGAGCAGAATCTTTTTCGTTGCAGTTGTGGCGTGTTGTCGTGCACCTTAACGTCGGTTCTCGCCGCAATTTTTCCAAACTTGGAGATGGCTGGATGCCAAAAACAACAGCCAAAAATGACATCTACGGCTAAGCGATTCTTGAAAGATTCCATGAGACTTCATGCGAATGCTTAGCTTAGACTTAGCTGGCAATGCCCCTCTTTAATTTTCCTATTTCCAGTGCTGAATATTGTTTTCATTTTGCCCCGAATACTTAAGCAGCTGCTCGGCTATGGCTTCTAGCTCCGTGCTACGGGGATGAAAGTCAGAAATATAAAGGTAATACGTTGCAAATACTTCATAAAGTAAGCTAACATGACGGCTTTGTTTCCTCACAGGAGCGGTTTTATTTATGAATATAGAATGAAATATTTTTTACGGAGTATTGTTCTTGCACGCAAAATGTAGAACACAAAATAAATGGCTATCCTAAAACTCCCAGCGCAGAAAATGAGCGCATGCTTCCATGTAACAATGATTACGAGGAGAAAGGTACTACTACAATGAAACGGAACCGAGATTCTGCCTAGATGACGGTGCGATTATGCAGCTAGCGGTGCTGCTACTTCGGCCTCTTCGTACTTGCGAGCTTGGGCAGAAAGTTGTGCGCAGCATAGATGGTCCTAGCTTGTGCCCAGTGTTGGTCCGCCAAGCGCCGCTCCAAGATTGGCTGCCAGGGTCAGCACGCATCGCTTCCACTGTGTGGCTTGGCGCCCTCTACATTACTTTATTGAGCTCTACTCTCTCTCTTTAACGTCTTGCGTGTTTCGTTCATTCCTTTACCAGCGCGGTCTCTAACCCCTTTCTGACTCGATGCTACCTGCTTCGCTTTCACTTGCAGTATGTTGGGTGTGCGACGCACACACTTTTCGACGACAGCGCCGACAAACACGCCTTTATCTCGAAGTTTTAGCTGAGATGATTGTGCTGTAAAATTTCCGCAGAGACGTTAACACATTTCTTGTTTAAGGTAATACCTTTTTTGTAGCGTGTAGCTTGTTTGTGGGAGAATGGTGGGCGCCTTTTTGGGTAATTACTCATCTACGCTGTGGTCAGCACTAAACTTCAGGCTCATCAGAAAGCGCAAGTAGTTGATTTTTGTCGGGAGCATACAATTTTTGCAAGCACTGACTATCAATACACATTTTCCAACAAATAGCCGATGGGGTTCAAGTATCTGATTTTTTTTTTGTACCTTCTAAAACACATAACGCTTATGTCTAGCCGACCCTATAGAGCGAACGCGCAGGGTGATTCTAAGGCCTTATTTCGAGTACGCTCAGAGGGGGATGTTCGGTTGAAACGAAGTCATGCTGATCCTGAATGTCAGTCAAACTCAAAAGAAACGTAACTGACAGCGGAAAGAATGAGACACAAGGAAGGAGACACCACGAACGCTGACTGTCAACTGGCGTATTTTTATTCCACGAAACTGAGGGACATATTACGCTTTACAAGATAAAAATCACGAAATAATTTCAATGGTGTGCAACGCGGAATAACAGAGGGAACGGCACATCTGCGCTCAAAGCAAAGCACACCTTCGCAACACTATCCTCTTTTATCGGGCCATCAGGTGGTCCGCACCCGAGGAAGTTGTACCTGGACGACGCAGTGATCCTGTCGGAGTTCAGCCAGAAGCAAGGAACCCTCAAGGACACGCTCTCGCGTTCCTCGTACTATGCCTCGCCAGCCCAGAAGCCCGTCACTGTAGCATCCAAGAACGACAGTGAGTAAAACAATTTCTTTGTATGACAACAGAATGAATGGACCTGAAAATAGTTCGCGATTTCAATATGAAAAGCCACTACCAGAAGCCATTTTTTTCTCTCCATAACAATGTAGAATTGCTGCATTCTTATATCTAACCGTCAACGACAGTCAGATTTCTCAGGGCCAAAACAATTCGCGCTTATTTGTTTTTGCACCTGTTGTGATTAAACCTTCGCAGAGCAACTAAGAGACCAGCAGAGGTGCGATGCATACGCTGAGGCGGAAACAACCTATTGCGAGCATCCGCAGCCGGTAAGCCGGAAATCAACGTCGGAGCAGTTCACGACGGTGGCGCCACAAACGCCGCTCGCCCTGACACTGGTGAGCTGCTCATTGGTCTACGTGCATTTCTGGCAGCTGTATTGTGAAAGCGAGCCCGTTATTTTTGTTTCTGGGGATATAATTTTTGCATGCGCTCGATATATGCTTTTTGGGCATTTACACACCTCATGAGTCATGGTGTAAGTTTACGAAAAGTGCTCATTTAAACTGAATCACTCTACAGAGAGGAAAACACGAATGTATTAGTTACGAGCACAAGGTACGGCAAGTTATCTTGGCTTGCGTGGAAGCCACAGAAGTAAACGAATGAATCATTGTTGGGGGATAATATCATTTCCTTTAAAATGCTTGAATCAACATACGGGCAAATGGGATGCAGCTAACTTGTGTTTCCGGCTTATTAGCACTAGCGTGCACTCAATCGCCGGCAAAATCTAATCATTCCAAGATCTGATTAGGTATGTTTATAGATGTACGTCGTGGTGTTTAAAGATTGTGTTTCTGATGGCAAAAAAATGAAGCTAAAATAAATATTTTTGGTAGGAATTGAGCATTTGGCTGAAAAAAAAAAACAGGGACGCCAAAAGAGTGATATTTATCCATCATGCAGCATTCATCTTACAAAGAAAAGTACGCCATGTGTGTTTTCATAGACGGGTGTGTTTTCATAGCTCACTACTTCCCGTTCAGCAGAAGGTCTTAGAAAAAGGTGGCACTGGAGCAAAATCTGATATTTTCTCAAAAAGTGCCTTTTCCAACAAATTCGTTAATTCTAAACGTCACATCATTACAGTCAGGAAAAAGTTGACTTACTGTTCTTCATCAATGTGATCTGAGTTCGATAACAAAACCTTATTAATGGATAAAATAAAAATCAGTGATGCGCTGTGTTGCTCTGCTTCCTTAGTATTCGTGCCTATTGTGTTTTGGACGCATAAGAAGAGAGATTGTGGTGTTTCTCGCACATTATTCATATCAGGATGAACAAGGGGCGTCACATATCTCTTTCATATCTTCCGACGCACGACAAACACCAAACCCCTGGCGCTCGAGTAAGACAGCGCTTGAAAAAATAACGTCGTCAAACAATCCTGCGCTCTGCCCAGTTTGGGTCCTCATTTGTTACATCTGCTGGATGAAAAGGAGGAGGGGGGTGGGGGTACGAAAAGCCCGTGTCGCGCTATGGAGAAAACATTTCTGACGGTTGTTGCAGCCTCCCACGGAGCGCCAGACACGATGGTTAATTAAGCCAATGTGCATGAAGTCGACCAGTGCCTTCTCTCTTATTCTAACCATCTTCCCACTCCGGCAAATTTCTCCCTTTCCCGCGCGACAAAACGTCCCAGCTTATTCAGAGAGACCCAAGTATGGTTGTCAGGACAGGGAAAAGGGAATGCTAGGGTGGAAGGGGAAGGAAGGCGACGCCCACAGAGACGGCTTTCGCCGGGGCATCGTGCACGCTTGGCTCCTAATTGCGATGCATGTCGGCTGTCTTTTCAGACCAGCTGCCCAATAACTCCTCGGGCGACCCTGTCCAACGTGAGGGCATCCGTCTGTGCCGCCGGTGAGTACAGCGTCCGTTTATCCCCTGTCCAAGTGCCTTTTTCTCCCCCGCTCCCTACTTCAGTGTCCCTCCTCTCCCTGTTCCCTTCCCTCGTAGCCGTTCGGCGACCGGCGAATGATCATCCCGTCCAAGTGGAAGCCCCGGGGGAATGCCCCCTGTTACGGTCGCTCCACTCGGACAGGCTTCATATCGAGCAAGCATACTTCTCCTGGTCCCTTTGAGTGACGGTTTGCGCATAGATTTGAATCGGTAGCAGACCTCTTCCTTTGCTCTTCTGCGCATTAGACTAAGCACTTGATGCGTTAGGAATGTCGGTAGGGAACTGAAATGCGTTGGAGGATATGGGGCAAAGGAGGCGGTATTAATGTTTGTGTTTGCTGAAAAGGGAGCAAATATGCAAGGAGTGTAGTCTTGTTGGGGAGACTAAAAAGGAATGCGAGGACTCATTCCGATTGTGGGAGGAAACTTTTGGGATGCCTGGGTAAGCTTTTTTTTTTTTTCAAGCAAGCATAATTGGCTCCACGATTAGTGGTCTAATAGCAAGTATAGCTGCACTCACTTTATTTCTATAGATGGTGATGTTATCTTGTCAACAACGGCTTATGTGTTACGAGATTGCGAGTGCCTGATATTCTGGTGTACCTTATGAGCAATCACCGCTTTTCTCTATCTTACTCAATAACAACAGAACAGTGTGAATATTAACAGGAAGCAGCGAAGACACAAGCTAGAAAATAAAAATTTTGTACTTTCATGCGCCAAAGTTGTGTATGCAAATTCTGGTTGCATGGATCGTGCTCCTGCAGCGCGTTTAGGCTTCTTAACTAAGCAATAGCGCCACACGTCTCGACGAGCAGTCTAACATGATTGCAGATAAAAGTACTCACCTTCTTACCAGGGTCGAAAGTAGGCATTTCTCACCAGTGTCGAAAGTAGGCGTTACCGAAAAGTGACGGGGCATTGCAATCACTAATGTTTTAGATGCTGTATCGAGTCTGAGGCGACTGAGCACGCAGCCTGGAGGAAAGATGCCGAAGGCTTGATGACCTGAAATCGAGAGGTTCTAATGTAATTTCAACAGAACAAAAACAAACCGCCTGCCAGTGGTATGCGTGAAATTAAAAGAAAGGGTGAGCGTACCGGCTTCCCTGCGTGAACAAGGCTTCCATTCGGAAGGTGAAACGTCAGTCTTCTTTAAGCCCCAGCCACTTGTCGGCGCTTGTTTGCATGCATTGAAATTAACTTTCTACCCATTCAGATGATATTTCGAGAAAACCCAAGACTGTATGTTTATAGAATAATTGCACCAGTAAAACTAACGCATGTCGGAGAGTACAAGCCGTGGTCGGCCCGGCCAACTCTCTAACAACGTGAACACGGAACGACGCGTCTCAATTGGCGGGGACTCGCACACCATGCGCCAGTTCGGTAAAGAAAAGCGGCTACGGCTGTAAGCATTTACTAGAACGTCTACAGGAGTGGGTTACAAAGCTAAAGTATTTTCATTAAAGTGAAATCAAAATCAGTAAACGCTATTCGATGTCACTTTTCTTTGATGCCATCAGTCGGAAGTTACACCAAGACTTCGAAATGACACCAGGCTTAGCGAACAATAAGAGTCGTAGACTCGCAGGTCTCGCTTCTTGCCCTGCCACCGCGCTTTTGGTAATCAACGAAAGGGTTAGGAAGTGCCGTGGGCATAGAACAGCTTTAAAAAGAAGAGACAGCTGAACTGTGCTAATACGCCGTGTAGAAGCAGCGGCCCTCCTGATCCACGAAAGGCATGCATTTCCATGCACTAGCGGAGCCACTCCCCCACACAAATGCAAAAAAAAAAAAACTGACTCCTCGAATCACACGCTTTCCCTGCGGCTACACGCTGCCATCTTTACACGGGCCAAATGATGTTCGCGTGGTATACACCAGTTTGATCACTGCAGCACACTGAGAAAATGTTGCACGTTGATGCGAGTTACATGCACGTGCACAAAGGAGTTGTGCCAGAAGGACTCATCTCACGAGTACGGAACGTGAAGTTAGCAGCATGGTACTCGTAAACGTACATTTTTAGAAAAACACGTAGAATTACTTACCGCATAGAAAGCACAGAGACCCCACAGGAATAACAATCACGGTTAGATTTCCGGCTAAAGATAGCTGCCGCTTTCATGAGGTCAATAAAATTATTTTCTTCTAACTCGGTATTTTATTGTTATTTGCAGATGGCCGGATCAGCCACTCGGTCTTGCCACAGGACAAGTACGCTGAGCAGTACGGTAGCAATTCGAGTCAATCGGGCGACAGCCTGGCGGGCGACAGATGTGCCTCGTCGGGAAGCTTACGGAGGCCTCAGATACGACGCTTCGAGTTCGCCAGCTAACGGAGAGCTCGCCTGATCTACGCCGCCCGCTTGCATCGCCACGGACTAAGCGATACGAAGACTGTGCGCCACTACTCGCGCTTTGCGGAAGCGGGTCTAAAGTGTTTGCTCCGATTACAAAGACAAGAACTTTGTGACAAGCTACCACGGGGCCACGACGCGTGTGTGATCGGAACTTCCGCCATTCCAGCCTGATGCAAGCGTCTGTGCAGGCCCACAGCCTAAGAGCTGCGCTGTTCGGCATCAAAAATACCTTTCGTATCTTTCGTGCTCCCTTAACAGGCGAGGTTTTTTTTCATTTCACTGAAATCGTTGACACTGTCTCTGAACACAGCTCTTGCACGGAAGATGAACTGCATATGTGACGTCTTTTACTCTCAGTGCTTAAGAAAAGAAGACTGCGTTCCTAAAGCATATGGCTAGAAACCGCAATTCGATTAAAATGTAAGAATGCAGCATCCAGTCGCCACTTGTTTTAGTCGTCGCAGATGAAAGATTTCTTTAATTTTGTCTTTAGAGCAAATGCAACAAGCAGACGCTGAAAAATATTTTTCGGCAAGACAGGAGTTGTCGCCATGAAGGTGGTCGATGAACACGCCTGATTTGTGCAGTGCTTCGTCTCTACTGTGTGAGACGCATGGACAACAACGTTGTGTGCTCCGCCAAAAGCGCCACCGCCATATACGCAGAGTGATGAACGTTACGTTTTTCACAAAGTGATTGAACCTGTTGTGAATAAAGAAAATAAAAATGCATTCACTGAGTCTTTCATCCTAAAATACTGCTGAAAGTTTTTTGCAGGACTTTTGTTGGGAGGTCAAAAAAATCTGTGCTTTTCGAATCTGGACAAATATGTATCGAATGAGAAAGTGTTTGACGGAATTTGTGTTTTTCAAACAAAAGTTAAAAAATACTGACACCAATCTTTAATTTATTTTCAACCAATTATTTCGAGAACAACTCGGTTCCTTCGGCAGGGGTCGCTGAAATGCGGCCCAGCAGCAGTCGTCAGCGGCATTCGTTTTCCATTTGTTAATACGTAACGAAGTCTATTAACGAAATTATTGGTTGGTCTTCGTATTTCTAATAATTATGCGTGTAACGGGGTAGATGGGAGCACAAAGTTAGGGAAAAGCTCGTGCAGCAGTCAAGTATATAATAACACGTCCCTTCGGCTTCACCTTTGAGACTTGCGCAGAATTTTACGGTTTCTGGTTCCCAATATTCTTGAACACCAAAATGAGCATATTTTTTAACAGAACACCAAATCTAGAGCTCATTTTTTTAAGGAGCAGCAGCAAACGACACATTTTTTCTCTAAATATGTGCCTAAAATTGCTTTTTTACTGCTGAAGTATGCCTTAGGGCGTAAATAGTTTAGATATATTCATACACGCCAGACACCCGACGAAACTCCAGCAAGGTCCGTTTGACAGGACGCTTTCGCTATAGGTAACTTGTTTGCAAGATATAGCTGCGTTATTGATGCGATGTAATGGCTGTAAGATGACCATGAAGAGCGGGGCCCAAAGGAAGCGTAGGGCGAAGTTTTGTACTTTGCGCCGCACAACGCAGGTCGCCAACATTGACAACAGAAAATGAACATTCTGCGATTATTTCGTCGCATGCAGGATGTGAATTGCAGTCGTCGCTTGTATCTATCTTTGCCAGACAAGTGATAGCGTCACTTGTTTGTATAATTTGACGTGAAAAGACATGGAAAGGTCGCCTTTGGCCAAGTTAATGGGCTGAAAATATTACAGCACTAGCGCATTGCCGCTTCAAATCTTCGGGTACCAATGGCACGAGAACTAGAGTGCGGGACGCTGCGGTGTTTTAGGCACACCATCAAGCTCAACAGGAGGCAAGGAAATATCCTATTAAAGGTTATCTTCTTTTAACTAATTGTTGATAACATAAACACGATTCCCTTCATCGCTGCCATCCTCCTGTCTTGCTTCTTGAGAAGCATGTAAGACTGCCTTAAAAAGTGCGTTACGCCATCACATTCAAAATGTGAGAACCAAATGCACCCCTTGCAAACAATCAGAGGTCGACTACATCTCTGCCTCAAGCGATCTGAAACCAGAAATTAATTGCGTTAAAAGCGTTGCAGTTTCAACAGGCTATTTTAAGACTCGAATACAGCTGTCTCTCAGTGGCTCTTTTTCTCAAGCGGCTGCCCAAGAGCAAGTTCTTTCTTTTCACCCAGAAGAGCTGTTAACTATCTCAACTACTATTTTCCTGGCAAAGTTTTTTACGGACGGTGCTAAAAACACTAGCAGTAATTTATTCTCTATTTCTAAAGCTTTCATGACGAGAGGGCATTACAGAATTGACTATAAATTATAAACTTGATAAGAATGCAAGAGCGGGGGCTAGTTGGTGCTTCATAATGATGAATTCACGCCAAAGGCGCAGAAAGATGAAAACACAGATGGACACAGTCGTCCATCTATGCTTTCGTCTTTCTGTGCCTTTTAGCGCGAATTGATCAGTACAAACTTTAGTGCCGTGAAAACTAACACAATAGACAGTGAAAAACTGAAACCGTAATTCCATGGTTCTCTACAACGGTCTCGGAGTGGCCTTTAAAGCAGCGACTGTGCACAGGAGCGGGTCGAGGATTGCAGCGAACCTCTTTCAAATTATAATGGCCGCGGCGGTGGCTCAGTGGCGATGGTGCTCAGCTGCTGACCCGAAAGATGCGTGTTCGATCCCGGCCCCGGCGGTCGAATTTCGATGGAGGCGAAATTCACGAGGCCCGTGTGCTGTGCGACGTCAGTGCACGTTAAAGAGGCCCAGGTGGTCCAAATTTCCGGAGCGCTTCGCTACGGCGTCCCTCATAGCCTCAGTCGCTTTGGGACGTTAAAGCCCATAAACTAACCATAAACCAACCAAACCAATCAAATAATAAATGAGGAAATACAAGAACTACAGTGGCAAGCTAGGGCTCCCTTTTTAAATGAATCGCCAGTGTAAGGTAATTTAGCAACGGAAAGAGGAAGACTGTCTGCCGTTAACAAGTGCAAAAAGTAAAAAATCTCCGCTACGGAATCAGCCATAATTATTCACAACACCTTGAAGCCAATGCTTTTGCCAGCCTGCGCGTACTTTACCTTTGAAAAGGGGCGCCGGCCAGCGAATTCATGTGCTCGCCTCCGCTCGCAGCCTTTTGTAGTGCGAACATTTCTCGGTCTGGGGCACTAAGAGCGGTCACTCTAAAAAAAAATGGAACGCACAGTGTAAGTCAAAATGTTGTACAAAAGCACTTTCAGACTTCATACGAATGAGAAAGACATTCGAAAACTTTAAGAGAGGGTTCATTTCCTGTACTTCGAAATCCTGACAGCCATGCTTAGCTAAAGAACCTGGCATCCTGATTCTAGAGCATAACAGAACTTGGCTAAAAAAATGAACATAAAGCTCTTTCAACATGATTTTCTTTCTTTCCTTGTATGTCCCAAAATAAATCCTATGGCGGCCGTTTTGCATGACGAATGGTCATTAAGTGTTTCTTTGCCAGAGGAGTCAATAGCGAAAGAACAAAATATTACCACGTATCAGTGTAGTGTCCGTTAGTTCGCACTCAAGGCCGCGGAAAGGGGTGTTATCATTTTTGTTCGCGGCGCTAGCAGCAACCGGGCTAATCTCGATTGATTGCAGCCATGAAGAGCTGCATCTACGTTTTTCTAGATTACTGTAGATTATCTTGTTCTCTTATCTCGAAGTTTCCTTGCCGGGTTTAAATCGTGTGATGCCGCGAGCGGCGGGCATTCGTAGTTCGACGACTGACGAGCACGTTTGTTGCTTATGCCGCCGCCGAGTGATTCAGTTCTTTTGCGGGCGCAAGTCAGCCCAAATAAAGAGCTTCGTTTCCAAGTCTTGTTGGTGTCTTCCTGACCGCTGGACTGCCGTCACTACAACGTGACAGTATTGTTATTTTTTGAATAATGTTTGTTATGGTGTCTTCGACTGGTCGCTCCCACGATCCCGTTCGGATTTGGCAAAGTGAGAGCCGCTCTAGCTCTGAGCGCATAGCGTGACCGGTCAAGCCGAATGGTCTGCAAGTTATCAGAGCGAAAGCGCAGGGAGCAGAAAAACGACGTAACTTCCGGAACCGCCACACCGCCGTGGCGCCGCCGCTGCCGCTGGTGTCAACGACAGCAACGACGGCGGAAGTGGCTCTGTCACGTGAATACATCTCGGGGCCGCTCCGACTTTTTTCTCGGAGCGCCTCAGAGCGCTCTGAGTTGGAGGCGGGCGCTCTGAAAGAACCAGCCGAATGTAGTCAGAGCGCTTGATTTCGACCAGCCGAACGTGCGGCTGCATCTCAGAGCGCCCTAGAGCGATCTGAAACGACCAGTCGAAGACACCATTAGTATCATGCAGTTTGCGGACAAGCCAAGATTGCCTATGGCGAAATGGGACGTATTCTCGCGAAGCTTCACAAAAAAAAAAAAGAGTTTTTGAAGAGTTCTGAAGAGAACCTGCCTGTGCCTATAATAGGCGACCAACAACAGGCCAAGGTTTACTTACTGTTCATAAAATACCGATGTACGCAGTCAAGACAACTGCATTGCTGAGGTCCTGATAAACACACGCAATTTGCGACACTTCCAGCCGCCAGCACTCACTGAAAGGGTCTGTGATGGCGCAAGGCTAATTACTATTCCTCATAAAAGATGCATTCGCCAACGCCCCGCGGCGCTGAGGGCCTTAGCGTGGCGGACACCCGTTACCACAATGCCTCCAGTCATGGGGAGCGGCCGTTTTGGAAATGTTTTAGGCGTCAGTGCAATTACCGAACGGAGCACTCGTTATCCGAACTCACATCTCTATAATAAGCACGCATTTACCTTCCTGAAGTGTGGGTGCCCATGTAAAAAGAATCAGGAGTTAAGTGTGTGGTTAGCGTTAGTTTACCTAACGCATCCTGCGACAAAAACGTATATGAAGCCATAACGCCGACCCGGAGTAATAGAGTGGGGCACAGCTTGCTTTTTTTTTAATCAGAGAAACCGGCTATAAGTGGTCCTGTACCCAACGCTGACGAACCTTTGAGCGAGTAGTCGGCAATAAAGGAGAAACCACAACACGGTTTTCAGGAGAAAAGGTTAAATAACCTGTCCTAAAACGCTGTTCTCTACCTCGCATTAAAACACAACTGCTCGGAAGGAGCTCCTGCACGGTAACTTTAAGCACGTTAATAGTACAATTCAAGAGAGAGGTAAGAAAAAGAGTGAAAGAAGGAAAGTTAACTGTTCCAAGATTTATTATTTAGTGAACCTTGTAGGTATGCGAAGGGCTGTTTAGCTAAATTTTCTATAGTGAAGAGTTACACATCCGGAAAGTAGAAACGTGAAAATAAAAGAAATATTCACAACATGGTATTTTCATATGTACAGGCGCTCTTTGGTGCCGCAATGACCTAATAGCTTCTAAATCACCCAAAAATTTTGAGGAAATGCACATAAAAACACTCCGAGCTTGAAGTGAATTATCATTTTGAAGTTCATTCCAAGTAGGAATGGTAGGAGCATGTAAATTACGCTCACCTTTAGATATGAAAGCCTTTGAGATAAACGTACTGTCGCTTGAAGCCAGTTATCTTGGAATGCTGTTTTAATAACTTATTATTCCTTGGAGTTCAACCTTACCATCTTTTTATTTTTTTTTATTTATTCATACTGTTAACCCTCTGCATGAGGGTCATTACAGGGAGGGAAACATATACAGACACAAGTGCAATTCTCTTCGCTAAAAAAAGAAACACTCAAATGCACAGAATTACAGATTTGCACAGCAATCTTCCAGGAACGCGTTCACACCTATCACAAATTTGTCTACATCTGTTTGGTCCACAACGTCACTTGGTAGTTGATTCCAAATTTCTACAGCATCGGGAAAAAAGGAGTAGCGATAGACATCAGTACGTGTAATAATAGGTTGTAATACCTTACTGTGATTTTTCCGAGGGCAACGCTTCAGGGGAGGTGCAACATAGTGATGTTTATTAATTTTGACTTTATCATTCATTATCAGAAAAAAAAGTTTCAATTTCTGCTTTAGTCTTCTTACTTCTAGTGATTCTAGCTGACACTCTTTTAGCATTGCTGTGACTGAATCAGTGCGGCGGTATTTAGAGCATATAAAACGTGCTGACAACCTTTGCAATCTTTCCAGTTTCCGTTTTAAACCCTTTTGATGAGGACTCCACACTGCACTTGCGTACTCTATTATTGGCCGCACGAACGTCTTGTACGCAATCAATTTAATTTCTCTAGTCGCATTCGGCAACTTCCTCCTCAGGAAACAGACCTTCTGGTAGGCTTTTAAATAGACATTTTCAATATGGGTGCGCCAGTCAAGATTATTTGTTAATGTCACTCCCAAGTACTTGAGACACTTTACTTGATCTAAGGAATTTTCACCGATATTGTATCGAAACATCATAACATTCTGCTTCCTTGTTACTTGCATGTAATTAGATTTTTGGTAGTTTATTTCCATACCCCATTTCAGGCACCACGAGTTTAACGACTGAAGACATCTATTTATGTTCATCTGATCTGCCGGGGAAGCCACAGGAGAGTAAATTAAACAATCATCGGCAAAAAGTTTCATTCTGACAGGCGTTTCGACGATAGCAGAAATATCATTTATATACAATAAAAACAAAAGCGGACCTAAAACGGAGCCCTGTGGCACCCCCGACAGAACTTCACGCCTATTCGATACTGCACTTTCTATTTTGACGACTTGACAGCGGTTACTTAGATAGGCCTGAATCCATAGTACTATATTTTCAGCGATTCCTAATCTGCGTAGTTTAAAAAGAAGCTTATGATGCGGAACTTTATCGAAAGCCTTCGAGAAGTCTACACAGACCACATCTACCTGCTGACGTTCATCTATAGCCTTGCAAAAGTCGTTCACTGTTTCAATTAACTGCGTCACTGTCGAAAGGCCGGTCCGAAAACCATGCTGAAATGGACACAATAGGTCATTTATTTCTAAAAAATGAAGGATGTGTTTAGCTATTATGTGTTCAAAAACCTTGCAACATACGGAAGTGAGTGAAACTGGCCTGTAGTTTTTTACAAGAAGTCGATTACCGCCTTTAAATACCGGAACTACTATTGCGCTGCGCCAGTCACGAGGTAAAGAATGATCCCGCAATGACTTTTCAAATAAAATTTGCAAATAATATGATAACCACTCAGCATACCGTTTAAGGAATTCCGTCGGTATTTCATCGGGACCGCTCGATTTCTTCGGGTTCAGAGACAGCAGCTGCTGACAGATGCCCTCCCTATTGATGCGAATCTCGTGCATTGAGTATGGCAACGTGTAAATTGTTGTATGATCACTCTCAATGTCATTATCATCCCTACTGACGACCGACTGGAAGAAATCATTAAACATATTTGCAATATCGGTTTTATCAGTCACCTCATCGTTCCCATTCATTACCTGTGTGATTGCGTTCTTTGGCCAGAACTTTTGTGGTGAGCTTGTGAGAAAATTAGCCAGTGTTATATTGAAGAAAGTTTTTTTCGAATCCAATAACACTGTTTTGAGCTTCTTTTTGATGTTTGAAAGTTCTGTCGCTCTATTTTTTTGCTTTCGTAGCCTTTTTACCTTGCGCTTTAACTGAATGATCTCTCTAGTGATCCAAGGATTGAGCTGCTTCGATTTCTTTGAGCGAGTGGGAACGAACTTATCCATGCAATATTTTAGTGTGCCCTTAAAACGTTGCCACAATTCCTCGACACTTTTATGGTGTGATGATGTTGCAAACTGATTCAAGTTTTCTTCTAAGACGTCTAAGATAGACGTATCGTCTGCCCGGCTGTAGTCTTTGACCCGTATTAAAACATACGATTTTTTGCGGACTTGTGTGTTCAACCGCACATTCAAACAGATCATCTTGTGGTCAGATAAACCCGGCTTGACAGATACAGTGTGGTCTGCCACTTTAGGGGATAAGAAAACCAAGTCCAACAATGACTGTGACCTTGATGTAACCCTTGTAAAATCCTTTACTATTTGCTTAAGGTTATGAGTAAACATAATTTCCATTACTTTATTCGCACTGCTTATTTCTACATTACCTGTTGACAAAGAAAGTTTCCCAATTAATATGTGGCAAATTTAAGCCGCCAGCCATTATCAGTCTGGTGTTCTTATTTACATGAGAGTTAAGGAACAAAAGCAATTCATCCAAAAATTCAGGAGATGTAGAAGGCGGCCTGTACACAACACCTACTAAATGTACAAGGTTCCCACAAGAAACCTTGCACCACACCATTTCAGAAAGGCTGCAGTTAAGAGCGACTGCAGATACTGTGCTTTTCATAACAATAGCCACCCCCCCTCCTTTAGAATTTCTATCCCATCTAAAAACATGGTAGCCTGGTGGGAAAATGCTATCGTTACTAACTCCCTCATGTAACCAGGTCTCGGTTATTAACAATAATCAGGGTTCTCGAAAATTAGCAAATGTTCTAAATCAGTTGTTTTGTTTGCTACACTACGGGCGTTTAACAGAATAATTCTGAGCTATATTTGCGAGCAATCGCTATGATCATCAGAATCTGCAGTTGATTTGGCCGGGGATAGCGAACTATGACCAGCAGACTCATCGTTAACTTTGGGTCCTCCTATCTTATCTTGGTGGGTTCGGTACAGACAACGCTCTTGTCGTTCATGATCCCATGCGTAAATGGTGTTGTTAATCTTAAGTTTATCATGTATCAGTTTGACCTTTGTTCCGTTATCTCTTTCGGCTTTACTACTTTGCCACAGTTTTTTTCTTACTGCTACTGTTTCCTTCGCATAGTCTGGGCTTACACTTATCGGGCCGCCTTTCAACTTCCCGCAATTCTTAAATATCAACTCTCTTTCTCTAGAGTCGAAAAAGTGCATAATGACAGGTCTATGGCTACCAGTTTTTTTCTTGCCTATACGATGAATTCTGTCTATAGTTTTCGCCTGAACGCCCAATTTTTCATTAAATATCTTCTGAACCACAGCTTCCCTCAGATCGGAATCTGATTCGTCTTTTGCTTCTTTGACACCAAAAACCAAAAGATTATTACTTCTGCTCCTGTTCTCGTATTCAGTCAACTTATCTGCCTGCTGACGAACAAGGGTCTCTAAAGTTTGCATTCGTTTGTTCATTTCTTCGATAATATCAAGAAATCCAGTCATCCTATCGCATTTTGCATTAAGTTCGGTCATTTATGTTCTCAGTTTATCTATTTTAGCATCCGACGTGGCCTGGTTTTCTAGAATTAACTGCAACATTTCAGCAGCCTTTGGCCCCGGGTTTTCCTCAATATCACCAGAAACCAACAAAGACAATAACATAGACCAAGTGTCACTCAAAACAGTCAAAGCAGTCAGCAATCTTCCAGGGCACGGCAGAACTAACAGAAAGCGGTTGTCACTCCTAACA
This sequence comes from Amblyomma mixtum, assembly GCF_055824585.1. NCBI lineage: Eukaryota > Metazoa > Arthropoda > Arachnida > Ixodida > Ixodidae > Amblyomma > Amblyomma mixtum. Next base: position 281,166,630 of record NC_143012.1, on the reverse strand, counting down.
CTTCCAATATTAGTCAAATAACGAACCTGTAACAGCAGGATCGGTGGCTTAGACATGTTGCCGGTTGTCCAGGTGCCGTGCCCTCTGAATGCTCCGGCGTCGCGCAGTTCCTTTTGTAGGCTAGCCACTGGTGACGTCACTGTCATCGACGAAAGACGCCCCTTGAACAGGTTATCGCCGATATCGCTGTCGTGATGGGTCGCGTAGAAAAATGGTGTTTCATCCGTTCCACAGGTGGAAATGCTTGCGGCAACAATCCACGGCAGGACCTGTAACAGCAGGATCGGTGGCTTAGACATGTTGCCGGTTGTCCAGGTGCCGTGCCCTCTAGTACTCTTAGTACTCCTCAGAATGTGCTGAGCAGACAGAAAGAAGAATACACTTAAATTTGAGTACGTTTTCGATGTTTTTGCGTGGGTAAAATTATGAAATACTGTGAACCACCGATTCGCACTGCGTGTGCGGAAAGCTTGACCTGGGCTAAGTGATGGAAAATTCTTTATTTCCCACCAGACGAAGTACCTGTGGAACGGGAGCCAAACTCACTCAGCACACTGCTTACAGAAAAAGTTTTCGGCTTTGAGCTGCTTTCTGTTCATTTCAGAGACGTATATAACCGCTTGGTGCTGTTATTTTTTATTCAAAGGCATTGTATACATACTCAAAATCTGACGCTTTAGTTGCCTACGGGAGCAATTAGCTGCTTCTTTCACTTAAGCGGCGTATTTTTCAAATATTTAACACGACGATTTTAAAGGTCACTTGCAATTCGTGTAGTTCGTGTAGTGATAGTGGGACACCTTTTTAGCTGGTACAGGACATCTTTGAAAAGCAAGCTGCATTTCGAGGCAAGAAGCTGTGCTAATCAGCAGCTACATCCACGGATATCAGAGCAACCAAACTAGTGATGCGATGCGCGGCGCTAAGTCAATCCGGCGTGTCTGTTGGTCGGCTCGGATAACGAGACGTGATGTTTCAGTCTCGCGAGGAAAACGGCCGACTGCCTGAATGCCTCATCCGTTTCAGCAGGCTGTTCCCAAGCCGCCGTCACTCGCTTGGCGTCGTCTTGTTGAGCGAGAAACGCGGCATTCGGCACTTTTTGTCCGTGTCAGTTGATTTCCATCCTGTCTTCGTCGCCCACATGGTGAAACCCTCTTACTGCATGCGAGTACATGACAGCAGCCACGTCATTTTGATCCTTCATGGGAAGTAGCGGGGCCAGTTGGTTCATTTTTCAACTTAAAACAGTGCGCAGGGACAGGACACAGTCAAGAAACACACAGACACAGCACTGTGACGTATGTTGACGCAGCGTCCTGACTGCCCAACATATGACGCCCCGCATGACAAGGGGATCTTATAAACTACATCACTGTCGCATTCGGTGAATTTGTCTTTGTGCTTTGTTTTACAACGTGCTGTTTTTTTCAGCGCCTTGATTGACCATTTTGCAGAACTTGGATAATTTGCTGGGCGCATTGAAAACTAAGCCCACTCCAGCTCGCGCCACCACTTTCTTTAGTGCGTGGCTGACACCGTGGACATATGGCATGACGGCTACCTTCCGCTCTACTTTTTGAGGCTTCTTGGGGTTCGGTCGCTGTGTCTGTGTGTTTCTTGACTGTGTCCTGTCCCTGCGCACTGTTTTAAGTTCATTTTGATCGTTTGCGATACGTTTCCCACGGTAGCGCAGGTGTGCGATACCGAACATATTGCTTACATCGGACACCGCGAGGGTTTCGCGCATGCGCGGTTCGGTCAGCCAAACGAGATTGAGTGCACTGCAGACGAACGTATAGGATCACAAAAATATATTTTGAAAAGCTAAGTGCAAACAAATTACATATGAACTCAGTTTTGAAAGCCGACCAGAGAAGGTATGATTTTTGCAGTTTTCATTCCCTGATGCATTGATTTCATTCTCTGAAGCATATCCCGGATGCTTTACATCTAATACCACCAAGTTTGCCTATAAAGAGCGCGTGTTGCGGGAAGAAAAAAAAAACAATTTATACGCTGGTCAAAATAAAGCGCGCGGTGGCTGTCTGGTTATCATACTCGGCTGCTGACCAGAAAAACGAGGGTTCGATCTCGGCTGCTGCGGCCGCATTTCGATAGAGGTGAAATGCTAGAGGCCTGTACACTGTGCGATGTCAGTGTACGTTAAAGAACACCAGGTAGTCGAAATTATCCGGTGCCCTCCATTACAGCGTCCCTCATAGCCTGATTCGCTTTGGGTGCTTAAATACCATAAAACTTCAACCGCAAAAACTTAAGTACGCTGATAAAAAGTGCGCTATAGCTGTTGGACTGAAGAAGTGCACTTTTTGACGGGGATTTTGAAATCATGTTTAACACCACCATCACTTCTGAAAACACCTTTGAGTTGCCCTGGGTCATGAAATATTTTATAAGTACATTTTAATGCGGGTCTCGTAGACCATTTTAATTTGCCATAAAATTAATTGTCCATTCTAAAATTACGTGAGAGCTGCAAAGCGGCAGAGCATAAAGGTTGTTTTCTAGCCATTCATATATGAAACAGAATTCAAGCCATCTGTGGCTTGCTTTTAGATTCATACCTCTTAAATTTTCTATAATTTGTCTTCTCTGTGAGTATTTTATGTTCAAGGCATCATCGGACTCTTATAGGATGCTAAAATAATTAAATAAATTTGTAAGCATTAGAAAAAACTTTAGCCTTGAACTTTTTTCTGCAGCCCCCAGCTGGGCGACTGGGGCTCTGTTTCACAGTAATCAACCTCAGTGCATTTAACTTGTAAGCCTTGGTCGTGTCTTTGTCAATATTAGCTACAGATGTTGCAGTACGAGAAAGTGTTAGCACGGCCGGATCGAATTGCTGAACAAGCAGCTAGTATCTGCCTTCCTCAGCTAAGGCAGCGCGCAGATGTAAGTAATTGTATTTCAAGCTGAATAAATGCTGTAATCGAACTCTCGTTTAGGCGTCCAATATTTAGCCTATTGCGTAACTTTTATCTTAGAATTTACTTCTTAGTGTACAAGGAACGCTGAGTATCTTCTTTTCAAACGAGTATCCCTTACTGATCTCGCCAGAAAGCATCGAGGTAGCGGGGTTGGCCCTCAGCGCACAAGAGATTTTGAGCGTTCCTTTCAGCGGCTCGTATAATGAGGCCAGAGATAACAGAGTTAGAACAATCGGGGAGAGCACCGTTGCCTTTCTGCACCTCTTCTTCTTCCTCCCATTCCCTGCACCGCTTAGCCAAGGGCTGTACATCATAGCAGACGAAGTGCTGCTTCCCCAACCACACTTCTCTCTTTCTCTGTCACTCTATCTCTCTCTCGCCTCCTACTTTTCCATCATTAGAGGAACTTCTCTTCCTCCTTCTCTCCATCACTCGTTTACATTTCCTGCAGAGTCTCGTCAGCATCATCACTTTTTTTCTGAAATTTCCTTCTATCCGGCTAAGCCCACCGCAACGGTTCCACCTCTGCGCGAGCTACTGTCTTCAAAACGGCGTGCCGCTTAGTTGGCCTCTATTCTTTTTAATATTTTATTGCACGTTCCCGTTCTAAGCGAGCACGAGTCTCCATCCGCGGTCCCCCGGGATCGAGGAGCAATTATATGCGATTGCATGAAGCATGCATCTCTAGGGGGCAAAGCTCCCAGTACCGTCGCTTCTTCGTCACGATGCGCCGCTTTGGTTCTAGTTGAGTTGTTGAGCCAACTGCGTTTTGCGGTTTGCGGAGAGCCTAACATCTCTAAGCCTTTGTAAATGGTTTTCACGTGCGCTGAATGCATTTTTGATTTGCTTCTGCTCGCTGTCTGCGCTCAAGAGGCGTTCATAAGTTCGACGTCAGAAGTTGGGAATGACGATTATTTGTTGGTTAGATAGGTTTTTAGAGAGCAGACGAATTGATGTCAACGATTATGTACTGGAAGAACAAAGTTTCTCCAAAAATTAACATCGCTTTGTTTATTCGCAAGTGTTCCGCACAACCATAATAAAATTTATGACGTTAAAAGTGATCCAATGGTGGCACTTGTATTAGCCCGCTAACAAAAGAGAGGTATAATAAAATGCTCTTTTGGACTAACGCACATATAATTTCTTCGCAATTCTGTATTTTATACAGCTTTAATATTTGTTTCTGGAGTGCGCAATAACTAAATTATTAATAATGAACTGTCATGGACCAAAGCAACACGGAAGGTATGCGGGACGCCGTAATGAAGGACTTGAGGCAGTATCTACAGCCTAGGGTCCCTTAACGACTGTCTAAACCTCAGCTCACAGGTATTCTCACAGTTTGTGATCAACAGACGAGTAGCGAACTCTGAAGGAAGAAGTCCTTTTCCACTGATATCCATTAAACCCTGTCCTGCACTAGTTGCGACCGAGTTACCTTTGATCCCCAGAAACAACCTGCACTCGCCCGTTGCCATGACCCTCTCATACCCAACAATTCTGGACAAAAGCATTTTTGGACAGCAAAAAATTCATGAACGCAATTTTTTTCATATATTGTCAAATGTCAGTATAACAATACATATGTCAGCCGATTTACCGTTTGCTGGCTTTAATTTTTTTTTGTATTTATATTTATGCTATCATCAAAAGCATTCCCCATTAGTTTTTTATGGCAGACTAAACTACTCGATGCAAGCTGTAGAAACGATATGAAAGAAAGATTTTGCGACCTATCGGAAGAAAGAACCATTACCTTCAATATTATCTAAAGACTACCTTACAGTTTTGCAATATTCACAACTTTTATCCAAGAATGTTGGACATGGTTACATGGCTCCCGCGCCTTACCGGTTGCGTTTTTCTTCTCTTCGAAAGAACTTCGTTACCATAATGGAACTTTGGTTATTCCTTTTTCGCCTTACACACCCTGGCTAGTCTTATTTCGCCCTCTTACTCCATAAACCTTAAAAAGGCGGAAAATCACACCCTTCGAAAAACTTTTTTAATGCGCTCTCGCGCAGCGCTAGGAAAAAATCGCTAAGATAGGAGCTAGCAGTGATCTAAAAAAAATAAACACAAATACCTTGTCTCTCAATATATTCAAGGTCATATTTTTGTAAAAAAGTGACTCACGATAAAATGATCGCACTTCAAGGAAGCCACCTGTGGAAAATTCTCAGTCCTAGAAAGCCACAGTACTGCGGCTTTACTAGGATCTCGTTAAAAGAAATAATTTGTGCATGAATCACTGTGATATATAGGTTTTTTAGCCTAATTTAAATTATTGGAAGCTGCTCTTTGTAGGTACCTTTAGGAACTAGTTACTTAATCTCAACTTCTTATTTTAAGGGCTCTGCATTAGCTAAAATATTCATTTTTCTAGATAAAATTTTGCAACATGCATCTTTTGTTTTCCGCAAATAATAAACGGAACGGCCAGTGGGGCTTGTGGGTTTTCGCTGTGATATTATTTGCAGCCAAACTTTTCTAATAATCCGAATTATACAATTTATTAAAATTGCACATTTTAGGCAGCTCCTTCTTTCTATTCATGATTTTAGACATTGACACATAATTTTTTTTTTATCAAAAACACTGTCAAAAGCGTCCAATGCTTTCGACAACAAACTTCCCGGTTCAAAACATAGCGACCATATCAGCGGACGCTCTTTGCTGGTGTCGCAAAAACAAAAAAGAAAGATTACCTTGAAGATGGAAGTTTAGATGTTATGTAGTGTAACGAAGTTTTCAGGCAAGTCGACCACTTTTTGGTATTTTAAATGTTTAACCGAATGACAATCTACAGTATGGAGCTGCCAATATTTTGGACAGTTTTAGGTCATGCTCTAACGCTTTAAGTTTCACCCATGAACTACCAGACCGCAACACCATTAGGTTTTTAGATATTCTAACCTTTCATAACAACGGGCATCTTTGTTGGACCTATGTTCCACGAACAAAGAAGGCCTTGTTACCATACAGTTCATGCCATTCAAAGATAACCAAGAGAGGCGTAGCCGGCCTTTGTCTTAAGAACCGTTGCAGAAAAGCTGATATCACACCATGCGAGATAGCTTTCTGCAGCAAGAACAACGTTTTAAAGAACCGGGCTTCGCTACGCACTTAACAAAGGCTATTTCTGAAAAGCTACTAAAAACAGTTAAGGCAAAAGAGACGGGTCTGGCAGGTATAAAAAGAAGGTAAAAATGTGAAGTTATGCCGTACGTGCATTCACTTTCGTACAACATCAAGAAAGCCGCCAATCGCCAATGTGTTGAAGCTGTATTTGCAGCCTCACACAAACTGCCTAGTTTGTGCAGGCGCATTGGTAAGACCAAAAATTCGCATTGTACTATAAATCACGAGTTTAAGTACGTCCCCTGCTCAACGCAAGTCGTTTATTGTGTGTCTTAATCTTGCGGAAAGATATATGTGGGCCAAACGGGACGGTTCCTGAACGTCCGGCTACGCGAACATGAAACGTTCGTGCCTTCTGAAGATAGAAATAGGTTGCCTAGACACTGCCGGGAGCATCATTGCCATCCTCTGGTTTGGTTTGGTTTATGAGGTTTAACGTCCCAAAGCGACTGAGGCTATGAGAGACGCCGTAGTGAAGGGCTCCGGAAATTTCGACCACCTGGGGTTCTTTAACGTGCACTGACATCGCACAGTACACGGGCCTCTAGAATTTCTCCTCCAAAGAAATTCCAGCCGCCGCGGCCGGGATCGAACCCGCGTCTTTCGGGTCAGCAGCCGAGCACCATAACCGCTGAGCCACCGCGGCGGCTCATTGCCATCCTCTGTTTAAGAACACCACCATTTTTGGTAGGGGCAAAACAAAAAGCTAACGCGAAATTTTGAAGGCATAACACATCGTCAAAAACGAAGATAATTGCGTTACTGACACGTCTGTGATATTGTATCAAAAAGAGTATCGCTTCTTAAGCGCTTTAGAGAACCTGCATATAATTCAGCATGCAGTGACGGGCATTTTTATTTTCTATTTTGGTTTTTTTTTTCCCCTTATGTGTGATGTACGGTGTGCGCATGTGGTGGCATACTTTGTTGAAGGGTATTTATCTCTATGTTTCCAGCGAATAAATCCGTTGCAAGTCCAGCGTCGTCCTGTTTCCCCCTCTGTCTCTGCGTCCTTCTCCTGTTTTTTTTTTTCGTTAAAATTATGTACCAACTGGCCCAGCTCTCTACCCTACTGTATAGTTCCAATTGCCTTTTCCCATTCTTGTGAGTTACTTGAAGAAATATCACATCTCCAAGTTTGCTTGTAGTGACTACCAGTGGCGTAGATATATCGGGTGGCATGCCAATAAGGAATTCTTTCGTGAGTCAGCGCTGTGTTGAGTCATTCTGGCTGTATAGCAACGGAAACAGGAAACAACTCGTCCTACAACTTGTCGTACGAGACGACCCTACTGTGCCCAACGCCTTCCACAGCTTTTATAGACACAATAAGGTGTCTTTAAAATAAACGTTAAAGTAAGCACGTAGTAAGACGCGCGAGCGCTTTGCGTGTATTCCTTATGATTATCTTCCATGAGATATGCAGGTGGCTGAAAATGTAAGCTTCTTGTACAGCCTACTGAGATTAATGATAAATAACAAAAATATTCTGTTCCTTTTCTCCTTTTGCGCTTTATCACGTATTCCCACGAGAGGATGATCCGATGATAAACTGTTTTAACATTTACTTTTCTTGTTGACTATCACCTACAGAGTGTGCTAAAAAGGTGGGAAGATCTTGGAACTATTACCGTGCCGTGTTTGAAACAATATAGCATGTTTGTGCAATTGTATGTAGTTCGAGAGCGGCGTACTTCGTGAGTGACGTGTAAACATCGTTACGTAGGTTGACATCAAGCAAACTAGTACCTGACATACCAATTCCCGAACTCTCTCTGTAGGTTTGCATACGCGCAAGGTTAGTAAAGAGGTAGCGAAGATCAACAGTTATTGAATGCGTTATTAAATGTGTTCGGCTGCGAATGACTATCTTTAGTAGTTGTGTTCGCTCTTTTGTATTCTTCGCATGTTTCCCGCCGTTGTGTAGAAGATTACTCTTTGCTTTGATCACTGTGGCATGGCAACAGGAAACGGCTATTTGAGACCGCCAGCCTCATTCACTGCGTGAAGGGATGTTGTGAAATTTCAGTATCCTAGCCTCCTGAGCTTGAGTCTCAGAGCAATTCCTCCTCTCTTATTGTGTGCAAATGGCTGCACAACAGCATTTGAACATTTCTTATCCCTGAGCTCTCTCTTCTATTCTCGTTATCATTAATAATTTAGATGTCCTAACGAGGCCGACCTCCAAGCTGTTCAGCAAAAAAAAAAAAAAAAGAAATGATGGTTTTCCTCTTTATCTATGATATTTCTATTCGTTTTTTTCAACGCCCTCTGCTAAGAAGAGGCGTAAATTTTTTTTAGCTTTATAGCAAGTGGCCCCCGAATATTTTCAGCCACAGGTCCAAAGGTTGCGAGAGCATAGCGGACATGATCGATACGATATGGACGTGTCCTAGCTTTGGAGAACCTGAAAGAACAAATGAGCCCTGGGAGGCACTGCTTCTAAAGCGTGAAGTCATCCGTCTCGCCCTGGCCTCTGCATAGATCCAGGAGATCCGGGCCGAGGTCTGAGGGGTAGGACATGGCTGGGATTGAGCCGCGCCTAGGAATTCCGTCAACCTATTCACGGGTGCTAAAAAATGTTATATCTCTCACTCTGTCTCTAGCAGTTCCATAGCAAAATGTAGCATCACTACTTTGCTGCAGACCCTTCTTAAACTGCCTATTTCTAGTTTTTCTTTCGTAGAACCCTGTTGGCATTTGTTGTGGCCGTAAGAGATTGTTTGGAAACTCTACTTCAGAAGCGCGATGTAAAGGCGCATTCCCTGCGTCGCTGCCCAGCGCCCAAAAGAAGGAGCTAGCCAAAAGGTTCGGTAAAGGCGCCGAAAGCTGTTCGACATGTTACGGAAGCGTGCTGCTCAGCAGTGGTTGTCGGCGCTTCAATCTCCTTCTCTTCTGTTTTTCATGGTCCGCTGCCACCTTCAGAAGATATCAGTTCTTTCTTATTAATTAATTAGTTATTATTTATTAATTTATTTATTTATTTTTATTTCATAATACTGCAAGCCAACAGATTGGCCCATGCAGGAGGGGCTATACAAGGCATTGAAAATGACAAATACAAAGAAAAATACCTGGGGTTACAAACAATGAGGAGAATAACAAAAATACAACGCTCATTCACTCGAGAAAATGCTCCTCAAGAGCTTTACTAAAATTTGAGGACTGGAAAATGGCCTCGGGAAGAGAGTTCCAGTCGGAAACAGTCCGCGGAAAAAAACTGTGCTTGAATGAGTCAGTCTTTGCAAAAATGGGTTCCAGCAGATGAATTCGTGAATGGTGTGTTCGGCGCGACAATTGTTTGAGAATTACAGGGCGGGGTATGTTTAGCTTATGTGTTAAAAGGTTATGCATAAACAACAGACGGGAAATTTTTCTGCGTACTTCAAGTAATGGAATATGGTTGGTTTTATTAGTGTTGTAGGTGAGTCTAACCTCCTGTATTTGTTATAAATAAACCTAACCGCTTTCCTTTGCACCATCTCTATCTTGTATATGTCTTTCTTTGTGAATGGATCCCATAATACCGAAGCGTACTCTAATTTGGACCTAATGAATGTTGAGTATGCAAGGAGTTTAACTTTACTTGGGGCATCTTTAAGCTTCCGCCTTAAGTAGCAAAGCTTGGAAAAGGACGAGGAGCAAATGTCTGCAATGTGTGAAGTCCATGTTAAGTCATGAGTTAACGTTACCCCTAAATATTTGTATTGTGTAACCTCGTGGATTAAATGATTTTGCAGGGTGTAAGAGAAAGAACTAAAATGTTTTTTGCGCGAAATACGTAAGAGAACAGTTTTATCAAGGTTTAGTTGCATATCCCATTTTACGCACCACTGATGAACAGCTAGAAGCGCATTTTGCAACATGTAGTGATCGTTCTGGTTATTTATGGTATTAAAAAGTATGCAATCATCTGCAAAAAGCTTTAAAGAGACATTTCCGGGGATGAAAGTAGACAGATCGTTGATATAGATTAGGAAAAGCAGTGGCCCTAAGACGCTGCCTTGAGGTACACCTGAAGTAATTGGAAGATCGTTAGATCTACAGCCATTAACGTCTACGTATTGTTTTCTATGTTTAAGATAAGCATGAATCCAGTTGACAAGATAAGAAGGGACGCCAATACTATCTAATTTAGAAATGAGTTTGCCATGAGAAATAGTGTCGAAAGCTTTGCGGAAGTCTAAAAAAAGAACATCAACCTGCCCGGATTTATCAAGAACAATTTGGAATTCATTAACCGTAGAAACCAACTGCGTCACGGTGGACATACCCTTTCTGAAGCCGTGTTGCAAAGGGGATAAAATGTTATTTTCAGCTAGAAACGAATTAAGGTACCCTGAGACTATGTGTTCTATTAACTTACAACAAGAAGAAGTAATTGAAATCGGTCTGTAGTTAGAAATACTTAGCTTATCTCCTTTTTTATGGATTGGTACAACGCGGGCCATTTTCCAGTCCTCCGGCACATCACCAGAAATTAAAGAGACTTGAAATATCTGTGTTAAAAACTCGGATACTTGTGTTGCAAAACGTTTAAGAAAAGCATTTGCAAGCCCATCAGGACCAGAACATTTCTTATCATCAAGTTTACGCAGCAATTAATTCACATCATTAATTCGTACTTTTCAGACCGTGATATTCAATGCGTTTTCAGTTAAATTAAGTCAGTATTGCATCCCTGAGAGAAAAAGAAATGGTGTAACGCAGTCACGTTCGAAGAGGAAGTGTATCAGGTCTTAAGGCGTTTTTATTCAATGGGCTTCTGTTTTTACATCACCTGTGGAAAATTGAAAGGAAGTGCGTGTGCAGCGAAAATGGAAACGTTCAACTGGGAAGCAATTTTCGGAGCAGTGAAGCTTCTTAGTGAAAGGAAAAACGACTCACCAGCGATTTTCTGCTGGATATGCAGACTCTAACTTTCTGCAGTGAGGTTCACTGCTCACGCTCGGAATTCAATCAAAGCGTGAGGTAAAAACATTTTTCGCACTCGTTTTCAAGAATTCCGGTCCCAGTTCTAAGCAAACAGTTGTTTACTTTTCCTTGCCTGTTTCTAGTATTGACTGAGACAACGCCAAAATAATAAGTAAGCTTGTGTTCAGATATTCTCATCAGCCAAAAACCAGTTTTAATGATGCTGGGATGACATTGCAATCATCTTGGCGAATCCTAGCAGATTTATCTTTTTATATCGGGCCAATACTTTCGTCCAACGTAGAGTGTGGATTTAAGATGCATTTAGTCTATGTCAGATAAATCAGCTATAACCTGGAGTGGAAACGCATCTGGGACGCACTTGTTAGCTCTCTCTGGGCTATGAAATAACAAAATTTTTGTATTCACGCCATGGTAGCTGTGGTAAAAAAATCGGCGCTTAAAAAAGTCCCAGTGAGTCACTGTCATCAGAAATTTTGCCATGTTCATGATAAAAAAACGATATTTCATGGGTACCGCGAGTCGCCACTGTCGGCATCGGCTGGTTAAGTGGACTGTTAAGTCATAAAAATATAAACAATTGAGATTTTAACAAGTTTATTTTGTTTATTTTGTTTATTCAGATGCTAAGATTGCCTATCTCATGCGAATAGATATCTCAGCAGAGACACTTCGAGTATGAAGGTGGTCATTACAGGAAAAATAGAAAGCTCCTTCTAGAAATGCGCTTGTAGGAAGCAGCCACACCTTTGAAAGCAGCACCTTTGAAACTTCGGACCTTTTGATTTTAACTGCAGCTTCCTCAACCTTTTTGTGGTTGTAAATAATGTCTCTGATGATTGTTTCGCTATCGCAGGTCGAAATGAGCATGCACACGTTCCTCCAGTTCACTTTTTGAGAAAAAAACAATCTACAATGTAGATTTCTACCCACACATAGCTATCTCTAAATTGTGATTCAGCAACAGTGAAGCATCCTTAGGCTGACAGACCGAAGATACCAAAGATACTATGGTAATAGTGTAAAGCGGTTTGGCCACCCTGGTCGCAGATGCAAATACGACCCATTCAGCGGCTGGTCAAACTGCAAAACTGGTCACGAATAAGTTACGCAATAAAGTGGCGACAAAAATCAATACCGAAAAAGTTCGTTACCTCGTCGTCGAAAGGAGATGTAAGCACGAAATTCACTGTTCGAAAGTTGTAGTGCATTCTAAAACGGCTCATAGATGGCGGCAGCTGCACTCAGATATCACCCAGCTTTACTGGCTGCTGAACGGGCCCCATCTTCTCCCGTTTGCAGTGACTGAAGAATGGTGACTCCTACACACAATATGGAATATAAACGTACTAGAGAGCTACTGTGGACCGGAAAACAGATTGCTTATACTCACCACACCTCGTTAATAAGGGAACTTTCTTTCTCGAAGGAAAGTGTTCGTTAAGCGGATCGTAGAGAATAATGATTAGTGAAAAAAAGCATGAAATATATATTGCGAAATAACTGCGTTTTTCGCATAGCTGTGCGCATTAAAGATGACATTTGACTTATCATGCTTTCATAGCCGTTATTTTCTTCAGAAACTGCAAGTTCGAAGCTACATACGGGCAGTGCGGCATGTGACTTCGCCTTAAAAAAAAATCTTTGTTCTGATCAACCGCTTTTACCGCGTGTTTCAGCGAACACTTTCCAAGATTTTCAAAAATAGGCTTTTTGGAGTAAAAATATGGCGGCTGCGGCATAGCATTGCCAGTGTTGGCAGACACTAGAAAACCGGTGAATCGTCTTAAGTAGTGAGCTGTTGAACTAACTATTAATAACTAAGTTTTAACTACTAAATTTGGGCGCTTAGTTGGTATTAACAATTCTTAGCCGCCTCTGTGTGTGTGTGTGTGTGTGTGTGTGTGTGTGTTTGTGTGTGTGCGAGTGTGCGTACGTGCGTGCGTGCGTGTGCGTGTGTGTGTGCGTGCGTGCGTGCGTGTGTGTGTGTGTGTGTGTGTGTGTGTGTGTGTGTGTGTGTGTGTGTGTGTGTGTGTGTGTGTGTGTGTGTGTGTGTGTGTGTGTGTGTCACCTCTCGTCATTTGTTTGCGCCGCTCGTTAGTATTAGCCATATCAGTTTTAGAATTTCCAAAACGCGATTGCACTCATTGCTTTGGCTCGACAAAATCTGGCTGCAATGTGTGAAAATACATGTGCTTTCGAAATCATGAAGGTAAAGCAACCCTTCCAGTTTGCGTGACTAGTCGGAAAAGCCAAATTTTTACGAGACACAGTGCCAAGGGTAATCACTTTTTGGAAATTCTAACAACTGATATGGCTACTCCTAACGGCCAGCTACATATCTCTAATTGCAGCTAGGTGCCTATACCTACTAGTTAAAAAATTGATTAATAAAAATTAGTTAATAAGCTTACTACTTAAAACGATACATCGGTTTTCTGGTGTCCGTTAACACCGGTAGCACTTTGGCGCAAAAGCCATACTTTTACCTAAAAAAAAAACAATTTTTCAAACTTTTTTAAACAATTGGCTGAAACATCCGGTGTATCTGCAAGTACGAGTAGGTACCGAGGGCGTGAAACGAGTGGAAGCTACCTAAATTTTTTTTGTTCACAAGCAATAATGTAACGTGTGTCGACAGGTGTTGACCGAGCATTGTGTACTGTCGAGCATGGAACCACGAAAAATTATGTGACTATTAGTGAGGAAATGCCGCTTTGTCGCTGCCCTCTTTTGAGAATTCGATGCCCTCTTCCCATCGCTGTCACTGATGCAACAAAAATCCCTGTGCCCCGATGGACGCCAACTCCATCATCCGAACGCGCTGCCGGTGTTTGTGGCATTGCGTATGCTGTGCTGTGGCCTCCGTCCTACATGTTCTGCGCTCACATTACTCTTTCCTTCCAACTCTCCTTTTGTCCTGCTTCCCGCCTGTTATGGTGGTCACGCGATGTGCGAACTGCCCATTAAGGCACAGACGCGAGCATCGTGAAAAAAAGCAAGCGTGCGAAAGGCTGACACCATTTCATGCAATAGTGTCTTTTCTCCGCTTATCCATCCCTTTGCGCTCCCTGATGAGTCGCGCTTCGTCACGAGAGTTAAAACAATCGTATCTGTATGATGCACGCAACTGACGTTGCATCACTGCAGGTGAGCGTAAATTTTCCGAATGATCTCCAGTAGTGCAGAGCTCTATGGCCCCCGCTTTACACTGCACCTTACGCCATTAGCCTTATAAAATGCAAATACTTTTTTAGCTCTACGCGATTCACTGAAAAAAGGCGCAGCATCACACCAGCTAACCACTTAGAAAATGTAAGAATGGATTACAGAAGAGAACCGAAGAGGGTGAAATAAAGGAAGGATAAGATTATGACATATGTGGGGATAGAGCGTTTGCAGCTCGCATAGGACACGCCTTGCCCTGCAAGCCTTTGCCCTGCAATGCGTGTCGTTAGTCTGATGATAATAACCAAAAAGCTCGAATCGCAGCAATCTTGTCTGTACAAATAACATTGCGTCATCACTTTTCCGGAAAGGTGTTTATTATTCTGTAAAACACGGGCAAGCCACAAACTATATAGAAAAAGGTGAGTGATCGATAAGGGCTTCAACTCATAGGTACATACACGAACCATCAAAAATAACAATTACGAGGTGGCGGCAAGAGTTTCATAAAGGCAAGGTCGGGAAAAAAGGGATGAGCTAATTTGAAATGAACAAGCAAAAATTATTAGCAAAATTTAAGCAAAATTTAACCGGGAGCGTTGTCCCTGTCAAGCCAACAAGTTTGTCTGCCTTTTGAACACGCACCCAGCACCACCTTTGACAGACCGAGAAAAATACTATACAAAAATACCGACCGGCCGACCAACCATCTGATTGATTGATTGATTGATTGATTGATTGATTGATTGATTGATTGATTGGTTGATTGATTGATTTGACGTTCCACCGGATTAGAAGATGAGAACGCTAGTCGCTGCAGTTAAGAACACGCCGATATAGGGCAAGGCGTGTTCGCAAGCGGCGACGCCGCGCCAGCCTAGCGGTGCGCTTTTGCTACTCCGGTAGCGTCACTTGCGCTAATCTTTATTGAACACGTCTCTACTAAAAAGCCAACAAACGTGCTCTTTTACCCCTCTTGGGAAAATATCGAGGAACGAATTTTTAAAGAACGAAATCGGTAAGAAACGAGCGCTTTGGTATTTTCTTCTCAAAGGCGCGATTAATAGTTTCGGGCTAACCAAAGACGCGCAGCCGGCAATAAATCTTCCAGTCGCGTCATTGTTCACCGCCGTATAGCGGTGCCTGGAGGCGAAAGCTTAGTCCTCTCTATCTATCCGTGCTTTGCTTTCTCCGCCCCCACCTATTCCGCTCAATCCCCTCTTCCCTGCCATTGGCCATGCTCGGCTCTGTCATCTGTTGGCTGCCTTTGTTGTGGTTATCACACGGCGCAACGCCAATGCTTGCGTCAAAGTGTGTGATCCAACGAAGTTCCCAATTTTTGTTCACAACCTGGAGCACCTGCCAACAGCGCCGCTTTCATCCTGCGCTGTCCCTCCTCACTCTTTCTTTCTCTGATTAAGAGTGTGAAAAATCGGAAGGCGAGCTCGATGCTTGTGTCAGCCAGCTGAAGAAAGCTATGTCCAACCGAAGCTAAAGTCGTCGTGTGATATTGATGTTCAGCGCTCTCTCTCTGTCTCTATCTCTCCCCTCCCCCCCTCCCCTCGCTGTCTTATCTTTTTTGTTTTTGTTTTCTTGCAATCACTACAGATCACTTGTAAGTCCCAAGACTCGCTGCTGTTTCTGAATCCTATGACTCGTTTTTGGTAATATTCTCACCACTTCATCGGAAACCTACGCTTTAAAACCAAATGCCATCGTTCAAGGTTTTTGATCACTTTAACCGATTATTGCGCATAAAATTCTGCCCTCTCCAGAGACACGGCATTCTCGGTACTGCAGTTTCAGAAACTGTAATGCATCAGCTGTCTGACACTGTAAATTTGTGATACCTCGTGCGAGTGCTATTTTTTTTTTTAGTTTTGAGGCAAATACAGTACATGGTTCCCTCCGTATGAGCCTTTAGTAGTCCTCTGAGGAAATCATCAGTTGCTGCTTTGGTTGCGTCCTTCTCCTGCACTAATAATAGCAGAATTTGCTTTCAGACGCTGTTAAATGCAGGTTGAAATGTTAACTTATGGTTAGGCATTAGTATAGAAACTATTGCGTACACGATCACATTACTAATCCTTTGACAGAGATGTTTGTCCTATAGTTTCTACGTATACCTTTGTCAAAATTAAAGAGCGAGATCGGTTTGCTTCCAGGCCGCTTCGTAGAGTTCTTGTAGAAGACAATCGATGTGTGATATTTTAAAGGGGTGAGCGCAAGACTTCCTCAGATCGCCTGGATACTTTGAACGCTGGAAGTGCATAAGAGGCAACCTAGCATGAGCCATATTGAGACACCTACGGTTCTGCATTTTTGACGGAAGTTTTACCTAAAATACCTGCACAGAACATTCCCGTGGCACTGATTTGATAGCTCAGCATTCAAATTAACGCATACCCTAAAATTTTTATTATTTTGTTTCAAAGAGCCACAAAAGCACCAGCTTAGAAACGCTTAGTCTCTGTTTCATCACCCGCTTTCAGAAACATTAATTGAAACAGGCTCAAGAAAACAGCAAGAAAAAGAAAAAAGAAATAATTTCTTTGTTTCTACTTTTTACATGAATTGTCGTGCTTTTTGTACACTAGCAATCATGAAAAAAAAAAGCCTCTCAGGTAAAACCAAACATATTAAGGTTGAAGCCTTTAATGCCTTATCGTTTTAAGCAGGAGTTGTCGACAGAGATGTCACGCTTTTTAATTGGTCGAAATGGTCGTGACGTCACAGTCCGCGAATTTTAAACGGGGCCAATTGTACTTTGCCTAGTAACCATGCAAGCAATTAAAGGAATGGTATAGTGATGCTCAAAGGAAAATAACTAAATAAAACCGAGTCGGGAATTGGTCGAGTTGGGGAATCGAACCGTGGTCTCCGGAGTACTTCTCAAGCACGCTAACCACTCCGCCATGCCAGTTTTTTTTCTTTATTGCCTAGCTTTGACACACAACATTCAACAAAACGTACAATCAACAAAACACACTAAACGCTATGTACATACCCACGGCACTGTCGTGGTCTGCCATCATAAATATGGCTTCGTAAAATTAAAATTCACGCAATTGCACCACGGCTCTAGTCTTGAGAGCCACTCCGGAGGCTCCACAGCGGCTTTCTGGATGGCCAGAAACCAGTCCATGCTTTCCCGAATGTAAGTTCGGGCAGGTCTTGCGCCTTTGTCACAATGGTAGCCTGCCATTCTGGGGCACCATACACAGTGGAGGCCTATCAGCATTATTAAGTCAAACGGTACCCCATATTCATTTCGTACAGATAAGTACCTGGTGCCATACGGGTCTAGTGGTAATTCTTTCTTTAGGGTTCGCTGCAACACATCCTGAAAATAAACCCCTTCCCAACCGTGTAAAAAAACGTGTTTTATTGTTTCCGGCTTCCTGCACATTAGACAGATCCCACTGTCAATAACCAGCCAACGCAGGAGGAGTGGGAGGCAGCTGTAACCAGCTCGGACGAAACGAGTCAAAAGAACTCGTCGAAAGAGTGCGGATAGCAGCCTATGCCAATGGGGTTCCGGACTGAGAGCTCCACCCGCCGCTGCAACCTCCTAAACAACTTCATTAAAATATTTTCACCACCACCCCAGGGTGAAAATAATTCCTTTCTCTCTAAAAATATTTTAACCGGTAAGGTTCCGGTGTGCAGCTTAAAAAAGAAGGTTTTTGTTCCTGGCGGCACCTGCATTTTTTTAACCCTCTTTAAAACTTCTCTGCCTAGGCCTCCACTGTGCAGGGCCCTGTACAAGGGCACTGGGAAAACTATATCGCACAAAGCACGGTACAGTTTCTTCCCTTTAACAGTCGACAGAAAATCATTTGAAAACCACGCGGAAAGGAATCTCACACTCGCTACGATTTCGCGGTAAAAGCCGCTGATCCTAAAGTAAACCTTAGTAGTAAACCTACATATTCCGGCAGCATGCGCCGCAGCTCAACTTGGCATATGGTGCGCAAAAACAGGTCTCTTGTGTCCCGAAAAAAAAAAAACGATAGACCAGCTGCCGCAAAAACAAATGGCCCAGTCCCAGCCCTCCGTCCAGTACCCGTCTGAATAGGTTGGTCGGGCTGCAGCTCTCCCATTCAGGCGACCAGATGAATACGGCGAAAATCCTGTGTCGCTTTTGAATGTTTAACCTTGAACAATGCAGCAGCTGCATTACGTACCAGAGCCTGCTGATAAAAAACAAGTTGAAAACAGTGATGGACAAGGTTGTTCCTTTCCACTTATCCGCTCTCTCCCGTATCTCTTTGACCTGACGTTTCCAATACTGTTCACTGTCTTGGTAAGCATCGAGCGGAACGCCCAAGTACTTATCTGGTGTCACCGTCCAAGGCACACTGGGGAACCGTTCAGGCGTAGATGGCCACCTTCCATGCCGAAGCCCGAGGCACTTCGACCAATTAATCCCGCTGCCGGCAGCTTGGCTGAATTCGCGTACACATTTAACAGCCTCGCTTATGCCTCCCTCGTCAACCGCAAACACACCGATGTCATCTGCGTACGCCAAGAGCTTTACTTCGGCTGCTTTAAACTGAATCCATTGATACTCCCGTTTTTCAGCATTTTCAAACAAAGGGTCTCATGCAAGTACAAAATAAAGGGGGCTGAGGGGGACAACCCTGGCGCACCGAACGCTCCACGCTAATGGTGGCCCCCAAACTCTTGTTTACAATCGACTGCACGACAAGATTGATTGTTTTCTCCGCCATGCCAGCTCGGTGGTGTGGAATGAACAAAGGCGCGTCTAGTGAGTACCGTGTCTTCGTTCACTCCCATCTTCCTCCCTTCCCTGTTGACGAAAGCCCAAAAGAAGAATGAATCCTAATGAAGGCGGGTAAAGCTTATTCAACACGGCCCGAGAAGCATCGAGGACATAAATCGTTTTAGGTTGGATGTGCCGCATCTCTCTTGGATAGGTTGGTGGCACAGACGACTTGCACTCGCCGAGAAACAAAGGTTCTGGGTTGCCTCGGAAGGCGGCCGCGCTAAGACTGAGGCCTTGTCTAACGATATTTGTGTGAAGTTTTTGCGACAGACTGACTGCATGATAATGTTCCGAGAATTATTGCCTTTCGGAAAGATCGTGGTGCAGATAGTGATGGCTTCTTGATTTTTATCGGCTGTTATTGTTGCACCCTTTAGTGAAGTTCAGTGAGGTATGCGTATATGAGTCGATAAAAAAAAAAAAAAACTTTGTCGGGATTTTACCATACCTCTTTATACAGCAGCAAGGGTTCGTGTGAAAATTGGCCGTACATGCTGGGTTGTTAGGTTTCACTTGATTTTCATTGCATTTGTCCAATGTCATTGGTATCTGCTCTCGGTGGAGTCGTCCGTAAGGTGGGAATAGTGTTGGTAGTAGAAGAAACACATTCATTATGCCACTTACTTGCGTAAACGCGCTTCACGCTATGCTTCATTGGCAGACCGGTGCAGACATGTGCGAATCATGATTCACAATAAAAAAGATAGGCTGGCGTTACGTGCATCAAAGAAAAGAAATTTTGCAGAGGTTGCTGCGACAAAATAGCGAATCATGATGTCTGTGGAGGACCGGGGAAACAGGGGTGGCAGCAGGGTAGATAGCTGTGGTAATGCATTCAGACAGGCACACATTTATTGGACGTTCGCTTCCCTACTTCTAATTGCTTATGCCTCTATTTATCTTACGAAACTGAAACGAAGAGAAATTGAAACCATGCAAAATGCTGCCCGTAGCGGACTCTAAGCATGGCCCATAAAGACCGTGTGAATGCTAGGCATATCTATGGATTTCAGGAAGTGAGCCTACCCAGGTGTGAAACTGTGGGATGATCTTTGAAGTTCGCAAAAGCAACGTTGGTATATGTAAGGCTATAATAATTATTTCAATGTTGGTTTTACACAGCAATAACCACATCGCGTTCCTCTGTCGCATTGCATTCCAACGAGAAGAAAATAAATGCATTTATTCAGTGGCACCTAACGATCATCCCAATCAATTACTTCCTGTTTGTTACTTTATATTGTTCCAAGCCGGCTCAGGTGGTTAAGTTTATACATTACGTTACTCGTAATTTTCGTTACTCTTACTTCTCGTTTTTTACCTGCCGCCGCGGTGGCTCAGTGGTTATGGTGCTCGGCTGCTGACCCGAAAGACGCGGGTTCAATCCCGGCCGCGGCGGCTAGAATTTCTTTGGAGTAGAAATTCTAGAGGCCCGTGTACTGTGCGATGTCAGTGCACGTTAAAGAACCCCAGGTGGTCGAAATTTCTGGAGCCCTCCACTACGGCGTCTCCATAGCCTGAGTCGCTTTGGGACGTTAAACCCCATAAACCAAACCATCCTTTTATACCTAGAAGAATAGCAATGCATTCCATCGAGGCGAGGGGGTTAGCGTCCCAAAGCATTTAGGCTATGAGAAAGGCCGTATTGGAGGGCTCCCGATAATTTATACCACCTGTGATTATTTAAAGTCTAAAGACATCGCACAGTACACGGGCCACTAGCATTTCGCCATAGCGAAATGAGACCGCCGTGGACGTGATGAAACCCGCGTTTTTCGGGTCAGCAACCGAGCAACATAACGACTGAGCCACGCCGGCGTCTAGAACTCCTGACATTAAAAAATCATAAGGTTTTTTCTCTATGATGAATTAGTATTGAATGCACTTGCTGAAACGTATGTAAATCATCTGTCTTAAGAGCGACTACGACGAAAGGTAGACAATTAACCAGGATTATGCAGAACGAGCTAAGTAAAAAGAGAATTGGTTGGCAATGCCGACAGTTCGAACCTGTTATACGATCATGGAAAGAAATTCAAAACAATAGAGAGAATTTTTTTATTTCCTTTCTTTTGGGCTTCGAGAAGTCCTCTTAAAGGGAAGGAAGTTAGCCCAATGTTAGTTTTAAACTCACGGCGATTACACTATGCGTTTGTCTACTTCCTCACAGTGTGTTTGGTATGTAGCAAAGATGTTTTGAAGCGATGACGGCAAGGGGACCTATGAGACCATGCGATTGAACCAGCAACTTCAGCAGAATGGTTTCAAGTATTATACGACTAGTGTTACATCGGGAGTATACCTTCAACCTGGAGATCAACTGCGCACCAGTATTTGGTCTACCGGTCCTCGTTACAATAAAAAAGTGATTATGACAGCATCAGAATAAAAGCCTTCACTCGCTAATCATGCAAAGTTCGCGCTTAGGCGGGGGCTAAGTGCTAACAAGGCTAAGAAATTTGCACCGGTGGTACACAAGACTAAGAGGGCCGGTCGAGGACAGCACACAGCCAGAAAAAGTTTGAAGAAAGTTGAGAGGTGCCTAAGAAAATTGGTTTTGTTTTCAAGGAAAAGAGTCGAAAGTAGTCTTCTGGCTGCGTTCGAAGATATTGTTTTTTTTTTATTTTTACCTGGAAGAAATTAGCATTTGTCATGACCACTGGATCCAACAGCAAAAGCCTCCTATTGCTGGCTCTTATCACGTGCTGCCAGCGGCGACTATGATGTTTCCACTCGTGCGAGAAACACTAAAATCCTGAGCCAACACACACGGTTCGCGCTGGGGGTGCTACTTCGTTTAATGTACATGCAAAAAATGTTTCCAATTCACAAGCGTAAAAATTAAAAAGTACGCTTTGGCTCTGCCAGCACTTTAAGAAAGCAGGTATTTGCTCTGTAGAGAGCCATGTTTCATAATTCTTTTTCGTAAGTATTATGCGCAGACAGACAAGCACTTTCATTTGGAAACGAGTAATAAACCTTGAACGCCGGGTTCGATCGCAAGCCTAGTGCTTATTGTTGCCCTAATGTTTGTGCAGTATCATTTAAAAAAAGCCTGTTCTCGAAAGTACGCTTCAACACGGCAAAATTATCGTAAAAACTGCTTCATAAAAAGCCAAAAATCAACAATTTTTTTAGCTTTCACTTCTAAATTAAGTAAAGAATTGATTAAACTCACATAAGAAATAGCTCTACTGCAGATATAGTGCTTTTTCGCTATTTTCAGTAGCGAAGTAAAAAAAAATAATCATTTTCCTTCAGTCTATAAGGATTACATTTGTGGGGAAACTTGGGTTTACTCCGCAATTTCAGAAGTGAGCTAATTCGTTTTCTAACTACGACCATCGTGGATCCTGCAGAAAATTAAAAAAAATCGCCTTTGTTTACAGCAAACTAACCGTCGAGAACAGTACACGTTAACACGCTTGCTGCAGGCGAGGGCTTATTATTTTTTTGTTTTTAGGGCAGCCTGAAGCTACTGAATGTCATGTCATGGATGCGCGCAGAACGCTTCGCTAAGTACAGCTTTTTTTGCAATAACCAAAAACCTGTCGCAGCCACATCTTCCTCAGACCGGAATATTGCGGAGAATTCCAGAAGCCACAACACTTTAATTAGCTCCCTTGTGGAATGGTGTGCCAGTATTCATTTCGGGGCAATTGCTGACCCAGAAGACAGCTAGGTTATACGGGATACTCCCAAGCAATGAGAGATACTCGACACACACACACAAAAAAAACACATAAATGCTAGAACATCTCTCATCATTTCATCTTGGAGAAACACATATCATTCGCATTTATCATCTCTGAAAACTATTCAAAACCAAGTCATTCGCATTTTAACTTACAGTCACTACTCGTAAATGCACCTCGTCTGCTCCTATCCCACAATATTTTGTCTGTGCGCAAAACAATCGAATACAAATTATGCACCATTATGCACAAATCTACCACTTTATGGAACTCATTACCTGTTACCATTAAGCAATCATCAAATATCTGTGCCTTTAAATCCGCTCTTCGTCAGTTTTTACAATCCCCTAATAGTATTTCTCATGATAAATGGTACTAGTTTTGTCATTTATATCACTATGATTTTTGTTTTGTGTTGTTCTGTACGCTTTTAGGTGTGCAATCATTTTTCATTCAAATAAGTCTTTGCCTTCTTTCCTGTATCTCACTTTCTGCTCTTTACTGATGCCAACATCTTTATAGTTTTTGCATCTGCTGCCCCATATTCATTCTTAAAATTGTTCTCACAGGAGGTCCCGTCCACAGTCTCTGACTTTCGGACCTCCTTCGGCATTCTAATGTTTTTTTATTCTTGTACCATTAACATGCAAGAAACGAACCTTGAACCTTGAACAGTGTGTGTGTGTGTGTGTGGGGGGGGGGGGGGGGGCAGAATGAAGAAGCTGGAATGGAGAAGTGAGAATGATATTTAGCGAGCATAATATGCGCGTCAGGTGTTCAAAATCCCCGTTCCACGGGAGAAGTCGGGAAAGTGGCGTGCACAGACTGAAGCAAGAAAGCAAGAATGTGCAGTTTTCATTGTATTTATAGTTATTATGCTCCCGAGCCATCTTATTTGTGAACCAAATTGAAGGCGATTACACCGGTGGCACACACTGGTCTTTTCCAATTACTTTGTGTGCTGCGATTGAGTTTATGACGATTGTGCTTCACCTTTGGGATGTTTACAGAGCATGCTTTACTGCTTTAGAGGTTTGTGAGTACAAACTTGAGAACGTTCTCGAGCAGTGCGTTTGCGGGTGAGAGCTCACGTCCTCTGTTCAACCCGCGTCCCATTTTTGACCGTTGACCTCGCCTCGTAAACTTAGCAAAAACCGATGTGGCTGCTTTGCATATGAGTGCAGGATGCCGCGATATCCTGTTATAATGGATGCTCTCATGACACGAGTGTCAAGAAGTTTATCGGCCTTTTTTAGTGACCAGGCGTCTCATGACGACGGTCGGTGTTCTAGGGGAGGGAGACACCCTTTTTCTGATGGAAATAAAACCTTTACCAATCAACCAATCAATCAATCAATCAATCAATCAATCAATCAATCAATCAATCAATCAATCAATCAATCAATCAATCAATCAATCAATCAATCAGTTTGGGAGTCTTCGCTTTTACACCTATCGCTCTCAAAATCCTCATTTAGCCAACGGGCGGCGGCTTACTCTCGGCTTTGAAGCCTTCTCAGATCACGAGAATACGGGTTGTGCTGATGGGCAGGTTGCGATCTTACTGAGTCAGCGCGCACCTTTCATATTACATAAAAAGAAATATAGCTCATGAACCCATTTTGGGAGAGCGTTTACATCGAAATACAACAAGCGTTCTTTCTGTTCAAGATAAAACAATTTTTAACTTACTATTTTCTTACTGCTGCAGTGCCCAAAAACAAGGTTGGCGCAGAAATGACAGACATCTATGCTATACGAAGGCCTAGAGAATAGTCGAATGAGAAAAATACAGAACACAGAAAACCGAAGAGAATAAAAGTGAATTACGTTAACCATCAGATAAGAACACACTATGCACCGACTGAGCTCTTTGCTCAACAGCCAAGCCATGTCATCGGGACGTATACTGGTTGTGAGAGGAAACAAGGTGCGTTTGGAGAAAGTCACGTGGCGTTTGATTGCTTGACTTTTTCTGAAACCAAGCCAGTTAGACATAGAATGAGGTAGGGGATTTTTACTCGCCATGTTGCTCCCTGCTTTTTCAAAATGTAGGAGGCCACAGATCGTGGTGGGTTGGTACTTGATAGTGGATAGCACCAGCGTTGACATAAAAGCTTTTACATAAATTGGAGTTGCAGTACCTTTCGGTGGCGTGCTCATCCCTATTTCCTGTCTAGTGCTCTGTTGTTTAGCCTTTTTAAGATGTTTTTCGTGGGCTTTCCCGAAAGCTTTATAAACAGTTCAGGTAATTCAACTTCGGATTAATAAATACCAACTTTAAAAAAAAAACAGCAATAGCCGGTTGTTCGCGCGCAGTGGCCAGAGAAGCTGATTCGTTCGCGCCGCCACGGGTTCGAAACAAGGTCGCGGCAATATTTACTTATTTATTTATATATGGCTTTCCCAAGGTCACCCTGAAGGTTAAGCTTCAAAACCTGCGAGCCGGTTTGTCCAAATGTAGCAGAGCTTTCGTATTGCCTGTTTGATTTTCCTTTCATCAGATCAGTACTAAACCTAAATTTGACCTGTGCAGCAAGGTGGGAGATATAAAATGGCGTTAAGCATCTCGACGATCGTCACATGCACTTTCCAAGACCAGATATTGCAGGCAGGGCTTCCCTGTCGTAGTGGCAGAGGCATCTGAATGAAACCTGCTTTGTACTGCTGCAACCTGACGGCAACTCGACGACGTGCTGTCCCGGGGTTAGAGCCGAACCAGGCAGGGAAACTTCATTAACGTTTCTCAGGATTCTCGCGGCCTTCTACAGCAGTTATACCCTTATAATCCCTGTGCTTTCCAAGCAGGCGTTAATTAAGAGGGTCCCCACCGTAATTGTCTTTCCGATGAAGGTTGTAACCACTGCGGCCAGCAACCTTACCTAGAAGGGCTGAAGTCAAAGCCCCAGGATGAGGAGTGGAGAGGCGAGAATCCTCAGACGCTATGCGTGCTGTCCTCGGTGGACGACATGTCATTGTTGCAAAGAGGAGGAGTGACCGCGAGGGCAAGGAGTACGGCGCCAAGAATTTGCTGGGAAGGACTGAACCAGCGCTTCCAGAATCGAACCACAAATCAGTTATTTTAATTTTATCTACAAGGTATGGAAACGTTGTAGCTTGTCGACGTATCTGTGTTCTCCGGCGCTTCCAGCGGCAGAATTGTAATTGTTTGCATTGGTGTTATGGTAACATAAACCGTGGCTCTATTTCACCACGGGTGCTTTTAGTACTAGCGTCGCTAACTGAGGTTTCACAGGTTATGTTGTTTACTTGTTGAACTCTTAAAGTGGCACTAAAAGGACCAACAAATAACAATATGGATAGATTTTCAGCAGGAAGGTGACTATGTTGCTGAGAAAAATCCGAGTGAAATTTTAAATTCTTTTTTTCCCATTAGAATAGCCACCGGAATATGGGGATAAGCTCGCCCTTGTGAAGTGTATTAGTCAGTACTTTCCGGGAAACCAGAGCGAGAATAGGAATCATACGACAAGGGATATGGCTGCGTATCAAAATAGCGGCGGCAGCGGCTACAGCTCTCCGGCCATTGCTTGGATTGCATTTTGAGGCAAGCTTTTGTGGTTTCATGTTAACTGATTTTCTGCGGTCTCGAGCTTTCCATTAGTAGTGTAGGTTCAATCAAAGATGAACCAGCGATCTACGGACATGCGGCTATCGCCAGGTTGGTGTGTTAGGCAGCGAACATTGAGCATTGAGCATTGGGAGAGGTTGGGCGAGAGTGATATACCCATACCCTCGAAAACCTAACACAGACGTCGTGTTTATTCATTTTCAATAGTGGCTTGCCGACCGAGTCATGCAATTTTGCAACCTTGCACAGGCCTATGCATTACAGTGGCGCAACGATTGCTGCGGACGTGATTTATATTGGGCAATATAAGGTTGCCGTGCAGATGACCAACCAGTTGTAATATAGTGGGATCGTCACATCAGTTTCTTATTGTTGTAAGCCTGTTTTACAGTAACTACGTCGGTTATAGTGTTGGGCTTAAACGCAAAGTCTTCCATGCTTTGCTCGAAAAAAAAAAGGGGGCAAGGGTGCCCGTAAGTGCGATCCTGTGTACCTACCACTGACCAGGATTCGTCGCCCCGAAGAAAGAAGCTTAAATATTGCAGCAAGCAACTGCGGCTGAAGCCATCGGTAGACTTAGGAACGTCCACTTCATTTTTCTTGCCAACGAGAGCATTCGTTTCGATGTTCTGGATTTCTGGTTCCTTTTCATTTTAGCACCGGGAGCGATAGGGCCGTGGGAGACAGCTGCAAACTCGATCGAAGTTACACAGCTCTTCCATTTGGCTTAGCTCCGCGTTCAGTTGTGTCGCAAACCCCCAAACACTTTCTGTGCTTCTAAAAACAAATAGCAGGAAGCGATACAGGTATGGGCCTAGTTAATCGATTTCTAGAAAATGATTGATGTTTACTTCTTATTAAGCAAATGAGAAGCGCAAGTAAATGAAATACTCGGACTACAGTTCACCATTTTTCAATTAACAGAGATATTACTCCTTGGTATTGGGATGCCTGTTCCATGAACACAAGAAAACAATACGTGCGGCAAAAACAAAGGCAGAAGCCATGCCATGTTCCCATAACACTCGCGTGTAAAAACTGCATTTGATGTTTTGTTCAAGTGTTTAAAAAAAAGATTTTCTATATATGACTTCTAGACCAGACTTCCCCATATGCTGTTCATTTACCCTGTCTAGCTTCTATTTACTTAAGGGCCAGCTGAGGTTCTTTCAGTGCAATTCCAATGAACCACCATTTATGTATATCACAGCCATACATGAAGCCTAGCCCGTACCCTACCTCCGTAAAAGCTTGTTTATAGGAATATTTCGTGCGGTGCTCTACAGCTTGTCAGTAAGGGCGTTTTGTAACACGCAATGCAGGTCACTTTCTTTCAGTAAAATTCAAAACTCGATGCAAATGAAGATGCAACTCACTGTGTCCTGCCACTCCAGCGCCAATGAAATGGACGTTGTACAAGAGAGCACAGACACAATATAACTAAGGTTAAAAACTTTGTCACATAAACTTTGTCACCTGCCATTCACTTTTTAGTTTTTATCGATTTTCTTTGTTATTAGATATTTTATCGCTTTACACCATGTGTCTTTATTCCCTACGCAGTCAGCCATTGTGCCTTGTTCACCTTTTCTCCCATCTCTTTTGAGACTTCATCTTGTTTCTTATTTACCACCCTCTTACGCTATTTATCCAATTTATGGCCATTTATACCTTCTGACGTCGACTCCTGATTACACCTGGCACTTCCTTCCTACTTATTGTGCACGTTTTGCTCAATAAAGTTCAGTTGTAAGTCAGCGCTTGTGTTGCCCGCTTCTTTCCGCCGTCCTTGTCTTGTCTGGGCTGTTTTAGAATGGGTACCCACCAACTCACCCAAACTTCTACTTTGGCATTTTACAAAAAAGGAACTCAGTCATAACTGATGGATTTCTTTTGCAACTTGGCTTGAAAAATATTGCTGGTGGTGCTGCTTCGCTCAAGCCAAGGGAGTACTCACTACACTTCTGTCTTTCGCGTCTTCGCTTCGCTTATGTCGTTCAGCTTTTTGTGTGGC
The DNA here is from genome assembly GCF_055824585.1 of Amblyomma mixtum. Lineage (NCBI taxonomy): Eukaryota > Metazoa > Arthropoda > Arachnida > Ixodida > Ixodidae > Amblyomma > Amblyomma mixtum. The sequence goes on along the minus strand of NC_143012.1, from coordinate 281,138,348 downwards.
CAATAAATATGTGAATAAACAACAAAAGCCATCCCCTGGCTCTGGCAATTACGCAACGTGGGAAACAGAAACAACGCCGAATCGCTTTTGCCACGTTTTAGGCGTCATATACATCTACTTGCCAATCTCGGCAAATTCAGAAAAAGCTGGTACGGAAGCCGTTGGCAACCTGCATCTGTAAATGAAGCGGAGTCTGCAAGAAAATATGACGATTTTGCATATAAAATGACAGCTATGAAAAAAAAAACATTCAGCCCCGAGTAAAATTATACAAAGAACCAACGTCAACAGAGCAGTACCCTTCTTAATTGTTTTAGATCTATTGTCCATCACCGAAGTTCAAGAGGATAGACGCGTAGTGAAAGAGAGTGATTAGTGACGCTAGCGAGCTGTAGCTGGCAACCACTAAGCGCGCGAAAATTGAGGAGTGCGAAAATGAGCCCAACGATACACGCCTTGTTAAAGGATAAACCGCGAGCATTTTTTTTAATGGTCGTTTCGGTCCGGTTCGAGCATATTCAGAGCATCTATACCTGCGCAGTGAAAAGGCACTTCGTTGTTTTTTGTTTTATGTGAAATAACTTAGCTGATGACGGCGCGAAGTTCGGGGCGGGCTGAAAAGCTACCCAAGGTGCAATCTCTCTAGAAAATTTTCAGCAGCAAACCAGGGCGACAGAACTTGGAAACTGACGAAGGCACAGGGTTGGGTGATGCATCCTCACGCAAATGGCTTTTGCTGCTCTTTGTGATGTACAGCTTTTGTCAAAAGTTTAGAGCCCAGGGAGAGAGAGAGAGAGAGAGAGAGAGAGAGAGAGAGAGAGAGAGAGAGAGGGGGGGGGGGGGGAAGGCAGGGATGTTAACCAGAAAGGATTCCGGTTGGCTACCCTGCACAGGGGAAGGGAATGAGGGGAATTAAAGAGGTAAGAGAGAAGTAACGGGAAATAATCACAGTCTGTCAATTAAAGCAGTCGCTCTCAAAAAGCGAAAGAGTGCCTTGTAAGCCTTGATGGCAGTTGACTGTTGTGGCCACTGACCGAGGATCTTGGCCTCTGTGAAAGGGTGAGGGTCCAGCGGTCCAAAGCACATCGCAGCTTATGTCTTTCGGCTACAAAGGCAGGGCACTCACACAAGATATGGGTGATTGTCTCATCACAGGCGCAGGGAGTTTGCTTCTAAGCACTGTTGTGGCGCTCCTGCAGCACTAATGGAAGTCCTACGCATCGGAGCTAGCAGGACCAAAAATATTCTTGCCTTCAGGAGATTTAGGACGCTGAGGACGCATTACGAGCAAAGCAGTGTGGCCCAGAAGCAGACCCCCTGGGCTCTAAACTTTTGACAAAGGCTGTAAGTTTTGTGGAAAGTGGCGGTTAGCGCAAGCACCCCTGTCCTCGCGCCTTTCCCTAGCCACCATGAGGACCGGTATCATCAGACAAGAGCTGCGGGAATTGCCGGCTTCCGAAATGTGCGTGCCAACGATGCATTTGGTAGAGCCGCGACAAAAGCAACATCACTTACGGGATGTGATAAATTACTTCTGGCGACGGATATAATTATCTTTTTTAATAAGGCGAACTGTAAAGATATGACACACATGACCGCGAGCCTCCTGGCAAGCCACTCTGTCATGGTTACCGATCCAAGTTCCGATAGCCGATCCTTTTTAAAAGCGAGGTCAGATGCAGGGCATGACGATCCGCTACATGTTACGCAAGGTAGTAGCAATGAAAGATGACACTGCATTTGAGCACTCTTCCCTTGCTCGTTTTACTTGAAACGTCGCATTAGAACCTGATCTTACTTGATCTCCTGCTCGCCTGACTGCACTCATAGACGACTTGGACTATTCAGTAAGGATGCTATGGTGTCCGCTTCATATTATGAAAGCCAAGACTGGAGCCTTCCTAAAAATTTGACAAGCTAAAAACAATCAATGTTGGAAAAATCAGGACTATCAGATTGATTACGGCCAGCCATAGGCCTCTCCGCTGATATTACGTTTGTTTGGAGATAAAGTATCATAGCATCGCCATGCCAGGTTAGAAGCACATTTTCTTGATTGATATTTTATGCCCCACTATATTTACTGTTCCTTTTCTCTGAAAACCACTTGACTAAAGGGGAATAACAGGGACTTGTTGGCGGTTCACTGCATGTACACGGCAACTGATGGGCACTAGGAATACAAGGGAACAGGGAACAGCAGTTCGCAATTGGTAGTGAGGTGCTGGAAGTAGTAAGAGAATATGTCCACTTAGGGCAGGTAGTGACCGCAGATCCGGATCATGAGAGGGAAATAACTAGAAGAATATGAATGGGGTGGAGTGCATATGGCAGGTTCTCTCAGATCATGAACGGTAGCTTACCAATATCCCTGAAGAGAAAAGTATACAACAGCTGTATCCTACCGGTACTCACCTATTGGGCAGAAACGCGGAGGCTAACAAAGAGGGTTCAGCTTAAGTTAAGAACAACGCAGTGAGCTATGGAAAGGAAAATGATAGGTGTAACGTTAAGACATCGGAAGAGGGCGGAGTGGATGAGGGAACAAACGCGGGTTAATGACATCTTAGTTGAAATCAAGAGGAAGAAATGGGCTTGGGCAGGGCATGTAATGCGAAGGCAAGATAACCGCTGGTCCTTAAGGGTAACGGAGTGGATTCCAAGTGAAAGCAAACGTAGCAGGGGACGGCAGAAAGTTAGGTGGGCAGATGAGATTAAGAATTTTGCGGGGATAAGATGGCCGCAACTGGTAAAGGACAGGGTTCATTGGAGAGACATGGGAGAGGCCTCTGCCCTGCAGAGGGTGTAGTCAGGCTGATGATGATGATGAGCAATACAAGACCAACACAATAAACAAAATATGAACAAAGCACTTCGCGTAGTTCGTTCCTCTAGTGTTCTTTTTATTACTCTTGCGTTCTTAGTAGCGGTCAGATGCTTTAACCGCTCAAATACCTTACCGCTGCTGGAGTAATGACCGAATTTACTTCAAAACATTAACATAATTCATGCTTGTAGTTCTTGAACAATCAAGGGCTTGCAGTTATTGAACACGTCTACATCGGATACCTCTGTGTAGCAGCTGTCTCTTGTTTCAGACCCAAGGCCGAAATATTATTTGCTGGAAGCTGTGCTACATTACCACGTATCGTTGTAGTGTCCTTTCGTTCGCGGTCAAGGCAGCAGGAAAGGGATGGCATCATTTTTGTCCCTGACGCGAGAAGTGACCAGAAATAATCTCGATTGATCACAGCCATGAATATCTGCATCTACGCTTTTCCAGAGTACTGTAGATGATCTTGACCAGTTATCTCGAAGTTTCCTTGCCGGCTTTAAATTGAGCGATGCCGCGAGCGGCTGGCATTCGTAGTTCGACGACTGACGAGCATGTTTGTTGCTTACGCCGCCGCCGAGTGATTCAGTTTTTTTGAGGGCGCAAGTCAGCCCAAATAAAGAGCTTCGTTTGCAAGTCCTGCTGCTTTCTTTCTGACCGCTGGACTGCCGTCACTACACCGTGACAATATTGTGGACGTACGGCTATAGCAACCTTGCAATAGCATTCTGCACATTTCATGCTAAAGTCACGTTCGTCTCCCGCACACTTCTGAGTACTCAACGTTTTATTTCAGCTCATCCTTGAGAGCAGGAATATAGTCGTAAACCACCTGCGCATCATTCCTGTAATTTGAACCGCTCGCGAGCCCTTTATTTGTTATGCTTCTGCAATTTTTCAGAGATTGAAAGCAATCTTTGTAGCCTTCAGGCAGCTGTATGTATTAAGTGAAAATATGACACTTTAAAACACACATGAAAGAGACAAAGGATATAGCGGTACTGATTAAATGTCTCTTTGCAAGGTCAGATGCAATAGATGATCCGCGGCCAACCTCTTGTTCTCATGTGCCACCTTTAACATCCACTCTTAACTTCCACTGCCACCATTTCACCGTTAACTGGTGAAATATTTGCGAATTGCTTTCCTCAGTAAATCATATGTTATTTTATATGTGAAAGACACCTAAAAATAGCACGTTACTGAAACGGCACCCACTTTGTATTTCGTTCACTACGGCTCTTAGCTCATAACTTCTATGTGACCCATGAGGCAGCCAAATACAGAGCTGCTTTGAGCCCCGAGATGCGGACAATGCCAGGAAGAAACAGGCGCTGGCATAGCTAATATAAAGATGACGAAACAGGTAATCTTCTGGGAACATAAGGGCACGCAAGTTTCTTTACTGCGCTTCAGAGCGATTGAATCCGCTTAGGAGGTCTCCTTGAATGCAGTTCTCTTTTTCCTTACAACGTATTTCTTTGCTCTCCCATTGAGCATCGCGCGTTCATCCTCTATTCTCGGAGCTCTCAGAGCCTTCCCCACCCCTTAGCTCTCTTTCCCGAATAGAAGAACTGGCTCGCGAAGCATGCCAAGAGATGGAGGGCCGTTGAACCTGCAGACGCCGACCAGAATATAATCCGATTAGCCCTGATGGATTAAGGGCGAACCTGCGGATCTTGCTTTATTTCCAAAGTTCCTCATTCCACTGTGTGCTATTCGCTCTATCTTTCCACAGTTAGAAGAAAAGGACGCCATCGAGAAACTACAGTGTTCTATACAGAGCGGCATTCAAAGCACTCCATAAGGCGCGTTCACCCTCTGCATTGCGCGCGATAAAAAAAGTAAAAGCTGGCAGCGAGAAGCGAGAAGCGCCGCACTCACCCCGCCGCCCGTGTGCAGACAGTAAATTGGCTTATTTGCTGCTTACTATATTTAGCTTACTTTACTAAATACGCTTTACTATTGCCCCTCAGGCACGTACTTTCGCCAGGAAGCTCTGATTTTACCAAAACAGGGTGTGGAAAGAAGAAAGCAAAAAATATTTTTTTTTTTAGATTCGCGATTATTTTAGTTACGAGTCGTCCACCAGAAAAAAAAATGCGATAGCGAGATTCTGCTTACTTGACACAGTTAAAGTGGACAAACGTGTATATCGAGAAGGTGGTTCGCTAGGAAGCATATTTCTCTGCTACTGAATCAGCAATAAAGAGAACAGTCTTATGAGGCCACGAGCGCAGTGGCACTGCAATACATGCTTCACACTGAAGTTGGAATCCACAAGACGTTAATGTCGGCGTGGAGCGCGACCTTTAATGAAGCACTGAAAATGTTTTTTTTTTTCCTCCTAGAGCACGTACAAGTTTATTTTCTTTCTTGGGCAAGTGTATATATGCATATGCAACTTTAAAACTACCCGGGACTTCAGAAGACACCAAAAGCACACCTGTCGCAATCTGCTGCGAAGGCAGCAGCAAAACGCGCTTCATTGTTGACACCACTCAAGTATTTTTAGTTTAACTTTTGTACACAAGCACCGGAGGAAAAGTAAAGTTGCACATGTGGAACGTCCAATGCAGGTACCAGTGACTTTTTGAAAAGAGAAACTAACCTTCAGTTTATGGAAGTTTGTAGGCAAGGTGGAGGTTGTATGGGTTTGATTCTAAAATTTACGCGCTGTCAAATGCCAAGCGCTGCTGAGAAGACCTATCCCCAGTGCATATACAGTAAACACTCGCTGAGTGTAGCAGCCAACGCGATCTAGCGTAAACTTACCGCAGCGCAATCTCAGGGCATTACCAGCGCTTCGCCGTGCTTTCCCTTTGTTGTAGTTTCTGGCAAAGCAAACTGAGGAAAACAGAAAGGAGCCTAACTTCATGTAACACGTAGTAAATAAAATCGTAGTCGCACACAATTTAGTTTTTCGGAAGTTTCTCTCAGCACTCTTTCAGTGCTGCTCCTTAAGAAATTGCATTTATTCGAAGAAAATAAACTTCATTTCTCTCAAACTTTTTGGCATTTCTTCTCTCAAAATAAGTTCGCAACTCTATTGTCAGCGTATTCAGTCGCAAAGAGGGTGTTGAATTTTAAGGCTGCCTTGTTGCGAAAAAAAATTGCTGTGTTTTGTTTAGGCACTACCTGAAAATCCCATAACTAAAGAATCAAGCTCAGTTCAGTCCAGAAAAGGGGCTTAGCATAAGAAACAGCTCATGCTAACGCTTATATGAAAGCATCGGTCCCCAAACTCTCCACCATCACTTCGGCATTCAAATCAGCGGCAGTGTACGCACCATCACGAGAGACCGAGACGATCGTTCCTTCACAAACAAAGTGGCATGCTTAAAGTGTGGATTACGCGTTGTGATTCTGTGTTCTGGAATTTTCGTTGTGACCACAACGTGGTGTATAGGGGATACTGAACATAGCGTTGGTTGCTTACAACAGAAAACCGTCCTACCACGTAGCAGCGCCAGTATGTTGAGAAGGGGTGGGAATCGAAAGAAACTAGCTGAAGCTCGCATTCCTCATTCAGTGCTCGAAAAAGGATCGATTACGATAATGACCGCGAGAGGTCGTCCACCCATTATCACGTTAGGCTTCTTTGGGCGCCGAGCTAGCTGGAGGGCGGTCGCGTGATGATGCATTTGAATCAGTCTAGCTGCTTCCATGGCCCCGAACAATCGTACCCTTCGTAGGATCAAGGCCACAATGGCGCATTGAACGCCTCTTCTGCGCGCAACATTTGTCTTTGCTTGTTGGCAGGTCACCGAACTTGCTGTGGAAGCTTTGCGCAGTATCAAGTGGTAGCAACGGTTTCACTTTTAGGAGAATCGAAGGCGAACGTACGGGGATGCTTTGAGCACTGGTATCGATAGTGCTGATGTCATACAGTCTTTTCTTTGTTTGGAGCAGGGTTTTTTACCTTCCCCATGGTGTTCTCTTAATAGTTCGCCAAATGAAGCTTCACTAAATTTTTTTTTCTGCTATGTCCTAATTCTCATTATTCTGTTTTAAGTTGAAAAGGTTTTTGATTTCCGTTGAGGTCCAATTTTGAATGAAAATATCTTGAAAAAGCGAAACTTCTCTGACTGCAATGCGATTGGTGGGCATACATTTAATGTCTAGCTGACGTACACTGCAAAAGCGCGTGAGTAAGAAATGTCCTTCTAGTGGAAATACAGAAAAATATGCTCTTTTTGGAAAAGGCGAATGATGGCATCGTTTGAAGTTTTCTGCAAGGTGTGTATGCTTTTGATAATGTAATTATTAATTCGGTGATGCTTCCTCCTGTCTTGGAAGAACAGTGGATACATAGAGATCGGTCGTGATTGGTGGGGAGACAAAGCTGACAGATTGTTCTTTCTTCCATGGCAGAATCTTCGCAAAGCAGAGGCGATTAAGCAGTTGTACAGAGAATTCTCCGGGGAAAATTCTTGCGTGTGCAATACAATAATTTTTAAGGCCATTCATGCCAAATAAACAAATCAAATAATTTGGGGACTTGCGGAACGCGACACTTTGGCTCTTTGGAGTAGTTGACAATTAAAAATTGGTCAGTGGAGCCCTTTACTTAGAAATAGATTTTCCAAATGACAAAGGTTTGCGTTTGCTTTCGTAGCCTTGTGCGAAATCACTTCAACAAACATTTTGACCTACAATAAATTTCATTGTTTACCACGAAAGGTTGGTTTTCTCCCCTGAAAGAACTTGGCCTGCAAAAAGAAAGGAAGACCTGGCCCGCCTTTCTTCGTGCAGAAGGATGTCTGCAACGTACATACGTGAAAACTTTAAACAACAGATACAGAAATACTCCTCTTAGGTGTTTGTTCCCACCGCAAAATGTCGCGATACTAAGCCTCATGCGAAAAGAAGCGTTCTGACTCGCAAACGACGAGCTGTCGGGCGCCATTTTTGTTTTACCGAAGCGTTATTTTCGCGAATTTTTATGTGTGTTTCAAACCAAAGCCATCTCCATTAGGTATTGCTATACTTCTTAACATCTGTGTTTTCTATGCGAAGTGCATCTATCCGGTCTCCAGCAACCCTTGCTTATTCGATTCACGCAGCTTGGCAGCTTTCAACTGTATTTTCTCATGCGGATGATTTGCAGGGCTTGCTTACTCTGGTGCATGCCTAACCTGCGAATCCCTATGACGATCGAGTGCATACAATTTACGCGGTGGACCGAATGAGCGAAACGGTGTAAGTAAGGAACCGGATCTTACAGTAAATAAACACCAAGAAATGTTCACACAAGAGTGCATGCGCTCCTTTTCCAGTGATTTAGATGTGAGAGGGAAAACAGGAGAACTGTTGTGAATGCTGCTCCCAGTCTTTTTCTTATGTCTAACACCTATTCGAACTGCGCAGAGTAGCGAAGTTTAAGAAATTTAGATAAAAACATTCACCAACGCAATGAATGTAACGGGTAAGGGAGCTTCTTTGCCAGTTTTTCATGACAACATTCTCGTAAGTTGCAGCCGTTGCCAGATTCACCAGCAAGAGTACCTGAATATGTTCACAGCTTTTTTCAATTGCGTAAGGTATTTTTCAGTTAGGTCATTCAATTTCACACGTCAGAGAGCTGTATATTGTTTATAAACTATATTCGTAAATAACATAGCATAGCATAAAACACTCTATGATGTTTTTTGTGCGAATATCAGTTTCGTTCTCTACGTGATACCTTAACAAGACTTATGCGAATGGGAAACCTATCGCAGACCTGGCGCTTCCTCAATACTCTATTCGTGAGCATGTTCGTAGCGCGTTTTAGGCCTTTGCGAGTTGAGTGAGGCAGCTTGTCTTTGGTGCTTATGCTGATGGAGGTTCGAGAACGACGCCCATCTGGATTCGGTCGCGGTGAATAAGTTTGGCTGTTCAGCTTCTTTTTTTTGTAAACTCCTTGCGATCGTTTATCTATGTGTCCCATTTGAGAATATTTTTTTTGCGAGCTGTCTTAAGTGACTTGCTTTATGGAAATTTCAAGACAGGCTGCTGCTCTTTCGTAGCGTACAACTAAAAATAGCAAATTTAGTTGAACTACTGACCCAGTCCTGGTACGTGTTATAAAAAACTGACCTAACGGCTTAGATCTTTTTTTTTTTTTGTTCTGAAATGTGGCCCAGCACACCTTACTTATTCCTGCATCAGCATAAACTGAGCGTAACGACGTAACGCTGAAAACATGGTCTTGAAGCACGTTCAAAAATTTTTTTCTTATATCTTTATTCTTCAATAGACAAACTCCATAGTTGCCGGAGCTGCTTCCTCAGGTCTTCACTTTTAAGTGAAGATGGAATCTTTGAAGCTCCTTTCCGAAGAATATTAGGTGCCCGCCGATACCTCGTGCGTAAGGAAGAAAACTAAATTCCGAGTAAATGCTATAATAAAGTCACTCAAATAAGGGGCTTGTGTTCACATTTTGTTTAACCTTAGCGAAAAAGCTCACGCCTGCCAGCACGTTTCAATACAGCCTTTTAAATACTGTCCCGCTCTTAGCAGTGGTATGGTTCTTTTTTTTTTTTTACCTGAGCCACCAATAAAAATAAAAGAAATGCTTAAAAAGAAATTCGCTTGATTCTTTTCAGTGCAGTTCTAAGTTTGTGTCATTCGTTGATATAAACACTTGGAAAAGATTGATGCACTAAAAACAGGGTAACTTGCATTAATTCCTAAAATTCGCAATGCAAGAAGTAATTTCATACAGTGTGTTCGGTGAAGCCGCATAACGAGAAATGAAAGACCCTTTAAAACGGCTCCGAACTTTCGGTATTGGCTGCGTGTAGGCAGCCACGCTGTATTATCGTATTTCAGGAAGACTATTTTCATGGCTCGCAGTAGTGCAGCGTTGAATTCGTGCAATATTTCTGTCCCACGCACAGGTTTGTAAAATAAACCGGCGCATTCATTTGAGGAAAAATGTAGTGCGCGAAATAAGAAACAAAGATTTACATAGGAATTTTTCGTCTCATCTTTTCAACTCGGCATATTGCCGAACAGGACTTAGTTCCTTCTTTATTCATCGAATAAAAAGCTAATATTGTTGCCGTTACCTTTTATCTGTTTCTTCGTAATATCCGAAAAAGCTTTCTACGTGCCCAAACGCTAATTTGAATACAAGAAAGACGGACAGTAAATCTTAAGCGACAATACTAGTCGACAGCTTAGCTGGATGAGGATATTGCTCATCGGCAGGCACCGTATGTGTCCTTTGTTCACCTGTTTCACGCTGGTCATATAAAGACTGAACTGACTTCAGTGTGCACCTGAGGACGCCATTTGCAGGGCGCTATCCATCACATCCAAGTCACTCCCCCTCGCGCTGCATCTTTCCATCAATCTCTTCCTACTTCCTGTCTTCTTTCCTCTTCATTCTATTCGAGGCTTCAACGCCGATCACGACTCATCGCAGAGAACTGACTGTAACAGCTGCGCTGTAAAAAAAACAGGGGGGTAATTAAAACGTCACATGCACAAACCGGTCTGTGCAGTTCAAGCAGTCGTGCCCTTCACGTCGGCTTGCTTCGCAGTGTGGGCATTTTTTTTTTCGGCGTGTACTTTTTACAAATGCAAGTACCTGCCATTAATGGGCACTTTAGGGCACAACCGCAAATCGAAGTGCTCATTCAACGTCGGTCGTCGCACTTTTGTGCTCGATGCGTTCACAAATGTAGGCACTTGAATATAGATAGACTGCATAAGCAGCATCATAGTAAGCCGTTTTATGTGTTCCGTCCGGATTCCAAGAATTTTCGCTGCCCAATAGGAGCCGGACCCTTTCGCGCCATCCCTAAAACAGTTGTATCAACTTGTCTCTCACTTTCCTCTTCTACTTTACTACAGACTCTATTATCTTTATAAGATCGTCATCATCACCGCTATTAACGATATGGTTACCGATAGTTCTAGCCCATCACAAAACCTGTCCCTTGATTTTTTTTTCAGGCCTTTCGTGATTACCTCTGGTTTTAGCACCGGTCACATCGTAGATAACGGCTGCCCGAATTCAGAGAAAAAACAAAAGAGCATACTGTAATGGCAGGGATCTAAATCGTTCCGGCCGCTTAAATTTCTTTGGGAGATAAGTTCGTTTCGAACCGTCTATAAATATAAGTTCTTAACTACATCCGCATTTTCTACATCCGCTTTCGTTTTACTTTGGATTATAGGTAATACACACAATTCTACGATATGATCACATTCTAATAAATATGCTGCATCATTTTCGATAGTGACAAATCCCTTAGCGCCGAAGAATAAAATGTTTTCGGAAGGTTTTCGTGCAAGTAGCACCTGTAATTTGGAAAACATCCTACGTTCTCTCATTGCATTAAGAAAACAAATGCGCTTTGTTTTATCGTTCTCGGAAGAAACACATGCATGACTGGTCGGTTTCGAAACCATTATATTTCGCAGAGAGATTTAGTTGTTCTGTTACTTTTGCAAAGGAAAAAAAGAGTATAAATGTATTTTTTCGGGAGCAAATTGGACTCTTGATGAAATCCCAAATGCTTGATGCCAGAAATTGAGCGCAAAGAAACGTCCTAGCAACTCACTAGCCGCTTTCCCAAACGCACACACTTTGCGAACAGAACTGATATTACATTTGTCCGATGGCTGTCTGCGCGAGCACTAATATATAATGCCCGCAGCTGTCGCCGTCCATTTACTCAGTTCTCCAATGCTTGTCCGTGAACGAACAGTGATCACGAGGGCCAGCATGCAAGAAACAATATTTGTTCACTCGAGGCTTGATTATTGATCGCCTGTAATAAAGCCACGGGACAATATTGGTTGCTCGCCATCTGTTGCCGCACAGGGACAGGCCTGGAAACTAACAGGGCTTTGGATCTCGCTTTACGGGGCAGTCCTCGAACTCGTTCTTTTTTGTTTCTATTTTCTTGGGATCTCTTCCACGTCTTTCTGCGTGCGAGATATGTTTTCTTTGTTCTCCACGTCTACGCCTCGTAATGTAAACTGCGGACGTTGAGCACACATACTTCGCGACTACTCTAAATATAATATGAGCGCGCGGTTCGAGTCTCATCGTAATCCTGTCTGTAGGAAGCGAAACTTTGTCATTTTAATTAAACGAGAACAGAAGTGGACAACTCCCTCGTGTATAACCGTCTGCAATAATAGGCCGCACTCCTCGCTTTAGTGGTATATTATAGTATGGGCACATTTTTTTGCATTAGTCCCATATACGGCGTGCGCTGCTGAAGACGGTTAGAAGAATACAGACGGGCGAGGGTAAAACTTTTAACAAATTAAGAAAATCAGAAAAGGCGTAGAAAAAGCCTGTGACGCATGATTCAGTGGCAGCTTTTGAAGGAATTTTTCCTTCACGATATATCATGCTAGAGAATTTGAGAACGACATGCATACGTGTACTGTTATTGATCAATTACTGTAGTTTTGTTTCACATACTCGCTAATGGTACTATCATTCCTCTCCAGCCTTTCCCTTTACGCGTGGGGTCACTTAGCATAGCGTCTGTTTGGGCGGCGCATTGTTCAGTAGTCACCGCGACAGACAGTGCTACATTCCTTCCCTCTCTGAATAGGCTCCCCCCCCCCCCCCCCCCCCCCGCCTTCAGCGGTAAACCTCCTCCTCCTCCTACCACGGTAACCACACGAAGGGTGGGTAAAAGAAACCACTCTTCGGGCGCTCCGCGTGACACTTCCTTTCAGGTTGCGCATTCTCAAACACTCACCATGCCCTCCTTATTCCACGGTTACCACTCGGAGGGTACTACTACTACTACTACTACCACTACTACTGCTACTACTGTAGCTACGAAGCAACATTCAAGGAACGTGTCTTGAACAGATGCCAATGTGAGAATTTGCTGTACCAAAAAGTGTCGTCCTCACAAACATGGCTGCGCCAGAAGCTTAAACTGCGTGGTTTTATCTCCACAAAATTATTCTCCCTATATGAGAGCGAAACGCTATTGCAGGGATCTCTATCCGGTGGTGCCTCACATCGCCCAGCAGCATTTTGCACAAGTGGCTCCGCGGGTGGCCACGGTGTCACTAGTACGGCACACTCCACCCGAAGACGGTTGGCGCTGCCCTCACACCAATCGGGTATAAAGCTGCTTTCCTCTGCTGATGCGTTAATACCTCATCGTTTGGCTGGGCGCGAGCGCGGCGGCAGTGGTGCCAGCGGAGTGCGGCCGTCGGCGATGCAACGGCCTCTCATACACATTGCGCCACCGGTTCTGCGACCCAACAATGGGAACTGAAAATCAGCCACCCAACAGGCTAGGACATCATTTAACATACGCCGCCCGCGTTAGCCTGCAGCCACAGTGCCCTATTGTTGAGATTATTTTTGTGCAGGCTTGGCACGCCGGGATGAGGCATTTTATACTTAGCAGCATATTGTTTCTGCGATGACAAATATATTTGACGAAATATAATGATTCCAATTTAAACAAAGGATGCACTGCATTTCGAAATGAACAGCACTTTTTAATTATTTTATTCGAAGCTTCTAGCCTGGACTCCAAAGTTCACAGATGCGTGGTCAATGCTTTCTGATATCGATAAAATAAAAACTAATAACACTCCGAAGCTTGGCCTCCGTGTGATTTTTGTAGGCTGATGGTCTCCAAGAGAGTGAACGACAATCAAGAGAAAAGATCTTTCGAAGAGGGTCACCATGGAGAATACCGAATTCTATTCCCTTACCGGGACGCGAATTTTCTGTATTCTGTCTCCTCCTGCTCTTTTAAGTAGGAAGATAGGCAATGCATGTAAATACGTCCCACTGGGTGTAGGCGCTCATGAGAACAGCGGAAGATAGAAAGCATTGCGAAGGAAGACAGCTGGAACTTTCTATCACTTTATTATTCGCCCAAATAACCAATCTAGATGATGGCCCGTGCCTACACTCCGAGGGCGAAGTACCCCCTCTATTTGGTAGAAGCGGCGCATGTGCTTTTTACGCCCAACTTATGAGAGGAGCTAACGAAACAATTCTACATTTTACCACAAAAAAATGAACATACAATACGCATGATCATGGCGAGAGCGTCGCTTCGCAAAGTGGAGACAGAACTTTGATCTTTGCGTGCTTTTAAAAGCACTCCCCTCCCCTCCCTTTCCTTCATCTAAATAATTCACAGCTTTCATTCTCTCCAGGGGTAGTTTGAGTTTCAGGCTTTTACTAATGAACTGATACTTACTTGCACCTGTTTACTTACGTCCAACCAACATGGCAGAAACACTTTCAAAAGAGTTTGTGTTACGTCTTTATTCTGGCAGATCTATTTCGGTGTAGTTTATTACTCAAGGAGAGGTATAGTGACAGGCTGCTGTACATTTTTTTTTGAGGCAGCGTATGTGCGCATTATGGCAGTGTATGACATTATGATCAGTTTAAAGTTTTATACCACTGAATGCGCACTGGTTTATTTTTACGGTAACCTGCTATTGTAATGGCTGCATTCCAGCTTCGTAAAAAGTTGCGATCTAGCGATAAACCCGGCGTATCAAAGATAAAAAAGTAAAAACCGCAAGTAAGGGCGGAGTTCAGACGAAACTGCAAAGACACCACCGAGTGAAATGGCTGTGTTTACGGACGGCTGTTTCCTTCTTGGAATCTTTACACACTGCGTCGCATGGTGATGATGGAATGCTGTGGGAACATTTGCAGTGCCTTGCTAGGATAGCAAGCGTAAACCGTAAGAAAACTGGAAAAAGAAAGAAGTAACAAAAAAACAAGTGGGGAATGGGAATGAAGGGTGTCATGCCCCTTATTTCCTTTTGAGTCTCTTTTCTGCAGTATGCCGAACGTTTTAGCACCACTGCGGCGTAACGACCCACACATCCGAGAGCTCCACTTCCCCTGCAAATGGTTCCCATCCTGCCGGGCTCCGTCGAGCTGCGTGAATTTGCGCACATTTTTACTCTTTAATTTCCTTTTCTGCTGTGAGATGTTCGTTTCCTTACTGCGGTGCTCCATTTAGTGAGCACTTTTTTGTGAATGAAGGTATTGTTAGTGTTAAGTCGAAATCATGTCCTAGTGCGTCAGTTATGTCAGAAATTTTAATAAAAAAATTGCTTTCACGATGCTGTGGCTTAAACAGCATAATAAAGGAGCAAAAAGAGAGGGAGGAAGAAAGAGAGGAATAAAGAAATAAGTGAGCAAGTAGAGGATATTAACATAAATGCTCTATTCCTGACAGTATTATGGCATAGAGATCTCAACAGGACCAATTTAGTCAGTAGCATATATTATCGTCAAACTGCTAGCGGAAATGTGCAACTCTATCTTGAGTACCGGCTGCTTTCCGACCAAAAATGAACTAGCTCGTGTTGCCGTTGTGTACAAATTGGGTGAGGTAAACGATGTGCAGAATTGCAGACCCATTTTCGTGCTAACAATATTCTAAAAAAAGGGCGAAAAAGGGATGAACATGCCTTTTTTGCCGTAACCTCAGCAGAAGTGAAATGACTGAAAAACACCAATACGGCTTCTAGAGAAACATAACAGCCAAGGCTGTGATATTATAAATATACAATAAATTAGTCACAACGTGCATAATGAACCTATATATGAGGGAATATTTTTATATCGGCCCAATTTACTCGAAATTGTATGCCAAAATATTTTGCTCACTAAATTAGCTTACAATTGGGTAAAAGGAATTTCATTAGAACTTTTCACAAACTATCTAAGCAACCGGGAAAGGTTCACAAAATCAATACTACAAGTTCTCACGTGCGCCTTGTAAGAAGTGGTGTATTCTAAGGGTCCATTTTGGCACCAATTGGGTTCCGGCTGTGCATAGATAAAACAGTTGTTTTCCATATTACAAGAACATTATAATATACGCAGACGACAATGATCTATTTTTTGCTGGGCAGAGCTGTCAGGACATACAGGAAACGGCAAACACTTGGATAGAGGAACTTTCACTTTCGATAAAATCAAAGGAACTAATATATGTGGTTCCAACAAAGTACATAGGATTAAGAGCAAAAAAACATGCAAGCAGACAGCAAGGTCTTCTCCTAGAATTGAAAATGATCGTCTCACAAAAAAAAATCGATAAATTTTAAGGCACGATAATTGAAAAGCATCTTCTTTGGACGATTCGCACAGAATACAATCCGCCTAAGATCGCGCGATCTGTAAGCTTAGTAAACAAATTTCGAAAACTGCTACCCAGGAAAGTACAATAACGTATTTATTACTCACTTTTTCATTCGCACATTATTACGGCTTACTTTTATGGGTTAAACCGATCACAACAAACCAGAAAAGAAACTTTAAAGAGCACAGCCCTTCCCTCGACAGGAAACGTTCCTTCCTCTAATTGCATGCCCGACTGTTTTTCAAGATGTAACTTATTAACAATTGAGAAGAGTTAGAAAAAGGAACCTGCTATGTGCCTTAAAAATCTAGCAGCACTTAATAAACATGTTGCGCAGAAGAATTCCTAATTTCAGGCTCAGCTTTAATTGCGGCGCTCTAAGTACGAAGTTTATGAACACCGTACGAGTTACGGTTTTGAAAATGTCACCTATAAGGGGCCGAATTATAAAGTTGGCGCGGAGCTCTAGACTGGGTACTTGAAAATAACACAGAAAATAAATTTAAAAGTGAAGTTCACGAATTTTCTAGCTTTCTAAATACACTAAAAAATGCCCACTTCAGCGCTTTCTTACAATTATTGCTTTCCCTTCTACTATGTTACTTGCTCCATGCATAATTATCTCGCTTTTAGTTGTCTTCTGTGTTATATAAATGACAATGGATGGCGTGTGTGTAGGGCTAGAAATGCCAGTGTCTCCAATCATTGTCTGATTGTCTCCAATCAGGGCGACTACAGAACGTCATGTGTTTTTTAACAACTTTCATCACTACATCCTTGGTTTTGCATATCTTGAACAGAAAAAAACAATCGTCATTATAAATGCTATCAAATAGCAGTTGAGCATGTTAACGAACAGAAAGAATTAAACTGAACTTTTTTTGTCTTTTGTTTTATTTGTGTCATTTGCCTGCATTCCGGATTCCGCTGATTACTCCCCCCTCCCCATTTTCTGGCGATGAATCCAAGGAGAATTAGTCGGTGCATTGCGTGCCTTAGCTGAATACCAGCCCGAGTGCGGATTTCATGTCCGTCATTTCGGAACGAAATATATTTCGCGATAGAAGTTTTCTGCTGTTTTATTTTTTACTTTGGGATAAAAAACAGAACATAGAAGGCGCGTAACCGATACCCTTCAGCTGTTAATGGGTGCATCAATACTGACACGAGGCCACAGTTTGTGAAGCCCATTGGCTGCATGCGGGACCTTCAGTACAATCTGTTTCCGCCGACTGCAAACAAATCAGTGCATGTTTAATAAAACATCAAGTCCGGCCGGAAGAATCAAAGGCTGCGCTCTTGTGCTTCAGCAGAGGTGAGAAAGGTCGCGCTTTAAGCACGCAAGAAATACATACTTCCTCTTTGACTGACTCCTCATGCATACCGCTATTAGTAGAGAACAACGTATCCCGCTCCGGGAGGCGGCAATAATAATTTTTCTTAGACGAATTTTTTTTTTGAAGCTTCTCTTTTAAGAGAACGAACACGTTACACTTCA
This sequence comes from Amblyomma mixtum, assembly GCF_055824585.1. Classification (NCBI taxonomy): domain Eukaryota; kingdom Metazoa; phylum Arthropoda; class Arachnida; order Ixodida; family Ixodidae; genus Amblyomma; species Amblyomma mixtum. The sequence continues at coordinate 281,120,905 of NC_143012.1, read as the reverse complement.
GGGCTATAAAAAAGAAACGCCAATGGTTGTGTGTTCGATTTTGTAGATTGCACAGTGCTATATTTACAAATATTAAAATATTAACTGTGTTCGAAGCTCAATATCAATCAGTATTAGCAGTCTCCTGTGTGGTGAGTCCTGCGGCAGTCCTGTTACTGCCAGTTTTACAACTAAAATTGAGAAAGTCAATTAGCTTTGAAAAGATGATTCCACGAAGTATTATGAGGAGAAAGCGTGATCAATGGCCCGTTAGACTAAAGAAGTAGATTCGAAGCGACACGAAAACTACCCCAAGGAGTGAGGAAGTGAGGTTTGTAAATGAAATTCGAAAATATTTTCGAATAATACGGTTTTGGGTCGCTCAGAACAGGACGAAAAGAACATCTATTGGAGAGGCTTTTCTCCAGCAGTGTACAGAAGCTGCATAATACCAAAATGGCGCCACCGTCGGCGTATTTTGTCATAAACGAAAGGCCCCATAGTGCCCCGCTATCCAGAAAGAAGATGTTTTCCAGGCGTGCCTAATCGACAAAAGACCACAGGCGCTCTGAATTGTATGCCATATGGAGCCACGTGATCTCTGGTGAGCGTTGAGGCCGGTGCACTTCAGAGAATTTTGGTTTGAATTTTGGGGAATTTTGCCACATCTTCGCGATGTGAGAAAAAAGAATGCCTCAAATTTCTATAAGCACCTTTTGGCAAGCACGCAGAGTTGATATAACGTGCGCAAGGAAAACAAATGTCCCCTCACCCAGGACAGAAACTTATACATTATAAAGTAGAGAGACGCGGTTGGCGTGCACACTTTTGATGCTCCTTAAAAAAGATTTGTAGCAACTTCAATATAAAAAATTACATTATTTATGGTTGAACTTGAACACACTGCAAGAGAGAGAATGCGGACGGGTCCGAGAGGTAGGTGTAATGTTATTCTTGGTCCTATAAATAATGCGAGGACGGCAAGGGACGAAAAGAGAACGCGGACCGTGAGAGGTCATCATGTTCGAAGCGCACAACTAGGGGTGAGTGCTGAGGGCATCAAAAAATGCAGTCCAAAGTGCCGGGATATTATGATGCGCTGCTGACAAGAGCTGTGCGGAAAAATATTGATGAAGTTTAAAAATAAACATGCTACCAAGGAGAGTTTACAGTAAACCAGTCGAAGAAGTGTAACATGCTCAAAACCGTTTTCTCATTAGTAGCCTGTTTTTGCTTTCTTTGGCTCTAAGATATGAGAACACGCATTGCCGCAAGATGATCCTGGAGCACAGAAACGAAATTCTTGGGGCAATCCTCTTGCGAAAACATTTTCACATAGCCTTCCTCTATGCACTATTAAACGTTCAAACACCTGGCAATGCAGAATATATAAAAAGAATATTGGCTGTGGCTTAGCTAAGGTTAAGCCTGGATATCTCGAAGCGAAAACCTCTCGCTGCTTTTCAGCCAACTCCCAGGCTACCACTTCTGGATCGGTGTTTCTGCGCCCTCCGACTGTTGCTTCCTCTTCTCGTTCCATGGCGAGTGTCTGCGCCTGTTCTATGAGCAAGCGCGCCTTATATACCCCTCCTCTCAAATGCGCACTGCGCATGGCTGTGGCGAAAGGTCAAACGGTGGCGAGGAGGAGAAGCGGCGGCGCACATGCGCAGTTGCACACGGCGGCGCGGAAAGGTCAGGCGACGGAGTCAGTGGCGGCGGCGGCGACGGCGGCCACCTGCGCCATGCGTGACGTTGCTCGGTTTTGCGCATGCGCAGAAGTGGCAAATCTGGCCTCCGGCTCACGCGAAGCGCGGTGTTGACTAGCCTAGTGAAGCCTTTCGCTTCGAAAAGAGAAATCCAAAGCTCGCAGCTGTGGCCACCGTTCTAGTCTTGGATAAAACAGTAATCGGTGTCTGCACGGAATGAGAGGTTGTTGCTTCTGCGCTCAATGAAATGCAGAGAAATTTATGACATTCGACGTGCTTATATGATGACGGGAGAACATTGTTAACAGTACAATAATGCATGTGTCTTCCATTTTTACTTTGGCCATACCACGCATTTTATTGTGAATACTTCATTTCGATTGGCTGAATAATCATTCGGTGCTTAACAATGTGTGCAATAAAGCAGCGAGTATTTTAGCTGATTGGTGGGAACAGAAACAAAACGCATCCGGTGCAAAAAAGTTTTTCGCTGCCGGTAACACAACACTGCTGGCTGCGGCTTCAATTTTTAAACTTTCTGCTCCGTCGCTAGTTTAGAGCTGGCAAAGTTTTTTAATTTCTTGCAAATTATTATTACACAAGAACACACGGCACCGTTACCGATCCGAGTCGACAGGCAGATCGTCGTTTTCTTGACCCACTACCCTAAGAACTTGTTGAAGATGAGGTCGAGCAGTTTTTAAAACCCTTTAAACGTTTGCTGAAGTATGCTTAATTTGGTGGAATGGCGTGCTATGTGCCGCTTAGACCAGGTCTACCGCCTCTCAAATTTTTCACATCGCAAGTGATCAGTAGGGCGAGTCCGCAATTTGGTAACCTTTGCACTGGCAGAAAAAAGACATCCATGCTGCCAGATATTTCAGGGCCACAACCGACACGAAATGAATTCATCGTGATAGCAGATTCCCACGATGCGGGAGAGGCGAGGGTTTGGTGCAGTCCCAAATAGGAGAAAAATTTATCCACACTTATCTCGAGTGGCTCACAAATAAAAACTGTGGACTCTGAAAAAAAAAGAATAATGAATTTTTAGAGATTTTGAAGAAATTGGAATGAAAATTCATGAAACAAAGATGTCAAAGTCAAATAAATAATTGAAAAATAATATTCATAACAAAATATCTTTTCAGACAAAAAAGTGAAAGCAACGAAGAACTGACAGAAAAATCACCCGGTCTCATAACATACCTGTGAATAAGCTCAGCCACCAGCTTAAGGGCATGGCCTTTGACGGCTGCACCAAAGGAAAGGAGGACGGGAAGAGTAAACGGCAGCCCTGTTTGAGTGAGGAGAATTTGTAAGTGCTTGATTTCGAGGAGGAGAAGATGAAATGGTCTAAGGATTCAGAGTCCAAGCATGACGCGCACCGATTCGATGGTGTGAACCCAGAACGGCATAAACAAATATTGAGACGAGGAATCCTGCAGCGCAGCAGCGTCATAGAAACCTCACTTTGCCTTGGAGCACATGGACGAATGTTCCATGGAGATTTTAAGTCCACATAGTCCGCTGTAGCACGGAGGGGCTCTTAGCTCAGGTCCTGCTGTAGTTGGAAGCGTTCATAACGGGATCTGTTCAGCTGGGTAGAGAATACAACGACGTGGGCAACAGGCCCATTGATAGCGGATTTCCCGAAGAAATTGGCCATCGAATTTAAAGTAATGGCACAGTTCCACGGCAGGTGCATTAACGACCGTTAACAAGACTACATGATTTCAAAAGAAGGGGCTGCTATGGCGCCCCTGCAAGCTCATTGAATGCGTTTCAAGGGATTTCAGCTGAAGTTTACCAACCGGGAAATTATCGGAAAAAATAAGAGGCGAGTTCAAAGAGAAACTGCTGTTGTTTATATGCGATGTAATAGTTTAGGCCATTCAATTATTAATGCGTATCTGCCTCAAAAAAGGGCTTCCTGTTGTCTCCTTCTAGAGTCCCGTCTGTTTTGAGGTTGTTCTGGCTTATTAAGTGAAAGTCTGTATGAAAATTGTGTGTGCGGCGTTTACATCAAAACTTCTCTTGTTTTTGAAACTAGTTCTGAATTTTTATCTCTCAAGTCCTCATCAAAAGAGCGCAATGCTGATGCTTACGTTTATTTGCCTTAGTCATACACTATATTCGAATGATATCTGAACCTCTTCGTTTACTGACTTTTTGTGGCGCTGGTTTTCGCTTCTTTTCTTTTGTTTATCATCACTGCACAGATGAGCTTTAATCGGCGGAAATTTATACTTATTATTCGCGGATTGTCGTGAAATGACAGAGCATGAATGAAAGAAAACTGATTATTTTGTACTGAGCAGATCTCTAACACGATGCTTGTTGAACAGCTTTCCTGTATAATTTTCAATCCCCAGACTGCTTCTTGTCTGATACTTCACAGTTCTTCAGAGTAACACATGTGTAATCTCCCCTTTCCGCCGAAATCATGAAACCATAGCGTTTGATTTGAGCAGTGTTGCGGAGCGTTCAAGGCTCCTCTCGGGCTGCAAACATCTGCAATGCGAGAAGAACTATAGCACTCACCTTTCAGGGCTCTTTGGCCTTTAAGGGTACCGTGATTGTTCCACAATGTGGCTTAAAAGTAGACCTTGTGTCCGAATTATTTCGACCAAAGCTGTGCATATAATACGTGCCTTTTGTCAGTGACTTCAAAACTGAATTACAGGCTGACATGAAATTTAATGTCGTGGTAATAAAACATTTCCTAGAAGCTTTCATGTAGCGGAACCAAGCTGTGGAAGTGCTTAGTATTCTGGAACTATACCGAGGAACTTTGTTTGTTTGCACAGTTTTAAAACTTTTTGCCGCTCTGTTACGCAGAAAACTTTGTTCAGGGGCTGTAAGTGAAGAACGAACAGGCTATAGAGTGGGAGCGTCGTAAGGTGGACTCCTGCTTCCGTACATTGAGCGGTTGGACCCTTGCTTAAAACCATTCGGCCTCTCTGGAGCCAATCTCCCAAGCCTGTCGCCAATGTCAACATAAAAGGGGACGCCGCTGTCTCGAGTGCATTAGCTGAGTAGCAACGGCGAGAGGTTTTAATCGAAAAGTCCCATTAACGAAAGCTGATGGCAGCACGGAGCTTGAAGGGAGCATGCGATGCCGGTAAGCATTTATTTGCATATGGAAATAGGCTGCGTCACTAGCTGGGGTCCTGATGGCATCGCATGGAGGCTGAAAGCTTAAGAGTGTCGAGCCCTCTGACTTTTCCAGCCACTGGCGTTTAAAAAAAGCATGATTTTCCCTCGCTCAGGTTTCAGTCTTCTCTAAATTACACTGGTCTTGGCAGAAACTCCTCGGGCTAAACTATTTGCGCTGAGGTCTTTCCATGTTCTATGATTATATGTACGAAAAATGACGAGGAGGGACTGCGTCGAATGTTTGTAGCCAACAACAAAAAAAAAATTGCCGGGCCGTCATCAAAAACGCATCTCTTTTGAGCCCCAGCTCACCGCTCAATCCGCCTCCCTACAATATTAGTAATGTCCGAATGGGTGGAGCGCGCACGTAGCCACGAATTCATGGCATATTTGAGAGCTGGTCGTAGACCGAACACAAAAAGCCGAACTGGTGGATGTTTATCACTGAAATGCGCGACTACCATCATCCTGTTTAGAGTGTGTGTTGCGCATGGATTAAGTGTTATGAACTGGCAGGTAGGGCTCAGGGGGTGGTATGAGCGAAATGTAAAAGCAGAATACGTCACGAATGGATTGCGAGAAATCAAACGTAAGGTAGGTAAGTTAACTCAGAACAGCACGATGGTGATTTTTGTTCCATTTCAGCCCAGCAGGTTTGTCCTCAGAGGCATGTGGTTCCTCAGGGCGTTGCCTTGTCGTTGGCGTCTCTTCTCGGCGTTTCACGATGTAGCATAATATGATCTTTTTATCCTGTGGCGCTCCCGATTAGCTTCACAAACACAAGAAAAAAACGTGCCATATACTCCTGCAACACGTGCTAGCTTTTTTTTTTTTTCAGTTGCTTCTCTACCGTAGCATCGGGCGCCCAGATTGCGTGAGCTAAAGCCGGAGAAAAGGGGGAGAAGGACATTATATTCCCTGTATTTATTGCTATAGAAGCTCAGATATTTCCTCGTTCAGAATGTGTACGTCAAGTGTGGCTGGAGAAACGCAGACTCACGGTCAATGAAAACATTAACTGAATACCACTAAGAATGAACAAGAGGGCATATTTGTGTGCGAATATCAATAAGCAGCATGCTGATATGACGACGTTTTTAGAGGTAAGCCGGCTGGTAAGAATTAAAAACGCAGCTTCTCATAGTGAGAATTACACCTCTAAGCTGTTAGACATAAGAGGAATTTTTGGTACTGCTCTTAATTGGCGGCTAGCCAAAGAACACGACCACAAGCTCGCGGAATAAAATATTCTTTATCTGTCGGTGTGCAAGCCATAGCGCTCCGTCCGGTGCCACTGCTCACATCGGCGTCTTGTTCATGGCATTAACGCGGTCACCGAGTGAACTTCCCGACCGAATACAAGAAACCAGGGGATAACGTGACGGTGGGTATGGTGAGGAAGGGTTAGAAGGTAATGGTAGGCTTGCCTCGAACACAAAAATGTTTTCAACAAAACACGGCGCCCCTGTAACAGCCTGACCGTATCTTTTGTTCCATGAAAGGGACGGATCCTTTGGTTTAATATGCACAGAATCGGAATGCGTTCTGTGCTGCTGTCGTGAGCCGAAATTTAAGTTTTCTTCAATAAATTCCCCCTGAATCCGCAACCTCAGGGCCGATATGAGTCGTATTTCAGAAAATCATTTGCACATAGCTGCCACGCAGGTAGCGTTAATGTGAAAGCTTCTGTTATTCAAAGGAATAAATGAAAGAACCGCTAGACCTCACAGCAAAGAGTCCCTGTTGCCATGGACAACTGCAGTCCTGAACACGATGCTGTTCTGCCGCTGCAGCACGGATGCTTTCTGTTACAGGCTCACACAGTGGATTTTCTAAATGAAGGCAGAAAGACGACCCCTATCGCTAGTAAGACGAACGGCACACGAACTCTACCTGAAAAGCATCGCGTCTTACCCCCTTTCCGGCGCTAAAGAGGCTTCTTCTTACCTTAAGAACATAATGCTAAACGGAGGGGCCTAGCATACTATCAGCCACATCTAAAGAAAAAATTAAAGGCGGCTACAAGGGAGCCTGATGTGCGCAGCCAACCCATTCTCAAGAAGGGTGGGGGGTGTAGAAAATTGACGAGCACGTACTTTGTGGACGGTTTGCTTTTCATTTAGTAAAGCGCGCAAAGTTCATCCATGAGCGTGACACGCACACTCTACCCACACCATTATTTCATGTGGTTGCAGTTCCTAAGACACACTGGAAATATTCTCGAGTTTACGTAAGGATACCCGTCAGGAGAAAGCCGGCCTGTTAAAAAAGGGGCGGAATTTCTGTGGCCAGCTTTCGCTGGTCACAAGGTAACGAGTGAGTCAGAGTCAAAGCCTGCCTTACAGAACAATAAATGTCGATTAGGAGAGAAATGATACAGAGCATTTACACTTGAAGGAACATCACTTGTTATTAGGGCCCGAAAGCCGTGATGTCACCCTACAAGCGACATATCGCAAGCAGAAATAGCCGAAACACCAGTTCACTGTTGCTGAAAGTTCGAACAGCAAAGAGAATTAGTGCGGCAAGAACAACACAAAGAGAACGCTGGTGCAATGAGCACACCACTTCTTTTGCAATAAGGTAAGTAGACTGCGAGCAGTCACAGCGCAAGCAGGAACATAACAAAAGTTATGAGGCTGAAAAATATGTGAGAGCAAGACGAAAACAGCAATGTGAAAACAGCAATGTGTCACATGGCGCGTGCCACGTGACAATCTCTGCCCCACCCGCACTGCCCCAGGAAAGTGGCAAGGAGCGATGAAAACAGCAGCTGAGGTGGTCACTGGACGTGGTCACTGGACGTGGTCACTGGACGTAGTCACTGCGCGACCATGTAGCGGGGCCACTCTGTGGCTCCCAAACTCTTTTTTTACAATATAAAAGTTTTCACCACCACCACTGCGCGAAGAAGTCACGCGATATGATCTACGTCAGTTCTGGCTCTCAGCAGGAGCGCGATTTTCAAAGGGCGCAAGATATGGCCTAAGTTTGCTGACCTACTGCGAAGAGGGTAATCGCTGTTTCAAAATTAAAAAAAAAAACTACTATGGCTGTTTTTTATAGTGGACTACATGACTCAATAAATAAGAAGCGAACAGTAATAATTAAAGCGTTGATTCTTCAATATTAGTTACCCAGCTTACTACTGAGCAAGTTTTAGGTGAATGTTTTTTTTTGTCGTACACTGGCAACAATACTATGCCGAAAAAGCTCTCTTCTAACTTAAGAAAGCCTATCTTTAAAAACTTCGGAAAATACAAGCTCCGGCTCTAGCCAGCTTCTCAGCGTTCACTCCATGTCTGTACAATCACTCTGAGGCGGCCTCGCGAAAATGAAATTGGAAATGCGAACAGCTTTCATGCGTTGAATATGTTTTTTTTTTTGCATTCGACAGCCAGTTTTCTTCTCATAGAGAGCCAAACAAGTTTTAATCCAAAGATGCCACAAACATTAAGGAGAAGTTATTAGGCACCTGGCGGTGATGTCCGTACCGTTAACGTTTGAAATATCCGCTATACTTTCTAGGAAAAAAAGTCGCAGACGCCAGAATTAGACGCAGACTCCAAACGCTGCAGCGCGTGTCTCGGTGCTCGGGAACCAGGAATGCGAGAGGAAATTTGCATTTCAAGGGAAGCACAATCGTCGCCATACAAGTATGAGAAAAACAAGCGTCGCCAATTAAGAAACGGCTCGTTTTCGGAGCACGGCGTGCGGAGGTACACATGGGCTCTTTATTGCCACAGAAATTCAAGAAACAGTCTGGCAGCCATGAAGTTGAGTGTGTCTACGAAGTACCAACCAGGAGAAATCGAAATGAGAATTCCACCACGATACGCGCAACGGTCAGGCGGATCTCGCTAGCAATTTCGTGGAACGTGGAGCGTGTCCTATGGAGTTCTGCTGAGTAATTAGTGCAGCCTGTGCTAATTTGCACCACGCAAAATTTGCATTTTCAATTGCTGAAGCGTTAAATTTCCAATAAGAAAAGTACAGGCGGGGCTCTTATAATATAGCGCTCTACCTGTTTGCGCAAAAAGATGGAAACCAAAATGAGATGAATAAAATGAAACGAGGAGAGGTTCAGCAAAATGCTTTCAGCGAATCGAGAAGGGAGCATTCGCGAAACCCAAAGTTTCAAAGTAAACGGAGCAGTTAAGTTGGACGAGCAGAGAATTGTACGCGCAAAGTTCAGAATGTGACTGGTATCAAAAGAAATGCTGAAACCACATACATGGGTAACAGAAATAATAGTATTTTTGAGCATCACAGCTGACATATTATTGAGTACTCGGACAAAACCGTAAAAAAGAGAGCACTTAGTGAACATTGCCTGGAATTTATGCAGCATAACTAGCGTCTCATTCTTTCTCTGGCATTAATTCAGTGCTGATGTCCTTTACCTAAGTTGTGTATGTTAAGTCGTTAGCACAGATTTGGAATATTCATATTGTCACGTTGTAGTGACGGCAGTCCAGAAGTCAGGAAGACACCAGAAAGACTTGCAAACGAAGCTCTTTATTTGGGCTGACTTGCGCCTGCAAGAGAACTGAATCACTCGGTGGCGGCGTAAGCAACAAGCGTGCTCGTCAATCGTCGAACTACGAATGCCCACTGCTCACGGCATCGCCCAATTCAAAGCCGGCAAGGAAACCCCGGGACAACAGGCCGAGATCATCTAGAGCAATCTGGAAACACGTAGATGCAGCTGTTCATGGCTATGAACAATCGAGATCAGACCGGTCGCTTCTCGCGTCACGAACAAAACTGATAACACCCCCTTTCTGCGGCCTTGTGCGAACGAACGGACGCTATAATGATACGTGGCAATATTTTAACGCGGAATCGAAGGACAGTAGTCACGCTGAATGTGATTTATCTGGCGCTCCAGTCCATGAACTAATTTAACATCTTCATTTTCTTTATTTTCATGTCTCCTTGTGTGGGGTGTCTGTCCATCCAACCAGGCTAACAGCTAGAAATCTAATCGTAAGAAATTCATTGTGAGAAGCGTGTAGGCTTAAATATCATTCGAACCCAGGCTTCTTGGGCGCAAGGCTAATACCTCTAACCCTTGAGCTATATCTGCATTTTTTTTTATGTCAACGGGGTTTTCGTTACAGTGAGGTAATACAGTATGCACATTAACTATATATAAAGCATTTATGGAGAGGCGCCAAGCCTGTCCTAAAAAAGGTGAAGACTAAAGAAAACTAAACAAGAGGCAAGGCTGAGCACGATACGAGGAGGGAGACATTTCACTCTTTAGATGAAAATGCTTCTATATGGTGTTGCTAGCGGAAGGCCACGGGTTACAAAACCGATAAAAAAAAATCTCTGAATACCTCGTCAGCGACCATGGCTATACACAGCAATGTACTATTCTCATTAGTGAGCATGCCACCACTTAATTCTTTAGTGCAGAGAACCTTGAGTTGAAAGGCAGGACTGTGTTATTGGGCTATACAGTCTAGCCCGTTTATAACGAAGCCACTTATAGCGAAATAGCGGTTATAACGAAGGGATTTCAATTTCCCATTCCCATTTTTGCATTTTCAATACATTTTGGGTCCGGTTTTAACGAAGTAAATAAGAGCGCGTCAGCGGATATAACGAAGAGATTTAATACCAACCGAAAAATAATCTGCCAATCAACACATTTTAGCGTCCTTGAGGCGATTTTTCCGCGAAAATAAGAGCAAATTCGGCTGACGGCGTCCTTTCGTGCTGTCGTCTGCTCTCCTGCGGAGCGAAAGGTTGCTTCACTGCATCGCATGGCACGCCGGTCTCGTGTTGCGCCGTCCTTGAACGGCGTCACGGCGTAGAGCGGTAGAGCACGCCGCGCAGGGGAAAAATGTAAAAAAGAACAGAGACGATTTTTTTTTTCGATGACGTCGCAGAGAGCGGCCATCTTGGCCAATCTCGGTTCTCTATTTCTCCCAGGCAGTCGGCGCCACCGCTGGACTGCAGTCTGCAGGAGGTGTGGCAGCGCGCGCTTTGTTTTATGTCGGTGCCGCGGTGCGCAAGGCAGGGAGAAAGCGCGGCAGCATTGTGCATGTTGGAAGCGTGGCTCATTTTTATCGTTATCGCGTTATCGCGGAGTTCGACCAGATCTTTGGTTCGCAGTTGGATGGTATGGAAGCCGCAATCCTGAAGTCCGCACTCGCGAAACGTGTTCAGGGGACGCTGGACGACTTCTTTCAGCGGCAATAAATCGGTATGCCGATGTTTGCATTTTTTTTTCGTAGTCCACATATAACGAAGTAGCGGATATAGCGAAGTGATTTCCGATTCCCGCCGACTTCGTTATAACCGGGCTAGACTGTACCTCGCACTTGCGAAAGCAACACTACGCAAGTCGCCGAGCCATTTCGCGGAGCTCACGAAAAGCCATACTGCGCATGCGCGAAGAGCAGTGACATCACACGACGCACAGCCGGCGCGCCGCCGCCGTCGCTGTGCGAGTGACTCAGTGGTGCTGCCGCCGCGCTCGCCAGTTGCGCATGCCAAGAAGCGGCGCACAGCTAGCGTGCCGGGCTCGCCGAAACTTCTTCTTCTTCTTCTTCACCATACAAAAATGGCACATACCCACGCGGGGGGATCGGCCAAGGTACGGTGGTGAATGCCAAGGGGGAAAAAAAATAATATCGCCGAAACTGCCATGCATTCTTCTTCTTCTTCTTCTTCTTCACCTCTTTATAATGGCACATACCCACGTGGGGGGATTGGCCAAAGTGTAGTGGCCATGCATTCTCCATCGCCTCTCTTTCTCTTCTCGTTGCTTTCGGAATCCTCCAGGTTTAACCACAGCTAAACCACTGCCAATTTTTTTTTTCACACACGTCTGGTTCCTGAGCCATGCTTTTGGTCCAGGCTTCCTAGGATGCCTCGATGCCAACTTCTCTTTTTAATGCTCTCTGGAAATGTGGTTTCGATGCGAGGATGCCATACTGAAGAGTCATTTCGCCAAAGTTTCGATGCTTACCAGAAAGGCATTTTTGAGCAGCTAAGTTTTGCCCCTCGCTGAAAAGGCCGCACCTAACGCCAGGGTCTAAGCACGCTTGGCTACTGGGAAGGCTGGGGTACAGCAAACAGTGGTATCTCCATCTGGCCGCGGCAACGTCTGATGGTGACATATATTATGTATCTTCACCATTTTGAGCACTCGTTTCCTTCGTGTCAGCATTGCGGTGCCTCAGTGGTTACGGCGTTCGCCTGGTGACCCAATAGACACGGGTTCTATCCCGGCCGCTGCGATAGAATTTTGATGGTGACGAAATTCTAGAGTCCTGTGTGGTACGCAATGTCAGTGCGCGTTGAAGAACCCCAAGATGTCGAAATTTTCAGAGCCCTTCACTACGGAGTCCCTCATAGCCTGAGCCACTCTGGGACGTTGAGCCCCATGAATCAACCATCTAAAATAACCTTTTTTGAGCATGCTAGCGTCGGCGCTTCGATTCAGGTGTTTGCAGCGTGCGTTTTCCCACTCTTTCAGCTCCGTTCGTTTCATTCAACCCTCTATCCACAAGATTCACGGTTCATTACAGACACACACACACACACACACACACACACACACACGCACGCACGCACGCACGCACGCACGCGCACACACACACACACACACACACACACACACACACACACACACACACACACACACACACACACACACACACACACACACACACACACACACACACACACACACACACACACACACACACACACGCAGGAGTACGCGGGTATGACTGCAGATGGGCTTCGATTCAGGCTTTATTTTGAAGCCCCTCGCTAAAGCACGTTCTTTCTTTCTTTCCTTCTTTCCATCTTTTCTTCCTTCTTTCTTTCTTTCTTTCGTCATTTCTTTCTCTCTTTATTTTTTCCTTTCTTCCTTCCTTTCCTCTCTCTTTCTTCCTTTCTTTCTTTCTTTCTTTCTTTCTTTCTTTCTTTCTTTCTTTCTTGCGTGACAACAGTGCACGTTAAAAATCTACTGGTGGTCGAAATTCTTGGGGCGCTCCCCACTGCTGTATGTTACTGTCTTCTTTCATTTCTATCCTCCTCCTTCCCTCACGGTGCGATTCAGGTTTCTACCGAGAAGTGAAACTGTTACTGCGCCTTTTTTTTTCCTACTGAACCAGATTTATTTTGTACTACAGGAGCTCTCCAGGACTGGAACTTTTCCTCTTTTCTTTCTTTCACCCCTCTTTCCTACCTTCCCTTGCAGCACAGCGTAGTTGTCCCCTCAGATGTGAGACTAACTGCGTTCTTTTCTTTACTCTAGCCAAGTTTTTGTGTACTTCATCGTTAAAGTTCGTACTGTACTTAATCTAGATGACACATCCTAGAAGGAGCAAGCGCCGATGTTAAAAATCCACATTTCCCACCCGGGTATCAGTGCAGCACAGAGCACTCTCTATGCTCTGCTGTGGGAAAAATTAGCGCGGTTATAGTGGCCCCATCTGATATCACTGAGCTGAAGCACTATTTAGCGGGCTTTGACATCTATGCTATATAATAAATGCACCACACTGGCCCTGACACAAAGCAGAACGAAAGTTAGACGCCGATTGTAACTCATTTTGTTTCGGTGAAATATATAATACCAATCTTGAACTACAAAAAAAAAACACTTTAATAATTCTTCACATCATAAAATGCACACTTCTCGCCGCAGCTAAAGAACAAATCTCTTATTCATCCAGCATTGCGCGAAGTTAGTGCTATGCGACAGCTGTTTGCCTTAAAAATACAAAGAATACAGAATTCCTCGCACCCTTAATGCTTTACACCGGTTCTACAAAGGAGCGCAATTGGTACTGAAAAAGGAGATAATGTTCAAATATTTGAATCAGTGCCAGAACTTACAATACAAACAGTGCCAAAACTTTCTCATTTGGCCTTGCATTATCTCGACTAATCGAACCAGCAGTTCATATCAAAAGTAATAACCCAAGATAATGAAAGTCTAAAAAGGCTCAGGTATACAGATACAAGGCGGAACGCTTTTTTTGTTGAGCAATGAAACAGATTCCCACTCGCCATGCGCAAAAACTCCTGCAAAAATAAAGTTTTTGAAATGAGCTGCTGTTTTTAATTGGCGATATGTTGTTCTGCTCTAGATGAGCCGATTCGCAAGGGCAATAAATCAGGCTCCCCGCGTTCTTCATTTCAGTTGGCGGGATCAGCGCGTTGCTTCTGCTTTTCCCACTTTTGCTGCCCTGCTCGTACGGCCACAGGAAATGTGATTACTGTACGCGTTGCCACAGGGCGCCAGCTGGCGGCGCTCTGGACCCGGCCGTCGACCTTGCCTTCAACAGAATATCGCAGAATGCCGACGCTGCTTCTACGAAAGCAGGTTATTGCTGACGGCGACTTTCTCGCGAAGATTAGCTCCCAGTTGATTGGCCTTTCTTCATTTAGAGTTGAAACATGGGAAAGGGCATTTGTGATGTGCCGAGAAGCGATAGGCTGTTCGCAGACCTTAGACTGCGCACTCCTTCTGAAAGGTTTAATCGACAGAAGGTTAAGAAAATTGCTCTGAAGAAACTGTTGCTCGTTGCTTGAGCCACTTCTCACTTACCACCTTGAGTGGATTGTAATCTTGTCGTTTATTACTACTGCGTGGTACTCAGGAATGGCTGCCGTCTCATTTCAAATTGTTCTTGAGTGATTGCAGGCGTCACAGAGCGGCCCTTGAAAGTAGCACATGTAACAAGTGAAGGCGGGCTAGTTGGTGGTTGACAATGGAGTGCATATTGCAACCGCGCTAAAACGACGCAGGACAAGAAAGGAAATCACAGGACAAGACGCGTCTTGTCTTGTGATTTCCTTTCTTGTCCTGCGTCGTTTTAGCGCGGTTGCAATATGCACTCCATTGTCGGCCCTTGAAGTTTGGCGATTCCGTCTTCGGTCTTCATTTCGATGCCCTGGGATCACGGACAACGGCTATCACTTAAAAGTGACTATTAATCGTTTGTCGAGTCTACAGCGCCGGCAAACAAGAAAAACGGTGTGAAATTGGGAAACCCCTTCTTTCACCAATTATACAATCGTACAGTGCTAGTCATCTCTTATTCAACATAGAAGAAATCTGCCAGTAATTGTTGTCATAAATTACAGTTTCCAGTCGGCTCTGAAAAATGGAAAGAGACCAAGACGGCATTAAGATCGCCTTGGGGCGAATGTCCAGTATTACACGGGTGCATTCGCCTGCGAATTAAAACAATGCTCTGCCTACTAAAATCGCGGTGGTGCTGCGGGCATAAGTTGGGGTGAGAAAGACTGCAGTTTATTCTAGGTAACCGTCATAAATCGCGCTGTAATTACAACGCGGTCATACAGTGGCAACACGGTCCACCAAGTCATAGTGCCCGCAATATCTAAGAAATAATGGTAAAAGATGATGCGCCAGAACCCAAAAGATGCATACATAACGTTTTCCTTCATTCTCTTAACAGCGCAGGCTGAATGGACAATGAAGCGTTGGTTTTAGCAGCCTTCCCTAGCATAGAGATAAACTGGAGGAGATGGAGGGAAAGAAGTTTGGCTCATAGTAGAAAAAAAAAACCATCTGTGGTTAAACGCGGCTGAACCTAGTAAGACGAATGAAAGCTCTGTTAAACATGGCTAGACATGGTTTAGGTTTGATTAGACTATTTCATATCCATCCGTAACACTTACAGACTGCGCCAAGCGAATCGTATGGTCTGTGAGCCTCCGGCTTGACACTTTGACCATCGGCGAAGCTCTATCAATGACGATTAATGTACTGGTCGAAGCTTCATTCGCGAGTCCCTAGTATATGATTGATTTAGAACACAAGAAACTTCAACGTATAGTTCAGGCGCGCATCAAACGCAGCTGTCGCAATAATCCGTGAATTTTTTTCACTTTTACCTTATTTTAATTTTTTATATCCACTCAGTTAATTTCTAAAATTTTTCTGCCACTGAGCTTAAATTCAGGCAAAAATTTCAGCTCGAACAATTAACATTGAATGCGAATGCTTCATAGAGCAAAAGCAAAAGTCTGATTTTGTCTTCCTGTTTTGTGATTCTTTACCATAATAAAACTTTATGACAGAACGGAGGAGTTTGGAGAACGCGGACTCCCCGGAGCCCACACGGCCCCACCGCACTGAAGCGTTTATGTTCCTGCGGCTCATAACTCTTCAAGCCTGGTCGGTAGCGATGGTCTAAACTACCTACTCTTCGTAGCTCAGCAGGGTCTCCCAATCATTCCAGTTTATGAGATGGTCAAGGCCCAGCCGGTTAGGATCCGCCGGGCAATGAGAAAGGAAATGAAGAGCAGCAGCAAGAGGTTCACGGTAGAGATGAATCGAGGAAAAGGGCTGATAGTGAGAAAGAGCGAGAGGAGAGCGGAGAATGTGTTTGTAATTTGCGGCACTTGTGAACTGCTAAGGGATTTGTGAAGGGGAGGGAGGGGGAGAAGGGGGTATAGTTGACGCGATCCCCCTGCCCCCAAGGCCACGAGTCAGCTCTCTGAAAGTGTGCGCGCGCTCCTTCGTGATCCCGGGTGTGAGGTCGCCAGAGTCCGATTTAAAGAACCTTGGGCTAAAAGGTTGGTAGCCTCGTCGCCAGAATTCGCGGAGTGCGCGGGCACCCAAAGCAGCTCATGAAAAAGCTAGGGTGCAGCGCTTTAGTGCAGTGTGTAAAAAGCAGACATATGGACTCGGCTTCGTGCGAAATTTCGTATTTCACTTTTGGAATCTGATAAAACATAGCGGCATTTTGTGTTGACGACGGAGAGAGAAATAGGGATTCTTCTGCTGCTTCGGATAAGGTGCCGAGAAGGAGTGTGAGTGTACCGAAGACGGGGAGAGTGTGATCCATCACGGCAGCGACCTCTTTATCACCCGTGCAGGCTGCGTCTGCACGTATGGCGTCCGGTTCAGGACAGTGATAATGGTCGAATGCTTTAGGGCAAGCTCTACGGCGTTCATCGTGGTATTCGAGGCGCATGTTACTGAGCGGCTTAATGAGGAGTTCTCTGTGTAGAGGTATCGGTATGGAGAACAATGTCGGATCACTGGCCGGTATTCGGATTTCAAGGAAATGTATGGTATAGCATACCTGCCAGGCGTGGTTTCTGTGAGTCGGAGGTTGCGTGCTTGGTGGTGTGTGTGTAGAAGTTCTCTGATTGTGCTGTGAAGGCCTATTTGCAAGACTCAGTCGGTAGGTGCATTTTTGAGAAGGTGGAGAGCGACCTTGTATGCCTTGCGGCTGAGAACATCTAAGTCGTCAATGTCACGGCGAGAGAGCTAGAGATAAGGAGTGGAGTAGAACACGCGTATCAGTAAAAGGTGTGAAGAAGGTGACATAACTCGCGCTCCTTCATGCCTCTGTGGTGGCTCGATACGGGCGGATGAGGTGCGAGTTCATCCTGCTACTTGGATCAGTCTCCTGAGGGTAGTGGTGTTGTTCCCGTCGCTGAAGACATCCATACCCAATATCAGGAGTGTTTTGACCTCTGTTACCAGCCTGCCATTTATTTCAATGACGATGGGGGAAGAGAAGATGGTGGGATTCTTCCCGACGGATCCAGAACTGTGACTTCTCTGGGGAACAAATTTTCCGGCGCTAAATACTTATTTTTGTTCGGATTGGCGGCTACTTGGAGGACGTCCTCTATTGCGCCGTCGCTGCCCTGGGTAGTCCATAGCGAGGTGTCATCAGCATAGAGGGTATGTTTCAGGTGACGTGTGGTTGCCAATTTTGTGGCTGGGGGGATGGCAGGGATGTAGATAAGAAAGGTGAGAGGGCGGACTTTTGTGGGATACCGATGCTCTTTAATAAAGAGTATATGTGGTAGCTGAGCGCTGCCGACGTGAAGCTCAGACGTTCGTGCTTTGAGAAAGGACTCAATGTGGGTGCACGTCCGTGCACCCACATTGAGTCAGGAGGGTGCAGTAAAGATCGCATGATGCTCAACGCGGTCAAAGGCTGCTTTGGTGTGGCGCGGAATGACCGGGTCAAAGATGTCGTGGGTGATTTGCAGCGTGGCATTTTGTGTGGGCAAATGAAGGCGGAATCCCACCATGCTAGTCTACCTGGAAAGCTCTTTTCTCTTTTTCTTTAAATGGCTTTTTGTGAAGCGCCTCAGAGCCTTTGCGAATTCTAAAAAGGAATTTAAGCATTGCAGTCCTAGATAGTAAGATCATGCTACAAAAAGAAGCATCCTAATTTTCAATCTAGACGTATATAAAAGATACACAAAAGACTGGAAAGAGCTGAACATGCCACGATAATGCCTCTATGCGCAGAAATATCCGTCTCGCGCAAAGCAGTGCTCTAGCAGACTACGGCGGGAAGTAAGATTCTCTTTGCTCGTGCCATACAACGGCACACCGTCGATCATTCGATTTCACAATGCGGTAAATACTCGAAGAGCCTCGTATAAGAGCGTGCCGGGGGGGAATCTACGCGATCGTACTTAGATTTACCGTGACAACTGTAAGCATGAGATGAACACCAGCGAACACATTCCTTGGTTCCTAACGAACAAAAACTAATTTTTTTGGCAAGTTGCGCACAAACTTAATTTGCCTTTTTGTTGTGGGTGCACTCAGAATTTGACAGTATTCGTTTCACTGCTTTATAGAATGTTAGAAAGAAGGGCTGAATTATAGTAATAAAGTAGGAACAAAAGAGGCAATAAAAGCCTAATAAGTCATGTTTAAACATGAATTTAACGATACAAATATGGGGACAGAAAACGCCAGCTATCTGTATTCCTGTTTTCTTATGAACCTATGACATGAGGAAAGCTGATTAACCGTGTTTGTCTTTTTATTTACTTTCAAGACAGCCAAATCCTTGCCTTTAGCCCCTTCGAGATGACGTAAAAATGTTTTATAAAATATAGCGATCCCATTCTCACTCTATCGCTAATGGTACAAAACAAACGAAAAGAGTGATAACTTATCAGCATGCTTCTTGAGTTGAGAAGCATGCGCCTTTTTAGTGACGTGCCGTTCCTCCTTAAAGGTAAATTAAGCAACTAGATAAAATCCTCCTGGAAGGTCAACACGAGATAAGTATTCATAGGTTGAAAAAAAACTTCAACTTTTTTGAAGATAGAGTGATCGACTAAGACTGTGTGAATCGGCGTAGTCGCTTTCCTTGCAACAAGCGCACTTCCGTTCGAATTCTCGCAACGCAAACACCCTCAATCTAATTATGCCGGGACAATCTGAAATGAATTTTGCTCCAATACGGCTGTTCTCGTAATGGACTCTATCTCTATATTTCTGCACAAATACTCTTCCAAAAAAGATCTTTTATATTTTGTCGCACTCTATCACCTTAATAGCGTTTTGTTATCCCATTTTACCTGATATTATTTTCCTGTATCAAAGATGACAGTGGCCATGGTCATCTGCTCCAGCTCTGAAAACTCTACGACGAGCAAAAAAAAATTGTCCACTTTGTGCTCAGGCGATTCGAATTCACCCTTTCGCGTAAGGAAGAAACGATGCTGGTGGAGCCAGCACGTGGATCGGTGGTGACAAGGGGCAGCCCAGAAAGCCGGCAGGAAAAACACAAAGAAGTTAACGTAAAATGCGAGTTGTGCACTCTTTTGCAGGTAGGAAGATTGCACTCCACAACGGCCAGATAGACTATGGCTGCTGCGCAGATCCCCCTCCAATTTTCTCACCCTGGCCATTCTCTAATCAGAAGGGACAGTTCAGAGGCTCCCCTTTTCCTCAGTGAACCATATTTTAGGCTAAATGAGACCAGTCGCGCGAAGCCTCTAATAGAGGGAACCGGCGAGAACAATGTCCTTGCGTGCTTGCCTTTATAAAGCGCCCCTTTCACCGGCGTTTTCTGTGTTTCTCTTAGCACTTATAGCATAGAAGCTAGCGGCCTCTCGTTAACCGTCTGCCTCCCAGGTTTCCTCAGACGCGAAACGCGCCCATCTAGTGCCCGGGTCGGAAACTAGCGCTTGAGACTGCGCTCGGAAGGCGGTCGCCTTATTTTATTATCTGCGCTCATTACCCCAAGCGTGCGGAAGCGAGATCGAGGAAGGAGGCGATAGAAAGGAACCGCTGTAATTGTATGGCGGGGCAGGCGTACGCTTCCGCCGACAAGGCAGGCCCCTTATACTTACGCTTGGTGCCCCTGGTAAGAGGCACTCATGCAACTTGGTGCGAGGAAGCCATCGCTTCCTTCTCTTCCATTCTTCTACGCAAAAGAAAGGGCAAGAAAAGTTAAAGAACTCATTTTATTGTCTTACCCCGGGCAACTGGAGAGAAATAAGCCGCGCCTTTCTGAGGGCTGTATAGGTCAGCTCTTGTTTTCTCGCATTTTCTACCTTGAACATAGTTACGCATTTCTGCTCCGTCGCAAAGTTGTTTTAAAAAGTCACGCCTTTTCAGAGCGAAAGTAATTAGTGAACAAATCTATCCATGGCACTAAGCATGACAGGAAGTCGCCGGCTCACAATCCGCTCTCAAAATGTGTCTTAAACATGGCCGACTGTGTAGCTTGAGCGTAATGAGGAAGCCCATGCCACGAGCTTTGCTTTTAATGAAGTTTAAAACGTTACCAGCTCGGAAAAGCCGTGCTGCTATATATGATTTCTAGTTGCAGTAATATCTTTCGCTGTGAGTCTCAACTTTGCAACATAGGATAACACGAGAAACTACAGATCAGAAGACTTGAGCTTGGTCTCCTGAATGGCCCACTTTTGTTTTACGGCTGTTCGTAACGACGGAGGCATTGTTGTTGTGTCTTGGAAGGAGGAGGTATAAGTAAAAGCGTTTGCTTTAAAAAAAAATTCGTAATGTGCACTTTGTGTTCAAGCACTTCTAGAGGAATTAGTAATAAGAAAATAACGCAGTAAGCGGTGGCTCCCTCGCTGTACATTAAGCAACCGGCGTATGTCATAATATAACGTTCATTTTTAAGAAGGATTTAACTTGCTGTAACTTTCGCTTGCCGTTTGCTCGACACGGCGCATATCTTCATGAATAGGGAAAGAAAATGGTAGCGAAGCAAATAGAGAAGCAACCACTCTTCTTATTCACGTCTTGTCAAGCATCATTGTTCGGGTGGAAATAGCCTTAATGCAAGAACGCAGCGTATTTTCCTCACGTCGGTGTCCATACGGACAGCGTGAATACAAACAGCTTTTGAGCGACGGCCAGCTTGAGCCACGCATCGTCCACATTCGTGAACATGTCGCAAGAGGCGCGACAGGAGACGTCGTGAATGGCTGAAACGCCATGCCAAAGACTGTTTTCATTGCTGGGATGTTTCTTTCTTTATTAATTCTTTAAAGCATTCACTCCATAGCTGTTTGTTTCACGAAGTTATCTTTACAAACGTGTTTGATAAAAAGTAAAGGAGAAGCGGTTTGGTTGAAACGTTTTGTACTATTTTAAAGCACTTCTGATTTCATGAGGAAACGTCTTCGCAAAAATAAATATATGAAAGAGTGAACATTTGCAGATTTAAACAAGCAGTAGGGAAGTGAAATGCAAATCACTGAATTCAAAGGGTAACTACATCATCAAGTTTTCATGATCACGCAATACACCTTCTCTTCCTGATAAGTTTCAATTTCCTCCTTTAGGGTACAGTTATTTTAGGTTGTATTAAGATCCACGTGGTCACGAACGAGAAGTACTTTGTTAGAACCTTTATTGCGACATATTCTACACTAGTATTTTGCAGGCATGACAGGCCGCTATTTTATATATAACATAAACAGAAAATTCCTGCCACGAAACTTAGTGTCACGTTCATTAAAATCGAGTTAACTTTGTTAATCATATAAGACTGGATTGCTGTCAAAAAGAAAAACAGGCGTTTACGTGGAATTACAAGTATGGTTTTGTGTACGGGGACCTCTTGTATTAAAATTGTAGTATATGAGTAAGTATGCACAATGAATGAAAAAGTCTGTTCTCTGGAAGTCAGAGCGTTGATTTCTACCCATCTCTGGTTTACTGTCAATTTGGCAGAAAACTCGTTTTTCAGTCACGTTCTCTTTCAAGATTGCTACATCTGAGCAGAGCATGTATTCATTCCTTACAGTGCTGCAAGGCGGCGTTTCTTGTTTCTCTGAATAACAGTATCCGAAGGAAGTCTTTTCGAATGCAAGGCCCATCGTGAACAGCTCCCAAAGAAAATAATACAAAAAAATCACAAACACTTGCATGAAACTTGCGCACTTCACTGGTTGTATGTAGTTTTCAAGGCGGGTCTGTAGACAGTGTGCACTGCAGAGAAAAGCCTCTGGCGGTTATTTTTTAAAACTACTAGGTTTAAAAACTTTAAAACTTTTTAAAGGTACTAGCGGCGTTCAACGCGCAACATTAACAAATGTCTTAAGAAGCTCTATATTAACACAATAGGAAACACAAACGCACTGACAGAAAGACATATTGCGTGCGTAACTCTCCTGTACCTTTCTAGATTCCACCGGTGGTTAGAGCGGGTTCGAGATACGAAGAAACAGAAAAAGCCAACTGTTTCGTTGGATAAAACAAATGTTCCATACTGCAGTTTAGCACGGGATGTAATGATGAAGCAGAAATGAACGAAAAATTGGGATGCATTTCACTGCGGCCTGTAACGCATGGAAGAGCTGTTTTACCCAGAGGACGTGGTGCATGACCGAAATTGGAAACGGCGTACTTAGTTTCGCATTGAGTCAGGCAAGCACGGCACCATGCCAAGAGTGGTCCAGGAGCCGCGGAGGCATATTGCTCGGCGGTAACGCGTTGCCACTATGGAATAAAAACTAAGAAAATGCAAAAGAAGGGGTTTCGGAGCTGCAGAGCGAAAGTGTTTTTTTCAGTGACTCTACAGCGAGGCTC
Source organism: Amblyomma mixtum (assembly GCF_055824585.1). Classification (NCBI taxonomy): domain Eukaryota; kingdom Metazoa; phylum Arthropoda; class Arachnida; order Ixodida; family Ixodidae; genus Amblyomma; species Amblyomma mixtum. The sequence goes on along the minus strand of NC_143012.1, from coordinate 281,098,213 downwards.
CGTCGTATTCCGACTTCGAGGCAGTGCGACTGCGAGCGCTTCGTTGATTATAATCGACCGTTGCATTATGCAGAGAGCGAGAATGAAAGAAAAAACGTGGTCGACGCGTAGGGGCGCGCGAACTGCAGCGGTCTTCGCCTTCGCTTTCGCTTCTCTCGGGGCCGGGGGACCTGTTTGTGTATGTAAGGACGAAAATGCCTCGCCAGCGACGACGGTGGCGGCGTCGGTTACTTTCCTGGTAGGCTGTTTCGTCGGCTTTGCGAGACTAGCGACGAATCGATTCCGTTCGCTGCCTAAACCGCTGAGCTTGCGTCGTTGTTCTTTCTTTCCCCGGCTTTTCCCGCTTTCCGCACATCTGCAACTTTGAGCTTGGCCCGCCGGCACGGTGAGCCTTGCGTGCGCTGTAGCCTTGCTGGCTGCCATCGTATATAGCATACCCGGATGCACGCGCAGCGATGTAACGGCAAACTAATGCTGTCATCAGGAAGTGTCGAGGCTTGAGATAACACTGGCTCAAAAAGTCTGTCAAAAAACATCATTAGCACGCTGTCTTGTGCTTGCCTGGGGTTTGAACTTGGGCGGTTCCGGTGGTGCGCTTTGCCACTTACCGCGCTTTTTTTCTCTTACATTTTGTCGGTCTCTGGAACCGCCATTTATTTGCGCAGTGTCTCTGTTGTTGGAGATGTATCATTACTGATAACGACATCGGCGGTTGAGGGATAAGAAAAATCTGAACGCTAGAGAACCTTCGATGATCAAGATGTGCCTAGTGTCTAGCGCAAATAAGAAAATGTAAAAAATCTAAAACAGTGACATAATGTCATATTGAAGAGAAGTGAAATGGGGCAAAATGAAAGTAGAAATGGTAGAGACAAACGCGCAGCCACAATCAGAATGCGCAGAAACATCACCATTGGCGCCCAGTTCAGTGGGGTAGCGTGGTGCGCACTACAAGGAAATATCAAGCGACGCACTGTTGTGCATGACACTCCTTCTTAGGCGATAACACACTCTGCCTTCTTCAGTTGTAAGATGTCCAAACCGAAATCCATGTCGAATCCTGCGCGAAAGCACAGCTATCAGCCAGGAAGATTTACAGCGACCGCTATTAAGCGCTCGTTCCTAGGTATTGCTTCAGTGCAGAAGTAGCAGTGGTGGTAGTAGTAGTAGTAGCAGTTCCTCGTTATTATGGACACTTTGGTTCTGAAGCAAGCATATCCATAAAGCGAGCCTTTCATAATAACGAGCTGAGAGCAAGAACGAAAAACCAGTTCCTCATAAAGAAAATTTATTATTAACGTCTGCTTCTGTAGCATCATCATTGAATGAAGCGCAAACAAGAGAACTGAAATGCCAACACAAGAAGAACAATATATAAGCACCTCAAGGGAAAGTACAGACGTGGTTGAGTAACACTTTCAAAGCACAGTTTTCCTGCCTTTGATATGGAAAAAACTTGCGGTATTACCGAGGTTTCTGTGCGAACGTGATATTATTTCGCAGTTCGTGTTTCAGTTTTCTTGTCCGCGTTTTATTTGACACTGCGAGTGCATAGCAGTCTGCACTGAAAAAAACTATGACAAAATATTAGCAATTTGGTGTGTATTAACGCAATGAATATGGTCTTCAAAAAATTGCAATGAAGACTGAAGCTCCTCGCGCAAACTGAGACCCGTGACGGCAGGCTTTACGTTGGTCGAACTCAACTCCTCACTGCTCGATGAATCGGTGTCTGGTTCTGCACTCGCTGTCGAGTCCAAAATGGCTTCGTCACTGAGCTGCTCCTCCACGTCAGCAGCCGATAAGTAACCGCTTCAGAGAGTGGTCGATGGTACCACCTGCTCCGTGAAAGCGTTCATTCGAGATTACATTTAATCTCTGAAGCATCATTGCGAGTAGTTGAAGACAAATACCACTCAACAAAGAGAAAACTAATTTGTCTCAGTAAAAATGAGTATTTTAAGCTGCAAGAAATATCTTGTAAACCAACAGAGATCAAATGTTTCAAAACGAATGAGCAGGAACATACGTACCCATAGTGTTACCGAGGCCGCGAGCCTTTTCTTGAAACATTTCTTTACTTACGGCGCCACCACCAGCAGAAGATTCTAAAGTAGGATTTTTCACGGCCGTCGCAGCCTATGAAGATGGCACAGTGGGGGCCGCCGCCACTATCGAAACTAATTCACTTCCAGAGGCGGAAGGAGCTGCCATCACACTTGCGCTGGCCCACTCTACCATTGACAAAAGCATAACCGAAATTTGCACGGATTCCAGGCCGCTTATCGCCACTAGCTAAAGAGCGTGGCGACGTCGGCCACACACTCTATTCTTGTCACAGCCGCCTCTCTCGACCGAAAGGTTTACTCTGTCGTGGATCCCTGGGAATGCCTCGATCTCCGGTAATGAGCGCGTTAATGCGCTGGCCCGAGCACTCTCCTCCCGGAACTCGGATGATCAGGCACCCTACCATATCTCATACTTTCACCACACTTTTCCTTCTGATTTTAACACCTGTAGCGTGCCTAGATCCACACTTTTCCACTACCGTTGGGAATGTCCTCCCCCACAGGAATGCCCTACCTCTCAATGTCAATCCTACACATTCTTCCTGGGAGGCTGCTTTACGCACCGCCCAGCCCGCCGGCCAGAAAGGGCTGGTGGATCGGGTTTTACGTGAAGCACAAGCCCATGGACTTCGCATTCGCATTGGAAACAGAAGCGGCTTACGGAAAGCAGCCTTTTTACCTTCACGGTAGATAATTCTCAAATTCCTCAAGTAGAAAGTGTGCGTGTTCTAGATCTTCTACTTCATACATCTGGAACTGGGACTCCATGCCTACACGTGACCCGTAAATCGGCTCACGCTACTCTCAGTCTCAGTCGACGCATAGCTATGCGCTCTGGCGGAGCGCATTTTGATACTGCCCGTCAGCTCGAGCGCTCCATCCTCCAGCCGCGGATAGTGTAACAGGCCCAATTTCATCGCCTCACCCACCGACAGTGGGACTCCCTTCAATCAATCAATCGGGAGGCTATGCGCGCCATAACTTAACTTCTTCGTATCACACCCATACCCATTCTGCAAGAGTACGCTCAACTTAATGCATTAAGTGAAATTATCGACCAGTGTGAGGCAAACAGAGCACGCAAGATGTCGCTTCAGCTTCATCGTTTACATACTCTTCCTCCATGGTCATACTGTCAACTCATAGATAATCGCTCCTCTGCTTTGACGTCGATATCAGCCGCCCATATCCATTCAGGGTGCATAATATACACCGATGCATCGCACACAGCACTGCAGGGAGTTACTGCAGTTTACAGTCCCTCCCATCCTCATCTTAACCCGCGCACTACATATAGCGCGGATACTTGCTCCCCCCTTGCCTTGGAGCTTCAGGCGACACACAATGCCATTGCTTCCCTTCCACTCGTACCCACGTTTGATATTGTTCATATTTACACCGACTCCCTTGCCGCCCTTTAGCAGCTTAAGGCTGTCCAGCGCACATTCCAAGTTACACAATCCATTCGCCAACTTTGCACAAAATACCCCTGTCCTATGCGT